>NC_089227.1:82372611-83601182 GCF_963924675.1 Phocoena phocoena
CATCAGTTAAGAGTGAGACTTGTGGTTGCCAAGGGGGAGGGAAGTAGGGGAGGGAAGGGTTTGGAGTCTGGGGTTAGCAGATGCAAACTATTATATATAGGATGGATAAACAACAAGGTCCTACTGTATAGCACAGGGAACTGCATTCAATATCCTGTGATAAACCATAATGGAAAAGAATATGAAAAAGAATATATATATATGTATAACTGAGTAACTTTGCTGTACAGCAGAAATTAACACAACATTGTAAATCAACTACACTTCAATAAAATTAAAAAACTTTAATGAGCAAAAAATAAATAAAAGTAATTAAAAGCTATCAGAAAGTTATTTTTTGAAAAAAAGGGTGAGGAAATGTTGGAAATTTGAGGAGAGGAGAGAAGATATGAACTGTTCAGCTGTAGAGTGGAGAGTGAATTGAACACGGAAATGGAGAAGGAATGCCAGGGATTAGGGAGCCCCCTTTGGCAGGTCAGGAATATGGTTTGCAAATATTTTCCCCCAATCTTTAGCTTGTCTGTTCATCCTTTTAATAAGGTCTTTCTCACAGCAACAGTTTTTAATTTCAGTGATGTCCAATTGGTCAATTGTTCCATTTATGGAGCTTGCTTTTGGCATCAAGCCTAAGAATTTTTTGCCGAGCCCTAAATCCTGAAGATTTTCTCCTACTTTTTTTCTAAAACTTTTATAATTTTTACATTTTACAATTCACTCTGTGATCCGTTCTGAGTTAATTTTTGTATGAGGTGTGAGACAGCTCAAAGTTCATTTTTTGGTCTCTGCACCAGCACCAGTTGTTGAAAAGGCAATCTTTCCTTCATTGAATTGCTTTTGCACTTTTGTAAAAAAAATCAGTCCAATATCTTTGTGTTGGGTCTATTTTTGGATTCCCTATTCTGTCCCATTGATCTACATGTCTATCCCTTTGGCAATAACACACAGTATTGATTACTTTAGTACCTTAATGTCAGGTAGGGTGATTCCTCCCACTTTATTATTCTTTTTCAAGATTGTTTTAGCTATTCTAGGGCTTGTGTGCTTCCAGATAAACTTTAGAATAAGCTTGTCTATTTCTGCAAAAGAGCAGTTTGGGGAGAACTGACATCTTCACCATGTTGAGTCTTCCAGTCTTTGAACACAATCTCCCTCTCCAAGTATTTAGGTCTTCTTTGATTTCTTTCATCAGCATTTCATCATATTAATGGGATCTAGGTGGGGCAGAAATAAGTGTGTGTCTGATGCCTTGAACTGGAGACTTTGCTATGGAGACTTCCCTTCCTTCCAGTGTGCTCTGCCACCTCTGCCATTGCTTTTTAATTCTTGGGTTAATACTTCCCAGCTGTTGGCCCTACAGCTTCCTAATGCTCTCTCATGCTAGTGTACATTTCAGTGACAGTTAGTACATTCACGATATTGTGCAACCATCATCACCATCTAGTTCCAGAATATTTTTATTACCCCAAAAGGAAACCCCCAAACCATGAAGGATTCACTCCCCATTTCCCCTTCCGCTCAGCTCCTGGTAGCCACTAATGTGCTAACTGTCTCTATGGATTTACCTTTTGCAATTATTTCATATAAGTGGAATCATACAACATGTGGCCTTTTGTGTCTGGCTTCTTTCACTTAGCATGTTTTTAGGCTCGTGCATGTTGTAGCAGGTATCAGTACTTCATTCCTTTTAATGGATGAGAAATGTTCCATTGTATGGACATACCACATGTTGTTTACCCATTCATCAATTGAGGGACATTTTGGTTGTTTCTACTTTGGGATATTATAAATAATGCTGCTATGAACATTCACATACAAGTTTTCGTGTGGACACATGTTTTTAATTTTCTTAAGTATATACCTAGGAGTAGAATCACTGAGTCATACAGAAATTCTATGTTTAACTATTTGAGCAACCACCAAGTTGTTTTCCATAGTGACTGTAACCATTTTACATTCCCACCAGCGATGTATAACGGTTCTCCAAATCCTCATCAACACTTGTTATTTTCCTTTTTCTTTCTTTCTTTTTTTTTTTATTACTGGCATCCTAGTGGATGTGAAGTGGTTTCTCATTGTGTTTTGTTTTGTTTTGTTTTGTTTGCGGTACGTGGGCCTCTCACTGTTGTGGCCTCTCCCGTTGCGGAGCACAGGCTCCGGACGCGTAGGCTCAGCAGCCATGGCTCACGAGGCCAGCTGCTCCGCGGCATGTGGGATGTTCCCGGACCGGGGCAGGAACCCATGTCCCTGCATCGGCAGGCAGACTCCCAATCACTGCACCACCAGGGAAGCCCCCTCATTGTGGTTTTTATTGTATTTCCCTAATGACTAATGATGATGGGCTTCATTTTATGTGCTTGTTGGCCATTTGTATATCTTCTTTTCAGAAATGTCTATTCAACTCTTTTGCCCGTTTTATTTATTTATTTTTTAAATTTTATTTATTTTTGGCTGCGTCGGATCTTCATTGCTGTGCGTGGGCTTTCTCTAGTCACAGTGAGCGGGGGCTACTCTTCTTTCCAGTGTGCGGGCTTCTCCTTGTGGTGGCTTCTCTTGTTGTGAAGCACAGGCTCTAGGCCTGTGGGCTTCAGTAGTTGTGGTGCACAGGCTTAGTTGCTCCATGGCATGTGGGATCTTCCTGGACCAGGGCTCGAACCCATGTCCCCTGCATTGACAGGCAGATTCTTAACCACTATGCCACCAGGGAACTCCCTGCCCATTTTAAAATTGGGTTCTTTGTCTTTTTGTTGTTGAGTTGTAAGAGTTTTTAATATATTTTGTACATTAGACCTTTTTCAGATTAATGATTTGCAAACATTTTCTTCCATTCTCAGAGTCTTTTTGCTTCTTTGATTGTGTCCTTTGATGCACAAAAGTTTTAATTTTGATGAAGTCCAATTTGTCTATCTTTGTTGTTAATTGCTTGTATTTCTGGTGTCATATCTAAGAAATTATTGCCAAGCCCAGTCATGAAGATTTACCTTCATATGTTCTTCTAAGAGTTTTATAGTTTTAGCTTTTACCTTTAGTTCTTTGCTCCATTTTCAGTTAATTTTTGTATACAGTGTGAGGTAAGGATACATTTCTTTCTTTCTTTCTTTCTTTCTTTGCTTGTGGATTTTCAGTTCTCCCAGTACCATCTGCTGAAGAGATGACTATTATTTCCCCCATTGAATGGCCTTGGTACCCTTGTCAAAACCAATTGACCATAGATGTATGGGTTTATTTCTGGACTCTCAATTCTATTCCATTGGTCTATATGTCTATCCTTAGTCCAGCAACACCCTATTTCGATTACTGTAACTTTGTTTTGAAACCAGAAGTCCGAATCTTCCAACATTTTTTGTTCTTTTTCAAGATTGTTTTGGCTCCTGGGGGTCTCTTGCAATCCTACATGAATTTTAGGATCAGCTTTTCCATTTCTGCAAAAAAGGCCATTGGGATTTTGATATGGATTTTATTCAACCTGAAGACCACTTGAGGAGTATTGTCATCTTAACAATATTCAATATTAAGTCTTCTGACCCATAAATACAGATGTTTTTCCATTTATTTAGGTCTTTAATTATTCAACTCAGAGCTTCCCTGTTCTCATCCTTTTTACACTCGGTCTTCTGGGCGGCATCTGCTTTCCTTCCCCATATGCTATCAAAGATCTTTTCTTTTAACTGCTTGAATTTTCACTTCACTTTTACACTCATTCTGAAATTCTACTAATTGTATTAGAAATTTGTTTGAGTTAATAAGATTTGTTCTGCTTAAAATTTTTTTAACTGTAAAAGGAGAAGGGTTTGTCAGTTATTACGGTTTAATGTGAAATTGTTTAACCTCCTAGTCAAAGTTTCCCACCCTGAGGAATAAGAGTTGAACTGATGGAGTGGAAGGGAAACATGTTGGAAAACAGAGTGTCCCAGGTGGGCATTTGGGGTGAATAAGGACGCTGGGATGGCTACCACTGTCTCTTCCCTCTGCACGCTTCTCTCCCCTGGGCCAGAGCTTTAGTTGGTACTAAAAGTCTATTCCTTTCTAGGTTCAACAGACTTTTCAAGGTCATATGTAAAACAGTTCATATGGAGAAAATACATTCTGGATTCCAAGAAAGGACCAACCAACATATAAAACAGTGTGAAGTCTATCCCTATTACTACAGGGAACACTCATCCACACTCCTGGGTGTGTAAGGAAGGCTCCATTGGTGTAACTGCTAGCTTTTCAACACCCTTTACTCTCTTTTCCTCCTGGGCATGGGCTCATCCCAGCCCGGGAATGAGTAAGCGAGTCTGCCTCCCTTTGGGGTTCAGTTAGTGAGTCTTTTTCTTCTCAGGCTGAGTCCTGCAATTTAGGCCTGGTCATCAGGAAAGGTGACATTTTATTTCTTCACCTCCTTGCTCCTGTCTTATTTTTCAATTTCTCTAGAACCTAGTCAGAGAAGAGAGATGCTATTTATTGGACTCTCTCAACATCTTGTTGAACATTGCTGGTTTTCAGTGTCCCACTAAATCCTGGACCAGATTTAACTAGTCAGGGAGTCTTAAAAATTAAAACTTTTTTCTGCTTCTGAAAAATATGGTCTTTACAGGACCCAGACATCATTGAGGTGAGCCTAAAATGTGTTCATATAATCATTTATTCATAAATCTCATCAGTGGAAGATTGGATGTTTCCACCTGTTCACACAGGAATTTTTATTATCTGCAAAGATCCCTTCCGCAGGCATTTCTGGACTCGCCAAGGGGTGTCCTGGACTGATTAGACACCAGTCTGCGCCATCACTTGTCCTTGCTCTGAATCCTGCCACATCCCTCCCCAGCCGCTGCCCTTGCCATTTCTGTTTCAGCCACACAACTGCCCCTGTCTTCACTGTCACAGCCGGTGGCGCCGGGGTTCTATGGCTGCTGGCCTGACCGCTGCGCAAAGCTGCCCCTGGGCTCAGCTGCAGCAACTAGTGCTAGGGACCCTCTGTCATAGACTCAGGGAGGCTCTTTGGGTGGGAGGAGGGTGCTCGTCAGGGGTACATTGAGTTAGGTCAAGGTGGCTTGGGTTCTGAGGAGTTAGAGTCAGTGAACAACTCATCCCAAAGCCCTAGTTCTCTCCAGGGCACACTCACACTCCTGGGGTGGATGAAGCAAGATAAGTTCCAGGGCAAGCAGCCACCCGGCCCGTGCTGGTGCCGACACCCTGGGCTGATCTGGCTGGCTGGTCCAAACTCCCTCTTCTCTTAGAGAGACCTGTGTACAAGACCCCCGTGGTCTCTGCCTACAGTGCGGTCCCATCCAGCAGCCCCCTCTGCCAAAGCCCACAGATCGTAGCAGTGTGTCCCAGCCTCAGCACCTCAGCTCAGACAAGGTCAGGTTGATTTGCTTTAGAGGGTGTCTCAGCCCTCCTGTAAATGTGGACACAAACAGATACTGGGGGCAGGGTGGGGAGGGGAATGCCTACCCAGGGGATCCTTACTACCTGAACAACCGTCCTCCTAACTAGAGCTTTACCAGCATCCCTGATTATCCTTAGTGTGAGTCTTAAAAGGCCAGATGAGAGCGAAGACGGATGAGGGAGTGATACCCTCAAAGCAGGAGCCTCATTTTGGGGTCGTGTTTGGAAAAGCCCCTATTCTGAACCTTCTCAAGTCAAAAGCAGACAGTGAGATGTTTACTCCGGAATGGGGGTGGGGGGTCTTGGTGGGCCATGGACCGTGGGTCCCCTCGTTCCACCTCCCGCCTGGAGCTCGGGAGGGTGAGCTGGAGGCTGGGTTTGAAGGAGGAAGAAGTCCATTCACAGCAGCTATGGGGTTTGCCACCCCCTTCCCGGGTGGGCTGCGGGGACGAGGCATCTGCAGCGTGGGAAGGAACCTTGGGGACCCAAGGGGGCCGGAGGATTTGGCCAGGCCGTCGCCCCCAGCCCTCTCCTGGCTTGGAGGGAGCCTCACTTCTGCCCCGGGTGAGCCGCCACCTGTCCCAGGTCGTCGGGGCCGGGGCGGTGCCGCGCATTGTCTCAAGGCTCCACGAGGGGGCGCGCGAGCTCAGAGTCTGCGGTGCGGCAGGCACGCAAGGCGGCGGGAGGACCGCAGAGGCGACCCCGGCCTGGTGGGTGCCCTGCAAACCACGCACCTCGGGAGGATGGGCTTTACCTCGGAAGCACAGCAGGTCCTTAACAAGTTTTTGTTGATTGAGTCATAAACCGAATTACACCGAGAATTTCGAGCTTTAACTTGTTCTATCTTATTCTATACCCAGACGGGGATAATTCTTTTTACATATTAAAAGAAGCCTGCTGGAAGAGGGCGATGCAAGCCCAGACGGCCTTATGCGTTCTATCTGGGGAAGAAATGACTGAAGAGGTGGGGTGGGATGTGCTGGCCGGGGGCGGGGAGCGCGGGGAGCGCGGGGAGCGCGGGGAGCGCGGGGAGCGCGGGGAGCGCGGGGAGCGCGGGGAGCAGCTGTCCCACCGGCCTTGTGTTACCTCTTTCTGCTCAAAGGCTCAGCTATGTTGGCCCCAGGCCCCGGGGAATTTCCTTGCCCTGGTCGGTTTCCTGGTTTCAGGTTAAGGACAGCACCCAAGGGCCAGAGGCAAGGTGAGCTAGCGCCAGGGTAGGGCATCTTTCTTCCAACTTTCCCAGGGACTCTCTCCCCTCGGGACACCTCCCCACACCCCCGTGCTCAGACGTGGGCCTTTTCTGGCTGCTCATCCCTCTATGGGGCTTGGGCATTACTTCTCCAGGAGAGTCCTTAGCCAGCTCCCCAAGACGCCCAGTCTGGGTTAGGGCCCCTCTTCTGTTGTGTTGACAATGGGGGATGGGCAGTTCTACAGACCCAAGTTCAAATCTCTGTTAACAGCTGGGTGATTTGGAGCAAGTTACTTAATCCTCTTTTTCTTCCCAGTTACACCAAGAAATGGGACCTACCTACCACAAGAGTAGCCATGAGACGCTCTAAGACTTTAGAACAGGAACTGGCATATCTTGACTAACCTCAGCTGGGAATGCTATGGTACCTTTTCTTTGTGGTGGAGACAGGTCTCCATCCACTGTCTCATTGTCAGTGGGTGTAAGCCCTTCAAAGGCAGTGGCTGTTTTACTCATTTGGAGCAGTGCCCTGCACCCAGGGCCAGGCTCAGTAAATGCTTACTGCAGACAGTATGTCCTACCTGGGACCAGGCTGACCCGGGCAGGACCTCTCACAGCTCCTGCCCACCCCCTCCCCCAGAGGTTCTCTGGGTCCCTGCTGAGGTCCTAGAACGACCCCCTGCTTCTGCCCTCTCTCTTCCCCAAGCCAGCTGCACAGCCTACGGCCCAGCAGCTCCTCAACTCCACAGGCTCTTGTGACCCATCCTTGCTAGCAGCTCCTGGTCTCTGCATGAGATGGTCCCAGCCCGGGACCCACACCCTGGAGGGCTGCTCCCTTGTCACCCGCCTCACTTCACCCAGGCTCTGCCACTGACCCCTTGCTCCACTTTAGAATGAAGAATCCTGTGGATGCCCCCGGTCCTCCGCTCCTCGCGCACTCTGAAACGCGTGGCTCTCGACTGCAGTCTGAACACAGGTGTTGACAGAGGTTTAGCAACAATGGGAGAGGGCTGCATGATGGCGTGGGGCTGAGAGCTGAGCCCGGCCCGGAAGGAATGGTGCTCTCCAGCGCTCTTGCAGTCTGGCTTCAGCCTGCTTCCTGGAAGCGTGATGGTCTCTGCTCAAATGAACCCCCATCTCTGTGATTCTTGTCCCCTATCCTGCTTTATTTTTTCCATAGCGCTTATTACCACCTGGCATATTATAGATTTATTTATTGTCCGTTCTTTCCCATTAACATTCCCCACAAAGGCAGGGGCAATGATTTATTCAAAGATTTAGTTCTGAGCTGGGGCTTCCAGGAATGCCAAGTAGAGACTCTAACAACAAAAAATGCCAAAGAGGGAGAGGGAGAAAAACCCCAAACCACTGAAACCTTCTACGGAAAATTATGAAACATATGAGGAATTCTAATGCTAAGAAAGACAACAAAATCAATGAAACAAGACAAAGTCACTGAAGATCGCATTCACTTATAGAATAGTTTGACAAATTTTTAAAATAAATATGTTGAAGGGACTCAAGGAGATGACTGAAAGAATAACTTCTATTAAATAAAAATTTTTTAAAAGAACAAGACATTCTAATAGGGAAAAGTGAGCCAAGAAATAGACATCTTGGAAATGAGAAAAATTAGCCATTAAAAAATGTCATAAGATAAATTCCACAACTGAAACAAAGGGTGTATTAGTGAATTTGAAGATAGTACAAAAGAATTAGCCTAGAATGCAGCAGAGAATGAAGAGATTTAAATAAGGGCTAATTAAGACACATGCATAATAGGAAGAGGCTCCAACGTATGAAAATAGGAAGGGGGGAGAAGTAATATCTGGAGAGATAAAGCTGGGAATTTCCTAGATTGAAGAGGACATGAATCCTTTGATCATAAGTGCACTCAAAGTGCCGAACAAGGTTTAAAAAATGGGCCTACACCTAGACACACTGTACTGAAACTTAGAACAGGAACAATAACAAGACAATCGTAAAAGCTATTGTCTTAGTCGTTTGGGGCTGCTAGAACACAATACCACAGACTGAATAGAGATTTATTTCTCACAGTTCTGAGCCCATTTGGAAGTCTGAGATCAGGGTGCCAGAATGGTTAGGGGAGGGCCCTTTTCTGGGTCACAGACCTCATCGTATACTCACATGGTGGAAGGGGCAAGAGCTCTCTCTGAAGTGTCTTTTATAAGACCCTAATCCCATTCATGAGGGCTCCATCCTCATGACTTAAGTACCTCTTCAAGGCCCAACCTCCAAATAGCATCACCTTTGGGGGTTAGAATTTCAACATAGGATTTTCAACATTCAGACCACTGCAGTATTATAAAGAAAAGATAAAATACAACTGAAGGCAAGTCCATTAGACTGTCAGCTGACTTACCATCAACAGTAATATCTGTCAGAAGACAGTGGAGTAATATCTTCAACCCCTTGAGTTTACATGCAGCTACATTACCATGCAGGAGCAAAGATAAAATAAAGACACTTCCAGACGCACAAAGACAAAAAGAATTTTCCTCCCACAGATGTTCACAAGAAAAAGTAATTCAGTGAGAAAAGAAATGAACCCAGAAGGAAGATGTGGGATGCAATAAACAATGGTGAGCCCAGACATTGATAAAACGTGTTAGTAAAGTTATTAAACTTTAAAAAGATAGTTTTTGTGACTTAAAAAGGGTGAAACAAATTTTAAAAAGACAATAAAGTCATAGGGAGGTGTGGTGTTCAGTGGTGGTTAAAATAAGCTAATGGGCTTATGTTTAGGAGAGTAGAAATACTAAATTTTGACATTGCTAGAATAATTTATTACTAAAATGCATATTAAAAATATAAAGGTAATTATTAAAAGAAAAGAAATACAATCCTTATTGTGTTAGTCTGCTCAGGCTGCTGTAACAAAATACCATAGACTAAGTGAATGAAACAACAGAAATTTATTTTCTGACAGGTCTGGAAGCTGATAGTCCAAGATCAAGGTGCCAGCATGGTTGGGTTCTGCTGGGACCTCTCTCCTCAGCTTTCAGACAACCGTTTTCTTGCTGTGTCCTCACATGGCCTTTCCTCTGTGTTAAGGCAGAGAGATAAAATAGAAAACAAAACTAAGAGGTACGAAAGTCAAAAAGTAAGCCTACATTCAAGGGAAGGGGAATTAGTCTTCACCTTTTGAAGGGTGAAGTGTTGAAGAATGCATGGATGCTCCATCCAACACATTAGGGGTGGATTTTTCTTTTTAATGCATCTTGCTTAGGAAAAATGAAGATTGATGTCTTTCACCAATTTTAGAAAATTCTCAGCCATTATCTCTTCAATTCTCCTCTATTCTTTCTATTATCTCCTCTTGGACTCCTGTCAGACATATACCAGATTATTCCATATCTCTTAATCTTTTTCATAGCTTTTATGTCCTAGTTGGTGCTGAATTATTGGTCATATCTTTGTATTTTTCTTCCAGTTCACTAATTCTCTCTTCAACTAAGTCTTCAATTGGGTCTAATCTGCTATTTACCCCACTCTGACTTTTTAATTTTAAAATCTTATTTTTCATTTCTAAAAGTACTATATGTTTATCAGTAATTGCAACTCTACACAGTCAGTTTTGATAGTCTTTCATTGCTAGCCTATATTCATGACTCAGTCTCTCATATCTTTATACACTTGCTACAGTTACTTTATCTAAAGATTCCAATATCCAATATCCTTAAGGACCTAATTCTATTGTTGGTTTTTTTTTTTGTTTTTTTGTTTTTTTTTTGCGATACGTGGGCCTCTCACTGTTGTGGCCTCTCCCTTTGCGGAGCACAGGCTCCGGATGCACAGGCTCAGCGGCCACAGCTCACGGGGCCAACTACTCTGCGGCATGTGGGATCTTCCCGGACCAGAGCACGAACCCGTGTCCCCTGCATCGGCAGGTGGACTCTCAACCACTGCGCCACCAGGGAAGCCCCTATTGTTGGTTCTTCTCTTGACTCTCACTAATGGGAGCTCTTCCTTGTGTCTTTGGAGATCTTTTACTATGAGTTCACATTGAGAGATACTAATCTGTGGAAATCTTTGGGCCTTAATTGAAGATGACTTTCTCTAGAGAAGATTTGCATTTGTTTTTTCTGGATGCCAAGGGATGTACCAACACAGGGCTGTAGCCACTTTAGCCATCTATCAGTGTTCGAGCTCTTTGCAAGTGTCTTGGGTTCAGCTCCTCCTTGCTGCTGGATGAAAGTTTAGTCTTGCAAAGTTTATCTTGTTGCACTTATGCATGGACATTGGCACTCAAGGCAATCCCATCATTCCTGTATGCTTATAATTTCACACTTTGGTTTCAGCTCACTTGGTCCCCTAGAAGTTTCCCTTACTTGCTGCAATCCCAGCTGTGCAATAAGAACTGTTTTGAGAAAGATAGTCATGATTGTGGCCAAAAGTCTTGTCACAGTATCTAGGCTGCCTCTTCTAGAAATAGAAGTCCCAGGAATTCTTTACCATGAAAATATCCAGAAAAACAAATGGAACTAATAAGTGAACTCAGAAAATTGCTGAAAGAGGTCAACATAGAAAAATCCATACTATTTCCATACATAGGTAATAACTAATTAGAAAATACAATAAAGAAGTAATTCACAATGCAATAAACTTTGAGATACTTAGGAATAAATCTAACAAAAGATACATAAGACCTTTACAGAGAAGAATGACAAAATATTATTGAAGGACGTAAAAGAAGATCTGAAAAATGGAGATTTTTAAATGTTCATGGAAAATATTCATGGGTTGGAAGATAATATCATAAAGGTGCCATCTCTTCTGAACTTAATCTATAAATCCAATGCAGTACAAATGAAAATTCCTGTGAATTTTTTTTTGTGTGTGTGGAACTTGACAAGCTTATTCAAATATTATTATGGAAGACCAAAAAAAAAAACCCCACGAAAAAACAAACAGAAGAAGAAGAAGAGCTAAGACAATTGTGAAGAGGCATAACAAGGGACAAGGGGTGAAGCGGACTTTCCATAGTAGATATGAAGATTTACTATAAAGTTATATAGTAAGACAGTGAGGTATTAGCACAGAGACAGAAAAGTAACTCCATGGCTTAGAATAGGCTAGAGTCCAGAAAATAAACCCACTCATATTTGGAAACTTGATAAATGAGAGAGGTTGTTACATTAGTGGGGAAAGAAGGACTATTTAATAAATGATGCTGGGACAAATTATTATCTTTATGGGATAATCAGTCTTCATAGATACCATACAAAAATTCTATGTGGACTTTAATGTGAAAAGCAAAACTTCATAATACTTAGAAGAAAATATAGTAGAGTATCTTCGTGATCTCCAGTTAGGAGGGGAAGGCTTTCTTTTTTTTTTTTTTTTTAGGCTTTCATTTTTTTGTTGTTGTTTTTTAGGAGGATTTCTTTTTTTGTTTTGTATTGTTTTGTTGATTTTTTTGTGGTACACAGGCCTCTCACTGTTGTGGCCTCTCCCGTTGCAGAGCACAGGCTCCAGACGCGCAGGCTCAGCAGCCATGGCTCACGGGCCCAGCCGCTCCACAGCATGTGGGATCTTCCCGGACCGGGGCACGAACCCGTGTCCCCTGCATCGGCAGGCAGACTCTCAACCACTGTGCCACCAGGGAAGTCCCCAGGAGGATTTCTTAAACAAGGCACAAAACCTCCCATTTACAAAAAATGATTGATAAATTTGACCTCATTAAAATTTAGAACTTGTGTACAACAAAAGATACTATGAACACAATTAAAGGCAAGACACAGATGTTTTTGCAATGCAAATAACCAACAATGAGTTAGCATCTAGAATATATTAAAAAGTCTTACAAATCATTTTTTAAAAAGGTATAATTTAAAAATGGCAAATGATGCAAACAGGCATTTCACAGAAGTGGAAGCCCAAGTGGTCACTATGCCAATCTGAAAAACTGCTCAATGTCAAAATTAATCAGGAATTTGCACATTAACTGCACATCATGACATTGTCAGTTATTAAACATTTAGTATTAATACATGTTTACAGTTTTAAGTGTGCAAACTGGTATAATCTCTTTCAAGAGCAATTGGCAAAATCTAGCAGAGCTTAGGGGTGTATCCTTACAGCCAACAATTCTACTCACAGGCACATCCCCTAGGGAAATCATTATGCATATGCATAAGGAGATTGTAAACAGGAACTGTCACCCCAGCATTGTTTGTAATAATGAAAAACCAAAATCGTAGGAGAATGGATAAATCGTGATGTGTCCTGGGACTTCCCTGGTGGCGCAGTGGTTAAGAATCCGCCTGCCAATTCAGGGGACACGGGTTTGAGCCCTGGTCCGGGAAGATCCCACATGCCGCGGAGCAACTAAGCCTGTGCGCCACAACTACTGAGCCTGCACTCTAGAGCATGCAAGCCACAACTACTGAAGCCCGTGTGCGTAGAGCCCGTACTCCACAACAAGGGAAGCCACCGCAATGAGAAGCCCGTGCACCACAACGAAGGGTAGGCATCGCTCGCCACAACTGGAGAAAGCCTGCGCGCAGCAACGAAGAACCAACGCATCCAAAAACTAAAGAAAGAAATTTATTTTTAAAAAATTATTTTAAAAAACGTGATGTATCCCTATAACAGGGTACAGTGCAACAGTTAGAGTAAATGAACAAGAGCTACATATAGCAATGAGGATGCCTCTAAAACCAGTGTCTACATCATTCAAGTTGCAGAAGGGTGCATGCTGTCTGATGTCTTTTGTGAAAATTTCAAAATATGCAAAACGATTCTCTATATTGTTTATGGTTATGGCTACTCCATAAATTTGTAGGAAAAGTATAAAACCTCGGATGGGAAGCAAATACAATAAAATGTTAAAAATTGAAAAAGTGAGCATTTGATGAAGTGGGCACAGGGGTGTCTCATTTTTTGAAATATTTGACAAAAGCACTCTGCAGCTGTGTGTGGGATGGATTAGAAGGGAGCAAGACCCGTTGGTGGCTTTTGCAGTGGCAGGAGTGAGAGGTAGTGGGTGGCTGCATGAGGGGGTGTGGCGAGAGGATGGTTTTAGATTTGTCCTTGTGGATATGGGTTTGTGTTTGCTTTGTTTTGTCTTGCCCTGAACAACTCTATGGCTAAGTAAAAATTGAAAAGTCTTAACAATTTCAAGAGTTGTTGGTGAAGTGAGGAAATAGCACCCTGGCACAGTGCTGGCCTGGATGTAAATTGGTTCAGTGGCTTTATTGGCAATCTGGTGGCAGCTCCACTGCACTCAAACCTATGTGCAGGGAGGCTTGTGCAATGATATTCATTGTGGCAACAATCCTGGTGTCCCACCAAAGAAGGATGTGGTAAAGATAATGGCTGGGAATACTGAGGTCTTTGCCAGACTGATGCTTAAAATCTTGAGAAGTGTTTTAGTTAGAAAGCTTCAGCACAGCAAAGGAAACCATCAACACAATGAAAGGGTAACCTACGAAACAGGAGGAAAATATCTGCAAATCATAACTGATAAGGGGTTTATATCCAAAATATATAAAGAACTCATACAACTCAATAGCAAAAAAAAAAAAAAAATTCAGTTAAAAAATGGGCAGAGGAGGGACTTTCCTGGTGGTGCAGTGGATAAGAATCCACCTGCCAATGCAGGGGACACAGGTTCGATCCCTGGTCCAGGAAGATCCCACATGCCGCGGAGCAACTAAGCCTGTGCACCACAACTACTGAGCCTGCGCTCTAGAGCCCGTGAGCCACAACTACTGAGCCCACGTGCTGCAACTACTGAAGCCCATGCACCTAGAATCCGTGCTCCACAACAAGAGAAACCACCGAAAGGAGAAGCCCGCACACCGCAACGAAGAGTAGCCCCCACTCGCCACAACTAGAGAAAGCCTGTGCACAGCAACGAAGACCCAATGCAGCCAAAAAAGAAAAAAAAGGGGGGGGGGGCAGAGGAACTGAATTTTTTCCAAAGAAGACATACAAATGGCCAACAGGTACATGAAAATGTACTCAACATCACCAGCTATCAGGGAAATGCAAATCAAAACCACGATGAGATATCATCTCACACCTGTTAGAATGGCTGACATCAAAAGAAAAGAGATAAGTGTTGGCAGGATATGGAGAAAAGGGATGCCTTGTGCCCTGTTGATGAGAATGTAAATTGATGCAGCTACTATGGAAAACAGTACAGAGCTTCCTCAAAAATTAAAAATAGGACAACCATATGATGCAGCAAACCCACTTCTGGGTATATGTCCAAAGGAAATAAAAACAGTATGTCAAAGAGATATCTGCACTCCTATGTTCACAACAGCCAAGACACGGAAACAACCTAAACGTCTAAATATATACTGGAGTATTATCCAGCCATTTGGGACAACGTGGATGGACCTTGAGGGCATTATGCTAAGTGAAATAAGTCAGACAGAGAAAGACAAGTACTGCATGGTATCACTTATACGTGGAATCTAGAAAAACCAAAAATAAGTCAAACTCATAGAAACAAAGAGTAGAAAAAGTGGTTGCCAGGCGCTGGTGTGTGGGGGAAATAGGGAGAGATTGGTAAAAGGGTACAAACTTTCAGCTATAAGATGAATAATGTCTGAGGATGTAATGTGTAACATGGGAATATAGTTGATAACACTGTATTGTATAATTGAAATTTGCTGAGAGAGTAGAGCGTAAATGTTCTCACCAAAGACAAAGGATAAATATGTCAGATGATGAATGTGTTCATTAACTTGATGGAGGGAATCCTTTCACAATATATACATATATCAAACCATCATGATGTATACTTTAAATATCTTACAATTTTATTTGTCAATTATGCCTCAATAAAGCTGGAAACAAAGAGAAAAATAATCCATTTTCCTATGATTTGAAATGCAAATACATGTGCATAGTCATTTGTCATCTGATTCGTCTTATGGTGGCTTTTGCCTTACAGACATTTTTTTATCTCTACATAGTTGAATTTACCAATCTTTGATGGCATCTAGGTTTTATTTTGTACTTCAAAAGACATTCTTCACTTTGAGGTTATAAAAACTCCTTCCATGGTTAAAAAAAAAAGAAAAGTTAGATCAACATGTATCAACATGGTAGATCTCAAATGATAATATTGAGTGAAAAAAGCAAGATGTTGAATGAAATGTGCAGTATAACGATGATTTATGTAAATAAAAACTGCAAAACAAAGTTATATATTTTCTGTGGACACAGTTATGTACATAAAATGCATTTTAAACAATTAGAAGGAACTCACCAAATTCATAATAGTATTTCTCCTAGTGGTGGGAGAGGATTAGGATGGGGTGTTGGTAGAGGTAAGGGGAGACATTCGTTTTATTCATTATGCCAAAATTTTTTTGGTAGGGGACACTGTATTTATTTATTATTTTAAAATTAAATTTATTTATTTATTTATTTGTTGCTGCATTGGGTCTTCCTTGCTGCGCGCGGACTTTCTCTAGTTGCGGAGAGCAGGGGTTACTCTTCCCTGTGGTGCACAGGCTTCTCATTGCAGTGGCTTCTCTTGTTGTGGAACATGGGCTCTAGGCACGTGGGCTTCAGTAGTTGTGGCACACAGGCTCAGTAGTTGTGGCACACGGGCTTACGCGGCATGTGGGATCTTCCCAAACCAGGGCTCAAACCCATGTCCCCTGCACTGGCAGGTGGATTCTTTTTTTTTTTTTTTTTTTTTACGTGGGCCTCTCACTGTTGTGGCCTCTCCCATTGCGGAGCACAGGCTCTGGACGCGCAGGCTCAGCGACCATGGCTCACGGGCCCAGCCGCTCCGCAGCATGTGGGATCCTCCCAGACCGGGACACGAACCCGTGTCCCCTGCATCAGCAGGCGGACTCTCAACCACTGTGCCACCAGGGAAGCCCTGGCAGGTGGATTCTTAACCACTGTGCCACCAGGGAAGTCCCGGGACACTGTATTTATATATTACTTATATATTTTAAAAATATATAAACATAAAATATAAGGCAGAAAAGCAAAAATGCCAAAATGTTATACTGAGGTTATTTCTTGGAGGTGAGAATATAGATAATGGCATCTTTATCCCTGTATTTTTTTTGGTATTATTTGAATTTAAAACTTTAACAGTTTGCCATTCAGGGAGGTTATGAAGAGCAAGTAAAGTCTTACATATAAACTGTCCTGTGGACTGAAAAGTGCATTATAATAATAGAGTCCCAAGATATATTTGCTGATTTGGAGGTAGAGAAGCAGTGACAACTGCTTTAGAGAAGGCTTACCGTTACATGGAGCAGATACTGACTGGTCTTTGACCATGCAGGGGCAGTGGGCATGGGTATTTGGGTGAGTATGGGTGCTGGCAGCTCAGCAGGGTGGGGATGGGGTCGACTGCTGTCAAGAGCCCAAACTTTTGAGTAAGACCCACTTGAGTTCAACTTCTTACTCTGCCTTCAAGTAGTTATACACATTTCAGACATGTCAGTGAAGCTGCCTGGGCCTCAGTTTTCTCATCTGTAAAATGGGGTCAAGAGTACTTACCTTGCAGACGTGCTAGTGATCACTGACCTAGTTCTGCAGATCTTGAACTGGTTTCATCCTCCAAATACCTACCCCTCCCTACCTCTACCCCATTTAGAGCTCAGGAGTCCACTCCTCTTTTCTGGGGCTTGAGGAGTATGGAAAGGTTAGAGGGTTGGCAGGGACTGTGTTTCCACACATGGAAAGCCAAAAGGTGGATTGGGCAAAGGATTGCCTCTGCTGGCGGTCACTAGGCCAAGCTGAACGCTGACAGAAATGGCAGTGACTGGTTGCCTGTGTGTAGGTGATGGCAATACTGTTAGAATGGAGGGGAGGCGCTCTGAGGCAATGACTTGGCTTCCATCGGGTGCTGGGCTTTCAAATAATCCTCCTTGCAGTGGTTGTTGGCCAAGTCTGCCCACTGAGCTCTTTTCAGGCAAGGGCCCTCCTCTTCTTAGGAAACTGCCCTCTCAGGAAACCCCTTCTCCCTCCTCAATTATTTCATAAAAACACTTGATGGCTCATTAACCTAGAGCATGAGCCGTTCCCTCTCTGGGAAGGCTTAAGCCTCCTAGCCGTCCAGAGCAGCAAAGAACCAGAAGGTAAAGGGGAAATGGTCTGAACTCTCATACCCGCTGCAAAAGGAACTGAAACCTTGCCATGCCTGGCAGAAAGCAGGTGCTTGTAGATGATAGCAAACATGCTTTCCCCTCCAAACACTGGATAAGCAGTTGATATTAGTAGGTAGCTAACAAATCGGGGAATTGCTGACTTAAAGTTAAGCAGGTTTATTGTGGGATTTGTCTGAGCCTTTATTATTTTTAAAATAAATTTATTTATTTATTTTTAGCTGTGTTGGGTCTTCGTTGCTGCGGGCGGGTTTTCTATAGTTACAGAGAGCGGGGGCTACTCTTCGTGGCGGTGTGCAGCCTTCTCATTGCAGTGGCTTCTCTTGCTGCGGAGCATGGGCTCTAGGCGCACAGGCTTCACTAGTTGTGGCACACGGGCTCAGTAGTTGTGGCTCGTGGGCTCTAGAGCACAGGCGCAGTAGTTGGCGGTGCACGGGCTTAGTTGCTCCATGGCATGCGGGACCTTCCTGGACCAGGGCTCTAGCCCATGTCCCCTGCATTGGCAGGTGGATTCTTAACCACTGCACCACCAGGGAAGTCCCTTGTCTGAGCCTTTAAATTCTACTGCCCTTGTGACTTTCCAGGGAGAAATTTACACAGGAGGACTGTTCACATTTCCCTAAACTTCCTGCACTGGGAGGCCCTTGTTCAAGGAATATGTGTAAGTGTCCTGTGGAACCAGAGTCTGAGAACACTGTTTCGGAAATACATTATGTAATTGGATTACAGTAATTTTGAATAATGATGATCATTCATCGTCAAAAGAGTGATGATCAACTCCTTGCCTTATGAAGACTTGGGCTTAGACAGTGGCTGTGGTGGGAGGGTCCCCCAAGCCCAAAGCACCCGATTTCATGCTCTTAGGATAGATTGTTAGTCATGGGGGATGGTACGGGGCAGGGGTCCCATATTTTAATCAGCTGGGGAACTTCAGCCCACACCACCTCTCTCTCCCCACCTGTCTGAGGTCTGAGTTCTCTGTACACCCTCCCCTGCATCTCTAGCTTTTAAACACAGGGTTCGGTGCTCAATACTCGTGGGCTATTTTAACAATAATACAACTTCTCACCTGGGCATATTTTTAAAAGCATTTTCTTATTTCTAGGGTGAGGTAGATTAAACTTCCTCAGATTTGAAGCAGGGTGATTGTGCTTGGCTAGTGAGGGGATGTGTGTGTTAACTTCTATTTAATGAAAAACTTCAGATGTAGATAAAAATAGAGAAAATTGTTTCATGAACCCCATGAGGGGCTTTTGTGCAAAAGGTTAGCTTCTAACTTGTTGATCGGGACTACAACCTAAGATTTTTTAAATTAAAATTTTAATTTTGAGTTAGCTGTAGATTCACAGGCACTTATAAGAAATGATACAGAGAACCCATGTAGCCTTTACCTTATAGCATAGGAACGTGACATTGGTAAAATCTACCGATCTTATTGTGATTTCCCCCACTTCACGTGTGTGTGTGTGGTTATTTCTACACAACCTCACCACATGTGCAAGTTTGTGTATCCAGCCCCACAGTCAAGATACAGAGCAGTTCTAACACCCCAAGGATCCCCTCCTCCCTCAAGGCCAGTCAGGGTGCTTCAGTCTGGGGGTGTGAAATGCCAGAGACTAAGGAGAGGGTGGGCTCAGGAAAAAAAGAGGTAAGACCCTGTGTGGCAAAATAAGAAATGTATATTTGATCTCTGCCCCACTTCCTGGGGCAGATTTCCTAAACCCCTGAGAATTTCCTGGGTGATAGGAGGGTTTTTTGTTGTAATGAGGCAACTCTTGGTGGGTTCTTGGATGGGGGCTGGTCGTAAGAAAAAACAAGGGAGAATTAGAAGCTTAGATCTTTCAGCCCCACCTCCCATCCTCCGGGGAGGGGAGGGTGCTGGAGACTGAGTTAATAATCGATCATGCCGCTGGCATGAAACTTTCATAAAAATCCCTAAAGTATGGGGTTCAGAGAGCTTCCAGTTTGGTGAACACATCCACGTGCTAGGAGGGTGGTGCACCCCACATCCACGGGGACAGAAGCTCCTTTGCCTGGGAACCTTCCACATCTCACCCTATGGACCGCTTCACCTGGCTGTTCATACGTATTGTTTGTAACAAACCAGTAAACATAAGTGTTTCCCTGAGTTCTATGAGCCATCATAACAAAGTATCGAACCTGAGGAAGGGGCCTGATGACTCCGTATTTGTAGCCAAGGTGGACAGAAGGGTGAGTAACCTGGGGCCCCACTATGTGTGATTGGTGCCTGAAGTGGGGACAGTCTTGGTCCCCTGTGGGAGCTGCGTTAGCTCCAGGTAATTAGTGTCGGAATTGAATCGTAGAGCCCCCAGCTGGTGTCCAGAGAGCTGGAGAACTGGTCATAGGGGGGGAAAACCCATACATCTGGTGCTAGAAATGTTGAGTGTCAAGAAGAAAGTGTTTTCCTTCATCTTAGAAGACTGAGGCGGCTGCAGTGGGAGAGGGACCTCATGGAAAGAACAGAGACGTTTAAAGGGGATTTTCAGAAAGTTCTGATGTGTCGTGAGTGATTCAACATCTCCATTTCCCCACAAAAAACCAAAGAATCTTCCATCGATTCCTTCAGAGTTGGATTTGCTTGGGGAGGGAGTGCTGAGGTGCTGAATCAGGTAGGGATTCCTAATCAGGGTCAAGGGAAATCACAGCTGATCCTCACTACCATCCAGGCAGGGATGGGCAGGAAATATTATCTCCATATTTGAAAGAAGAGAAAAGATTGGATAGAAGTGAATTGCGCCAGGTCACGGAGCTTGTAAGCAACAGGCTCTGGAAAAATCCAGGTGTGGAGGCACCTGCTCCCTGGGCTCCAAATCACATCTGGTTGAGTCCATTAAGGCTCAAAATCATGAATTCCCTGACGGTCCAGTGGTTAGGGCTTGGTGCTGTCACTGCCAAAGGCACGGGTTCGATCCCTGGTCGGGGAACTGAGATCCCACAAGGCACGTGGCCAAAAAAAAAAAAAGACTCAGACTCAAAGTAGCCCAGCTGGAACCGCTGCTTCCCCTAGATCTGCTCCTTCCCCGTGGTCCCCTCAGTGAATGGTGCCACTACCCAGTCAACCGTGACTGCTCTCCTCTCTGACTCCTGCATCCTGCTAACCAGCACATCCTGGGCCCCAAGCCCCAGCACACATCTCACCCCAGAATCCTCATCACCTCCACCGCAACCACCCAAGTCAATCCTTCTTCACCTCCTGATGGATTATCTTGCAAAAGCCTCCACAACAGTTTTTCTGCTTCAGTAGCGGTCCAGCCTGAGTGATATAAATCAAGAGCTGGCCAATGACAGCCCGCAGGCCAAATCCGGTTCGTGAGCTAAAAATGATTTTTACATTATTAAATGGTCAGAAAAAAACCCCAAAGAATATTATTCTGTGACACGTGAAAATATGAAATTCAGGTTTTATCGCCCATAAGTAAAGTTGTATTGGAATACAGCCATGCTCACTCCTTTATGTTTTGTCTGTGGCTGCTCTCACGGAGTGAATCGTTGCACCAGAGATCATACAGCCTACACAGCCTAAAACCTTCACTGAAAAAGTGTGCTGCCATCACCCCCTTCCCAACCTCCTCCATGGGCTTCCTCGGCCTCTCAGAGTGAAACTTGAAGGCCCAGAGGCCCCTGCCCACCTCTCTGACACCTCACACCTTTTCTTTCCCTTGTGTCCACCATCGTCACACTCCGGTCACACTGGCTTTGGGGCCCCCCAACCAAAACCGCCACCGCCCATTTACTGTATATGCTAAGCTCTTTCCCTCTCAAGCCTCTGAACCGCTGTTTCTCTGTCTGGAATCCTCTTCTGCTCTTTGCATGACTGACTCCTTTTCTCCAGGTCTCTCCTTAAGTGTCATCTCTTCCAAGAGGCCTTTCTTGTCCGCTCCGTCGCCCCATTACTCCATTTCATTGTGTGCTTTTTCCTTCATTGCGTGTTTTTTTCCTTCATTGCACTTTTGTCGGTCACCCCCACCAGGACACAAGCTCCATCTGGACAGAGCACATATTAGAGGCTCAATGATTGTTTGCAAATGAATGAATGAGTAGCCTTTCTTGGCCCAGGAGCTGTGTGTCCATTTCCCAAGCAGAGTGACTTCCGTCTCAGGGATTGAGATAATTCCCATCAAGTCCTCCCCAGTATTTTATTCTCCTCTTGGATCCATTATTGTTATTAACCACTGAGTTTCTCTTCCAAAAATGTTATCCTTAGGTGATTCTGCAAGAAACCAAGGAGACAGCTGGTACTTAACCAGTTTAGGGAAGAAATGTGTCCCCTTCTCAGCAGGTGAAGAGGCTCCTTGTTCTACTATCAAGAGACCCAATCCATAAAATATATTCATCTTGTAAACATCCAACTTTGGTGAGTGGTACAAATATAAAAAATTCCAACTCACTTTTTTTTTTTTGGCTGCCTTGGGTCTTCGAGGTTGCTGTGCACGGGCTTTCTTTAGTTGCGGTGAGTGGGGCCTACTCTTCATTGAGGTACGTGGGCTTTTCATCGGGGTAGCTTCTCTTGTGGAGCATGGGCTCTAGGCGCACAGGCTCACTTGTTGTGGCTCGTGGGCTCTAGAGCGCAGGCTCAGTAGTTGTGGCGCACGGGCTTAGTTGCTCCACCGCATGTGGGATCTTCCCAGACCAGTGCTCGAACCCGTGTCCCCTGCTTTGGCAGGCGGATTCTTAACCACTGCGCCACCAGGGAAGCCCCAACCAACTCACTTCGTTTTCTAAGTAACAGAAAACCACCTTGGCTAATGAACACAGTAAATTGCTGGGGGCGTGACTGTGAAAAGTACAGTGACTAGGCTGGATTGCCTAGGATATGGCACACACCAAAAAAAAAAAAATTTTCCTAAATCTTAGTGTCTGAAAACAACACAGGTTTATTTCCTGCTCACTTCACACCTCCATCATGGTTTTGGCAATCCGACGTGGTAGTCATCAGGAATCCAGATTGGAGGAGCACTTCACCCACCAGCCAGGGCTGGTCTCAGGGGCTCAGTCCCCAACCACAGGGGACAGGAAGGGCAGTCTATCCTGTGCCTGAAAGGGGTGGGGTTACTAGATGAAGAGTAGTAATGACAACATAGGGGGGTGAAGAGAATGCAGTTCTCTTTAGAGGCGAAATAAGACCAGGGAAAAGGAGGGCGAGAAAGATGGGAGCCAAGCAAGAAGGGCCTCAGAGGCTCCTAGAGGCGTGTCGGTGAGACTAACAGCTCTGGTCACACTCCTATGTTCACCTGAGCTGTAAATTTCTATGTGTCATCTATTGTCATGGTGTTTGAAAAGCTGATCATGAGCTCTTGCCAAGCTCTTCAACGACTCTTCACTCTTCAACATTTATAGCACCTTTCCAAATGGGTGAGTTACAGCAATCCTCCTCAAGTAAAATTATTCTCCAAGCTCCTGCTTCCTTGAGAAGAGGCACGTAAACCCCAGGGGACACACAAACCTAGGCATGAACTCTGGCCAGGCCCAGTTGCTCACACCTCGCAGTAAGGACAGAATCAATACAAGACAACTCATCTTTCTCTTTAGGGCTGACCCTAAAATGTGCTTTCCATTTATAGCCAACCCTTCCTGTTCGGTCGGTATCTTCCTTTGGAGCGGTGTTGTCCAACAGAACTTTCTGCAATATGGAGATGTTCTACATCTGCGCTGTCCGATAAGGTAGCCACTGGCCACATGTAGCTCTTGAGCACTTGAAATGAGGTTAATGTGACTAAGGTATTGAATTTTTAATTGTATTTAATTTTTAAAAATTTAAATTAGAATAGCCACGTGTGGTTAGTGGCTACTGTATTGAACAGCACTGCTTTGGAGTAAAAAGGAAAACTGTAGCTTTGTATTCAGCTCTATCTTTGCTACACCAAGAAAAAGATAACAGTGGGCCAGAAAGACCAATACAAATGCTGGTCATGGTGCGTTCGATTCTGTTATCTCCTTCTGACTCATACTGCCCCGCACACGGTCACCTATTCAGGGAGTATGTCTAGACTGTTCCTTGTATAAGAGTGACCTCTAATCGGAAGGGGGGTTTGTGGTGGACCATTGACCAAAGGGTATGTCATCCATCCATACGCTGGCCAGAGTCCAGGAAGGTGGCCTGTCTTGAGCCTCTGAAGGAGCACTGGTGATTGACTAAGCCAATCAGGCTGCCTTCCTTGGCATTTTAAAAGGTTTGGCCAATCAGCCGAGAGAGGAGGTGGGAGCTGGCAAACCAGGAAAGGCAAAGACCTTAAAGTTGAGAGAGCTGGGTTTCCTCCTGGCAGCTGTCCTGTTCTAACCCCAGTTGCCAGCCATATATATCCTTAAATAAACAAGCAAATAAAGTACCCTTTCCTTTAAGGTGGACTGAGTGACTATTTTTTCTTTACTTCAAGAGAAATTAACTAAAATTCCTCTAACTCAGGGTTTCTCAACCTGGGCACTCTTGACATTTGGGGCCAGAGAATTCTTTGTTCTGGGGAGCTATCTTGTGCATTGCAGGACGTTTAACAGCGTCCCTGGCCTCTACTCACTAGATGCCAGTAGCACTGCCCGCCCACCCCCACCAGTCATGATAACCAAAAATGTCTTCAGACATTGCCAAATGTCTCCTGGTGGGTGGGGGGACAGGGGACGGGGCAAAAATCTCCATTCTCCACCCCCTTGAGAATCAACTCTCCAAATGCATCCCAAGTCCACCTCTTCTGGCCTCCTTGAGGACAGAAAGATAAAAACAGCAGTTTATTCCTAGCAACTCGCGGCTCTCCCTCCCTCTCTTCTCCAGGCTAAATAAAGATAGCTTTTTTAGTCTTTTTCCTAGAGTCTGTTTCACAGATATTGATGGCGACATCTAAAGATGAGACTGAAAGCATTTGGTTGAGAGGAACTTAACGCTTAACGCTCCCTATTTATAGAGACTGTGGGCAGACACATCTGTGCAACCCTGGGACAGTGACAGCTCCCTGGTCCAGGAAGGGGCACCTCCAAACTCAGCGCTGGGTCCGTTCTTCCCATGAGCTGATTAAGATCTGCTGAGCCAACAAACAGCTGATTTACAGAAAAAGAGGAAATGATCTTTCAAGGCCATTGACATTTGTCTCTTCCCCTCCCTTTGAATATTCCAACTGTTTTGGAGATCTCTCCACTTGGTATTCTCAGGGACACCTCAAACTCAGTCAAACGAAACTCCTGTCTTCTTCCTCAAATCCATGCTTTTGCCAGTGTTTTCTGTTGCGTCCACCTAGTTTCTTGAATCAGAAGTCTGACAGTCATCCTCTGAAGCGATGTGAAAGGAAGAGATTGGTAGAAGAATCTGCAGAGGGAGACAGTAGCTACCTCATGGAGGATTTTGTGTGCTGTGCTAAGGCTTTTCAATGGTGATGGCTGCTTCCCCTTTCTCATTAGTCATCTCCTCATTCACCTCCTGCAGTTTGACTTGCATCCCCATCATGCCACCCTAGACGCCCTCCTGAAAGCTCCCATCATATTCACAAGTCCAATCCACGAGGAGGGGTTTATCCAGGGTGTGTATGCCAGAGGGGTCAGAAATCTTATGGGTCAGCCCATAACTCTGTACTCTACTGTCCCCTGTTTCAAACTCAACATATTAGAAAACAGTTATTTTCCCCAACTGACTCCATTTTCAACTTCACCATTTAAGAAAACGAGGCAATGGCAGAAACTGTTAGCTCTCTCCCAGGGTCCGAATGCTTCTTCTTTCATAGAAACAAAATTCACTTCTACCACAGGGGGTATCACAGAATTCTGTAGCCAGGTACAAGGCCACTTAGAAAATAAAGACCACTTTTCTCAGCTTCCCTTGCAACTAGGTGTGGCCATAGACAATAGAATGTAAGTGGAAGTGATGAGTGACAGCTACAAGAATCCTCCCTCACAGAGCCCCTGGCTCTTGCCTTTTGCCAGTTCTTCGTTCCTTTCCCCATAAGGATGCTAGAACCCAAGTGCCCCCAGCTGGTACCATGAGGACGGAGACCACACCCCAGGATGGCAGATGAGTGAGCTGCCAGGAGCCTGGCTCTCTCAGGACTTTGTAGAACTGAGCTGCCTTCCCAGCTTTGAACTGAACACCACTGGACTTTCATCTGGGAGGGAAATAAACTTCTATTTTGTTTAAGCCATTGTTGATTTGAGTTGTCTGATACTCAGTTAAATATAATCCTAACCAACACAGGGGTTATTTCCCTAGTCCCGCTAGACTTGAAAACTTAACTTTATTTTTCTTCCTTCAATCCCTTTAAACTCTTACGTCCATGAAGGTCCTAAATCCTGTTGATTCTCCCTTTGTGCTTCACCTCACACGCATCCCTTCTTTGCGATGTCTACTGCCTGTTCTGGTCCCAGACTGTTCTCTAGGCTCCATCTCCCTCCCTCCAATCAAGGCTGCACAAGCCCTAGATTCCTGAGATGTCGTGTCCATCATGTCACCCCTCATCCTCAAACCCCCAAACCCGGGATCCTGTTGTGCTTGTTAGGATGAAGACCCAACGTGTCACCCTGTCATGAAACCGTTCCTCCGTAGAGTCCCAACCATTTAAATTTCTCCTCCCTCTGATACGGATCTGCCCCAACATCCAGGAGAGCTCCCCAAACAACCCAGTGTGTCTTTTGCTTTGTGCTGGAGGTCTTCAGCCCTGGCTCCACATTAAATCATCTGGGGCCATTAAACAACCAGTGCCCGGTGTGTTAGTGTTCAACATGTGAAAGCATTAGCTCGTGTGAGCCACAAAGCAGCCCCGTGTACCGTAGGGACTGTCATTGTCACCATTCTACAGATGAGGAAACGAGAAACTTAGGAAGTTCAGGACATCCTTCCTGGTCAGATGGCCATTGAGCGTGGAGGCAGGACTCCAACAGACAGGACTGCCCTCTAAACCACTACTGTGTAGTCCCTAGAACTACATTACAGAGTATTACAAACGAAAAATAACCGATAGCACGGCACATAATTAATGGTCGATAAATCACAAAGTAGAAATGAAAATTTTTAAAATGTGAATGCCGGGGAATTCTCTGGCGGCCCAGTGGTTAGGACTCCAAGCTTTCACTGCCGAGGGTGCAGGTTCAATCCCTGGTCGGTGAACTAAGATCCCACAAGCCAGGAGGTGAGGCTAATAAAATAATAATAATAATGGTAATAAATACAAATGCCAAACCTCCACCCTAGACCAATGGAATCTGAGTTTCTTGGGAGGAGGGCCTGAGCATCTTTGTATCATCTTTGGGTTGAGCCCAGGTTTATCCCAGGATGATTCTAAGGTGAGCCGGGGTTGAGACCCACTTCTTTATACAGTTGCTCCCGCCTATCTGTCTTCCTCTCATTTCCTCTCCCCAGCCCAGGTTCTACTTATCTTTTGAAGTTCAGCCCAAGTGTCATCTCCCCTTGTGGGGCTGGCTGGCTTTCTCCAGCCCGAGCGCTCCTTCTTCTGAATGTTGGTTGCCAAACTTGTCTACACCAGCTGAGCTGGCACCTCTTCCACCTCTTGGTTTGAACCCAATCTTGGCTTTATACCACTGGATCCTTGGCAAGTTTTTCCAGATTTAATCATTTGCTGCTCATCTTCCTCCACCTTTGCCCGAAAGAGCAAAAAGCATAATTGTGCCTCTATCAGAAGCAAGACCCGAACCTAGGGTCCTGCCAAGTTGTAACTTTAGCTCAGCGCTCTCCTCGCAGGGATTGAAAGCTAAGAGGATGTGGGGAAAGATTGTGGTTCAGGAGATGGGGGACCAGTGCAACAGAAGAGAGGGATGTGGGTGGGGCTTTCTAGGACCCTCAGATGCAGAGCTGGAGGTTGGTAAGAGGATGAGGGGGTGCTGCTGCCTCAAGGGGAGAGACTGGACCCATGGACTGAGAAATTTTAAGAGCAAAGCCTGGGCAGGACCTGGGATGAAATCTCGTGGTCAGGGAACAGGAACTGAGAGAAGAACAATTTGAGCAAAAATGGCATTGGACCAACTGAGGTTGTTGAATGACTGAATGAATGGATCTTCACGTATGTTTTGGGAAAGAACTTAAAGCACTGTGGCATCCTTGCTTGGTGCAGGAACCTGCCAGACAAGAGGGGCTAAGAAGGCATCAGACGAGGGGCTTATTGGGAAAGAGAGGCCCAGCCAGCCATAGACCCAAGAGTGAAGCTCACTCTGCCATCTGCCCACCGCAGCCCCCAGGTTCAAGGGGCTCCTGTTGGCTGGGTCAATTTCCACTGAAGTTAAGGGTGTGACCAGGGCTCCACATCCATGCTGATACCCCTGCTTGATTACCTCCTTCCAATAGTAGGTGAAGTAGGTGGTGAAAAGAGTCCCAGGGAACAGACATCAGTGTTCTTGAGTTACATGGTGACTTAACGGCAGTGCTGGGATTAGAAGCCAGTTCTGATTCTCAGCCCAGGGGTCTTTATTCCTGACTCTGTTGACAAGTTAGTCACTTTACCTTTTGGGGGCTCAGAATAAGGCCTCTAGTGGGGAGTGGGGGGACTGGATGCCTCTTCTCCTGGCCAATCTGTGTTCTGCAGGAGTCCCAGGTCCTCTCTGACTGAACCTGTTTTTGAAAACTAAGTGGGGGTTGAGTGGGACACAGAGCAGTCTCTGGGGAGACAGTCTGGCAGGCTCCTGCTGTCCTGTCTGTCATGAAACCTGCTGTCCACGTGATGGACCACATCCTCATCTTTCCAGGCTAGGGGAGGAGGCAGAGGTCAATGTCTATTCCAGAGGACGATTGTATTGGACAGGCCAGCCAAAGCATTCGACACATCAAAGGAATCTTTTCAAGAGAGTCACCATTCCTACAGCTCTGCTGAGGGCCGCCTCCACCCCTCCTGGGCCCTACTCCAGCCCTGTGGGTTAGTCTGAACTCAAGGTCCTACAAGCCAAGGGTTATAGATCTCTGGACGTCCCAGGAGCTTCAAGGTGGCCTGGGGCAGACGTTCTGGCTGACCAAGGACCAAGGTTACCCTACCTGCATCATTTGGGTTCTCCCCTTCTTAGCAATTTGAACTACAGCTGCAGAGAGAGGGCCAGGAAGCGAGGACAAATGAGCTACTGAGCAACCTTGGAGGCAACACTCTAACCTGGCACCTTGCAGCTCCTGCTGCCTCGGGGCTACAAGACACCCCAGGCAGTCAGAGAGGCCCCCAGATCCAAAGAGCCCTCCAGGCCCCCCTGTGCTCCAGTATCCACCATGTATGAACATACACAGAATATCCCAACTGCCTTATTCCCAGGCATCTCCTCACAACACAGCCGGTCACACCCGAGGCAATCTGAGTGAATCTCTGTGACCAAATGGCCCAGAGACACGCTTGAGGAGAGGTGCATCTTGGAGGCAAAGTGGGGTACCGCTGCACCTCCCTGCACAGAGAACTCCTCCACTCCCCACCTTGAAGGGCAGGGAAGTGTTCCATTAGGAGACCCCGGGTGTGCTGACTGGGATGCAGAGCTGAGAGTCTAGGGAAGCACTGCAGCCAGGATGGGGCTGGGCCACAGATAGAGCCGGTCACAGGACTGCACGTGCGTGGAGGGGGCTGGCGGCTGCCACATTTTCACTGGCTGGGGCAGAGCCCCTTCCTCACTCACAGTCCCTGGTTCATTGTTGTTTGCTGAGTAGCAGATGTTGCCATGGGCCCAGATTGTGACTTTGACCCAGGTGGGTTTCTTCCTTCCATCACCTCCCCACCACACTCCCAGGTTGCCAGACAGACTCTGCACTTTCCTCCAGGGTAGAAGAAAAGCAGGAAGGATTCTCTGCCAGGGCCTCCCTCCTCGGAGCTGGGTGGAGTGGGGCATCCCCAGACTGAGACTGCACAGGTTTCTCTCAGCCCAGGTCTGCAGAGATATCACCGTCAACATCACTCCCATCTCAAGGCAGGTGCTCGGCTGAGAGATGGTGAGCAGACCTGCAGCGTTCTGTTCAGCAGACATCTCCCGAGCTGAGCTATGTGGGGCACGTGGAGATGGGCAAGACCCAGTTCTGGCTCTGAGAAGTTCCAACCCGGCAGGGAGATGTAGAATTTACACAGAGAACAGTAACTCAGGGCAGAATAAGATCAAAGCCATGAGAGCCCTTCCAAGTGATCCAGAGACTAAGGACAAGTGAGCTCATATCCCTGGGGACAGAGAGGCCTGCATGGAGGAGTCAGCATTTGACGCTGGCCTTGGGGACCGGGTGGACTTTGACATGGAGAGAGAGATGGAAATAGTGAGGCCGGGGCAGGAGATTCCCAAAAGAAGAACTGTCAGTCATTACGTTACCAGCAATTAATGTCAGCTGCTGTGCCAGGCACTGTACCAGGAGTTGCTGGGGGAACAGAGTGCCACATGTCCCTGCCGTGGTCCAGGGGGGAGCCAGACAAGTAGATGATGGCTGAAGCTCAGTGGGACAGGAGCTGTGGGTGAGAAGGACAAGGGTGAGGGGATCCCAGATCATGTAGCCTTGGTGCAAGTCCTGCTGGAAATTAAGCCTAGAGAAAGGGAAGCAGAGACACACCATGTTCACCCCCACCCTACCTCTAGCCACCACCACTCGACTGACCTTGAATCTGAAGGCTTTAGAAACCTACTTTTCGGCTTTGGTCAGAGGCTGATGATGTGGAGGAAAAGAGCACACATGCCAACCTTTTGGGGGCTGGTGCACTCGATGTCACTGTTTCCCCGCTGTCCTTTTACAGGCTTCCCCCAAAGATATCACCAGGGAGTGTATATATATTGAGGAGTGTGGGTTCACTCACTGTTGCAAAAAAAAACCACCCACAGGAGGGTCAGGACCAGAAATAGAGCATGTCATTTCTCCAGCACATTCTAGGTATCATCTCTTGTCATCTTCACAACAGCCTATGGAGTGAGCTTTATGACCTGGTTTTGCAGATGAGTCCCTGCAGCTCAGGGAGTGAAAGGCATATGCAGAGGAAGGACACGCGGCTCACAAGGGGTAAGGCCAGGACTGTTCTCTCCAAAGCTTGCTCTTTGGTCTGGTTCCTATTTGACAGGTACAACTGGGTGTGTCCACCAAGGTCAGTGTGTGGTTGCCTGTTTATCACCTTTGTGGTCAACAGGAACAAAGGCCGAGTGTGGATACCACGGGTCAGGGTGCTATGTGAGAGGCAGCCCTCCCCCCGTGCTGCGGGACGGTGTGCTGTGTGAGCCAAGTCACTGTCCTGAGGTCTGCACACAGCACAAAGAGACAGAGCCCTTGGGGGACATGTGTCCAAACCCCAGGCACACACCCGCTTCCAAGCCAGAGAGAGCAAAGGTGAGAGAAACCCAGGCTGCAATGAAGCAGAGAGGAAGGACCTCTCTGCGACCTCTGGGAAGAAGGGGAAGGCTGAGCCGTCTCGAAAGACCCTCCCTGCTCCCCCCCACCTACACCTAGGTGCACTCGGAGCCCGCCAAGCCCGCTCCGCCCAGCGGTCTCAGCGTTTGCGCTTGGAGTTCCCAGCCTCCGCCCCAAGGCTAAGCCCTTGCTGTTTTGATCCGGAGGAGCCGTCTCCTCACCCTCGCAGAGGCTGAGTCAACGGCCCGGTCACGGCAGGACGGAGAGCTTAGTAAAGAGCCTCTGAAGCTGGGTGCTCACGTTTCTGTGTGCCGGGCCCCGCCGAGAGCGGGAACGAGGTGACGCTCAGAAAAGTCGGTCGCTCCCCAGCACAAAAGATTCCAGAGCCTGTGACAAGCACCCCGGCCCCCAGTGCTTCCGTCCGAAATCAGTTCTCTCCTGACGCCAGAGGGTACGGGGGCGCCGACCTGTGGCTTGGCGGCGGGCTGGACCCCTGCAGGGTTCCTCCTGCCCGCGGAGTCCGGGCGCGGCCGGGGGAGAAAGAGCAGGGGTGCGCCTGCTGCCTGAGAGAGGAGCCCCTTCCGCTCGGGTCTGCATAGGTGGGTGTGGATGGGCGTGTGGAAGGAGGTACCCCGCCGGCCGGCCGCGCGGGGTCGCAAGGTGGGAGGAGGGAGTTCGTCCTTCAAAGCCCGCACGCAGGGCAGGAGGCCCTGACCTGGACCTGCCCTTCTGCCCCGGGGCTCTGGCCGCACACCCCAGCAAGTCCCTGAAAGAGCCCGAATGCGGGGAGCGCCTGCCCGAGACAGACCCAGGTGTGCTGTGCACTGTGTGTGTGTGTGCGTGCGCGCGCGCGCGCGTGCAAGGCGAGAGGGTCTCGGCGTCCCCCGCACCCTCTCCGGGATTCTAAATTTTGCCATCCTTTGTTCTCAAAATAGTCGGCGAGCGCGCTCGGCGCTGCCCTCGGAACGGGTGGGGACTGCAGCGCACTCGCTCGCGCGCGCAGAGTTAGCTGCAGGGTTACAAACAGTCTCTCCCTGCTCCCCCGGCCTGAATTAATGTGTTACTATTTTGGGCGCGCCAGTGTTTCCAGGGGAAACCTAATGACGCAATGACGTCAATGCAGGTCAGCAGCGGACTCTCCGCGAGGGCGGGCGGGCTCCCGGCTTTCAGGCTCCGAGCAGTGTACGGGCGGCAGGTCGCCGACGAGGCGGCGCAGGCGGCGGGCGCGGGGGCCAGGGAACCCCGGCCAGGACCAGGGACCAGAGGGCGCTCGCTCCTAGCGCCCGCACCCGGGTAACTTCCCGCCGCCCGGGACGGAGTTTCTTTGCTGCCCACGGACAGGAGGCGGCTTGGAGGGCACGCGGGGTAACCCGCACTCCCACCACACCTGTATCCAGGGGGACCAGAGGAGCCTGCAGGTCCGGACTCGCTGAGGGAGCTCCACGCGGGGCCTCCCACGCAAGGTACGCGCAGGTCCTCAGGGTGTCCCCAGCATGGGGGAGGGAGACACTCGCGCTCACTCCCGTCCACACTCCTCTAGTCCGTAACTGGGAGTCTGGGGAAAGGAGAAGAGGTGTCGGAGACCTAGCCCCTCCTCCTATCTCCCCCACCCTTCTGAGCGCAGGAGCCGCCTCTCTGCTCCTCTCCAGCACCTTATCGGGTCTCAAGCTAGAACTGGGCCTTCCCAGTGGCTGTGCCTCCCTTGGAGGTGCGTCTGAGTCCGGGAAGCTAGGTGGGGAGGGACATCCAGGCCAGACTTGGGGATGTGAGACTGGAGTGGGAGCCTCAGAAGCCTGGAGGGGGGAGCCGGTGCCCGTGTGCAGGGCGCGTGTATGGGACTGCTTGAGTGTGCCTGGTGTGTGCGTGTTCTGGGGCACGCCGTGTGTCCATGGGGTGTGTACCTCTGCTCTCACGGAAGTCTGCTGTGCGAGTGTGTCAGTGCCGTAGGTGTGAGAACGCTTCATCCACCCCTCCTTGCCCTGTAGCTGGGGTACCTTCCAGGAGTGTGGGGGGGGGGGGGGCAGCGAGGGACCAGCCCAGGTCCAGGGTCTTTTCCCTGCTCATCTGCCACAGCTGGCCCAGATTGCACCCTACCCCCAGCCAGGCCATGACCCGCTTTCACCAGAGCTGGCTGTAGCTTCGGCTAGAGACTCACTTCTCAAAGCTCAACCTACCTTCTCGCTCGAACTCATTTGTGCTCTTCTCTCCTTGGAGCGTGAGTAGAAGGGGGAAATCATTTCCTTCCACCCGTTCTCACTGGGGCAAGGCTCAGGCTCGCGAACTGCTCTCCACCGGCTCCGCTGCAGCCCTCGTTTTCAGCACCAGAGTGAGGACAGCTCCACGCCCGCCCTTGCGCCGCCTCTTTCCTCCCAGCACTGAGTGCCCGGCCTGGGAGTGAGCACCCCCTGCCCGGGCCGCTCTGGCTTCTAACTCACTCCTGAACCCGACCCTAAACCCTCCTACGTCACCGCCCTCAACACACACAGAAGTCTGGCCCTAGCCTCCCTATCCCAGGCCTCTATCCGGAAGCTGGAAGGAGTAAAACCAACCTGGAAAATCTCCGAAGCTGACTGCCAGCCATCACTGCTTTGTGGCCTGGTTTCCTCCAAGGGGTAGTGACTCTGAACAGAGGCTGCTAAGGCCCTGCCACAACTTCCCCTTTCCCACCTCAGTTTATTAAAAGTAAATAAAGCCAAATTCCTTCCCCCAAAAGGCAAGCCAGCCTTCAGAAGGCACTGGCAGGGTCCAGGGCTTTCTGGGTTCTCAAAACACAATTCATGGCCCCTAATATCCCTTTCCAGACATCCTTACAGCCCCGTCCATTCCTCCTTTCCTAAATATAGACCTCACCTAGCGGAGGGGCAGTGGGGATGAATACTGCCCACCTCTCTACCTCCCCCAGCAGTCAGAGAGGGTTCAGCTGAATGTCATGGCTTTGGGGCTCTGGATGGAGTGAAGTCTGTGTGAGTTCTCACCAGAGCTGTGCTCCAGACTGCCCAAGAGGCCCCCAAAGTAATTTTTGTGGTGGCAGAGCTCTGTGTAGGCCACATTCTTTGGACTGTGGCCACACAGAGGACTCTGAGATAGCCCCCCCCCGCCCCCCGCCACGTGGAATCCAGGACACAGCAAATCTACCTGTGGCTCTCTCCACTCGTGGTTTCCTTTGGCTGATAAAAGCACCAGAGATGGTGCTGGAATATTGTCTCAGACACCTCTCTCCACCTTGCTCATGTGTCTTCTTACTGTCATCCCAACTCCTCCAGGAGGAGCAGACAGGGATGGAGGAGGGAAGCCAAGGAGAAGTCACCTCTCTCCATCCTGCCCCGCCCTATTTCAGAGACCTTTGGCAAGCTGGGGATCATGAACCTCTTTCTCTACCTGGAAATCAGAACATTTTTCCTCCTCAGATATTCTCCTCTCTCAGGTAGCAGAGATTAGGCCAACCTTGTCATATCTGACCCAGGGGCAGATCCAGGGGTTGTCTTTGTCCTACTGAGGCTATAGCGCTAGAGGGGGTCTGGGCTTAGAGAGCAGAGTGCCTCTTTACAGAAGCTCTGGGACCTGGAGTGAGGTGTGCACACTGTCAGCAGGAAATGGCCTTTTCTCTGAAGAAGCCATTGTTCTGCTTGCTTCTGAGCTATCAGAGTGAGGAGAGAAAAATCCCCAGGCTAGGGGCAAGGGAAGGAGAGGCAGTGACCCCTCTCCAGTGGCACTTCCTTCTCACAGGTGGAAACCTAAGCCCAGCTCCTACAGCATCCTGAGTTTCCATGGGTCTCAAGGGGAGTCAGGAAATGGCTGTTCTTCCAGAGGAATTCATTTTTATGACAGAGCTGTGTGTGGTTAGGGAGGTGGCAGTGTGGGCAAAACATGCAAACAGCAAGGGGGTGTGGCTTCTGCAAAAGGACAGTGATCCCTACCCTGCACCCCAGGACTTTTGCAGCTAAAATTTGGTCCTCTGGGAGTGGCAAATTGACCGCCATCTGCCTAGCCCCACTCCTGGCTACCCTTCCGTGCTGCCCTGGCTCCCTGGCTTCCTTCTGTGCTCAGTTAGGTAACATCTGGCTGTGGCCTCAGGGGAACGCTGGCCAAGGTCAGGCAGATAGAGGGATGTTTGCCCCATAGGTCTGAGCCTGGCTTGTCCTCTTATGTGCACAGTAGGGACCTGGAGAGGAGAGCCAGGGAAGGTGAGGGGCCCTACCCTGCAGGAAGCCTGCATGTGACATTGCACTGGGTGTGGGGGACAGCCCAGGTCTCTGATATTGTCCTCGCCTGACCACAGGCATGATGGGCCAGAGGGGCTTCTGGTTCTCCTCCCCCGGGTCAGGTGCTCTGCAGGGAGCTGGACTGACTCAGCACCATTCCCCATACAAGGGGCCAAATTCTCCTTTTGGCCCCATGCTGGTTGTTTAAGCAAGTCTTTATGACGAGCCGCATTTTCTCCATCTGCATGATGGGGATTAGCTGAAGCAGAGGTGGCCCCCAAAGCTTGAGGGTCGACTTGTTCTGAGGATGACTTGCTCTGCGGGTGCAGTAGCGTCTGAAATCAGATAGCCAGCTCCTAAAATATCCGGGTTCCTGAGAGGCTCAGGGTGCCTTGGGGCATGGGAAAAGCTGCCCCACATCCACTGGTAACTTTCCTGCCTCCTGGCCACGGTCAGCCTCTCCCTATGGATGGACGCCCAGGTCCCATCATAGCAGCGAGAAATCAGGGACTCACTGCTATTAGAGAGGTACCCACGGGAAGCATGTGTGAGGAAATGGCTGGCCAAGGTCACACAGCTCTAACCCTCAGCTCAGAGCTCTAGCTGGCGAACCCCAAACAAAAGAGAGAAGAGCTAAATGGAAATAGCCCTAAAGTTTAGTCTTAGTGCCAAGAAGCTTGGAGTATTCCCTTCCATAAGGAGTCAGGTAGAAGCCTTCCGGTCACCTCACTATCCATCAGTGGGACCTCTGGGCCCAGTAGGGACTGAGACAAGGTCCAAGTGAGCTGGGACAAAGGCACTGTGTTTTCCTCACTATGTAGAGCTTCCCAGGAAACATGGATCTCATGCCCAAGGCCAACCTTTGGATTCTGCAGCCCTCAGAAGCGAGACTAGGAGGGTGTCTCCTCAGCAAAGGGGAGCAACCCCCATGCACAGTGCTTCGGCTTCACCAGAGGCTGCAGGTCACAGGGTTGGCACTGACAGTGGGTTGGGGCCAGGAATTAAACCCCATCTCTCCTGTCTGTGTGACCTTGAACTAGTAATTTCTCTACACAGCGAGAAAACAGAGATAAAGCATCTGCCCCAGCCCCTCACAGGCACTAGTTAGTCTCATGAGTACAATGAAGACGAATGTGCCGGGGGCATGGAAGGCTATTGACCCTAAGAGCCTGAGAAGACCCCAGCATGCTGTCTCCCCACATGCTGTCTGGCCAAGTTCTGTTGTCAAGCTCTCAGCCTCTCTCTGTGCCTGGAAGCCAAGTACCGCATTCGGGAAGACAAGGAAATACAAATGCGCTAAATATCATGAGATGGTCAGACATACAACACCTGACAGTGGACCGATGAGACTCGCAGCAGTTTTTTAGTCACATACACTCACAGCCTGGGGAGGGTTGCGGGGGGGACACCGCATGCCTTGCAGGGTCACATGGCAGCCACACCAGGGTTGCACTCAGGAGCTGCCCTTGGGAGCGGAGCAAACCAGCGGGGGCTGCGTAGTACAGGCTTTGCAGTGTTAAGAAGGTGGGTGCCCCCTGATTCCTGTGGGGGGTTGTGATTGGCTCATTTGAATAATTTCTTGGGCTGGCAGGGAAGTGAAACCCATTAGCTGAAGACTGGGAAGACTGGGTGCAACTGGGGGAACTAGCTGGGTGGGGAGCCTTTCCAGCTGGATGGGGGGCATATCTAGAAGGAGCAGAGAACTCACAGTTAGGCTTTGGGGACGCAAAGATGTCAGGACAGCCCTTGAAATTTTAGGCCTTATAATACAACGACTGAGGTCCTGTGCCCCATCTCATTTCATCTGCACGACACCCAGTAAGAGAGTTCCATTTCACAGATGAGGAAACTGAGGCTGGGTAACTAGCCAAGACCATCAGATCAAGCTTTGTGCCCTGGTCTCCTGACTCCATAGCTTATGCTCCCCTTGTGCTTCCATCAGTGAGACCATCTACAAACTACAGCTACTTCTCAGACACAGTTTGTGGGGCTGGCCCAGGCAGCCCCGCCATCTCCAGATGCCCCAGGAAAACCCTTTACATGTTCAGGACAGGATTCTCTGCAGCTTTGCTTCTGGTTGGGTTGTAACCAGGGAGAAGCAAAAGCCCTCTATGGCTCCTCTTTTTTTTCTTTTTCTTGCGGTACGCGGGCCTCTCACTGTTGTGGCCTCTCCCGTTGCGGAGCACAGGCTCCGGATGCGCAGGCTCAGCGGCCATGGCTCACGGGCCCAGCCGCTCCACGGCATGTGGGATCTTCCTGGACCGGGGCTCGGACCCGTGTTCCCTGCATCGGCAGGCGGATTCTTACCCTCTGAGCCACCAGGGAAGTCCCAGGTAGAAGCATCTGAAGGCAGGTGGCAGGAGGGCATTTTTGTTCCCTTAGAGTTGGGGAGAGTGACGGTGACTTAGTTCCTTGGGGTGAATAGATGCTGGGATGCTGGGAGTCAAGACCCTCCCCCAGTCCTTAGCCCAGCCAGGGTCTCATATGCCTCAGGGAATTGGCTGGGCTTTTTCCGGAAGAGGCCTATTTCCAGAAGATGCTCTAGGGACAGAAGAGTTTGTGTAATTTAGTTTTTGAGAAAACCAAAAACGTAAGCTGTCTGGTTTTCAGAAACCGGAAGCCTCCAGCCCAGACCCAGCCCAGCCAGACAGGCCTTCCCATCCAGGCCTGTCTCACAGGAGTACTTGCTGTTCCTTTTAACTCCTCCTTCCTTTCCTGGAGGGTTGCTGGATTTATCAAATAAGTACGCAGGATGCCCAGTTAAATTCTAATTTCAGATAAATACAGGCAATTTCAAGATTCCCTGGAACCGAGGACCCAGAACCTGTACCTAGCCCTTCTTCACACCTTGAGGCTCTGGGTTTTCTGCTGCTTCCAGAGACAGGAGTGTGCCAGCTCGGTCCAGGGCCTTTGTATATGTGTATATGATGCTGATAAAATAGAAAGTAATAATAACAGCAGCTAAGGAAGCTGAGCCCAAGCTCAGGCAGCCAGAGGTGGGACGTGCCAATAGGATGCCAGTCATGAACCTACTTTTTCTGTTCCTTTTGTACCCTTCTTGCAGCAGCTGCATAGATTTGCAGAGACAGCTCATCAGAGAGGAGTTCAGTGCAAACCCGCAGGCTCCTTGCTATGGGTCAGGTGGCAGCGCCGCGGTGTGTGCAGAGAACAGCGGGTGTGCCCTGTCACTGCGCGGGGCCAACCAGCCCACTGTGCAGCATCCAGGCTGTAGGCCAGAATGCTTTGCAGGGGTTGCGTTTGATTCCGCCTCTCAGTCTGCCTATGAGTACAGGTCCTTGTGACATCCCCTCTGGTGGCCTGGGCTGCTACCAAACCATCTGCTTCCTAGCTGGGCCTGACAGAGGCTTCCCTCGGCGATGGGCCTCTGAAGCCAAGCTGATAGGTGGGGACGCAAGTGGTGACCACATATTAGAGACGTGCAGACAGGCTCCTGCGTGGGCAGCTTTCCCAATTCCATTCCCCATTCCATTCCAGAAGACTTAAAATTAAAAATTGGGGTAAGGAGGGCGTGTATTTTTAATCGTATTTCAGTGATGAGGCTAAGTTAACCTCTCCAAAATTATACATAACTGGAGAGCCAAGACTGGGGTCTGATTTCACACCTATTCTTTATTCTGGACACTTTATCCCTCAAACCTGCAGCCATTCCTCAGAGCCAGAGCCTGAAAACAATGAATTGCAACACTGGCTGCATATTAGAATCACCCGGGGGCTTTAAAAACATTCAGGTCCAAACCCCAGAGATTCTGATTTAATTGATCTGGGCGGGGCCCAGCCTTCAGTAGGTGATTAAAAGCTCCCCAGATGATTCTAATGAGCACGCAGGGCTGTGATTCATCACAGGCAAAGTCAGAGGTGGCACAGGTTAGGAGTTCCCCAACTTTTCTGCACATAGAATCACCTGGGAATCTTTTTTGTTTTGTTTTTGCAGTACACGGGCCTCTCACTGCTGTGGCCTCTCCCATTGCGGAGCACGGGCTCCGGACGTGCAGGTCCAGCGGCCATGGCTCACGGGCCCAGCCGCTCCGCGGCATGTGGGGTCTTCCCGGACCGGGGCACAAACTCGTGTCCCCTGCATCGGCAGGCGGACTCTCAACCACTGCGCCACCAGGGAAGCCCACCTGGGAGTCTTTAATAATACTGCCACCTGGCTCTCTTCCCCAGGCATCCTGGTCTAGTGTGGCATGCACCCTGGGCATCAGGATTTTTTAAAGCTCTCCAGGTGATTCTAATATTCAACAAGTTTGGAAGCCATTGGCATGGGATAGGGCCTGGCTTCTCTGAGTGTGGTCTGTCGACAGCAGCATCAAGATCACCTAGGAGCTTGTTAGAAATGCAGGGTTGGACTTCCCTGGTGGCGCAGTGGTTAAGAATCTGCCTGCCAATGCAGGGGACAAAGGTTCGAGCCCTGATCCAGGAAGATCCCACATGCCGTGGAGCAACTAAGCCCATGCGCCACAACTACTGAGCCTGCGCTCTAGAGCCCACGAGCCGCAACTACTGAAGCCCGCGAGCCACAACTACTGAAGCCCGTGCACCTAGAACCTGTGCTCTGCCATAAGAAAAGCCGCTGCAGTGAGAAGTCCGCACACCTCAACGAAGAGTAGCCCCTGCTCGCTGCAGCTAGAGAAAGCCCGTGAGTAGCAACAAAGAACCAACACAGCCATAAATAAATAAATAGATAGATAGATAAATTTATTTTAAAAAAAGAAATGCAGGATTTCAGGCCCCACTCTGGACCTGCTGAATCAGAATCTATTTAACAAGATTTCCGGGTAATGTGTATGCATGTTCAAAGTTGCCTAGGGAATGATGAAGAGGCAGACAAGGGCATAATTTTTTTTAATCAACCCATCTGCTCATTCATCTATTCAGTCATTATACTGATAATCACAGAGTGCTGGCTGTGTGTTAGCACTGTACCGGGCGCTGTTTATTCAAAGATGAATGAGGCTAGGGGTGCAGTGAGAACAAAACTGTCAGAACACAAGGCTGATGCCAGCATCTATAGTAGCAGAAAGGAGATACTGTGTGAGATAGAACAAGGACTGGTGCCCTTTACTCTCTGGAGAGCAAAGGTTCGTCTTACAGGGCAGGTGTGTTCAAGGGTTATGGAGGCTCAGGATGGCTGCTGTAAAGGTGGCTGGGCAGGATGGAGAAGGGGTTCTGTGCCCTCCAAGGAGCCTCAGCTTTAGCTGTGGATAATGAGGTCTCTGTGGAGGCTGTAGGTAAGACAGAGGAGAATGTCCTGACTCAGATGGGTCTTCTAAAGAGAGCTGTGAAAGATTAAGTGGAAGGACTGGAATGGAAGGAATCTGGTGGCCATGGAGACCCACTGGGACACTTAGAAAGAGGTCCAATGATGAGGGGGTGGCCGAAGGGATGGAGAAGAGAGCCAGGTTTGGGAGAGGGCTCTGAGGGAGGATCGGTAGGGCTTAGGGACATGTTGCACGCTGGCTGAGAGAGAAGTTGAACATGACTCCTGGGTGTACAGTTTAGGCAACCAGATGGCGGTGGCACTGTTCAGTGGGGTGAAGATCCCAGGAAGCTGAGCAAGTTTGGACAGGTTGAGAGGCAGCTGTGTGTTTGGGACTGGAGCTAAGGAGAGAGGTTGAGGCTGGCTGGAGATCAGGGAGTCAACAGCATCCAAGGGTTGCTGAAGCCATAGGAGTGGGTGAGATAATTTAAAGATGGAAAGGAAGGGGAGAGGGATAGACAGAATAGTGGGGCCTTACCATTTAAAGGGAGATGGGAGGAGGAGAAAAGGAGGGGGATGGGAAAGAGGGTGGAGAAGTGGGAAGGAGCCAGTAAAGACAGGCTGGCAGGAATGGGTCAGAAAAGGAAAAAGAGCATTAAGATAGAGGATGCCTTGGGGCTCCCCTGGTGGCGCAGTGGTTGAGAGTCCGCCTGCCGATACAGGGGACACGGGTTCGTGCCCCGCGTACAGCAAAAAAAAAAAAAAAAAGAGGATGCCTGAACATCACAAGACACTCAGGAAAAGGAGTCTAGTTCATGGAGTAAAATACTGCAGAGAATTTTGGAGATGAAGATCGAAAGCTGGATTTGGTAATTAGATCACTAGTGACCCAGTGATCGCAGTGGCGTGTGGGTAGAGGGACCAGATTGTAGTGGGCCTGGGGTACTGAGACAGAAGACACAGAAAGTGTAGATTCATCTCCAATGTTGGTGGGAAGAGAGAGGGAGAGACAGAGCGGTAGTTTAAAAAAGAAGTAGGACAAAAGGGTTTCTGTATCCTGTTTAGGTTGGAGAAGATGAGCCCATTTCTGAGCTAAGAGGAAAGAGTTACAATTGGTTAAAGATACAGGGGGAGAGAAGATAACTATCGTCCAGCTGGCAGGAGGAGATGAGATTCAGAACAGAAAGAGAGGAATTCATCTTGAAGAGGAGAGGGATGTTAAAGTAGTCCCCATCAATGTTCTCTGTGTTCTCTGGCTGGAGCACGTCATCTGCGGACAGCCCGGAGGAAGCTGCGGGCTGAGCAGCCGCAGGAGCCACGAGAGGTTCCGCGAGCAGAAGAGGTAGAGCCAGCCAGGTGGGAGATCCCCAGCTGCAGGGACCCCAGCAGCCTGCACTGCATTGCATTTTTTTTCCAGCCACAGTGGCCCAGGAGGTGAGGAGCATAAACGTGCTGTTTTCCTTCAGGTTTGGGGATTGGCTAACCTGAGGGGCAAGTGAGCAAGGGCACCCAGGGTTCTGTGAAGAGCACCATCGATGCCATGATTTTAGGTCAAGTTTTCCTGCCATTCTCGTGAAGGTCAAATGCAGGGGCAACACCCATTCAGTGAGCCTCCTTCATGGGGCTGGGGGCTAATGGGACTGCCAGTACCTTGGCTGAGCCAGATATGTTTGGAAAGAGGAAACCCCTACAGATGCATGAGGCAGAGGCAACTCTGTTTCACCCAGCCCCGGTGGCTCTAGAGATGGGAATACCAGACTCATCTGCCCTCCTGCTGACTCTCCAGCTCCTGAGGGAATCAGAGGGTCCTAAAAGGGCTGGAAGGAAGCTTAGCAATCACCCAGTCCACTGGTTTGGCAGCAGCGACCCCTGGGGATATTTTGGAAATACGGGGAGGGGGGAGATTTTTGATTGTCACAATGATTAGAGGAATGCTACTGACACTTAGTATTAATGCACGAGACAGTCCTGCACGGAAAAGACAAGAAAAGGTTTGTCCCACTGTCCATGGCTCTCAAATACCTTGCCAAGCAGTGGAAAGCTGTCCACAATTATCTTTGAACTCTGGCCTACATATAAACATAGCTGAGTTTGCTAGGAATGTTTCTGTATATAAATCAAGGAAGGTTGTACTTCAGAACGTCGCTAAGAGCTGGGTATTAGTTTGGAAAATCACCTCTCTGAGGGCAAAGATCCCACAGTCACTGAGCCACGGAAATAACATACCTGTGTCCCTCAGCATTGGCACCTGTCACAGTCATGTTGCTTCTACACATAGATGCAAGCATCTCACAGTTTCATCCTATTATGCATTACCATGCTTGAGCATTTACACGCTGAAACACATATTCCTATATTATAATTGTGTCATTTTAATTTTTATATGTCAGTTAGGGAATTGTATGGATTTTTTATTGAATGAAAGATTCTTTAAATTCCATTCTTTAAATTCCAATTTTCAAAAGTTACACACACATGATTTCATGTAATACCATAATAACCCTTTTTTCCCCACTCCAATATTGCCCCTCCCCCTTTTCCCTCTCCCCACTGGTAACCACTAGTTTGTTCTCTATATATCGATCTGTTTGTTTTTTGTTATATTCACTAGTTTGTTGTATTTTTTTAGATTCCACATATAAGTGATACCATACAATATTTTTCTTTCCTTGTCTGACTTACTGCACTTAACATAATGCCCTCCAAGTCCATCCACATCACTGTAAATTTTATTCTTTTTTATGGCTGAGTAATATTCCATTGTGTGTGTGTGTGTGTGTGTGTGTGTGTGTGTGTGTGTGTGTGTGTGTACACTACATCTTCTTTATCCATTCATCTGTTGATGGGCAGTTAGGTTGCTTCCATACTTTGGCAATTGTAAATAATGCTGGTATGAATGTTGGTGTGCGTGTATCTTTTTGAATTAGTCTTTTTGTTTTTTTCAGATGTGTACCCATGAGTGGAATTGCTGGGTCATATGGTAGTTCTATTTTTAGTTTTTTGAGAAACCTCCATACTGCTTTCCACAGTGGCTGCAACAATTTACATCGTACTGATTTTTAAAAAATATTTTTAAAGCAGGTTTTAATCTCTATTATTTTATTTCAGAATAATAAAGAGGATACTATCAACCATTGGCTATAAAAGAGGGTGCTTTAACTATAGTAGAGTTAGAAAAGAGTCGAGTCTAATCTCTCAATGAGTGAATTCTCTCTACAGCAACTCTAATGGCTAGTTGTCCAGATCTGCTTGACCATTTCCAGGGCAGGGAATTCATCCCCCCACCAGTAGTCTGTTCCATCATCAGGCAGCTGGCTGTGCTGAGAAATAAAGAGACGGCTTGCATATAAGGAGCTGAACTTGTCATTGAATAACTTCCCCCTTCACTAGTTCTACTTCTGTCCTCCGAGGCCACGTCGAAAGTGTCAATCCTTCTGCATGAGATCTCTCTGATATTTGTATGTGGCCAGAAACCCCGTGTATATCCCCTCTGCCCCCCTGCTCACTGTCTTCTCTTCTCCAGACAGAAGGTCTGCAGGCCCCTCATCATCCTGTACATGACATGATTTTTGTGCCCCTTTGTTATCTTGGCCAAACAGACACCTGTATTAAGCATGAGGGCTTCAGAGAGACCAGCAGGTCCCAGTCTGTTCAGAGGATACTTTACAGACTGCTGACCTATTCAATGTGCTCAGCTCCGGGCACACAAAGATGATTGAGAAACAGGTATTGTCCCTGGGAGCTCAGCCAATGGTGAAATAGTCACATGAAATGGCACACAGAACATACTCTTATCTCCCTTCTCTCCCAAGACCCCTCTAGACGTATAGGAAGGGGATATTCTTTTTAAAGAAAAATACTATGAGGAGGAGAGGCCATCAGCAGATAAGAGGTTTCCACAAACTTTTAGAAGAGTAAGAGCAGGTGGAGGTAGGGAACAGTCGCGTGGCAGAGTGGAGAAAGAATCGGCTTAGAGAGCTCAGAGAAAGGGAGGTGGAAGAGAAGGGACGTATTCACTCCTGAGAACTGGTCCCCACAGGGCCGGCAGTGGCAGAAGGCAAGAGTGAGATCTGGTATCGGAGTAGGGAGATTATTTGAAAGTCCACTTATGTAACTGTCAACCTGCACCACCAAACAAATATTTACAGCCAGGGCTCTAACCCTCAGCCACGTGATTAGAGGCTTCTTCTCAGGAAAATGGAGTGGCCCCAGAAAACAGACATGTGAGCGTCCCCACATAATAGCTGGCTCCCACTGAGAACCCAAAAGCCAAACTCAGCTACTGAGAAAACCCCACCCAAGCACACAGAACTCCCAAATGACATTTCAGTGTCTTATGTTTCAACATACAAATAGATACAGCCAAAGATAATCCACCCCCAAGGAGAGTCTCTGACATAATGCGACGGGGGGAAATACAGAGAAAGAAGACCCCTGAGAAAATCGAAATAACGTAAGGAGCAGAAAAGAATTCAGACAAGACAGACACAGCCTCTAATTCGTGTCCACAGAGACAGTACCAAAAGGGAAAACTCAGAGGACAAGAAAGCGCTCATGGAAATTAAAACATTTTAAGAGTGCTGCCAAAGTAAAATATTCAGTTGATTTAAAGATAAGATTAAGGAAATTTCCTGGAAAGCAGAAGATAAAAATTCAATAGTGTTGGAAGATGAAGTTGAGGAAATAACCCAGAGAGCAGATAACAAGACAGATGAAAAAGATAATAGAGATGAAAAGAGAATCAATTTGGTAGGTTCACATGGGACTAATAGGAGTTCTAGAAAGAGAGAACAAAGAACATTGAGGGGAGGAAACAATCAAATCAATAGTACAAGAAAATTATCAGCTCTGAAGTTTAGAGGTCTTTACAGAGTCCCCAAGTCCGTACAGAACAAAGAGTAAAATCAGTAGTGTATGTCAACCTAAAATTTCAGTATATCAGGGACAAAGAGAATAACCCGAAAACATCCAGAGAGAAAATATCAACATAAAATCCCTGTGAACATTACAGAGGCATGAGAATTCTTAATGGCAACACCAGACTCTAAAATGCAGAGAAACCAGACCTTCAAAATTCAGAGGGAAGGGAATTTCAACCCAGAATTCAATACACGACAAATTATCATCATCTAGTATAGAATAAAGACTTTTTTAAGATTATATAAGAACTCAACACACCATTTAAGGAAGTTATTAATAACGTACTCCACAAAATAAAGGCGGAAGCCAAGAAAGGTGAACAGGAAATTCCAGACGCAGTGGTTCCCATCTGGAGAGCAGCTGGGAGATGTCCCAGGATGATAGCTGAGCCCAGGGAGCTGCCATCTAGTTGGGAGCCCAAAGGAGAAAGGGCTCATGACAGGGGGTTTCCCAAAGGTAAAGTACCTGAGGTGCCAGAGCTTCTGAATAAAGCATGGAGGATTGTTTGAAGGAGATCGTGGCAAAAATAAAATAGAGACAATTAGAAAGTCCTGGTAAAGCAAAAACCTACACACACAAAACTTAAACCTTGTACCCTAATTGATTCTGCAATGGCCATGTTTACATTGTCACAATACTATAAACACTAATTAACCAAAGATGGTGATACAACAGGAGAGGCAAGGCATGGGCAGTGTAATATAAGTGAACCCTCATCTGTTATATAAGAAGTATAGATGAGGGTGAGCATATTTTCATATACTCATGAGCCATTTTTATTTCCTCTTCTGTTTTGTGTTTTGGTTATTTTTCTATTTCTATGTATTTCAAACCAGATTCATCATATAGCTTACTGATAAACCAAAGAAGGATTCCCATCAGGGTAAGGAGGAGTTAGATGAAGCATTAACTAAAGCAGTTAAGTAAGAGGCAGACATGAAGCACCAAATTAGGAAACAGGAAGTAAAATTGTATCATTAATGTAAAATGATGCGATCCCATAACTTGAAAACCCAAGAGAATCAATGGGAAAAATTGCAAATAATAAAAATTCTGTAGGATTGATGATGCAAAAGTAATATGGCAAATTAATAGCATTCCTATATAAAATGAACAGAAGTTTAAAAATACAATGGACGAGGCTTCCCTGGTGGCGCAGTGGTTGAGAGTCCGCCTGCCGTTGCAGGGGACGCGGGTTCGTGCCCCGGTCCGGAAGGATCCCATATGCCGCGGAGCAGCTGGGCCTGTGAGCCATGGCCGCTGAGCCTGCGCGTCCGGAGCCTGTGCTCCGCAACGGGAGAGGCCACAACAGTGAGAGGCCCACGTACCGAAAAAAAAAATATATATATATACAATGGAGGGGAAAACCAATTGTAATAGCAATAAAGGGTAAGGTTCATTATGAAGAATTCTGAAACATTGTTGAGGAACGTAACAGATGAACTCATCAAATGGAGATGAAAAACTTCTTGGGTTGGAAAATGTTGATCCTAAGTATAATGTTGTTAATTCTTCCTAAATTATGCTTTACACTTAAATATCTAGATAATACCTAGATAATTTTTTTTCTTGAAACCAGACAAGCTTATTCTCAAGTTCGTATGGAAAAATAAACATGCATGAATAGCCAGGAAATTCTTATAAAGAGGAGTCGTGAGAAGAGAGCAGCTCTACCCTATGCGGAAACATAATTAAAATAGAGAGGCACTGGAGAACATTTGGTCAGATCAATACAACAGAATAAAGAGCTCAGAAATAGATACAAATTTATATGGGCACTAAAATAAATAGGTCTGGGCACAGCTGGAGACATCTGGGGGAAAAGTTGACTCCTACTTCTTTACTTCAAAGTAATGGAACAAATATATAAAAGTTAAAACTGAAGCCATAAAAGTACTAGAAGAAAATATGGAGCATTAAAATATATATATTTCTAAATATATATATATATGATCTTGGAATAGGGGAGAACTGTGTGCTCATGAAGCAATTCAGCAAAAGACTGGCTAAATCAACTATTTAAAAATATACATCTGGGGACTTCCCTGGTGGTGCAGTGGTTAAGACTTCATGCTCCTGATGCAGGGGGCCCAGGTTTGATACCTGGTCAGAGAGCTAGATCCCACATGCATGCCACAACTAAGAGTTCACATGCCACAACTAAGGAGCCAGTGATCTGCAACTAAGGAGCCCATGAGCCACAACTAAGGAACCCTCCGCCACAACTAAGGAGCCTGCCTGCTGCAACTAAAACCCGATGCAACCAAATAAATAAATAAGTATTAAAAACAAACAAACAAAATACCCCACTCTTCCCCTTCCCCTTACTCAATAAAAAATATATTTATATATACATATGCATTGGAAAAAAGCACATATAGACAAGATCAAATAACAAATGATAAATTGCTGAAAGATACTTGCAGACATATGTGGCAGACAAATGCCTACTTTTTTCTATAGAAAGAATCACTACAAATCAATATAAAAAATGAAAAATCCAATTGAAAAATGGGCAAAGGATGTGAATAAACTTCAGAGATAAATTCATTGCTCTTGCACAGATAAAAAGATGCTCAACCTTACTTATAATGAGGGAACTGCAAGTGAAGATTGCAATGAGATGTCAATTTTCATCCATCAAAACTCAACAAAGATCAAAAATAGAATAGCGTATTGGCAAGGATGGGGGGCATTCATGCATTATTGGTGGGAGACTAAATTGGTATAAACCAAGATCTACTGTCAAGTGGAAAAGGCAAGGATAGAACAGTGTGTACAGCATGCTACCTACCATTTCCATTTAAAAAAGTAAACACATATATTTTGTATAGATATAGAGGAGCTCTGGAAGAAAGCACAAGACACGGGTCTCCTTTCTTCCTTCCTTCCTTCCTTCCTTCCCTCCCTCCCTCCCTCCCTTCCTTCTTTCCTTCCTTCCTTTTTAAAAAAATAGAAATAATTTTATTTTTTCTAATTATAAAAGTAATATTTGCTTCTCATAATAAAAGAATCTGAAAAATACAGAAAAATGTTGAAAAAGAAAGCAAAACCATCTTCAGTCTTTTCACTCAGAAAAATCACAGTTAACATTTTGGCATATATTCTTTCAGATATTTTTCCTGATATATATTTTGTGAAATGGCATCCTAGCTTGCACACTATTTTCAATCTGATCTTTTTCTCATTCAACAGCATCTCTGTCTTCCTATTTGAATGGTCAAAATTTATACTGCTTTCTAAGAGAAACATATGTATTAAGGACATTTATCTTTGTGTGTCATATCACAAATATTTTCCTAGTTTGGATTTTTAATTCGTATGAGGTTGAAAACTTTTTATTTGGGGGAATTTTCAAACATATATAAAAGAAGGGAGAATAGTGCAATTAGCCTCGGCATATCCATCACCCAGCTTCAAAATATAGCAAATTTTGTTTCATCTATATCCCTCCCACTTCCCTCCCATTATTTTGAAGCAAATCCCGTATATCATAGCATTTTATCTGTAAATATTTTGGCAATATAGTGTCTTTGACATATGGAAAATTTCATTGTTTCAGTAAATCAAATCAAATCAGAAGAAAATAGTCTTCATAAAACCCCAGCACGATTTCTTTTTTTTTTCAGTTTCTAATAGTATTTATTTATTTATTTTTAACATCTTTATTGGAGTATAATTGCTTTACAATGGTGTGTTAATTTCTGCTTTATACCAAAGTGAATCAGCTATACGTATACATATATCCCCATATCTCCTCCCTCTTGAGTCTCCCTATCCCACCCCTCTAGGGGGACACAAAGCACCGAGCTGATCTCCCTGTGCTATGCAGCTGCTCCCCCCTCGCTATCTATTTTACATTTGGTAGTGTAGATATGTCCATGCCACTCTCTCACTTTGTCCCAGCTTACCGTTCGCCCTCCCTGTGTCCTCAAGTCCATTCTCTACATCTGCATCTTTATTCCTGTCCTGCCCCTAGGTTCTTCAGAACCTTTTTTTTTTTTTAGATTCCATATATATGTGTTAGCATACGGTATTTGTTTTTCTCTTTCTGACTTACTTCACTCTGTATGACAGTCTCTAGGTCCATCCATCTCACTGCAAATAACTCAATTTCGTTTCTCTTTATGGCTGAGTAATATTCCATTGTATATATGCCAGCACGATTTCTTGAACAGCATATTCTTGCCCCCACTGTCTCGAAATGCCAGTTGGATTTTCTGTTCTGTTCCTTTGATCCATCTGTTGACTCTGACACCAATACTTTACTGCTGCAATTACTATAGGTTTAAAATATATTTGTTCGTATTTGATATGACAAGCATCAGGGGATGCTCTAATTCAGTCTTTTTTTCCCAAAAAATTTCTTATGTATTTCTTCACATTTATTCATCCAGATTAATGTCAGATTTATTTTATCAACTTCAACTCAAAAACTCAATTGAGATTTTGATTGCACTTATGAGAAATTCATGATGAATTTGGGGAAGATTGACTTTTTACAATATCAAGTCTTCTTATCTTAAAACTGAGTATGGCCCTCTATTCGTTTGAATTGTTCAGTAAAATGTGAGAGCTTTTCTTTATAAGGTCCTGCACTCTTCCTGTTAAGATTTTTTCCCCGATATTTTATATTTTGGTTGCTATTGTGAATGCAACCCTTTCTCCCATTAAATTTTCTAACTGGTTGTTACCATTATGTAGAAAATCTAATATATTTTTCTATATTTCTTTTGTAACTAGCTTAATCAACTTATTAATTATAATAATTTTCACTTGATCCTTGGATTTTCTGGGAAGTTAATCAGGTTTTTGACTCTCCCTTTCCAATAATTATATCACTTTTTCTTTTTCTTTTTTTTTTTTTTTTTGCGGTACGTGGGCCTCTCACCGCCGCGGCCCCTCCCATTGCCGAGCACAGGCTCCAGACGCACAGGACCAGCGGCCATGGCTCACGGGCCCAGCCTCTCTGAGGCACGTGGGATCCTCCCCGACAGGGGCATGAACCCGTGTCGCCTGCATTGGCAGGCGGACTCTCAACCACTGCACCACACAGGGAAGCCCTCTTTTTTTTTTACTATGGCATTGACTAGAACTTATTTCCATACAATCTTTCATGACAGCTTGAATCAAGGACGTCTTTGCATAGTTACAGGATAACGTTTTATCTTTAAGCATGACATTAGTTCCTGGTTTAGACTTGTACTTTATCCCTCTTTGGAATTATCACTCTATTCCAAGTTTACTCTGGGGATTTTTTTTTAATGTATACTATATTTTTTCAAATGCCTTGTGGGCATCTATCTAATGGCCATATGATTTTTCTCCTTTAATCTCTATTCCTGAGACAAGTTGCATTGATAGATTTGTTAAGGTTGACAGTCTTCGAATTCCTGCAATAAACTTCACTTTGTCATTTATACTATTATATTTATTACTCTTCTGCTGGATTCAGTTTATAATATTTTTTATCCCATTAATGTTGGTGTGCGAGACTACAGACTACTCTTTCAGAAGCTTAGCTGAGAAGGGGAAGAAAGAGAGAACCAAAGCTATAGTAACTCAGAATGAAGGAAGTATGTATTTTGAGCATACTTCCTCAAAGTATGAATAGGTTTGTGGGGACATGTCCAGGGGAGAGGAAACACTTGAGGACGTAAGAGAAAGAGGACATAACTGATGGAACAGGAGCCTGTGACGCTGAGACTGGAGGGGAAGAGTCCAGGACAGGTGAGAGAGGCCACATCAGTTGGGGCCGGTCATGGTTGGAGGCCTCAGTCGCCATGGCGTCAAGGAAGCACGGTTATCCTCCCGGGTTAGTGGGTGAGGGCTGGAGGCGTGTAGTGGAAGTTGAGAACAGCTGCTGAGAGAAATGAGGAAAATCAGAGGATTGTCGTGGACGCCAGGCCACACTGAGGTTGAAGACCTTGGCTTTGGGGGCTTCAGTTTGCAAGATGATGTAATTATTTTTTCTAGGAGCGTTGTGGGTGTGGAAGGGGACTGTGGGCCCGACGCGGTGTTGGCGTTCTGATGGGTGAATGTGGAAGGCAGCCGGTGGAGCTGTGGACCTGGCAGTTCCCGCATGTTGGCAACGGGGATCATGAGGAACTGAGAGGATACACATGACACAGCAGGCCTCTCAGAGAGCACAGGTTGTCTTTTTTTGGGGGGGGCGGTACGCGGGCCTCTCACTGTTGTGGCCTCTCCCGTGGTGGAGCACAGGCTCCGGACACGCAGGCTCAGCGGCCATGGCTCACGGGCCAAGCCGGTCCGTGGCACGTGGGATCCTCCCGGACTGGGGCACGAACCCGTGTCACCTGCATTGGCAGGCGGACTCTCAACCACTGCGCCACCAGGGAAGCCCACAGGTTGTCTTTTTTAAAACGTCCACCTTGAGGCAAAATTTTCCATTTTTGCCCTGTCACAAAACAAACAGAATGCACCATGGCTTAAGCCAGATAACTTACGTAACTGATTTCATGCTCTGTCACATTTCTGACAGTTACAAAAAGTCTGTGCTTGTGTTGGGACCACAGGAAGTGTGTTCTACTGCAGGGGAAACGCTGAGAGGAGGGAGTAGTTCAGGTGATCTGGCCAGCAGATCCAGCTGGGAGAAAGGGGGCTGGTGGAGACAGGGTGGCTGGGAGCTGGCCAAGGCTGTGAGTGCCTGAAGGGAGCTAGAGGTGAAAGACCTGGAGAGCAGGAGGCCCAAGGCCCCAAGGCTGGCCTGTTGAGTGGGCATTCTACCTGGATCTTGAGGTCACTCCCAAATGATGCTGGGAGAGACAGGGAGACAGTAAGCTGGACATAGGTTTCAGTGAGTGTGGAGGAGTGTCCAGGGAGTTGGGAGGATGGCACTGAGGCGGGGAGGTGGGTGTGGCTGGAAGGTAGGCCCTGCAGAGGAGGAGCAGGTATGTTTGGAAAGTTGCAGTGGGGAGCAAGAAAAATGCTGACTCGCCCTGGGCCCCTCGATGGAGCCTGGGAGGCCCAGAGAGGGGAGTGACCCACTGGAGACCATCCCTTACCCCACCCCCGCCCACCCAGCTAACAAGCAGCAGGGCTGGGATACACACCCGGGTCTGTGGCTCCCTGAGGGTCAGCAGGCAGACTTCTGGGTGAGGGTGTGACCTGTAGGCACTGCCATCCCCATCCTGCAAGACCCTGTCAGAGCTGAGCCCAGAGGCCCCCCCGGCACTCCCTGCTGAAGGTGGCCTCTGGGTGGCTTGGCTAAAAGTGTCCAACCCCAGTAATAAAGTTGCAGACGTAGAGAATGGACTTGAGGACACACGGAGGGGGAAGGGTAAGCTGGGACGAAGTGAGAGAGTGGCGTGGACATATATACACTACCAAATGTAAAATAGATAGCTAGTGGGAAGCAGCCGCATAGCACAGGGAGATCAGCTCGGTGCTTTGTGACCACCTAGAGGGGTGGGATAGGGAGGGTGGGAGGGAGACACAAGAGGGAGGAGCTATGGGGATATATGTATATGTATAGCTGATTGTTATAAAGCAGAAACTAACACACCACTGTAAAGTAATTATACTCTAATAAAGGTGTTAAAAAAATTTTTTTAAACTGTCCAACCCTGAATGTGCCCAGGCAGCCAGGGAGCACAAGGATGGAGCACCCTTCTAGAACCCAGGGGCTCTGCCTCCACATCAGAGTGGCCCAACCTGTCTCCCCTTCCTGGTGCATTCTTTTGGGACTGCCCCCTCCTGGATGAAAGAGGATGTAGTGCCTATGGGATTTGGCCCTGGATGGAAAGGGTTTACATCTGACCGTAGCTATTGCGGGCTCTGGAACCTTGGGCAGGCAGCCATCTAAGTTTCAGACTTATTACCTGCAAAAAGGGGATGCAGGACTTAATCTAGCATGTATGATTCCCTTGCTAGTTGCTGTTATGATGAAAGGAAGGAGTCCACGTGTCACCGGTTGAGTTCTCCAGGTTCTCTCAGAAGCTGACTCTGGGAGGGCGAGTAACAGACTGGACGTTTATTAGGTCGCACTCTCAAGATCAGCACCCACTGGGGAGGGGGGAGTCCTTCAGAACCGCCGAGTCAGTTAACTCCTGTGCTTTGCCTTGGGAAGGAGAGGGCAACGGGCAAGGTGCCCTCCTCAGTCAAGGACGGTTCCAGAAGAGGGATGGGGACCGTCAGGGTGGCAGCACTCCCTGCAGCTGGGAGAATAAGTCCTTCAGCTGTAAAGCCAGTCCTGGGCTCAGCCCCTGCATGGATTGGTTGATCTGGGGGAGCCATGAACCCCCTAATATCATGAGAAAAGTTGGTATCCTTTCTAAGGTGAGAGTCTACTTTTTATCAGCTCCCCTAAAAGGGTCTCTGACCCTAGTTTTTAGGAACGATTACTTTAGGGTCACATTCTAAGTGGAGAAGGGAGTCTCCTTGACCTTCTCACTCTACAGTCCGCCTCTCCCCACCTGGTCATGTCTGGGAAGCCCCTTCTAGGTGTAGTGGTTAATAGGGAGGTGTTGGTGCCAGACTCACTGCCTGGGTTCAAATCCTGATTCTGCCCCTTGCTGGCTGCGGCGCCTTGGGGGATTTTCTTCTGTAGCAGTGGGGGGAAACATAGCCCCTATCTCACAGATAGCCGTGTGGACAAATGTCAGTGCCTAGAGCAGCGCCTGCTCTCGTCTAAGTGTGAGCTGCTATGTGAAGAGCTCAGGATTTTCACCACACTTTCTGGGATTTGAGCTCCGTCAACCTCCTTTCTCACCATGTTGACACATCATTTACCATATCCTCTGTTTCTCTTCAGAATGTGTTGGTATTTTTGAGGGGATTCCAAGGGGCTCCACCTGAGTCCTTGGCTTCATACCTGCTTGACTCCTTCAAAAATCTTCCTTGTTTTTTCTTCTGTCTTCTGTCATTTCCCCTAAGCCATCTGCCCCTTCCCCAGGACCTGTAAACAGCAACAGCTCCCCTCACCCAACACCCTCCTCAGCTGCTTCCTCTTTCTGCTTCCTTTCCCTTGACCAGTAAACTTCTAAAAAATAAAATAAAATACCTCGAACTGTTGCCTTCCCACTTTCCCCTTCCCCACCCACTCCTCAAGTGCTGACTGTGGGCTCTACCTGGTTTCTTTCTCCGAAGCTGCTCTCTGAGGTCATATGGCTGCTGAGAGCAAAGGACTGGCACTGCAGATGCTCTCCCTCCTATCCCCCTCCCTTCCCCAGCCCCTCCCTCCCTCCTTTCTCCCCTTGTACTTGCTCAGCCCAGGCCACACTCCCAGACTGACTCTCAAATTACCAGCCTTCTCCAGCTCTCTGGTGCCTGTCCAGCCCCCTCTTCCTCCTCAGCCTCAAGTCAGGGCACTGCTCTTAGATCTGTCATTTCTTACATCTGTAGGTGGACGTTTTTCACCAAATTAGGGGAATTTTCAGCTTTTATTCCTGAAAATATTCCTTTCTGCTCAATTCTCTCTCTCCTTTCCTTCTGATTCTTTTTATGTTAAATTACCTGATGTTGTCCCATGGGTCAGTGAGTCTCTGTTCCTTTTTAAATCATTTTTCTGTGTTCTTCAGATGGGATAATTTCTATTGATCTATTTTCAAGTTCAATGACCCTTTCTTCTGAGACCCCAATCTGATGTTTTAAGTTTATCCAGTGAATTTTTTATTTTAGATCTTGTAGCTTTGAGTCCTGGAATTTCCATTTAGATCTTTTATATAGTTTCCATTTTCTGCTGAAATTTCTACATCTGTTCACTCATTATGAATATCTTTTCCTTTTAAATGTCTAAACGTATTTATGGTAGTTGTTTACAAATTCCTTTCTATTAATTATAACATCTCTATTACTTGGGGACCTGCTTGTATTGGATCTATTTTTCTTGATAATGGGTCTCATTTTCCTGTTTCTTCTCATGTCTAAAATGTTTTCTTACTGTATTGTTGGCCATTATGGATGAGACATTGTAAGGAGTCTAGTTTTTTTTTTCCTTTAAAGGGTGTTGATTTGCTTCTGGTAGACATTAATTGCAGGTGGATCATCTTGATCCTGGCAGGCTAATGTTTTTTTTCTTTGCTGTTTTTTATTTTTTTTCCTTGGTCTTAGGGTATGGCAGTGACTCTAAGTCATGGTTGTTAGCCCAAGGTGTTGACTTTCCGGGATCACTCCTGAATGCTCCAAGTACTTACTGAGGTCTTGCTACTTCTGGTTGGACTGGAATTTGGTCTCTGGGCCCTGAATGACCTGTAGTAACGCTGTACAGCAGCCGCTCCCTGCTGGGATTTGTGGAGTCTTGTCCTATGCAGAGCAGCCCAGCCCTCAGCCAAGTACCCTTGTAGATGCCACAGTCTCCTTCAGCACAACTCCCTTCTCTCCACTATTGTGTTTGTTTGCTAGGGCTGCTGTAACAGAGTACCACAGACTGAGTGGCTTAACCAGCCTGTATTCCTCACAGTTATGGAGGCTGGAAGTACAAGATCAAGGTGTCCCTCTGTGTATTCAGATTTCCTCTTCTTATAAGGATGCCAGTCAGATTAGATTAGGGCCCACCGTAACAGCCTCATTTTAACTTACTCATGTCTTTATTTTTTTATTCTATTTTTTAAAATATTTATTTATTTATTTATCTTTGGCTGCATTGGGTCTTTGTTGCCGTGCGTGGGCTTTCTCTATTTGCAGCGAGCGGGGGCTACTCTTCGTTGCGGTGGCTTCTCTTGTTGTGGAGCACGGGCTCTAGGCGTGCGGGCTTCAGTAGTTGTGGCACGCGGACTCAGTAATTGTGGCTCTCGCGGCTCTAGAGAACAGACTCAGTAGTTGTGGCGCACGGGCTTAGTTGCTCCGCGGCATGTGGGATCTTCCTGGACCAGGGATCGAACCTACGTCCCCCGCATTGGCAGGCGGATTCTTAACCACTGTGCCACCAGGAAGCCCTGCTCCTGTCTTTAAGAACCCTGTCTCCAAACACAGGCACATTCTGAGGTATGGGGGTTACAGCTTCAACATGTGAATTGCTGGGGGTGGAGGCACAGTTCAGCCCATACCAGCTATCCGGCCCCTCAAATTCTGGCCTCTTCAGCAGCCCTGAACTCTGATCTCCGCCATGTGGAAAGTGCCTGGGTAGAAATCTGAGGCAAACAGGGGCCTCACCTCCTGCCTCCCCCTTCTCAGTAATTGCAGCCTTGCGCTGCCTGTGACCGATGGTTGAAAAGAGCTGCTTTACACATTTTGTGCTTCGAACCAGGAGGGCAAGTCCAGTCCTAGCGGCTCTATCGGGGCTGGAGTCAAAGTCCAACAGCTGCTTTTACCTTCTCTGCCCCAGTTCAGGGGTCAGAATTACTCATGATACCAAACAGACTTTCCTTGCCCACGCCGTGAGGGTCACAGTCACGCTGCGACACTTAGCAGGTGCCCGGTGTGCGCTGGCCTGCTTTGCCCGAGCTTCCCTCCCAGCGCTGCCCTGGTCTCCATGGGGACCTTGGATGGGGACTGGGTGGCAAACACACTCCCCTTCACTTTTCTCTCTGCCTTTGCCTCCCTTGGCTTTATTTATTGCCCCAGGAAGAAGAAAGCCACATTTCCACAGGAGGCAGTTTTGGTGGGGAGACAGGCAGAGAGGTCGGGGCAGAAGGAGGAAGACGGAGATCTAGAGAAAGGCTCTTCCAAGGGCAGTCGACCAAGGCAGGGGAAGCAGGGGAGTAGGAGGGTAGTGCTGGCTTCTCTTCAGGGCTCCACACGGGCCTGCGCTTTGGGCCCAGAATCTGGATATGACCTTTGCAGCGTCAGAATCCTGAGTTTCCATTCACTCTCCCAGAGCGGTGCCAGGGCCAGGGGCCTGACTCATGAATAGCAGAGAAGGCCTGAAGACAGGTTTATCCCTTGACTGTGGCTGGGAGGGGTCAGGGGTAACTTTCCAGGGCCGACACACTCCAGTCTGGCAGCTGCCCACAGCTTAGGGATCTGTACGGCCACCAGAGGACATCAGGACAGCCTGGGATGAGTCTGGGATGAGCCCTTCCTCCTCTAGACCCAGGCTGCCTCCTTCCCCCACAGAATGGAAAACCAGCCCCAAGCCTCCGCTCCCATCTCCCTGTCCCAGGCTCCCTCCAGACCACCTCCTCTGCTTTCATTTGCTGAGAACCATCTCCCCGCTGCTTGGATGTGCCCTTGGCCACAGCTCTGAGCCCCAGACCCTCTCCAAGGGCCCTTCGAGGCAGGTCCAGCAGCACAGCTCCCCAAACCACTCCTCCTCGGGTGCTCGCCTGCTGTGCCATTTACAGCGCTTCTTGATCCCCTAAATCCAGAGGGTGTTGCTTACAGGCCTGGCCTCCACTTTAAATGGGAAGGAGGGTTTTCTCTGCACGCGTGAATATCTGACCTTTGGGAAAAGCTCCTTCTCCTGGAGGTCAGATCCTGGAGAACCCCAGCGAATCATGGCAGTTTTCAGATTTTGAGGCCCTCTTTTCAGAGATCCAGTGAGTTCAGATGACGGAGTGGGGGTGGGAAGTTGGGTTTCTATTAGCATCAGAAAGAAACACATCAGGAAACTCTAAGATTATTAATAGAATGAAATTCTATAAACTGCAGTACCTCAATTCACCCACCATTCAGAATATACAATAGTTATTTTTATCTAAATTATTTCCTGAACAAGATTCAGATGTTAAATTAAACAACTGTTACTCTATTTAGTTTCATTTTATGGTTAATAAAACTATGAGGCACAATAAGAACTTACAATAGATCCAGAAAATATTATTACTGAGCATTTAAAACGAATGTTCTCTAAATTAATGAGTAAAACTTGAATAAGGAGTGTTTCTACTTTAACACGAAGAAAGGAAAATGTAAATATGAAATTGAGAAAATTACAAGGGCCAACGTGTTACCAAGGGTGTTGCATCGAAAAATATGAAGCTAAAATGAAGAAAGATACAGGAAAGGTGATTTAGCAAGTGATGAAATCACAATGTAAAAAGGCCTAGTTTTAGCAGGGGTTCTATTACACAGGAATAGGCTGGATGCACGTATGAAGAGGCCACCTCCTGCAGCTCTGTGGGGAGGGTCAGCTGAGGTAGCAGCAGTTATAACATGAAAACACAGCCCCTTCCCCCTCCCCCTCTCTTCTCTCCCTCCCTCTTTATCTTCCTTCTTTAATTTCTCACTTCCTTCATCCCATCAACACTAACTGTGGGTGCTAGGTATACGTCAGCTAACAAGACAGACAAGATTTCTGTCCTCACGGATTTACAGTCCAGCGGGATAGGCAGACATTAAACAACTAAACAAACAAATCACACTAATAAATATACATTTGCAAAAGGAGATTAAGTGTTGGGAAGACGTACAGGGTGCTATGCAACGGACTGACCGAGTGGATTTCATCTGGGTGCTCAGGGAAGGTTTCTTAGAGGGAGTGCAGAGAAATCAGGAGTTATCCAACTGGAGAGGGAGGGCTGGGGCTCCTGGCAGAGGGGACAGCAAGGGCAAAGGCCCCAAGGCAAGTCTGACGTGTTCAAAGAGCTGGAGGAATGCCAGTGTGGCTGGAGCACGGGGAGAGAGGGAAAGACTGACTCAGGAGGAGCCCCGGGTGCTGGGCAGGGCACGGATTTAAGTTAAGGGTGATAAGAGACCATTTAGAGATTTTTTTAAGGAGGAGAAGGACCTGAGCATATTTGCACTAAAAAAAAATAATAATAATTGCAGAGGTGTGAGTGGACGTGGAGTGACCAGGTAGGAGGCTGATCTGGTCAACAAGGTAGCCAGCGGACGGAGTCTTCTATAGGGCAGGGGCAGTGGGGCAGAGGGAGCGAACAGGTGGATTCAAAATGCATTCAGGAGTTTGAATTTGAGACATATTAGAAATAAGGGTGAGGAAGTGGAGGTGCCCGTGGTGGCCTCTCCACTTGGGGCAGAACAGCCAGGAGTTGGAGGCACCCTCTCCACTGTGTCTGAAACTCTCTTGTTTTACAATTAAGAGGCATTAAAGGTGGCCTTTGAGAGGGAACACGGAGGCCCCCAAGGCCACCCAGCCGGTTGACAGAGCTGGGACTGGATCCCAGTGCAGCGGTTACCACTCAGTGGTGCTGGGAGCAGATCTCCACTGAGTTCCCTGCTCCAGGCTGGGGTGGGGATTCCACGGTCTCACCCGGCACCCTGTGCAGCCCCGCCTCCCTCCCAGGCTGGGCATCCCCCCAGGTCCAGCAGCCTGCTGGGTGGCCTTCCTGCAGGCATGCCCTGCGGAGCCCCTCCACCCAGCCAGGCTGCAGGGACGGTGCCAGGGAGGCCTCCACACGCCAGCCCGGAGCACAGTGGCCACATCCACGTGCCCGCCTCCCTTCCTTCTGCTGTTTCTCCTCTCTGGGCAGCCTCCAGCTTCTATTTCTGCCTCCCTCTGTCCCTTCTGCCCTTCACATGTCATGGTCATCATCAAGTCCTACACCTTGATTGCTGTAAGTGGCCCTCTACACAGTGGGTCGTCAACTTCCGTTTATTAAATTGGACTGCAGGTCACTTTCCCCCTGAGTTTGCCCCTCTGTCCCCAGTGCTCTGACCCCTCTCCCTGCCTCCCAGAGGACCTGTACATCGTCCACTCCTGACTCTGACATCCTCATAAATTTGTTGCATCCACCCTGCCTGCCATCTTTCTGGGTCAGGTCCGCCCTGCTACCTCTCATCAGAATTGTTGCAAAGCGTCTAACTTCTCCCCCACCTGCAGCCTCTCCCTCCTCCAATCAATTTCTTTCCTCTCTCTTTTTTTTTTAATAGATCTTTATTGGAGTATAATTGCTTCACAATACTGTGTTAGTTTCTGTTGCACAACAAAGTGAATCAGCCATATTCGTACACATGTCCCCATATGCCCTCCCTCTTGAGCCTCCCTCCCACCCTCCCTACCCCACCCCTCTAGGTCTTCGCAAAGCACTGAGCTGATCTCCCTGTGCTATGCTGCTGCTTCCCACCAGCCAACTATTTTACATTGGGTAGTGTGTACATGTCGCTGCTACTCTCACTTCGCCCCAGCTTCGCCCTCCCACCCCGTGTCATCAGGTCCATTCTCCATGTCTACTTCTTTATTCCTGCCCTGCAACTAGGTTCATAGCTCTGGCCTTAGACACTGCCATTGCCCTCTCTGGGCCTCAGTTTCTCCATCTTTAAAGAGAAATGTTAGACTAAGGGTATTGATAACTCTAAGAATCTGTCTTTAAAGATTCACGTTAATTGGCTCTTATGATCTATTCAAAGATACACTAGGTCAGTGACTCTCAGTGGGGAGTAGGGGCTACATCCCCAAAGGTGAGGGTGTGTCAGAATCTGCCTCCTCCAATCAATTTCATACATGTTTCCTGCTCAAAAACCTCCAGAATCTTTTCCCATTTAGGTTGTTATATAATATTGAGCAAAGTTCCCTGTGCTAGACAGTAGGTCCTTGTTGGTTATCCATTTTAAACATAGCATATATATAACTGAATCACTTTGCTGTACACCTGAAACTAACACAACATTGTTAATTAACTGTGCTCCAATATAAAATTAAAAATTAAAAAAAAAAAAACCAACCTTCAGAAGCGGCCCATGGCCAGCTGGAGGAAATGCCTGGCGCTGCCGCCCAGCTCAGCCATGGACTTGCACCCTTTCTCACTTCTCCCCATCCCTCCCCAACACACCCCCACCCCCACCCCCAGCCTGTTTCCACCTAGAGCTTTTGCTTCAATCTCTCTCTCCACCCCCCAGTGCTAGAAGTTCAACACCCCCCACTCCTCCCAGCACAGCTCCCGCCAGGCTCCTTGGTGAAGCACCCCCCGTCTCCTCGTGCTGCCCCCACCCCGCCTGGAGGAGTCCCCCTTCCTCGGCACCCTCAGCTCTGCCGCCTCCTCAGGCACCCATCGCTGCCTACCTGGCCCGTCACTGTTTGTGCTGGTGCCTTGGCACAGGGGTCCTGAGGGAGGCTGACGAACTCAGTGGGGGCTGAGTTTTGTCTGAGGGGCTCAAGGCATCCAGGGGGCCGTGTATACACTTTGCTTCTAAGCTGGGAGCTCCTGGCAGGTAGGGACAGTGGTGGGCTCATCTCTGGATCCCCAGCACCCCGCACAGGTGTGGCATCTGGCAGGCACGCAGCTGACCTCTGCCAGGTGAACAACCAGGGGGCTAATGGGTGGCCCTGAGGCACGTGCGGCAGGAATTCAGGACAGGGATTAGGGAACCCAGGGAAGCGCCAGGAAGGAGGTGGAACTGGTGGACTGAGCAGGGAGGAGTTCAGTAGGGAAAGGGGGGAGGAAGAGGATAGAGAGCCTGCGGGGAGCGCGGGAGAGGCAGTCTCCTTGGGACGAGCAGAGGGGCTGGGTTTGGACTTGGACAGGGGACAGTGTCTGGACCTGGTGAGGTTGGTCCTGTGTGGGCAGATGGTGTGCCAGGCGGAAGAGCTGGGGAAACAGAGGGAGCCCTGGCCTCCCCATCCCACAACGCACTGGACAGGTCCCTCTCCCCTCCCATCAGCAGGGACGTGGCCTGAGGACAGCGCTTCTGAGAACCTGGTCCAGCCTGCGTGGGAAGAGCTGGAGCGGAAGGGCAGCCTGAGGCCCTCTTCCCGTGCGCCACCCCACGTTTTACACTTTCCAGATTCCAAGAGGCACATTGGGAAGGTGAGGATCTCAGCAACGTACACAGCTATTGCCAGAGGAGGGAGGCACCAGGATCAGAGCGGCTCGGCCAATCCTGAGGCATTAGGAGGGATGCACAGAGACTCAGAAGCAGAGAGGCCTTTGGAGGCCGAACCTGGAGCCGACTGGAAGTGTGGGTGCGGGGGACGGGGGAGTCACAGTTGACCTGGATGAGATCACTAAGGGCTGAGTGTGGAGCGAGAGGAGGGGAGGTGCACGGACTGCACGCTGGTGATCCTGGCACTGGGGGGCGGTGGGGGGCGGGCATCAGGGAGATGAGGCGGTGACTCTCAATGCTGCCAGCAGAGGAGCCGCCAGTGGCGTGGGCGGACAGGCGGGGGAGGGGCATTCCTGGAGCCGAGAGAAGAAGACCTTTCCGGGAGGATCAGGCGACCACCTGTGTCCAAGGCTATTGACAGGTCAGGTGAGACAAGTTTGGAGAACCAACCACTGGACTTCCAGCATGGACATGATGGTGACCTTGACAGGAGTGGTCTCAGGGACAAAATGACTACAGGGGGTTGTAGAGAGAGTGGGGCCAGGGCAAGCGGAGTAGCAAATAGTTTTGCCTGAAAGATAGGCAGTAGCTTGAGAGGGCCGCGTGGCCAGGGGAGAGCTTTTATTCGGGTGGGAGTGACCCAGGAAGGGAGCACAACCAGTCGGTGTCCGTGAGGTGGCCGGGATGGGGAAGGGGTGGTGCTCCAGGCACAGGGGAGGGGTGGGCCTCAGGCTGGAGCAGGACAACTCACCGGAGGTCAGAAGGGGAAGAGGTCAAGGGCACAGGTGCGTGCAGGTGGGGAGACTTGGTAGCAGGAGCATGGGGTGTTTCTGTCTGAGCCACGCACGGGGTTATGACACCCACTTTAGAGATGAGGAAGCCGGGGTACAGAGAGGCGAAGTACCCACTGTTAGACAGTGGACTTGACCTAAGATTCAAAGGCAGCAGAAACTCCCCAGACAGGGAGTGGGAGAAGGAAAGACTCAGGCAAGGGGCAGGGAGGGCCCGTCGGCAATAGTCTAGGTCCTGTCTGTCCTGGAGGCCACTTAATTCTGTGAGATTAAGTGGGCAGCATGTGCTGACCTGCAGCGGACCTCCACAGGGGAACACATTGGAGTGCAGACGTCAGAGGGAGGACCCTTGGAGAGGAGGCTTCAGGTGATACCCGAGAGAGCACCCTGTGGGGGGCGAGGGGGCCTGTGCAAGCAGGGAGGGCCTGGCCCTGCTTCACGGTCCAGCACCAAGGCCTGCCTGGCTCGGCTCAAACCCCCCCAGTGTGCCTCCCCCAAGCCACTAACGCCAGGTCCACGCTGGCTGTGGCACAGGCTGCAGCCGTGGAAGTGGGGCAGGAGGGAACCATGGGGTCCCCAGGGAACCGTGCTGGTGAGGGTGGAACGGGGTGGGGGGACAGGACCCGGGAGCGGCCAGAGCTCAGATGGGCTGAGGGTGGTTCTCCACTCCTGTGAAGACTGAAGCAGCCGCAGGCCCCAGTCCTCGTGATGCAGCTGAGTCACCATCAGGTATGGATTCCCGGGGTCGGGGCGGGGCGGGGGGGGGGGGCCGGGGAGGGCTGAGCAAGCAGGCTCAGGTCCTGAGCTGCCGTGAGTGAGGTCCAGGGCCCCCCACATGGAGGCACAGGCTCTCCTCCGTGGCTACAGGTCCCACATTCTTGTCTCTTCCCTGGACCACCCCGCAGAGCAGGGCCAGGGTCTCTAGGCGGCCCCTGCCAACAAGCCCGCGTTGGGAGTCTGGGCGGCCTGAGGGCCCACCCTCTCTGCAGGATGCAGATGTGTCCTCGCCTCACTCAGGAAAAGCACGGGCCAAACCATCCCACCCTGAGCTCTGCAACGGACCGCAGGCCAAAGCCATCCGTTCTGCACACCTGTGATGTTGACCGGGCTACAACTCCCTCCACTCCTCAGCACCTGTGGCCTCTGGGGGTCGGGGGGGCGTCCTCCAGGTAAGGCAGGTAAGACCTAGGCCAGGCCAGCTCAGGGACTTCTGCTGACCCCCCTCATTAGGGAAGGACACTGAGATGCGGGGACTTAGCTGCCACTTTTGCGAAGCGGCTCACTTGACATGAGCAGGGGAGGTTTCTCGGGCTAAGCCAGCTGGCACCTGACCCCTGACTTCACCATAACAGTCTCATCTGCTGACACAGAGGGCGTTGTCAGAGCAGACCAGCAGCAGACGCCTGCAAGTTCAGAGGTGTCTGGCCTCAGAGCTCTCATCCAACAACATCCTCTTCTTGGGGCTCTTGGCGTTTTGTGACTCTGGGAGAGTTCCCAGCAGGACCTGGGTACCCTGATGCTGCAGTGACCACCCCTATACCAGCCAGACTATCTAACTGAACCTCAGTCACAGCAGGAGACTAAAATCCTCCAAGGTCAGAGAGAATACAGGGGGCCCCTTTGCCTGGGGGTGCACTACCGTCCTCCCAGCCCTGCCAGCCTCCCCACCAAACGGACCAGGTAAGAATTAGGTTGTGACGTTGGGTGGGTGGAGGGAGGGGTTACTGGGATTCCAGCTGCTCACCTGCTTCCTGGGGCTCAGCTCTCTGCTCCCTGCTCCTCTCCTCTCCCCAGGTCCTGGCTCCATCGCCCTAGCAGAAGGCCTCCCGCAAGCCAAGCCCTGGAGGGATGCGCCTTCCCCTCCTGCCCTTCTGCCCAAGCAGGGCTGCCGGCTCCTTTGGATCTTTTTGCGGTCTGGGCTTGCTGTTCCTCTCTACAGTAGTCAGGAAGCCCTTACCCCAAAAAGTATCTGCGGGAGGCCTTGTCTACAGAGGGGACGCCCCCGAGGGCTCCAGGTGGGTCACACACCAAACCCGCAACATGGAGTGGAGCCGTCAACCTGGCCATCCCATCGAGCTGCTGGTGACCTCAGCGCAAGTGCTGAACCTCTCTGTGCATCGGTGCTCCACCACACCTTCAATCGTTTACCTGTGTGCAAAGTCTATGGGAGATTCCACAAGGTACGAAAAAACAGGAGTGGCTCAGTTGAAGGTGGCAGCTGTTGTGTGGCGGCTGGGCTCCGGCCCTCTGTCCTGTCTAGAGACCACCTCTGTCTAGGCTCCTTTTGGGGAATTACCTCTCCTACCCTGTGGGGACTCCTGGTGGGACTGTCACTCGAGACACCTTGCCTTTCCCTGCCCACTTGGATAAGAGACCCAAGACAGGCCTGGGAATTGGAATCCCGTGGGGAGGGTACAAGATGGGGAACGAAACCGTCGATGCTGATTAATTAGCAGCGGTGCCAATGGGAAGACTGTGAGCTCGTGCCGCCGGCGTCCCCTGAATTGTCTGGCGCCTGCCTTCCGCTAGCCTGGACCTTCAACTGGCCCCTTCACCTTATGAACCACCCCCAAATCCTTCCAATGCAATCCTTTATTGTTTTAGTTAAGCATTCAATAGAGCTGCTTGCCTCGGGATACAGAGACCTCTAGAGACAGGAGGAGGGATTTCTCACGCTGGAGAGGAGGAGGGGCAGGGCCTCAGGGAGCTGAGGGACCACCCTTGGGGGAGGCCCACGTGGTGTCAGCCCCCAGGGGACAGGGGACAGAACAGAGGACAGAGGTCACATACAAGGCTTGGTTTAAGGCCCAAGGAAACATTACCAAAGGTGCGAACAATGTTGGGATGAAGGACAGAGGAGGACGTATATGATATGGAGAAATGTGAAATAAAGATAAACAGGGGGCTTCCCTGGTGGCGCAGTGGTTGAGAGTCCGCCTGACGATGCAGAGGACACGGGTTCGTGCCCTGGTCCGGGAGGATCCCACAGGCCGCAGAGCAAAAAAAAAAAAAAAGGGAAAAGATAAACAGGTTCTTCATTTTCTAAATGGGGGAGAGGGTGGGTTGTGACAACTGCAGGTAGCTGTGGGTCGCTGTCCCTCCTGCCAGCTGCTGGGTGTCTGGACACCACTGCTGTGGCTGCAGTGAGCCCTGTCTCATGTTCCACCGCTAAGGGAGGTCCCGAACTTGACACTCTCTATCCAGGAAAGGCTCGCTCCCCTGCCCCTCCTTGTCTGGAATCCTCCCACCTGGCCCTGGCTGGCTGCTGTGCCCGGGAAGCCCACAGTGAGGGGCACAGTGTCAGGCCTCCCCAGGTCCATTAGCCATTAGAGGCCACACCAGAGCCACGGCCTGCAAGAAACAAGGCAGCTGGAAGTTTCCTTCCCCATGCAGAAGCCGCAAGAGGCAAGTCACACATGAGCTGATGTGTGGCCCACGCTGAGTTCAGAGGTGCTAAAGGATCCCGAATGAGGCTGGTGTTCACTGGGGGCTGGGGCGGGGGTGGTGTCAGGAATGAGGGCTGGGTGTGTGGGTCCCAGAGCAATTACTATAGCTGTGTGAGGTCAACGGAGCCCCCGCCCAGACACAAACATCAGTGGGCGATGATAGGGTGGTGACAAAGGCTGTAAGGCTGACTAGTGCCTGTGACTGCCGGACCTCCTACCCCTGGTGCCACCCTGACCTCCCAACCCCACCCAGTGCAAAGGAGGTCATGCCCTGCCATCTGCCCACGGGCCCGCGAGTGGGGAACGCATCTGCAGCTCAAGGGTGGCATCGTGTGGTCAGAATGGGGTAGTGCGCCCCACAGCCTCCAGAGAGCTCCACTCACGGGTCGCTCCACCGCTGCTGAGTCCGACTCCGCTCTAGGAGGGCAAGGCCTGCAGATCTTGCGCACAGAATTGCAGTTTCTTTGAGGCACAGTCCTGAGGGGCTCAGGGCCTGAGAGGGATGGAGAGGAAAGAGACAGATGGAGGGCAGGAGGGAGTGGAGGACGGAGGGAGAGGTTGCTGGAGGGAAGAAGCCTCTCAGTGAGGGGGTCTGCACCACAGGCCACTCTCCTGGGTCTAGGCCACCTTTCAAAGGGAGCTCCTGGGTCCACGTTCCAGGCGTTTGACTGTCCCTGGCCCTTCACTTGAGCCCCTCAGGCTGCAACTCAGAGCCTTGCACCCCAGGGAAGCTGTTCCCAGGAAAGAGAGCAGGGCCCAGGGAGAGGGAGGGTTCAGAAAAGGCTCCTGTTTCCAATGTTGATGGAAACAACCTGAATTTCAGAATCAATCAGATCTGGATTCAAATCTCAGGTCCTCCCCCTGTGAGCTGTGTCACCTCGGGAAAGTCCTTTACCCTCCCTGTGGGCACCTCAGTGTCCCATCAGTAATATGGGGCCAATGATGCCCTCCCTGCAGGGGCGTGGAGGGGAGTCACTGTCAGTCATGACCGTGGAGAAGGAGGCCCCCCACTCTGAGTCTAGGGGTGTCAGCTCTGGGGACTATCTGCCCGGCTGCCTGCGCACTGCTGCGTCTTTCTGCTTTTGTGTGTATGTGTTCATTTGGCAGTGAGTTGTCTGATTGAAATCAGCCATGGTTGCATGCCCCCTACCTAACGCACCCAAACAGACAGGAGGTGTGCTGTGGCCCAAGGACTGTGGCCAGCACTGTAAGGGGTTGAAGCCAGTCTGCAGGCCCTGGGGGCAAGAGACGAGGATGGGAGGGGCATGGCCGCCAGAGCTGGAGGGGCCAAGGCTGAGTCTTAGGGAGAGGGAGGTGGGGGAGGGGAGGTGGCACAGAAAAAGCGAAAGAAAATCTAGAAAGAGAGGGAAGAAAGGAGGAGAGTTCACGGCAAAATGGGAAGTCTCTCTAGGTGGCCGGTGTCCCCCCTCTGTGGCTGTTCAAGGTGCCCCAGTAGCACCTTGGCAAGGCATCCCAAGCTGAGGGAGTGTCCCTGCACCAGTCCCCTTCCTTCTCTGGGCCTCAGCTTCTGCCTCCAGAAGATCAGAGGAAGCTGGATTCCTTCTCTCAGCTACCATCCCTCCCCTCCCAGGCCCACCGGCTGTCTGGAGGGTGGGAGCTGTGAGGGTGCAGAGGAGCTCGTGGGCGCGCCAGCCAAGGGATGCTGGGGTGTGGGGTACGGGAGTGGGCAGGCTGAGATAGAACACTGAGCCTCCGTGAGGAAGGAGTCAGAGAAATTACCAGCAATGAAACCTATAGGTTTCCCCAAAGTACAGTTTGAATAGAAATGTCAAACGCACCTGGGGTTGTTACACCCTGTAATCCTAATGACATATAATCCTATATACCAGCTTGATAATATCACGGAGTGCGTATGTTAATCCTGCCTTTCTCCCGGGGATGAGCTTTCTCCTCCCAGCAGAGCCTACAAAGCCTTCTTTGTTCTCCCCAGAGGTGGCCTCATCCAGGCTGAGCCTGGGGAAGTGACAGTGGAAGGTCCAAAGAGCTCCCAGAAGAGAGCTGTCATTTCATTAGGAAGGGAATAGACAGTTGTCATCTGGTGCTTTCATTTGTGCCTAATCTGGGTGTAACCTGAGTCCCCTGGGAGTTGCTGAGCCCTCCCACCCCCGCCCCCCCATCATCAGACTCTCTGTTCTGGACTCTGTCTCCTCTCCCACCCTCCCTCTCTATCCTTTTCCTATCCTCTTATGCCTCCTTTCCCACTTCCCTCCCTTCTTTTTTTCCCAGCGTCTATGGCTTGTTCTGCCAAGGACACCCTCAGACACGGTTCTTTCCTTCGAGAGCCCCCAGGGACTAGTGTACACTAATCCTGTGGGATGGTGTTCCCTAGCTGCAGGGCCTGGGCAGGGGGAGGGAGAGCAGACCATCGCAGGAGGTGGGAGCAGCACGGCTAGTGGTCTGTGGGCAGGGGGCTTCCAGGATAGGGGACAGAACGTCAGGCCAGTGCACCCCTCAAGATGCACCCTGGGCTTGTCTTGCCAGCAGTCCAGCCCATGCCTGTCTCCAGGACATAAAGCTGCCTTTGCTTTCAGAGCAGGAAATCTCCTTCTGGGCTCCTCTTAAGGAGGTGGGATTTTTAAGGTCCAAGTTGCAGTCACCCACACAATCCAGGAATCGCATCCCAAACCCCACGCTCCTGTGCTCAGCCTTCCAGGGCTGTGGTTCTGGAAGCGTGGTCCCTGGGCCAGCAGCTTCAGTGCCACCTGAGATCTTATTAGAAACGCACATTCTTGGTCCCAGCACCCAGCGCCAAGGGCGTGCTGAGATGGTTTGCGTCACCTTGGGAGAACGAAAACGTGCGCATCTGCTCCCCAGCTCCACCTTTAGTGAAGGTCGCATTGGGATCTTGAAATCAGCTGCGGTGGGAATATTTACACCATGGAAACTGGCAAACACTACAAATCAGTGCCTATTTTCTTTTCAGAGAGCAGCTTCCAGCACACCACTGGGCCCCATCCAGAACTACTGAATCAGAAATTCTGGAGGTGGGGTCCAGCAATCTGGGTTTAAGTAAGCTTTCCAGGTGATTCTGATTCAGAATTCTGATTCTGATTCCAGGTGATTCTCAAACTGCACGCTCCAGTTTAAGAAGGACTCAGTGGGTCGGTGCTGGTGGAATCATGAATCTCAGGGCTGAGATAGAAAAGGGAGATATGGTGGCCAAGGAGTAGGGAGGGTTTCACGAGGAAACTTTGAGAAAGGTAAAGAAAGGACAGAGAAAATAAACCAGACCCTGGGCCTCCCCTCCAGGCAGAGGGGCAGCAGGCATCTGGCAGGAAGCCCTCCTGGGCAGAGGGGAGACTCCAGCCCAGGGACTGGGCTAAGGTGCCGAGGAGGTTGGGTGAAGCCTGCTTGGATTGTACCTGTTTCTCCAGGTATCCAGGTGAGGGAGCCATGCGTGAGATCAGGAGGGCACAGAATAAGTGGCTGGAAAAATGTCCCTTTTGATGATATTTCCAAAACAACAACAACAAAAGCACACAAGCATTTTGTTAGAGGTATAAGGAAGGGAAATCTCGAAAGTTTTCTTTCAAGGACAAGAAGAAAATGGAAAATCACAGTACCATACCCATTACTGCTCATGTAAATGGGGGCAAAATGCCATGGGAATTTTCTTTGTTCAATTTTGAAATATTTCAAACATACAGAAAAATACAAGGGGGCAATATAACGAAAGTCTTGCACCCACTCCCAGAAATAGCAAATGTTAACATTTTGCCACATTCATACCAGATCAGTTAAAAATAAATAAATGAATAAACAAACCAGCAAACAAAAACTTTACAGACATGGCAAAGTCCCTTTTGCACCCTTTTTCCTCCTTCAAAAACACGGCAACTGTCCTGAAATTGATGGGTTTTCTTTTCATACATGTCTTCCTACTTTACTACATATGAATAACTCATAAATTACACCTTGCTATGCTTTGAGTGCTTCTTAATTTACATAAGTGGTGTCACACCGAACCTATCATTCTGGAACTTGCTTTTTTTTCACCTAACATTATGTTTCCACGCGCTATCCATGCTAATGGGTGGAGACCTAGCTCATTCATTTTAATTGATGAATAACATTAAACTGTACAAATGGACCACAGTTCATCTGCTCACCTACTTATGGACATTTAAGTTGTTTCCAGTTTTTCACTGTCACAAATGATTCTGCAGTGAGCATCCTTGAACTTGTTTCTCTAGGGTATATTCCTAGAAGTGGTGCTGCCGCCCTTGGGAGAGTGCATTCCCAATGACACTCACGTTGCTGAATTGCTCCCTAGCTTGGCTGAACAGGTTCACACTTCCACAGGTGTGGATATGATATGTTCTAGAATACTCTTTATTCAGTATGTTCTCAGATTGGGTTCTTTTCTGAACATAAAAACCATTATAAGGGTTTTCTCTAGTTCATTCCTGACTTTTCTTCTCCGAACTCTCTTCTCCCTGAAAGTCTTAAATTCTTTAGCCATCAATTCCTTTACCAGCAGGGTTTTCCAGAATATGAACCTAGAAGGGATGACTCCCCTAGAAGGCCCAGAAGGGATGACCAGTATGTGTGTTATAAGGTGGAGTGGTGTATGTGTGTTTGTCTGTGCTTGCAGCTTTGTACCAAAGCCAGCAAGGAGGACTGGAAAGGGCAAGACTTTCTGCAACGGCTTTTCAACAATCCACCAAAACCAGGAGAGAGGGGGGCACCGGCTGTGACCCAGAATCGCTCTCATGGTCCTCTTCCTCCACCTCTCTTACTTGGTGTGGGTTAGGGGCAGAATTGTCCCAGGATGTCACCCTACTGTCCCATCTTCCCTGCTCTCCTACCCCGACCCAACTCCAAATACTCTCTGAGCCATACAAACCCACGGGAGGTGCGATGTCCAGGGGAGGGGCAGGGCAGTCCCATGTGCTCCATCTGGGGGAAAGGGCTGACTTTTTGGCCCTGAGCCTAAGAGCTCTCTGTCCATGCCAAAGGCTGCCTCCTGCATCTGGGCCTGTGGGGCTAGGAGAGCTGCCAAAATCCTAGACTGGGCAGTGACAGTGGACAGCCTAGATCTTGGCCAGTGACTCTGGGGCCATTCAGAACTGCTCTGGAGTTCCCTCCCAGACCATGAAGCGAGGAGCCTTAAAGGTCTCTGAAGCAGACTTGAGAAAGGGGATAAAGGGACACCACAAAATCGCCTGTCTCAGACTAGAGGCGTTTCAAGGGGCAGAAACCCAAAGTGAGTGAAAAAATACAATTCACAGTTAAGTGGGAGTGTGGAGGGCCCTGATCCGAGGACTATTTCTGGATGAGACATTTTCCCCCCAACACTTTAAGTGCGGCCAGCAGGAGTTGTTTGCTTGTAGGGTATTTGTACTTTTTCAAAAAGATGAAGCCTGAAATTCTTTTTGGCCCTAAACGTCCTGCTCTCGTGGGCAACAGGTGGCTTGCTTCGTGCTGGAGGATTCATGCTGGAGGACAGGAGGCTTACCCCTGCGCCAAGCAGGTCCCATCGGAGTCCTCACCTTTGAGCCCCGCCCACCAGCCAATGAGGACTCGCGGAGGTGATGTCACTACATCCCGTTTCCCAGCCCTGCCGGGAGGATGGGACCAGCTGGGGAAAAGAGCCAATGTAAGTGACGGATGCCACAACCATGTTGGTAAAGAAGTGGAAGGCAAATGAGTCAGCAGCAAGTTTAAGCAATGAACAATTGCACCACGGGGTGTTTCTCAAATTCTTGTCTACTTTTAGAAAGTATGCAATGCCATTGGGTTGAGCATCTTGGTTCTGAAATAGCTACAGAAAATGTTAAAAATGCTGTGGGTGAAGATGTGCCCACATTTACCTCTTCTGAAACAATAGTTAACAATTGCGCTGCATGTCCCTCAGCAAATGTTTTAACGCTGGTTGTTCCTTAGTTTCCGTATCTGTGAATGAGGGGAATGTATGAAAATTGTCTCTGACGATTCCTTTCAGTCTGACAGTCCATGATTTGATATTATGCTCACATTCTTTTTTTCACACTTTTTTTTTTTTTTTTTTTTTTTTTGCGGTACGCGGGCCTCTCACTGTTGTAGCGTCTCCCGTTGCGGAGCACAGGCTCCGGACGCGCAGGCTCAGCGGCTCACGGGCCCAGTCGCTCCGCGGCATGTGGGATCCTCCCGGACCGGGGCACGAACCCGTGTCCCCTGCATCGGCAGGCGGACTCCCAACCACTGAGCCACCAGGGAAGCCCCTATGCTCACATTCTTAATACTCAGGCTGGGTCTACACAATGCCAAGACCACTAGCCAATTCAGTTAGTGTGGACAAAATGTTCTTTCCAATCAATTCCTTGGCACCATGTAGATAAAACAACCAGTTAATTGACACAATTTTTCATTTTCACAATGGATTGGCCTGGCATCATCTTGACCAGTTCCTTCATGGTGATGTCCTGACACACTGCATGTCTGTTATGAGGTGTGTCAGAGAAAATTTGTTATTAATAATGAACTATTCAGATTTTCAAATGATTGATGCATTTTTTTATCGATTAGAACAGAGTCAACATATTCCTATGATGACGCCCCTGTCACTCACTTGCATTCTGATACGCCTCCCTGTCTGGAAGAAGAAGGATTGGAGTTACAGCTGCCCGCCAGGGATTGCCTGTAGCCCTGAGCCAATGGGCAGTGAGTCATGGACATGTGAGTGTCATCCATCACCTGCAACGTGGCATTTGACCTTGACTGATGGAGACCCTTGACACATGGTCAGACATCAAGTCACTGGAGACCCAGGCCCTGGGACAATCTGACCCAGATTGTGTACTGCTGCCAGCATCCTATGATCCAGCTGAAAGCCAATAAAGAAAAAAGTGTTGAAGAAAGCACAAAATGAAGGGCCTGTTCATTATGCCAGTCTCTTAATCCAAAGAAGCATTATTTCACCATGATCTGTTCATAGCCGGGGAAGGGGAGGGGGTATACAGTAGTGTTTACTGAGCATTTAGGTGCCAAGTCCTGTGCCAGACACTCATGGCAGGTTTGAATGGTACTTGCCATACTTTCTGTTCTCTGCTGTCCGGTCAAGACAGCACTTCCTCCCCCTTGTGGTTTGGAATCTTCATGTAATATTCTGGCCAGTGAGTTGTGAGTAGAAACAATGTGTGTCAATTCAATGTCAGGGTATTTAATTGCTAGTTTTCGACCCCTCAGAGCTCCCGCTCCCTCTACCATGGGGACTGGCGACAGTCCAGTGGCTGATCCATCTTCAGCCTGAGTCCTGGGGGATGATGGGGCAGAGCTCCCAGCCAACTGTGATGCATGTGAATAAGGCATCACATGCGAGGATAAAGCAACACTTGGTTGTTAGAAGCCACTAAGATCTGGGGGTCTCTCATTACTGCTGCACAACCTAATTTTGTGCTGGTCGGTGCAACGTTTTATATAACATAGTATCACGTGGGAAAATGTGAGCTTTAGAGTCAAAAAGACCTAGGCTGGAATCTTAACACTTACTGACCTTGAGCAAATTCATAACTTCTCTGGGTTTCTTCATCTATAAAATGGTAGTTATGATTCCTATCTCATGATCTTGTCGTTAGGTTTGGAAATCGTATTTGTCAAACACCTAGTAAAGGATTTGGCATGTAGTAGACGTTCGACCATAATTATTTTAATTTCATTTATTCCTCAAAATAGGTCTATGAGTAAGTAGGGTTAGGGAGTATAAGAGAAAGGACCGATTCATTATTGATGTTCTAAATGGCATCATATGTTATGGACAACACTGACCAGGGACCCCAAGGGTAAGTGGATGTGTGAAGTCATCTGTGCCTACCCCCACCCCCCGAGCTCAGAGAAGCTCTAGAAAGGAGAGGAGACCCCAAGGATACCATCTACAATTCCGTCTATTGCCAGAGGAAAGGTAGATTCCACTTACAGAAGTCATTATGGATACAGTCAGCTTATAAAATAAGAATATGACGGTGGAGTGGGCTAGTATCCCTGTTAGCTTCACTGAAACTTACCTTAGCAAGCAGAGTGCCAGCTGAGGTCTTTCCCAAAGGCCCAATGAGCTAAACTCCTCTCTTAAATCAGCTTATTAGTATCATGCCCACTTCAACTGGCTCGCCCAGGACCCAGGAACAGTCTGGAGATCAAATTACAGAGGAAGCGAGAGGAAGAGACCATGCGTGCGGAAGCGGGGATTGCAGGGCCCTTTGCCTTCTCCCGCTGCCTGCGAACCTTCTTCCCTCCCCACCAAGCCTGGCCCGATAGAGCAGCAGGAGCACAGCCAGGGAAGGAGGTGGGGGAACCATCCCTTCCTCCCCACTTCAGTCACTCTGGAAGCCATCATGTTCCAGGGCTAGCACTTGCTGCAATTCCCACTTATATTTAATTTGGTGGTATACATTATCTCCAAGCCTAGTTGTCTCCAAGGTCTGCTCCCAGATCTCTGTTTTCCTCTGAAATGCCACGTAGTGGCCATGAACTTAGAATTACAAACATTCAGTGGTCTGCCCCATAGAGCTCCTCAATTCTGCCTCTGGGATGGAAGCTCCCTAGGCATATTCACACACACGGAGTGCAGACAGTCACTCAGGGCCCAAGGAGAGCTTGACCACCACTTTGTGACCCCCTGGTCATCAGCAGTAGGTCAGATAGGAAACACTGGTTGAGGGCCCCAAACACAGCCTTGGTTGAATGAAAAATAAAGAGATGTCCAGTTTCAGACAAAGCACCACATACTGGGAGAGCTTTTTTTCTTCCCCCTAAATTTCTTTCTTTACTTTTGGCTGCGTTGGGTCTTCGTTGCTGCACGCTGGCTTTCTCTAGTTGCGGCGAGCGGGGGCTACTCTTCGTTGCGGTGCGCGGGCTTCTCATTGCTGTGGCTTCACTTGCTGTGGAGCACGGGCTCTAGGCGTGCGGGCTTCGGTAGTTGTGGCACACGGTCTCAGTAGTTGTGGCTCGTGGGCTCTAGAGCACAGGCTCAGTTGTTGTGGCACACGGGCTTAGTTTCTGCGTGGCATGTGGAATCTTCCTGGACCAGGGCTTGAACCCGTGTTCCCCTGCATTGGCAGGTGGACTCTTAACCACTACGCCACCAGGGAAGCCCCTCGGGCAGCTTTTACACCTGCCATCAGTTTGACCCTGACTTGTTCTTGGTGAACTTTTGACTTTTCCCAGGCAGATCAAGGCCTCATGAGAATTCCGACGGCCAGAGGGGTGACTGATCTCCAGCAAATAGGTGATTCTTCTAAGTTAGGAAGGTTTAGAAGAAGCATGTATTAGAGATACATGGATCTGTGCTCAGGGGTTTACAGCGTGATGAGAATGGAAGATTGTGGGATTGGATCCTGGAGGGGCCTGGCAACCTCACTTTAATCAAGATTTCAGGTCGTACCCCTGACTCAGATTAAAGTCTACAAAACAGCTTTTGTAACCAGGAGCAGAGCAAGCTGCAGAGTGCTGGAGCAGACTCACACTGGCTCATGAGAGCCAAGTATAAAATATTCAGGAACTTTGTGAACTGCTTTTGAAACCACTGGTAGCTTGAAATCTATGACAGTGGAGTATTTACACCATGGGACTTGGCAAACTCTACAAATCAGGGTGCTTTTTTAAGAGCTAGTTTACCAAGGTAAGCATGGCTTCTTGCAAAGCCATTCCTTTCATTGGAAAAACGATTCCAGGGGTAGGATCAGAGAAACCAGTTTCATATATGGAAAGATCATAGCCCTCTGGATCCCTAGACAGCTATGAGGACTCAAAAAAAATGTAATATTGATAGAAACTTTGACCAGATAAGGGGCTGTGGCTTCAGTCCCTGTGCCAAGATGGTAAATGTAAAAGCTTTAGCTGAAGTGAAAATTACATGTAAACATTGGGTTTTTTTTTTTTTGTTTTTTTTTTTAATTTTTATTTATTTATTTATTTTTGGCTGTGTTGGGTCTTCGTTTCTGTGCGAGGGCTTTCTTTAGTTGTGGCAAGCGGGGGCCACTCTTCATCACCATGCGCAGCCCTCTCACTGTCGCGGCCTCTCTTGTTGAGGAGCACAGGCTTCAGACGTGCAGGCTCAGTTGTTGTGGCTCACGGGCTTAGTTGCTCCATGGCATGTGGGATCTTCCCAGACCAGGGCTTGAACCCGTGTCCCCTGCATTGGCAGGCAGATTCTCAACCACTGTGCCACCAGGGAAGCCCTAAACATTGGGTTTTATAGAGCTGCAGGAGTCTGTAGTAATAGGCTGTAAAAAAAAAAAAACAAAAAACCAACCAAACAAAAAAACCTTTATTGGATTCTCAGCAGGGCAGTGGTCTCTCAGGGATGTGGCTTCCAGAGAGCAGTCTCTGGCCCCCAAGTCTTGCAGAGAGGGGCTGACACCTGGGATTGAGCTGACTGTGCCCCACGCTGTAGGGGCTGCTGTAGGAGGAACACAGAGCTTTGAATAATCTATGCGGGAGCTTGAACTGTGTCCCCTCAAAATGCATATGTTAAAGCCCCAACCCCTAATGTGACTATATTTGGAGACAGGACTTTAAGGAGGTAATTAAAGTTAAATCAGGTCATAAGGGTGGGGCCCTAAGCCAACAGAACCGGTGTCCTTATATGAGGAAGAGACACCAGGATGTGTGCACAGAGAGAAAAGGCCATGTGGGGACACAGCCAGAAGGCGGCCATCTGCAATTCTTGCCAGACATCTATCTTGCCAGCACCTTGATCTTAGACTTCCAGCCTCCAGAATTGTGAGAATACAAATTTCTGTATTTTAGCCTCTCAGTCTGTGGCATTCTGTTTTGGCAGGTCTTGCCGACTAATACAATCTACAATGCAGATTGTTTTCTGTTTTTGTCTGTTTAGTGATTTTGCAGAATAAGACACCTTTCCACAATTCTTTAGACCCTCTTAGTCTTGCCTGTGATTCTCAATGGTCCCAGTCACCCAGCTGGGAAGCCAAAGGGTGGAACTCTATAGATTGAGTCAGAGCCATGGCAGGTGACTATATTAGGGAGACTGAGATTGAACATGGGGAGAACTTGCCAGTCAGCCTCTAGTTGTGAGATCGTTGGCAAATCCTCATCTTTTCTTTGCTTCAGTGTTCTCATCTGTAAAATGGGAGCAAAAATACTATCCTCCCTCCATAAGGTTATGATGAGGATGAAATGAGATAATGTAATGATAAGCACATAGCACCATGCTCAGCAAGGAATCCCTCCCAAAGCACAGGCAGCCTGGGTGCAGCCTGGGTGAGATACAGGTCGGCTGGCCCTGGCACTGGTGGGTGGAGGAGTCCGAGGGGATGGGGGTAGGGGGGGCCTGAGAGAGGAGGGTCTTGGCACTGCAGGAGACCCGTACTGTCGAGGAGGAAGTCGTCTTACTAGGACAGATCCTCTTGACACCAAGACCCATCCCCAGTCAAATTTTTCTGTTTCTTGATTGTTACCAAAGAGGATGAGACCTTCCTCCTCTGCAGAACCATGTGCATCTTAATAAATAAGATAATGAAGTAAACGCTTCACCAAAAATCTGGCTCTCAGCAAACACTCAATAAACGTTAACGATTTCTGTCCACACACCACCCACAAGCAGTTTCCACCTCACCCCTCCTTGCAGCTGTGGCCTCAGGATTGAGGCATAACATGGACCCTTTTAATCAGACTGGCATTGGGTAACTTTATTAACCAACTTAGTTCAGCCTTTCTAAGGGGAAAAGCTCTGTCCGTGTCAAAGGCTTCTCCAGGCCTTTCCCAAACACCCCTGCTTAAACAGGCTGAACTCCCCAAGAACGACCCCCGCCAGGACGCAGCAAAACCCGGCAGTGGTCCTTCCTGATGCTCTGGTCCTCCTCACCCTGCCTTCTGATGGGCAACTCGGCTCTGTGACTTTACTGAACTCCAACCTGCCCGCCTCTGCATGCTCGTGTCCTCCCCTATAAGCGAGAGCTCTTGTGACCTGGGAAAGAACCAAAACCAACACCAACCCTGACCCCAGACATTAGCCTTGAAGCAGGATCAGGAGCTACAGGGAACAGCTCCCCTTACAGGTGGTCTGAACCCAGGGGAGTTCGCCTCACTGAGTCAGACTCGATGGGCTGTGACACTTGGGCCATGGTGCTTTGTATCTGACTCCCAAGGGGCTCTCCCTAAAGTGACTGCAAGCTCCTTCAACACTTTTCTATTTTTGCATCGGGCTGAGCACCAGGGATGCTCGGGTAGAAATCACTTTGTGTCTCTGAGTCACCTTCTGGTTAAAGGGACTTTAAAAGTCATGTTCTGGGATGGCCTGCTTTCTACCTACAAGAGAGAAGGTTTGCAGAGTCAGGCAACATTAGGGGTCAGCTTACAATCTAAACTTATCAGGGACCTGGTTGCTAAGGGATCTTTCAATAGAGATTAGTGATAACAAACTCAGCAAAGAGCTGATTCTTTTTTCTTTTTCTTTATAGCACAATGGTAAATAACACGGGCTTTTTTTTTTTTTTTTTGGCTGCGTTGGGTCTTCGTTGCGGCACCTGGGCTTTCTCTAGTTGCAGCGAGCACGGGCTACTCTTCATTGTGGTGCGCAGCCTTCTCATTGTGGTGGTTTCTCTTGTTGCAGAGCACAGGCTGTAGGCATGTGGGCTTCAGTAGTTGTGGCACATGGGCTCAGTAGTTGTGGCGCACGGGCTTAGTTGCTCCACGGCATGTGGGATCTTCCCGGACCAGGGCTCGAACTGGCGTCTCCTGAATTGGCAGGCGGATTCTTAACCACTGTGCCACTGATTGAGCTGATCAACCAGCTGATTCCTGAGAAAGGAATTCAGGTGAGGAAGATTCGCCTGCTGATTCAGAAAAAGGCAGTCACAGGTTTCGAATATTCTGGAGACATCACACCTTTATATAATTTACTCTTTCTCTCAGCAAGGAAGCAGGGATGATGAGGCAAAGAAACCTAGAAGAAACTGAATCCTTCTTCTGAGAAGTTGTAAGAGGTCAGGAGGGGGGTCCTTAATTAAACATCAGAGATCAAGGCTGGAGAAAAACTGCAGACCAGGGCTCTTGAAAAATCTGACCAGATGTGGCAAACACCTAAGACGGTTAAAAGATTCAGAGTCAGTGAATGTTACTCCATCCTAAGGAGGACCAAGATTAAATTAAATAAAGGATGGCAACACTAGTAATGAAGATACCGTTTTATGCCTAGGTGCTTGCATTTCTTTGGATCTAACTCCAACTACAGATCTTATTTTTAATTAATACTTTTTATTCTTTGTTCTTGGTTATTTTCATAAAAAGCTCCGTTTCAGGTTGTTTAAAGAACACCAATGCCACTAGGAAAGCATGCTTCAGTTACAAATACCTTTGGGGAACTAAGCGATTCAAACCCAGCTAACTATCTCGTGGCAGTTTGCTCTAAGCATAGGCAAGGAACCTCAAAGGACATAAATAATCTGTGGGGTACTAGTGATGTGAATCTATAAAGTTCTTATAATTGTCATAATGAAAAACCCCACCCTGGAAGGGGCAAGATTTAAAAGCCTGAAAATAACGATAGCCAACGTCTTAACGATGAATGAATAACAGTGAAGGGGAATCCCACACGGCATTTCCCTGAGGTGACGCTGGTGGGTGGAGGAACCCAAGGCATTGTTGCTTTAGGCAACAATGGCTGTAAATGGTTCAGGCAGTATGGCCAGCGGGAGGCCCAGGGCTTCTGCCAGACCCTGCTTCTCGACTTCATCCCTTTGTTTAGGTGAAAGGGATGAAAAGAATGTTTCCTAAAAACCTCATAGACACAAAAAGCACGGCAAGTTCTGCAATAGTGAAGGCGGAGGTATCTGTAAAACATAAAGTCAGAACGCTTGGAGGTTCCAGGAGCCCAGGGGAGATCCCTGGGGTTCTGAGATATCCTGGGGCAACCCGTTTGGCTCAGACATGTAGAAAAGGAAACACTGGGATCCCAAGAAAGAGATGGCAAAGTTCCCTGTGGCAGAAACACTTATTCCTCGCCAAAAATCCATGTGCTCACCCACAGTCCGAGGCCTCTGATCGGTTAGGGACCACGTGGCTGACAGCAGAAGTGACAGGTGTTGCTTCTGGGCTGAAATATGGAATCTGGCAGCAACACACCAACTCTCTCTGTGTCCTCAGGGGCCGCAGAGGCCGCATGGTGAGATGTCAGGGCAGGATGTGGAGTAGAACTCCTCCACCAACCTGAGTTGGTCATTTGGCAAGAGCACACAGTAAGCCTTGGAGGTGTAAACCCTGAGAATCAGAGTCTATTGCTCCTCAGTTTAGCCTAGATGGATCCAACGTACACACTATGCATACCTCGTTCCAGTGTCAACCCAGCAATCAGGCTAGCAGGCCATAGAATCTCTCCCAATAACTCAGGTGTGACCTTGAGGAAGTCACTTTTCTTCTCTGGGTATTGTTTTCCTCTGTGGCAACTTAGAGCTGGATTAGTTGACCTTTCTGTTCTGTTACTCTCTCGTTTTGCAGTTTTGAAAATTTTAGTCTAATATCAACTCAAAAGTTACTAGTTATGGGCTTCCCTGGTGGCGCAGTTGTTGCGAGTCTGCCTGCCGATGCAGGGGACACGGGTTCGTGTCCCGGTCTGGGAGGATCCCACATGCCGCGGAGCGGCTGGGCCCGTGAGCCATGGCCGCTGAGCCTGCGCGTCCGGAGCCTGTGCTCTGCAACAGGAGAGGCCACAACAGTGAGAGGCCCGCGTACTGCAAAAAAAAACAAAAACAAAACAGAAGTTACTAGTTACCAGTATTAGTGTCTGTCTATCCCTGTCTATGTATCTACCTATCTGCCTCTCCATCTACCCGTTTATCTACCTGTCAATCCATCCTTCCTCCCACTTCACTCCTGTTTTTTTATAAAGGGAGCTGCGACAGTTGACATAGTGTTTGGGACTCCCCAGTTAACCTCTCTTCCCTGAATCCTGAAGAGACTCCCAAGTATCCCAGCTATCATTTGCTGTGATGGTTAATTTTATGTGTCAACTGGGCTGGGCCATGGTGCCCAGATAGTTTGTCAACTGTGAGGGTGTTATTTTGATGAGACTAACTTTTTTTTATTTTTTTCCTGCATCACACAGCTTGCAGGATCCTAGTTCCCCGACCAGGAATTGAACCCAGGCCACGGCAGTGAAAGCGCTGAGTCCTAACCTGGTCTGTCAGGGAATTCCTGAGACTAACATTTAAAACAGATTGCTCTCCATAATGTGGGTGGGCCTCGTCTAATCAGTTGAAGGCCTGACTAGCACAAAGAGATCAAACTCCCCTCCCCATCCCGGGGCCTCCCCAAGCAAGAGAGATTTTTCCAGCAGGCAGCCTTTGCACTTAAACTGGAACATCTGCCCTTCTGAGTATCCAGACGGCCAGCCCACCCCACAGAGTTGGGGTTGGTTGGCCTCCATAACTACCTGAGCCAATTCCTTATTATATGTATATCCCATTAGTTCTTTTTCTCTGGAGAAGCCAGACTTAGACTCTTGCCCAGGGAAAAGTAGAGTGGATCCCTGGGCCTGAGTGTGGAGAGGGGATGGGAGCCAAGCCAGGAGCAAATCAAAGGGACCAGGAACCCAGATCCCTGTGCTGTCCCCTCCATCCACTTCCACAACATTATCCCCGCCTCCCTCGCACACACACCTTCTAGCAACCAGAGAGTTAGGGGCTTAGGGCTTTAGGGCAAAGCTCCCCCAAGCCTGCTTGCCCAAGGTCACAGCCACCCTCGCTCTGTAGGTACTGCTCCCAAGGTGGCAAGTGCTCCTGGGCTGGAAAGCAGGGATTTATGCAGTCAGGAGAAACCTGAGCAAGTTGTTAACCAGTCCAACCTCAGGATCTTCCACAGCTGAATGGGAATAACAACATCTGGCTTTCCCTGCCCTCTGGCCTGTGGGAGGATGAGTGGAGAACAGTGTATGAAGAGCGCCTGGTGAGTGCTATGCAAATATGAGGTGCTGTCACCCAAGATTCATTCGTTTCACCGGCTCACTTTCCTCTAAGAACTGTGCTGGGTGGTGGGAAGCCAGGGATGAAAGACACATTCTGTCCTCAAGGAGCTCCCCATCTAGTGGGTGAGACAAAGAAATGAGGGATTCTAGCAGTGAGTGGAGAGTGCTCTAATAGAGGCACGTCCAGGGTGAGACGAGAGCACAGGAGAGGTACTCCCTCCTCATCCCAGAGGGGCGGGTAAGGCTTCCTGCAGGAGGGGACATCACTGAACGATGAGCAGGATTTATCTAGATGAAGACAGAAGGGGAGGGTGTCCCAGGCAGACGGACCTGCAAGTGCAAAAGCTTGGGGGCATGAGAGAGTTTCCATGTTTGGAGCCAGGGTTCGCAGCCACCAGCAGCCAAGTGTTGGACCAGGAGAGTGAAGAATAGTGGACCAGGTACAGCCCAGAGCATGTGGGGAGGCAGGTGGAGGCTGCTTCCCGGTTCCACGAGGACTGGGCCCTGTCAACACATCAGCCCAGCCTCAGTGACCCTCCCTCTCTGCTGACACTGCCTAGGACCAAGAAACTGCCAAACTTGCCCCAGCCACGGCTCGAAAGGTGGGATCCCTGGAAATTTCTCCCCTCTGCGCTACGAACAAGAACGTGTCCACACATGCGACAGACACAGATACGCAGCAAAACTTGATCAGAGACACACAGGGGTGCAGAAATTTAGGATCCTGCTCCGAATTTTCTAACGTAAACATAAAAGGCCACACGCTGACAAACACACCCTAAGGGTCCTGCTCAGAATTTGCCAGCACAGGACAAGCACTGTCCTACCACATGCACCTCAGAACCATCCCCCCCGATCTGTACGCCCAACCCGCCCAGAGCCACCCAGTGTCCCCTCAGCTGGTCAGCTCTCCCTGCATCCACCCCCTCAGCCCCATAGCCCCCTTCCTGGGATGGTTCTGCCGGATTGTTTGCAACACGAACACTCAGAGCTTGGGAAGACTGAGCAGCTACTGTGCTGTGCTTTGCAACTCGCCCCTCACTCCTCAATTCTTTTTTTTCTGGAGAGCACTTAGCAGGAAAGCCTAATTTATGAAATCCCTAAAGATCTGAACTTTCCACAGAATTGGCTGCAGCTTCTAGTGGGTTAGAGTCTAATTGGAGTGGAGCAGAGGCTAGGAGCTGTGCTGGGAGGGGGGAGCGATAGAGCCACCACCGCCCAGGAGCCATGCCTGGCCGGGGTCCCCAACCTGTCTTCCTGCTGGGCAGGGAGCTGAGAGAAAGCAGAAGGTCCGGAGCGGGGAGCAGACACACAGGATGAGTCCAGGAAGGCGGAGAGGTCGGGGGATCCGGGGTGTGGGTGACACCTATTACAGCTAGCATCCTAGCCAAATCTGAAACTCCCAAGAGCTGGAGGCAATGTTCACCCTTGCTCCCCACCCAGCTCGCAAGACCAAATCCATCTACGTCTACACTACCCCTCAGATTGCCTCAGGTTGTGAGCCGATGCTGCCCGGAGGTCAAATAATCACAACCCCCCCGCAGCAGGAACTGCATGAAGGCCAAAGCAGAGCTCTGGAAGGGCAGAGAAAAATTCAAAATCAGAAGCTTAACTCTCCCTGTTGAAAATAATAGGAGAGACTTGCCCACCCCACCTCACTCCCTTTTCTTAGAGCACTTACTTTAGAAAACTTGTAACTGCAAGTGCTTTCTCGGCCTCTTTGAAATGTATGTAAATCTTTTCAAAAGTCAAGTAAGCCTCTTGCCAGCTTTCTGACCCACGCATGTCTTTCTCAAGGACCCGGGAACCATTTCTTTGAGCTGTAATCATCCAGGAAGACAGCGCCTCACCTCCTAGTTTCTGTGGGAGGGCAGGACTCTAACTTCGGCTTCCAGTAGCAAAACTAGCTCTTGTCATAAAGATATGAGTTTATTTTTCTTTTGGATAAAGGCAGTAAGCCAACACAGATGGCCACACCAGTAATCAGGTGAATCTAGGATGAACTACGCATGACCAATGGTGCTATCAAGTCCTCTTGCCTGACGGCTGGTAGCTGCTTGTCTAGAGAAAAGGTGATTTCTTTCTGTCTTTGCACTCTCTGAGCAGGTGGCCTCACAGTCTGGTTTAATGTTAATTCAATAATAAAACTGTTTTCTTTGTCTGCTACCTCCACGGAGAGGTTTGCTGGGCTGGGAGGAGAGTTTGCTTTAAATTCCATTTCCCCAGTAATTCCCACACTCTCGTAAAGGGAGTTTATGTCAGTGTTCTGCCCAGGCCCTTCAGAAGGAGGGAGGGCCCAGAGTGGAGCGGGGAGAAGCACGTGGGCCCTGCCAAGGTCATATCCAGCACGGATGATGGAGCCTGGGCGTCACCTAGAAGAGGCGGGCTCAACTCCACCCTGGACTGGCCCCTGTTTCCCGGCCCCCAGCCTACCCTCCTCACAAGGCTCCTGGCCCTGGCTTCACCTTGTTCTTTCATGCACTGATTGTTAAACTTCTTTTGTTTTCCCCTTCAGCATAGTAATCCTAGTCAGCAGTTCTTTTCCACTTTGCATACAAAGCCAGCATATAATAGATGCCCAGATTCCATTTCTGTCTTTCTGCCGAGTCCCCTTTGTTCCCAAAGTCAACCTCATTCATCTGGACCCCATTCATGACAATTTATTTTTTAATCACTCTTCTAGACAAAGACTAAATTACACTTGGCTTTTTCTGTGAAGAAAGATTATGTCAAGTAAATATATCAAAGAATTTGCTGGGCAGCATTTAACTGATTTGAGAGTAAGAATTCTTTTTGAGCATTTAACGATGTCTTTGCATACTGGATTGTTGGATGTTGATTCTTTTTTCTCCTTCTTCCTCCCTCCCTCCCCACAGCTAGCTGGGAAGCCAGCAAAGGTCAGGCCCCTTGTCACCTTATCTCTGCCCTGGTCAGGTTGGGGTTGGTCAGCTGCCTCTCCAGGCCATTTGGTTCAAGCCTTTGGAGTCGAATTCTCAACACTGGTTGCACTTTTACCACCTCGGGAGCTTTAAAATTATATATGCTGGTGCGTGTTTCCCACCCCAGCATCTCTGCCTTAATTGATCTGTAGTGGTGCCAGGGCGGCATCCGTCATAAAGGTTCCCAAGTGATTCTAAGGTGAATGGAGTGGGAGCTCTGTCACTTGGGTCAGGTCCCTCCCTGTGAGTTAAGAAGCCACCGGGTGACAGCTGAGAGGCAGCTCAGCACAGGTCCCACCTTCCCTACCCTGGCTGCTTATTTAAGCACCCGAGGAGCTTTTAAAACATACAGATGCCTGGCACCAAGCCTAGTGATTCTGATTTTATTCGGCTGGGGTGGAGACTTGGGCACCAAGAGCCTCTGGTGTACACCCGGGGTGAGAACCACCCAGATGGGGGAGGGAGCCCTGACTCCTGAGTCAGACTGACCAGAACTAGAATTGCGGCTCTGCTGGGCGACTTTGAGCAAGTTAATTAACTTCTCTGAGACTCAACCTTCTCATTCCCAACACTGGAATGGTTACCCACGTTGAAGGGTTGACTGCAGCCGACACACGTAGGGGCTTCCTCCACCCTCCCGATACAGCAGGGGTTAAATGTCTCCATAAATTTCCCTCGGGCAAATTTACTATCAGTAATTAACCGTGCTACCAATACAAATTCAATTTTTATCAATGAAAGGGTGCTGCTTTGGGGATGAGAAAAAGAGAATGCCAGGGTCTGTCTGTCCTCCCAGTCTTTGGTAAGTGTCAGGACAGCGGCTCCTCATCTCATAAAACCCCATTCAGGGAGCTGGCACATTTAAATCAAATTTTAGTTCATTAAACCCTGCCTGGAACTCCCTAGGGGAACCCTCTGCATATATTTAAAGTCTTGCATGCTAGATCTTATTGTAAAGGAACGAATGCTTTTCTGCTAGAAATAATCACATTTGTGTCACAAGATAAATATGAAATGATTTGGCTCAGGAAGTGAGCGTCAACCTTGAAATCAGATCAGACAGGTTCTAGACTGTTTGTGTACCTTGGGCCAATGCCTTTCACCTCTCGTGGCCTCCGTTGGCTCAAATAAATTTTAGACTGAGTTTCTAAACACTGGGGTTGAAAATAGTGCTGCTACTACAAAGGGTGTGTGGTCCTGCAGCTCGTCCCTGATGACAATATCTGTAGGCAGAAGACTGGTCTCACTGCGCTGTAGGGAGTGACTGCGACACTTTAAAAGCACCTCCTTCCCCAAAGCGCACCCTTCCATCCAACTTTCTGAACCTGCTCTTGGTACCACACTCTGTCAGATGTAGAGTAGGATGAAGATAAAATAGCTGTGGATTCTGCCCGCCAGCCCTCAAATAGGTTGTGGTTTGGAGGTTCAGATAAATCATGCATGTAACTGACTCTAATGCACAGTAGAAAAGATGTCCAGCTGGGGGTCAGGGCAGGCTTGCTAGAGAAGGTAGTATTTTATCTGTGTCTTGGGGGGAGAGGAGTTTAGGTAATGGAACAGGAAATGCCTTCTTCCCCATGGTAAGGATGCTGAGGAGACCGGGAGGTGAATGGAGAGTGGTGTGAGCGGAGGGGGCATAAAGAGAATCCATGGGAAATGGAGGGGAAAGGAGGCCGGCAGCTCCTGGGGGTCTTGGATCACTTTAGAGTGTTCCTAGAGGTGAAATCGCCGGTTGAAAGGAGTGCGTATTTTAAGACCTTTGGTATACATTGCTCAAGTGGCCTCCAGAAAGGATGCTCCGATGTCCACTTCAAAGGTGGTGAGATGCCAGGAACGTTGATCTAAACGTGTGGGTTGAGGAGGTGAAAGGTCTGTGAGTTGGGATGCAGTCTATCCTGTCAGTTTAATAAATAGTTATGGGTCACTGGGCCGGCAAGACAAATGAAAATATCACATTGCAAAATGGTATTTCTGTATGATTCTATTTATGATAGAAAAAAGTATATATGTGCATATCTACAGAGACACAAAGAAGAAAGAATTATGCATAAAAAATATAAAACATTAGTGATCTCAGGATAGTGAATTAGGAGAAATTTAAAGCATCTTCTCTGGATGTTGTCTACAAGAATGTTCATTACTTACGTAATCAGAATAACTCTGTTTCTTAAAGTGACATCTTCCCAGGCACAGAGCGATGTCTCCCATCTGAGATATGCTCAGGCAGGAGCTGGGTACTGGGTGCTGGGTAGCCACACTCTTTGGGAGCAGGCCTGGCCCAGGAGGGTCCTCCAGAGCTCCTGGTGCCCCAGGGCTCAGCCATGCAGGGTGCCATGCAGCAACCCCTCTTATGCAACGTGCTGCAGGAAAAATGCGCCTGGCAGCCTGGCCTCAGCCCTGAGCAAACAGATCTCCCCACTCCTTGGCCTCATTACAGGCCATGATGAGACAAGCCAGGACTCAGGCCCGATGATTGCATAAAAGAAGGATGGATGGATTTCTGGTCGTTGCGTTCGACTCCACTGAGCAGACATATTTGAACTTCCCCTCCCCAACTGCTCGGCCCATACAAGCCAGGCGCCTTCTTCAGGGAGCTTTCCAGGCTAACTCCGCCATGCAGAGTATTCTGAATGCCCCTGCTCTAATTAATAATTAACATTTGTAGAGTGGCTACCAGGTGCTTTACTTATAACAACGCGAATTACCCTGACAACAACCCTATGAGGTGGTACTGCAATGCTCTCACTATGAACAAGGAAATAGAGGCAGAGAGAGAAAGTAACTTACCTAAAGTCATAGGCTTATAAATCACAAGGATTCAAACTCAGACGGTGTGGCCCCAGAACCAGCCCTCAGAGACACCATCCATACAGGCTCTCTGGCACACCACTGATGTCACAGTCATGTTTCCAGGGTGATTTTGAGTTGTTCCCAGATTTGTCCTGGAAGACTGAATTCCCCAAGGGTCACTGAGAAGGTGCTGTGTACCCAGCACAGTTAGGATTCTAACTGCAGGAGAAGTGAGGGTAGCCTATAGAGCTGGAGGCGTGTCTTCCAGCTGCTAGAGGCGTGTCTACAGGTGAGTACGCAAGTAATGCCGTAAAACATCTTTAGGGACAAAATTGGGCTGGTGACTTGGGAAGCCTCAGGATGCATTAGATCTTAGCCTTCTGTGGGATAGAAGGCTTCTTGCTACTTCTCCACAGCATCTTCCCAAATGCCTGTTCAGCCCCGGGTACCTGGGTAGGGTCCAGCTCTACACAGGATCCTGGCCCGAGTCCTTCCACTCCAGTGGGGAAGAGGGATTAGAGTAGGGAAGGAGCACGCAGCCCAGAGGCTGAGCCTATTGGAGTCAGTCTCTTGGCTGTCACCTCCTTCTTCAGAGTTTCCAGGCTGGATTCCAACCCGGGAACAAAGGTACCGATACCAAGACTGGGCAAACCAGCACAAATATGTTAACAAGTTATCTCCACATGGTGCAATCAGGGATGACTTTTTTCACAGCTTTGCTTCTTTGCATTTTCTAATCTTCTACAATGAACATGATAGTTTGGTCAATTAAATCATTAAAGGGAAGGGAAGTCACTGTTCTCGCTCTGTTCTTCGCAGGGCTCTTTCCCCAGCCGTCTGTGGACAGCTAAGCTCAAAGTGCCCTCTATTCCATGTAACTTCCTCAGAGCCCCTTCTGCCCTTCACACCAGCCAATTCCCATCGCCACCCTCTTCTTTCACACCCTCCACTGCACAGTCTACTCAAAACCTTGCAGATTGCACAGAGGTTCCCAGGCCTGAGGCTGCTGGCCCCCCAAACCCTGATTTGATGAGACGTCACCCTTCCTGTCTTTGAAGATGATGCCTGGAACCACATCTCCACCTGGACTTCAGCCCCAGTTAACTACTGGACACCTGCAACCAGGTGTTCTAAACAACCACACTCACAACACACATCTTAGTCCCACCCTTCTTGCTCCTCAGCTTCATTGTCTCTGCCAGGGGCACCATCGCTAAGCTCGAAGTGGGAAAGTTTATGGAACTATGACTGCTTAGTTTCCTCCCAGAAGAAAATTCAGTTGACAGGGCTGGTGTTCTTTTATTCAAAATGTCTCTTGGGCCTTTCCTTCTTGTTTCCTCACTCATGCTCCTGGAACCACGGCTGAGGTCCAGGACTAAATCTGACTCAGTTTTTCATCTCTAGGATCTAGCATATGGCTCAGCACATAGTATGCTCTCAGTGTATGCTTTCCTGCTTGGATGAATGAACAAATGGGTGCAGAAATAATCTTTCATAATTTGTCTCTTCGATTTTAGTTTTTTTCCCTGAAATTCTTCTTATATTTCTCTGCCAGTTGAATCACATGGTGACTTGACCATGTGAATCCCCTCTCATGCTTTTAATGGCTCCCACTCTCTGTCAAGGTCCTTCAAAATCCAGCCCCTCTTTCCCTTTCTTTATAAAGAATTTGTTCCCTCGCTCCCTGAGGCTCTCCTCTGGCTGTGATCCCATGGAAGCCAGTGGACCTCACGGTGGGCTGTCCATCCATCTGCGGCACTGCTGGGCAGCCTGGCTCCCTGGCCCTCCTCTGCTTTGTTAAGCTTCAGTCTTCAGCTCAGTTGTTGGAGGTGTGTGATCGTGAAGTCACTGTTATATGTAGTCAGAGTTTATTCCAGGGATGTTTATTGAGGGCCAACTATGTGCTAGACACTGCTAAAAGCATTTGCTCAAAGCTTCATTTAACAGTCTCTAGATCCTTTACTATGTATCAGGCCCTGGGCTAGGACTGGGCAGACCCAGTCTTGACTCTCATGGAACTTACATTCTCATGATGAGACAAAAGTATTAACAAATTAGTAATTAACTGATTGATTGATTGCAGTTTTTGATTGGTGCTATGTAGAAAGAAACATGGTGCTCTGACAGACGATAATAGGGAGGACATCCGTCATTAGCAGAAAGAACTCAAACCATTCATGCATCTGATAGGCATTTATGGAGCCCTTACTATGCATCAGGAGCTCTTCCAAGGGCTAGCAACAGTGAGGTGAATAAGATATGGTCTTTGCCCTCAGGGAGCTCACTTCTCAGGGAGCTGAGAAGTCACATACATATCAGAAGAACCAATCCAGTCTACCACCCCCCCCACACACACAAATGTTTAATTTAGGCGAAAAAATAGACTCATTATTTGACTGAATTATCCTGTTGCTTTTTTCTTCCAGTCTGTAAGCTTGTATAGACCTTCCTCACTGCAGGTTGAAAGGCATATTTCACACAAGAGAAGGTGCTTGGGATTGCCTAAAATTAGAACAGAGATCTAACCTTTGTCTGCCTTTCTTCTCCTTCAACAGGGCACCACCGGTGGCTCTGCAAAGCACAGAGCTCTGTGAGGCCACCCTCAGACCCCGGCACACTATGGGAGCCTGTAGCTCGTGGCTGACCTCAGTGCAAAACCACAAGGGCCACAGCGACTGAGAACTGTGACCTCTAATGATGCCTATTGCTTGACGACTCTGCATCTCGGGCTCTCATTCGGAACAGGGAAATAAGACCCACTCTATTTCTTCCTGTGGGTTACTGTCAGTCAAAAGATATCATGGAAGTGCTTTGAAAAAGAAAAAGCAATACTCAAATCCAAAGGGTTAGGATTACCTCTTTTTTTAATTGTTAAGGTTGTCAAGGTTCAAACAAAAAGGATTTTGCTTGGTTTTGGTTTTGGCCGTGCAACGCAGTTTGTGGGATCTTAGTTCCCTGACCATGGATTGAACCCACGGCCTCGGCAGTGAAAGCGCGGAGTCCTAACCACTGGACCAACAGGGAATTCCCACAGAAAGCATTTTTAAGTTTTACTGTTTAAGAATAAAGTCAAGTGCATCGGAAGTTTGATAATACACCATAGTTGAGTGTAGCAAGCACTGTTCACTGCGTACCCAAGATCCATTTCTCCTCTCCTTCTTCCAAGTGCACAGAACCCCAATTCTTTCAGGGGAGGACACAGCTTCCCTTCATCTACCTTGATCTACCACAGCCCCAGAGGGGAGACTTATAATCAGTCTAAATCAGTCATGGCAATCACATTCCATTTGGCCAGTGATTGGTCTAGGGATGAACCTACATCCCATTTCTGGTCAATGAGAAACAAGGGAAAATGTGACTTCTCTTCCCCAACTTGAAACAGAATTTCAAGAGGAGAAAACATTTTGCTTCTGCCCTGCCCTTCCTACTGGGCACTCATGTGACGACGTGATGCCTGAAGGAGTAGCATCCATCTTGCAACCGTGAAACAATAAGCACAAGGACACAATGGAAGAATAGAAGGTCAGAAGGAGCAGGATTCTTTTTTTCTTTCTTAACATCTTTATCGGAGTGTAATTGCTTTACAGTCGTGTGTTAGCTTCTGCTTTATAACAAAGTGAATCAGCTATACATGTACATATATCCCCATATCTCCTCCCTCTTGTGTCTCCCTCCCTCCCACCCCTCTAGGTGGTCACAAGGCACCGAGCTGATCTCCCTGTACCATGTGGCTGCTTCCCACTAGCTAGTTATTTTACGTTTGGTAGTGTATATATGTCCATGCCACTCTCTCACTTTGTCCCAGCTTACCCTTCCCCCTCCCCGTGTCCTCAAGTCCATTCTCTAGTAGGTCTGTGTCTTTATTCCTGTCCTGCCCCTAGGTTCTTCATGACCTTTTTTTTTTTTAGATTCCATATATATGTGTTAGCATATGGTATTTGTTTTTCTCTTTCAGACTTACTTCACTCTGTATGACAGACTTTAGGCCCGTCCACCTCACTAAAAATAACTTAATTTCATTTCTGTTTATGGCTGAGTAATACTCCATTGTAGATATGTGTCACATCTTCTTTATCCATTCATCTGTTGATGGACACTTAGGTTGCTTCCATGTCCTGGATATTGTAAATAGAGCTGCAATGAACATTGTGGTACATGACTCTCTTTGAATTATGGTTTTCTCAGGATATATGCTCAGTAGTGGGATTGCTGGGTCATATGGTAGTTCTATTTTTAGTTTTTTAAGGAACCTCCATACTGTTCTGCATAGTGGCTGTATCAATTTACATTCCCACCAACAGTGTATGAGGGTTCCCTTTTCTTCACACCCTCTCCAGCATTTACTGTTTGAGAATTTTTTGATGATGGCCATTCTGACCGGTGTGAGAAGATATCGTGTTGTAGTTTTGATTTGCATTTCTCTAATGATTAATGATGTTGAGCATCCTTTCATGTGTTTGTTGGCTGTCTGTATATCTTCTTTGGAGAAATGTCTATTTAGGTCTTCTACCCATTTTTGGATTGGGTTGTTTGTTTTTTTGACGTTGAGCTGCATGAGCTGCTTATAAATTTTGGAGATTAATCCTTTGTCAGTTGCTTCATTTGCAAATATTTTCTCCCATTCTGAGGGTTGTCTTTCCATCTTGTTTATGGTTTCCTGTGCTGTGCAAAAGCTTTGAAGTTTCATTAGGGCCCATTTGTTTATTTTTGTTTTTATTTCCATTTCTCTAGGAGGTGGGTCAAAAAGGACCTTGCTGTGATTTATGTCATAGTGTCCTGCTTATGTTTTCCTCTAAGAGTTTTATAGTGTCTGGCCTTACATTTAGGTCTCTAATCCATTTTGAGTTTATTTTTGTGTATGGTGTTAGGAAGTGTTCTAATTTCATTCTTTTACATGCAGCTGTCCAGTTTTCCCAGCACCACTTATTGAAGAGGCTGTCCTTTCTCCACTGTACATTCCTGTCTCCTTTATCTAAGATAAGGTGACCATATGTGCGTGGGTTTATCTCTGGGCTTTCTATCCAGGAGCAGGCTTCTTGATGATGTCACTGAGCTACGGCACCTGCCTTCCTCCAGGCTTCTGGTTAAAGGAGACAATGAAATGACGTTAATGCCTAAGTCACTGTTACTTGCAGCCAATTGCATACGTAAATCAGTGCAATCTCTAAGGAATGTAACTTGACAATATATTTCTGTTTTAAATGTACATGCCCTTTGATTCAACAATTCTGTTTATCAAGAAATTCTCCCACTGATATACACACACTGTGCTCAAATAAGTACATTTGAGTGAATTAATTACATTATGTATGTAACAATACGGTTAAGTTGATTATGGTACACCTGTAAAATGAAACATATGCTGACTTTTAAAGGATTTGGAACACCTGTGTGTTGGTAAGAAATTGTGTTCTAGATCTATTAAGTGAAGGAAGTGAGATTAATAATGGTTGAAGTTGGTTGATGGTACACGGAGATTTGCAATGCCATTTTTCCTTGTAAATGTATTGTGGAGATTTGAAATTTTCCAAAATAAAAAAATGTAAAGGCAAAGGGCAAGAACATTAGTGTGAATAATATGACATTATTTTGCATGTTTTTTTAAGGTAATAGATGTACGAAGGACAGAAAAAGAATATCCATGGAAGGACACACCATAAACTGGGAATGACAGTTACTTCTAGGGAAAAAAGGAAGACTTGGGGGAGATTGAGTTTTCCTGTCTCTTTGTCCCTTTTGAATTTTTTTTAAAAAATAATATTTTATTATACAGTATTTTATTTTAAAATAAAATAATTATTAATCAACCAAATGCAAAATATAAGTAGGGGATAGATAGCTAGGCAGACAAGCAGTCCATAGCCTCTCACCGTGGTCTCAAGTGCTGCCTGATGTACAGGCAATAACTCTGGTCCCAATCTGAACTGTGACCCTAAGAAAAGGTGATGCTGGGACAACTAACCTGAGGCTGCTAAGGCCCTGCCTATAAGCTAAGTCTCTACTTAGAACCAAGTTACAAAGATGCTGGGGACAAGAAAAACTTGATTGTAGTGGGTGCTACAGTCTATATACGAAAAACAACATAAAACACCCTTTCCGTGGGATGTGACAGATTTTCTTCAAAATGTAATTCCATTGTAGACATTTTTTTAAAAGCAGAAAAGCACAAAGAAGAGGTTATAAATTCCTGATCCCGTTCCCAGTAGTGACAACGTATATTTTGGTGTGAAAGTGTGTGTGTTGGCATGTGTGTGATCAGAAAACACATACCATTGTATAATCTGATTCTTTCCATCTCACAAAATATAATTATTTTTTCCTACATCATTAAATATTAGTTTTACAACAGAATTTTTAATGTGTGCATATTACTCTTATGTGGCTTTTCAATAATCTTACCAATTTCCTATGTTGGACATTTAGTTGGTTTCCCACTTTTTGGTGGCAGTATAATTAGCATTCATGGTCAATGCTAAAAATCTGTGACTTCCACAAATATTTAGCTCAATTTCCTCTCTTCCTTCCTTCCTTCCTTCCTTCCAAAAATATTAAGAGCAAAACAACCAGGCTCAAACAAAGCAATCATAAAAGACATTTTTTAGGTATTCGGGGAAATTGAAACGTAGACTAGCTCATGATGTGAAAGAATTACTCTTGTGTGATAATCTTGTGATTAAAAGTAGAAATGCTTCCTTAATTTTTCAGCAATATATACTGAAGTATTTAAGGGTGAAACGTCATGATATTTGTAATTTGCTTTAAAATATTTTAGCCAAAAAAATTAATGAAGCAAATATCGAAAAATAATATTTGTTGGACCTAAGTTTGCGATTTTCATTTTAAAATATATCTTAGCAATTAAATACTTTGTGCAATGCACTAGGCTATCAACCGGGGGTATAGCGGTGAACAAAGGAGACCCTTGCAGTCCTGGCGGAGCACAGGAGACTTCGGGGAGCATGCTCCCGTTAGGAAGTCTCCAATGCAGCATGAGTGCTGCCTCCAGACCGTGGGAGCCTGGCTTTCCTTATTCCCTCCACACCATCATCACCGCAGGTGTGTTTTCCCAGGCCCGGCGCACGGCGGGTCGCTCTCGCTAACCCGAGGCTTCCCAGGCGCCCAGGGCCCTCGGGTGCCGCCGCCCAGCGGAGCTGGCTGCTGGGCCGCGCCGTCCGCGCACCACCGACCACTAAGGGCGCCGTCCGAGCCCACAGCCGGCTCAGAAGAACCCCTCACCGCCGCCCTGTCCCTGGCGCCCGCTCCCCTAGGCCCGCAAGGCCGATGCTGGCGCCACCTCGAGGATTTCTCACTCCTGCCAGCCGCCCCAACTTTTCAGGCGGTACCCGAGGGTGCACGCGGGGCTCCTGGCGCAGCGGAGTGCCTCCCTCGAGACCCTCCTCCCGGCAGGGCGGGAGCTGGCGCTCGGGGTGCGGCGGAGCCTGCCGGGCAGTTGCGCAAGTTGCGCTCGGCCGTCTATAAGAGGGGCGGGCAGACATGGAGCCTCAGAGGAATCGAGGAATCGCGGCGCCAGCAGCTGCGAGGTAAGAGCCGGCGCTCTTCTTTCTCCTTCTCCGCTGGTCTTTCTTGACAGGCCACCCCATCCTGGGGAAACTGAGGCGGGCGAAGGGCAGAGCGGACGGCTTGGTTCTGGATTGTGGTAACTTTGCGCAAGAGTTCTGACCGGAGGGGAGGCGGCTGGGAGCCCGGAGCGTTGGATTTGGGGCTGGGCTGCACCTGTGCCCTCGGGGCGGGAATCTGAGCTCACGGAGCCAGCCAGGGCCCCAGGAGACTGCCAGAGCCGCCAGCGCTGTCGCTGAGATGCTTTGCAAATGGCCTTGAGCACACCCGCAAAGGTCAGGGTACCCCGCCGCCATGTGCAGGGGACGTGCGTTGAGTTTCTGAGGAGTGCGAGTTAGGAGGGTTTTGAGTTTCCGAGGAGAAGCCTTGCTCTGCAGGTGAGATTTCAGGCATCATTTTCCAGCAGGGTTTCTGACTTTTGAATGCGAGGGGCTGTATAAAGCCCAGGACCTAGGAAGGGACGAGGTAGTAGAGGTGGGCAGAAAAACTGTCAGGAAGAACCCAAATCTCCCAAATAAATTATGCTGGATCTCACCATATCTGGCCTCAAAGCTGTGCGAATTGCCTTCTACGTTATGGATAAAATAGGGTTTCTCTGGGGCAACAGAACAGCAGGTCATGGGAAAGGCCTGTTACACTTTTCTCACTGTTACCATCTCTCTAGCCAAAACCGATAAAGACACACTATTGGCAGGTGAGACCTACCAGCCTCGCTTATAGCCCGCCTTCCCTCCTGGCTGCTTTAGATTTCATTGTGGATGGGTTTGCCTTTACACTCCAGTTTCTATAGCTTAAATGTGTGGCACTTGGGAAAAGTGAATTCTTAAACACAGTTCAATCGAGTGACATGGTGGCCTGGTTGTCATTTGAGGGTTTTTTGGTTTGTTTGTTTGTGTTTTCTGGGGGCTGCATTGTGCAGCATGTGGGATCTTAGTTCCCCAATCAGGGATGGAACCCGAGCCCCCTGCAGTGGAAGCATGGAGTCTTAACCACTGGACCGCCAGGGAAGTCTCCTGGTGGTCATTTGAGACTAGCAGCTTTGGACAGGATGAGAAGGTAGTCTGCAGGGGAGGCGGGGCAGAGGGCAGGGACTTGAAGACACCACCCCAGGAGCACGAGCTGGATGGCTCCCCACACTGACCTCTGTCCGCTCTCTGGTGTTTGCTCTGTAGAGCTCTGAGGCGGGCAGTGGTCAGCTGACACTGGTGGGACAGAGGGTATCCAGTCTCTTTCCCACCAGGACGGTGAACAGAATCATAGTCACTCCCACACTAACGCCCTCCTGAGCGGGAAGGCCTTGCTGATCCGTTCTCTCATGTAGGCAGGGGGAAAAGGCAAGAGAAAAACAGTGGGTGTGATTCGGTTCTTTCCTTTTCAAGCAGTTGAGGACATTGGGCTGAGGGGAACGTTTCCATGTTGGCCAAAGGAGTGTCCTTCTCTTATTTTGTACATCTTATGCCCAAAATAACTCTTCTTGGTATTTGGGGGAAATATTTTCCTCCCCCCTCCATTCCAGGAAATGGCTCCAATCGCCAAGGACAGAGCCAGGGAGATTGCAATGAATTCCGCCTGTCAGCCCCAGGCGGATGCCTCTTGTGTCTGAGTGGCTCATGCAGGGTACGGAGGTGGCCGCTTGGGAGAGCTCTCTTCACAGAACCTGGGTCATTGTCCCCGCTCAAGCCTGGATGCCACCTAGGGGAACGTGGGGGTCAGTGGGGGGCAGAGAGAGAGAAGGGCTCCAGGGAGGTGGAGTCCTTGTGGTATGTGCATCCTTCAACCACATGCATGTAATTTAAAGGAAAACCGAGCCAAATTCTCCTGCAATCCGTCAGTCAGTAGGCCCTGTTCCCACCAGCAGTAGGAGTCCAGTGGCGACAACTCCCTTGTAGCCTGCCAGCGAGAGCCTTGAAATTCTTCTTTGTCCGCACAGCTGTCTCAGAGAAGTAGAAAGAGAGGCGGTTTCTGCTTAAAAACAACCCACCTGATGACTGGGCCCACAGAGGCCTTTGCACTTTTCCATGTGTGACGTCAAACGTGCCTTGCTTCTCAGCAGAGTGCATTTTACAGTCTTTCCTGTTCAATTTGTCAGCTCTCTGGAGCGATCGGGGTCAATGCCGATATCTCATCCATCCCCTGGAAGAGTTCATCCCCATCTGTGCACGTATTGAGTTTGTACTCTGGGGTGCTCCAGGCTGGGGGTGCCAGGGAAGAGGGGGGAAATCACAGGGAAGACTAGCCGGGCAGAGCAGAGACCTCTGAGAAGGGCAGGAGGCCCAGAGCACAGCAGGAAGAGCCAAGCTGATGAATGGGACCAAGGCAGGGAGCATCTGAGACAATAGTTAAGATGGAGCAGGACTCAGGAAGCTGAAGGGAATAGGGGCCTATGTGGTGCTAGAGGACATCTATGGGATGCAGGAAGCCGACCAAAGTCCCCAAGAAATGGAGACCAGGATGCTGAAGCATTTTCCGTCTTCATTAAGAAAGTTTCTTAGGAATTCCTGCTGGGCAAAAGTGAATTCTAGATCGTGACTTTAAAATGGGAGCCGGTAAACCATTGTAGAGGTAGGTTAACCTTGTTAGACAATGAAGATCAGGGATGGGAAGTATTTCATTCATTCATTCAACAAAAATTTAATGAGCACCTGCTCTGTGCCAGGCCCTTGGGAGATGCTGAACAAGTGGCATATCCACCACTCCTGCACCCGGCAGACATCACTAATTGATCACGGCACCTTCTCCCTCTGAGACTGGATGGAGCTTCAGATTCGTCTCCACTCAGCACTCCAAGGAACCGCTAAAAATTGATCAGAGTTGACACGGGAATTGAAACCTATTTGTTAACCCTGATGAGATCAAATCTAAGGGTAGTTTCTGATGAACGGGAAGAATATAACCCCTCGCACCCACATTCTGGCTACCAGTTAAGTATGTTAATGTGATTTCTCAACCAGCCTTCCGGTTGCAAATAAGAGAAAACCACTCATGTTAGCTCAGTGTTTTCAACTGTATATTGCAGCCAACATTTAAGAAACAGAATGGAGACTCTCAAGAGTGCATCCCCCATAGTAAAGGTGAATTTTATTTCCTGACGCTTGTTTCTCTTACATGTGTGTATCTATATGTCTCCTGGATGAAAAAATATATTCAGAAAGTTACTCAAGTGAGTAGTATGTGTGGAAGAGTATCTCACACTGGAGGCTAAGGACAGGGAGAACCTAGAACCAACAAGGTCAGGAACCAGGAAGAAGGTCAAGAAAGAGTCCAGGCATTGACCATAATCCACCTCTCAGCAGCTGGATGGACCCTGGTCTCTCTTAGCTATTCCATGCATGTGATGCCAACCATGGCTACCCTTGATCTTCTGAGTCCTCATCAGAGGAAGACTGGACTCCTCGGAGCACTACTTTAAATTACCAGGAGAGACGCTAATTGACCCAATCAGGAGCTGGAGGAGGAAGGGACACGGAAAGGGAAGAGAAGAGTATTCTGGTTCTCTTGCCCACTATTGCTCATGCAAACATGGCCTCTAGGATTCGTGTGTGTGTGTGTGTGTGTGTGTGTGTGTGTCCTGAGCAGGGCAGATTCCCCGAAAGGTCCCGACTATACATAGAATCAAGCCCGGGACATTCTAGCTCTCCAGCCTCATGTACCCTACCCTTCTACCATATTGAATTCTCCCAAACCCACCATGGTTTCCCCCAACTCCACACTGTCCCCTTGGCCTGGACGGCCCTGCTTGCTCTCTTCCCCCTGGGGAACTCCTGTCCTTCAGGTCTCAGTGCAAAGCTCTCCTCACCTCCCCAGAGTCACCCCCTTTCCCCACGATCCCCCAGTTCCACGTTCCTTCTCTTGTAACCTTCGCCACGTTGTGTTAAAATGAGTCGTTTTAAGCGTCCATCTGTTCCACTGGATTCTGAGTAACTTGAAGGATCAGGATCCAGCCTTCTCTGTCTGTTCATCCTTTGTCCTTTCCCCATCCTCAAGTCCCTTCCAACTTGGAGTTAGGGAGAAAGGAAAGAAGGAAGGCTGAGAGGGAAGAATGCGAGGGAGCCCACAGGAAGGATTTCTACAGGGAGAGAGAGGGTGTAGACTGTCCAAAGCTTTTTCCGTAAAGTTAACAGTAAACACCGCATCACCTGAGTTTAACTCACAGTAGCATACCAAAGGCCACTGGAGAGAGAGGTATAAAAACCTGATGGCTGGAGAAGAGAAGAAGGAAGAGGGAAGGTTGTGCCCTTACTAACCTCTGATACTTTCTACCGGGAGAAGACAGAGGAGTTTGGATTGCTCAAAGCTGGCATCCTCCACCAGCAAAGGCCTCTGTGACCCAGAGCTCTCCCCACCTCCCCTCTGACTGCTGGAATCCAAAGGCTGTGGGCAGGCCTGCCCTGGGGCCAGCCAACCTTCTAGCCTGAATCTAGAGAAGTGCCCCCCCCACCTTGGCATAGAGGCTCCCACTTCGTCTGCTGCATCCCCCAGGACAAGAGGGGAGGTGAGGGAGCTCACGTCTGGAGGCGGCCAGCTTCTTGGGGAAGGCGGAGGCAAGCTGCTCAGGGGAGAAGTGGGTGGATGGCCTTTCCCAATTTTCATCTCCGTCCTTTTTGTCACCTGTGCTGAAAGCATTAGCCTGGGAGGGATCAGAGCTCCTCACTTCCACAGAAATAGCTTGGCCTCCCTGCACAGCCAAGGTGGCACAGCCCCACCCCTCCCTGTCCCCCCATCACACCTCCTGTGCCAGCTGAGAGCCACCATCTTCAGAGACCTCTGCTGCGGGTGCCCCTCTCCTCCACATTCACAAAGCCATTCCCCCCCATTCTCAGGGCCCTTATTAAACGCCACCTCCTCCAAGATGTTTCCTTGATTCCCTAGCTGGAAATAATGCTGACAACAGCTAACATGTATTGGGATTGGCCACGTGCCAGGCACAGAGCAAGCATTCTACATACATTATCTCGTTTCAGCCACAGATGGGAATTATGACTTGTTTCATCCCCATTTTACAGCTAAGAAAACTGAGTCTGCAAGAGGTTAGCAAATTTTCCCAAGGTCCTATGCTCCAACTGAAACATAGCTCAGCTTTAGAGCTCATAAGTTTACACACGACTTCCTCCCCTGAGTTATCCGAGGCATTTTACCTCTTTAAACATTATTCCTTGCATTGTAGTTAATTAGGTAAATTCTTAAACCAGTTGTTTAAGAGCACAGTTTTGCTCTTTACTTTTATTTTTAACAAATAATATATGTAAGTAGTTAACAACGCCGAATACTGTGGTGTACTACCTGGGCTTCCTGGGAGAACCACCAGTCTTCAGCCCCGACTGTCCCCACTCCTGATCCCACTTTTCTGCGACTGCATGTCTCTTTATCTCTGTCCCTGGCCCCCAGTGGGCGATCAATACATGTTAGCTGTCAACCATCAAACAGATACTGAGTAACTAGTATGTGTCAGGTGCTGTGCTCAGTGAAGCTGTAGTTGCTGTCTTGGATTATCCCTCCCCTACCCAATCCCCAAACCCTGCTCTTACCTTCCCCCCAAACCCAAAATCTCGGGCCACCGCCAGGCCCCACCCAGGTACTGACATTCAGGTGAACCAAGAAAAACTTGATGTCTGCCCGTGTCTAGGTGTGTAAATGAATTAGCATTAAGTTTGGCTGTACTTAGCAGAGACCCAAAATAACAGTGTCTTAACCAAGACAGAGGTTATGTCTCTCACACACTCAGTACAAGTTCAGAGGTAGGTGGTCCATGCATGTCATCTCGCCTGCAGCAAGTCCTCAGGGACCTGGCCCCCTCCAGCTCCCTACTCCAGTGTTCATACGGTAAGGCCCTCGTCCTCATGACCCAAGAAGCACCAGAATGCCAGCTGCCACAACCACAATTCAGGCATCAGGATGGAGGAAGGGATGGAAAAGGGAGGGGCAGAAGCACACAGCACAAGAACTGCCACATCGCATTTCTGCTTATGTTCAGCTGGCCAGAATTTAGTCGCATCGCCACACCAGCTGGGAAATATAGTATTTATTCTGAACGGCTACACCTCTATGTAAACCTGGATGTTCTACTAATTGCGAAGAGGCAATAGGTACTGGAGACAATCACCAGCCTTTACTAAAAGGATTAATGTGTTGATATGTGTGTGTATGCATATGATATTATATGTGTGTTTCATGTTGTGTGTGCCTGTTGGCCAGGGTCTCCCCATCACTTTGATCTCAGATGGGCCTGTTACGAGTTCTCTCTGCAGCCCCCCCCCGCCCAGGGAGCTCCCCTAACCCTGGCCTCTCCTCTTAGGCAGACTTACTCAGCAGCAGTTCCTCAATTCCACGTTTCAAGGAACTATGATTTATTTTCAGCGCCCACTGAAGCATATTACCCATGGTGATAGAGGGGGCTAGTAAAACTGTTTTTCCACTCAGGTATTAAAGGGTGGCCATTATAAGAGAGTGACTATGACCAGTTAATCTGGTAATAAATTCTCTTGGGAAGGAGGGTGTCATTAACACATGAATCCTAGAAAAGTTTACCATTCTATCTTGTGCTGCAGGGGGAGGACCCAGAAATACCAGGCACCCTCTTGAGATGGCCCAGGCGAGGCGATGGGCCTAATGCTAGATTCAGGGTTGGCTACAGGTCGTGCTGCCAGAGCATTCCAAGCCCTGCTGAGTAACTACACAATTCAAAAAAAGCTGATATTTACTCCCCCTGCCCCCAACCCTCACCCTTACACACACCCATACCCACACACACACACACACACACACACACACACATACACACAATGGGCAGGGGCTTTACAGGTTCATTTCCATTAACCTTTGAGCCAGGTGGTGTGATTCATTCCATTTTACTGATGGGAACCGATGCTTTAGGGAATTAAATATCTTGCCCAGATACACACAGCTAATAAGGGCAGAGCCCACTGATGAAGCTTTGGGGCCTAACCACTGTGCTTCCACCTTTGCTAGGGTTTCATGGAATCACACTGAGGGGTTAGCACTATTTAACTCCATTCCTCAGACATTTGGTGGGCATGTTTACTCAGGCAATAAGGAGTTAATAGAAGCAGTATTAACTTTTTAGGAGAGAGAACAAGCACAAACACATTTGACATGCCCCCTCCCGAATTACTTAGTATTTTTCATACATGAAGTTGATACAGGGGTACAATCTCACAGCTTCATCCTAGAATAGAGCAGGGTATTTTTTCCCGAATGCCATGGTCTCAGGAGCTGCCCTTGGTTGGTCATTGGAGTGCCTTGTAATTTGGGCTTTCCCTTAAAGCTTGGAGAAACTGGTGGGGTAGGGTAGAAAGCGCCCAGCCTTTCTTGGTGAAGCAGCTTTGGCTGTGAATCCTGGCTTTGCCGCTTACTTGTTTGACTTTGGACAATTTAGCGCGTCTTCTTGAGTCTCATTTTTCCCCTTCGGTAAAATTCAGATTAAAAAAAACAGGACTTCTCTGGTGGCACAGTGGTTGAGAATCTGCTCTGCCAATGCAGGGGACATGGGTTCGATCCCTGCTACGGGAAGATTCCACATGCCGCAGGGCAACTAAGCCCGTGCACCACAACTACTGAAGGCCGCGCACCTAGAGCCCATGCTCCACAGCAAAAGAAAGCCCGCGCACAGCAACGAAGACCCAACGCAGCCATAAAGCAAATTAATTAATTTTGAAAAATACCTTTGATCAAGCATTATAATATAGAAACAGACTTTTTTTTTTTTTTTTTTGCTACACTGTGCAGCCTGCAGGATCTTTGTTCCCCAACCAGTGATTGAACCTGGGCCGCCACAGTGAACGCACCGAGTCCTAACCACTGGACCACCAGGGAATTCCCAAGACTGCTTATTTCTATTATATTGCCAGAATATGAATTAGACTAAATTGCCACCTATGGACAGAAAATGTGTTACCTGTTCTGATCAAGACCCAGATGAGGCAGAACACAAAAAGCAGAGATGAACTTTTTTGCCGTCTCCAGGACCTTCACGCTAACATTTAATTACTCTTGATCATTATTTCAGGCTCATCCACACATACTTAGCACGGATCATTGGCCACAGGCTCACATACCTTTAACCTGATTACCTTTTGCCTCATGTATCTCATTAAAACTTTGCTGCTTAATCAAGGATCCGCATGCATATTATTAATGTTAGAATCCATGGTTCCGTGACTTTGAAAGTTTCAGACATTCTGGGTGAACGTGTTACATACTTTCTCCTGACTTCATGCCTTTGCACCGGCTGTTTTCTTGGCCACTTATGCAACCAGTTTATACTCTTCCTGATCCCTCCTTGGCCTTCAATACCTAGCTCAGGTGACACCTCTTCCAGGGAGCCCCCCTTTGTATTCCCACAATATCTTGTCCTTCTTGCAGAGCTCTTTCTTCCTGTATTGGGATGGTCTGTTTACCTGTTTATCTTTCCTATTCAGCTGTAAGCACTTGGAGAGTAGAGAACATCCGTTGTCCACTGTGGCATCCTTGGTGCCCAGCACTGCATCTGACGTATTATCAGACCTTCCATAAGTGTCGGTTGGATTCAGGCTCCCAGTGGGAGAGAAAGGAAGTAATAAAGCCAGTGATAAATGCCATCAGGGAAATATCAGTGGGCTGCTGTGAGAGAGTTAATGGAGAGGACAGTAACACGATCTCTAATAATAGGGTAGTAATAGTCCTCACAACACCTTTAAAGCTCTTTCACACACGTTATCTAATTTGATCCTCATAAAAGCCTGGAGATAGGGATATTGCAGGGGATGCAGGCAGGAGTTTTTAGCGGTTATAGGATATGCCTGAAGTCATGAAGCTAGTAAATGGCTGGATTGAAACCATACCTTAAAAGCCCATCCGTTTACTCTCGCCCTGTCTTCCTGCTCTGTGGCCTACAGCACACCTCACCGTGGTTTCCTTGATGCGGCCATGCCTTTCCCCAAGGGAATGCATTTCATTACTGTATTTCTAGACAATGAGTTGTCTCTGAGGAAATGATAACCACAAGCAGAAAGCAAATCTCGTTTTTATCCACATCTAAGAATGTGGTTGGGAACGTGACCTGTGGGTGCTCTCTGAGCTCCCAGCGACATGCCACGTGTGGTTCCTTCTGTTTTCAGGCCCCAGAAGCACATCCCGGGAAGAAAAATGCGTTGTGGACCCCTGTGCCGATTCCTGTGGCTTTGGCCCTATCTGTCCTACATTGAAGCTGTGCCCATCCGAAAAGTCCAGGATGACACCAAAACCCTCATCAAGACGATTGTCACCAGGATCAATGACATATCACACACGGTAGGGAGGGCCTGGGAGACGAGGTGGAACTGTGGCTGGCCCGTGGGGAAACCGGACCTCAGAGGTTGGCTGAGGCTGTGCGGCCTCGCGCAAGGGGCCTGGCGGCCTGGACGCCTCCCTACCGCATGGACAGCTGCCTCTGCTCTCCTGATCTCCCCTTGCCTCCCACCTCCTCACTCCCCTTCCTCCCAGACTGGAATCCTAGTGCCCAGGACCAGAGCATAATGGTCTGGTGTCCCCTTGGCAGGTGACCAGAGCCCCAGCAGCACCCTCTCTGGGCCTCCAACACATCTCTAGAACGTTCTAATCATTAGACATTCTTCCTGGCTGGTAGCTGAACGCTGACCCTGTGAAGCTTCTCCTCATTACTGCGCTGGTCCTGCCTATCAAGCCCTCTTTCACATACAACCCTCTACGTATTTGCAAACAGCTCTCAATGTCCCCTGGGTCTTTTCTCTGGGGTCCACAAGCCTATACCTTCAGCCACTTCCCAGATGAGGTCGGTGTTTAGAATTAGGAAGGCTACATGTGAATCCTCACCCTTCTGTTCTCTATCTGTAAAATCTTAAGCTAGTTAAGCTCCTCAATGTCTTTAAACCCTGGTTTCCTCATCTAGATAATAGGACTACCTTAATAGTCTTCACAAGGTCGTTTCAAGATTAAATTAGATAAAGCAAGTGACCCCCCCCCCCCCCCCCCGCCACACACACACCCCTCCTGCAGAACCAGAACAGAGCATGCCCTCTTCAAAGGTTTTCAGACGTGGCTTTTGATATCCCCCTGCCTTAAAAGCCAACTTGTCCACCTGCATGGAGCAATCCAGAGACTTCCACATCTCCTGGCCTCTCTGGATTTCTAACAGTAGCCTTGGGCAGCCAGGGAGCCGTTAGGTGGCCGGAAGCAGGGACAGCTCAGAACTAGATAGCGTCTTGAGCATTTCATAGGGAAAAACGCTTAAGTCTCCTTGCTTTCAAAATAGTCATTCAACAAGCTGCACATGATAGACCCCGAGTGTCCCAACAGGTGTGGTGCAGGCAGTGAGCGCTGCGGGCAGCGGGGGAGGGGGAGAACCCCTCCTGGTAACCAGAGTTATTGGAGTGGAGGAGTGAGACGGGGGCCTTGATCCCTAAGGGGGTGAGACTTCGTGGAGAACCTGTCTGGGAGGAAGGCGTCCGCTGTGGGTGGAAGGGTTGGGGAGGGGCATGTATGGAGGACCTCAATGCCTGGGGAAGAGACTTAAGTCAGTAAGTAAGAAACAGGGAGTCATGGCTGGTTCTATAGCAGAGGCATCTGGAAGAGGAAACGGCCTGCTAAAGCTGGTCTGGAAGTGGAGGGCAGGCAGGGTGGTTTGGGAAGGGCAGGAAGACAGAAGCCCGGGAGACCAGCTTGGAGGCTTGGCAGCCACGCGGGCACAAGAAATAAGGGCCTAGGCAGGATGGTGCAGAAGGGGGAAAAGGAGACACCTCCACGCTCGCGGGAAGGGCCAGGGGCTTTGCGGAGCTGACTTCTCTCCCCTGAGCTCTTGCTCTCCCCTTCCTCCTGCATAGCAGTCCGTCTCCTCCAAACAGAGGGTCACTGGTTTGGACTTCATCCCTGGGCTCACCCCTGTCCTGAGTTTGTCCAAGATGGACCAGACATTGGCGATCTACCAACAGATCCTCACCAGTCTGCCTTCCAGAAATGTGATCCAAATATCTAATGACCTGGAGAACCTCCGGGACCTTCTTCACCTGCTGGCCTCCTCCAAGAGCTGCCCCTTGCCCCAGGCCAGAGCCCTGGAGACCTTGGAGAGCCTGGGCGGCGTCCTGGAAGCCTCCCTCTACTCCACGGAGGTGGTGGCCCTGAGCAGGCTGCAGGGGTCTCTGCAGGACATGCTGCGGCAGCTGGACCTCAGCCCTGGGTGCTGAAGCCTTGAAAGCCTCTCTTCCCAAAGCTGAGGGAAGAAACCTGAGCTTCCAGGTATCTGCAGGAGAAGAGAGCCTGTGTGGACATCCTTTATGCAGGCCTGCGGGTCATTTCTCTGTCACCCCTCTAAGCCGCTCTTCTTCCAAAGGCAGAAAACTCCAAGGCAGGAAACCAGAGATATAAATACATGGTTCCATGCCCACCGGGAAGGAGGGCCCATCCAGCAAACAGTGGACTAGATCTGGGATTTTCACAGAAGTCTTCCTCCCTGTTCCATCTCCCTCTCACTGCATGCTTCACCGTGACCCGGGGTGATTTTAGACCCTTTGCACAATCAAGCAAGATTCACTCTGAAAATCTGGGGAGCATCGTGAAGGCTATAGGCACACACAGCTGGATACTCCCACGCAACACAAGTTGGAAGCATTTATTTATTTATTATGCATTTTATTCTGGATGGATTTGAAGCAAAGCGCCAGCTTTTCCAGGCTCTTTGGGGTCAGCCAGGGCTCGGGATGCTGCTGGGGTGCTGTTTCCAATCCCATCAATGGGCCTGACCAAGGCAAACCCATTTTGACTGACTTGAGGGTCCTCAAGTCAGTTTTCTAGAGACTGGCTTTGTTTCTACTGTGATTGACTTTTTTTTATTTTTTTTGGGCTGCGTTGGGTCTTCGCTGCTGCAGGTGGGCTTTCTCTAGCTGTGGCGAGAGAGGGCTACTCTTCGTTGCCGTGCGCAGGCTTCTCATTGCGGTGGCTCCTCTTGTTGCGGAGCACAGGCTGTAGAGCGCAGGCTCAGTAGATGTGGCGCACGGGCTTAGTTGCTCCGCGGCAAGTGGGATCTTCCCGGACCAGGGCTTGAACCCGTATCCCCCGCATTGGCAGGTGGATTCTTAACCACTGCACCACCAGGGAAGTCCTACTGTGACTAACTTTAAATTACAGTGTTTGCAATGGCATTGCCCTGAATGGATCTCGACGTGCCAGGTTATTTTTTAAAAGAAGAAGATGAATTTTGTCAATTGTAACATATAGCCGTGTGCAACGGGAGGTAGGGAACGTGTTGGTGGGAGGGGGGAGAATCCAGAATGTATTTTCTGAATAACATTTGTGTGATGGGCTCTCTGGGTGGGGTGAGGTCATTTTCTCATCTTCGTGGTTTTCATGAAGAGGCGATGACTCCTTCAGGAGGGTGGTGGTGTTTTGCCAGCCGCCCATGGTCAGAGTGGTGAGGGGGCTGAAGCTGGAGATTGTTGGGGCAGTGGTGGGCTCTGGCATGCTCTGACTGCTAGAGAGTGGTCTTGCTTATCAGGGAGTGAGGACCCCACATTGGAGACAGTGATCCCCAGAGCAGGGGTCCTTGGTGTGGGCCTTTGAATGGTCTGGGTTGATCCCACACTGGGTTTATAACATGGTAGCGTCCCTATTTGAGTTTTGCATGCTCACCCAAAGCAAGGCCATGTTTCCCATCCATTTGGGAAGGACTTTTATTCCAGTGGGAGGGTGAAATCTATAGGGGGTCTGTGGGCTTTAGCAGATGGTCCCAAGACCTGGGTCAACACTGGGTCAGTGAGTCCCAGGACCCCAGGACCAGCCTCCAGCAGCGCCCTTCTCGCTAGAGGCCATGTCCAGTAGAACAAACGAGGAGGCTTGGGTTTCCCACCACCCTGTCACTGTGATGCAGTCATTGCGTTACAGGAGGTGGATCTGTCCAAGGGAATCGGAATCTAAGCAACCAGTTTTACGACTGAGCACCTGCTTGTGCTCAGCCCCTACTGGTGCCATGGGCTGAGAACCTCACCAAATAAATATTAAAATCCAGTCCTACCCTCAGGGACCTTCCATTCCAGATGGTAAAATCCCACTCAACCGCGTGCAAAGGCTGTCGTTTCACCATGGCAGCTGAGCAGCTGAGACACAGTGCGGTCCTCAGCAGGTGGGAAACGCTGAGCTGAGGAGGGAGGTGCCCAGGACCCACAGGCTAATCCTGCTCGCATTCGGTAGCATTTTTTCTTTTCAGGGCACGTCAGCATCTATTACTGTGATGCCACATCCCTTTGAAGCAGGATAGCTGAGAATTTAAAAGTAAGAAAATACCTAAGACCATAACAGCAGACAGGTGGCAGGACCAGGACTAGAACCCAGGTCCTCTGACCCCCCAGCGTGTCCCTTGAGCCAGGTAATGGTCTCTGGAGATACAAACAGGGTTGGGCAGGGAGAACTGGAGTGCTTGCTGGAAGAGAGGAGTTCCGAGGCCGATTTTGCAGGAGGTGAGGGAAGTGAATTGCCTGGAGGGAGGAGGCTGTTTTATTGAAGCTTTGGTGCTGAGACACCAAGGTGACAGGGTAATCAACCAGTTACAAAGGAAGGCAGAGAATGGAAAGATGGGAAGGGAAGGGTCATGTTGAAGAGGACTGCAGGGGTAAAGATGTTTGCTACTGAGAGTCAAAAGTTCTAGAGTGAGACTCATGTGATGGACAGAGTCAGACCTGCTCTGGAAAATAAGTCCTGATAATTACAGCCACCCAGTCAGGGTGGGATGTTTTAAGCCTTTTGCTCACAAAACCTGGCACTAGGGCTCATTCCCAGAGTGTGAAGCTTCCAAAATGTAAATGATTGTGTTTTTCTGTAACATAAAACAATTTTTTTGTTCCAAAAAGTCCAAATAAATTTCCTTTGCCCCTCCGTCTTTGTTTGCTGTCGCCTGTCTTGGAGGGGCTTCGGAAGAGCTGCTTGTGTGTGACAGGGCACCGCCTGGCTGGCCCCCGTCCATCCCTGGGGTCAGCTCTGCCCCGGCTTGGCCATAGCAGGCCGCCAGTTATTCAGGCTAAAGGATTCCCCAAAAGCTCAGAGCACATTCTGCACCAGTCTACAAATCATCCTTGAGAAAAACCAAGCACCACATTATTTAAAAAACAAAAACTAAAAAAGAACCACCACAACGAAACCACAAACAAAAAACATGCAACCCAATAACAGACCAGGTGCACAGACTCAAAAAGACAGGACTTTTCTGGTCGAGGGCACAGAGCACAGCCACTCACCTCCGTGGTGCAGTTTGGACCTGAGAGTTTCAACCCAAGCCCCAGTGAGGACCCAGGGGGCTGGCCCATCGAAGGCAGTCACTTCCATGTGTGATTTCAAGGGCCCCCTTCCCCCCCACACAAAAAAATTGCTCATGGCTCTAGAGAGTTTAATGAGATAATGACCTAGCAGTGCCTGGCTTAGAGTAGATTTAAGTGAATCTCCTTCTTGTCACATCACAATTAGCAGCAGGCTTTAAATGTCAGTGATCTGGGACCAGGGAGCAAACGGGTGCAAATTCACCTCCAGTGAAGAGGACAGCTGCCCATCCTTTCCTGGGTGGGGAGGGGCAGGGAGATCAAGCTTCTGACAGAGGGGAGACTGCAGAAGGGGGGCAGTCAGATGTGGCCAGAGCAGCCTAAGTGGGTCACTTGGCAGCTTTGGGGGGAAGTGTCTGGCTTCTTCAGGCCAGAAACCCAAGGCAAACCAACTTAAATAGAAAAGAGAGAATTTTTTGGCCCATGTTTCTGAGAAGTCCAGGCCACGGTCCATCTCTTACAACATTTTCCTTTCAGTCATCCCCGGGGACCTGGAAGGTGCTGATGCCATGATCCACCCCAGTCCCTGCCCGCCTGAGGTGCGGAACAGGGACTGGCACCGTCTGAGCCCTCTCATTTCTGAGCAGACACAGCCTGAGAAGCCCCCGCCCACCTCCACCTGCCGGCTTGGGAAAGCAGCCCCCAGTAGCACGGTCTCGGGCAGAGGTGCCATTCGCTCCTCTGTGAGGTGACTCCCAGGGTCAGAGTGGAAGGGTGTGTTTTTCAAGCTGTACTTCCAGATCCTTTTCCCTCCTCAGGCATCCTGTCGTGCTCCCCTGAGGCAGCAGCTCACAGCTGCCAAGCACCTGGCAGAGTCTTGGGGCAGCTTCTGGTCACGTTCAACCTCCAAAGGCAAGACTTCGGCTGAGTCTAGTGAGAAAAACCTCAGATCAACCCAGGAGGACGTTTCTGAAGACCCCATCCCAGCAGCTTTCTGCACAACAGCACACGACCAAAATATTACACCCTATTTTTCCAAAAGGAACTTACAGAAATTTATTGCAGGCTTTAACAGCAGGACCTGAGTCTGGTGAAGCCTGACCTCACAAATCCACCTGGGTTAAGCTCACCAGTGAATTATCTGTACAATGAGAGTACAATAGCACTGTCCGCATAGGTGTTTGTAGATTAGGTGGTAGAATGGTTGGGAAGCTATAAACCAGTGACTGATACACAAAAAGCACTCGATAAATTATGTTGTCGTTATTAGTATTAATGAGTCAGAGAAGCAAAAGGAATGAGGATTGATGTCGCAGACGTGTTTGATGCCCTCCGCCCACCTCTGAGATCAGAGCAGCTGAGCCCTGCACACCACTCCCGCACCACTCCACGTTGAAGCCTTAGGGAGCGCTCTCAGCCCACACGGGTCAGCCCCAAAGTGAGGGAGAGTGAAGACCCCGGAGAAGCAAGTCCCAACCAGTGGAGGTGGGGGCCAGCCTCCCACCCTCCACAGAGGCAGTTCTGAGGTGCCTTCTACCCAGATTGAGCTCCAGGTGCCCACAACAGTCACCACATCACTAAAGCGCTCTCGGTGGCTTTCCCTCCTTCCGCGTCTCACTCTCCCCGCTCTTCACTCTTGCCTCCCCAGGTCACCTCCCAAATCTACCTCCTGCACCAGAACCCTTGTCTCAGGTCCTGCTTTTGGAGGAACTCCAAGGAAGACAACTGCAGAGCAAATAGAGTGGTTTTGGATGCTGAGAGAACTGTGAAGCCAGGTTCCAGAGAGGCGCAGGAACCACACAGCCACACTCAGGGAACCCTGGGCCATCCCGGGGCACAAGGCTAAGAGAGGGGTCCTCAGGAAGAGAGGAATCCACTCCAGGAAAGCTTGACTTGTGAAAGAGGTCAAGGACAGGAAGGGGATTCTACTAAGATGGAAGAATGGCAAGATAGGAAAGAAGGAAGGGGGGAGGGAGGGAAGGAAGGAAGGAAAGATGGAAGGAAGGAAGGAAAAGAATGAGGGAGGGAGGCAGGGAGGGGAAAAGGGGGCAGGAAGGAAAAAGGAGATGAATGAAAAGAGGAGAAATAAGGAATTCCCTGGTGGTCCAGTGGTTAGGGCTCTGTGCTTCCACCAGAGGGGGCACAGGTTCGATCCCTAGTTGGGGAACTACGATTCCACATGCCGAGCTGGGTGGTCCAAAAAAAAAAGAAAAAGAGGAGAAATATATATGAGGTTAAACATCACCTGACTTAGTGAGTCCGGGATACTATAACTAAATACCATAGTCTGGGTGGCTTAAAAATAACAGAAATTTATTTCTCACAGTTCTGGAGGCTGGAAGTCCAAGATCAAGGTGCCAACAGATTTTGTTGTGGACAAAATTTGTTTGTTTGGTGAGGACCCACTTTCTGGTTCATAGACCATATCTTTCACCGTGTCCTCACATGGCGGAAGGGGCTAGGGGGTTCTCTGGGGTCTCTTTTATAAGGGCACTGATCCCATTTATGAGGGTTCCACTGTCATGACCTAATCACCTGCCAAAAGCCCCAGCTTTTAACACCATCACATTGGTTGTTAGGATTTAACATATGAATCTGGGGGGAACACAAACATTCAATCTGTGACATCACCTTACAATAACCGACTGGAGGAAATGTCAGGCCAAATCAAAGAAGTCAATTATTGAATATTTTCTGCATAAAAAGTCTTCTTACAAAAATGGGACCTAACGTTGGCATTTCTTCCTTTCACTGAACTCCCACAGCCTCTGTTTGCTCCCGTGCACTAGCTCACAGGGAATCATTTTCGCACAGGTTTCACCACCACATCCCTCCTGCTCTGGGCCGTGAGCCTCTGTCGGCAGGTCACCCCGCTTGTTGTCTGGCTATAGTGTCTGGCACAATGCAGACCCTCTGTTCTTACCTGGTGACCAAAGGAATTGAGACTCTTGTATAACAAGTCCACTATGTACATGTAAACCAATTCTGCAAAACACTTGAAAACAGTCCTGGCCATTAAAGGTTAAACTTCTTATTAGATCCCTGCTCACTCTTTTTTTTTTTTTTTTTTTTTTTTGCGGTACGCGGGCCTCTCACTGTTGTGGTCTCTCCCGTTGCGGAGCACAGGCTCCGGACGCGCAGGCTCAGCGGCCATGGCTCACGGGACCAGCCGCTCCGCGGCATGTGGGATCTTCCCAGGCCGGGGCACGAACCCATGTCCCCTGCATCGGCAGGCAGACTCTCAACCACTGTGCCACCAGGGAAGCCCCCTGCTCACTCTTAATTTGCTCAGCAAACTTCTTTTTGAGTTCAAAGATATAGATCCAAACCAACTGTGAAAGACAGCTTTGAGGCAATGACAGAAATTTGAATACGGCTTCTGTTTTAGATTATGACAAGGAATTATTGTTAATTTTCTTAGGTTTGATTATGGCATGGTGATTATTTTTAAAAGCTTTCTTATTCATTAGAGAGTCAAACTGAAGTAGTTTAGGGTGAAATACAATGATATCTGAGAAATATTTTTAATTACTTCAGGAAGAAATATATTCTTTTATATGTTATGTGTATGTATACATATATATGTGTGCATATATATATATATATACACATATATATATGAAGTTAAATTAAAAAGATCAGCAAAATGTTGATCATTGTTAAAGCTGGGTGGTGAGTACCTAAGCGTTCATTATACCAGGCTCTCTACTTTGGGATAAAATTTCCAGAATAAATATTTTGGGGGAAGGGTCACTCAGCTCAGCCCCTCCACTGTCTGGGCATCTGCATTCTTGGAAGGAAGGAGGTGGTGGAGGGAGGACGGAGAGTCAGGATACGACGTGGAGCCGAGCTGCATTTAACTTCACGTTTGATGTCACTGCCTGGCAGATGTCCTAGGTTCTGGGGAGGGGGGGAACGGTAGACTGTCAGAGCGGGTGTGAAACACCGAACTAAAACAGATATTTAGCAAATCAAACAAGGAGAAAGTGGTAAGAGCCAGCTGAAGATGCTGGGAAGGCAAGTCCTGATGCTGGTTAAAAAAAAAAAAAAAAAAGCAAAGGAGTGGAAATCAGGGCCGAGAGCTCTGCCTCATCCCTGCTGGGCCCCAGGGTGACTCGTGGAAGCCATGGACACTTCCCTTCCCCTTCCCAAGGGAAATCGAGGTGCTCCCTCCATGCAGTTTCTCCTGCATATTAAACATACTGTATATAGAGAGAAGCCCTCAGCCCGTTTGTGAAGGAAAATAGGATTCTTGTCTCTTTTTCCCACTTAAGTTATCGTTTAAAAAAAAAGAGGGCTTCCCTGGTGGCACAGTGGTTGAGAGTCCGCCTGCCGATGCAGGGGACACGGGTTCGTGCCCCAGTCTGGGAAGATCCCACATGCCACGGAGCGGCTGGGCCCGTGAGCCATGGCCGCTGGGCCTGCGCGTCCGGAGCCTGTGCTCCACAACGGGAGAGGCCACAACAGTGAGAGGCCCGCGTACCGCAAAAAAAAAAAGATACTTCATGCCTACCTTCAGAACCTTGTCCCTGGGACTCCGGATCAGGCCACAGCCAGGGGCAGGCTCATCCCTTTTCCTTCAGATCCCTCCCTGCGCAGGGGCACTACTCACCCCACCACATCCCCACACCCTCCATATAAGCTTCAGGAGGTTCAAGGCATGCAGAACTGGGCAGGCTGACGGCCCGGTTTGGAAGGTACATGAGGCTTCCTTCCCCCATTGGGCCAAACCCAGGCCCTGGGCACTGAGTGCCGCTGAACCCCGGACAGGGCCTTCCTGTCTCAGGCCAGCATTTCATCTGGGGCGGATGTCCCCCAGAAATATCACAGGTCAGAAAACCAAGCCTGAAGTTGCTCTGACTTCCCCACCCTTTCTTGGCCATAAGTCCTGAGGAAATGCCAACCCTCACAGCTTCACCTTTTCTGTTCATAAAATGTGTGTGTTTATCTGAGGGAGACCCAGCAGGTGCAGCTGCAGTCACAGGAAGCAGAGCCTTCCCACCCCCAGTCGGGAGAGAGTCGCGGAAAGGGAAACCCCTCCCTTCCTCACATGGGCTCGAACCTTGCATCTGACACAAAATCTGGAACCGGTCTTCGCAACCCGGTAATTATTTGGAGATCATGGAGGACACAGCCCAGGAAACCCCCTCCATACTTGAGGAAGGAGGGATCGATGACCTTCCTACCCTTGGGGGAGCGTGGCAGGGTGTTCATTATTTATCCCATGTATTGGATGATGCAACCGAGGCTTAGAGGTCTCACAAGACTTGCCCAAAGGCTCCCATCTGAAGATTAGAAACTGAGCCTTCAGACTTGCAACACCCAGGCTGGATATACATACAGCACTCCCCCCTTAGCCGCAGTTTCCCGAGGTTTCAGTTACTTTCAGTCAACTGGGGTCTGAAAATACTACATGGAAAATTCCAGAAATAAACAATTCATGAGTTTCAAATTGCTCACCGTTCTGAATAGTGGGATGAAATCTCTCACCCAGGACGTGAATCATCCCCTTTGTCCAGTGTATCCCACCAATTACTTAGTAGCCATCTCAGTCATCAGATCCACTGTCTCAGTATCGCTGTGCTTGTGTTCAAATAACCCTTGTTTTACTTAATAATGGCCCCAAATCACAAGAGTAGTGACGCTGGTAATTCAGATATGCCAAAGAGAAGCCATATGGTGCCTTTAGGTGAAAAGGTTCTTGACTTAATAAGGAAAAGAAAAAAATCGTACGCTGAGGTTGCTAAGGTCCACAGGAAGAACGAATCTTCTACCCATGAAATTGTGAAGAAGGAAAAAGAAACTTGTTATAGTTTTGCTGACATACCTCAAACTGCAAAAGTTATGGCCACAGTGAGTGGTCACTGCTTAGATAAGACGGAAAAGGCATTAAATTTGTACAATAAGATATTTTGATGGTGAGAGAGACCACATTCACATAACTTTTATTACACTATACTGTTAAAATTGTTTTATTTTATTATAATCATTGTTGTTAATCTCTTACTATGCCTAATTTATAAATTAAATTTTGCCATAGGTAGGTATGTATAGGAAAAAGCATAGTGTATACAGGGTCCTGTACTATCTGTGGTTCCTGTGGGCAGTGGAACGTATTCCCCCCCAACCCTGCCCTGCCTTACCTTTCCTGTGCGGCTAAACCAGTGCTCAAACCATGTCAAAAGGAATCATTCTCTATCTCTCAGCTCTACTTTCTTCAAAATTGGCGTCATTCTTAGATGGTAGCAAAGGTGACCACAAAAACTCCAGGCTTCTACCTTCCAGCTTGACAACTACTCGGGAAAGAGAACATCTCCTTCCTAATTGTTCTAACAAAAGTCCCAGACTGACTCTTCTGGGACCTGGCTTGGGTCACATGCCTATTGCTGAACTAATCACTGTGGCCAGGAGGATGCAGTATTCTGATTGGTCAAATTTGAGTCTTTCCAGAAACTGGGGAAGAAGGCAATCCTACTTGGAATGAGAATAGGGAAGGGGTAGTCTCCCCCCAAAAAAGAGGGTTCTGGTACCAAAAAGAGAGACAGGAATGGACTTTAGGAAGACAGAAGGAATAGCTGATCCCCTCCAGGAATGCTCTGAGCATCTCTGTCCTGGCTCCTCTGACAGCTTTCCAGAGCATTATTCCAGTTAGGGTTTCTTTCTGAGAAAGGGAAGAGAAGAAATTCACTTTGACCCCTTACTTTTTTGTACAAAAGCAGCTCCGACTGGCTCTTAACTTCAACTACACAGCATCAAATTTAAAGATAGCCTTTGACCCTGGACTTAGAAAAGGGTGGAATGATTGTCCTGGGTGCTAAGAACTTCTCCTGATAAGAATGGGCATCACTTTGTTATTGATTATCCTGGACTGGGCCTTGGTATGAAGTCATCCAAGTTGTCATTGCTCTTATTTGGGTTATATTATTGGTCTCTCCACTTTGTCTGGGGTCATGCTTTCTCCACTGGGAAAATTGCTTCCTTTTTTCCTCCCTTATAGTGGAATACCTGCGGCTGACACTTTATACTGTCAGGCATGGTGGTTCTGGGCACGTTACCATAAGCATGATGAACTTAATGACCCCTTACAGGAGAATAGCACCTTGACTTCTAGAAAAGACTTTCACACACATTATTACATTTGATCCCCACAATAACCAGGGCAAAAGGGTATAGTATTACACTCATTTTCTGTAGATACAGAAATAGACTCAGAGAGGTTAAGTGACTGGCTGAAGGTCACAGAGCTACGTTGCCTTGGGCAGCAGGAAAATATGGGCAGGAATAAGCAGGTCTTTATTCAAGGGTTCATTTATTTAACAAGATTAGACTTTATTGCTGCAGAGTTAATCAGAGCTAACTCCCCAGTGGAATTAGTTTGCGGTATGCGGACTGCAGGAGCTCAGAAGGACCGAAGTACAAACACTGGGCCATGGTGCCCCCAGCAGCAATGACTAGAGTGCTGCCCAGCATGTCGGCACTTGGGGGTCACCCACAAGCAGCTTCAGCCCTGCTATGGAACTCCTCCTCGCCTATCCAGCTCCTTCTCTCCTCACAGGGGCTGGTGGCTGGTCCAGGGATGGGACTGGGGCTTTGGTCACAGCTAGGGAGGGGACAAGTCTAGCCAGGCCCGGAGTGCTGGGGAAGTCTCAGGTTGAGTGGAAACTTCAGCCTGATATGCTGGGGGCTTCTAGTCCAAGGCCTCTCTTCTCCTGCACCCACCTCGCTGCCTTTTCCCCGAGGGCTCGAACTCCTCGCTGACAAGCCCCGTCAGAGAGACAGCTGGCGGCCGTCCTTGGCTTCCTCACAACTCACAGATTCGGCTCATCACCAAAGAAAGGAAGGGGGCAGGGTGGCCAGAGGAGACAGTGCCTCCTGTCATGGGAGGAAGAGCCTCTGGGGAACTGGGGAACCCCCCCATTCTTTTGTCCTACCCCTAGAAACCTCCAGGGATCCTCTCACCCAGACCCTCTGCCTGCGTCCTGAGCAAAGCATAGGTGGCTGAGGTAAATGGCGCCCCATGCAAAAGTGGGCCCTGACCCCCCCCTTCCAGCCCTGCCCCTGGGGCTCATTGTCAAAGTCCTGGGCCGGTTGGCAGGAGAGGAAGTGACCTGGCCTCAGAAGCATCCGGGAAACCCACTCTGTGTTGGCCCCAGACCTCACAGTGGGGCTTAGTAGATCAGAGAGCTTTCCCAGCGTTGTTTGAGGTGAACAGGACAGGGCTTTTCAAAGTCTGCGTGGGCCAGAAGAGAAAGGATCCAGTCAGCTCAGCCTGCCCTCCCCGGCTTGAGCGAAGTTTTCCCTGGGCCATCAGGCTGCATGCTGCTGGGAGGCTTCTATTCTAGAAGGTTCGCCAAGCGTCAGAGAAAAACAGCGGATGCCAGAAACTCACCCATGTGAAAGGATTTGTTTTCCCCTATAGGAGAAAAATCCAATCACACCTTCTCCCAGTTGGAATATCTGCAATTACCTCCCCGCCCATAAGTGGGAAAAGAAAGTCAGGATTAATCAAATGACATCACTCTGGGAACCCAGTGCATCCCAGCACCAATCTTTTTGAAAGGCCCCATATGGGAAGACAAATTCAATTTGTCTTGTCTAGGGGAAAAATGAGTTTTAAATATGTTGAATCAAAAATGATATCTTATATACCAGACATTAGTGATCCAGAACAAACGCCCTGGGAGAAAAATTACCCTGAAAATTGCAAGTAGTCAGGTTGCTGAAGAACTGGGAATTTATGCTGCAGTCCAAGCATGGAAAGTCCACTCGGGACACCCTCATGTCCTGGGCTGGGCCCTGGAGGACTGGGTGCCTCAGACAGAACCCGGGTTCCCAAGGGCCGGCCTGGGCAGCTTCCCTCAGGGACACCTCCCACCCACCTCCCAGAGACCTGAAGCCTCAATGTCTTCCAGCTGGGCTGGGATGCCATGGCCTGAAGAACCCTAAAGAGCCAGCCTGGCCAGAGCAAGGTGTTGAGGGAAGGCTGGGGAGACAGAGAAAATGTCCGGTTTCCACTGTTTACCCAAGCCTACTGGACACTGATGCTATTAAAAATCTAGTTTACAAACCCTGGAGGGTACTGGTTCTCTTCCAAGACAAGCTGGTGGAGTAGAAAGCTCCAGCCAGGAGATCTGGGTTCTAATCCTGACTCTGCCAATAGCTGGCTAGTGCAAGTCTCTTCCGCTTTCTAATCCTTAATTGATAAAACAAAGAGCTTGGTTTAAATGATATCCAGGATCTCTTTCAATTCCCTAAGATATTTTTCTTTCTTTTTGCTCTCCTTTTAAGAGTGTAGAGCATGGTCAGTCTGCTTGGCTCTGAATCCCAACGCTGCTGCTTTTTAACTGTGTGACCTTGAGCAAGTAACTAAACCTCTCTGCGCTTCCATCTTCTCTTCTGTAAAATGAGGATAACAGTAGCCATCTCATAACCTCGTGAAAGGTTAAGGTGAATTTACATGTGCAAAAGGCTTTGCGTAGCTCCTAGCACACAGCTATTATTTACTGAGCAACTACTGTATACCAGGCTCTGTACTAAGCATTGTAGATGCAGAAATGAGCCAGAGAGACATGGTCCCTGCCCTCCAGGATGTTACTGTCTCCTATCAACTGCTGCCCAGGAAGCCCCTCTGTCACAGGCATCTGTGTGTAGCCCTAAGGGTGGGGTGACTCCTGACATTCTGCCTTTGGCGTGGGGTTGGGCATGGAGCAAGCCCCCCATTGGTCCCCAAAGCACACATCAGCTATCTGACCTCTCAACTTTTCCCTTCCCTGCTTCTTTGTTGCTTGTGCACTCCTGATTCCATTTGAAGTCTAACTTCAAAGATAATAGAAATAAATAAAATCTGCAAAGAGGGGACTTCCCTGGTTGCACAGTGGTGAAGAATCTGCCTGCCAATGCAGGAGACATGGGTTTGAGCCCTGGTCCGGGAAGATCCCACACGCCGCAGAGCAACTAAGCTCGTGTGCCACAACTACTGAAGCCTGCGTGCCTAGAGCCCATGCTCCGCAGCGAGAGAAGCCACTGCAATGAGATGTCCACGCACCGCAACGAAGAGTAGGCCCTGCTCACCCCAACTAGAGAAAGCCTGCGCGCAGCAACGAAGACCCAACGCAGCCAAAAATAAACAAATAAAAAATAAATTTATTTTAAAAAAAGAAATCTGCAAGAGACTTTCCTCCTCCTCCCCTACCCCTTTCTCTCTCTAATTTTCCTCTTGTTCATGTTGCATCACTTGGTCTCACAGCCTCGCTCCACTTGCCCCATCTGGGGAGCTTCAAGATTCCTTGGTGACTTCCTGCCCTCCTAAGAACACACTCTGGCCTCGCTCTTCCTAGAACCGGACACAGCCATAATCTCCTTGGTTAGTGAGGACACTGGCTGCGGGAACATCCAGCTTTGTTTTCCCAGGGGACAGGGTTGGAGGCTGCAGAAAACGCTCTGCTCCTGCACAGTCAGCAGGGCGGGTAATAGGGATCAACCTGGGCACTGTCCGATGCAGATGTGTCCCCAGCCCAGGAGGGAGGAGGAGCAGCTGCTGTCTCAAGGCGCAGCTGCGGCCCACAGGCGGGCCCAGGGAGAGGGCGGCGCTGGCCCAGAACAGGCAGCCCTAAGGGGTTCTGTGCAGCATCCTGGAGGTCTGGAGCTCCCTGCCCAGCCCTGCCTGGCCAGGAGGACTGCTTGATGGATGCCTTTAATAGACATGTTGGGGAGCTGGCAGGCCAAGCGTTTATGCCCAAATGCACACTGGCTGTTTAAGGAATTCCCAAATCCCTCGCTGGAGCCTAGCTTATGAAAAACATTTCTAGAGGAATCCCGTGGCCTCTCTTGCCACTGTGCTCATCCTTGGGCTGCCAGGGCGTGGGAGGGTTGGGGGAGAAGTGTGAAGGACAGCCCTTTGGCCAATCCTGGCAGGTTCTGGGTCAGGCCAATTAAATTATGGCAAGTAAGGACCTGGGGTACAGAAAGTTGTTTGGCAAACATTTCCTGAGTGCCTACTATGTGCCACGCACTGTACAGGCTCAGGAGAAACAAGAGCAAATAATGGCAAATAGAGGAGCTCATTCTCCAGCTGGGCAGACAGCTGCACAGAGGGCAGAAGAGGCTGCCAAAGTTGTGAGAAACACACGAAGGTGATCTTTGGGGCCCCGGTGTCGCTGCCATACCCCCCCCACTCCCTCACTTCTGCAGGTGCCAGAATCCTTTTACAAGTAATAGTGACCAATGAAGTGTTCTTTCCAGCGTGATTTGTTTAGAGAGGAAATTCTCGAAACCTCCAAACTCTCCAGCAGTACATAGAGTTAGGGGCCTATAACAGCAAAGTTTTAGGAATCTTGACAGATCTGGGGAGGGGAGGAATTTGGGGGTGGCCCTCAATAAACCACATGCAGGCCTGAGTCAGGATATCTGGGGTCTGGTTCATGGCGTCCTGTCTCTTTAGCTGGGTTAGCTGGGGCAAGTCACAGCAGCTCTCCAGCCTGCCTCTCTGGTTTTCTGTGCTGTTTAGATGAAAGAAAGAGGAAAGCACAGAACCTGGGGCACCGCCGGCAAGTTCCACCTGCGGGAGCCTTCCTGTTCTCACGGCATAGCGGGGACGCACCCCGTCCTCACATATCCAGGTGTGTGTGTTCTGCTGAGTTTTATGCGGATTACTGTTCATGTTTCTTTATATGTAAATAGTTGTTGAAATAATCCAATATTTAATGAGGATAAACAGCAGAGAAAGGGCCTTTATGCTGAAGTGTGTGTGGAGGGAGATGTCTGTGACAACCACATTTTGTAATCCTGTGTCAAGAGTCTGAGAAGGCAGGTTCAGGGCCATCTAACACTGGCTAGACAGGAACCAGGTTGCCCTGGGACCCGGACTGGGGACGCCGTGGTTGCCAATCCTTTAAGCTGATTTAACCCTGATTTCTGCCCAGCGCCTAGTGGCTGCCCAGCAAACGCTGGCCCACCCTCCTCTCCCAGACAAGACATGCTGGGTCCCGGCAAGGCCTCGCGCCCTCTCCCGGCTTCCACCGCCAGGTGGCGTTTGGCCAGGGAGGCCCAGTCTGGTCCTGCGCGCCCAGGGCTTGGGATCGCGAACTTCACCACCTCTGCCGCCTGCCTGTGCCCCGCCCAGAAACCGCTCCGCCGCGGGACAGAGGCCGTGGGTTCCAGCTCTGCCTGTGGACTCCCAAACTCCGCTGAAAGGGGCAGGCCAGAAGCGAGGTCTGCGCTCCCAGAGAGCAGTGCAGCCATGGGGAGGGTTAGCAAGGGCCCCTCCCACTGGGATGCCAGATGCTGGATTCTAATCCTGACGCTGGGTGGCCCTGGGCAAGCGTGTTCACTTCTCTGGGCCTCAGCTTCCTCATCTGAAAAACCCACATGCTGGACTCCATTTTTTAGGTCTATTCTAGATTAATTATTCTATGATTCCACACATAAACCTGTCAGGTGGGAGGTGAGGCCCTTCTACAGCCCCAGCCAAATCATCCAGCAGCCGCAATAATTTGCATCTGAGCCAACGCACCAATATAACACGTTTGGAAAACAGTTTTATTCCTTGTGCCAACTTAGGTCTGTGGGTAGTGGCCATCCCCAGTTCTGTGTTGAGAAGGAATCTGAAGCCTTATCTGGGTCCAGCAGGAAACAGGATGGTTCAGGTTAAAAGCTGGGCTCAGAGGCTGCCACCTTTACCAGTTGTGTGATTTGGGCAAGCTACTCAATCTCTCCCAGCCCAGGGGATGGTAATGTACCTGCCTCCCGGGTTGGTTGTGATGATGAATGAGATAATGCTTGTAAAACTGCTCGCACGGGGTCTGGTGCATAATCAACGCTCTGCTAGAAGAGCCAGGGCTGCCTGTGGTGGGCGTGCCAGGGGTGCTTTACCGACCACATTATCTTTTTCCCCTCTTCCCAGGGCTCATTTCTGGCTGATCAGGGGCGCTGTTTCTCTTAGAGGGCGATTAGGAATCCCACAGTATGAGAGTGGAGTCGGAGGAGACAGCCCACCCTCAAATCCTCATGAAACCTTTGAGTTGCTCCTTTCCTTTCCCTTTTGTCCTGGACGGGGTTTATTTCCAGAAACGCCTTTGCGACCCCGCCCCCTGCTCTTCAGGGAGCCCACCCCGTGCCCCTTTCTCGGGCCGAAGGGGGGAGCCGGGTCTCAGTCGCCCCTCCTCCGACCCGGTCCCGGAGGGTCTCAGGCTTGCCTCCGGTAGGGGTCTTCCTCCTAGATTCCTGCCCCCGGCCTCGGGAGGCACGGGAACGGCCAGGTTTACCGCGTATCCCGGGCAGGGGCGCAAAACGCGCTGCCGCTGGCCCCGCTGGCGCCCAGCCGCGTGCGAAACTTGCTGGGTCTCCGGAGAGAATTCCACTCGATCAGCAAATTTCGTTTTCTTGTTGGTTTTGTCTGCTGGCTTTTCCCCAGTTTCTCTTTTTCCTTCTTCCCTTGAGTCAGCAATGCTTAGCCCAACAACGCAGATGAGGCAAAGAGGAAGCGACGGGCCCGGGGCGCCCCCAGGTCCCTTTGCCGCGTCCCCAGGCTAGCCTGGCGCTGCGGCGACCCGCGCTTCCGGCCCGTTTTTCCGCTCACACAACTGAACTCTGCCCCGCCGCCCGGGGCTGGTGCAAGGGCACTGGCCGGGGAGGGCAGGCGCCGGTCACCTGTGGTCTCGTGGGTGCCCCGCCTGCCGGCCTGCCTGCTCGGCAGCTCCCTTCTCTGAAGCTCTTGCCCAGTTCTTTGGACTCGGATGACTTCGGACCCTTTAACACAATGCTTTGTATTTAATGCACTTGTTCTCAGTGAAACTCTAAGTCCTGTTATCCCACACTGTTACTGTCAGCAGCCGAACTGAGCAATAGTAATATAATCACAATGGGAGTCATTTTTCAAACCAGTAATTTTTCATCTGAGCTTTAAGATCTGAAGCGACATTTGAAAGGATCCCTCACAAAAATACTAGGTTGGCCAAAAAAGTTCGTTCGGGTTTTTCCTGTAACGGCTTACAAAAACCCGAGCGAACTTTTTGGCCAAACCAATATTACCCTACACTCAGGGCTAAAAATCTATCGGTAAATGTATTTAGTATAAGTATGCCCCATGCAATATTTGGGATATATTCATACTAAAAATGTATCTGTTGTTTATCTGGGGTATACTTATACTAAAAAATGATCCACTGGTTTTTTGGGGTTTTTTTAATAATAAATTTATTTATTTATTTTTGGCTGCGTTGGGTCTTCGTTGTGGTGTGAGGGCTTCTCACTGTGGTGGCCTCTCTTGCTGCAGAGCACAGGCTCTAGGCGTGCAGGCTTCAGTAGTTGTGGCTCATGGGCTCAGTAGTTGTAGCTCACGGTTCCAGAGCACAGGCTCAGTAGTTGTGGCGCACGGGCTTATGTGCTCCGTGGCACGTGGGATCTTCCCGGACCAGGGCTCGAACCCATGTCCCTTGCATTGGCAGGTGGACTCTTAACCACTGTACCACCAGGGAAGCCCTGATCCCCTGTTTATCTGAAATTCACATTTAACTGGGTGCCCTGGTTTTTTATTTGGTATATAATCCTAGCCCCATGGTCCCTGAACTGATGCTGTAGAAGGACCTCACCTACCAAGAAATCCCCACTCCAGGCACAACCATAAAACCCCTAGCTGTGGGGGACCTCCCCCCCAACCAGGTGGCCTTTGTTTCTCCCCCATTTTACTGAGTGTGCTCACCCGGGATCGCTTCTTCCTCCTCCTCCAATGCTGCAGCCTCTTCCTAGGCTCACAAAACCCCAGCCCACCCGTGCCCAGGTGAGCAACTTGCCCCCCAGCAGGCAATCCAGGATGCTGCAAAGGCCAGGGGTAGGGGGCTCTGCTGAGTAAGCCAATCCCGCCAGCTGGGACTTATGCAGCTCGGGCTTCTTCCCAAGGCCCCCACTAGAGACAAGGGGGTCCCTCCCTCATAGCAACATTGGGATGGGGGTGCTAGAGAGCAGTGAAAAGGACTTGGAGTCTAGAGACTTTGATTCCGCCCCAGCTGAATACTGCTCCCAGCGTTCTCAGACAATTCCAGACATTTGGAGCCTCCATTGCCTCATCTGCAACAGGGCTAATAATACCTAGCTGATCCCACTGGGGTGAGAGTGAGAGGATGTAAAAGCCTCAAGAATGAATAATGGATGAAACGTGTAGATCTTCAACATTCCTGCTCCCTCACTCCCACCCTCCAATTCAGGCACTGCTTGGGCAGTATTTAAACTTTTTTCTTTTTTTAAATTTTATTTTTGGGTCTTCATTGCTGCGTGTGGCCTTCCTCTAGTTGCGTAGAGCAGGGGCTACTCTTTGTTGTGGTGCATGGGCTTCTCATTACGGTGGCTTCTTTTGTTGCAGAGCACGGGCTCTATCTGTGCAGGCTTCAGTAGTTGTGGCTCGTGGGCTCTAGAGCACAGGCTCAGTAGTTATGGCACAAGGGGTTAGTTGCTCCGCAGCATGTGGGATCTTCCCGGACTAGGGCTTGAAGCTGTGTGCCCTGCATTGGCAGGCAGATTCTTAACCACTGTGCCACCAGGGAAGTCCCAGCATTTACACCTTTTTAAGAAATATTCCCCAGTGATTATTTGACAGAGCCCTAAATGACAATGATCAAGGTCCAAATGGGCCACAGAACTGAACCTTCTGGAAACAAGGCCCCCAGCACTATTTTTTTGGGCTGTGTTTGGTCTTCGTTGCTGCGCGCAGGCTTTCTCTAGTTGGGACGAGCACAGGCTACTCTTTGTTGTGGTGCACGGGCTTCTCATTGCGGTGGCTTCTCTTGTTGTAGAGCACGGGCTCTAGGCACGTGGGGCTTCAGTAGTTGTGGCTCGCGTGCTCTAGAACACAGGATCAGTAGTTGTGGCGCACGGGCTTAGTTGCTCAGCGACATGTGGGATCTTCCCGGACCAGGGCTCGAACACATGTCCCCTGCATTGGCATGCGATTCTTAACCACTGCGCCACCAGGGAAGCCCCCGGGTCCCCAGCTTTGCTTTCTGACTTATTGCTGACTTGGAGGACAGATGCCCAGCCTGTAGGGGAGCTCTTGGCATTGACGCATCCTGCAAACCTCCCCAAGGTGACAGCTGCCTTTTTGGCAGAGGACCAGGGAGTCCTTAGCCCAGCCTCTAGGATTCCATCCTCTCCTCCTTGGGCCCCAGCACGGCTCTCGGGGCACAGCTCTCTCATGGGGCACAGCCATGAGGCCCCACGGTGCCAGCATGGACAGGAAAGGCAGAAACTGTGCAATATGCCAGGCTCTGGGGAGAACCTCATCCTGGCTCTGCAGGAAAACAGCGGGAGTCGGGGTGCTCTGAGCTGCAAACCCCAAAGCTGAGACCTGTCTGTCTCCATTAACTCATTCAGCAGACACATTTTGGGCACTTCCTTCTCCCCCAGCACTGCGGATGGGGAGGCAAAGACAAACACAGGAGCTTAGAGCCTGGTCCCTCATGCTTTGTCTCTCCTGAACGTCTCTCCACAAAACCTCCACCACAGCTCTGGGCTGGCAGCTTTCCCTCCTAATGTGCCAGTTTCTCTGAGATACAGGGTCTTGTCCAAAGCCCTTCCCTGCACACCCCTAATTCCATCCAGCTGTCAGAGAGGAGAAAGGGAAAGAATAAGCGGCTGCACAGTGAGGCTGACTTACCAGTGGACTCTGACAAAGGCCCGAGAGACCTGGATTGACTTTTTACATGTAGCGTATGTCTATTGAGGGCTTTTATGTGCTGAGCCCTAGGGATACAGGCATAGACAGGAAAATGGCTTCCTGCCCTGATGGAGCTTATGGTCTGGCAGGAGAACAAATTAGGTAAGTCATAACAATCTAATAATAAATTAGTAATAATAGCAATATAGGTCATAACAATGAGATAAATAATAACGGTGTAATGAGGGTTAGGCTGAGAGAAGTGAAATTGCTGTGGCATAAAGCAAGGGTCTCAGCCAAACCTAGGGGTCAGGAGTCTGGGTCAGAAAAGGGCTCCCCAAAGAAGAGGAGAGCGAGAACTGAAGGCTGAGCAGGGGATCTCCAGGTAGAGAAGGAGACAGAGTAACAGTGTTTTTGAAATTCCCAGGGCAAGAGAGAGGCTCTGGAACCTTGGAAATGTTATGCTTGTATGATTCTATTTATATAAAATGTTCAGAATTGACAAATCCGTGGAGAAAGAAGGTACATTCGTGGTTGAGTGTGAGGGGGTTATAAAGAGACTGCTAACGGATTCGGGTTTCTTTCCGGGGCGATAAAAATGTTGCAAAATTAGGGGGCTTCCCTGGTGGCGCAGTGGTTAAGAATCCACCTGCCAATGCAGGGGACAGGGGTTCAAGCCCTGGTCTGGGAAGATTCCACGTGCTGTGGAAACTAGGCCCATGCACCACAACTACTGAGCCAGTGCTCTAGAGCCCGCGAGCCACAACTACGGAAGCCTGCGTGCCTAGAGCCCATGCTCTGCAACAAGAGAAGCCACCACAATGAGAAGCCTGCGCCCCACGACAAAGAGTAGCCCCTGCTCACTGCAACTAGAGAAAGCCCGCATGCAGCAGCAAAGACCCAATGCAGCCAAAAATTAAATAAATGTATAAATAAATAAATTTATTTTTTAAAAAAAGACTAGGGGCAGTATCTTACAAACAACCCAGTAATTGCACTTTTGGGCATTTATCCCAAAGAAATTAAACTTATGTTCAAAAACCCGTACAGGAATGTCCAGAGCAGCTTTATTCCTAACAGTCAAAAACTTGAAACAACCCAGATGTCCTTTGATGGGTGAATGGATGAACAAACCACTGTGTATCCACACTATAGAATGCTACTCAACAATACGAAGGAACGAACTAGTGACACAGGCAGAGACTCGCATAAATCTCCAGGGCATTATGCTGAGTGGCAAAAATTCAATCCCAAGAGATCGACTGCTGTATGATTCCGTTTATATAATATTCTCAATATGACAAAAATCATAGAAAAGGAGAACAGATTAGTGGTTGCCGGGTGTTGGGGATGGAAAGAGGGAAGAAAGTGGGTGTGGCTTTGAAAGGGCAGCAGGAGTGATCCTTGTGGTGATGGAAATGTTTTGTATCTCGACTGTATCATCCTCAGTATCCTGGTTGTGATACCGACTCTGGTTTGTAAGATGTTACCATTGGGGGAAACTGGGTAAAGGTACAGAAATCTTTCTGTATCATCTCTTACAACTCCATGTGAACCTACAATCATCTAAGAACAAAAAGTTTACTTTAAGACGTACACTTTAAATAGGTCACACACTGTATGGTTCCGTTTATATAGCACAGCTGAAAGCTGAAATGACAAAATTATAAAATGAACAGATGGCCAGGTGCCAGGGTTTGGAGGGCGGGTGGAGGAAGGGCTGTAGCTTTTAAAGTTTAGCAGAAAGGATCCTTGTGACGGAGCTGTTCTGTATCTTGAGTGTGGTGATCCCACAAATCTACACATGGAATAAAAGTGCTTAGAATTAATATACACACACATGCACAAATGAGTACATGTAAAACTGGTGAAATCTGAGCAAGACCAATGGATTGCATGAATGTCAATTTCCTTGTGATCTGGTACCATAAGATGTTATCATTGGGTATAAGGGGTCTCTCTGTATTATTTCCTACAGCTGTATGTGAATGTACAATGATCGCAAAATAAAATATTTTTTAAATGATATTATATAAATTACAATCAAATAAATTATATTTAAAAAGACAAACATGGACTTCCCTGGTGGCGCAGCGGTTAAGAATCTGCTTGCCAGTGCAGGGGACACGGGTTTGATCCCTGGTCCGGGAAGATCCTACATGCCACGGAACAACTAAGCCCGTCAGCCACAACTACTGAGCCTGCACTCTACAGCACGTGAGCCACAACTACTGAGCCCACGTGCTGCAACTACTGAAGCCTGTGCGCCTAGAGCCCATGTTCTGCGACGAAGAGTAGCCCCCGCTCACCGCAACTAGAGAAAGCCCGCGCGCAGCAACGAAGACCCAACGCAGCCAATAAATAAATAAGTAAAAGATAAACACTAAAAACCCATCACTTCCTAATGATTTCACTCCATCTCACTACTACTCTGATCTTAAGGATATTACATCTGTGGTATCTATGTGGTGGCTAACTGATGCCTTGGTAGCTTGAAATGGGCCACAGTGGGAGTATTTATACCATGAGAATCAGCAAACACTACAGATCAGGGCTTTCCCCATCCCCTGTTGGAGCCTTTTGTAAGACATCTCCCAGCACACCGCTGGGCTGGCCAACTTGTCAGAGTCTGAGGGGGTGGAGTAGTCTTTGTGGAGGACAGAAGCAGGAGCTGACTGGAGGCACAGGTTAGTGAGACTTCTGGGCGCCGTTGTGGGTCCAGCTGAAGGTAGAGACCGGGACTTCACGGGGCCCCAGCCTGCCCAGCGTTATGGAAAGTCGTTGGGTGCGTTTGTTGAGGGTTGGATTTTTGCCAGTTGCTTTCGAGGGAACGGCAAGGGAGAGAAGGATTTTAAGATGTAGACAATTAGTGCTTGGAGCTGGAGCATGGAATCTGAGCTGGGGAGGGAGGCATGTGAAGGCAGTGGGGACTGGGGGATGGGGACAGTGTGGAGGCATCCTGGGCTGGCGGTCCCGAAGGACCTGATGAGCAGGGTGTTACGGGCGACCAAGCAGGTGAGCCGAAAGGGTGGGGCTGCAGTCAGGGGGCGCAGTGACTGCAGGTGTTATCTCAGGGGGCAGAGTCCTGGGCACAACCAAAGCCCACAGCATGGGCTGCAACGGAGGAGAGGGCCCTGAGGATGAGACGCCAAGGATGTGAGAGGCTAGCTGGACAGGTCATTTCCATGGAGGCTGGTGTCTCCAGGGATTATGGCAGGACTTGGAGCAGAGAAAACATCAGAAGAGGGAAAAGTGAAAATGCAGAGGGAGGGAGGGAGAAAAGGACCCAAGAGAGAAAAGCCTGTTCTTCAGGGAGGCCAGAAAGAGAGACTCATGTGTAAAGCTGGAGGATGTTTGGGGCATCATTTAATGATATTAAATGTCTCTATTTTAATCAAAAAGGCTAAAAGGCTTAATTGAGAATCTAAATTACCCCAGGGACCAAACTAAATTCCTGCCTTTGCACTTCTTAACTTGTCATAAAAGTCTGAAATTATCAGAGTGCATCCCAAATTACAGGACAAAGGGTAACCAAGAAAATAAAGAGTGGCCGGGACCACCCTCCTATTGCCCTGGGACCAGCCCTGCCAGCAGCTGACCACAGCTCCCAGACATGAGTGTCTACTCGCTGGGCTAGTCTGAGGGAGGAGGCTTCAAAGGGGGCATCAACCAGAAGGTGGGAGCTGGGGCCAGATCTCAACTAGACAAGTCTGACTTCTCCCAGGACCCAAATGGGGACCCAGGAAAAGCTCCGCTCAAGCTCTGGGAGTGAAAGCATGGTGGGAAGTTCTGTCAAGTTGCAGAAACCATATCTTTCTTACTCATGTTTATAGTGCCTGGTCCAGTGTCTTGCACATAGTATGTCAGCAGGTGCTCAGTCAGTGTTTATAGAATTAAGGAATTTTTATTTAAAAAGAGAGAGAGAGTTTCAATCGATGGATTGGGAATGCGATGTGTTTCCCAGCCAGCCAGATTTTAAATTTAAGATGGGAAAGGGAAGGAGATATTAGCATAACTAACCCTTCACTAGTGGACTTCCAGCTCTCCGTGAAAGGTTTTCTTGTTGGTAGCGAAAAGGTAGGAAGAGCCTTTCTTCTTTCTTCTTTCCTTTCCTTTCTTCTCAATTACCCCAAGGGGCACCGGTCAGTTCGGCGAGCCGTGCTTGTGTCACCTCTCAGTTAACCCCTCAGCTAGGTGTGCAGGACACTGAACTGTGCACTTTCCAAGGACACAAGCCTGTTTCAACCTCACCACAGCCCTTGGAGGGAGGGATGCTGTTATGTCCACTGTATCAACCAGGACCTTCAGGTTCAGGGAGGCCCCTGGATGATGCCACTGGCCAGGGGTGGGCCTGGGACACCAACCCACCTTCTGCCCCCAAAGCCTGAACCCATCACCCCACACCTGCCCCCCACACACACACACCTGCCCCCCCATGGACCCTGAAACTGAAGCAACAGCAAGAGGCCCTCTTCTCACTGACTCAGAGCTCGCTCCCTGTGACCCCTTTGGACAAACACCTGCCCCATCTTGTCCCAGAACTTGTGCCAAATCACGTTCTTGTTCTACAGGTAGAGGCAGGAGACGGAAAAATCCGGATTCCACTGCCAAAAGAACTTCAATCTGGGGGCAAGGGAGGGGTGGAAGGAGGAGAGAAGTATAGGAAATGACTCAAAAAGAGCTGAACTTGGAAAAACGGCAGAAAAATCTCTCAGGTGCCACAGAGAAGTAGATTTTTTAACGAAGCTGTGCTAAAGGACTGGAAAATTGCTTATGAGCAGAGGGCAGCGGCCTAGGGAGCAGTTTGACCTGACAGGGCAGACAGAAGAACTGCTGGGGAGGCAGTGAGAGAGTGGCATGGACATATATACACTACCAAACGTAAAACAGATAGCTAGTGGGAAGCAGCCGCATAGCACAGGGAGATCAGCTCGGTGCTTTGTGTCCACCTAGAGGGGTGGGATAGGGAGGGTGGGAGGGAGATGCAAGAGGGAGGAGATAGGGGGATGTATGTATATGTATAGCTGATGCGCTTTGTTATAAAGCAGAAACTAACACACCACTGTAAAACAATTATACTCCAATAAAGACGTTAAAAAAAAAGAATAACAGTCTTGGGGCTCTGAATTCACCTGTGGGCCAGAGTAGAGTGACAACAGCCTGATGGCAGCTCGGGACTGGAGGGAGGGGAAGGGGGGAAGGTATTCATTCATTTGTACATGAGTCCAGAAGCCTCCCTCTCTTTCCTGGGAGGAAGTGGTATTTCTTTCCCATGTGGCTGTCCCTTTGGCACACAAAGCCGTCTCTGCGCCTACTCACTCGTCTGGACTGGGGACCAGGTAACTCCATGAATTATTTTTGTCGAGGTGGATGTTGTCGCCAAGGAGCGTTTGCTTTTTAACTGAGTTTGGGGATTTAGAAAGGAGTGAGTATGGGGCTCTATTTCATTTGGGTTTTACCTGTGGCCTTGCTCCTGGGCAGCCAGGGAGTCCTGTGGCCTGTGGTTTTCCCCGGCAGCTCCCCTTGGCCATCAGAGGGGCTGCAGGAGGCAGAGGAAGCCTGGTCTTGACGTGGCGGCCACAGGAACCCACCCACAGGCAAGGGCCTCCCATGCTGCACGGGCTCCCCTGCGGAGTCAGCCTCCTCCACACACCCCAGCCTCCATGCCTCTCTCTGCTTCTCCCCCAGCTTACACAGGAGCGCGGGATGGGGCCGTGTCCCCAGGTGCGCTCACAGAAAGGACCCGGCAGCTCCCGGCGCCCGCCTCGGCTGTGTGGAGAGACGGAGGGTCAAGGGGCGGTGGCACAGAGGGAACCAAGGCCCCGTTCTCAGGTGCCTGTCCTTTCCCCCCGCTGCCTCCTTTTTGTCTCACCCAGTACTCCTACGGTGGGGGACGCTATAGGAGTCCCCAGCAGCCCTGCCCGGCCCCGCAGCAGTTTGACTCTCCCATTTGCAGGGGCTGCTCCACATTGAGGAGCGGAAGGCGGCCGCTGGCCCAGCTGAGGGTCCAGCGGGTGATTGCGGCTTGAGGCGCCCAGGCGCCCTACACTGACTTTTCTGGGAGCCAGGAGATCCCAGTACTGTCTGAGCCTTCACGGTTTACTTTCTCAAGTCTTTTCCTTATCACGACACATGCTCATTGTAGAAAATATGAAAAATGCAGAAAACTATAAAGATGTTGAAAAACGATTACTAAGCGTCCATTCCCTTGGAAGCAACCACTAGTAAAACGTCAGCGTATCGTCTTCCAATCTTCTCTGCTGTTTCTTTTCCTTCATGTGGTTGAGCTCATATTGTACTCCTAATTTTGTGCAGTGTTTGTTTCTCTTAACAGTAGGTGATAAGCCATTCTCGATGACATTAAACATTTCGTAATGTTATTTTAAAGGCCAGCTGTGATGGTTCATTTACTTTCATGTGTCAGCTTGACCGGCCGTGGGTGCCCAGGTTAAACGTTATGTCTGTGTGTGTCTGTGAAGGTGTTTCTGGATGAGGTTAGCGTTCGAATCAGCGGACTCAGTAAAGGACATGAATAGAACAAAAAGTGGAAGGAAAAGGAATTTGACCTGTTTTCTGCCTTACTACTTGAGCTGGAGCATCTCATTTCATCTTCTCCTGCCCTCAGACTGGGATTTACACCAGTGGCTCCCCTGGGTCTCAGGCCTTCAGACTCGGACTAAATAACACCATTAGCTTTCCTGGGTCTCCACCTTGCAGACTACAGACTGTGGGGCTTCTCAGCCTCCATAATCACATGAGCCAATTCTCCATAATATATATATATATATATATTTTTTTTTTTTTTTTTTTTTTTTTGCGGTATGCGGGCCTCCCACTGCCGTGTCCTCTCCCGTCGCAGAGCACGGGCTCCGGACACGCAAGCTCAGCGGCCATGGCTCACGGGCTCAGCCGCTCCGCGGCATGTGAGATCTTCCCTTCCCGGACAGGGGCACGACCCCGTGTCCCTTGCATCGGCAGGCGGACTCTCAACCACTGCGCCACCAGGGAAGCCCTCCATAATATATCTTGATGACAGATAGATAGATAGATAGATAGATCAATCGATTCATATCTCCTCTGGAGAGCCCTGACTAATACAAAAGCTGTCACTGAGCCACCTCATATATAAGAAAGGAGAAATGCTTTCCACCTCTCAAAGGATGGATTAACAAAGAATTTGCAGCCACCTTTAATCCACCACAACAGGTGTATGAATGCTATGGTGCGCCACTGGGTTCACCAGAGAAACAGAACCAATAGGAGATACAGATACAGATATAGATACAAATACAGTTATAGCTCTCATTTACAATTACTATAAGGAATTGGCTCATACAGTTATGGGGGTGAGAAGTCCAAGATCTGAAGTTAGCATGCTGGAGACCCAGTGGTGTAAGTTCCAGTCCTGGTCTGAGTCCGAAGGCAGAAGTCTGATGCCCCAGCTCAGAGACAGTCAGGCAGAGAGAAAGAATCCTTTACTACTCAACATTTTATTTTATTCCCACTTTCAACAGATTGGATGAGGTCCACCCACACTGGGGAGGGCAATCTGCTTTACTCAGTCTACTTGAATTCAAACGTTAATCTCATGCAGAAACACCACACTCACAGACACACCCAGAATAATAGATAAAGAAATATCTGGGCACCCTGCGACTGAGTCAAGTTGACACGTCAAATGAAGCAACGCAGTCATCCAGCGCCTCCTTCCAGACGAAGGCATTTGTTTCCCTGCTGGCAGTATTGGCTGCTCACAGCTGAGTGTCTCCCCAGAAACAGTCCCCTCCCAAAGTTCCACCCCCCTCAAAGCACAGCTCCCTCCCAAAGCAATCCTCTTCCCTCACTCCCTGGCAGATGCTGCTCTCCAAGTCCTCCCTAGTAACCAGACACAGATCTCTGCCTCAGAGTGTTTCCCACCAACCTGACCTAGTCAGAGAAAGAGGAGACCGAGCTCTGACTGGGGCAAGTAGCCATGCAGGCAGACTCTGAAATAAAATCAGAGCCTTCTGCAGGCAGTGGGATTAGTGAGGCTGTAATCTGAGGCCCTGGGGTGGAGTGGGTAGAATGAGAGGATCAGGAAACAGGTGAAAACAGAGTAAACACTGACCTAACCAATCCACTAATGTTAATCACTTAGGCTGTCTCTAACGTTCACTGTTATAAATAAAAAGCATTGCAATACATGCCTTGATTCCTAAATTCTTTTGTTCACAGTTCTGATCACTTTCTTAGGACAGATTTTGAACAATGAAATTATGAATGAAAGACTAAGTTTTTTGGAGGCTACCAGAACTTTCCAAGACCCCTATTCACACTGCATTTACACAGCATTCTCCTTCAGCCAAACTCCTAAGAGACCTGATTTAGGGAAGGTCATTGACTCAGCTGGAGAATTAATTATTCATCTGAATTGGTCTGTGCAAAAGGCTCCAGAGAGCCTACAAGAATAAATTGAAATGCTATTAGAACTAACAGGTGAATTTAATAAAGTGTCTGCATGCAAAATTCAATAGCTTCCTCATCAACTACCAATAGCCAATTAGAAAATACAATGAGGGTGGGTGGATGGGAGGGTGGAGAACATAGTCAAAAAACAATTAACAGTAACAAAAATACCCAGGATTGATTTTACCAACAAGTGTGGGAAACAGGAAAACTAGATCTTAAAAATGTACAAACTTTTCTAACACACATGAAATAATTAATTAGACGGAAAGGCATGGCGTATTCCTAAGAAAAATGAATGTACTGTAGGGTTAAACTATAAAAAAAAAGTGAATGTTCTGTAGGGTTAAACTATAGATTAAACACAGTCCAGTCAAAAGTCCAAAGAGGTTTGTCATTTTCTTGTTAAACATGCCACAGTTGTACTAAAGTTTACTCAGAAGAAATACATATGCAAGAGTAGCTAAGAAAAAACTTGAAGAGGAATGAGAAGGAATTTTGCTCCAAAATAATCAAACGCTATGCAGCCATGAAAAAGAATGGAATATTTCCAAGAGATGTCATAAAAAGGAAAACCCCTGGTGCAAAACACCTAGTGCAATATTCTCCGCTGTACATGCCTAGGTGCCTATAAGTGCAGCGACTGTCTAGAAGGACACACAAGAAACCCTAAAATGGGACGTCTCTGGTTGTCCAGTGGTTGGGACACGGCACTTTCACTGCCAAGGGCCCAGGTTCAATCCCTGGTCGGAGTGCAAGCCGAGTGGTGTGGCTAAAAAAAAAAAAAAAGAAACCCTAACATGGTGCCTCTAGGGAAGGGAACTCAGTGTCTGAGGACCTAGGTTAGGAGGGACAGAGGAACAGTATCTTTTATTTTTTTGTAAAACTGCCTTTTATTTTTTAATTATTTTTTTAACATCTTTATTGGAGTATAATTGCTTTACAATGGTGTGTTAGTTTCTGCTTTATAACAAAGTGAATCAGCTGTACATATACATATATCCCCATATCTCCTCCCTCTTGTGTCTCCCTCCCACTCTCCCTATCCCACCCCTCTAGGTGGTCACAAAGCATGAACAGTATCTTTTAAATTGGGGTTTGGTCAATAGAATGTGAGCTCCAAGGTGGCAGGAACTCAATTCAGTTCAGTGCCCTCTGCCACGCCTAGAGGTGATCGATTAATACTTGCTGAGTGAATGAAGGTGCGACCTCCCTCATGCCTCATTAGATCATTAAATAGGCACGCTAACAGCATCTACCTCCTGACCTTGTGAGGACGGAAGATACTCATGCTCGTGAAACACGACACGATGCCTGTAATGAAACAAGAGCTCAATAAGAGACAGTTATTAATATTGGGTTACTTTCTGGCAAAAGAGGAAGCTCCCTTACAGCAAAATTGGCAAGTAGGTTTCACCTCACATGTCAACTCCAGTTATCTGTATGGTTGCCTGTACTTTTTTTTTTTTTTTGCAGTACGCGGGCCTCCCACTGCCGTGTCCTCTCCCGCTGTGGAGCACAGGCTCGGGACGCGCAGGCTCAGCGGCCATGGCTCACGGGCCCATCCGTTCCGCAGCATGTGGGATCTTCCCGGACCGGGGCACGAACCCATGTCCCCTGAATCGGCAGGCGGACTCTCAACCATAGCGCCACCAGGGAAGCCCGCCTGTACTTTTTTGTTGAAAAAGATGCTGAGGTCAAGGCTGGGCTGGATGGTAGGAGTGCAGTGATGAGTCAGCAATGATTGCCACAGGCAAAGGAGGAAGTAGGGTGGCCTGGGTGCCCCTTCTTTGCTATCTCCTCACAGCACTCAACCCCAAGGACCTCCTCAAATGGCATTAGCCAGCTCCTTACAGAGGTAAAATGTCAAGATGAGACAGACTTGTTCTCCCTGCAGTTTGCGGGGGAGGACAGTCTCCCAAGGAGGGCAGGTTGCCCTGGGAGCAGAGCCTCGCCCACGTGTCTGGATCTCCCTGCAGAGGCCGAGGTGGGGTCATTGCTCCCTTGAGGACAGGATGGGCTCCCTAAACCCAGGCAGGAGAGAGGTGGAAATTAGCCAGTTATCTGGAGGTGGGCAAAACCCTTCTAGGACAATCATCCTCTCTCCTCTTTCCTGTGGATTCACTCAGGTCATTGAGGGCAAAAGGCATCCCAGAGACCCTTCTTCCCCCATGTTCCAGATGCCGTGGGCCTCACCGTCAACTTCCACACTCCCCTCCAACGGCTCTTTCATTTAGTGCTAATAACTCTACAAAGTTGCTTTATCGCCTCTACTTTACAGATGAGAAACGAGAAGACTGGAGGGTCTAAGTGATTTGTTCAAGGTCACCCCCTTGTCTCTTTGCCTTTATCCTGGGGAACTGGGCTGTGAAGGTGGGCAGAGGGTGAGTTTCCTCACGCTTCCTGTCCTCCAGAACTTGGAATCTCTTGGGAGGAGCCCTGGCCTTTTGCTTTTCCCCTTTTGTCCCTCGCCCACCTGGAGCAGCTCAGATCCTTCACTGCTTCCCTGGGAAAGAACATGGGTCCCTTGTTAAGACCCTAAATTGCCTAAATCTCACCAAGGAGCTCAAAACCCAGAGGCACAGCAGCAGGTCCCTGGGAGCTGTGTGGGCCCTCCCCAGAACCCTCACCCCAGCCCCAGAACATTCATGCTTCCTGGAAAGACTGGGGTCCTGCTGGGGGCCACCTCTGGAGATCGCCCTCAATGCATTCTCTTAAGCACCGGCTTGCTACCAAGCGTGGCTGGGGGCTGGGCAGACGGAAGGAAAGACACCCCGTCCCACTCACCCTCCTGCAACTCACACTCTAGCAGGGAGGGCACACCCAGTAATAGACTTTCAAGGGCACCACTGAAGGATTCATAGGCGCTCTGGGTGCTCAGTTAATTAGCCAAGTGTGGACATGTGTTTCAAACTGTGTGAAAATGCATGGCGTGCTTGGGGCAGGTGCTGAGCTTCCCGTCCCAGAAGGTCTGCAAACAGAGGGTAAGGGACCTCTGGCCTTCCTACAGAGAGACTTAAGTCCCTTCTGTCCTCTTCATCTGGCCCCTGGCCGTGGGGATAGGGATGGGATATGCATTTACTCAGTGGGATAATCCTTAGCACATGCCTGCTACACAGAGTAAGTGCTCAGCGATTGTCAGCTGCTGTTATGAACGATTCTATTTGAGTTTAGGGCACCCATCCTCTTGCAGAGAGAAAGGGTTCTTCCCCTTCGCCAGCTGCACCTGTGCACAGCTGGCTGTGGACAGGAGAGCCCGGCTGGCAGCTGTCCCCACAGATAGGAGCAAGGGTATGTGATTTCCTGAGCAGTCACTTCAATCCTGATGTCCCTTCAACGGTCCTTGTCAAATTGCCATGGCTCTTCCCAGAGGTTTTCATGACTATGGAAAATAAATAGCCATTATCTGACCTCCAGGGGAATGGAGATGTCTGCAGAATTCCAGGAAAGGCAGTTATAAAACCGAGTAGAGCCAATCCACCCTTTCGATATTTGCAAACCCCAATGCAAAACTAAGGTATGGAGTCCTGGCTACTGCCAAAGAAATCACAAAATAAATATAGTCACCACTCAAAGTCTTTATTCACCTATTTTGATGTGCATGAGTACATCTGGCTTCTGGTAGCCAAGGAAACAGAGAGAGAGAGAGAGAGAGAGGAAAACAATTACAAAAATATGTGAAGACTGGTGTCTTTTGCCCTGGGATAGGGGAGAAAGGAGCTGGTCAAGCAAAGGACTTAATTTTTTCTTTTTTTTTCTTTCTTTTTTTTTTTTTTTTTTTTTGCAGTACGTGGGCCTCTCACTGTTGTGGAGCACAGGCTCCGGATGCGCAGGCTCAGCGGCCATGGCTCACGGGCCCAGCCGCTCTGCGGCATGTGGCATCTTCCCGGACCGGGGCACGAACCATGTCCCTTGCATCGGCAGGCAGACTCTCAACCACTGCGCCACCAGGGAAGCCCCAGGACTTAATTTTTAAGTTAATACTTTATCATAAAAACCTGGCATTATTGATTACAAGAAGTTTTTTTTAATAGCTGAGATTTTATTCTAATAGCTGTAACTACAGTGCTTGTTTGTCGAAATGAAAACTGAAAACAAGTATACAAAACAGTTGATTACTAATTGTGTATTGAAAGCAGTTAGAGGTTCCACGACACCAAATAAACCAGTTCTGAGGTTTTCCCCAAGATAAAGTTTAACAGCTCCAGCTTCGTCAATGTTTATCAATATACAAAAGAAAACAGTAGAGCTTATCATTTTTAGATGGCAAATCTGACCCTTGTAGGCTGAGGGAGTGAAAGCACACGTGGACAGGGGCTCCGAAGGGCTGGGGCTCAAGGATGACCACCCGCGCTCCTGCTGGTGAGACCCCCAGAGAGCCCAGAGCAGGCAAGCAAGGGGACTGCAGGGCTCCCGCTCAAACCAGAGTATCCCAAACAAAGTGCCCATGCTGACCCCAGAAAAGGCTGGGGTTCCTCCAAGGGGTCTGAGACGGTGGCTGCAGCCACCAGCCCATCTCCTGGGCAGCTATGTAAGCACAGAAACAAACACAGACGCTGTGGGGTGTGGGATGACTCAAGACAGAGCAAATCACAGGGACCCTACTGTGACCATGTAGATGGATCATGGCTGGTTCTATCCCGTTTCACGTTCCCAACAGGAAACAGATCACTAGTGGACCAGACTCAGGCCATTACTGCAGAACCTACACTAGGCACATTTCTCCCTTCTGTGTGTTCAAGTGTTCTCCTTACCTTGTGTTTGTAACTATTTTTTAAAATGCACTGGGGCTTTCCTGGTGGCGCAGTGGTTGAGAGTCCACCTGCCGATGCAGGGGACACGGGTTCGTGCCCCGGTCCGGGAAGATCTCACATGCCGCAGAGCAGCTGGGCCCATGAGCCATGGCCGCTGAGCCTGCGCGTCCGGAGCCTGTGCTCTGCAACAGGGGAGGGCACGGCAGTGAGAGGCCCGCATACCGCAAGGAAAAAAAAAAAAAGCAGAGTTTGGGTTAAAAAACAACCACCAAAATGGATCTTAACACAGATCTAAAGCCCAGGGGAGGAGCATCGGGCCTGTCTGACACAGTGACTCCTGGGTGACCCGTGTGCCTAAAATCCCTTCTCAGTACTAAACAGTGGGTCGACTTTATTTTGACAATAAAAAAAAGCTGAGTAATATTGCATAGGAGTACCAGAAACTGACTCACTGGAAACAGAAACTATTTACATTAGATAGAAACCCAGTTGCAGGCCGCGTCTGCACATTTACAGCGTGGTGAAGCACACTGTGACCGACCATGGCGACAGCTCCTGGCACTCACACCCCAGGGGCACGTTTGCCACATGAGAGTAAAGAGAGGGTAGAAGGACGGAGTGAGAGGGGAGGAGAGAAGAGTACCACCCACTTCCGGTTCCGGAGCTGATTGGACATCCGGTCCAGCCCCTCATAGAGCCCGTCCCCGCTGGCGGCACAGGGGGTCTGAATGCACCAGTTCCTGTGGCACAGAGAGTGCGGACCCAGCTTGCCCGTCATCTAGGCTACATTCATGGCATTGGGGAGGCCCTGCTTGTTAGCAAACATGAGGAGAATGGCGTCCCTGAGCTCGTCTCCTGCCAGCATCCCATGAGCGCCTCTGGGGCCTCATTCACACGCTCTCTGTCATTGCTGTCAACCACGAAGGTGAGAGCTTGTGTGTTCTGGAAGCAGTGGCGCCACAGAGGCCGGATCTTGTCCTGGCCACCCACACAGTGAAGCTGATGTTATTGTATTCCACAGTCTCCACGTTGAAGCCTGTAGTGGGAATGGTGGTCACGATTACACCCAGCTTCAGTTTGTACAGAATGGTGGTCTTTCCTGCAGCGTCTAGGACCACCAGGAGAATGCTCGTTTCTTTTTTGCTAAAAAGGCCCTTGAAGAGGTTTGCAAAGATATGCCCCACGCCATAGGCCCGTGGGAGCAACGCTGGCCAGAGAAACCCTGGTCGGCCGCAGGGCAGCTGCTGCTCCGAGGCAGGTGCTGGTTTCGCTCTGCGAGAAGCTTTAAAATGTTTCACTGCCATCCAAAAACCACGTGAGGATGAAAATGCCCTTCCTTTTCTTATGTAATGTGAAAAAGAGAAACCTTTCTTTACCCTAAAAACACTTGGTGTACCTGGCAAAAAGCGGGTTCAAATAAAAGTTCCATAAAAGGCCCCAGAGATAGAGCCCTGGGCCAGGTCGGAGCCCTGCCCTGGTCCTAGCTCAGCGGCCAAGGGATCCTAGGAGTATCATCCCGTTTCCGTCAGCTGTGAGACTAGGGTGGGAACAATTGCCCCTCAATGATCTAAGCCAGGATTGTTATGAAGATCACCTGAGATGATAGGAAAGCCCTGCCCAGCCAGTCTTCAAGAGAAAGGAGCAATGTCCAAACCCAGAGGCCCCCAAGGGGGCACCATGATCACAACGCTGCAAAACTGGATTGAAAACCTGTCACAGCCAGACCACCTTCCCTCAGGTAAGCTTCATCCACTTCTCAAATGACCAGGCTGTCGCCACCCTGCCTGGGAAAGATCAGGAAGGGAAATGAGAAGGGGAGAGATGTTTTTCTTCATTCTGTCTCTCCCATCCTGAGAAAAGCTTCAAGCCAGGAGGGGATGGAGGAGCCCACCATCCCTCCCCCTACTCACCCCTATGGGTCTTGGCTCCCGTTTCCCATGGGGTGGACGGCCCCAGGAATCCCAGGCTGAAGTTGATTGGCAGCCCCTCAGCCCTGCCTTTGCCCACACTCCGCTATTTTGATCCAGAGGCCATGGCTGTGGCTCTGCCTCTCTCGACAGCCATGGGTTCTTCTAGGCCACAACATGGCGGAGCTGGTGACAGGAAGGGCAAAGGAAGCCCACACTCCTTCAGGGAACTTTTTTTTTTGCTTTTTTTGCGGTACGCGGGCCTCTCACTGTCATGGCCTCTCCCATTGCGGAGCACAGGCTCCGGACGCGCAGGCCCAGCGGCCCTGGCCCACGGGCACAGCCGCTCCGCGGCATGTGGGATCCTCCGGGACCGGGGCACGAACCCGCGTCCCCTGCATTGGCAGGCGGACTCTCAACCACTGCGCCACCAGGGAAGCCCAGGGAACCGTCTTTTGTGCAAAGGGGGAAACAGGCCCTGAAGGGGGCAGGCCAGGTGGCAGAGGAGATCGGATGAGGACAGAGCACTGGCCCAGGTGTCAAAAGACCTGGGCTTGTATCCCAGCCTCATCCCGTGCCATCTTCCTTGTCTGGGCCTCAATTTGCCATGTCTCTGAAAGGGATCGTGGTCTCTGACCAGCGTAACACATAAGTGTAATGTCGGATCTTAACAAACGGCACCGCGAAACAGAGGAAAGCTTCAAGTGAGCTTTATTAGGGAGCGCTCCCGGGCGAGGTTCACTGGTCCGAGAGAAAGGGGCCAGAGAAGTCGCACCCGGGCGAGGGTTGGGCAAGATTTTATAGGGGAAGAAGGGAAAGGGCTGTGGTGAATCTGGGAGGGTGCAGGGTATTCCTTATTTGGTGGTCTTTTCGGGTATTCTGGGGGACCGTTGCTCCCGCTCCTCGAAAGGCGGGAAAGCTGGGCTGGGTTCAAAGTCCCCAGGTCAGTTCCTGGAACTGGGTGGTCCGGAATGTCTCCAGGTCAGTTCCTGGAACTGGGTGGTCCGGAGAATTTCGGTCTGATGCAATCTGTGAATCTGATTGTGTTCCCCCTGCCTCGGGCAGTTGGCCTTACATCCCGACATCTTTGGTGTAATGGGGCGGCGTTCTGATGTCTGGCTACTTGCTGAATGGGGGCGTCGAAAGGGGAGTCAGGCGACCAGAGGTCCGAGGCTTAGGGGAGGCCAGTGTGGGGTCCTGTAGGAAGCAAGGTGTAAGGGCCGAGGAGCATTTTGGTTGTGGCCACCCGAGAGACTTCCTCCATGCGCCTGCGAAGGAACCTAAGGAAACAGGGAGCAAGCATGAACAAGATACAGATGAGAATTAAGGGGCCTGAGATTGGTGTTAGCCAGGTATAGAGGGTGGATCGCCGCCAATCGGGAATTGGGGAGGCGGACTGTTGGTGTTTGCGTTGGAGTTCTTCTCTTAAGCGATGGAGGGCTTTTACGTTGTCTTCGACGAGTCCTGTTTCATTGATGTAATAGCAGCATTCCTCCTGTAGGAAGAGGCAGGTACCCCCCTTTGTCGGCCGTCAGGAGATCGAGGGCTCGTCGATTTTGGAGGGCAACTCGGGCTACTGAGGTGATCTGGCGCTGGAGGGAGGTGATGGAGGCGGCAAAAGCCTCGATGGCTAGCTGGAGTTTCTGTTCTAGGTCACGGGATGTTGAGACACTGTGTGTTAGGGCTCCTCCCCCGATGCCCGCAGCAACGAGAGAGGAGGCTAGGGAAATGCCTGCGACCATAGGGAGAAAGACGGCCCTTTGGCCCTTAGATAGGCCGAGGGCCCACGTGAGTGCTATCAGTTAAGCCCTTTGAGATGTTGTCCTTTCTGGGAGGCTGTTAGCCTCGGTAATAGTTGAGATAGTTACCACCGCATAGCATAGGCTGCCCTTCGGCGTCTGTGAGGACCGAGTATTGAGCTGCCATCTACGAAAAGGGTGCGGTGCGGGTTTGAAAGAGGGATGTCAAAGAGTCCCTGTCTCGGTGGGCTCAGGGCCTCTACGACTTGGGGGCAGGAGTGGGAAGGGGAGGTCCCGGTATTGGAGATAGGCAAGAGGGAGGCCGGGTTTAGGCGGGGGGAGAGGTCGAGGGAGACAGCAGGGTTTTCAATGAACAGCAGGTGGAACTCCTGGATGCGGGAGGGGCCCAGGAGGAAGAGAGACTTGTGGCCTAGAAGGTCGACCAGCCGGTGGGAGGAAAACACGGTTAGTGGGTGGGCCAGAGTCAGTTTGTTTGTTTGGTCCGAAGGCATGGTTGCCATCCCCGAATGGTTGGCTCTAGCTGTTTGGAGAGGTAAGCCACGGGGCGGTAGGAAGGCCCTCCAGGCTGGGCAAGGAGTCCAGTGGCTATTCCGGCCCGTTCATCCACAAAAAGGTGAAAAGGTCGGTTTGAGCTGGGCAGAGAAAGGGGAGAAGATATCAGAGCGTTAAGGAGGGTGAGAAAGGCCTGTCGAACGGCGGAAGGAGAGGAGCTCTGGAGGGGAGAGTGGTAAGAGATTCGGGAAGGTCGGTTAGTGGAGAGGAATCCAAGGGGATTGAGGTTTTGGATAGAGGAGATGTTTGTTTGGCGAGGAGGATTTGAGAGGTAGAACAATTGACGCAAAGGGAGGGGCGGGAGCGCAAATACCAGAAGGCCTGAACATTGGGGACCTCGGACCATTTGCCCATCCTGCGGCAGTAATTATCTAGATCACGGAGGATGTTAAAATCGAAAGTCCCTTCAGGATTGATTGTCTAGAGGATATTGTGGCCAGGCCACAGCGGAATAGAAAATAAGCCGTCGGCGACGGAGATCTTGGGAAAAACCGAGGGCTGTAAAATTGGCTAGGAGGCACCCCAGGGGCGTCTTAGGATCTGGTTTCGATTGTGAGGTTCCCATGACCCCCAGTCTGTCCCTGAGTGAATGGAGAGGGAGAGAGGCGTCCCTGGTGTCTCAGTCTCCAATTCACGACAGGTGGGAGGGCGGTCAGGCAATTGGGACGTCTCCACAGTTGCCCGTGGCCCGGAGAGAGGACGGAGGAATCCCTGACGCGGCCGCGATTAAGGACAGGGAGTCCGGTGGGCAGGGACTCTGAGGGTCGGAGGGAACAAGGGAGGGGGACTTACCCCGTTTTCTGCCGGATCAGGTGGATGAGTAGAGCTTCCCTGGTTGTCTCCTGGGTGAGGGGAGGAGCGGCCCGCGCCGTAACCCGCGGGGCTTGGAACCCCTCCCGGGTTTCGGCACCAAATGTAAGGTCGGATCTTAACAAACGGCACCGCGAAACAGAGGAAAGCTTCAAGTGAGCTTTATTAGGGAGCGCTCCCGGGCGAGGTTCACTGGTCCGAGAGAAAGGGGCCAGAGAAGTCGCACCCGGGCGAGGGTTGGGCAAGATTTTATAGGGGAAGGAGGGAAAGGGCTGTGGTGAATCTGGGAGGGCGCAGGGTATTCCTTATTTGGTGGTCTTTTCGGGTATCCTGGGGGACCGTTGTTCCCGCCCCTCGAAAGGTGGGAAAGCTGGGCTGGGTTCAAAGTCCCCAGGTCAGTTCCTGGAACTGGGTGGTCCGGAATGTCTCCAGGGCAGTTCCTGGAACTGGGTGGTCCAGAATGTCTCCAGGGCAGTTTCTGGAACTGGGTGGTCCGGAGAATTTCGGTCTGATGCAACCTGTGAATCTGATTGTGTTCCCCTGCCTAGGGCCAGTTGGCCTTACAAATGCTCGTTTCTTTTTTGCTAAAAAGGCCCTTGAAGAGGTTTGCAAAGATATGCCCCACGCCATAGGCCCGTGGGAGCAACGCTGGCCAGAGAAACCCTGGTCGGCCGCAGGGCAGCTGCTGCTCCGAGGCAGGTGCTGGTTTCGCTCTGCGAGAAGCTTTAAAATGTTTCACTGCCATCCAAAAACCACGTGAGGATGAAAATGCCCTTCCTTTTCTTATGTAATGTGAAAAAGAGAAACCTTTCTTTACCCTAAAAACACTTGGTGTACCTGGCAAAAAGCGGGTTCAAATAAAAGTTCCATAAAAGGCCCCAGAGATAGAGCCCTGGGCCAGGTCGGAGCCCTGCCCTGGTCCTAGCTCAGCGGCCAAGGGATCCTAGGAGTATCATCCCGTTTCCGTCAGCTGTGAGACTAGGGTGGGAACAATTGCCCCTCAATGATCTAAGCCAGGATTGTTATGAAGATCACCTGAGATGATAGGAAAGCCCTGCCCAGCCAGTCTTCAAGAGAAAGGAGCAATGTCCAAACCCAGAGGCCCCCAAGGGGGCACCATGATCACAACGCTGCAAAACTGGATTGAAAACCTGTCACAGCCAGACCACCTTCCCTCAGGTAAGCTTCATCCACTTCTCAAATGACCAGGCTGTCGCCACCCTGCCTGGGAAAGATCAGGAAGGGAAATGAGAAGGGGAGAGATGTTTTTCTTCATTCTGTCTCTCCCATCCTGAGAAAAGCTTCAAGCCAGGAGGGGATGGAGGAGCCCACCATCCCTCCCCCTACTCACCCCTATGGGTCTTGGCTCCCGTTTCCCATGGGGTGGACGGCCCCAGGAATCCCAGGCTGAAGTTGATTGGCAGCCCCTCAGCCCTGCCTTTGCCCACACTCCGCTATTTTGATCCAGAGGCCATGGCTGTGGCTCTGCCTCTCTCGACAGCCATGGGTTCTTCTAGGCCACAACATCGCGGAGCTGGTGACAGGAAGGGCAAAGGAAGCCCACACTCCTTCAGGGAACTGTCTTTTGTGCAAAGGGGGAAACAGAGGCCCTAGTGGGGGCAAGCCAGGTGGCAGTGGAGATCAGATGAGGACAGAGCACTGGCCCAGGTGTCAAAAGACCTGGGCTTGTATCCCAGCCTCATCCCGTGCCATCTCCCTTGTCTGGGCCTCAATTTGCCATGTCTCTGAAAGGGATCGTGGTCTCTGACCTGCGTAACACATAAGTGTAATGTCGGATCTTAACAAACGGCACCGCGAAACAGAAGAAAGCTTCAAGTGAGCTTTATTAGGGAGCGCTCCCGGGAGAGGTTCACTGGTCCGAGAGAAAGGGGCCAGAGAAGTCGCACCCGGGCGAGGGTTGGGCAAGATTTTATAGGGGAAGAAGGGAAAGGGCTGTGGTGAATCTGGGAGGGCGCAGGGTATTCCTTATTTGGTGGTCTTTTCGGGTATCCTGGGGGATCGTTGCTCCCGCCCCTCGAAAGGCGGGAAGGCCGGGCTGGGTTCAAAGTCCCCAGGTCAGCTCCTGGAACTGGGTGGTCCGGAATGTCTCCAGGGCAGTTTCTGGAACTGGGTGGTCCGGAGAGTATCGATCTGATGCAACCTGTGAATCTGATTGTGTTCCCCTGCCTCGGGCCCGTTGGCCTTACAGGCTGGGAAGAATTCACTGCAGCGGGTGACTGTCTCCTACACCCCTCATCCTCATCATCCTTAACAGACAATCACTAAGGACACCATCGGCCACACCCTGGGGTTGGGATTGCCATCACGGGGCTCCATCTACTTGCGGAAGTAAGATCTAAAGAAATGACAAGTAAGCCACAGTCGCATATGCTGTCAAGTGAGTAGACGTCAACCAGAAAGGGTCAGGGACCAAGGGAGGGACCACAATGCCCTGGGTTGGATGAGGTTCCCAAGGAGAAATGCTGGATAGCACATGAGTGGAGAAGGACAAATTGGTGTGGACAAGGCACAGCAAAAAGAACACAGGTGGTGTGCTCAAGGGATTGTGACCAGCAGTTTATTATTCTTTTTCTATCACTTTGTATTTTGGGACCCTTTCACATACATCACCTCAGGAAATGACTCTGTTGTCCTTCACAAACGCAGCTCCCTGGACCAGATGGCCTTCTGTTCCAGTGAGTTCAGTGGAATTAAACGAACTCCTACTATGTGTAAATCATTGTTCAGTATTGCAGGGTACATAGAAAAGTGTAAAATATAGTCCCTGCCCTTAAGGACAGAAAGGATTTTCCTTCCATCAAATGGCCAGGGAAGGAGATTCCGGGGTGACTCTGCAGCAGTGAAGTATTCGTCTGACAAAAGGCAGCAGGCTCTGGACAGCATGGACGAGCCTAAGGAAAACTGGATTTGCCATCTATCAAGATGCTCCATTTGGGGGTTGTCCAAAAGGTATTCTGGTGACTCTGCAGTTTCCTTCTCAGAATTGGTTACCAGGCTCAATCAGTATGTGCCCTTCACATTCTTCCCACTATATTACTTCATAAGCACAGAAGCCTGTCTGCAGCCAAACACCAGCTCAGAATCAAAAGCTGAAGTAACTGCAGATGTACCTATAACTCAGCCATGTCTAGACCACTGAATAACAGCCCAATCAATGAGCAGTCTCAGACTCTGCAATTAATCCCAGAAAGGACGAGACATCGGGACAAGAAAGAAAGAACCAAAGTAAGACAATGCATGCGTGCAACTTCTGAATCAGCCAACCTTGGGCAAAGGAAGGTCTGGAAATTTTCACTCTGCCTGAGAGAAACAAAGCAACCTCATCCTGGCCCTTTAAGTGCCAATTAGGACTGAGTGAGAGAAAGCACAGTTGAACAACATCTGAGACAAAACGAAATACAAACTTACCCTGGGCATCCTCAGTCTGATGATGTGGCTACTACCATGATGGAGCAGTCCACGGAGAAGTTTCAGGAACTTTCCAAGTTGAGTGGGCGGAGTTGCCGCTTATATGACAGAATTGGCAGATGCCTGTCAGTTACTTCTCAAAAAGTGAGTGGGAGGAATATTAAGCAAAGAACTAGCTACGTGGATCAGCCAGAGGGCCTATGACTGATGATTCTGGGTGGCCAGCACTCACAGAGGCATGTTTGACCTCCTGCTTCCTCAGACAACTGAAGATTAAATACATGGTGAGAAGGGGATCTCTGGAACCTTGAGGTTCTGCACTCTGAATTTTTAGCTGGAAAACCTCTTTTCAAGGCAAAAACATAGCAAAGGACATTTGGAAGTATTTCGAAGAACGAATTCACGTGCACTAACTTTGTAACAGAGGAAGCTGCAGATCTCACTTCAAGACAGCTGAAGCAGAATCCTCGCTGCAGGCGAAGTCTAGAGCAAGGGACTGTACACCCTGGATCAAAGCAGAGTCTTCAAAACTACCAAGTCTCCCATCTACCCCCCTCCACACCCCCCCACCAAAAAAGCAAAGAAACAGCCACCACACAATCTTAAGACTCTTTATTTAAAATAAGTATCTCTGGGCTTCCCTGGTGGCGCAGTGGTTGAGAGTCCGCCTGCCGATGCAGGGGACACGGGTTCGTGCCCCGGTCCGGGAAGATCCCACATGCCGCGGAGCAGCTGGGCCCGTGAACCACGGCCTGTGAGCCTGCGCGTCCGGAGCCTGTGCTCCGCAATGGGAGAGGCCACAACAGTGAGAGGCCCGCGTACCGCAAAAAAAAAAAAAAAAAAGTATCTCTGAGTCAGGCTGCTGTATAACCAAGCAGGAAAATCTACTGAAACTTGACAGTTTTGATCAATGGCCTTCAGTCTTGGATGTTAATGAAATGTTTGTTATTGTTGTTGCTTTTTAACCAAGCGGTCTGTAACTCCACTTTCAGGTCTAATTCAGAAAACTCCATTTCATGAAACATCAGGCTCTGAAGTGAAGAAATGAGCATGATTCTCCTAGCATGAATACTCCCGAGGCAAGCGTTAAGAAGCTGCCCAGATAACCCATGGTGAGGTGGCCCAGAGGAGGACACCATACAAGCAATCTGGTTGTTGAGTAAGTGGATGATTCATCTTATTGCTTTTTTAAAGAACGTTGCAGTGTGTGTACTTTTAAACTGTATTGTAAATCACACATTAATTTGTTCCACATAGGAACGCCTACACTGAGAATCATTACACTTTTTCAGGTCAACATTCTTTAAACATTATTTTAGCTTGTTTTATGTTATTAACTAGTTAATTATTATTATTGCAAATGACCTTATATTCTCTTTCTTAAAGGTATGAAGTGAGTGGATACTGGCCAAATAATTTATACACATAGGTATTTGGCTATGTTTGTATCAATTAATATAAAAACCATAAAATATACCCATTTTAAAATCGTATCTTGTAAACCTTTAGAAATGTTACATAAAAAATAATTTACTCCTGTGCCTACCTTCTTTATAGGTAAGAAGACAGACCAAATTTACATTTTCTTTGTCCTTTTTCTTTAAAAGTATATATTTATTTATTACATTGCCTGCAGAATTAGATTTTCTCTTGTGTCTTTTCACTGACAAAACTGATAGGGGTTCTGGCACACTATCCAGCTCAGAAATATTCTTGAGTAATAAAGTGAAGACAATATTGAATACGAATTCACCAAAACTGCCTCTGTGATTTAGTTCAATGCAAATCCTTTATGTATGCAGATTATATAATCCAATTTGCTATTTTTCTTTTGCATCTTTAAGCTTTCTAAATAGTTTCAAAAGTAAACTATCAGACATAATTTTTTGCAAAATTATATTCACAAATAACCATATGCTGAAAGTTATGTATTAAGGAGTGACTTTTTAAATGAAAATGATACTAGTATGTGGATTTTTAAATATGCGTAAAAAACGGAGTTTTAATGGGCAAAAATTAGCAGCTTAAATAGTAATGGGATGAACAATAATTTTGAGGTTTAAGTTTTGTTTTCCTTGGGATTCTTATTATATAGTTGTATCTTAAATATAGATTTAAGAAATTTAGAAAACATAACATCATTATATGATAAAGTATATGGAGAAATGCAAAATTGTCATTGTAAATGTTCAACAATATATATTTTTAATTTAGTGATTCAAACATCATTTAATAAAATAAAATAAAGGCAAAAAAAAAGAAAAGAACTGTGCAGTAACTTCGAGCAGCTGAATGATGTTTTAAACATACTGGGCTGCTATACCTGTCAGAAGAAAAATCTGGATCTAAGAAAATCTGGCAAAGCTATCTGAAATGAACCCAATTTTTATCTATCCTAAATGTTCATATTATTTTTAAATGTTAATTTATAGATATTTGTACACTACGGGAAAAAGTGGTGAGCAGACAGCTGGCCAAGGGAAAACAGATCAGAGGCCAGGCATGCTGTGGATCTTCTATTTACACCTTTAATAAAGTGTCTGACTCCCTCACAGAGTACAGGCCATCCTAGGGTTGATGGGTTGCCAAGCTGCTGCCAGAACATTTCGAACTCCCGAAGTTGCACTGTTTCAAGGTAACTCTGGAGATACAGCCTCTGTACTTTAGTTCTCTCCAAAAGGTTTCAGTATTTTCATGGTCTCTCTTTTACCCATCTTTAAACCAATTAAGGGCATTTCTGAGCATTCACTGGTTTCCCAAGATACTGCAATGAAATAGCCATATCCCTAGGTCAGCAATGGTTCTGAAGAAAGCATCACTTATTATGGCACCAGACTGGACTGGGGAATTAAGAGCTTTGTGCTGTATTTCCAACTCTTTCTCTGGCCATGCTCACTGCTCTCTCCACCACCGACCACCTCTCTTGAGTCCTCAGGAGGTGCTGGAAGAGAGGAAATGCAGGTTGGCACCACCCAGGCTAGTGTCTGTGAGCCACTGCCAACTGATTTCTAGTTAACTACCAACAGTTACCCACTCATTTGGCAAACAATTATCAGGTGTTGCTCCTGGCCAGGCCCCACGCCCTCAATTACTTTGCAAGTTTCTCCCACCCTCAAAGACTAGGTTGGAAATCATGTTTCTCTGCTCTTTCTTAATCGATTCCTGCAGTATGTAGGACTACATACCTGAATTAGAGTTAGGAATATCAAAAACATTTATAAATAACAAAGGATTCCCATATATTAGAAAGGAGAGTCTGTTATTCAAAAAGCCACAAAATATCTCATTTAGAGAAGACACTTAACAAAATATACATCTTAAAAATTCAGCAGTCAAGAATGCTTTTTATAATTGTTTCCATTTGAGCAACAGAGAATTAAAATGGATAATTATAAACACAACTTCCCACAAAATATGCAGGAAGCATCACCATGTTTTTCTGAGATTCCTCTCTGTGGTCAAATAACCACACACGAGGGAGGGACCAAAGTTCAGATGTGCCCCAGTCGCAGTGCCCCAAAGTGGCAGTGCACTCAAGGAGTTTCCTTCCCTCAGTAAATGACATGGGGGAGGCGGGGAGGCTTTACCAAGAAGCACACAATCCAGCTTCTTACCCAGTCTGCTACCATCATCAACTGTCAAACCATTTGCTCCTCTTTGCAAGAGGAGCTCCTTTAGAAGGTCCCAATAACTTCTGCTTATATTGTTCGACCAGCTGGTTGAAGCGAATTTCTGTCTTATTTCCCTTAGCTTTCTTCCTAGGTACCTACAAATGAAAGGTAAGGAAACATAAGATAATCGGTTTCAGGCATTAAGTATTACCTTACCCTTAGGCCAGCCAAGGGAGAAAGTAGGTTCAGAGATCTTGTCCACCACAAGAGGGACTTCCAGACAGTGACCCCGCAAGAATCATCCATTGGTAAGAAATCAGACCAGGAGTGCCTGAGAGAAGGGCCCCACTAAAGTACCGTGTTTCAAAGGCCTCTCCCCCTTCAATTCCCAAATGTTCACACGAATCTCCTCCGAGATGAGTCAGCCCCAAGTCTGGATGGTCTTGCTTGTTGCCCTTTCCCTCACCAAGAATTACAGGGTTTCAAAGAGAGCTCTATAAGATAGTGTGACGGGTCAGAGGCTTCCCAGAGACACAGATTTCTTGAGTAGGATGAGAAGCTAATGCTCTTGTACCCTTTAAAGAAAGGAACTAGGCAAGGAAAAAAAGAAAATTTGACTTCAAATGATCAAGAATGCAGGACCACCACTTTCTATTAAGAACTAGGGCTCCGGGCTTCCCTGGTGGCGCAGCGGTTGAGAGTCCGCCTGCCGATGCAGGGGACACGGGTTCGTGCCCCAGTCCAGGAAGATCCCACATGCCGCGGAGCGGCTGGGCCCGTGAGCCATGGCCGTTGGGCCTGCGCGCCCGGAGCCTGTGCTCCGCAACGGGAGAGGCCACAACAGTGAGAGGCCCGCGTAGCGCAAAAAAAAAGGAACTAGGGCTCCTTGGAAGCTAATGCCAGGGTTGACAAAGAAATAGATAAGTTGGGACATCCAGTTGTACTAGGAAGTAAGGACACTATCAAAGACAGGATCATGTCAGAAGGACTCAGGCAGGAGTCAACCTGAAGGGGCTTCTGCTGGCCTCAGATGGGACAAGAATAATGACTGCATCTGACTGAAACACATCAAGTACATAAAACCTCAGGAATTCACAATACTAAAAAAAATCGTACTGGTCATCTGAGGAGGTTGGTAGGGCAACAACTCATTACTCTGGAATGTGATAAAAGGAAAAGAACAAAATCAAGCATTTACCCTGCCTTTCCTACACAAATGATATTTCATGGGAACCAAACAGTTGACGAGGGGAGATTCTTTTTTTCTAGAATTCTTCTTTAAAAACACAAAAGCGTTGATAAAATTAGAAAATTACCATTCTGCAACTCGTATTGAAATACAGATCTAGATAGCAATCATCAGTGGGTGATAAGACCCTTAGGTGGGAGGCTGATGGGGGACTTTACAAATAGAGGGATAAGGTAGACAATTCCTGAACGTACTGATGAATCACAGCATCACTAAAAATGGGGCAACCAGACACTACGCACCTTACGGTGCAATGCAACAGAAAGCACACAGCACCACCTATGAAATACTCTCGCCAAGAAAACTGAACTTGAATCTAATCTAGCCTCTAGATCTAACAATCAGTTTGTAGGCAACATGAGGTGTTAGAGGAACAAGTTAAATGACAGCACAAGGAAGAAAGCAACTAAATTCAAAATGTAATACATTCTAAGGCTAAGGACCTGGGTTATCCAACAAATTAACTGCATGGAAAAAAGCAGGGGTGGATATAAGGAAGACTGGATATTATAGGGGGAAAAAAAGATTTAAGAGATTTAAAAATGAAGTATAAGGAATTCCCTGGCGGTCCAGTGGTTAGGACTCTGCGCTTTCACTGCCGTGGCCCAGGTTCAATACCTGGTCAGGGAACTAAGATCCCACAAGCTGCAGGGCATGGCCAAAAAAAAATTCCGAGTATAACATGTGGACTTTGTTTGGAACCTGATTCATACTAACCAACTTAAAAAATGTATTTTTGAGGCAACTGGGAACGTTTTAATATGGATTACATATTAGCTATTAAGAGCTTCTTATTAACATCATTAGATGTGATGATGGCATAATATGTGCTGGGGTATATGTGTGTTTAAGGCCTGATCAGCTCGAGATGAATTCTGAGATATTTTTCTGAGCAATATACCTCATTTCCACATGAGGCACATTTACAAGTGAAGTAGAATTCACTTTAATATATTCATAGGGTGGGGTGGGGTGGGGGGTAGGTAAAACAAGATAATTGTTGAAGCAGAGTAACCAATACATGGGGTTCGTTTTATTATTCTCCCCACTTTTAGGACCATGTACCTCCACATCCTCTAAAAAGCTGCAATCCTGTACATAAGTGCAATCTAGAAGCCCTTTCCTTTTTTTTTTTTTTTTTTTGCGGTACGCGGGCCTCTCACTGCAGTGGCCTCTCCCGCTGCAGAGCACAGGCTCCAGACGTGCAGGCTCAGTGGCCATGGCTCACGGGCCCAGCCGCTCTGCGGCATGTGGGATCTTCCTGGACCAGGGCACGAACCCGTGTCCCCTGCATCGGCAGGCAGACTCTCAACCACTGCGCCATCAGGGAAGCCCCGAAGCCCTTTCCCTTTGCACAACTAATCACGGCACAAGCAGCTGCCGACCCCAGCAGAGCTGTGCCATGCCAAAGCCTCATAGCCTACAGAACTTACCTGCTTGGAAGATAATTTCTGCTTCTCTTGCTTCCAGTGGTTTATCTGGGGGTTTGGCTTCTTGGGAGGGAGAGGCTTCATTTTGCCTTTGTCCCGTAACCTGAAACAATATGGTCAAGTGTCACCCTGAGTTCCTCCTCTAATTGGGACCCCTGAGATTTTTCTCAGCCCAAAAGATAAAATGCCTTTTCTTACGCTGGCTCTTTCTAAGCCCATGAGAAATCATGCTAAAAAGGGATACTGCAACAGAATGTCCTATGGCTCAACATCTGTATACTTCTCTTTTTGTTTTAGCTTAAAACCTCAAGGAAATCTCAAAAACCTTCATATACCTAACAAAAATTTGGTCCAGATCAACTTCTGTTGACAGCACTAATCTGTTGTCCCAGACAGAAACCTCAGGTAGATGGGCCCCAGCTGACAGAGACCACCACCAGGACAGGAGGAAGCTCTTCAGAAGAGAAAAATCAGGAAAGCCCGCACTGGAAGGCTCCTCCGAGGCCCCCTCTGCCAGTCCTGTTCCAGCCTCCATCTGGTCCAAGAGTGACTCTGCTGGTGTAGAGATACTTCATGCGGGACTGGAGCACACCAAGCATCCCTTTCATCCAAACAAAGAGGAAAAAGGGCGAAGCAAGACAAACCCTCTGAGCCGCCATCCTGCATCTCACCTAATTTTGGGGCCTCGGTGTGAGGGGAGCACCAGGACCTTTCTTCGCTTCTTCCCATCAGACAGCTCCACGTGCTCCACTTCGGCCTTGGTCTGGAACCCTGTCCACGAGACAGATCCTGCCTTCTCCTTCTGCTCCATGGGTGCCTTGCTTTGTTGATGCATGTGGTTCTGAGCTGTTTTCTGTTGCTGTTTTTTCCCAAGCTCTGGTTGTTCTTGCTGGGGCTGCTCACCAGTTGCCGACATGGATTTCGCTTTTTGCTGTATAAGACAAGGGAATGCCATTTAGTTACTGGGTGAGGTTTATTTGCTGGAAATATTCAGAAGAGGAATGAGCTGGTGAGAGAAGGGGAATTCTTCCCCCAAATAGTTAGAGACTATAGGAAAGTGAATGCAAGTAGTTCACAGGCCCTGAAATAGTAACAGATGGTTACTGGGTGGGGGACACAAAACAACCATTTCCCTTTCCACATGCAGAAATAGGGGAAAAGTACAGGTATGTCCCAAACGCAAAAGCCAGTAGAATATAGGCCAGTAGCATGGGACAATTACCAAAGGTGTAACAAATGTATAATGGGAATGAGAAGAAAGAAGAGAAATATTTGAAGTAATAAGAGCTAAGGATTTCCAAACTTAAGGACAGACACTAAACCACAGATCCAGGCCCAAAACCAAACAGGATATTAAAAAAAAAAGAGGGCTTCCCTGGTGGCGCAGTGGTTGAGAGTCCGCCTGCCGATGCAGGGGACACGGGTTCGTGCCCCGGTCTGGGAGGATCCCGCATGCCGCGGAGCGGCTGGGCCCGTGAGCCATGGCCGCTGAGCCTGCGCGTCCGGAGCCTGTCCTCCACAACGGGAGAGGCCACAGCAGTGAGAGGCCCGCGTAACGCATAAAAAAAAAAAATAAATAAATAAAATCTAGCACTCTTAAAAAAAAAAAAAAAAAAAAAAAAAAAAAAAAAAAAGAAAAAAGTACACCTAGGCATATCATATCAAACAGCAGAAAATCAAAGAGAAAACCTTGAAAGAAGCCAGAGGTAGGGAAAATACATTACCTACAGAGGAACAAAGTTAAGATTACATTGGATTTCCCTTCAGAAACCATATAAGCAAGAAGAGAATAGAAGGAAATATTTAAAGTTTGGGGGAAAAAAATCACCAACTTAGAATGCTTTACCCGTGTAATTATCCTTCAAAAGTGAAGGAAAAACAAAAACTTTCTCAGACAAACAAAAATTAAAGAAATCTGGGAATTCCCTGGCAGTCCATGGTTAGGACTCAGTGCTCTCACTACCGGGGGCCCGGGTTCGAGCCCTCACTGGGGAACTAGGATCCCACAATACGCACAGTGAGGCCAAGAAAAAAAACTTTAAAGAAATTTATCACTGGTAGACATGCCTTGCAAGAAATACTACATGAATGTATTAAGGGAGAAGAAATGACACGTCAGAAACTTGAATCCATATAGAGAAAGGAAAAACATTAGAGAAAAGATAACTGAAATGAAGATAAGGAAAAGATGACATGAGAAGGAAGACAAAGTATGTTACAGATTTATTTTGCACTGAAGTGGGGGAAGAAAAAGAAGATTCATGTGAAATTAATGTAGTAATAATAATGTTATTTTGTCCTTTTCACTTCAGAAATCTAGACAGGCACACTGACACAACAAAGATCTATTATATGCCTCTTATGTGCCAGTCTCTAAGTGGTAAGGGTACAAATGGACAGAATGAAGTGTCTACCTTTTAGCACTCACAGTCCAGTGGAGAAAAGAGACATTCACAAAGTAAAAAACTAAAAAAAAGTTTAAGGAACTTCATGAAGTACAAGTAATAAAGTCTTATCTCTTTTGAGAGAGGTGGGGAAATGCTACTTGTGGAATATGAGTATGGAAACTGAGTAGAAGTATCCTTGAGTCAGGGGAGAGGAACACTTTTACACAGAGAGATCAGTATGTACATTAAGTGTAGGCAACAAATAAGGCCACCTGAATTTTTTTTTAAGCCAGTAGCTACAGAATCACCTCCGACTTAGGCAGTAAATAATTCTATAACTACAATAATAAAGCTGCCTTGAATAATAACCAGAACTCAGGTTTTTCCAACCCAGGGCCATTGTATTAACCACTGATACTGCTCCTCTAATAAAAGTCATGCTCAGGGCTTCCCTGGCGGAGCAGTGGTTAAGAATCCACCTGCCAATGCAGGGGACATGGGTTTGAGCCCTGATCTGGGAAGATCCCACATGTCGCGGACGAACTAAGCCCGTGCGCCACAATTACTGAGCCTGCACTCTAGAGCCCGCGAGCCACAACCACTGAGACCACATGCCACAACTACTGAAGCCCGCGCACCTAGAGCCTGTGCTCCGCAACATAAGAAGCCACCGCAATGAGAAGACCGCGCACTGCAACAAAGAGTAGCCCCTGCCCGGCGCAACTAGAGAAAGCCCGTGTGCAGCAACGAAGACCCAACGCAGCAAAAATAAATAAATAAATAAAAGTCATGCTCGTGATATACACCATAAAGACACCAAAGCACTGCAAATGTTTGGTATATACGCAAGTTAAGGTATAATATCAATGAGATCTGTAAGAGTTATGGTGTCAAGAATAACCTGGCCTTCTATGTCCTGCGGCAGGATGGGTAAGAGAGTGAGCAATGACTGTGTGCTGACTGTGTAGAATGCGAGACAACTTACACGCACTACCTCATTTAATCCTCATCAACCATGTAACACAGATGATGTTAATCCTATTTTTACAAACTAGAAACTGAAGCTGAGAGAGGTAATAACTTGCCAAGGAACTCAGAAAGGGGCAGAGCCTGCGTTTGAACATGAATATTCTTGTTCCCAAAGTCCCTGTTCTTTCCTCTCCACTACACTAGATTAAAAACAGTACTAAAACTATCAGGCATCACACTTCTGCAGCCATCTAAGAAGAAAACAGAATTATGGAAGAGAGCGCTGAAACCTACAGGTAATGTAAAACTTAACCTTGGCTATTAACTTTGACACGTACCATCACCAAACACTGCAGTACAAGCACTGCTGATTGGTAATAACATCAGTCCGATTCTCCTCTCTCCTTCCTCCCCGTTCTGTGGAGCTATCACAAGCCAGGCCAGGAGAGGAGAGATGGCCTGCAGAGTTCTAGGAAACTAAGAGTAAAGGGTAATAAAGAACCTAATGAGGAAGAGACCTACTTTAAGGGAGCAGCAGAACCACAAACTGCACAAAACAGTTTAAATATGGCCCTAAAAAAAATATTGTTTTAACTGTATACTTAAAAATAGTAAAGTTTATGTGTATACTACTACAATTTAAAAAACAAAGACAGGGGCTTCCCTGGTGGCGCAGTGGTTGAGAATCTGCCTGCCAATGAAGGGGACACGGGTTCGAGCCCTGGTCTGGGAAGATCCCACATGCTGCAGAGCAACTAGGCCTGTGAGCCACAACTACTGAACCTGCGCGTCTGGAGCCTGTGCTCCGCAAGAAGAGAGGCCGCAACAGTGAGAGGCCCGTGCACCGCGATGAAGAGTGGCCCCCACTCGCCGCAACTAGAGAAAGACCCAGCACAAAAATGAAGACCCAACACAGCCAAAAATAAATTAATAAAAATTAAAAACAAACAAACAAAAAAAAAAACAGACAGAAAAAACATTTCAGTTCTGTACCAGGCTGCGCTGGATCCTCAGTTCCTTTATTTTAAGTTTCCTTCGATCTTCCAAAGAGAACTCCACTATTGGTCTCTGTGGCAGAAGGGGACAGAAAGTCATTCATTAGATTTCTTAATCTCTGCGTGCAATGAGCTGAGATATCGTCCCACCACTACCCTCTTTCTTGCAAGTCAGAGGATGCTACTCACTTCACTCTACTTAAATGCAAGGGGCCAGTTCTGCAAGCAGTCTATCCAGTTTAGTGCTCCTTCTAATCATCTTATCACCTGAATCACTGATCACTCCTCCAACGCCTTGCCACTCTTACCCACCATGCAAACGTCAGAGGGTTTTCCGCAAATGGCCCTCAGAGGAACGTGTTCCCCCCACAGGATGAGGCTCACCTTCTGAGGCCCAAAGACTTCTGGATTGTTGTTGATGTGGCGCAGGGCCGCCAGGGCATGCTCGTGCTCCTGGAACTCTGCAAAGGCGTAGCCCAAGGACTGACCGTGAATTTTCCCATGAGCTCCTTTAAGGCCTCGCATTACCCGACACTACAAGTAGAACAAGAAAAAGAATCAGTAATTAGAGGATAAAGATCCTTAACAGCTTCAACAAGAAATCACGTTATTGGAACAGTTTTCATATATATCACCATCACAAGAGTTTTACTGGAATAGCACTTACGAATGTCTGTTTTATTAGAATACACCTACGGAGAGCACAAAATGAGTTAAACAGATAATTTCTTGCTTTCTAAGAGCTTACAGACATCAACACAGACCTACAAGTAAGCATGTAAATAAAATAAACTTCCCAAGGAAAAATTATAATAGCTAACTGTTGACACGACAATACACACAAGCTGAGAGGTATGTGGTACTTGAGGTTATATAAGTTAGCACTGAGGCTAAAAAGCCATCTGTGGATCTCCTCACTGAAGAAACCACTCAGAAAGGAAATTACTGAAGAAGGGAAGGATAAGGGCCTGATGGCTTTAGATAAGAAAGACAATTCAGGTATGGGGAAGATCCTGCCCAACATATAGCCTCAGAAATACAGGAAGGAGCTTCAGCTGTCTTTGCTCAGAGCTCAGATCCTCTCTGGCATGATTTTCCCCTAAATCCTTAAGCTGTAATAGGCATCCCGGGGCACCGAGGAACAGTAGGATATTTGGGGAAAACTGATAGTTTATGTGCTTTTACTGCTGGAAGCTGTAGTTATCACATAACAGAGAAGTCTAGGCATTGGGTACACATGGATGCTGCATTTGCTGTGCGTCCGGTATCTACTCTGTGTCTAGAACTGTGTCATGTACTGTAGGATAATCAAGAAAAGCATAAAATGAGGCTCCTATCCTCAAGAGGCTTACTATCTTACTGAGACACGATATTTACACATACGAAAGAACTAAAAATTCAATATAATGCAAATATTGTAAAACACACATACATTTCTCTAAATGATGGCAGGTGTTAAATGTGCAGACTCTTACTAAGCATTGTGGACGTTAATGAGAAATTACACAACTCACCCTTATGCCAGTAACAGTTGAACAGTTACCAAGTTTTACCAAGAGTGGTGTCAGCTACGTGCTGACATGTTCACATTCTCTCCTGGAATTCCCTGAATACCAATACCTTACATTTTGAAGAGGATTTCCAGGAGTAGGAAAATAGTTTACGGTGATGAATCAGAGCAAAGCAGATTCATAATATTGGCTAGGTTACTTATTCAATAAACACTGATCAAGAGATGACTATGTGCCAGGTATTGTGCCAAGAACTGGGAACAATGAGATAACACCTGCTCTCTAAGGGCTCAGCCTGGTGGGGAGGAATGACTGGCAGACCATCACAGGACATGTAGTACTCAGTACTATGACACAGGTACACAGGGGTGTTGTGGGAGCAGAGGAGAGGTCTCTGTACACACACAGAGCCTAACCAAGTCTTGGTGTGAATCCAGAGTCTGTCTAACACAACTGCTGAAGACCCGGGTGGCTCTCTATGCTCACCACAGGGCACTGAGGACTCTTACTACAGGGTAAGAGCCTACATGGCTCTTACTAAATGGTAGCGAAATGCCCTTCTAAAGAGCAAAGCACACAGATTATTTTCTCAGCAAGAAAATTAACCTTACAGCACCTGGTATAATGCTGAGAACACAGCAGGTATTCAATAAATGCTTGCTAAATTAATTCATGAGGGCAGAGACTTCCTCACATTCTGCTGCAATTTGGTCAGATGTGAAAGGTAGTTCTTAGAAGAGGTTAAAAAAAAATTTTTCAACCCCATAAAACCACAAAAATCGCCAAACTCAGCCTTGTCTGCTGACTGTGTCCAAAAGAAAATCTGTCAATCTGCCAGCACCACAGCCTGAATGAAATACTCGATCTGACCCAGGATGAGTACCTGAGTTCTGAGTGGGCAGGGCCAACTCTCACCTCCTTGATGCGCACCCCCTTCTCCCCTCTAGTGGCATTCAGCAGCAGCTTTCTGAGCTGTTTGTCATCCACGGCCTTTGGGAGATTGTGCAGGCACAGCCTGGTCCGGGAGACAAAGATATTCTGGTCCTTGAGTTTCTGATGCTTCAGCAGCTCAAACTGAAAGAACAATAAATTGTTAACAATACAATCCACCCTTTAAAAATACAGGCTCATAATTCTCCAACAGGAAAGAATCATGATGCCTATCCAATAACCACACATCTAGAAAAAAGGAGGGAAACCACCCACGCTGCAGCCTTACGATACTCAGCACAGGGAAAGAAAGGGTCAAGGAAGCAAGATGATGGTGGAGAGGTGATAAGATTATGGGCTCTGGAGTCAGACTGAATTAGAAATCCATCTCTAACTGGAGAAGCTACATAAAATTATTTAAGCCTCAATAATTTCACCTACAGAGTAGAACTGTAGATCAAAATATAAGACCAATCTTTCAGTACTGATGTGAGGCTGCAATGAGGTAATACACATAAAATCCCAAGCTCAAACCCGGCCCAGAGCAAATAAAAAAGAATACTGTAGTTAACATCTATGCCAAGCCCTTATCTACCCATCAACTCAAACTAATTACTTAGTCCTTCCTAAAGGAAATGGAATTTATTTAAGAATTCTTGATAGAATATTGTCTCGTCTCAACTCTGCCACCTTGAGGCAAAGAAACGTCTCAACTCTGCCACCTTGAGGCAAAGAAACGTCTCAATTCTGCCACCTTGAGGCAAAGAAACGTCAATGGCCATAGAAACAAACCGTCTAGAGCCTCAACTATGCTACACAAAGCACTGGTCCCAGGGCAACCTGTCTCTAAAGTGAAAGGATGACATTCTTCTCCTGATTTGTTTGTTAAAATTAGCTCAGTAGAAGAAAGTTTGAAATTAAATTTTTTCTTTTATCAAGTCTCATCCCTGCTGCTTCTTGTTTGGGAAAGGTACTAACAAATCACAAAATAAACAAATACCCTGGAAATGAATATTAAAAGGGCTATTTGAAGAGGTTATCATGCTTAAATTGAACAGTCTAATTTTTCTCCTAGGAAAAACTGTGCCTGCTGTGAATTACACTGTGTATAATCTAGTGAGCTTTTTGCTAGAAAAATTCACTCTAAGGGAGAATTAAATGTGTCACTATCACATTGTGATCAGAAAAGGGCATACAATGCCCCCCAAATAACCATGATTTCCAGATGTTCACTACCAAAAAAAGTTGAGGACACTAGTCCAGAAACTGTACAGAGAAAAGACATGCTGCCTCTTGCTGTCACTATATTCTCATCTCTGTCCGTCCTCTTCTGCACTTTCAGGTTCCATAGTTAATTCTGTTAATGATCATGCATCTTTACCATTCTAGGCTGGCTTAGCTTTTTGAAAGTAAGCTATATGGGCAAAAGTAAAAATTACCGGAACAAATATTGCCGAGCAGCAAAGGAACTCAATAGCATCAGTTATCAGTGGAAATCCCATAACATAGTTTTCCTACTGGAGACACCACCCTCCCCCATCAAAACAGACATCTTAACTCTCCCTTCCAAGACCCACATCTACACCTCCTTCCCTACTAACTCTAGCCACCCTGACCTTCCTTTCTTATGTTATTCTGCATTTATACTGACACCTAATTATATACAGCCCGAGCCTCTAGGGATCTACTCCATGACCCAGAAGCAAACTATGTGGCAAACGTTTACTGCTGAGCATTAGGAAAACAAAGAATAAGACCCAGTTCCTATAATGGCATATAATGCTGACATGATATTATGTATAATGCTGGGTTAGTTGCTGTTTCACCTGTGTGCTTGTTTTCTAACAACAGTGTAAGCAGCACCTGTGACCGATACTTGCTTGGCTCTTTGATGAGCATCTCTAGCATTCAATTATTATTATTTATGGATTTTATTAAGTCATGCAGAACATGAAGACTGGTGCCTAATCTACTCACTCGTTCTCTTTTGGCCATATCAGCAGCACTCACACCCTCTGCAGCCTTCGTCCCAGCACGAATCACTGCAGAAAGAGGGAAAAAGGCCAAGACATCAGCAAGGGAATTTTCACTGAGCAATAAGAGGAATGTGATTTGAATGATGCAAGCTCTCTGTACAGGGCCCAGAGGACTATGCTGGCCAGGACATAGTGGCATCTGGGTAGGTCCAGAAATAGGCTACAGGGCTAAGTTCTTGTCTATGAGCTGCTCTCAAGGACTAAAACTCTGAACATTTTGTGATTTTGTTCCTCTCCTTCCTTTCCCTCAAAGAGTTTCATGTACATGCCCAAAGTCAGATGGAAAGGCCTAGAGGAAATTCTGGAAATAAGTACATTTTAGGCATCTAGAATGCAAAAATGCTCTACCTATAACCTGTCCTTGGAATTTCAATGCGCATGTATTTGGGAGCCATTACTAAGCAGTGAGATAAGCCAACCTAGAAAACAGCTACATCATAACACAGGGCCTAGTCTCAAAGGCTAATGGTCTCCCATTTGCTAGTCCAGGCTGTGCAGCTGTGCAGCAGGTGGCAATATTGTGTGACCTAGAGGAAAGGATTCTCTTTTGTCTTAATTAAAACTAATTCCTGATTATCTTTCTCACATTAAGGGAAAGGTACTCAGTGCATATTTAAAATCCATGAGTAATCCAAAAGAGTAATTTTCGTCATAATTTTCAACTTCTTCAGAAAACCTATCAGGAATGATGACAAAAGGCAAAGGTAATTTGAGTTTTTCCTCCCTCTTTGCCCTGCTAATCCTCTGACAAAAAGGTCTAAAGGCAAGCAGGCAGAAAGGAGAACGGGACTCGTTAATCCATGAACTGGGTGAAGCCTTCCTAACAGAAAGCCACATCTACTAAAGTGGATTAACAATATATCACTGTTAAAGAGGACACAGGGTTTTTAATTTGAAACATGCCCCAAACATACTATTGCCAGGTCACTGTCACAGCAAGGGGCCAGCTACTCAGAAGCCTGGTTCCCATCTCCCTGCCACCACTCACAGCCTTCTCGGGCCAGATAGAGGTTCCGGGTCCCAGTCGGCTTCTTCACCTTCTTTGTCCGGAGCTTTGCAGCCTCATCACGGGTCACTGCCAAGTCAACCTTAAGCTGCCGGCCATCCAGTTTAAGCCCACCACTCTGTAACAGATTGCAACCTCTTAAAATTCATGACGAGTAGAAACTAAGCACCTGACAAGGAACACCAAGGAAAGGGAAAACAGCAAACCCCAATTATACTGTGGAACCCAACCCCCAGGATGTTTTAGCCCAGCTGGTTGCAAGTAGATCACTGAGCCTAACAGTATTTAGCACAGCTGTGCAAAGGCCACCACATGTTCGTTTGTTTTAAGGGAGCTGATTAGTCCCAAAGTAGGCCCAAACTGAGGAAAACGATCTGTAAACTGGCAAAATTTTAGTATTCTAAAGAAAGCTAATGAAATGGTAGTATTAACTCTACTCAGGAGAATTTAAGAGACAATGGCAATACAGAGTAATTTATCTCAAAACAATTTATACTTGGTTATAGAAATCACAGAAAAATTCTCAATCACCCACACTTTCTCTCTCAAACATTTACTCCACTTCACAGATGGCCTTAATCCCTTCTTGTCCCAGTGTTTCATGTCATCAGCCTAGGATAAAGACTGACATACAGAGAGTGAACCGTAAATAGATTACTATACCTGTTTCCTCACCTGTAAAATAAGAATGATTGTACTTACCTTATACACACCTACAGGGCTGATGTGAGGATTAAGTAAAGTGATGCACGTAAAGCTCAGTGCCTAACACACACTACGTGCTCAACAAGTGTTCGCTTTATTATTATTATACCATGGACAATAATAATAATGCGGCTTTGTGCTAACATCAGATGTTGCCCCTGGGAGCCACTACTGCCAAGTTACAGAGTAAAGGAAATGTCTTCCTTACCTCGGTCTCTGGAGAAGCAGCTTCAAGGCATTTCTGAGCCGCTTCTTGAGTCATGAACTGGGCAAATGCACAACCTGCACAGAGAGAAAAAACTAAGTAGATCCCAAACACCCATGGCCCACCAGGAATCCAAAGACAACACTACAAATGGTGGCAGCCTGACACAAAGTGGAGGGGTAGTAGCATCCTTTTGTTTAGTACTATGAGACTTAACTAAGAAGCACTGTGTCAGGCACTGGAGGTTCAAAGACAGGTAAGATAGCACACTTGCTCACAATGAACTTTTATTATTACTTCCTTCATCTTTTCTAAGGCTTCTTAGAAACTTTAGTCTCACCATTCTACTCCTTAATAAGAAATATCCACAAGAAATCTAGAGAAATTCCAGCCTAACATTTAATTCAGTATCACTCTCTGTGTGCCTATCAGAGGACTAAAAAAATGAGGCAGCAACCACTTAAGCCTGAAATTAAATTACAGATCTCACTGTCATCACAGTCACTGGGAGGCATTATATAAGGACAGATCTAGCTCTTGGAGTAAAAGTCCCTGGCCTCTATCCCATGAACATAGTGGTGAATCAGAAAGCCGTGAGCTCAACTCTTTTTTGTTTTGTTTTGTTTTCATGAATTCAACTCGACTCATGCTTTAGAATTTCCACACCTTTCACTGGTTAGAGGCAGGGCCAATCAACCCATCCTAATTTTCTGCTCTTGATAAAAAGCAGCTTATGTAAGAAAAAAAAGTTCACCTTACAGTAAACTCAAAAAAACCAATTAAGTTCCATAATATTTTGTTAGTATTCCTTTAAACTTTAATTATTCCCTCATATATGAAAATAATGCCATATTTCCTGGAGCTACTGGAGCACTGATCTTCTGCCCCTCTAAGAATGAATGACAGCAGACCAACTGAAAGGACACCTGTGGCAGGCCAACCCAAGGGTCGCCATCTAGTGAGGTCTTCCCTGCTTCCTCCAGGCAGAGCCAAGTGCCCCCCACCAACCCCCGCCGGTCCTCCACTCTCATCTCTATTACAGCACTGGTCAGGTGGCATCTTCCCCAAAAGACTTGAATGTCTCTGGAAGAGGGGCCATGTTTCTTGGCTATTTCTACATTTGTAGCACCTACCATAATGTTCAGCATTAGTAGATACTCAATAGGAAGAAACAAGTAATAAAGAAAGAAATATGGGGGGGAAAATGTTTCTAACAGGCAGATTAGCCTGTTTGTCCAATATGAAGAAAATGGGATGAGTTCTTCTCTCTGAATGGGTAAGAATTTTACCATTGGAATTTCCAGGGTAACTACTGGGTTAAATCCTACCACCTTCCTAAAAGTCTTCAGACAATACTTAGCCCTTCCAGGCAGTGAAATGGCATGCTGACAGGGATGAGGTATAGGAGGAGGTTGTGTGAGGAGGCAGAAAAAGTGCCAGAAAATTTTAATATGAGCTCAGGAAAGACAATGCATTATGAAAAAAAAAATAACGGAAACTATGCCTATTAAGACCATTAACTCTCAGCTAACATTAACAGACCAAGAAAGAGACTGAGCAAGTCAACTATAGACTCCATTCTGAAAATGTCAACCCAATACACTACTGCACCCTGAAAGAGACAAAAGAGATCATCAAAGTCAAGCAATATCCTACAGTACTTATAACATTTTATGCAATCCTAGTTGCCCATTTTCAGAAAAATATACTAGAAATGGAGAAGGTCCAAGAAGCATAATTGAATATCAGAGCTGAACGCACGTTAAGTGATTAGTTGAACCCACTCGTTTTACAGATAAGAAACTGAAGCCCACAGTGGTTAAATGATTGCCAAAAATCACCCAGCCGGTCTATGGTTTAGCTGGGATTAGATCCTAATCTCCAGGAAGCAGTTCAGTTTTCTTTCCATTATACTACCTCATCTACATCTTTCATAGCTGAGTAAAAACCAGAAATGATCAAGTTTCATCAAACTGGAAAATAAGAAGGTTCAGAATGGAGGCAATTAATCCATAGATAGGCTCCAGAGAGCCCCAAAACACTCAGAAATGGCATTTTTCTGAGGACAGGGTTCAGAGTTTTTGCTAGATCTCAAAGGAATCAAGAACCAGAATGAATTAAGAATTCACTGCTTTAGTAGAACGACTGCAGTTGATAAAATCAAAGATTATGAACGGGTTGAAAAGGTGCTTACCTAACAACAGTATATTAGAATGAGGAGTGGTCAACCTTTAAGCTCAAAAGAAATAGCTTTAGGGGGGGAAAAAAAGAAAACTAAGGCAGCACTCCTGCTACATAGTTTTCCTTCTGACTGTTGCCACTGCAACAAAGTTTCTGTCAGCTTCCATCTCTAACAAAAGCAACTGAAAAATATCCCAGCAATTTCAAGCAATGTGGAATGATTAATACCCATGAGATGCTATCACATCTGAAATTCAAAGAACAACAAATGAAATTCATTACCCTAAAGTAAATAAGCAAGAGCTTAAAAAGCTGAGACAAAATTATGGCCAGCAGCACCATTACAGATGCTGAGTTTGACAACATGGAAGACAACCTCAGAATGTCCTTGGTGCTTCTATGGATCACAGAAACCTGGATAATGGTGGACCCCTCAGGGTGGCACACACTATGCTCTCATGTAACCTAGTCAGTGCCCATGGCAGCGGTCTCAACCCTTTTGGGCCTGACCAGCTGACAGCAAATACCTTTAGAATGCTCTGTGTCTGGATGCAAGACAATGCGGACATATTTAAGATCTCCAAACTGCTGGAGGAGCTCTCCAAGGTCTTCTTCCTCTGAGTCGAAGGACAGGTTTCTATGGAGGACAATCAGGTCACAAGAAAGGTCAATTACAAAAGTGAGATCCTACGTTCCAGTACAAGGTGAGTGAGTTAGACATCAACTGGAGTGGTTCCCTTGCTCATAACCACCCTTCCCAGGGACAGCACCAGGGGATGGCTCCCACTAGCCAGGCCTCCAGTGTATGACTCTGCCTATAGGCTGTAACCGACTGACCTTCCTGTTAATCAAATTCTCCTTCCCAGGAATATAAAACTTGAACAGACATATACAAAGACCAGAAGTTGTAGATACAGATTCACTTCAAAACAGCAGTGTCCCACTTGAGGGGAACTTATGGGGAGCTGAAAATGTTCTGTATCTTGATCAGAGTGATGGTTACACGGATATACATATATCTATGTATAAAGGTATATGTATATAGATGGTTATATACATGAAAAATGTCACTGGTTGTACACTTACATTAAACACACTTTACAGAATACATGTTATACCTTAACGAGGGATAGAAAAAAGGATGGGTGTCTTCAGAGAAAAGACCACATAGCCTTCTGCAGCCAGGGTCCCAGAACCACCCTGATCTTCATCCCCTTCTTGAGGTCTGCTCTTTGACAACTTTTATTCCGTGAGCCACCCTAATGTTCATCCAACATACCAGCCTTTTCACTTAAACTGGCCAAACTTAGTTTCCCTTACTACAACCAAAAGACTCACAGACAGCTAATGAAAAGTCAAATGTCTCTCAATGTCTCCTCTGTACTCCTATGAAATCCAGGTTTCAGTTAAAATTTTACAGAAGTCAGAAAATCCTTCAAAATAATAACTCAAAACCAAACATGGTAAAGTTTACTAGCTAAGTGCAAAAAAAAAAAAAAAAAAAACTACTATTTCTCTCGATGGGATTAGAAAATGTTGGAAGGAGATTTTGTTCTACTAAATTTCAACACAGTGTAAAGATTCCTCTTTTCCCAGCTATGCACAGCCTTTCAGGGGTAAGAAAAACAGTCCCAAATAAATATCTACAATTTTACTTCTCTTATGCTAGTTAACAACCCCATAAACAGCTCTATCTTATGGAATAACCAAGATAAAAAAGATGTTCTGAAATAAGACATATCCTAGCTACATTATTTCTTCTAATTTGCCTCATCGTGGACATAGTTTTCTCTCTTCCATCCTTTACTTTCCTAAGTAAAGTTCTTTTTTAATTAAAAGATGTATAAGGAATGGTATCCTTGGTATTGAGGTCTCAGGCTTCTAAGTGTGGCATTCCTTCTTTTCTGTTACACAGAATCCTCTACAAATACAAAATTATATGGAAATTACAAATAACACAGTAAAAAGAAACATGGAAAGACATGCTATAAAGAAAGAAAATGGGACATTTATACACTAATATGTATAAAATGGATAACTAATAAGAACCTGCTATATAAAAAATTAAATTGAAAAATTAAAAAAAGAAAGAAAGAAAGAAAATGGGCTACAGCACAGCATGTATAGGCTAAAATCATCTTTGTAAATATTTATGATGTTATGAACATGTGTGTGGGTGTTCCCCAAGCAGTGATTAAGGTTAACTTTTTGCTTATTCATTTCCTATATTTCCCACAATAAACATAAATTATTTGTATAATGAAAACAATCTTAAAAGACTATACAAGAGAATAAAATAGACATCTTTAAAATAAGACCCAAATGGCCCTAGCACAATGGTACTTAAGAAAGGATGAGAAGGCATGCTTGAGGTATGCCGAAGATATCCCAACCTCCTGAAAACACCAACCTACTGCAGTCAGTAGGACTAAAACAGCAATGGCAACATGATACAACACCTATCTCCCTCCCTCAGTTTTCCAGGAAACAGATGGGATGCCTCACTATACTCTGGACATGACTGTAGAAGATAAGTTAGGCATGAAGAGAGAATTCGTTTGGGATAAGTGGTATCACCCCTCCCCAGCACTCACCCTAAAACAAAGGCCAGAAGCAAGATGGTTCTAATAGTTGAAAAACTGATTTGTTCCAAATGATCCCACCCCAATTACAAAGAATGAAATCTAAATGAGGACAAGATATAAAGACCCCTGCTATTTATCTTCTGTGCGTAGTTCTGATTCTCCTACACATTTCTCATTGTGTGCTATGTTCCTAGGCAGATGTGCTAATGGTCCTCGATGCATCTAACTTTTTGGCCTAGCTAACAGAATTAGTGCAAAAAGAAGACGACGAAGAAAGGAAAGAAGGGAGGGAGGAAGAAGGGAAGAAAAGAAACCTATGAAGGCAACACAAACAGCAGTTTTCAAGATAGAAAGTCATACCTGATAAAGACAGTTTTCCCTTCATTCACATCAGAGGGTAATTTCCTCTTCTTCTTCTTCTTTTTCAAGACTTGTATATCCAAAGTAAAAAGAAAAAGAACAAACTGAAAAAGACTAGTACAAGCCTTACAACAAAGGCTTTTAAATATATAAAGATCTTACATAAATTAAGAACTCCAATTAAAAATGAACAAAGGATATGCAACTATAATATACGAAGATGCTCAAACGCACTCATAATTAAAGAAAAACACAGCACAAGAAATGAGATACTATTTATCACCAACAGATTGGCAAACAACAAAAAAGACAGATGAAATCCATTGTGGTAAGGGTGTGGGGAAAAAGAGAGATTCCCATATACTGTTGTGACAGTGTAAACTTTCTGGAAATACAAAATGTAAACATTTGAGGAGAAAAAAATATATATCTACATTTGCATACACAAATATACATTATATTCTACGTAAGTTACATTATATTCTACGTAAGTTAATGCTTATAAAAGCATTAACTATCCTTAGATACACAAGAAACACTGGTTGTCTCTGGGGAGGGGCCCAAAGTGGCTGCGAATTTGGGTTTAAGGGAGACTCATTGATTTTAAGAATAGACACAGGGGCTTCCCTGGTGGCGCAGTGGTTGAGAGTCCGCCTGCAGCTGCAGGGGACACAGGTTCGTGCCCTGGTCCGGGAAGATCCCACATGCCGCGGAGCGGCTGGGCCCGTGAGCCATGGCCGCTGAGCCTGCACGTCCAGAGCAACGGGAGAGGCCCACATACAGCAAAAAAAAAAAAAAAGAACAGACATATGCTTATATATAAACAAATTTCTGGAAGGATACAAAAGAAGTAACAGAAATTACTTTGGGGGACTACTGGGAGGACTGGTGAGGAACTTTTAAAGATCTTACATAAATTAAGATCTTACATAAATTTCTATATTACACCCTTCTGCACTATTTATATTTTTTGTACTGTATTTTTAATTAATTTTCTCTCATTATTATCCATAAGTCTTATAATTTTTTCAAGTGAGAGAATGGTAAGAGACAGCTGAATCTGGTTGTAGAATGCAAGGTCTCTCAGTTCCTTCAGAATAAAAGCTTCTTTGCTTCTAAGGTGTCTACTATTCTCTCCTCACAGAAAAAGCTTATTTCCTCAGATTTCTCATATGGTCAAATCAACATGCCAGACTTACAGAAAAGGGAGAAGGGAGACCTGATAAGTGAATAAAAACCTCCACCCAGACAAACTAAAGGACCACTTACTGACTGCTCCTCATTCTGTAATGACCTGCCTCCCTCAATAAACTAGTTGAGTTTAAACCCAACCTTCTTGATAAAAGTAGCAATATGGTTTGGTTACAGTTTTACAAAATGCCCCAGAAGGTCCTTTATCCCCATTTCAATTCAAAATTGTTGTTTATACTCCACCACTGCCACAGAACAGTAACAATGATAATACTAGTAGTACAAGGCATTAGTCACACAAATAATTTAATCTTCACAACAACCCTGTGTGGTTATTATCTCCATTTTATAGATGAAGAAACTGAGGTATAAAGAGGTTAAGTAACTTGCCCCAAAGTCATACCTTAAGAAAGGAGCAGAGACAGGATTTGAAACCCTCTGCCAAACAAGCTATTATTGTGATCTCTAGGAAATGTGGCGTTTTATTTTCTTTTAACTCCTGTTCACCCAGTGTCTAGCACTGCAGGCACTCTGAATATTTGTTGTCTGAATAAACGAAGGTGTAGTAATAGTAAAAAAAAAAAAAAAAAAAAAAAGTACATTTTTCTCTCATGACAGGTATAAAAATCACTGGCACATGAAGCATCTATTCCAACCTTTCCAAAGAGCAAACACATGGGCATTTACATACCACATGGGGAGGGTGTGCACAGAAGTGCTCATTCATCAGTTCCAAATTAGTTCATCTACATTTTTAAAAAACTCTGATGAAAGTGCAGAAGTGTTTTTGTTGGTCTTTGCTTGTTTTCTTGCCAATCCTTTGTGACTGAAAGTAGTGGAGCCAGATCAAAAGCTCCTAGAGAACAAGGATTTTTTTTCTGTTCAGCCCAAAGTTTAACATTAGTAGGTGTTCAATAAATGTTTCTTTTTAAGCGAATGATGAGGAAAGGAGACTTGATTTGCTCAACTGAATGGAGTAGTGGAATGCTCAGACTGCCTCCGCCTCCTTCCCAGTGACCACTAAAGGCAGAAGATTTTATCAGCCCCCATCTTACATCTAACTTAATGAGACTCACACATTTTTTTAGAAGATTGTTGGTGACGGGGGTGGGGGGAGGGGGGGCGCATAAAAATAAGATTAGTAGCAACAAAGGCAGCTAATACTGTTGGGAAGGTACTCTCCGCAATGTCAGGAGATGGGGACCTCTAACATCCAATCACAGATGAAGTAATATGGAAACTAGAGGCAAGGACTTGACCAGAACCAGACAATTAGAAATGGAAAAGCCAGGACTTGAACCCACATGATTTGACTCCTGAGCCCATGATAAAAGGCAGAAAAGACTGCTTAAAAGAACTGAGCTTTTCCAGATAAGAAATTCTGAGTTCAGAAGTTTGTTACTATCATAATGGATTATTTTATTGTTGTTGTCAGTCTTCATCCTGGAAGGTGCCAGTGACTCAAGTACCTCTGATTCTGAGTAGAACATACTAAGCTGATGTTCTGGAGTTTGCTAACACTGCAGACACACTTAAAATAATACCTCTAATCAATGAGGGGAAAAAAACACCATCTTTGGGCTTTCAAATCTACTCCGTATTATCTGTTGTTTACAGACAACAGCATGGATGGAAAAATACAAGTGTTTCCCTTCCTGAGTTTGTTACATTTAATAAAATGTAATTTCAGTACAGAAGTAAATAAATTAAATTAAATTAATTAAATAGAACCCATTTTGGTGGTAGGATGCAATATCCTGTTTATGCAGTTATTCATTCAATTTGGGTAATTGAGAGAGACAGAGGCAGTGCCTCAGCATTAAGCTAGGTTTTAAATTCCCTAAGAATCTTAATCCTCAAACACTATTCCAAACTCATTAAAAAAAACACAAAAAACCTTTAAAAGAAAGAAATATAGGGGCTTCCCTGGTGGAGTAGTGGTTAAGAATTCGCCTGCCAATGCAGGGGTCCCAGGTTCGAGCCCTGACCCGGGAAGATCCCACCTGCCACGAAGCAACTAAGCCCGTGCGCCACAACTACTGAGCCTGAGCTCTAGAGCCCGCGAGCCACAACTCCTGAGCCCACGTGCCACAACTACTGAAGCCTGTGCGCCTAGAGCCCGTGCTCCACAACAAGAGAAGCCACCGCAATGAGAAACCTGCGCACCGCAACGAAGAGTAGCCCCCGCTCATGGCAACTAGAGAAAGCCCGCCTGCAGCAACGAAGACCCAACGCAGCCAAAAATAAATAAATAAATAAATAAATTTATTTTAAAAAAAAAAAGAAAGGAATATAAAGGTTTCATTTTCAGCATTTAAACATAAATTTGACAGGACACCTTAGGGTCCTACTTAAAAAGAGGACTGAGCTGAACTGATGCACATTTCTCAGTGACTTCTTTTAAATTTAAGGCAAACCTTCCTCCTCTTGCTCTTCAGTGTTGGTATCACTCTGAGCCAGGTCCTCTCCACCATCGATCCTGTCTCTTTCCTCCAGGTCGCTGTTGTCATCAGAATGCTCCTCTTCACTGCTTTCTGCAGGTGCTGCCCTCTTGGCTGCTCTGCAATGGCACAGATCAGAACTAAGGTTCTGGGATGAGAGAAGGGCCTGCCTCTCCAACTTCACTGCACATGTCAATTCTGCAATGACGGGGGCAGGGAAAGAGATCATTTTCCTCTCACGGACAACCCTGAATCTTCCTCTGTTGTCTCAGAACACACTGAGCCACTTACCTCTTCTGAATTTGCAGAGGCTTGGTCAGCTTCGACTCTCTATTCTCCTCGTCCTCCTCCTCTTCTTCATCATCTTCCTCATCATCATAACCACCATCATTCTCCTCCTCCTCCATATCCTCTTCTTCCCTGCCATTCTCTTGACCTAATTCCTGACATTTAGGTTCAGGCCTCTTCTTCTCACCTACATACATAGTTGGTAAAGAAAGTTAGGAATTCATTTAGTATCCAAAACAAGGTTATTTAAACAAGAGTAACTAATACCCCAAGTTCCCAGTTCCTTTGGTTTTACAGAAGCTCATATATTTTTCTTACTGTACATAATAGGAAAAATATGGGGGAAAAAAAGCAAAAAAACAAAAACCCCTCATCACTGAGATTCCCTCGGAGGCTGTCCCATTCATCAGAAGCCTTAAGGTTAACCTGGCTCAGCAACTGAGCCACTGCAAACAGCCTATCATTGTGCACCATGGCCAGCACAATGCATGCTCTGGAGCCCAGCCATGAAATTTAATCTCTGTGAGTTCTGTTCTCTGAGCTCCTGGTGGCTTAAAAGCCAATTGTTTTCTAAATAAAAATCAAGTTTTAAGTTTCCCTATTTTTAATGTTCCATCACTCTCTATTATGAAAGCTGGGAAAGTACAGCAAGTAGTAGGGACAATGAACTTGGGCCCCACTCTTCACATCCACATCAAGAAGTGGGCTTAGATTAAAAAGATCCTGTTTTGGGACCAAATCACCAAATGGTACAATACAGACTGACAAACAGTTAGGACATAAAACCCCTCCTACCCAACACCACTTCATCTTACCTGCGACAGAGGCAGACTGTGTATTTTTATATTTATCCTTTGCCACAGCCCAGTCCACAGCCACTGTCCGCCCTGTCAGACAGAAAAGTAGCATCAGAAAGGCCTTCTCTTTAACATTCCTATTTCCTATAAATGACTTCCTATTCGTCAAAGACAGTAATGGAACCAAAGGAGACGAAGAAACTGTGGATTCAGAGACTGTTGGTCTTAAAATAAAACTCCTGGTAGGTGTCTATTCTTTTGACCCTTAACCTTTTTATCAATGAACAGAAGTTTTGCCTTTCTACACAGCCACTACACCTGCAACAAGATAGAGTAAGAATCAGAACAGAGTTTCCAGTTAGACCAAGTTTCCAGTTATACTAGCAAGGGGGAAAATAGACGTTCTGGAATAACTGCGCGTCACTCAGAAGTTAGGAAGTCTCCAAGCCAATACCTTCTTTAGGCACTGTACCTGGTAAATCAATACCTAGAGTAACGTCAAGGTCAGTTTAAAAGCCCACAGGTGGACTTCCCTGGTGGCGCAGTGGTCAAGAATCCACCTGCTAATGCAGGGGACACAGGTTCGATCCCTGGTCCGGGAATATCCCACATTCCACGGAGCAACTAAGCCCGTGCACCACAAGCACTGAGCCTGTGCTCTAGAGCCCGTGTGCCACAACTACTGAAGCTTGTGCACCTAGAGCCCACGCACCACAACAAAGAGTAGCCCCCGCTCGCCGCAAGGAAAACCCAATGCAGCCAAATAAATAAATAATAAATAAATAAATTTATAATTAAAAAAAAAAAAGCCCACAGATGCTGAATAGTGATCATAACCAAGACGAAGGAACCTGCTAATCCCACATCCTCTAGACAGCAACCTGACTCTATCAGTCAGGGACAGTTTTTCATTAGGGATTTAAAAGGACACTCATCACCAAAAAAAGAAAAGAGAAGGACAGCATGGGTTCTTTCAAGTTTAACCCTAAGATCAAGTACTAGGAATATTTCACCAAAACAAGCTTCAATATTAGCAATGAGACTCTCAACAAGGCAAACACCTTTTAAAAATGTAGAAAGTGGGTTATTGTGCTAATTTGCCTAAACACCAGAAATATCTGAGTCAATGGTATGGGCACAGAAAACTTACCTTTTATCTCTTTCATGTTCATGCTTTTGAGAGCCTTTCCTGCTTCTAGGAGGTTTTTGAACTGAACAAAAGCAAAACCACGCATCTTTCCATCTGTGTGCAAACACAACAAAGAAGTTAGAGGTAGCAGGTAGGGAACCAACAGACACTAAGAAGGATGTTACAGCAACCTGGACTGGCAAGAAGACCCAAATCCTATCAACCAGTCAGCCCCTTGACCAAAGCACAAGCCTATATCCTGCTGAGGTTACCCTGACACAGGCTTGGGGAGAGCAATGCATTTTCTCAAGCTGTAACTTGTCTTCTAAAAGTAGTTCTGATCTAACTAACAATACCATAAGGGGACTAAACACTGTTATTTGTCAAGCACTGTGCCTGATACTTTACACATATCATATCATCTGGGGCTCACAGAGTATGACCCGAACCTTGTGTTTCTGCTTAGTTCAAAGGTGATACAGAAAAAGACCATTATGTAAAATAACCTTAATCTAATCCACACAAAATAAAGGTTTGCCAGTACCTGGTTTCCTAGGGATGTTTACTTCCAGGACAGCTCCAAACTGAGCAAATACTGTCTTCAAGTCATCTTCTGAACACTGAAGCCAAAAGTGAAGAAAGAAAAAGAGATATTATCACAGCAAATGAACACAAAACATCAACTATTCAATTAGTTCACTAGGAAGAGCTTGAATATTTGCACTCCTTTTTAAATTTTGAGACTAGGACACCAAACATTTCAAAATAGACGACATCTTGCTTTGTACCTATAAAGGCAAAAAGGACAGATATCAGAGAGCTTTTCCTTCCCTCCCTTTCTCAGCAGTAGTTTCCCCAAGGCATCTTCACAGTCTCTGTCCTTAATAAGTTCTTGTTTATACAGGCCCATTTTCTGAATTCAACAAGGCTAAAGTTCGTTCCCAGAAGGAATTAAGCCCAATTATACCATCCTGGTGAGAAGTTTGACCAATGAGCATGCCTTGGCTCCAAGAGCTTTCAGAACACTCACTGTTAGTTTTCTCTGTCTCTTACCTTAAAGCTCAGGTTCCGTATAATTATTCTGGCTTTCTTATCTGCCACTTTGGCTTTTTTAGGCTGCAGCTCCTTCTTTGGGGACTCTGAATTTTCTAAAAAATAAATGGCAATGAAGTAAATCTGTGATCCCCTCGGCCCAGAACATCACAGGAAAGAAGCTACTAGCAACAGATGGCATTTAACACAGGGTTAAGTATGGCAATGCCCAGGGACATCAGGTTTTCCAGACTCAGAAGTAAACAAAAGACTAAAACTAGTAACAAAATACACTGGATGATTTTGGACATCAAGAGGAAATTCAGGGAGCTTTTAGGCCTAGACACTACTCCCAGAGCCAATCCACTGCCCCCTCAATCCTGGGGGAAAACTCCCTTCAGCTACTAGAAACTCACCAGTTTTCCCCTTTTCCTTGGACTTATTTCTCAGTTTTTTCTTGGCAACAGTCACGGTGATCTTGCAGCCTTCGAAGGTGGTAATCTCCTTGAGGGCCCTCTGAACATCTTCCAGCATAGAAAAAGTGACATAGCCAAAGCCTCGACATGCCTTACTCCCTGGAACAGTATGGGGATGGGGGGAGGGGGGATTAACAGTAAGCCAAGATCCCTAAACCAGTAAATTCTCACAGCCCTAAACTAGCAGATATACAGCCAGGCCAGCCAGTCTGCCAAAATTCTCAAAAGAGAAAGAGACAAGGTTAGCATGGGTGGCCCCTGTCCCCTCTTTGTTCAGAAATCATTAGGCTTCCTCTTCTAATATGGTGTCTTTGCTGTTAGCTCCCTCTCTTCCTTCTTTCCTGATAATTTCAAGAATATGGAGGACCCATGATATGCATTACACCCCCGAAGAAGAACTCAACGTCAAACAGAACAAAACATCACCAGAGAAGGTAGGAAAGGTAAGTATGGTAGCTTCAAAAATTACAAAGAAATAATTCAGCCACCACTCCACAGAACAGATCGGCAATGAATGCCAGGGGCCCTGAAAAAAGAACCTCAAACAATAAACATTGCTTCAGAAGCCTGCAGACACTATTACAATTATTACCAAGCCCTAGAAATCAATATCAAATTAAACCTTTCTAAAGCGGCTGTAAACCTCTTATCTCATTTTGTCAGAACACACCAAGAAGGGAAAAGCCAATATCATCATCGCTTTTTTCCAAACGAATCATTTAAGACAAACAGTTGCAATTATCAACTGTAACCCACCTTTGCCCTTTTTGGTATTTTTTTTTCAGTTTAATATTTTTGTGTAGTAAAATTTTAAGTAATTTACTGCATCAAAAAAGAAAAGGACAGACCAAGTAGTCTGCTTACTACCCAAAGAAGAAACAGAGCTCACACACTCTCCTTTTACAACTACACCCCAATCTGCTTCTGGGTACAAGCCCTCTAACACAGGACGCTGATCCACGTAAACTGGTTAAAGCTGACACTTGGCACTAGGAAAGCATACTATGGTCTGGTGATCTCTTCTTCTCTTGAAACTCCTTCTCACAAAAGCCTGCCCACTCACCTTTCAGAAAACAAGAACAAGAAAAATCAGGGCCCTTCCTGATCAGTACAACCAAAAACGAAGCAGCTGAAAGGTGAAGGAGTTCAGTGACAAAACAGAAGCGTGCCGCTCACAAACACACCATGCGTTGTTTATGTCTGCACAAAGCACTCTCACACATTTACTTGAATCTTTACAACAATCCTGTGAAATTATTCCCATCTTAAAGAGGTTAAGTGGCATGTCCAGGTCACCACTACTGGTAAGACCTCACCCCACACCCCCTCCCTCCTATCCCACTAAGTACAACATTCAGTACATCTGGCTGCCTGGACAGATAAGCACGTTTTTTCTTAAAAAGGGAATAGCAGCTTCTGTTAAAGATGCAGACTACATACACAAGCTACAGGTAAGGTTACATGTAGCCTATATTCTGAGGACCCAAAAGGAGAATTCCCATTCAAAGGCCTGTTCCTCCCCGGAACACAACCAACCACTGTTGAGCAGCGTTTCTCAATTGTTTTGATAACCCACAGTAACAAACGTAACTTATAGTGGATCCAGGATGCAGTTTTTTACAAAACTGAAAAAAAAAAGTTTTATGAAAACTTCTCCTTTACCATGTATAGATATACTCCTATTTCATTAAAAAAAAATCTCTAATCATGACCCACTCAAGGCCCACTAATGGACGATGATCTGCAGTTTAAGAAACACTGCTATATAGCACTCATTCTCATTCTCTCATTCGCCCATATCTATACTTAAAATGACAAAGAACCAGGCAGCTGCTATGGTTTGTATAGCAATCAGAGCCATGTCGACAATCCTAATTCTAATTTCTGTTACTAACAAAATAGAAGATAAGGACAGAGTGATTATTAGCACACTATTAGCCTGCCTACTCATCACATACTTGGACACCATGGGGGGAAAGAGAGGTACACAGGATGTTACTTCCCTCCAGTTGCTCTCCTGAAAGACAAGGAGGTACTACAGAGACACACTGATGACTTGGAAGGAAGCTAAATTTATGTTCTGGGCAACATCAGGTGCCCCTTGACACAGTCTAGGTAAGAGTAAGAAATGCTTCTACAATTAAAACCCTTACAATTCTTCCTCAGTCTAATACATGCTAACCCTCCTTCATCGTGATGCCATAATCATCAAACAGAATGCAAAGCATATGGCAGTATTCCACAAGTCAGTGAATATCTCCTGCAGCTCAAGCCAAAACCCTTGGAGTCAGACCTGACTCCCTGACACTCTTTTTTTTCTCATACTCCACATCTGATCCATCAGCAAATTCTTTCAGCTCTACTTTCAAAAATATCCATGTCGCAATCACTTTTTACCACCTTCACAGCTACAACAGCTGGTCCAACACCATGACCTCTCTCTCACCTGGATTACCACAAGAGCCTAATAACTGGTCTCCCCGCTTCTGTCCTATTCTTAGCAGCCTATTCTCAACATGGCAGCCTGAGAGAATCTTCCAAAATGCAAGCCATATCGTATCTACTGCTCCCTGCTCGAAACCAGTGGCTTCATATCTCAGAGTAAAAGCCAAAGTCCTTGCAACGGCCTATAAGGTCCTACATGATCTGGTAGCACCAGATCTCATCTGCTAATTCTCTTCCCTTCACTCACTGCATTCCAGTCACCCTGGTTTCGTCACTATTCCTCCAATATACTACACACACACTCCTCTTCAGTATCCTTTAGCTTCCTCTGCCTAGGCTGCTCCTCCCACTGAGAAACACATGTTCACTCTCTCACATCAGAAAGGCTTTCCCTGGCTACCTCTCACCCCTCTACAGCTTCCCCACCACCACACACACACACATCTACAGAGACTCTCTATCCTTTTTCTCTGCCTTATTTTTCTCCTCAACATTTATCACCATTAGCACTACATATTTTGCTTATTGGCTGTCTTCCCATCTTGAACACAAGAGCAAGGTTTTTGGTTTGGTTCTGTGCACTGCTGTATCCCCAGGACCTACAATAGTTGCCTGGCACAATACACATTCAATTAACATTTACGGAATAAATAACTGGGCGAATGAATAACATACTGGTTAAGAGCTCCCGGTCTGGTGATCAAATTCTGAATCCACTACTTACTAGCTGTATGAACTTAAGCTGAAATTACTAAATTTCCCTAAGCCCTAGATTCCTCGTCTGTAAAATGGAGTTAACTCTCCACCCAACAAGACCGATGAGGAAATTAAATGAGATAACACATGGAATTCAAGCACCGCACGTGGCAATCAGTTGATTCTCAATAAGCCTTACTGGTGTTTTATTAAAAGTTAGTTATTTACTACCAAATAAGATCTTATATGTGAGCGCGCATAATAAACGGAAAGCGCTCCATAAACTTAAGGGACTGATTTGACTTTCAGAAACGGCCCGTATGGATTCATCTAAAGCAGAGTCCGTTTAGAAAAGAAATTCAACTTCTAAGTCCTTTCACTATGGGGCAGGTAAAGGATTATACGGGTCGCTTAAATTTGGGTGTCCTCGCCCCCATCCGGCTCCCAGGAACCCCAACTTTGTCCTCGACCGCCCCGCCCCCTACCTTTCTCAGTCACCACGAAGCACTGCTTCACCGGCCCCACCTGACTGAACAGCTCCTCCAGCTGCTCGCTGCGGGCCGAGGGCGGGAGGCGGCCCACAAACAGGGTCAGCCCGGCCATAAGGCCGAGAAACAGAAGCGCGCGGCTTCGCGCACGCGAGTCAAGTAACAGGTTTTAGTCAGAGGACCACGCCAAGCTGCCGGGAGACTCCGGAAGTGCTCTTCACTCAAAAGAGTCCGGAGGAAAACGTAGTAGAAGGGGGAAAAAACATCCCGGAAGGAAGAAAATCGTGACGCCCGGGGGCGGAGCTTCTTGAGCGGGGTTCCACCCCTAATCCAAGTACCGCCCCCGCCGCTGTAAAGAAATTTGGCTTCGCTGTTTCCTGCACTGCTTACAATCTAACCTCCTGGAGATCGATACCAAACCCAGCAGGGCAGGCCGGAGAAGTTGGTTTTACTCTGGCCCTAACCCAGGATCTAACATATGATGGATGTTTAATAAATATTTTCTGAAGTGCCACTACAGACTCCCAGATTACGTGCATAAAACACAGCCAGAATACACATCAACACAAGTACGTCACATACATCATTCGGACAATTCTCATGTTCTCAGAGAGTATGAGACATCTGTCACACTATAACAGATAACTACAACTCTGCCTTTAACACTTCGCAGACAAATGATAGCTACTAAAGTACAAATAGGCACATATCATACACATTCTTTCAAAAAAATATTTACTGAGCTCCTACTATGTGCCAGGCACTAAGGATAAAATTGGTGAGCTAAAAGAAGATGGGACCCCTACCCTCATGGGGTATACAGTCTCGTGGGGGTAGACAGACATTAATCAAAAAAAAAAAAAATAAGGAGGGCCGTTGGCCGGGGCCTGCAGTACGCCGCTTCAGTGAGGAGCTCAACCGCAGTCAACCGTCTTGTTGCTTTACTGGTCGCCACTCCCACGGCCGGCCCGACAAGACGAGCCTGGAGCGCAGAACAGATTTCCCTCGGGCTCGTGGGCGCTGCTCTGAGCAGCGTCACCCTTTATACCAGAAAGCTGGCGGGCACTATGGGGAAAAAACAAAACAAGACGAAAGTGGAGGAGATGCTAGAAGAAGAGGAAGAAGAATATGTGGTGGGAAAAGTTCTCGACCATCGAGAGGGAAAGGGCAAAGTGGAGTACCTCCTAAAGTGGAAGGGGTTCTCAGATGAGGAGGACACATGGGAGCCAGAAGAAAACCTGGATCGCCCCGACTTCATTGCCGAGTTCCTGCATCACAGAAAACAGCACACGAGACAGATAAATCAGAGTGAGGCAAGCGCAAAGCTGATTCTGATTCGGAAGATAAGGGGGAGGAGAGCGAACCAAAGAAGAAAAGAAGAGTCAGAAAAGGCATGAGGCTTTGCCCAGTGTTTGGAACCGCAGTGGATTATTGGAGCTACAGACTCCAGTGGAGAACTCATGTTTCTGATGAAATGGAAAAACTCTGATGAGGTTGACCTGGTCCCTGCCAAGGAAGCCAATGTCAAGTGCCCACAGGTTGTCATATCCTTCTATGAGGGAAGGCTGACGTGGCATTCCTACCCCTCGGAGGATGATGACAAAAAAGATGACAAGAATTAACTCTCTTGAGTACCAGTCCCTGTCACATCTGACTGTGGGTTTCAAGTGGGGAAAGGAGTTCTACTTGTCTTGACACCATAGAGGTGGCTTGAGAAGATGTCCTTTGAAGAGCCAGTATAGTTTCTGTGCCCTACAGCAGCCCAAGTGCTTTAAAGTCACTCCATGCTGGTTTGCACACCCATCCCAGTGGAGGGGAAGGAGGGTCAGTGTTTCAAGGCAACCCATTCTGAACTTTGCTGAGAAAAGCAAAGGGCCTTCTATGAAGGACAAAACTTGCAGAATGGGATGTGGGAGAGCAAAAGATACTGTAGATCTTCAAAAGAGCATCTCCATAACCCACAGCCTTCTTCCCAATAGTGTTAACTCTGCATTTTTACAGCGTAGCATGTATGTCGTTTTTGGCTATTACTGGTGTATTATTTGGGGTGGGAGGGATGGGGTGGGAAAGAAGAGAGATGGGTTAGGATAATTTTTGTTAAAATTTGGGGCCTGATGGTGGAAATGGTGAAACAAAGGAAAGAACAACTAATAATGATTTGGTTCTGTGTCCAGAATATTTCATCCTTTCAAAAAATGTCATTGGCAACCTAAATGAGGACTGCGAGAGACTGTTTAAAAGCTGTGAATGCTAATCATTAGAGAAATGCAAATCAAAACTACAATGAGATATCACCTCACACCAGTCAGAATGGCCATCATCAAAAAATCTACAAACAATAAATGCTGGAGAGGATGTGGAGAAAAGGGAACCCTCTTGCACTGTTGGTGGGAATGTAAACTGATACAGCTACTATGGAGAACAGTATGGAGGTTCCTTAAAAAACTAAAAATAGAATTACCATATGATCCAGCAATCCCACTACTGGGCATATACCCTGAGAAAACCATAATTCAAAAAGAGTCATGTACCACAATGTTCATTGCAGCTCTATTTACAATAGCCAGGACATGGAAGCAACCTAAGTGTCCGTCAACAGATGAATGGATAAAGAAGATGTGCCACATTTATACAATGAAATATTATTCAGCCATAAAAAGAAATGAAATTGAGTTATTTGTAGTGAGGTGGATGGACCTAGAGTCTGTCATACAGAGTCAAGTAAGCCAGAAAGAGAAAAACAAATACCGTATGCTAACACATATATATGGAATCTAAAAAAAAAAAAAGGTTCTGAAGAACCTAGGAGCAGGAGAGGAATAAAGATGCAGATATAGAGAATGGACTTGAGGACACAGGGAAGGGTAAGGGTGAGCTGAGACGAAGTGAGAGAGTAGCATTGACATATATACACTACCAAATGTAAAATAGATAGCTAGTGGGAAGCAGCCGCAGAGCACAAGGAGGTCAGCTCGGTGCTTTGTGACCACCTAGAGGGGTGGGATAGGGAGAATGGGAGGGAGACGCAAGAGGGAGGAGATAGGGGGATATATGTATATGTATAGCTGATGCGCTTTGTTATAAAGCAGAAACTAACACACCATTGTAAAGCAATTATACTCCAATAAGGATGTTAAAAAAAATAGAAAAAGAAAGCTGTGAATACCTGAAACTTAGAAGCCAAGGTGTTCCCTGCCTGAGCTTAATGCTATTCCCAACAAAGGACTAAGCCTGTTAAGAAGTTACCAAAGCTGCCATTTGAGGGATGGAAACTGGTTGAGGAGGAAAAGTCTTATGGGAGTGTATACACAGACAGATCATTCTGTCTTAGAGGTGCTAATTCTTGAAATTGACAAGAAGACCCTTTTTTTCCAGTTATGAAATTATAAATATCAGCTTCTCCATCCAAGCCACTGGCTGAAGTATCTGGGGAAGGGCAGAGGGTGGTATAGGAGGTGGGAGAGGAGGCAAAGACAAGGTCTGGTGCTCTTAGCTGGAAAACTCTTGGAGCCTCTGTTTTTTGAACTTTGAAACCATTGGTGGCAGGGTTCAGTCACTGATAGCACAAATTCACTGAATCACTTCAAGAACTGAATGATTTTACAAGCCCTGGTCTCAGGAGAAGATTAAATTTTCATACTGGGGCAGTGGTTCACTTTAAAACAAAACAAATGTTTTTAATCCTAAGAATTAACTAAAACCCAAAATGCTGCCTTGAATCATGAGATCCATCAGTTCTTGACATCATCTAGACCTTCATCTAGAACTCCCTTGTAAAATCTTTTTAGGCACGGGTTAGGTTTCTGTGAAAACTTTTGTTCAAATGTTAAACTTCAGACCAACATTGTCAGTTTTTGTCTTAATAAAACTATATAGATTTATTTTTTAAAATTACAAATAAATCATAGCCTGCACCATGCAAGATCACGTGAGAACACACCCAGAACGAACATGACATCCAGCTTGTACACACAAACCTAGTACCCAGGTCCTCCCAGAGACAGGAGATCGTTCCTCAGGTCAGCTTATCAGACAGAACCAAGGCTGAGGAATCTCACTGGCCAGGAGATCTGGGTGCTCCTGGATCCTGGAACACAGACAGTGTTTGCCATCCCATTGGGCCCAGGAACTGACCTGTGTGCAGGACTGCAGCACCCTGAAGAACATTTGTACAGAACAGAAGTACCCAATGCCTTTTTTAAATAATTACTTTTAAATGGCATAATCTGAACACAGGGTAGGTAGACAATTCAAAAAGTACAAAAGGTGCAATGAAAAGTGTTTCCCTTTCTCCTCAAACCCCATCTACTTTCAGCACATTTTGGTTGGATGGATGAATGTTTGATAGTGACAGGGGGAAAGGGAGAACGTTTAACATCAGATTTATGAAACCCTAGCTTTTAAGCATTTATTCTACGCTTAAAAGAAAATGCCACAGTTAGCTTTAAACACACAACTCAGCAGAGGAATTATGGAAATAAAAAACAGATTTTTAAGGCCATGGGTTAATTCCATCCAGGAGAAAGAGAGACAAATAGACAAAGGAAATGGGATGGATCATTTGAATACAGTTGGTTTGGAATTCCACATTCCTCTCTCTTTCTTCTCCTCCTCTCTTGCGCCCTCATCACCTTAGAAATCAAAATTTCATACCCAAAGTCTAAATTGCAAGCTTCAGGGCCCTAGCTATATGGAGGCTTTCCCAGTCCTGGCTGCAGTGTGCACTGGGGAAAGAATCCTGAGAAGGCTGCTCCAACATCCCTTTGGGACACACCCTACAATGCTCAGTTGGAAATACCTTGGACCCAAACCTTCCCTATAGAACAAAAGGAAACTGTGTCCCTGTGCCCATCAGAGGGCAGCAGCCACCCACAGTACAGAGGAGTTCTTTGCCCCTAGGGGAGTGTAGCAATGCAGCTGACCCTTTGTACTCTTCCCTACTTTCAGACCTGGCTCCCCATCTCAGTCTCCCAGCCTCAGCCTCAGCCCCATCCCCTCCTATCCATTTGTAACAGGGAAGCCATGTGGTTCTTCAATCAGGAACATTTGCTCATCCATCTAACCAGGACACATGCAGGGTTCTTTATTAAACAGCAGGAGTCGTGGTACCCTGCACCACATCGGCAACGTGGCTTCCAGGGGAAATAAACTGCTGGCCTCTTCTCATCCATCACTTGCAGGAGCCTGGAAAGGAAGTAAGAGAGGCGTGGGCTGTGCTCAGCCAGCCTCTCCCAAGCCCCATCCCTCTGGCTCCATTCCCACTTTCAAGCCAAACCTTCTTATAATACCGCATACTTCTTGTTCTTAGCACTTCTCGCAAATGTAATTAATTACTTGTGTAATTGTAATTTGTCTGATTAACTCTTTAATGTCTGCCTTCCCCAAAAGACCTTCAATTTCATAAGTTCAGGGCTGTCGTCCACCTAGTTCACCTGTCTACCCCCATCACCTAGCACATTGTAAGCATCCAATAAAATGCTTTAAAGAGATTGAATGAATGAAGGTGAGTTTGTTTCTCAGTCTCCTACAGTACTAAGAATTGGAACTGAGGGCGTATATATTACACCCTGGTCTACCCGGGCTCTTCTGGGAAACTGCTTTGCGTGAGGAAGGGCTGAGGCATGAGACAAAAGGGAAGGGTTGTCTCACGAAAGTCTCAGCCTCTTGATCAAGTCAGAGGGCTTAGGCGATTCTTGCTGAGGAAAATCAAAGAAGTGCTGGAGCTGGTGAGTAACAAGCTGTATTCCCCTGCCCGCTCCCCATCTCACCAGCCCCATTCAGAGCTTCCAAACAGAAAAGGAGTGTGTGTGTGTGTGTGTGTGTATGCACACCAGTGCCCGCTTCTGTGAGAGAGAGAGAGGCGGACAGACAAACATACAGAGAGACTGACTGGGGGTATGTGGGGCTTGGACTGCTTTGCTAAGAGCTGTGTGCCTGAACCCAAGGACCCTTGATGGGGACAGTGAGTGAGTGAGATGAGCTGGCAAGGTTTAGGACCAGGAAGAGATGTCAGAGAGGACTTGAGTGTGAGCAGAGGCAGATGGAAGGGTAAGTGGGCAAGAAAGGAAACAATTTCTCGGAGCAGCTCTGGTGCTGGGGCCTCTACAGCCACTACGACACCAGTGAGAAATGCCTGTAATTAGGAAGATGGCAGTTCTCTGGGCCTCAGCCCAGAGTGACAATGCAGCAAGAATTTCTGAGCCAAGCTGAGCCAGGTGATGGATGAGACACAATCAGAACCACTCCAGTCCCACTCCTCAGCTGTGCCTGCCCCACCCTCCTCTCATTTTCTTCCCTACGATGACCCTCACTTGCCCCAAGCATCATTGGCTTCCCTCCTCCTTCTGAGATTCCAGACTCTGGGTGCTCCTTTCAGCCAAGACAGAGCTTCATGGGCGAGGAGAGCAGTGCTTTAATTCTTCCACTAGTGCATTGGACCTGGTCTGGTGAGGCCCCCTCCACTCCCGGCCTCCCTGCTTCCCTCTTGCCTCCCTTGCTTCCCTTCTCAAATCCGCACACGCTGATGGGCAGAGTTGGAAGAAAAACCATTCCTATTCCTGTTTTTCCACTTCAAGCCTAGCATGTGTGCCCCTGTAGGCTTCCCTGCCAAAACACTGCCAGAATTTAGTTTTCAAATCTATGACTCTGTTTTAGTGCCACTCTGAACTTACTGCATTTTAGCCAAATGACAAATGCACACTACAGCCAAATGCTCTGGACAAGGGAGGGATTACAGAGTGCCTGGTGGCCGGATGTATTCATGGGTCTCTGCACTGTGAGTTCTGCTTTGGTGTGTAGGATGGGGCTGGGGTTTGGGGAAGACAGGCTTTCTCCAGGGAGGATCTGCACCTGTGGGAGATGAATGTTCTCCGGGGGAAGGGAGTTGTTAGTCCAAACTTGAAGAGGTCCTGCTGGTAGGTGGAGCAAGTAGTTTCCTCTGTGAATTCCTCTGGGCACGTGGCAGGGAGATTGCTGCAAAACCCAGCTCAAAGTGATCAAGCCCTTGAGATGTGTAGCAACATTTCCATGAAGGATTTTGACACTAGCTAGTCCCTAACCACTTGTCCATCAGGACCTGAAGCCAGTTTCTTAGGAATGCAGACCTTTCCACCAACGACTGTAGAGTTTCCGCCTCATTTCTCAGGGCAGTGATCCAACTCTGAAAAGCCACTTCCCAGGGAGTCAGAAGGGTCTTCAAGGGGCCACTCCCAGGACCCTCACTCAGCCCAGATGGGCCATGGACCCGTCTATGGGGAAAGGTCATGCGGAGGACAAGACCCCTTGCAGTCAGGAGTGAAGGTCACTGGGGTCTGAGATGGACCCACCCCACCCAAACACTGCTTCTCTTCCAGTTCTGGCAGAATCATTGCTGCTATTGCCTCAGCTAAGCTTTTCCAAGAAGGTGAGACCTTTCTCCTCTGAAAATATTTTATTGATAAATTAACTCTGAAAGCGCTCACCTCCCACCCTACTGCTGTAGAGTCTCCTAGATGGGCCATGGACCCTTCTATGAGGAAGGGTCATGTGGAGCACAGGGAGCCTCACTCACGCAGGGGTGGGATTCCCGGGCATGGCAGAGGTGAGTGTGGGGACTGAGGCCAGTCCTGAGGTCGGCTGAGGACAGCCCCTCTCGCTCAGCACCAGAGTGGGAAGTGGTGGTCTGGAATGGAGCACCTTGGAGCTTTATTGCTGGTGAATGCCAAGGAAAAGTGGGACCCCTGCCAGCCTAGAATTGCAGCTGAGGGCATCAGTGCCCAGGGCTCCAGAGAAGGTGGCACTAGTTCCCAATCAACAGAACCTGGCTGCTGACTCACCCATCCAGGAGTCCCTGGATGGGAAAGGAAGCGGGGAGAGGTATCTGAGCCAGGCGGGATTGGGGAAGGGTTACAGTGTGCAGGTCTCGGGCAAAACAGGCGCCAGAAGGGGGCGTATTGTCGGGGCGGCGAGGCGCCCACATCTTCACAGGTCTATGGTGTCGCTGCCCAGGCTCAGCTCGTCAATCTGTCGACAGGCGTCCAGGAATTGCTCCTGAAGCAAGGCCTCTTCGGCCTGCAGCTCAGGAGGAGGCTCTGGGGAGTCGCGGGAGGGTGGGGACAGGGCCTGGTAGGATCCTGAGGCCGGGAGGTTAGGGCTGCTTCCTGAGGGCCGCGGGGGACTGAGGACGCAGACCAGCGGACAGCGAGGGGGCCTGTCCGGGCTGGAGCACAGCAGCATGGACGAGCTGTCCCGCGACAGTCCGCACAGCGAGCCGGATGAGGCGCTGCTGCCCGCGGGCCAGGCCCCGGGAGAGGGGAGCTCGGGGGGCGCGGGGGAACCAGGGGCCTCCCCAGACCTCCCAGTGGGCCCGGCCCCGGTCTGCGCCCCCAGCGAGGCGGTGCGGTAGAGGCCGAGCCCCTGCAGGGCTTCCCCGAAGGCCGGGCCCTGGAAGAGGCCGGGCTTCAGCAGGGCTTCGCTGCAGAGGGCCTCCTCGATGCTGCGCCGCAGGTTGATGGGGGAGGGCGGGCGGAAGTCCACGGTGTAATCGCTGCATGGGGAGGAAGCCGGGGAAGGGGCCGGGTTGGCGGCCGCGCCTTCGAAGCCACGGCAGCCTCCTCCCTGGAGAAGGAGGTCGGGACCCGGCCCTGCCAGGGCGCATAGCTGCAGCAGCTCCGCGTCGCCACGCGCGATAGCGCTCCCCAGGGGCTTCTTGTCGGGGGGCCCGGCGACCCAGCCTCCGGGCAGCAGAGGGGCGGCGTGGCCGGGGGACAAGCGGAAGAGCTTGGCCCAGCAGCGCGGCGGCACGCGGGGGCTGCAGAGCGCCGGGTAGAGGCCCAGCAGCGCCAACGGGAGCGCGACGCCCACCTCGCCCAGGCGCAGGCCGAGCTGGAAGGCCCACCAGGGCCAGGGCCCCTCCAGGCCAGGTTGGCCGCCGTAGCCCAGCGCGTGCAGCACCTCGTAGCCCTGCAGGGCTCCGCTCAGCAGCCCGAAGGTGCCCGCCACTGGGGCCGTGCGCGCCGCGCGCCGCCAGGACTCGAGCGGGCCGAAGGGGCTGCGCGCCTGCGGGTAAGGAGTGGCGCCCTTGAAGCCGGACACTCCCAGGGGCGCTCCGGCCCGTCGCCGCCGACCCCCCAAGCAGGACAGCGCCAGCAGGAGCCCGGAAAGGAGGGCGGCGAGGAAGGCGTGCAGCCCGCGGGAGGCGAGCCGCAGGGCCCGCAGCGGGCGATGGGCGGCGCTCCCGAGGGCGGCGGCGGCAGCCAGCCCCAGCCCCAGGAGCAGCAGCGCGGCCAGGGCGGCTGGACAGCGCGGCGGGCGCGGCCGGGCCAGAAGCAGGCAGGCCAGGCCCAGGCCGGCGGCCAGGCAGGGCAGCGGGAGGTCCTGCAGCAGCAGCCAGGCCAGCGCCGGCAACCGGTCGCGGTGCCCGTAGGCGTCGTAGAAGAGCGGGAAGGCCCGGGTGGTCCCGGCGGAGAGCAGGAGCAGGTCCAGCAGCGCCAGGCAGGGGGCGCCGGGCGGACAGCGCCAGGGCAAGAGGGCCAGAGCCAGCAGCGCCAGCAGGGCCACGAGGCCGAAGAGCGCGCCTACCCCGTACACATGGGCCTCCCAGGCCAAACCCCAGCGAGCCTTGGCCTCTGTCCAGTCGGCCTCCAGGGTCAGGAAGAAGAGGGGCAGTGGGGCCGCAGGAGGCTGCGCTTCTCGTTCAGGCAGTTCTCTGATACTGCAGGACCCTGGCCCACATTCTGGCTGCACCGAAAGGTTCCCAAGGCTGGCGGGAGAGGGGTCATCCAGGCCAGAGGTGGAAGTGGCGGAGTCTGTGGGCAAAGAACGTTTGTGTGAGGCATTCCGTGCAGCCCTCCCCTTACCCACCCTACAGCCAGTAGCCTGTATGCCAATCGGAGAGTCCTCATAGCTTCCAGGAAGGACTTGTCTTAAATTTGAGACTCAGTGACCTCGCAGCCCCTCACCCTCCCCTCCCCCACCCCATCTACCCCCAGCTCCCTGCTTTGTTCATTACCCTGTGATTCCACTGAAAAGGGTTTTTCTTAAGAAGTCACAGAATTTTACAAGTGGAAGGAGCTGTAGAAGCCCCCTCTAGTTCAATCCTCCCGCCAGGAAGGAGGCTGCGTGAGAGCAAGGATCGCTTTGCTCACATCTGAATACCCACACCTAAAACACTGCCTGGCACAGAGTGGGCACTGAGCAGATATTCGCTGAAGAAGTGAATCCTCTTATTTGCCAGATGAAGATACTGAGGCTCTGCCGAGAGGCCAAGTAACTTGTCCAAGGTTACAAATTGGCAGAGCTGCAACTAGAATCCAGATCTGAGCACCAGTTTGAGCCCCTCTCCTTGATTTCAGAGGCGCTTCATAATACTAGTTTGCTTATCTCTTGTTCTGCACCCCTGACTCCCAACTCCCACCTTGGTGCTAGAAGAAGCTTGCCCTGCCTTTTTTCAGCTGCTCCCCCTTCTCCCTGTCTCGTCAGGAAAAGCCACCCCGCACTGCCCCCCACCCCCCCACACACAGCAGGGGGAGTGATATGACTCTCCCATTCCCAGCACCCTGAGAAAACACAGCCTTCCCTATTCACTGGCCTTCCTGCCTGCTACACCTCCCACCTCGGCCTACCCATGGCTATGGTCCCCATCCTAACTCAACTACAAAGACATTGGTCTGAGGCTCTTACAATGCCCCTTTGGTTCTCACCCCCTTTTACAGAAGGTGACATTGAGATGGACTCCCCTGTGTCTCAAGACTACCCTTGAACTCTGAGGGAGGAACATTTGGGGGGATCACAGCTTAGCGAGTGAGCCCCTCAGGTGCTCTGGGGTTTGCTAACTTAGGCTCCCAGCCCCATCCTGTGCTCTAACATCTTCCCCATATCCCTTGAGGAAAGGGAAGTCAAGTAAGAGAGTGTGAGGACTAAGATCCCTAATTCTACTCTCCTGGAGCTAGAGAGGGGTGAAAAAGAGTTAGACCCAAGGATTTTCCATGGCCAGGCAGCAAGGGAAGATGCTTCACGCTGGACCTCCCTCCCCCATCTAGCAGGCTTAGCAGAACCGCAGCTGCAGGCAAGGATGGAGGGAGAAAGATGGTGGAGAAGGATGGGAGGAGCCATCTGGCGATGGGGAAATGCACGGGAGACAGATGTAGAATGAGGCGGGGAGGATCTCCTGACAAGCAGACTCCTGCCCCAACTGCCTGGCCATACCCAGCCATGCCTCAGCAGGACAAAACAGGAAGACTCGAGGCGCACCCCCATCCCTACCCCAGGCAGTGCCAGCTTGTGCTGGGGACATGGAAAACAGAGCAATCCTAAGAACAAGGAAAACGAGTGAGCGGGCCAGAAAGCAGCCCTGGAGAGAGGGGAGGGGAAGGTAGAATTGGGCAACTGGGAGGGCAGAGAGGGAGCTGCCAAAAAATTACATATATACAGCTGGCTGCCTACTGCCAATGGCAGCATGTTCCCTGGTTCCTGTCCCATCATATGCCTCAAGTCTAAAATGGGGAAGAGCGCCTACTGCACACGGCTGTTATGAGGATACATGGCCAGTGTGCGCAAAGCTCTTTGGAGAGACTGGTGCATCGTAAGCATTTGATATACAACTGTTGTTGGTCTGATCATTATGGGCTACTGTTTATCACCCGTCAGTCATCGGTGTGTGTCTGTGTGAGTGTGACCATTTCTGGCCTCAAACTAAGTCTCGATTTAACTAACAAAAGGCTGTCTTCCCTTAGAAAGTCAACAATTAGTCAAATGAGTGAACATCAACGCATTGTCTCTCTGTGAACCCTGTTTAAAGAACACCATTTAGATGGACTGACCATCCCCAAACACCTACTGAAGACACAGCCGTGAGTTAAATGAGGAATCATTCAGCTGGGAACTGACGGCTTGCTGATTTGGTGGGGGGACAGGGTCAGTCTAACACCAGTGGGATCAAATACACAAACATTCTCCCTCACCCCTCATTTATTGGTCCCCTCAGGTACCCTTGCCCAAACCACTTCTGCAAAGTGGACGAGTCTCCTTGGTCTTTCCGGTCTTGGTGGGCTCTGCAGAGAGGCAAGGAGACCCCAGCCAGGAGCCCACGGCCTGCGCCAACCTGTCGCCCCTCATGCCTCCTCCTCGCTCACTGTACAGACAAGTGCAGCTCTCAGAGAGCTGCCCCACCTCACCCTCTTCCAGCTCCACTTCTCACTCGATGGCCACAGAAGACCCCATCTTTCACCTCTGGCCCAAAGCATTATGGCAACTAGAGCAACTTGCAACATTCCTAAGAAGCCAGAAAAAAAATGAAAACCAGGAAATAGAGTACAGGCCCAGCTCAAGTGTCAGAGGAGAGAGCTCTGACCTAGGAGCACTGCTCCCAGGGGGCAGGGTAGGCCAGGTATGGGTGGGGACAGGTGAAGAAGGCCCAGCCTCTGTCTTTGATGGGTCCGCTTGACCTCATCCTCTGTCTCCCCATTTGAGGCTTCCACAGAAGGGGCCCTCGGTTTCCCCCAGAAGGTAGTGACTTCCTAGGATCCCTCTCCTGCACAGGCCTCCCTTACAAGGTGGTCCCACTCTGGCCCTGTGACTCCTCTTGACCTCAGGGGCAAGAGAGGAGATGGGATGTCAATGTGAGTAACTGGTGAAGCCAGAGCAGATTGGGGAGGAGTTGCAAAGAAGGCCCGGCTCAATTTATGGAGAAGTCCACTAGCTGCCCAGATCAAAGGGCTGGGGAATCACTCTCTACTCTGGATGCCTGAAGCTGCAGCCCGATCAGTGGCCTGGCCCCATCCCTCCCCCCAGCCCCACCTCCAGGATCACAGAGGATTGGTACTCCTTGTAAGGGTGACATTCGAAATATTTAACCACTGTTTCAGGTGAATCAGAACAGCTGCCAGCCAGGTGGTCAGGGAGGGGAGTGGCGCTCAGGAGGCTAAGGAGAGTGGGTAGTTATCAACTGGTATGGAAGTCTTTAACCATGTTAACGACCTGCACAACTGTTCAGCCCTTACTGGCTGAATGCAAGCTCTGTCCGAGGTGAAGCAGACCTAATGCAAGAGAAGAGAAACCCTAGGCCCAAAGGTTAACTGTACCGAGGTTAGAGAGTTCCTAGAGAAGACACAGAGAGACTCCCTTTATCCCCTAACTGCTTGCCACTAGTCCCCGCAGAAGGTGCTGGCAGGAACAAGGCCCTCTGGCCTTCTCTCCGGGAGGCCTGCAGCCCTCCGGGGTTTATCCAAGAGGAACAGCCAGGAAGAGGCTGGGTTCCTGCAGCCGTAGAGAGGAGGGGGAAGGAGGGCGGGGCCCCCAGCCGCTGGGCTGCCTCTGATATTGTCCAGACTCATTAAACCTGCCTGGCCAGCGCTGTCACCAAGGCTGGCAGACCGCCACCCAGCATCGTTCCCCTGAGGCCACAGAGCCTGCCCCCAACTCCACAGCAGATCCTGCCACTGCTGCACACTGGGCTCGATAGGGAGGAGACGGCAGGCTCCCCACCCACACGCCCAGGAGTGCTGAGTCCGCTCGGGAAGAAGCGACAGGCAGGTGCTGCGTTAAGTCTGGAGCTGGAAGAAGCTCGGGCGGGGACCAGCGATTTCCACTGCTGCACCAGTTCCTAGCGTGGAGTGGCTGAGAGGATTCCCAGCCACAGTTAACCCTTTGCATGTCCCCCTTGGCCTCACCTACCAGAACCTCTCCCCAAGCAGCATGCCCTCTGCCTTTTGTGGTATGTGTTGTCCCACCACATTAAGGGGCCACGGTTGCCGTGTCTGAGAGGTAGATCTGGAATGTACTTGGGACACACCGGGGAAAGAAGCAAGGTTAACAGACACTATTTAATGAGCTAATACTTTGTGCCCATTACCTTATGTGGAAGCTTTACAATAACAAAATAGGCACTATTATTAAACCCCAGATACAGGAGAAAATTTAGGCTCAGAGAAGTTAAATAGCCTGTCCAAGGTCACCAGCCAGTTAGGAAGGGGACTGGGATTCAAGTCTCAAAGCCAAGTCTCAGGATTCCAGAGCCCCTGGTCTTTCCTCTGCACCACCAGCTTGTCTATGTGCGTGTTCTGAAAGGCTCCCTTGAACAAGGATGGCATCTGTCTGCGCAAGGTCTTCTCTTTAACGTCTTCCCAATGAGGGGCCCAACTCTGCCTATATCTGACAGCATGTCATGTCAGATCAGACGGCAAAGGAGACGGCCCCAAGGTCGGAGTGGGAGGGTAGGGAGGCAGGCCAGGCAGACTGGAGTAGAGGGTGAGGTTAGTGCTGAGGCTGTGGAAATCATGAAGGAGTTCCTTTGTCTGTTTGCCCCTGATACATCTGTCTACATCCTGCTCTGCCTATGATTGTAAAACTCCCAGAGAACCATTACTTAACTCTGTGTGGGACCATCCTCAGCAACACTTGTTCTCAGACCATTAATATATATTTCCATAGTGGTGCTGAAGAGAATGGTGATGACAGTGAAATACAAGGATCCCAGAATGCCAATGAGTGGCTAGCATGTAGTAAATGCTCAATAAATAATTTTCAAGTTTAAATGAATTGGACACTTACCTAGTGATGCTGTTGCAATCAAGGCAGAGCTTAGGGAAGCAGCTGGGTCCAGTGGCCTTGGACTTGGGAGCTTTGTCTCCTGGGGGGATGGGGGCGGGGACAGAGTGGTCCCAAAGAACCCTGCAAAGGGAGCACATAGGGCTAGACTGCCATCCTACCAGCCAGCGTTGGCCTCTGGAGCTTTGGAGAAAATCCTGTCCTTTCTCAGAGCTTGACCTATGGGAGCCACTGTCCCAGGAATTGTAGCCACATGTATACCAGAAGCTAAGCTACAAGGACCAAACCAGACTTAGTATGGCAAAGAGGGCATTTCCCCATAGAGCAGTGGCTGGTATCCCAGGTCCTGGGAGAAGGAATGCGAGCTGCCCTTGAGTCAAAGGAAAAAGGAGGTGCTGGCATTTAGAGGTGTTCCATAAATGCTTGTTGCAGTGAAATAAACACTCACCTGGAGAACCCGAAATTCCAGAGGCAGAGCTTGGGGATGCAACTGGGTCCGGGGGGCTCAGGCCTGATAAGTTCCGGAGTGGGGACACAGTAGTGCCAAAGAACCCTGCAAAAGGAGTCCAGGCTGAAGCTTCCTCCTACCTGACAGACTGCCCAGCAGGGGCTCTCCTTGGGTTGGGGTGGGTACTCACCAAAGGGTCCCAGGCGCCCAGCAATCTCTGCCAGGCTGGCCCGCAGGCTGGGCAGCAGGGGCAGTGTTCGATGTCCAAGCGTTGGGGCTACGCCTGCTCTCAGTGCCATGTCAAACTTCAGCTCCAGCTCGCTCTGGTGGAGCCTGGGAGCACTGGATGGAGGTGCTGTAGCCGTCAGAGCAGTATCCCAGGTCATGGTGCCCATTCTGGGCTGGTAGGGAGCAGTGGGCCAGTCAGTGGGCCCAGCGAGGAGGGACGTGGACTCCAGAGGCCAGGAGGAGGCCCAGGGAGTAGAGCTGCCTTCAGCTGAGCCCCGCTCGGGGGGGGAGTTTCCGAGAGAGCCCACCAGTAGTTCCCAAAGGGGGCCAGTCCTCAGCCCACCGGCCACCTCTTCCTCCGGCTCCTGGCTCGGCCCAGGAGAAAGTGCCTGGGTCTCCGTGACAGAGCTCCCCCAAGCAGCAGCAGGTCTCCGAAGGTGGAATTTGAAGTTAAGCCCCAGGTTGAGAGACAGCACGGAGGCCTCACTCTGAGGTGGTGGGGCCAAAGTGGTGACATGGGCACCTGGGACAGAGGAGGCAGGCTGAGAGCCCACAGGGACAGCAAGCAGGACCCAGTAGAACAGCCCCAGCCCCAGAAAGCCATACCCTGCCATGGCCCCTCCTGGCCTCAGGCGGCCTGGGTAGGCAGGGGACTCAGGTCTTCAGCACCTCTGAGCACGAAGGTCCTGGAGAGAGGAGAGGTGCTATGAGCTCTGGCTGCCTGGGATCTGATGCCCCAGAGAGACTTCTGATCCCAGAGAAGCAGGTGGTGGGGATAGGACACAAAGGCTTCCACCCAAGGAGAGTTGCCAGCTTCTTCCTGAACATTCAGGCCCCAGCACAAATCTCTTCCCTGCAGTTTCCCTTCTCTCCCAGCCAAGGTTCCTTCTCCCTAAGCCCCTGCCTCCCCCACCTGCTCAGTCTGGGGACGGGTCTGACTGCATCCAGCTGCCCTCATCCTTGACTGACAGCAGAGCAAGTGAGTGGACGTGGCTCCCAGACTCAGATCCCTTCCCTCCCTCTCTTCTCTCTTTCCTCCCTCAAATATCTGTTGAGGCCTACTATGTGCTGAGCACCCTTCTGGTAATACAGCTGTGAAAAAGCTAGCCCTCACAGATGAGCCTCAACACATCCCCACCCCAGCTCCGGCCCCCTCTAAGATGTTTGTCCTCTCACTCAGACCCTGGGAGCACTGATCCCCGGAGGGATGAAGCACAGGGTGAGTGATCTGGCAGAGATGGCGAAGGCAGCTCTGGCCAGGGAAGCAGGGTGCCCTGGTCTGGCAGAAGCTCTGTCCCTTCAGCCTTTTCCCTCTTTCCTGCGGCTTGGCTGGCTCCCCATCCCTTAACCCTAGAAGTATCGGGGGGAGGGTCAGCTTGGCCATCTCTGGCTTCCAGGGGGAAGATGGCCAGGTAGGCAAACTGGACAAGGGGCTGCTACAGTAGACTCCTAACTCCCCGGCCCCCAGGCGCCTACATCTGGTAGGGGAAGGGGAGGGTGAGCCAGGGACGGAGGTGCACCCAGCACCCTTACATCACACACACGGCCACACCTAGCACACATGACACACTCACCTACTCACCCTTCACACACCCCTGCACGTAAGTGCGCACACACACACACACACACACACTTGGTCCTGCCGAGCCCCCTCCCTTCTACACGGGTTCAGACCCAAGCTCTGTGAGCTCGCAGCCTGCTCTGTGTCACAGGCACACACACACACACACCCCTACCTCACAGACGCACACAGTATATACCGACACAGAGGCATACACACCCCTACACACACATTCGCACGTTCCTTACAGACACACAGCACACACCGTCATCCCCCGACATGCACATTCCTACACACCCACCCACCCGCCCCTACAGGCAGGCGCGCGCGCGCACGCGCACACACCTCCTTCTCCCGCTGCCCTGACGGCAGACGTGCTCCTCTTGCTCTCTCCCGCAGGCGGGTCTCCTCCGACAAGTACCCCGAGAAGGGGCGGTCGCGGCGGCCCAGGCGCCCCGCTGGGCGATTCTCCACAGACTCTGGTCGGTTCTCTCTGCGCCCGACGCCCCCTTGGCTCGTCCCGGCCACCGCGGCTTCGCCGACGCGCTGCCCCGGGTCTGGCGCGACCCGTCCCCGGCCCGCAGCGCTGGCCCCAGGCAGGCGGCCCGGCCCGGCTCAGGCTCCGCGCTGCCTCCCACTGCGCCGCCTCCAGGCTGCGAGCCTCGCTCCCCGGCAGAGCCGCGCGCCGGGCTCCGCGGCAGCCGCGCTCTGACCGCCCGCCTTCCCCGCCTTCTGCGCTCCCGCCCCTCGCGCCCGCCCTCTCCCCTCCTCCTCCCCGGGACCGCGGCTCGCGGTCCGCCCCCAACCTGGCCGGCAGGCAGGCGGGCGCGCACCGCAGCGCTGAGCCGCCGCCGCCTCTGTGCCCGCGTCCCCACGCGCGCTCATTCACCCGGCGCTGCCGCCCAGCCGCGGCAGGCGCGGGCACCGCGTTCTCAGCCTGGCGCCGCAGCCGCACGCTCCCAGGGCGGCCCATCACACACATCCACTCGTACGCCCTCCCCAGGAAACACCGCGGGCCAAAGCACCGCGCGCGCGCGCACACACGGCAGCCTGCCCAGGATGGCACCCCCGGCAAGAAGAACCACTATGTTTATTAAGCCGTGAGTGGAAGGTGTAATAAGCACGTCTGCACCCTTTATTTCATTAGTCCTCAGCACAACCCTGTGGGTGTCCCCATTTCACAGACAGGTAAATTAAGGCCCGGGGTGGGTGGGGAAACTCACTAACTTGCCCAAGATTACAAAGCTGGTCAACCTGAACCCAGTCCCTCTGCAGTTTTCTCCATCACCTGGTGGCTTTCAACATTTGGAAGTGCCTCCAACACTTCACAGGTGAACCACCAAGTGTCAATCCGTGTGTAACATTTCTTTTTGCTAAAACTGATCTCTCAAAAATACTGAAGAGTTTCAGAAATGTCTCTCACCTTGTGAGAGGCGGCTTACAACTTGTTTCCAATAAGGGGCAAGAGAACAGTGAAGTCAAAGAGTGCGCAGGCCAGGAATATAAGAGTGCGCAGGCCAGTGTTGAAGATAACTAAAGAGCAGGGCTGTCACTGTGGATATTTCGTGGACCCTATCGTGCTGTCACAGTGACTGATTTAAGTAGTACTGGCTCGTTTACGCTGACTTGAATCTCTAAATCCCTCCCAAGGGCTTCCCTGGTGGCACAGTGGATAAGAATCCGCCTGCCAATGCAGGGGACACGGGTTCGAGCTCGGGAAGATCTCACATGCTGCGGAGCAACTAAGCCCACGCGCCACAACTACTGAGCCTGCGCTCTGGAGCCTGCGAGCCACAACTACTGAGCCCGCGTGCCACAACTACTGAAGCCCACGCGCCTAGAGCCCGTGCTCCGCAACAAGGGAAGCCACCACAATGAGAAGCCTGCGCACCGCAAGGAAGAGTAGTCCCTGCTCGTGGCAACTAGAGAAAGCCCGTGCACAGCAACAAAGACCCAATGCAGCCAAAAATAAAAAACGAAATTTCTAATAAATAAATAAATAAATCCCTCCCCAAACGTTAGTATTTGAAAGTATCAGGCGAACATAAAACACAGGAGGTTCCTTGCACCATACAAAGCTGTCCCCAAAATCCCAGACATTCTACTGTGTGCCGAGCACCATGCTGGATGCTTAGGTGTCTCCTCACTTAGTCCTCATCATAGGCCACACAGAGAGAAAAATGAGTGTCACCAGGTAACAGCCTTGGATGTTACCCTGATCCCCCTACCTTGCTGTTCTGCAAGGTTGGGGAGAGGGTGCTTAAAGAGTTACCCAGGGGCTTCCCTGGTGGCGCAGTGGTTAAGAATCCGCCTGCCAATGCAGGGGACACAAGTTCGAGCCCTGGTCGGGGAAGATTCCACATGCCGCAGAGCAACTCAGCCCGAGTGCCACAACTACTGAGCCTACACTCCAGAGCCCGCGTTAAAAAAAAAAAAAAAAAAAAGAGTTACCTAGGGCAGATCTGTCTCAAGAATGGCTAGCCTAGCACTTGGCCCAGGTACATGCTCAATGAATATTAGCAAAGTGAAGAATGAATGAATGAATGAATCTAGGGCCCAAATGGGCGATGGGTTGCATTTCAGAAAGGCATCCAGAACTCACTTTCTTATCACAGAATTCCCCCAATTGATGTAAGATAAACTCAGGCCACCAACTGAGCCCCTCTCCAGGAAACATCAACGATGAAGTCTGGGATTTATTCTGGGTCTCTAAACAAAATATTGCCAAGGGCTTTCCCTGGATGCACCCTCAGGGATGACTATAGGGCCCCTCCTCTAGTAGGAAATCGCCCTAGTCATTTAGGGGCTGCCTGGAGGCTGCATACTGGGATCCAGCCTCTGGGTTTCTCTCATATACTTAATAAAAGTTATCCCACTAAATAAAAGTTATCCCACTAGAGACGTTTTCCTTGAATCCTCCTCATAGAAAGGCTCATTTCCTGCTAATCATGTTCAGTTAAAGACTTCTAAATGAAAAGACAGAAATAAACATGCCCCAGTACATTAAAATAACAATCCTCCATGACCAATAACAATCCTCCCAGTAATTATATATGTATGTATATATATATATATATATATATTTATTTATTTATTTATTTATTTATTTATTTATTTTGTGGTATGCAGGTCTCTCACTGTTGTGGCCTCTCCCGTTGCGGAGCACAGGCTCCAGACATGCAGGTTCAGCGGCCATGGCTCATGGGCCCAGCCGCTCCGCGGCATGGGGGATCTTCCCGGACTGGGGCACGAACCTGTGTCCCCTGCATCGGCAGGCGGACTCTCAATCTCTGCGCCACCAGGGAAGCCCTAATTATATTTTTTAAAAGGGAAGTTAGGGTTCTGGGTTAAGATGGTAATTGAATGTGTACATCTAATTTCACTCCCTCCTAAAACCCCACTAAAACTTCCATAAAGAGATTTTTAAATCAAGAGATAAACCTACAAGGATAGACAGAACAGGGAAAAAGACAACAGTCACAAAATTTTTGAAGCAGGATGCCAGACCAGCCATCTGGTAATTTACTGACTTACCAGCCCCAAGGAAAAAGACATCTCAGCTGGCAGTGGCGAAAATTGAGAGCCAACTTGATCTACATGGCAAGGTTCTCAGAGGCACAGAAATTGGGAGTCCAAGGTACCTCTGGATTCCCAGAGGTGAAAGGTGGAACAGGTTGCTAAGATAAGGACCAGGATGAGAAGTTAGATCCCTCCATCTCTCCCCCAGCTCCAAGCCCCTGGGCAACAGTCCCTCCCCTATGCCAGCCAGAGTCTGGGAGATTTTCCTCTGAAGAATGTAAGATACAAGGTGTCTGGGTTGCAGCACAGTTGTGCATGGAGATACCATACTGAAAAATACTGAAAACAAAGGGATTAAGTGACCGCGCCATATGGAATGCGGAATGCTGAATGCTGAGCTTTCTGACACCATCAGGGTCCCCAAGTGCTGGGAGCAGGACCTAGGCAGGAAACTGGAAGACACTACTCTGGGGTATTTCACCAGTGCACGAGGAAAGACCTAAAGATACTGACATAAGAAACAGCCCAGCCAGCCCACCCTACGGTGGCAAACCCAACCTCTGAGCTCAGAGTTTCTGACTAGCCTCCCTCCCACCTACACGACCTTAATCACAGCCAAGTGTTACCAGACATCCAGGAAATTTTCTAATGCAGAAGACAGCCACAAAACAATCAGAAAAAAAGTAACTTGGAGGAAACAGGTTACACAGGGAGAAGAAAGTGTCAAAAAGACCACAGTTAATATCCTTAGAGAGATAAAAGATACTGCATCCATGAAACAGGAACAAGATGCTCTACAAAGGAACATCCAAAGATGTTTGTAGCAAAAGCAACAATTATGTCTAAAATCATGACAGCAGAAACAAAAACATTCAACACAGGGGCTTCCCTGGTGGCGCAGTGGTTGAGAGTCCGCCTGCCGATGCAGGGGACGCAGGTTCGTGCCCCGGTCCGGGAAGATCCCACATGCCGCGGAGTGGCTGGGCCCGTGAGCCATGGCCGCTGAGCCTGCGCGTCCGGAGTCTGTGCTCTGCAGCGGGAGAGGCCACAGCAGTGAGAGGCCCGCATACCGCAAAAAAAAAAAAAAAAAAAAAAACATTCAACACAGAGATAGGCAGATAAAGTTGATACAATCTCCCTGGAAAGTAAAGCAAATATACAAAGAGATAGAAAATATAGGAGGGGAGGGGCTTCCCTGGTGGCGTAGTGGTTAAGAATCCACCTGCCAATGCAGGCGACACGGGTTCAAAGCCCTGGTCCGTGAAGATCCCACATGCCCGCGAAGATCCCACATGCCACAGAGCAACTAAGCCCGAGCACCACAACTACTGAGCCTGGGCTCTAGAGCCTGCGAGCCACAACTACTGAGACTGTGTGCTGCAACTACTGAAGCCCGCGAGCCCGTGCTCCACGACAAGAGAAGCCACCGCAGTGAGAAGCCCGCGCATTGCAACGAAGAGTAGCCCCTACTCGCTGCAACAAGAAAGCCCGTGCGCAGCAACGAAGACCCAACGCAGCCTTAAATAAATAAATAAATAAATAAATAAATGTATTTAAAAAAAGAGTAAAGGAGAAGCCAAAATATCATTATATTGTGAAACATTTGGAAAGCCATTAGAAAAAAAAATGTGATTAGGTTAAAGCTAAATATCCCCATCAATAGTTTTTCTATACAAGAATGGGGAGAAATATCCCATTCGATATAGGCAAAATGCATTAAAGAAAGAAATAAACTTATTAAAAAATGAAAGGAACCTATGTGAAGCAAACTACAGAACTTTACTGAGAGATATAAGAGACTTTGATAAATCCTTCCACAATGTACACATGTGTCAAATCATCACATTGCACACATTACATATCTTACAGTTTTGTCAATTTGAACCTTAATAAAGCTGAGAAAATAAAAGAGGCCTTGATCAATGGAGAAATCAACCTTGTTTCTGGATAGAACCTCTCAATATTTTATAAGATCATTAATTCGTTCCAACTTGATTCGTATGTTGAGCACTATTCCAATTAAAATATCAATGAGTTTTTTTTAATTTGAAATAATTATTCCATAGCCCGTCTGTAAGAATAACAGGCACAAGAAGAGAAAGAGTGGCAGACGGGATGTATGGCAAAAACTTGCTCCTTAGGTAGTGTGTATTGATTTACATAAATATTAAAATATAGTACAAAGCTACAATGATTTCTTTTTTATTTTTATAAATTTATTTATTTATTTTTGGCTGCGTTGGGTCCTCGTCGCTGCACGTGGGCTACTCTTTGTTGCAGTTGCACGGGCTCTAGGCGTGCGGGCTTCAGTAGTTGTGGCACACAGGCTTAGTTGCTCCGCGGCATGTGAGATCTTCCTGGACCAGGGATCGAACCCGTGCCCCCTGTATTGGCAGGCGGATTCCTAACCACTGTGCCACAAGGGAGGTCCCTATTGTTATGCAATTTTTAAAGGTTACTTTCCATTTAGAGTTACTACAAAACATTGGCTGTATTCCCCGTGTTGTACAATACATCCTTGAGCCTATGTTACACCCAACAGTTTGTATCTCCCACTTCCCGCCACTGGTAACCACTATTTTGTTCTCTATATCTGAGAGTCTGCTTCTTTTATGTTATATTCCCTAGTTGGTTGTACTTTTTAGATTCCACATATAAGTGATACACAATGATTTTTTTAAACTGTGATTCTGGCACAAGAATCAATGGGGAGGGGAAAGCAGTGGGAAGAAGCACTAGCTAAGCAACTGGCCCATTTCTTTACTCCTCACGGCAGAACTCCAGTTGTCTGCACCATCGTCTCCACTTCTTTACCTCCTACTCCAGCCCGGCTTTCCATCCCCTTGCTCTACTAAAACAGCTCCTGTCAAGCCGTGTGTCAAGTCACGATGACTTTAGGTTGCCAACTGCAGTAGACGTGAATCTTCTTCCTTGACTTTCCTGAAGCAGTAGATACCCTCCATCACTTACCCCTCCTCTATCGCTCACTCCTCTTGGCTCTGGAGACACTGCACCTGCCTTGCTCCCCTCCTTTGCCACTTGGCCTTCTCCACTTATAGTCTTGCCTAGGCAATTTCACCTGGTAATACGGTTTTAAATACCAACTCTGACCTCTAAGCTTCAGTCTCGTATTATCTAACCACCTACCTGACTTCTCTGCTTAGCTAAGAGATGCTTCAAACTTGTCATGTCCAAAAAAGAACCCTTTCCCCCAATCATTTCCCACGAAAAACCAGTCAACCTCTCCACCAAAAGAACTTTTCCTCCAGTCTCCCTCATTCTTTCCTATTTTATGTAATACTACTACTTTTCCCTACTCAGTTGACTAACCAAATATCTAGCTGTGGTTTCTGATTCCTCTCTTGCCCTCACCCTTGCATCGAATTCATCAGCAAATCTAGGCAGCTTTATCTCCAAAAGACTTCTCACATCCATGCTCTTCACTGCTGTCTGCCGCCATCACTGTCTCACCTAGATTACTGCTTTCTGTTCCCAACCCCTGGCGGCAACTGATCCTTTCACTGTCTCCACAGTTTTGCCTTTTCCAGAGTGTCAATTGGTTGACAGCGTATAGTTTGTAGCCTTTTCAGATTGGCTTCTTTCATTTAGTAACATGTATCTAAGCTTCTTTCATGTCTTTTCACAGTTTGATCGCTCATTTCTTTTCAGTGCTGAATAACATTCCATTGTCTGGATGAACCACAGTTTATTTATCCATTCACCTACTAAAGAACATCTTGGTTGCTTCCCAAGTTTTGGCAACTATGATAGAGCTGCTATAAACATTCACATGCAGGGACTTCCCTGGCAGTCCAGCGGTTAGGACTCTGCACTTTTGATGCAGAAGGCGCGGGTTCCATCCCTGGTCGGGGAACTAGGATCCTGCATGCTGCCTGGCGTGGCCAAAACAAACCAACCAACCAATGGACAAAAGGAAAATTCATGTGCAGGTATTGTATGGACATACGTTTTCAACTCTTTGGGGTAAAAACCAAGGAACACAATTGCTAGGTCATAGGGTAAGAGTATGTTTCGTTTTATAAGAAACCACCAAACTATCTTTCCGTTTTGCATTCCCACCAGCAATGAATGAGGGTTCCTATTGCTCCACATCATCACCAGCACTTGGTGGTGTCAGTGTTTCAGATTTTAGCCATTCTAATAAATGCATAATAGTATCTCATAGTTGTTTTAATTTGGAATTCCCTGATAACATATGATGTTGAGCATCTTTTCCTATGCTTATTTACCATCTTCTTTGGTGAGATGTCTTTCAGATCTTTTGCCCATTTTAAAATTGAGTTGTTCATTTTCTTCTTGTTGAGTTTTAAAGGTTCTTTGTGTATTTTGGATTACAGCCCTTTATCAGGTATGTCTTTTGCAAGTATTTTCTCTCTGCCTGTGGTTTGTCCAAATACTACTGTTTAATCAGGAAAAAAAAGAGCTCTTCAGATTCAACACAACACACATCACCCAGGCGAGTGCCTCGACACCTTAAACACCTCCATCACCCAAGAATCCTATGATCTCCCTGAGTCCCACACTAGGATCCCCCTCACCTGCTCCCAGTGGCCTGGCTAGCATCTTCCCTCAGCCACTGCCCTGTCTAGCTTTCCTGAGCTCAGCTGTTCTCTCTCACTTCCTCTCAACCATGCTCTGAGGCTTCTTGCCCCTTCTCCCAGGTCTGAGAATGAGGCCACATTCCAGTGATACTCCTAGCAGCAAGAACCAGCCACCTGAGAGTGGAGTTTGGTTTGGTCCTGAGAGGCAGAGGGAGGGAAATGGCAGCGTGGAAGGGCCATGGCAAGAATCAGTGAGAAGAGTCAGGCGTCAGGTCTGGGATGAGGGCTCCTCAGTCCAGCTGTGTGGGGCTGCCCTCTCCCAGGAGGTCAGAACACCTCCCCAGCACCCAGAAGGCCAGTGCCTACCGGTGACTGCCTGCTCTCTCCAAGAGAGATGAAGAAAAATGGGGGTGAATGAGAAGCAGAGTGGTAAGAGGAAGGAGTCTCGAGGAACGGAGATGGGGACACTCCTGCTGATGGCTCCTGGGGTGGGGGAGCTGGGGTAAGCTGGCAGAGGGTCCCTCCAGGGAGTCCCTGTGTTTCATCTCTTTGTGTCTTTAGCTCAAAGACACAAAGCTTTAGCTCAAAGATTGGGAGTGAATAGGGCAAGGGTCAGGGAGGTCTGCTGCATACATTGCTGTGTAATTTTTTTAAAAAAGAAGAACGGTGCTTTAATCTTTTGACAAGGGCAGCTGTTCCCAAATGTCTGCTTTGTGGGCCTCTATCTCCTTGTTTTCTGCAGTCCTTAGACTTAACTCTACCTTACTGTTCTCCAGTGTATCAGATTCCTCATTTGCAAAATGGGATAATAACAATCCTTCCTCGAAAGAGTCACTGGGACCACTAGATGAGCCCATATATACAAAATGCTTTGAATATGTAGAAGTGGCACATTGAAATACTTATGGAAGTGTTTGCTACCATATTACTATGGTATTATGGTTCCAGGAGTGACAAATAAAGCCTCTGGGGTGAGTGGAGGAGGTGAAGTTTGGGGGCAGTGTACAGAAGAGGCTCGTAGGGGGTGCGGTACCAGGAGGGGGTGGGGATAAGTAAGAGACAGAAGTGGCTAGGAGAGGAAGATTCCTACCCGGGGATGGGCTACGCGGTGCACTCTAGCCAGCAGGCAGAGAGAGGTAAAGAGCTTGCGGCTGGTAGGAGCTGTGATACCATCTGCAAGGCTGATCTGTTTAAGTTTTATAGGACAGAGTCGGCCCCAGGGAAAAGTGTCCTGGTTCTCACATCCCGGTGAAAAAGCACATGCCCTGCTTAGAGCAGAGGTCCCTGCCCTGCTCCTCCCATCCTGCCCAGACCCTTGGACCACCCAGGCTCAGAATAAGAGGGGAATGGGGCAAAAGGTTGAGGGCTACACTGGGGGCCCTGCCCCTCCTCCCACACAAAGCTCGGCTGGGCTTTGGCTTTTGACAACCTGACGTCTTCCCACAAGTGCCCAGAGAACCCAGCTGTTGCCCGCAGCAGCCGAGCAGAGACCCGCGGCCCCGAATGCTTCTGCCCACGACCCTCCCCATCCTGCCCCCAGCCCTCAGGTGCTGGGAGGACAGATTGGAGCAGCTGAGGGACCTGCGGGGCTGAGGGAGGATGACAAGTGCCACCGCGGCAGCACCCATGTGCGGCCTGGTCAGGGTGTAGGTGGGGGTAGGCACCCCCTTCTCCGTCTATCGCCAGAGGAGAAGCCAGCAGGCCGAACGAGGGGCTGGCTCCCCCAGCTACCTGTGCAGGCCTCCCTCCTCCTGTGGCTGGGGAGGAACCTCACAGCAATCTCCGGTCCTCATCTCAGCCCTCTTCCCAGTTTCCTGAGACCTGATGCCTTCGTTATGTAAATGGCAAAGTTGATGCTGGGGACAGGCTTCTACCTCACCTACCACAGCACCTGGGCTGGGCGGGGAATGAGGGAGGGGATGGGCTCTGAGCTGCCCTTCTGGATGCCCTTGGGTCCTTTCCCTCGCCCTCACATCCCCTCCCCCTGGATCACAGGCCATGGGTACCAGTGGCTTGTGTTCTACCGGGCCCTACTCCCACCTGATCTGGTTGCCTGTAGGAGGGGGGTTGGCGGAGCCCCTTGTAAAACTTTTCTAGGAAAAAGGGCACGGGTGAGGGAGCGAACCAGAAACACTATTGCCTCAGGCGGTTGGAGCAGATCGCTTATAACACGCTTCTTGTTTTACTACGTGAAATAAGCCACTCATCAAACTCTACCAATAACAGCAATAGTAATAAATAATCACGTGTCTGAAGCAGCCTCACTTGGGAACCGGGAGACCCGCGCTCCAGTCCTGTCCGGGGCAGAGCTGAGAAGAACGTTCACCCTTCTTCTTTCAGGGCCTGACCGCTGCCGATAGGAGGGTGAGGTCATGTCTGCAGGACAAGAACGGGAAAAGCTTGGAGGGCGGAGACCCCTGGGGAGATTCAGGGCACGCAGGCGCTTGGGAGGCGATAAGGGAAGGCAGAGGTGGGCAGTTGAGTTGCTGAGGTGAGGACAGCCCACTTCATCCCGGCCCCAGGCAAGGCTGCGCTCTGCCCTGAGGGGAGGGTTGCACCCGCTCAGACCCTCACAGCCAGTGGGAGGGAAGGGCAGGGAGTGACGTGGGAGGAGGGCAGAGAGACCTACTGTGAGAGCTCAAAAAATACTGAATCAGGGTTTCCCTGGTGGCACAGTGGTTGAGAGTCCGCCTGCCAATGCAGGGGATATGGGTTCGTGCCCCGGTCCGGGAAGATCCCACATGCCGCGGAGCGGCTGGGCCCGTGAGCCACAACTACTGAGCCTGCGCGTCTGGAGCCTGTGCTCCGCAACGGGAGAGGCCACGATAGTGAGAGGCCCGTGCACCGCGATGAAGAGTGGCCCCCGCTTGCCACAACTAGAGAAAGTCCTCGCACAGAAACGAAGACCCAACACAGCCATAAATAAATTAATTAAAAAATACTGAATCACTGACTGATTGCAGGGGAGGAGTGACCGCAGGTGGAGCCTCTAAACCCGTGCCATTCACAGTGTGCACCGTGGACCAGGCCCTCATCCCAGTGACACCTCACAGCCTTCTTGGCCTTGGCCCCTGGTGCTGAGTGCGTCAGCAACAGTCCGGTTAAGAGAAGGGAGCCCCGGAAAGGGGGGGTGAGGGCCAGCCCCAGAGTAGGGTTTCTTGATCCTTGGAGGTCGAACTCCTTCTGAGAATCTGGTGGAAATTCTGTTCCCGCTGCCCAGAAAAATAGACATACAACCTGACACGCATGGCAGGGGGTCCGCCAGAGCCCATCCATGAACCCCAACCCACAAAATCCTCTCTCTTCTTCCCATCCCGATATTGCCCACCTACCTACTCCTCCATGCACCATGCCAGGGCCCCAGGAGCTAAGACACAAGCCCTGCCTCTGGGAGCTTGCAGGCCAGACCAAGATGCACACCCAAGGGACTCAAAGCAAAAGCAGAGGGGCCCATGTGGGAGTTCCCAGGAGGGAGGGGCTCATTTCCAATCTGAGGAGGCAGCCTTGGGATCACAGCAAGCCCACAGGCTCTGGAGTCGGCCAGTCTCTTCATTTATACAGTGGAGATCAATGACCGCCTCACCGGGATGGCGTAGGATAGTGTCAATGGTATTTAGCGCGGAGCGAGGCTCAGGTAAACGTGCCATTGGCCCAGCTGGGAACGGTAAGTTGAATAATGGCCCTCCAAAACTGCCCATATCCTAAGCACTGGAACCTGTGACTCTCTTACCTTAGATGGCAAAAGGGACTTTGCTGATGAGATCACATTAAGGGTTTCGAGGTGGGGCCGTTATTATGGATTATCCAGGTGGACTCAGTGATTACAAGAGTCCGTACTAGACAGAGGCAGGAGTGTCAGAGTCAGAGCAGATGTGACAATGGACGCAGAGGTCAGAAAGGCAGGGAGATTTGAAGATGATGCCCTGCTGGATTTGAAGATGCAGGAAGGGGTCCAGAGCCAGAGAATTCAGGTGGTCTCTAGAAGCTGGGAAAAGCAAGAGAAAAGATTCTCCTCTAGGGCCTCCAGAAGGAACACAGCCTGGAGGATCCATTTTCATCTTCTTTTTTTGTTTTGGTTTTTTGTTTGTTTGTTTTTGGTTTTGTTTTTGTTTTTTTTGGCCACACTGCGTGGCATGCGGGATCTTAGTTCCCCAACCAGGGATCTAACCCACACCCCGCCCCTGGTGGAAGCACCGATTCTTAACCACCAGACCACCAGGGAAGTCCCCATTTTCATCTTCTGACTTCCAGACTATAAGATAATAAATTCGTGTTGTTTTAAGAGGCTAAATTTGTGGTCATTTGTTACAGCATCCACAGTAAACTAATACACCAGGCCTTGCCAGGGGAGGCCAGAGCCTGCTGGGGCGAGGCTGTGGTGCAGGAGGGAGGCCGGAGGGGGAGTTTTGCAGCCAGCAGGGCAAGGAGTGAGACTGCATTGGGAGGGAGGAGGGGCTGGGCATGGAGTGCTCAGCCCGTGACCTCACCCTTGGCCAGCCAGGCTGTCCTGGCATCCGGACGCCTGTCAACCCGAGGTTATATGCCTCACTGGGCCAGAAAGGGATCCCCGTGTAGCCAGGCCCCAGGCAAGGGTGGGGTTGTGGCAAAGAAGGCTGGTGCCAGGGGAGGGAGCTCAGTCAGTCCCTGGGGCTGCAGAGGCCACAGCAGTGGAGGGGGAGGCCAGCAGGGGCTGGCAAGGTGCCCTGTCACCCAGGGCCCTCTGCCAGCTCGATCTGCTCTACCTCTCTCCTGTGGGACACGAAGCACTCCCTTCCTCTCTTCTTTTTCCCTCTCCACCCCTGGGCTCCCCTAGGAAAGTGGGAGGAGGAGGGACTTGGGGGTAGAGAGCAAGTGATGGGGTCACAATCTCAGCCCAGTGGCTGAGTAGCTGGGTGACCTTGGGTGAATCTCCTCGTCTCTCTGAGCCTGTTCTCTCCTCTGGAATTGAGGAAAGAGTCTCCACTTCACAGGGCTATATTAAATGACACAACACAGTGCCCAGCGTAGCGTAAAGCCTCTAAGTGCAGCTGCTCTTTGTGTTATCACATGTGTACACGCTACTGCCCACAGATAGAACATCAAGTTTATCTGCCCTGCTAGGTGCCCAGTTCCTCCAGGGAACATGGTGTCCTGCCTATCTTTGCATCTCAGCATTGCTACAATTACTGGTGTGTATTACCCCCCCCATTCATTCACTCATTCAACGAGTACTTATGTGTAACACTGCTTTCGATGATGAAGACATATGAGGGAAAACAGACCGTATGCATATGAAGAGAGAGTATGTTTGTGATGTGTTATGAAAAACAACAAAGCAGGAAGAGGGAGTGCCAGCGGAGGGGGAAGCGGAGCGGTTTGCTATTTGGTACAGGGTGTCAGGGAAGGTCTGTCTCACAAGATGCTGCTGGAGCAGAGACCCAAGGGAAGTGAAGGAGTGAGCTCTGTGGATTTCTGGGGAAGTGGAGGGTTCAGGCCTGGTGGAAGCATTCGAGGACAGCAGAGCTGGTGTGGTGGGATCAGAATGGGTGAGGGGAGAGGGATAGAAAACAAGGTCTGACATAGTTGGGGCCAGATCACACATGGCCTTGCAGGCCATAGTAAAGCCTGGATTTTACCAGGCTTTACTATGGAAATTTACTATAGAATGGAATTGCTATTCTCCAGACAGGGTAGATTTAAGGAGGAAAGGTCTAGGAGGATAGTGAGGGAGTGTGATGGTTAATTTTATGTGTCAACCTGACTGGGCCATGGGGTGCCCAGATATTTGGTCAAACATTCCGGGTATTCATGCTGGTGTTTTTGGATGAGATTAACATCTGAATCTGTAAGACTGGGTAAAGTGGATTGCCCTCCTGAGTGTGGGCCATCAGCTGAAGGCCTGAATAGAACAAAAAAAGCCTAAGAGAGAATTTGCTCTCTTTGCCTAAGTCTTTGATCTGGGACATGGATCTTCTGCTTCCAGACTTGGACTCAGACTGGATGGCTCTCCTGTTCTCAGGCATAAATAAATATAGTGTGCCTACCTCCTACTGGTTCTGTTTCTCTGGAGGACTAACACAGGGAGTCAGAAGTCGGGTGTTGGTTATGTTCAGCACGAGATCCTGGTCAGTGTCCTGGTGGAGACATGGAACAGGCAGAGACACGAGATCACGGGGACTGAGACCAGATCCGATCATCGAACTGAATTTGAATCCTCCCGATCTCTGTCCCTTGACCCAGCTGAGGCCGGTTTTCTCTGCACAACTGCTGAAGTGGAATCCTTTCCTGCTTCTTCTCCCCAGAATAGCCCTGGGCTCCAGCTTTGTGTCCTGCTTGGAGAGCTCTCCTGTCCTTGGCTTCTCCAGAGGGTTCACATAACCTCCAGAAGCCCTAAATCCCTTCCCCTCCCCAACTCTGTGGTCTCTGACAGAGGGGAGCCCCCGCAAGGTGAGGGGAGCCCTGAGCAGAGGGGTTCCCCACCCAGGCCAGGAAAGGACAGCCGGGCTAGCAGGGGTGGATGCTCTCCTGGTCTCCCAACAAGTTCTGGCCCCCAGCACCCCCCATGCCAGCTTCCCTTGGGGGCTTGGACACTTCACACCCGCCAGGAGGTGCAGTGGAATGGAGGGGGACATCCAGGCAGGCCCAGCTTCCTAACCGGGTGTACCTCTTAACAGCTGGTGACCTGGGTGGGACACTTTGTCTCTCTGAGCCTCATTTTCCCCATCCATAGCAAAGGGATAGGTGTGACTGCCTTATAGGGTTGCTGAGGGTAAGATGCACCTACCACAGTGGCTGTTGCTTAGTAATAAATGACAGCAGATGGCGGGTCTTTCAGACTCCTTTCCCCACCCCCCAGCCAGCCTCTCTCCTTTCTGAGAGATTAGATTATTTTACCCCCATCCTGTCCTTCAGAAGCCAAATTTTACTATGGACGTGGGCAGCCAGGGAATGGTTGCCAAGGGCAGGGCTTTCAGAAAGGCTGCCGGTCGCCCAGGAAACTACCCAACTCGGGGTTCCCTGGGGTCCCACAGGTCGTTGGGTTCTCGCGCCACCTGCTGGATGCAGTGCCGCACTGCTCCTAAAGCACCCAGACCCGGGAGTCCCGCATCCCCGAGCAGAGAACACTCTCTGTCCCGCCCCTCTTCTCCTCACAGCATCTCCACCATAAAAGGTCCTTCTTACTGTTTGTCCCTACATTTTCCCAGAGGCCAGAGGCACGGAAAGGAGTTGGAAGCACTGTGAACCACAGGGAGGAGTGGGAGCCACGTCCTTCCCGGAGAACGACGAGGACGCCGGAGGGCTCTGGTAGTGTGGGGTCCGAAGGAAGTCCCTCCCCTTAATTGATTTCCTGAAGCTCGGACTCCGCAGTGCAGACACACGTTTTGTTTCTCATTAGTCCACTTTCCACCAAGAGGGAGCAGTGGGGAGGAAGAGGTTAAAATTGGGGGTGGGAGAGTGACGTGCAGGGTCACAGCCAGGTCCTTACGCAACATCCCCTCCTGGCTCCCTCCTCCTTTCCAGCGGCTCAGCCCCTGACGCCCTAGTCCTGACTTATCTTTTCTTCTCTGGGGAGAACCTCCCTACCTACCTTGACAGCATGTCAGACAAACCCCTTGGAGCCTCAGATCATCCTGCCTCAGAGGGAACTCCTGGGGGCGAGGGGCAGAAGAGGGAGAAGCAAAAAGCCCTCTGCTACGAGAGACAAGGTCTCCTGGGTTGGATTCCTGCCTGAGGCAGCCCCTGTGCTTGGCCATCCTGAGGTCATCCTGCCCTGAAAGGTGAAGGGTGAGGTGGAGCAGCTGACGTGTGGGGTCAAGAGACAGGAAGCTGTTGGGGTGCCTGGGGGGGTGCTCCTCTTTCCCCGGTTAGGATCACAAGTGGAGAAACCCAGGCAGAGGCACACAGAGAGGGAAAGGCTGGTGTCTACCCGTCCCAGGGTAATACTGCACCTTGCAACCCACATGCCTCCTCCCTGACTTCAACTGAGCTGGGGATGTGGATGCCTTGGGAGCCAGACACCCTGGCTCCCAGCCCAGAAGCTGAGGTCGCCAACGGGCTTAAGAGGGCGTGGAGCGGCAGGCTGGGGACCAAGGTCTCCCTGACCCCACCCATCTTCCCTCCTGAGCTGAGCTGCCAGGTGGTAAAGGAGGAGGCTGATGCAGGTGAGTCCGAACCCTGCAGGTGAGGGGCACTGCCCTGAGGACGACAGGTACGGCGAGTGGGGGTAGTAGGGCAGGGGCCCGGGAGAAGTTGCATCCTTTGACCCTGGCACTACCCTCTGACCAGATGCCCTTACTCCAAACTCCCCTCAGCTGCAGGCAGAAGGGCTGCTGGGGGTGCACTGGGGTGGATAGAACTGGCCCCTCAACCTCCAGATGGGGGGCAGCCTGTGGGTAAAGCAGGGCGGGGGACCAGAGATGCTGGAGTTGGGGCATGTGTGGCCCTACAAGCCTGGAGGGATCCTGAAGGAGCAAAAAGCTCTTCATAAGAGTGGAGGGGGGCGATGCCTCCCCACCAGCCCCCGGGGCTGGTCCCGCCTCCTCTCCAGACTGCACTTCCGGGTGTGAGGGGAGTGGGTGGAGGGAAAGGTTGAGGGCAGCTGAGTTGCACGCAGCTGGGGTGCTGACCCCTCCTCTCTGGGCTGGCTGACCAGTTCCTGATTGGCATTAGAACCACAGACGCTTAAAGGGCCCTCAGAGGGCTAATCCAACCTCTCCTGAGCTACCCAGTCGTGCCATCAGAGAGCGATGTGTGGGGAAAGGTGGAGCCAGAGTTGAGGGCCAACCACCACTCTTCATCTGTCCTCCAGGGTGCACCAGCCACGGCTCCGCTGCTACCCCCACCGATGTGACGGCGACCCAACTCCCCTGCTCCATCCACCTGTACTGCAAGCCGGGCCCCCTAGGGTCCCGGGGACCCTGCCCCATGCTTCTGCTCCTGCTATGGCTGGGGGCGCAGGCCGCTGCCCAGGCCAAGTACCTGCAGCTCTACCTGGCCTGCGGCTGCGACGTGCTGGCCGTGGAGAGCACGCTGAGCTGTGCACCGGGGCCTGGGGCAAGCTGCCCGAGTGCTGGCGCTGCTGTGAGGGCCTGGGGCACTGGCCAGCCGCCCACTGGTGATGCACGCCCTCTCCCTGGGTGGCTACACCTCTGCACAGATGCCCCTGCTCGTGGGCCAGGACCTGGGGCGCCACAGAAGCGTGGCCCAGTGCCTGAGGTGCCGTATTTTCGACAGCCTGGACCGCATGGCGCTGGGTGAGTGTGCGGGGCAAGGGTGAGGGGGCACCTGGGCCACACAAACCAGGCTGGACTCTGGGCGGACAGGCAGTTCTGCCAACCAAGGGGTCTGTGATCTGCGTCTGTCCCAAACGCGGCTCTGGGTTTCCTCTGACCGTCCACCCGACGTGGCCTTCCTACCCGGAGCATCTGTCATTTTGCCCCATCTGGGCCTCCCCCACTGTGGCTGAATTTACAACGCAGAGTGATCGGTGTTGTCTGGGTCCAGCCTGGCATGCCTTTATCTGCAGCCTCTATTAAGGCTAATTTACTAAGCGCCTATAACTTTCCATACTCACTCACATAATCCCCACAGTGAGGCCATGAAGTAGGTGCCGTGCCTTCTGAAATTTTCTTAGGACACATGCTTTGCAGAGTCTCAGAAATCAGGTACAGCTGACTCTTGAACAACACGGGTTTGAACTGTTGCGCAGGTCCACTTATGTGGGGATTTTTTCAGTAAATACGTACTGTAGCACTACAGGATCTGAGGCTGGTTGAATCTGCAGATGTGGAACAGATATGCAGCTATGGAGAGCCAACTATACAGTTATATGCGATTTTCAACTGCGTGGAAGGTCAACACCCCTAACCCCCACGTTGTTCAAGGGCCAACTGTAATTGGATGCACACAGGTTTCCTCTAAAACAGTGATTTTCGAACTTTGGTAAATATCAGAATCACCTGGTGCTGAGTGATGATTCAGAGGCCCAGACCCCATCCTATTTCGGTGAGCCTGGGCCTCTGGGTTTTTAAGCTCTCTACGTGATTCTGATACCCACCACAATTTGAGGACCACGGTGCTCTAACTTCCTCTAGAAGGACCAAACTAATGCTAACATACCAAGTAACAGGAAGGTCATTGTTACAAAGTAACCCATTCTGTTCCTCAGCTCTAACTGACCAACTACATCTAGTTCAAAAGGAAAACTCATGCAGAGTGACTGGGAATTTCTCTAAAAATCCTTAGATCTTTTCCATCTCAATTGCTGGTCAAATTGCTTCCTGTATGGTTTTTGTAAAGCAGTGTGCAAGACAAACCATGAAACATGGCCTCGTTCTGGTCCATCCGCTCTCATCTTTTACAATCTCCTGGTATCCAGACATCCTTCTCCCACCCAGCTGGGTCACCTCAGACTCCTAGGTGCTCACCAAGGCCACAGATTCCAGGGCACAAGGCCTCTGGGGACTCTCGATGACCCAGTCACTTTGCAACAACTCCTGGAGCCATTGCTGAACCAGTTCTGAACCCACCCAACAGTCCAGCGCTTTCCTTCTTGTCCCTGAAGATGCCACAAAGCTGGAAAATGCCACAGAGAGAGGCTGACTCCAGGCCACGTGGCTCTTTTAGGAGGGGCCTGGGAGAGGGCAGTTACCGGCCCAGGATGCCAAGAGTGGGCTGAGGGAGCCCCTCCCTGGCAGTCATGGGGATGTTTCCAGCTCTTCACTACCCACAACTAGGGCCTTCTGCCCCCTCTGCTTCCTGCCACCAGAGCATTCCCAGGCCATCTTCCTTGCTTCTGCCCTGAATGGTGTCTGTACCTGGTGGGACAGCTGGGTGCCCGCTGCCCAACTACAACAGAGGCAGAGAAGGCAATGTGAACATCCCAGGACCCCCAACTCTAGGGATACTCAGCAGCCCATGTGTCAGTGCTGTCCCCACCAGAAGGCGGGTCCTGAGCCGCACATGACAATGGGCACTAGCCCCCTCTCCCTGGTACCCACAGGTGTGTCTCAGCTGATGAGACCACAGGCCCTGGGCCCGGTGGTCAGGGCCACAGCCATGCTCTACTTCCACCTGCGCGCGGGCTGCACCCTTCGGCATTACGAGGCTGCGGTGAGCGCTTTCTGGCAGCCGCCCGTGAGGCCCCCGACGCTCGTCTTCTACAGCCACGACGACCCCCTCTGCGACAGGGCCTGCCTGCAGGAGCTGCTGGCCAGCTGGGCAAGCCGGTGTGGGCGCAGGCCTGGGGGACCTCGCGCCACGCGGCCCACCTGCGCCAGCACCCCCTGGAGTGCCGCAGCACTCCCACCACCTTCCCAGGGAGGCTCGGCCTGGCGCCCCCCGCGGCCCGGCTCTGATGGGGCTCTGGGCTCCAGCTTACCACCAGGGGAGGGGCTCGCTGTCCAGTGGACAAGGGACAGAGACAGGATGGCGGAGGCGTTGAAACCTCTTGATTTATTCAGATTATTTAACATACAATGACGCAACTGTGACCCCAAAGTGTGCAAACTTAAAGCCTTCAACTGCAGCTGAGAGGAGAGGGCGGGGACGGTCCACCTGGGGACGGGGGCGGGTCAGGAACGACGGGCCGCCTCCTCCCCAGGGCCAGGGACGGGGTGGCCTGAGGAGCAGGGCCCGGATAGTCCACAGCTGAGAGGAGAGGGCAGGGATGGTCGACCTGGGGGTGGGGGCGAGCCAGGAACGACGGGCAGCCTCCTCCCCGGGGCCAGGGCCAGGGGTAGGGGGCAGAGACCTCCCTCTGGCCTAGGTCAGGAGCCCAGAAGTGCCACATGGCTGAGGGGGCAGCAGCCCAGGAAGGGGCCAGAGGCAGGGCCAGGAGAGCACCAATTCTGGGATGGGGGTTAGGGAGGGAGGTGCCCTACAGAAGCCAGGAGGGGCCACGTGTCCCAGGGGTGGGAGCCGGGCCGGAGCAGGCTGCAGCAAGAAAGACCTGAGGCAGGCGCAGGGCCTGAGAGCCCAGGCTGGCTGGGCTCAGGGGGACTGAAGAAGGGGGAACCCGGGGGGCTCCCAGGGCAGCCCGGCCTGGGAGCAGTCCTGACTCTGCGGGGGAAGCCCAGGGAGGGGCCGCAGACCCTCAGGGCCTCCCCTCCTCTCTCCCTGGAAAGGAGCTGGGGAACCAGTAGTGCAAATCTGTGGACCACTCAGTTATGGAGCGAGGCTGTACCCAAAGGGGGACCCTGGGGCATGACCCCTCCGCCGCCTGGGCCTCCACCACCATCCTCAGTACAGCCGCTTCTCATAACTGTGGGCACAAGGCAAGAGGGAAACTGCGAGTGGGTATGCGGGAAGGTGGCCTCACCACCCCAGACCCCCTTGCCCAGGCCAGCCCTGGGCCGCCAGGTGGCCCCCAGACTCAGGAGAGGCAGTGAGCTGCAGAAGCCTCTGCCTGTCAGCCACAGGGGGCGGGAGGGAATGAGAAGCAGGCCACGTGCCTCTGTCCGCCTCAGGCCAAGGCTCCCGGAAGAACCATGCCAGGCCCAGGGACAGCCATGCTCCTTCTGGCCACAGCCGCGGCTGGTGGACTGTCCTCAGTGCCGGGGTGGAAAGACAGCTCAGGAAGGCACGGCCCATCCTCACAGAGCAAGGTCAGGCCAATCTGAGCCTCTGCTTCCCATGTCTCCACCCCACCCCTGAAGGCACTGTGGCCTAGGTCCCTTGTGGTCACTGGGTCCAGTCCAAGACAGGACAGCCTCAGGCCTGTGGTCAGGGACGTCTCTCTGCACCCCGGGAGGGGCTGGTTCCTCCGGAGGAGGGGCCACCGCCAGCTGCCCCCAGCAGGATGCTAGTACTAGGGCCCATGTCCCACGATTACACCCCAGCACGCCCCCAACCCAACGCCCCGCCCCGGCCCAGGCCCCACCCAGACTGCCCCTGCTCTACTCTACGCCTGGCCCGGGCAGCGCGGTTACTTACACGGCAGAAAGGTATAGCTACGGGAGGATGGGGCAGAAAGAGACACAGGTTAGATGCCCGCCTATGCCTGGGGGGACAGGCCCTCTCGACCAGGGCGGGGCCGCATGCCTGCAACTACTGCTGCCAACTAGCACTGCCCCCGCCCACGGTCGCCCCAGCGCCGGCCCTGGCATCTGTCTCTCTGCCCTTCTCCCCGCCAAGGGCTCATGCCCCCAGCCTCCACCTGCCTGCCTGGTGCCGCCACCAGCCAGAGCCCAGCACCGCCAGCCCCTGCCACCAGCCACCAAGCTTCTGAGCAAGCAAGGGCTGGGGAGCCCAGGAGGGGCTGGAGGCCGCATCTCCCATGCCCGGCTCGGGGGAGATGCCCGAGGGGATGGGAGGGCCTGCCTGCGTGGGGACTAAAGGACAGGGTTCAAGGATGGGCTGGGCCCTGTAGGAGAGGGTGATGGGGGTCATCCTGCAGCAGCCTCCATCCCTGGTGCAGATGGTCCTCGGGGTCCCTGAGACCTCGGCTCAGCCTCTGAACCACGGCCCCACCTGCCTGACCCAGTGCCAGCCAGCTGGGGCAAGGAGGCTGCCACACTTACGAGTGCAGGCCGTGGACACCACCCTCGATCTGAGCTGACATGGTCCGCTTCTCAAACTTGAGCTCTCCTGAGTACATCATGGACCTGCAGGCAGGGAAGTGGTGCAGGTCAGGGGCACCAAGGGTGGAGGAGACAGAGAGAGAGAGAGAGAGAGAGAGAGAGAAAGGAAATGGGAAATACGGGGGCGCCAGGAGCCTCCCTGATGCCCCCCACCCGCTGCCCCTCTAGTCATAGCACTCACCGCAGGACAGACAGGCTACGGGCACCGATATCCTGGCAGCCATGCTGGATCCCCGCTATGAGGTAGGGCACGAACTTCTGAATGGAGCCTTTGTCCTGGATGGAGCCCGAGACACCCTGCGCGATCTTCACCTTATCTCCCTCGCTGCACGGAAGGCGGGAAGACTGAGCCCCGCCACCCATGGCTCAGGGGACCCCACCCCACCTCTCAAGGGTACCAGCAGAGGGGCTACCACCCAGAAGGACCCCCAAAGCCTCCACTCCCTGGGCTACAGCATAAATAAGCATGGATTCCGAGTCAGGTGGCCCCGGCACCACCCCAGGTCTGCAACTTGGACCCTGTGCCTGGGGTTCCAGAACTGTAATATGGAGACTGGGTGCCACCTTGGGCAGTCAGAGGCTCGGGTGGACCTGAAGGGCTGGGAGCTGATCTGCCTCAAGTAGCACCTGAAGTAGCGTTTCTGGCTGCCGCTGCACTTCTCCATGGCGTCCAGCGAGCCCATGCCCCGGTACTTCTTGAGCCTCACACCATCCGAGAAGAAGTACTCGCCGGGGGCCTCCGTGGTGGCAGCGAGCAGGGAGCCCATCATCACTGCAGTGGTCGGGGGGTCAGCGCCTCTAGCCCCATGGCCCTCCCACCGCCCCCCCCACCGGCCTGCCCGATCCCCGGCAGACCTGCCCCCTCACCTGTGGAGGCACCAAGGGCCAGGGCCTTGACCACATGCCCCACGGTCTGGATGCCACCATCGGCTATGACTGGCACCCCGAAGCGCCGGGCGTACTCAGCCACCTTGTACACGGCAGTGCCCTGGGGCCGACCACAGGCCATCACTGGGGACAGTACACAAGATAAAGGCGTCAAGAGCAAGGGGAGCCAGGTGCAGTACAGGCCGCTTTCTCCTTGTGCCCTGCCTCCACTTGGGAGAAGGGACAGGGCTGGATGTTAATGTGGCAAAAAAATAAGTAGCAAATAACACTAGGTGAACGCACTCCAGGAACCTGGACCACCCCACCTACAAGAGCACTACAGGGACTCCGGCGGCAGCATCAGTACTGGCCTCGGCCTCACCTCTCTCCAGGTACTAGCTCCCTTACAAAGTTACTGGAGTTAGGTACTCACAGCCTCCTTTGGGATATTGGCTTGCATTTCTTTAAGTTTAATTGTCCAAGGTCCTCAAGTGTTACATTTCTAAGCGAGAATTCTAAGGAACCAGCACTTATCTAAGGATGGATGCAAGGCTGGATAAAGGAGAAAAGAAGACTTCTCTGGTGGTACATTTGTTTTGTTCTTATTGCACCCCAAGGTTTAGAACAACGCCTGACACACAGTAGGTCCTCGATTAACATTTGTTAATTTGTGGAGAAGGCCCACATCTCACCTTAGGGGTCAGCTAATGCGAAGGTAGACAGTTAAAAGCAGAGGCTTAGAGACCAAAATGGGAAGATGTTTTGGGCAGAGAAGACCAAATGGGTCATTCAGCATTTGGGAGACATGACCAGACATGACCAAGGGGCCAGATACGCCAGTCTTGGGCCTGCAGACTGGACTTCCTTGACCAGAATCTGAGAAGCAGACTGGCACACACCCCAAACTCACGGTAACCTCATCTTACACCTGCCTCCCCCCAAGTCAGTGGGCTAGACAGGCAGAGTCTGAGCCTGGGTCACCCCTGAACCCACCATCCCAGAAAGGGGCCTGGCTGGCTGAGCATGCTGCGTGCATCTGTGGAGTGAGACTGAGGCCCCAGGGCCTGTGGAGGGTGACCGGGGCGTTCTAAGTGGCAGTCACTCACTCTCCTACTGACACCCACCTTCTTGGGTGATGCAGATGGAGCCGCAGCCCATGCCCACACGTAGCCCGTCCACACCAGCATCAATCAGGTTCTTGGCCTGAGCTGCTGTCACCACTGGCGGGGAGGGGGAGTGGGAGGGGAGGAACAGTGTGAGGATGGGTTGCCCCTGCCCTGCCCGGGGGCTTCCTGGGACCCCAGTCTACACCTCCCCTTCACCTACTGTGACCAAAGCCCATTCATTCAGCTCCCTGCCCCTCCATGCCAAGAGCGATGCCATCACCAGGGAATGCCAAAGGACAGAGAAAGGTTACACAGTGAGGGGCAAGGGCCAGCACTCACCATTCCCCCCAATCACCTGGAGGCGGGGGTACTTCTGCCTGACGTAGTGCACCATGGCGATCTGATACACAGAGTTCCCTTGGGATGAGTCCTGTGAGAAGGGGGACAGGAAAGCTTAGGCTTGGAGGCAGAGAATCCTCACTGAGGGAGGGGGTCTTAAGTGGACAAATCCTGAAACTGTATCAAAGATAAACGAGAATACACCTTTGTCTTTTTCTGGGAAGACAATGGACAGTTCTCGGCCGAGTCTCAAAGGGGCCTGCCTTCCCCCAAAGGTTAAGCACCCCTAACATATAGTCTCACAGCAGACAAAGCCTTTTCATACCCACAATATGGACTGGTTCTCACAGCAAAGAGATGGTGCCTGCAGTCGTATCCACTTCCCACCAACTCACGAACCAAACAGAATTACTTAACCTGTTGAGCCTCAGTTTCCCCCTCTGACAAGTGGGCATGGTGATTGTACCTCAGGGGGCTGTTGTGAGGACTAACTGACTTCATCTGCATAAACACCTTAGTGCAGCGCCTGGCAAGTGGGACGTGCTCACTGAATGTGAGTGGTAACTACTGGGGCCAAGTTATGAGTGCGAAGGGGCCCCAGAGGGGTCCAGTTTGTTCTGAGCTGTCAGAGTACCAGCGACCCTCTCAATTCTGACCCCGGGCTTAATTAGAGGTGAACCTGGTCTTCATAAGCCTCAACTCTACTGAGCAGCCCCTGCTCCAGGGCAGTGTCCGTACCAGCACTATGACGTCGGCGCCCGCCTGGGTGAGCAGGTCCAGGCGGTATTTGTCATCCTCACGGGTGCCCACGGCCGCCCCGCACAGCAGCTGCTTGTGGGAATCCTTGGAGGCCAGAGGGTAGTCCCGGTTCTTCTTCAGGTCAGTGCGGGCAATGATGGCCACTAACTCATCTCGATCATTGACAATGGGCAGCTTCCCTGACAAGGAACGCAGGGGTGAATTGAAGGAGCAGGCTTCTGAGGGTGGGGTAGGGGGATAGTGAGAATGAAAATGGACCAGGCCAGAGATTCCACTGCAGTACCCAAACCAACCACTAGGTGACAGCACCCACCCAGGAAGCGCTCCTAGGGACCTGGCTCTCTGCCCAAGGAACAGGAAGCAAAGAAACCCAGTTCCTGGAGCTCTTCCTGCCCTGTGGCCTGGCCAGGCTCAGTGGGCAGCCCCCGAGCACTGGCAGCCTTTCCCCTGAAGGGCCACAGGCCACAGTGGTCAAAAAACTCCTAGCTAGGGCACAAACACGAGGCTATCCTGCAGGGACGTACGTGTGTCCTGCCCAACACCACCCCAGAAAACAATCCAGTACGGGCCAGGGGAGCATTTCCCAGTGGGTCCCACAGGGACCTAATGAATATTATGTCAACAGCCTCAATGTCAAATAAATTTAACCACAAGACTTCTCAGAGCCTTTGATAAAGTAACGTACAATTCTTTATGCAAGATGGGGAATACAGAAAAGCAGCATTTTTCAGACTTGTAAGAACACGGAGCCCTTTTTTCATGATGAGTGTTTCACAGGACTAGTCGTTTTGGGAAATATACTGTGAAGATGCCAAATAAGGGATGGGCTTTCCTGAGCCAGGATAAAGACCTCAGAAGTCACGCTCCAGCCTGACATCGTTCAAACCTTCCCTGAGGCCCAGCCTAGTTGCAGGGACAACCTGCAGGGCTGTGAAGGAACAGGGGGCTCTGGGGTACAGGGAGCCGGGCTGGGGGAGGGGGGGTCTTGCATTTCCCGCCTCCTCCCTGGTACCTTTCTTGCTACGCTGCAGGATCTCGTTTGCCTCTTTCAATGTCACACCCGCTGGCGCCACCACCAGCTCATTCCGCGGTGTCATCACCTGTGGGGCAAGGAACATTTGCCTGCAGGTTGGCAGGTGAGAGAGAAGGGAGCCAGGCCTCCCTCTGGTCCCTGGTCACAGGCACCGGCCTGAGGCCCCGGGATGTGTGGTCCTCTCTGCCCCAGCCATGCTCTCCCTGCCCCGCGGGTACCTCACTGAGGAGGGTGGTGTGGTCCTTCTCGGCAAGGAAGTCGATGTCTCGGGAGGTGACAATGCCCACCAGCTTGCTGCCCATGGTGCCCGTCTCAGTGATGGGGATGCCAGAGAAGCCATGCCGGATCTTGGCCTCTAGCACGTCACCCACGGTGTGCGAGGGGCTCAGCACCACAGGGTCCGTGATGAAGCCCTGTTCAAACTTCTGCGGGCAGAGACAGGGGAAGGAAAAGGCTGGAAGAAAGCTGGAGGTGTGTACAGTCTGGCCACAGGGGGCCGAGGGTCTCCTGGCTGTGCCACAGGGGAGCCAGGGCCCACCATGGGGCAAGAGGCCAGTGGGGAAACGAGGGCTGAGCCCTGCGCTTCCACTGTGGAGAAGGGCAGACAACACCCCACAGCCACCAGCCAGGGAGCGCACCGGCCCGCAGAGCTGGCAATGGGAGGTTGGGAGGGCCTGTGAGGCGGAGGCTGCCAGAGGGCATCTTCTTTCTCATGATGGGCCTGGTACTCGCCTTGACCTTTCGCACCTCGTTGGCCTGGAACTCTGGAGTGCAGTTGTGGTGAATGAAACCGATACCGCCCATCAGCTGGGGTTGAAGGGAAGAATGGTCAGAGCCAGGGGGCCAACCCTCCTCACTCTGCAAACCCCGCCTCTGATTCCAATTCCTCCTGACGCCCACCCCACTTGGTCCTCTTGGCCCTGGGGTCCCCACCCAGGTGCTCAACTCACAGCCATTGCGATGGCCATGTCAGCCTCTGTCACAGTGTCCATGGGGGAGGAGATGAGTGGCGTCTTCAGCGTGATCTTCCGAGTCAGGGCTGAAGTCAGGTCCTGAAGATGGAGACACAGGCTATGTGAAAAGTTTTATCATTCATTCGACAGACATTTACTGAGGTGCTATATGTACCTGGCACCAGGCCAGGCCCTGGGCATACAGCAGTGAGCAAGGTGCATGAGGTCTCTGCTACCTCTTCCAGAGCTTATACTCGGAAGGAAAAATGACACACACGAAACGTGCACAAGGTGATTCCAGTTGGGATGATGGCTCCAAAGGAAACAAACGAGGCAAAGTGACCGCTGGAGAAAGAATGTGGGGATTAGGGAAACCTCTTTCTTGGGAGGCGACAGATGAAAACTAATCAAGTGAAAGTCCCCAGAGAGGGACTGTTGTTTCAGGCTGAGGGAGCTGTGTGTGAAACCCCGCCTCTGATTCCAATTCTCCCTGAGGTGCGTTTAAGAAAGAAAAAGCTAGTAGAGTGGAGGGAAGGGAAAGAGGCAGGAGCTGAGGGCTCAGAGGCAGGGGGCAGGTCAAGGATATGCAGCCTTGAAAGGAGCTTGCATTCAATTTTGAGATGAGAATCCACTGGAGGACCTCAGGCGGAGGAGAGACATGATCTGATTTAAAGAGGTCACTCGGGTTCCGATGTGGAGATGGGATTCTAGGTGACCAGGCCTGAAACAGAGAGACCACCAGGGAGGCTGCTGACAGGTCCAGGTGGGAGATGCTGGGCACTAGGAATGTGGAGGCGTGGGAAGCAGTCTATTAGACATCCAATCCAGGGGAGTAGGTGACTAAGGGTCTGCAGCTCAAGGGAGAGCTCAGGACTGCAAGGATTTTCAGGAAGCATTTGCCTGTGAGTGGCAGCCAAGGCCAGATCACAGATTCCTCTGAGATTCAGGCCAACAGCTGTGGATCCTAGCCCTCAAAACTCTCAGACACAGACTTTGCTATATAATTTTTCGGAGACACAAAGGCCCCTGCGGTCCATTCCCAGACCCTGGCTGAGAACCCTGGCCCTGCAGTCTAGAAAACTGCCCCTTTTCCTCTCTGATCCTAGCACAGGAGAAGAGCCACAGCCTCCTGACATAGGCCATAGGACAGGGAGACCCTTGATGGCCAGGGGGGCTTCTCCCATCCCTCTCTTCCTTGCACCCTGCCCAGGATCTGACACAAAGCCAGGGTGCTCAGAAACTGAACAGCCAAACCAAGAAGGTTTCCTGGTTGCTGTCACAAGGGGAATATATCCAGAATAGTCCTCATTTCCCCCTGAAAAATCTGTCTGGGTCAGCACTGGCTACACAGGCTGGACATGAGCTTCCCCAACGTATAAGTGATCCAGGGACACTCGGGCCCTCTGCCATTTCATGAGAATCAGACCTGAATACATATCAATGATAACAGCAACAGAAAAACTTTTTTTTTAATGTGTATTAATTTATGATAGAATAGTCTAACTTTTCCATGAAATGACTTACACCCATCAGTATTAGCCCCTGGGCTCCTGTAGGTTTGTCATATGTTAATTGTGTAAAGGACATTGGTCATTCACCTGGCTTATTGCTGAGCCCCTCCAGTTAAGGGAGGCACTGTTTCCTTGTATTTGTCCACAACCTAACTTCTTCTTCTTTTTTTTAAACCTCATCTCTTTTTCTTTTTTTAATGTTTTTAATTTTCTTTATTTATTTTTGGCTGTGTTGAGTCTTCGTTGCCGTGTACAGGCTTTCTCTAGTTGTGGTGAGCAGGGGCTGCTCTTTGTTGCAGTGTGTGGGCTTCTCATTGCGGTGGCTTCTCTTGTTGCAGAGCACAGGATCTAGGCACATGGGCCTCAGCAGTTGTGGTGCACAGGCTCAGTAGTTGTGGTGCACGGGCTCAGTAGTTGTGGCGCACGGGCTTAGTTGCTCCGTGGCATGTGGGATCCTCCTGGACCAGGGCTCGAATCTGTGTCCCCTGCATTGGCAGGCAGATTCTTAACCACCGTGCCACCGGGGAAGCCCCACAATCTAACTTCTTCAAACCCTCTTGCCAGTTCTTATATATCATGGATCCACAAACAAGTCTGTCTGCCTCTTCCAAAGTCTCCATAATCTTACTGGCTTCTATGATGTCTTTGCTTAGCACTTCAGACAAAATCCAGTAAGTAATAAAGCAGCCACACCCACGTGCATGCCCACCTCCTCCCTGGGCCTTCCCCCCACAACCGGTACGCGGGCCTCTCACTGCTGTGGCCTCTCCCGTTGCAAAGCACAGGCTCCGGACGCGCAGGCTCAGCGGCCATGGCTCATGGGCCCAGCCGCTCTGCGGCACGTGGGATCCTCCCGGACCAGGGCACGAACCCGCGTCCCCTGCATCGGCAGGCGGACCCCCAACCACTGCGCCACCAGAGAAGCCCCTCTCTGGGCCTTTTTGAACCTCACCTCAGGCTCTGTCAGTGAGCCCTCTGGCCTCAGGCCAGGCCCACCTCTCAGGATATCCCCAAATCCCCATAGCTGCCTCTAACCCATTAGGCATAATCCACTGACTGTGCCAGTTTCTCTGACAGCGCTGAAGGTTACATCCACCACATTCCCAAGAAAAGTCTCTCCCGGGAATTCCCTGGTGGTCCAGTGGTTAGGACTCTGCGCTCTCACTGCTGAGGGTCCGGGTTCAATCCCTGGTTGGGGAACTAAGATCCCACAAGCCGCAAAAGAGGCAAGGTGTAGCTTTTTAAAAAAAGAAAAGTCGGGCTCCCCTGGTGGCGCAGTGGTTAAGAATCTGCCTGCCAGTGCAGGAGACACGGGTTCAAGCCCCGGTCCGGGAAGATCCTACATGCCACGGAGCAACTAAACCCGTGCGCCACAACTACTGAGCCTGCGCTCTAGAGCCTGCGAGCCACAACTAACTCAAGCCCACGTGCCACAACTACTGAAGCCCGCACGCCTAGAGCTTCTGCTCTGCGACAAGAGAAGCCACCGCAATGAGAAGCCCACGCACCACAACGAAGAGTAGCCCCTGCTTGCCGCGATTAGGGAAAGCCCGCACGCACAGCAATGAAGACCCAACACAGAAAGGAAGAAAGGAAGGAAGAAAGGCAGAAAGAAGAAGTCTCTCCCACACCCTGCCCTTGAGCAAGAGATCAGCCTCTGGCACCACATACACAGCCCCTCTACCCCATCAGTGGAAGAGGTACTCACCACCTCATCAGCTGTGAAGTCTATGAATCCTGGGAGAATCAGGAAATCGCTGTGAAGAGAGGAAAGTGACTGTTCCTGGGTGAGGAGGGGTCCCTGAAAAGGGCAGGGCCTGCCACGCCAGGGGAAGCAGCATGGGGGTGGGGAGACGGGCAGAGCCTCTGAGCCCCGTGCCATGTCAGGACTGAACCACCCTCACGCCCCTCGCTACCATCTTGTTGACTTTAGCCCAGAGAGCTAGAGCCAAAGGCAGCGTAAGCTCTGTGGTCCTAGGGCGCCACCAAGGCAGTGGGCCCCAAATGTCCATTGCCTTCAGGGCTCAGAGTTCGTCTAGGAACCTAGACATACCCATAAGGCTGCACACAGCAGATATGGTGCCTGCCCTTGAAAACTTCTCGATCTTGAGAGGGGGAGACAATAAATAAACACAGAATATACCTGAGAACAGTTTAGTAGGGCAGCATGGCATGAACACCACACAGCACAGGACAAGCTGCACGGCCCAGTGCCAGGGCTGCTGAGTCACACACGGTTCAGAACAGCACAGAGGGACCCCAGGGGGCTGAGTGCGGGGCATGTTCTGACAGAGCAGGCATTGCTAAAGGTTTGCCCAGTTGGACGGGAGCAGCCAACAGACATGGCCTGGGATGGGAAAGGAGAGGAAGGGGCCTTATAGTTAGGACCAGGACGCTGGGGGCCCAGCCAAAGCATGGCAGTGGCCAACACTAGCGCGGAAAGGGAATGCAGGCCTGCATGGGTAAGGCAAAGCACAGTGTCACTGCCCAGGAGCCCTGACGGGTTCAATTTCCCTGAAATCACAGGGCCTAGACAGACACAACCAAAAGCAAATGCCACATGGTGTTCAGGAACACCCCCAACCAGACTAAGCAAAGCCATCGGGCACCCCAGGGCAGGAAGGAAAAGCTATGGGGTGGACGGGAGGGGTGGGGTCTTTAATTTGCCCCAAGGCCTAGAACAATTTCCCTAGGGGACTCCACGGAAACTATATCATAGATACTCTATCCCCTCTCATCAAAGACCACCAAAGAAATAAAGAATCTTCACTGCCCCTGTCCCTTGGCAGCCCTTCTTCTGTACAGTGAAGAGGCCTCTGTGGCTCACTTAGAGGCAGGGAAGAAATGCTGGAGTCTGGGCTTCTCGGCATTTTCTAGGTATTATATACACCCCTCACCTGGCCCACACCCCAGCTACTCTGACAAGGAAGAGGAGACACTCCTCAGGAGTGACTGGGTATCCTGGTGTCCAGGGAAACCGCCTGCCAAGCAGGAGTGCTTACAGGCAAAGGCAGGAACTGGCAGGAGACGGGGCAGGGATGCTCTTGGTTCACCAGCATCCTCACTCCACCCCAGTCCCAGGTCCTGATGCTCTTTCCTGGCATCACAGTCCTGCAGCCAACAGAAGAGCTAGTGCCAGGCCTGCAGCCAACAGGACAACGGGCCCAGGGCCCACGGAAAAGCACGTTACGCCAGAGGCAAATGGATAGGTCTTGTCCTCCTCAAAAATCCTGGGTGAGGTGGGCTTGGGTGGGTGATAGTCAAAGAATACTCATGCCCGGGGGGGCACCAGTACTAACTTGTAGGCAGCCATGGGCACAAGTGGAAAGACGGCTGGACTGGACGGTGGAAAAAAAGAGCCATCCCAACTGCCCAGCTGGGCATCTCCTGGGGGCAACACCCAAGCAGCTGCCTTAGCTGGGCTCCAGGGCCCCCTCTGCCCTCGTGGTGACGCTGGGAGTTGAGAGGGTGTCGTGGACCAAGGTCTGGGAAAAGTCTCCATTACTCCCACATCTCGCGTTCCCACACGCCCCAAGGCCCCTCCATGCGGCCAAGATGCCCGTGAGAGGAGGAAGCGGGCAGGCCGGACCCGGATCTAGCCAGAAACGGGGCATGGCACCGAGGGCCGCGATGTCGCTGTGCCACGTCCGTCTGCTCTCGGCGCGGGCCGCCTTCCTTCCCTTGCCCAGCCCTCCCCCCCCCCCCGCCCTCCCCCCAAGTCGCTCGAATCGGGCCGGGGACGCGGGCGTCACCAAGGGGGGAGCTGTGCACGTGCAGGGCCGGGGCCGGGAAGGGCGGGGGGGGATCACGGTGCGTTAGTGAGCGCACCCAGGTAGGGCCGAGGCCCCCAGAGCTTACTTGTAGGTGAGGCCGTCGGCGTTGGCGAACAGCTGCTGCGCAGTGAGCCCATCCTCGGGCACGTAACCGGTGCCGCCGCTGATCAGGTAGTCCGCCATGCTGCCAGAAGACGCCGCGACCCGACATAAACACCCGCGCGGGCCACCCCGCTACCGCTGCTGCCGCTGCTGCTACTGCTGACGCCGCGCCACGGCCACGCTGCCGCCGCGGGCAGGGAGGGCCGGGGGCGGGGGCTGCGGCAGCGGCGGGGCGGGCCCAGGGCGCCGCCCTCCCTTCCCGCCCCTCCCCCGGGAGCCCGCCGCCTCCTCCGCCCGGAACAGCACAAAGAGCCCCGCGGAGCCCGGCCCAGCCGCCGCCGCCGCGCGCACGCCCAGGACCGCCTGCAGTGGCACAGCGGCCACTCGGGACCGGGGCGGGGGAGGACGTGTGGACCCAACGGGAGGAGGGGGCTGAGCCAGGCCGGGACACGCCCCCTCCACCGCCCCACGTCCCGCCTCCTAGGCTCCCCGCAGCGCCTCCCGCAGGCCCGCCAGCATCCTGGGCCACCCCAAGCCGTCCGACCCCGCCGGCCTGAGTCTCCCCTGGCCCTACTCCCCAGCCCCAGGGTTACCTTTCACATGGTTTACCTTTCCCAAGACTAAGGCTCAGACTTTAACCAGGGCCTGGAGCCCTGAGGAACTGGTTTGGGCTGACAGCTCCCCAACGCAGCAGTTTGAGGTTGTACCCTCCGGGCAGTGCACCCGCCCGTGCTCCCCACAACCGGGCATCAGTCCTACGGGTCAGGCACCCTTAACAATGACAATCCCTGACCTTTGGGTGGCCTTGGAGCCCTCTGCAGTTTACAGGAGTTTTTCATAAATGATCACATTTACTCTACAATCTATTAATTGCCAATTATTAGGTGTCCCACCCCACCCCTGCTTTACAGATGCAAAACCTACAGTTCAGGAGGGGTTGGAGACAGGTACTACCCCTGATCCAATGCTTCAGTCTTACGTCCTGTCTCATCCCCAGATCAAAAAGTAGTGTGGATACCGTAGGTTTTAACCCCAGAGGGGAAAGTTTGCTTTTATTTGGGAGGGTAGCGTGGTGGGAAGGTGAGGGAGGATCACAGGCCTGGCCTAGGCAAGTATGTATACATATAAATTAGGGCAAAGGCTAGGGAAGTTTTGAGAATTTCCCAAAGCAGACGTTTGGTGGCCCTGGGCCCAGCAAGACCCAGATTTCTACATGAAGGTAGTAAGAAGGTAGTAAGGTAGTAAGATTAGGTAGCAAGTTGATTCACATGGGAGGAGGTGGGGTGTCAGCGGGCAGACCCTCCTCCTTTGCGTGACCAGAACTACTAACGCTACTGCCTGACCAAAAGCCAGAAAGTGATTTCCACCCCTCCCCCACATCCTCTGCCCCAGGCCCAAATGCCTCGCTCTCCTCCCTCTGTCCTCCTATGGTCCCTACGGCTCATTTCTTGGTGAAGTGAGGGAAAGCTGGGCCAGGGACACAGTCCTCTCTCTGGCAAGGTGGCTGTCTGTGGTACTCCTTCCATCCCCAGCCCTCGAGGCTGGGTTTGTTTACCTCTCACCAGTGTGGTGGCAGCCAGGCCCAAGGGAAACTCCCTGGGATGCCCAGCCCCCCCAGTGACGCCCCGGGACCCTGCCAGGAAAACACAGCCTGTTCCATCTGTGTGCAGAGGGGAGGGGAGGCTTCCCACAGAGCTGGGGTGATGAGGCCTGTGAGGCTGAGAGTGCTGCAGGGGGCTCACAGATGTCCACAGTGCCCTCTTTCTTACTGTGGGGGACCAGAAAAATCACAGGCGCCCAAGCTTCCCTCTCCACCCAGGGAGCCCCAAGGAGGCTCCTGCTGGGGGCCTCTGGAGGCCCTCTGGTGTTGAGAAGGGGGGAGAGGGCCTGCTGGGGTTCTTTGCTGAGTGGGGATTGGGGCCAACTTGCTAGGGATGCCTGGGACGTACTTGATCCCTCAGCACTCACAGACTCATCCGGAGGGCCTGAGCCATATGGGGAGGAGGGTTATCCTGAGGGGACCAGCACTAGGACCTCCTACTGGCCACCCGGAGGCAGAGCAGTGAGACCAGCCACAGAAAGCACCTGGCCACTCAGGGCTGTCCTGGGCACCTTTCTAGCCATAGAAGGATGGGGCTAGGATAGCACTGCAGGCACAGCACACGGGCTGCCCCTGTGGTCTCCCTGGGTCTCTGAGGGACCTGCCCTGGGTCACTATCTCCTGCAACTAGGGTACTATTCAGGGTTCCACCAGGGCTGGGGCCCAGGACAGCAGCTGGGTCCTGCCATCTCAGTTGGCCTTAGCATGACACCTGCCCCAGCGTAGAACTCAGAACCAGAGCAGGAGGCTGCCAGGCTGAGTTGTGGGGAGAGTCCTCTTCCTGGCGGCCACAGACCTCACAGCCCCACGCCCATCTCCTCCTGCTTTGACCTGTGTCGTCAGGGCTCCTCGTTACTGTAAGCTGCTGAGCTCAGCCCTGGGTTAGGCTGTCCTCTTCCAGAAACTGTTAATCCCCCCCCAGCTTTCCTCCTCCCTCTTCCTGATCTCCCCCCCCCGCTGCTTCCTCCATGGGGAGGAGACACCAGGCAAGCAGTGGCCTCCTCAGCTCGAGGAAGGGCTGTTGGTCCCCTGAGGCTCCACACCTAGCAGCTGCGAGGGCAACGGAACAGAACAGACCCAAGCCCCTTCAAGCCCCTTCCTTAGGACGGGGGGGGGGCACCCATAACCAGGCAGGGAGCCCAGAGGTCTCTTTCTAGTCTGGGGCTATTTGAAGGGACAAGATTTCAAAACACTTCTGAGGGGAGAGGTGGGGTGGGGGAGTGCTAATAACATTGTTGACCTGGGTTAGGGGACAGAGCTTGCCCAAGTTCAAGCCAGAGAGCAATAACTCTGGCCTCAGACCTAGACTTCTCATGGAACCCTGTCCTCTTCCCACAGCTTTAAGCTAGTGATGGCAGATGGAGGTCTAGCCAGCAGGTTTTGAATCTCATTACACCACCTGGCTGGGTCTCAGGTTTTCACAGACTCTTCAGAGTCTGGTGGGGGTGTGGGGATAGTACAGGTGCAGAAGTACAATCTGGAGAAGGGATGCTCCTGGTGTTCGGAAATGATACTTTTGCAATACCTTCTCCAACCAAGGCACTGCTTCCATCAAGGTCCCGTGTGCCCCAGCACACTCTCTCACCTCCTGTAGCTTCTCTCTACTGTCCTGGACCCTGAGCCCCAGTAGCTGGATTTCTAGGATGGGAGGAAGGATACAGTTGCCAGAACCACTGTCAATTCTAGAGAGCCAGCCTGCGGGGGCAGGAGGGGCCAGCCTTCACCCAGCAGCCCCTTAAGCCGTTAAAAGTTCTTACATAAGAGGCCAACCCCTGGGCAGAGCTGCAGGGCTAATTCCCCCAGACCACCGCCCACCCCACCCCCCAAAACCCAGCTTCCAGGTCACCTCCCCAAGCTGCTAAGCACCAACAGATGGGACAGGGAAAGAAGTCCAAATCCTCTGGACCGGAAGGACAGTGGGATTGCATTTCAAGCTGCGATACAATCCAGAGATTAGCCACTGTCTCCTTTTCAGTCAGTCCCCGGGGGCCCAGATCAACACCTCCACTCTTCCTCCAGTGACCCTAACAGACCCCAGCAGGGTAAGGGCAGAGGGGGGTTTGAATCTTAGGAGAGACCCTGGGGTGAGCTGCACTGGCCACCTCATCAGACCTCAGTGAATGGTGAGGAGGGGACGGTGTCCTCACTCGACTCCGAGGAGGCCCTCCATCTGGACACCTACACCTGCCAGGAAGACTCTGAAGATAGTTCGAGGAGGAAACGGCTAAGGAGGAGTAAGCAAAGTTGGACATGGACTCCAATAGGCTCGGTTTGAACCCCAGGAGTTGGAGCCACTTGGCTCGGGTGTGTAGTTGAGGTCAGATCCAGGACTAAAATTTTAGGGATCGTTCTTCCGACCTGCTCCCCGGTGCAACACAGCACTGAACCTTTTCCACACTGCCTGCCTGCATCCCCCAACCAAAGCTGGGTGCGGGGCGTCTGAGCCCGGTTTCAGGAAGTGAGAGCTTGAGGCGGTAAGAAGGCATGGGTGGTGGGACCTACTCTTCCCCTCCCCCGCAGCGCTGCCTGGTTCCCAGAGCCGCCGCGCCCGCCCCGGATGCGCCCCGCGCGCTCTGCCCTGGGCGTCACCTCTCAGGCTCGTAGCCGGCCTGCAGCAGGCGGGCGCTGTACCGCTGCGCCGCCGTCTCGTGTCCCGGGTGCTGCCGGGCTCCGAGCTCCGGAACATCGGCGGCTCCGCCTCCCTGCAGCGGCGGTGGAAGCGGCCCCGACCCGGCTGGCGGAGCGCGCGGCTCCTCCATGCGGACGCCGCGGCTCAGGGCGGGTGGGCCGGAGCCCCTCCGCCTAGAGGCTCCCCGGCCCGGGCTAGGGAGTGAGCGCAGCCCAGTCTGGTCCGGGGAAGGGGCGGGGCCGCCGAGGCGGGGCCTGCGTGCCGGGGGCGGGACTCGAGTGCCGGGGACCTGGTCGCTCGCGGGAGGGAGTCCGCTGGGCTTTCCGCGCTGGCAACGCTCTCCTACCGGCCACTCTACGCGGCTGCCCAGATTCAGCCCGTCTCTCCCATCCCCTGATCAGCCACAGGATACTGGGAGACGGAAGTGGAACTGCAGAGGCCCTCCACCCTTTCCCGCCGTCCAGACCTTCCAGTTTCTCCTGGCCCCTTCTAAGGAAAACCAGAAAAGAGCGCAGAGTACTATCAGAGGCCAGAGTTGTCTTCGCGTCTTGTGTGGGCGCCTCTGCCTCTTGCGAACGAAGGCACGGTCCTTTGAATCACCTCCTACCGGCCAGCTGCAGACCTACCTTGCTAGGGCAAGATAGGCGGGGAGATTATCCATCTTCCTTTGCCTACTGCCCCCTTTGCCTGCTCAACACACTCCTTTAGACAGGAGGAAAACAGATTTTCCTTAGCCCTTACCTGCCACTACGTGAGGAAAGAACAAATAAGACTGCAGGCTTCTTAAGGAAAAGGGCCTTCTCTTCCCTTGCCTGGGGTACCCCATAACCAGGGAGTGGGGTTGAGCACACAGGTGCTCAAACTTCTTCATCTACTGACTAGAAAGCATACTTTTTCCTCTTTCATAATTGTTATGACTAGCAACAGTGATTGAGCACCTAGCAGAGTTGGCAAGTAAGAGTCCTTGCCCTCGGGCAATTTCTTTAAGGAGACAGAATAGATAGAAAATAAACAGTTGACAATTCTCATACTATATATATTTTTTCACAAAAATCTGGCAATCTGAGGGAGCAAATGGTAAACACTAAACGACTGTGGACTAAGATGCATTTTAAGGAGGCAGAGTTAAGGATCAGACTTTTCAGCAACTATTTCACAAAGGAAATTGAATTTACGCAATGGTAAGATCTTGGATTTTATCCTGCCTGGTACCTTTTCCTATACATGTACACATCCACTCCCCGGATTCGAGATCAAAACAATTTTTCTAACAGCTCAGCCACACGTGAATGCCATTATAGACAATTATTTTTGCTACAGCCTGAATGTTTGTGTTTCCTCAAAAGTCATATATTGAGGCCACTGTCACCTTCTGAGATGGCCCACTGTCTGTGGAGTGTGTTTCTCTCTAAATAAATCCACTTCTGGGCTTCCCTGGTGGCGCAGTGGTTGAGAGTCCGCCTGCCAACGCAGGGGACACGGGTTCGTGCCCCGGTCCGGGAATATCCCTACATGCCGCGGAGCGGCTGGGCCCGTGAGCCATGGCCGCTGAGCCTGCGCATCCGGAGCCTGTGCTCTGCAACGGGAGAGGCCACAACAGTGAGAGGCCCGCGTACCGCAAAAAAAAAAAAATTATTACCATGTTCCTGCAGGTATCGCAAAGGGGCAAGGGCAGACTAAGACTAATCTAAATTGTACGCAGTGATGAAGTCATTTTTCTGGTCCCTATTTGTGAACTGATCATTCTAGACACAGAAAGAGCCAAAACACAGGTTTATGACTGTAAACAGGAGAGGTAGTATATCAAAGATGACTGGGATTGGCAGTTAGGTGGGCCTTGGTCCAAATCTGTGTTTCTTACATATATTATATATAATTCTTATATATATTATATTATATATAATTCTTATATAATTACCAAAGTCACAATCTCTCTCTGAGCCTCAGTTTCCTCATCTTTCAAATGGAGTTACAATATGTATCTCATAAGGTTGCTTTGCCATTAGTGACATAACACAGGTAAACTTCCTGGCTCACGGTAGGCTCTTAAAAAACAGAAGCAGGGCTTCCCTGGTGGCGCAGTGGTTGGGAGTCTGCCTGCCGATGCAGGGGACACGGGTTCGTGTCCCGGTCCGGGAGGATCCCACATGCCGTGGAGCGGCTGGGCCCGTGAGCCATGGCCGCTGGGCCTGCGCGTCCGGAGCCTGTGCTCCGCAACGGAAGAGGCCACAGCAGTGAGAGGCCCACATACCGCAAAAAAAAAAAAAAAAAAAAAACAGAAGCAATGATTATTTTAAGCTAAGTAAGCTGTGGCTAAGTTCTACGCTTTTGACCCACAACTAAATGCAATGTATTATAATTTCTGTTACATATTCATTCAATAAATGCTCATTGGGCACCTCCTATGTGCCAACTGGGAGTGCATGCTGAACAAGATGGTCATTGTCTCTGCTGCCGTGGGCCTTAACGTCCCCTGGGGCAGAAAGACAAACAGGCAGTGGGAGTACAATGTGCAAAGGGTTCTGACAGGGGAGGACCCCTCTCCACACAGCCCAGACTCCTGGGCAACACACAGAACATAGCCAGTTGTTCTGAGAAATAAATGGGTCAGGGTCCACTTCAAAGATCCCTGGAGGTAGGCAGAATATGAAAAATAAATGACACACACATACATGGTGAGTGGGCCCCGGCAGTGACTGAGACCTGGTCTCACTTACAGAGTGGCTCTGTCTTCTCTCCAGAGTTTGTTGGCTACAAATGAGATTTACCAGCAAACTATTCATTAAAACAATCACGTAACCTGAGGGCCTCAGTGTGTCATATGAAGGGATTTTACCTGTAGTAATTTCTAGACCGTGGTTCTCAGGACATTTGTGATGTCTGGGGACATTTCTGAATGTCATAACTAAGGGGGGTAGGGAGTATATTACTGGTGTCTGGTGAGTAGAGGCCAGAGATGCTGCTAAACTCCTACAGTGCATGAGACAGCCCTTCACAACAAAGAATTATCCAGTCCCAATGTCAGTAGTTGATATTGAGAGACTCTGGTCCAGAGGAACTATTTGAAGAAACGGGAACTAAAGAAAAACTACTTAATTTTCCTAAAGCCACAGGACAATGGACTGTTTTGGCATTTTGTATGTGAAAGAGTTATGTATCCTCACGGGGCCTCCTCATCTGAGAAATGAGAGTATTAGATTTGATCTTGTAGGAAGTCCTTTCCAGTTTGAAAGTTTATGAATCAAATACATTTATAGGATTAGGATGCAATTAACATGGGGCTATAAGATTGAGGGATGGTGGTCAGTCCAGGTGCTAGTGTGTCTGCATTTCCTTACCTTCCAGACTTCCTGAAGTCAGGTGCATAATCCATTCATCAAAAACGTATGGAATGAGGGCTTCCCTGGTGGAGCAGTGGTTAAGAATCCTCCTGCCAGTGCAGGAGACACGGGTTCGAGCCCTGGTCCGGGAAGATCCCACATGCCACGGAGCAACTAAGCCCGTGTGCCAAAACTACTGAGCCCCTGTGCCACAACTACTGAAGCCTGCACGCCTAGAGCCCGTGCTCCCAACAAGAGAAGCCACCACAGTGAGAAGCCTGCGCTCAGCAACAAAGAGTAGCCCCTGCTCACCACAACTAGAGGAAGCCCGCACACAGCAACGAAGACCCAACGCAGCCAAAAATAAATAAAATTTTTTAAATTACATTTTAAAAAATGTATGGAATGAGGGATTTCCCTGGCCGTCCAGCGGTTAAGACTTTGCCTTCCAATGTAGGGGGTGCGGGTTCAATCCCTGGTCGATCCCACATGCCTCACGGCCAAAAAACTAAAACATAAACAGAAGCAATATTGTAACAAATTCAATAAAGACTTTAAAAATGGTCCACATCAAAAAAAATCTTTAAAAAAAATGTATGGAATGTGACTTCCCTGGCAGTCCAGTGGTAAGACCCTGTACTTCCACTACAAGGGGCATGAGTTCGGTTCAATCCCTGGTCAGGGAACTAAGATCCCGCATGCCAGTGCGGTGCGGCCAAAAAATAAAAAATGTATGGAACACCTATGGGCAAGGTGCTGTGCTTGGGTGTTAGAGGGGTGCAAAGAGGAATTAGATACAGCTCTTGCCCTAGAGTTACCTACAGTGTAGGAGGGGGGAAAAAGCAAGGATAACTATAAGACCAAATCAAAGACCAAAATTAATTGAGTATATACGCATCAGACACTAGGACAGACACTTGGCATACTTTTCTCATTAATCCTACTTCCCATTATTTATTATTTTTCAGTCAGGGAAACTGAGGCTCAGGCAGGGTAAGCAGCTTGTCCACAGGCAGAGAGCAATGATTGGTGGGACCCAGCAAAGGCCCTGGGCCTGTTTCCTCCAACACCTGAGGCTTTAAATATCTTCCTAGTAACTCACCTTCTCTTCCCTCGTACAGAACCTGACACCATCAGTGGAGAATCTAATACAAGGTACGTAGCCCATCGCAGGGGACTTCAAAAATAGTTCAGATTATTTTGCGATTCAGATTTTGATCTAAGTATCACTTGAAATAAGTGGAGTTTAGCGTGGAAATATTTTTATTGTGGGTTCCATTTATTATAACAAAGTTTCTGCAGTTGATAGAGCAAAGTTCCTTGCCAACAGTTGTTCCTCAAGATCTGATGGTGGGAAGAAAGTGGACTGACCTTTTAGAAGCAAATATGAATATCTCCAACCCATAAAAGCGTAACTTAGGCCAAAAGGTAGCTATCATAATAACTTCTCCTTCACGTTTAATGTTTGTAAAGTGTGCATTGATTTGTTCAACAGATAATTATGGAGCACTTGAGGTGTGTAATAGTGTGCTAGGCACATTAGGGCACACAAAGGAATCTAGCCTGGAAAATGAAATATTAAAAGCTAAATAACAATATAAAGTAATGGTTCCCAGCTGGGGACAGTTTTGTCCCCAGGGTTCATTCTGAGATGTCTGAAGACATTTTTTGGTTAGGGATGCTCCTGCATGTTCTGGAATAATACTTACGCAATTGGTTTTTTTGGTTGTCACAACCAGAGGGGTGCTATGGGCATCCAGTGGGTAGGGACCAGGGATGCTGCTGAAATCCTAAAATGCACAGGCTAACCCCTTACAACAAAGAATTATCCAGCTCAAAATGTCAATAGCACTGAGGTTGAGAATCCCCAATATAAAGCAATTACATTCTCGTTGGTAATGCCAACTATGTTTAGAGAAGTTGCAAGAAGAGACCCAACGCTATAGCTGGAGTAATCAGGGACAATTTCACAGAGGAAAAAGGACTTGCCTGGGTCTCTGAAGGAGTTAGGATTTAGGAAGGGAGGGGGCCTAGAGGGGACATTCTGAGGAGGGAATATTGCATGGGCGAAAGTGCTGAGGGTGAGGTGAACTAGGTTTTTGGAACAGTGAGCAGGCCATCCTGGATGGAGCATCATCTCCACTCCACAGTCTGGGGGTTGGGTCAGGCTGGTGGTGTCACATCTCCAGGTGACAGATGAGGAAACCAAAGCACAGAAAGCTTGAGAGCAGATCCTGTGATGGTCTCTGAGCTGGAGAAGAAGCCAGTCCTCCTGTTGCCCGGGCCCTGGGCTTTCTCCACCGTAGTCCCCCTCACCTGAGCCACGGTCCCACCCTGGACCGGTATCTGCCATGAGACGCATCACCCAAACAAAAGCTTCCTTCTGTCCTGAATCCAGCTGTCCTACTCTGGAAGATCACTATTCCTTTATTTGAAAGGACACCCTGTAGAAATCTAAACACACACACACTCACACACTTCTAAAGCCAGAAATGGAGAGAAAGGCTGGTAGAAAATGGAATCACGTTCTAAAGAACACAAACTCAAAATTAATAGTCAGTCAACAGACTAGCTGGGGGAAGAGCAGCCAGGTGCTCAATAGAAACAGAGCAGCTTCTGGCTGGCTGTGGTGCTGTCACATGGTCACCGTGCCCGGGAGAGGGGGGGCGGGGAAGCGGGGGGCAAGGAGCGGGGACAGGTAGGTCTTAGGTAGGTCTTCAGAGCAGATGAAATGGGGAGAAAATCTCACCTGGTGGAGGGAAAGGGAGAACCAGGAGTTTCCCACTCAGACACTCCGAGGAGACTAGACCAAGGTGCTGTGAGGACAAAGGCCGATGCTGATCTGAGGAGGGAGGGTCCAGGGTCCTGGAGAACCATCACAAGCCCCCCTTCCCGAGTCTGTTCTGACCACCTGGAGTCTTTCCTCTCCAGTGTACATTTAGGGAAGAAAAGACCCGGAGGCAAAGCATCTGGGAACAGGGTCAGAAAAGGGTGAAAAGGAGAACAAAGGGCAGCTGTTCTAGGCTAGTTGAGATGATGCGGGGCCTGGGACTTGGGGAAAGCACCAAGTGGATTGCCAGGGGCCGCTACAGGCTTCGCAGAGTCAAGGAATCATTCACCTGTGCCCTAAACATTGAGGAGGAGGGGGTGAGGTCAGAGGAGAAGGAGTACGCTGGAGATTAGATGAGAGGTCCTGCGGGAGGCAGAGCCCCAAACCTGGGTCTCACTCCCACGCCTGCCGGCCAGCCACATCCAAGGATGGGGTCCATGGGAGGAAGCGGGACCCCGGTGCCGGCATCATGAACCTTCTCCCTCACCCCTCCTTACCCCAGCTCTGGCCTCCAGGGCTTAAATAGATTGATAGCTTTGCCACGTGTCACCCAGTTATCGATTGCTTTTGTATCTCCAGTGAGGATGAGGTTCTGGTCATGCAGGGTTGGTGCATGGGTGAGCGTGGAGCGTGGATTGGGGTGGTGATGGAGATCACTGGTCCAGGAAACATCTATGCCAAGACCACAGCAACTCCTTGTGCCCATGCCCACAGCATCCTCTGCACTGGATCCCCACAGAGATGCCCTTCCCCTCACCCCCAGGGGCACAGGTGGCACCAAAATCCTGTCTTTGAGAACAGTCTGTCCACCTTCCCACGCTTTTAGTTCCAACCATTTCCCAGCCTGGCTGCATAAGAAAAATGTAAGCAATGTGCAGACTGCACTTTTCTCCTGCCTGGGAGAAGGCAGGCCCTGACATTATCACAGCCACAACAAACCCCGGCCTTCACCCCAACCCACTCCTGCCTCTTGCCCGGGGCTTGAGCAGAGGGACGCAGGGCACTGGTGGGGCCAGTTTGGGCCCAGGGTGTCAGGGCAGGCCCCCTACCCTGGTCATTGCATGGTGTGGCCCGGGGAGTGGCTACTGTGGGTGCTTCTCAGTCCCCAGGGTGCTCCGAGGGAACTGAAGGCGGGAAGGGGATGATGTGCCCATCCAGGGAGGGAGGGTCATTGCGGATCAACTTTCCCAAGTTTGGAAAGAGCCCCCCTCCCTCCCTGCCTGCCAGTCCCTGCCTCTTGCCTCCTGCCAGGTCACAGTGGGCAGTGGGACAGAGGGCAGTGGAGAGAGGTGAATGGGGCCTCCACCTCCTCCTTGGACTGAAGGCCTGGATGTTGGGAGGCGGGGAGACAAGGGGGAGGGCCCAGTCACAGGAGTGGTAGCCCCATGCCCACCTCACCTCCCCAAGCCTCCCCCCACCCCCAGGCATAGCCTCCCACTTGCCCAATCCGTCCACAGGTACCACTGGGAGTGTCACCACCCCACCCTGCTCCCAGGCCTTGAGACCCTGCTGGCTCCCACAGGCTGTACCCCCTCCTGCCCCACTCACCCACTCTGTGACACTATGAGGGGATGCTTGGAGAGGAATCATCTGCTCTCCTGTTTCCACCCCTGCCCCCAAGTCCTCCAGCTCTGACCCCAACTCCGTCCTCAGGGTGAGGGCTGCCCAGGCTCCCTGCTGGAGACTTGGGCCTCTTGGCAAATCCCCAGGGCCCCTTGCAGGCTTCAGCCTCACCCGGTTACCTGCAGGCAGGCCCTGTACCCACAGCACTGGCTTCCCCTCCCTTAGGTGCAGCTGGACCTCAGCCCAGAGCCGCTGGGGAGGCTAAGGCACCAAAGTACCCGGAAGGGCAGCTTGGGGGTGAGGTGGGGAGGCAACAGTTCTCCCCCTCAAAGGTACAGAGGTGGGCCTGAGGACCCCAGGCCAGGGTGAGATCGTGCTGGGATGCCCTAGGCTCCTTCTCCCTCCGTACACTGAAGAAAGGAAAAAGGGCGTTATATCTGCAGTCCTAAAATGCTAGGAGATACTGCCCTGTTTAGCTTCCAGCTAACAAAAAGAACCCTCCCAAGACTGAGAGCATATTTAGGAAGTGGTTCGGAAAGCTTACATCACCACTGACCTGCAGCCTAGAAACCTGAGCCAGCTGGGGGAGGGACCCTGGAGCGGGGTGTCTGTGACAAGACCACCGAGCTCACTGGCAGTTCTGCCATTGCCGCCCTGGCATGGGGCTGGCATGGGGAGTGAGTTCCTGGCACCTGGCCCCAGCCCTGGGCAGTGTGTCCCTAACATCGCGAGCAGGTGGGAGCTGCTGCGGCCACGCTGAACGGGGGCCTCTCTGCACGTGTGTGTCCACTCCCCGGCCCATCACACCTCGGCTTCTGCTTCCGGTAATTCATCATTTGTTTTTCTGAAGCTTGACTGTCATTGTGACGGAGGATATTAAACAAAAGGTGAGGTAACTAGTGAAGTAAGTTACTTGAAAGAGGTTTGACGAATGTCAAGAGCTGCACATACACGTTATTATTCTTAGCGCTTCCGACCATCAAGGAGTGTCGTAAGTCCTTGCCAGGCTCCGAGGGATCTGAGAGTTCATCTGATCCAACTCTTTCATTTTGCAGATGAAAAACGTGAGGCTCAGTGAAGTGGTCTTCCCAAGACCCCATGGAGGGGTTCAGCCAGATCTAGTATCCTGGCAGGAGCTAACTGTCCACTGAGCATCCAACATTATGCTATACTTATATTAAATCATTCCACACGACAAACTACCAGGTAGAAATATTCATTTTATAGATGAGGAAACTGTCTGAGGAAGGGCTTTTTTAAAATAAATTTATTTATTTATTTTTGGCTGCTTTGGGTCTTCATTGCTGCGTGCGGGCTTTTCTCTAGTTGCGGCGAGCGGGGGCTACTCTTCGCTGCGGTGCGCAGGCTTCTCATTGTGGTGGCTTCTCTTGTTGCGGAGCACGGGCTCTAGGTGCTCAGGCTTCATTAGTTGTGGCGCACGGGCTTAGTTGCTCTGTGGCATGTGGGGTCTTCCCGGACCAGGGATTGAACCCTTGTCGCCTGCATTGGCAGGCAGATTCTAAACCACTGCGCCACCAGGGAAGCCCCCGCATTCCTTTATGCTGCCCCTTTGTAGCCAGCTGTACCCCTGCCACCCCTGGTCCCTGGCAGCCCCTAATCTGTTTTCTGTTTCTATAACTTTGCTTTTCCCAGAGTGTCCTAAAGTGGAATCATACGATATGTAGCCCTTCAAGTCTGACCTTTTTCACTTAGCATAATGCAGTTGAGATGCATCCAGACTGTTGCCTATATCAGTAGTTGCTTCAACCACAAGTTGTTAATCCACTTATCTGAAGGACGTTTGGCAGTTATGAATAAAACCTCTAAAAACATTCACGGGCAGTCGGCCTTCTGTATCCACAGTATTCAACCAACGGTAGATAGCTTGGTTGGAAAAAAAAAAAAACCTCCAGAAAGTTCCCAAAAGCAAAACTTGAATTTGCCATGTGGAGTCTATTTACATGGCATTTACATTGTATTTATAACTATTTACATTGTATTCTGTAACATAAGTAATCTAGAGATGATTTAAAGTATATGGGAGGATGTGCTTTAGGTTACATGTAAATACTATGCCATTTTACGTAAGGGATTTGAGCATCTGTGGATTTTGGTATCTGCTGAGGGTCCTGGAACCAATCCCCTGAGGATACTGAGGGATGAGGGTTACAGGTTTTTATGTAAACATAAGGCTTCACATCTCGGCAAATAGGAGTGGGACACACAGCGAGTGTTGTTTAATTTTATAAGAAACTGCTAAACTATTTTCCAAAATAGCCATACCATTTTGCATCCCCAGTTCTAGTTGCTCTGTATCCTTGCCAATATTTGGTATGGTCAGGGGGTTTTGCTTGCTTGCTTTTTTTTGCCATTTTAATAAGTATGTATGAAGAGGGTTTTAAAATTTGCTTAAAATCGTATGTATAGTGAGTGGCAGAGCTGATATTTAATGGTAATCTATCTGTCTCCAAAATCCATTCCCCTTCCTCTACACATACTGCTCCTTAAATAATCCAGTTCCTGTACCTTGACTCAGAGCAAGTAGCTGGTAAACCCACTCTGCCAGTCAGAATAGCCTAGGTCACACTGTAGTAAGAACAACAACAAAACCCAAACCCCAGTGACTTCAAATAACAAAGGTTTCTTTCTCATTTATTCTGCATATCCTCTGTGGGTCAGATGGGACCTCTACTCCATGCCCTCCTTACTGTAAACTCAGGCTGATGGAGCAGCCACTAGCTGGAGCTTTACTACTTGCTCTGCAGAGGGGAAGAGAGCTCGGAAGGGCTCACAGAGACGATTAAATGCTTCAGCCTGGAAGTGATACCATCACTTCCACTTCCACCAGATTGGCCATACCTAGTCTATGGCCACCCCCAATCACTAGGGACCAGGGACCAGGCAATGCCATCCTGGCATGTGGTCAGAAGGCAGAGAAGAGGAAAAATTTGGTGAACAGCTTTAATACCTACTATATGTATTGTAGATCATTGTTGATCATTCAGAAGATGCAAGGTAACGCTAAATGAAAAGGGGTTCATATAAAGCATCGCCTTATTCTAAAGGTTAGTCTTATCCAAGATTTTCAACATGCTTTTCACAGTTGCCTCAGAGAGCCTTGGCTGGGTGCAGAGGCCCTGCCACTACACAGGCAGGCCCTCCTGCTAATATTTTCCCTGGATTCAGGAAGAGCCCACATGGCTTATAAACATAGTTTCCATTAAGGCCCAGCAGTGGACTGAGAATCCAACCCTTCAGCCCCTTACTTTGTTTCTCAGATTCATATTGTTATTCCAGCCACTCCCTAAGTCCCCTTGATTTGTGACTATGGGCAAGGCCCTTCATTCTGAGAGTAGCTGCCAGGTACCCTCTGAGCCTCAGGGCCATAAAGCTATAGGGCAGCTCAGGTGGGCTAGAGCAGGGAGCTGTGGGGAAGGATACCTCCTCTACATGGTCCTGCCTAAGTCCTTGGACTAGACCTTAGACAGTCTCCAAGCCAAAGCTACCAGAATTAGAACAGCTGAGTATGCGTACTAGAGCAGCTCACGTGAATTATGGTGAGCTGGGCAGACATAAGGCCTCCCTCATTCCCCCCACGTCAGCTGTGTGCCCATGAGCAGAAATTCTCTGAGTTGTTTCTTCATCTGGAAAATGAGGAAGATCATGACCTCTGTTAACATGCTATGAGGAATAGTTTGTAAATGAAGCATCTGGCACATAGTATTTGCTTAATTAAAGGTAGCTATTATCACCATGATACTTAGAGCTAAATAGAAGCTCTGTGCATTTTCAGTCAGACTGCTGTGAGTGAGTTCTAGCAGCCTGGGACTTGATTTCCCTTGACCTTGGGGTATGCTTAGAGTGAAAGGATGCAGTATTATTGTTAATTGGTGAAAACTAGTGCTTTGTCTCCTAACTATTGAAATAACTATTTCACTGTTATTGTTTTCATTACATGTGCACACCTAATTTGCATGGCTGATATATAAGCCCCATGTGAATAGAGATGTAATTAGCAAAAGTTCAAATGGTGATTAAAAAGAAATCTAGAGAAACTTTTTCTAAGATCTACTGCCAAAGAGCCTTAAGCAAGTAAAAATTAGCTTTCGTGTCTTTTACAGTCTTTACATTTCTGTTCAGGTTTTAATTTTCGAGTTTGTAATTACTGAAACTTTATGTATTATGGTATAGTGGCTAATAAAAATAAATAAAACCAGTGAACATTCACTTCAACTTTTTCAAAACAAAATGGGTCTGTCTGATGGTTATACTCAAACCCATCTGGGGCTGAGACAAGGCTGCCCCCTTCTGGAATTTTCCAATACTGTAATGATTCCTTAAAGAGGCAGGCTGTGGGCCTTCCACCCCAGCTGAGAAGGGGCCCATGTGTTTCTATCATTTCAGCTGTGGGTCTAAAGGTCTCTCCATGCGACACAGAACAGCAGACACAGTGGCCCTCAAGTTTCCTGGGGTTTTGTTACTCGTTGAAGAAAGCGATCACATTTTCTACTTCCCCACGATACATCAGTATAGTGCTGTACAGTTTAAAGAGCAGTTTCACGCACTTTACTTCACACGTCATAACCCTGTGAATTAAGACTGGACAAAAGTTTTTGTCATTTTACATAGAAGAACAGAGGTTAAGAGACAGCAAGTGATTTGCCTAAGACCACACTACCCCTAAATGGGAAAAAGTTCTAGAATCCAGGACTTTGGTTACCTAGGCTTGTGTTCTTTCTGCCTAACCATAATAAAAATATTACTTTTATTTTTAAAATAGCCTATTTGCGATGTGACAGGTCAGTGATTCTCAGCTTCGGCTGAACGTTAAAATCCCCTGGGCTACTTTAAAAAGTAATTCCCATGCCTGGGCACCACCCCAACCAAATACATCAGACTCTGTGGGTAGGGTTCCAGGCATCCATGAGTTTCATTAACTCTCCCAGGTGACTCCAATGTAGAGTGTCAGGCGCCATTGTGTAGGTACTTTATAAACACCTCATTTAAACCTCATTACAATCCCATCAGCTAGGTAGTGTTACCCACGTTATAGGTGAGGAAACCAAGGCACAGAAAGGATAAGTCAGTTGCCCAACTCACCTTGGATATTCCCTATTACCACAATCCCCAAACTGTGTGTCACCGTGCTCCAAGTTGTCACAGTGAGGTTCCACAAGTTATTTGAAAAATTTCAGGGATAAATTACTCGTCATCTGCTAGGCATCATGTGCACTACTTAGCTGAAGGCAACTCACCGATTCTACAGTAGATGGCGCTACGTGCCTTCCAATGACGTCACTTTTTTTGCAAAACTGGATTTTTCAACATGAAATCAGTGTGAAACAGGAAATGAGTCTGGTGGTGGTCACTCTGATTCCAAAGTTAGAGAAGCAAGGCAATGCCCAAGAGTCATAGATATCCCATTAGTAACTGTGGTAATTTAAGAATGAATTAAAATATTTTCTCTTTCAACTTTTGTGTCATTTTTTTCAAATGGCTATGCTGTTAGGACAAAAATATTTATTAAGTTGTTCGGACCTGACTACTTAATAAAGGGAAATTTGTGGCATTTGGGAAAAAAGGCACTGACACACCAAGGGCATCCACTCTAATGTCAAAGTCACACAGTGAAGACGCAGAGGGAGGATTTGAATTTGGTCAGTCTGAACTGACGCAGAGCCTGAACACTTAACCTCTCCTCTTTGTAAAAAAAATATTTACTTATTTATTTATTTGGTTTCTCCGAGTCTTAGTTGTGGCATGTGGGCTCCTTAGTTGTTGCATGCTAACTCTTAGTTGCGGCATGCATGTGGGATCTAGTTCCTTTGACCAGGGATTGAACCCAGGCCCCCTGCATTGGGAGCGTGGAGCCTTAACCACTGCGCCACCAGGGAAGTCCATAACCTCTCCTCTTAACTGGGCTCAGTCAGTGCTTTATTTCTGTGTCCTGTCCTAGATGCCGAACCTTAAACACTGAGTTAGGAGTCAGCCTAGAAATGGTAGAACAGACATAAATTGAACATTACTATCAGGACCACAAATTATTACCATGTTCTTTGGCAAGTTACAGAATGTCCTGAGCCTCAGTTTCCTCATCTGTAAAATGGGGATAGCAACATCTACACTACAGTTGTTGTGAGGATTAAACAAGATAAAAATCATAAAGCATCTGGTATAGAACTGGTACTCAATAAATGTTCTTTCCCTTTCTTCCCTCCTCACTTCCATGACAGACCTGGAGGCAGAGGGACACACCAGTGTCCACAGAGGTGTGAAACACACACATGTAATCTAACCATCTGCCTGTGCCCAATCGTCAACCTCAAGCACATTGTATATACACACATATATACCTATAACCACAGCACCTCGGCGATTAAATCAGCACAAAATAAACTGACAGAACAATGAAGCAAATAAAGTTCTTGAACTCACTCCCCTTTCTCCACATGGCCTCCATGAATAGCTACTGCTATGGAGAGATCCTCTGCCAGCCCCACAGTATCATGCAGACTCAGATCCATGCCACTCTGCCTCTCCAGTTGCCCAGTATATCACTGTACATGACGCTGGACCAAAGGGCTGCTCAGGACCTAAAAACATCTTCCATTTCATCTCAACACACACTCGCCCGCCATTGGTTCTTAGCAGCGTCAGCCCCTGAACAGATGACCACCTTCCCAACATGTTACTCACAGGAGGAAAACCCTACAACCAGCCAAGGTACCTGAGCCTTCACCTTTCGATATTATTTCTTTGGGCTTGAAGGCTTTTTATAAAATAGAACTCTCTCTGTAAATCTTATGTCTTACCTGGCAGGTGGTTAAACTTCAGGTCAGCTTCTGGGGAGGAAGTGAAAGAAGAATCAGTGTCCCAAACACATTCATCTCATACATATCTAGTGAGCATCTACTATGTGGTAGGCACAGGGGCATGGGCATGAACAAAGTGCAGTCACTGCCCTCAAGGCTTATGGTCTAAAGGACACAAACGAGGAAACAGGTAATTACAAATCCCATGTGATATACGCTAATACAGGAAGGAAGTATAGGCATATGGGGGTACATAAGAGGGACAGAATCCAGACTTAGAGAATCAGCAAAGACTTCCTGGAAGAAGTGAGATCTAGACTGAAACTTAAAGGATGAAAAGGAGTTAGCCAAGTGAAAAAGGTGGGGAGCATTCCAGGTATAGAAAGCAGGAGTACACAGGATAAGGTCCAGGGATAGAAAAGCATAGTGGGAATTAGGTGCCTACAATTGTGCAAAGGGTTGGGACATGGTTATGACCTGCTTTTGAGTCTTTTCAAGTCCAAATCCAGGCAAAATTTTCATGTAACAACTATTTACTGAACTCCCACCACGTGCAAAGAGTCTCCGCTGATGTGGGGAGGGTGTGTGTATGTGAGGAAACCTACATACCACGAGAGTAGGAGCCCCACATTAACCTTCCCTATCTTGCCACGTCTGGACACCACCTCCTTAAGACTCTCATGATCCCAGGCTGGCATCCTACGTTGATGGCAGGCCTGGTTTGAGTCTTGGTTCTCATGTGTCCTAGCTATGGACATGCTTTGCATTCTGGCAGCCCTGATGAGAGAGTTCCAGCCTCAGGCAGGGCTTGTATTTATTCACCCCTCAGCTTCCAGAGGCAGTGGGTCAGAAGTGAGGGGACAGGGCTTCCCTGGTGGCGCAGTGGTTGAGAGTCCGCCTGCCGATGCAGGGGACACGGGTTTGTGCCCTAGTCTGGGAAGATCCCACATGCCACAGAGCGGCTGGGCCCGTGAGCCATGGCCACTGAGCCTGCGCGTCTGGAGCCTGTGCTCCGCAACAGGAGAGGCCATAACAGTGAGAGGCCCGCGTACCGCAAAAAAAAAAAAAAAAAAAAGAAGAAGTGAGGGGACAAAGCAAGGTGGCACTGCACCCATTCTGAGCTTGAGAGGCCTGGAGACATCTCATTGCTCCTATCAGAAACTTAAACACAGGGAAAGGTGGCAAAGGTGATATTTACAAAAGTAGCAGAGGGTTGGATGCCAGCATTCTGACGACAGCTGAGGAAAGGACTTGGCTTATTCTATTTAAACCTTTGAAGTTCCCAGGTTGTGCAAGGCAGAAGGTTTGGTGTTGTCAGAACAGCCAATCTCAACATGCTCGCTAACTCATGTCCACGTGGTAGCTCCTGGCATGATGTCCTGGGCCAGTTCAGATGTCCACCCCATCCTCGACTCCAAGCACCTAAAACACACACCTCAGCACTTTTGTAAAACACCAAACTCACCATCTTTTAAAAAAAAAAATTATAAGCAAAATCAGTCAGGATAGAAATGGTCCCCAAGGAGACAGTGCTTCTGAGAAGCCACTGAAGGCTTCAGGCCTGGCTGCTCAGTCCTTGACCTACTTGTAGGCAGGAAAGACCTATGCCCTTCCCAGCTTTTGGAAAGAGTCACTCTGACCTTGCCTGCCTAGCCCAGCTTTGCTGACCTCATGGGTGCAGGTGGAGGCTTAGGAGGACCTTTCACCTCCTTCCTGCCCACTCATTTCCCTGCTGCAGCCAGGTCCCTACAGAGTGCAGGCAGACACCTGTCACACACAGCCTGACTCCTCTGATGTGTGTTGGAGAGGGGGAGGGGAGGATGGTGTGCTGGACAGGGGACAGGAGTTTGACAGGACTCTGCCACCCTACAGGGATTTATGATTCTGGCCCACGCAGGTTTGGGGGGCTCCCTAGGGCGCGGGTAGCTGTGTGGCCATCTTCAGGAAGGTGGAGCAGCGGCCTCACTGGGCTCTGGGACCATTTGCCTGCTGGAGGCCCCTCCACGAGGACAGTCTGGACCCAGAGGGGTCTCAAAGACAGACCCCTCTGCTAAGACCCAGAAGAGGGCAGACCTGGTGCCCCCAAGCCACCTCCGAGCCCTCCTACCCTGCCCCGCCCAGCAAGCAGGAATACTGGTTCCTGCGGTAGGTCGGTGAGGGTGGGACTCTCCCCGCCTCGAAGTCTCTGTTCAGGATAAAGGTGAGGACAGGCTCCTTCCCCTTAGGGCAGCCCAGAGCAGTTTCCGGCTGAGTCAGTTTCGCGGGGAGAGCGGCTCAGGCGAGCTCAGGGCTCGGCTCGCCAGCAGGAATTTGCCCACTCCCCTCTTCCGGCTCTGGGCAGCCCCTGGCGCCCCTGGGCCCCTGGCCAGTGGATGGGCGGATGGACAGACGGCCGCGGGGGAGCCCCGAGCACCAGCCTGCTAGAGCGGAGCCGGGAGCAGGTGGGCGAGTGCGGGGTCCTGGGCCCCTCGGATTGCCGGAAGCCAGCGCCGTCCAGCCAGAGGAGGGACTCCTTGACGCCAGCAAGTCAGGGCCCTGCTTAGATTTCCCTTCCCACCTGGGACAAACTTAGTATCCTCCAGGCGCTTGCGTTAACGAGTGATATTTCCCCGATCAGGACTCTCCTAGTAAAGTAACTATTGTTGCTAAAAGGAAGAAGTTGTTGCCGCTGATGGCCCCTTCCACTCTCAAGAAGCACGAGGAAAAGATATCTAGACACCTGAGGCTTAAGTATGAAAGGGAGTGTAAGGGACAGTTAAGAGTACGGATTCTAGTATCCTGACCTGGGTTTGAGTCCTGGCTTTGCCATTTTTTGAGCCGTGTCACCCAAGGTGAGTTTCTGTTGTTTCTCAGAGGCCATTTTTTTCACCTGCCAAATGTATAATAATTCTTATTGCACCTGTTCCTCTGGGATTGCTGTGAGGATTAAAGGAGACAAACGTGGAACATGCTTAACACGGTGCCTGGCACATAGTACCAACTTGGTACGTGGTTGTAAAATGTGCCTTTTATTGGACAGCACTTCATCCCAAAGAGTGGGGATTTCACACAAAAGGAAAATATATTTGAACAGGCGAGTTTTGTATGGCCGCCCAAATCACAGAGTAGACGACAGCATGTTTCCCACCAGCCACTTCAGTTTCCCTCCTGGATAAAATGTAAGTGAGCAGGACCCTATGGGGCCTTCCCAGAACAGGACTCCCCCTCTTTCCCCCCACGTCCTCTGCCTGCCTTTCGTCTGTAGAAAAACTAGTCAAAGAATAAATTTTATCAGAGAGGTGAGAAAATGCAGAAAGAAAGAAAAACAGTCAAGCAAGACAAAGAAAGTCAAGGACCTTTAGTTCCGGCTCAAGAGCAATAGGTAATATTCTGAGCCAGGTCCTTTGAGCTGTTTTGCAGATACTGAAACTTCTTCTTCGTGGAAGGAGTTAACTATATGCCACCCACAAGAACATAGACCCCAGACCGGTTGGAACCAGAAGGTTGAAGATATCCACTCCCACCAACCCATCAGAGGAATGTCCATGAGCTGATCACACACACCACAATCCTCCTCCCTCACGCTGTCTTTAAAAACCTTTCCCTGAAAACCTTCGGGGAGTTCAGGTCTTTTAAGCACTAGCGAGCGGCCCTGGATTCCTTGCTTGGTGCCCTGCAATAAACGCTGCACTTTCCTTCACCACCAACCGGGGTCAGCAGATTGGCTTTACTGCACGTGGGCAAGCGAACCTAAGTATGGTTCGTAACAAAAACAGTCCTAATTAAAGGCATCTAGGAACTAGGAAGCTAGAGTGCTTCCTAAAACTCCTAAAACGACCAATCCTCCCATCTGCCACTCCCCACCCCTACCCGCCGCCCTCCGCCCCACACAAGGTCTCAGCCCAGTCCCCCAGAGCCACAAGCCAAGAGGCAACGTAGATGTCTCCATGTTGGCTTCATACAATCAGTCTATTATTTGTTTTATTTTGCCACGCCGCTTGCGGGATCCAAGTTCCCCAACCAGGGACTGAAGCCGGGCCATGGCAGTGAAAGCCTGGAATCCTAACCACTAGGCCAACAGAGAACTTGATATTTGGTTTTTTAATCATAGAGTATAGATTCTTCCCCTCCCATTTGTCCTTGTAACTTACCATTGTCTAATCTAGAGTTGCTTTCTGGAGGCACGAAAAATCTCAGCTGAGTCTGAAAAGATAAATAAGAGTCCATCAGATAAAGGAAGAACAGGTCATTTCAAGTATTGAGACGAGCACAGGCAAGGCTCAGAGGCTTCCCAGGACATGTTCTGTGGAATAATATACGGCTCTGTGTAAAGGAATCTAGGTCCCAGCTGAGGCACTATGGCATAAGAGCTTAGCACATGAACTCAGGGGCTATACTGCCTGGGTTTGAATGCCAGCTCTATTACTTACTAGCAAGTTACTTAAGTTCTTTGTGCCTCATCTAGAAAATAGGATCATAGTAATAATACCCAGCTCCTATTGTTGTTGGGATGACTAAATAAGTTGATACATGGAGAGAACTTAGAACAGTGATGGTGCATAGTAGGTGTTTCATAAATGTTAGATGTTACTATTCCCAATTCATATGTAAGCTTTGGAGCAGCCCATCTTTTTCTTTCACCATTCAACCCAAGTACACCCTATACAAGAAACTCTGATTAATCTGAAATGCCTATCTGTTGCATACCACCCAGATGCACTTCATTTCTGGATATCAACATTTTAACAAACTCATTCTCTAACACTATCCTGGGGAATTGGTCACATCAATAGAGAAGGAAGTTTACTGCAGGAAATCAAGGAGCTGTCTTGTGACACAATGACTCAGTTATACATTCAACATTCTGACAGCAAGTATTTATTGAGCACTTATTATGTGCCAGGCATCATGTTTCACATGCCTTGCCCTAGAGCCCCACACAGGAGAATTAGGTGGAGGGTGATTGATTTAAGAGTCTCAGAAAGATCAACCTTTGTCTCCAATCTTTCTCCTCCTGACTGCTTGAAAGATTTAGCACTGATTTCACTTCTTCAAACCCTTCTTAAGGTGATGCATTCTGGTGGGTCAAAGTTCTAGGCTACCTAGAGGGGTCATACATTAGATATTTAATAGCAGTGAGAAGTCCACTATCTGATTAACTCATTTTCTGGAGCAAATGGATCCATAAAGGGCTTTGGTGGGGCTGTGAACACCAGAAACCACGTGTTTGTCAATTTGTGCATTTTTCCCTAGGAGTTCTATGTCAGAAAACATAAGAATTAGATAATAGGACAATCTTCCCAATACAAAACACCTAAAACATAGCAAAGATTCTTTTACATGCATAGCAGAGCTTGAAGAAAAAAAAAGGGATCTATAGGGGCAAAAGACAAACAAACATACAAAGCAAAGAACAAAACACGTGCTGTTGTAGGTGTTGTCAGTGAAGCTGTGGCTGTCCTGAGCGTGCTGACCAATCCTGATAACCGAAACCTGGAGTACAGCAGGGCCCTCAAGGCTATGCTTTCCAGGAAGGGTGGGCCAGGAGAAATCTTGCCACCAGCAAAGGGAGGGGTCAGTGATATGTGTTTGTCTCTACCTGCATTCTTGACTTGAATAAACAGTTTCCAGTGAGACTTTGCGCTTCCGGTGAATTTGAGAGTAAAATGTATACTACACGTGGTCTGGGAAGACACAAGAGGGAACATTAACAAAAATTAACAAAAAACTCTCAACCACTGCGCCACCAGGGAAGCCCAAGGAATAATATTTTTAAATGTCTGAGAGTAAATATCTAGCAAACTAGAATTTATACTTAGCCAAATTAGCATTTAAAAGTAAGAACATACATAGAATGGGAGAAAATATTTGCAAATCATGTATCTGATAAGGGACTTGTATAAACAATATATAAAGAACTCTTACAACTCAACAATAAAAAGACAAATAACCCAATTTAAAAGTGGGTAAAGGAGTTGAATGGACATTTCTCCAAAGAAGATATACAATTAAACAATATACATATGAAAAGATGCTCAACATCGTTAGTCATTTAGGGAACTCAAAATCGTGATGAGATACCACTTCACAACCATTAGGGCAATGGAAATAAAAAAGGAAGACAATAAAAAGTGTTGAGGGCTTCCTGGTGGTGCAGTGGTTGAGAGTCCGCCTGCCGATGCAGGGACACGGGTTCGTGCCCCGGTCCGGGAAGATCCCACATGCCACGGAGTGGCTGGGCCCGTGAGCCATGGCCACTGAGCTTGCACGTCCGGAGCCTGTGCTCCGCAACGGGAGAGGCCACCACAGTGAGAGGCCCGCGTAGTGCAAAAAAAAAAAAAAAAAAAAGTGTTGACAAGAATATGGAGAAACCCTTATACATTGCTAGTGGGGTTGTAAAATGATGCAGCCACTTTGGAAAACAGTTTGGCAGTTCTAGGAAATAGTAAACATAGAGTTACCACACTTAGTTACACACTCAAGAGAATTGAAAACATATGTCCATATAAAAACCTGTACACAAATATTCATATCAGCACCATTCATAACAGCCAAAGAGTGGAAATAACCCAAATGTCTATCAACTGATGAATGAATGAGCAAAATGTTGTATATCCATAAAATGGAATATTACTTGGACATTAAAAGAAATGAAATTCTAATTTTTAAAAATTGTGAATCGCTATATTGTACACCTGTAACATATAATATTGTACATCAACTATACTTCAGTTACAAAAAGATATGAAATTCTGATACATGCTATAGCATGGATGAACCTTGAAGACATTATGCTAAATAAAAGAAGCCAGACACAAAAGATCACCAACTGCAGGATTCATTCATATGAAATATCCAGAATAATATTCCTTTGAATAACATTTTTAAATTACACCTTTGCAAATCTATGTACCTATACATCTATATCTATAGATATCTATATATCCATAGATATCTAGGTTTTGGGGGAAGATTGCACAAGAGACTGTTGAAAGTGGTTGCCTTTGGAGATGGGAGATTCATGGATAGAGCATAGAGATGGGTTGGAAACCTTGTTTTTATTATTGAGGTACGACAACATACAATTAAATTCACCCTTTTAAAGTATACATTTGCTGGGTCATATAGTAACTCTTTTTTTTAATTTTTATTTTGTATTGGAGTATAGTTAAAAATGTTGTCTTAGTTTCAGATGTACAGCAACTGTGTTTAATTTCTTGAGGAACTAGCAAACTTTTTTCCAAAGAAGCAACATCACTTACATTCCCACCAGCAGTTTATGAAGGTTCCTATTTCTCCAAATCCTTGTCAACACTTGCTATCCTCTTTTTTTTGTTTTGTTTTGTTTTGTTTTGTTTTGTTATTGCCTCTGGGTCTGAAGGTCTATGAGAAGTGGCATAAATCTTGCTTTTATTTTATTTGTATTATAGGGTCTGTGATCTTTGTGTAGGGGTCACAAGGTTAGAAAAAAAATTTGCTCTCTGTTCACCCTTTAGAATTAGGAAATCAGCCTTAACCACACTAAAAATTTATCCAGGGCTATTTTTAATATCTCAAAAACCCTGATATAGGACCTCCCTCGTGGCACAGTGGTTAAGAATCTGCCTGCCAATGCAGGTGACACGTGTTTGATCCCTGGTCCGGGAAGATCCCACATGCCATGGAGCAACTAAGCCTATGTGCCACAACTACTGAGCCTGCGCTCTAGAGCCTGCGAGCCAAAACTACTGAGCCTGCGTGCCACAACTACTGAAGCCCACACGCCTAGAGCCCATGCTCTGCAACAAGAGAAGCCACCACAATGAGAAGCCCACACACCGCAACGAAGAGTAGCCCCTGCTGGCCGCAACTAGAGAAAGCCCGTGTGCAGCAACAAAGACCCAAAGCAGCCAAAAATAAATAAATAAATAAAATAAAATTTTTTTAATTTAAAAAAAAGAGAAAAGAAAGTGCTTTGACAACTAACAGTCCTCTGCATATGTAAGGAATGATTACAATTCATTAATTTTCCAAACATGTATTGTTGTGCTCTTCAGTGGAACAAGTAATTTAAATTTCTGCCCTCAAAGAACTTATAATTCAAGATTTTACTTGATTTAAAGTTACTTTTCTCAACAAGGCAGTGCAGGAAGGGATACGAGGCCACGTGTATAATTGAAGCTATCTGAGTTTGGTGTGGAAAACTCAAATCTCATTTGATCAAGTGTGGCAGTGGGAGTTGAATCAGGGTATTAGATCCCTGGGGGTAGAATGGGGCAGGCACCCTGTCTTGTTCATTGCTGCATCCCCAGCACCCAGTACAGTCTCAGGCACATAACATAAGGATAATAATAACAAAATATAACTAACATCAGTTGAGCACATCAGTGCCAAATACTGTACCAAATGCTTTGCATAAATTTCATTTATTCTTCAAAACGTGGGACTTCCCTGGCGGTCCAGTGCTTAAGACTCTGTACTCCCAACACAGGGGGCACAGGTTCAATCCCTGGTTGGGGAATTAAGTTCCCACATGCCACGTGGTACAGCCTAAAAAAAACAGTCTTATTGGAGTAGGCAGCATTAATCCCACTGAGAGAAAACTGAGCCTCAGAAAGATTAAGGAGCTTGTCCAACGTCACCTAGTCACTGAGTAGTAGAGCTGAGTTTCAACTCAGGTCCAGTTTTCCTGGAGGCCACTGCTCTTAACCCTGAAACACCTACATGAGAAATCCAGTCCTGTTGTATCTCTTCGTGGAGGCACAGTGAGGACAGCAGGCTGGTGGAGCTTGGCGGTACTCACCTCCGAGATGCCCCACCAGCTCCCCCAGCTCTGATTCTACTGCCCCGAGCTACCATCTGTCATGTTTTGGATCCCCAAATGGACTTCCGTACAGAGGAAAGAAAGCACTCCTCACTGTGATTTAATAAATGGAAATCAATCAATAAGTATTTTTATGTCAATTTCATGTGAGTTTTACTAATATTGAGTTATAATAACTAACTTTATATTTTAAGTTAATGTTCCAAAATTTTATTAATGATATAAGTGAGCTATATATAAATTTAAGTGATAAACCTTAAAGAAAATCAGAGCCTTATCAACTAAAAGTATGCCTATACTATTAAACTTCTAGATCTATAAGTTGAATAACTGGGGTAGGAGGGAGGTAGAGTCCTAAAGGCAAGTAGCTTAGTCTCCAAAATGCTTCGCCCAATGCTTATTCGTAGTGACATTTAATAAATAGTTGTTGAATAAATGTGTGTAAAAAGGAGGAAATAATCATAAACAAAATTAAAAGCAAATAAATGGGGAAATATTTTCATAAATACAATAAGAAAGGGATCACTATATGAAGAAGGGCTCAAGTATATCAAGAACTTGGAAAACTGATACAAAAAATATGAAATCTTTAATAGAAAAATGAAAACACCAAATAAATGAAGAATGAACAAATGGTTGGCTTGGAGCTACCGGAGAGATGCCTCTCCTGGAAGTCAGCACCTTAATTTTGCAAGAGAGCATTGGGGACCATATGACGACAAGGAATGTGAGAAGAGGGAAGTAATCAGAAAATGCATGGAGTTTAGCAGGGGAGCTGGGTTAGACCTCTTTCAGACAAGCCAGAGAGAGCAGGAGAGGGGTTGCTCTGGGGACTGACTGGGTGACCAGATGTCCCAAGTTGGAGAAAGCAGCCAGAAAAATCAGAGATATTTGGAAGCAGGAATGTGGCTTTACTGGGAAGGGATTGGAGGGTGAGCTCACCCTCTGGGGACGGAATTCAACTCTAGCAGGTGGACAGCAGTCTTTGGGAGAGTGCTTGGGGAGGGGCAGGGCCAGCTCTGTCCTGCCCTGACAGGTCACAGGAGCCCAGCCTTGGGAGCAGAGTGAGTCGGAACCTGGGCTCTGATGATAGTAGCAACATGTCTGGCATGTGAAAATGTCTTTTCCTTGTGAGAAACCAGGTGAAGCGATGTGACTCAGGGGCTTAGCAAGTGCAGGACTGGTTACTGGGCTTGCTTCCAGGCCCTAGTCTTGTCCCCAGAGCCTGGAATGACTTTGACTTCATGCCCTTCCCATTAGGGGTCTCATAACTGAGAACTCATCCCCAGGAGATAAGGGTGACTTTCACAGTGCACACCCTTTGTGGGAAAGGGGCTGTTCAGGTGTGCTGGCCTCTGGAGCTTGGGGGACTTCCCTCCTTTCCTGGCTTGGAAGAAGTAAGGGAGCTTCAGGCAGCCCATATCCACTATTTATCAGGTGATTCACTAATCCAACTAAAGAACCTCAACTTCCTGCAGTGATGAGCCCAGCACATAGTTTCAGGTACACATATCACCAATAGTCACATGTCCCTTGACTAAGTGACCTGCACAAGGAGGCTGTGAAAGCTACATGCCCAGGCACTCCGGGCATCAGGAGTCACACTGACAATGAGAACATCCACAGGCTTGGAGCCACTGACAGTGCAAAGGTTCCTAGTGTGTACATGCTTGCCCTGAAGCACACACACCCATCTTGGTGTGCACACTCAGAGCCCCCTGAACTCTACATCCCGCTACACACCAAGCTCATTCTTTTGGGTAGCCCCCATTTTGAGGAAGTCCCAAAGCTGCTTGGTTCTTTTGCTGTGAAAGGAGATTCTCCACAACCCTCTAGTCTTCTTTCTTCTTGACTTCTCCCTGTTTAGCAGAGAGAGAAGAGGCAGGGGACAGCTATGAATTCATTCCAGAAGGCTGAGAATGGGAGGCTGCCAGGACCTCATAAAAGCACTGAGTTATAGAATCTAATCAGCTGGAAGGAACATTACAGAGCTCGGTCCATTTGTTTTACTGGTGAGGACCCTGAGGCTGAAAGGAGAAAGAGACTGGCCCATTGCTCTGGGCTGGGAAGGGCTGAGCCTGAGTCTGGTGACGGGCGTGCGTGGGATGGGCAGAGAGAGTACGGGTTCAGTCTAGCTAAAGGGTTTGGTGAGCTCAGGGGGCTTACTGATCTTCTGTGCTTGCACGTGATAGGAGATTGATCAACAGATAACCACTGAGCATCTGGTTTGCACAAGGCATAGACTAAGGAGATAATACATCTTTAAGTCTTAAAATAACTCTTCCTCTCAAAGTGATTACAATCTAACAGTGGAGAGAAGTGAATAAGCAAAATGTTTGTGATAATTTTTAGTATAAGAGGTTCTCTAGACAGAACATGCTTATCAATTGAGAGGCATAAACAGTGAATGCTACGACATCAGGAAGCAATACTTGAATATGCAAAAGAACCACTGGCGGTGGTCTGGGGAGGTTTCCAGGGCCAAAGAAGAGAGCTGGGAGCCTAAGATACTGAGTAGTTTTAGTTGCCTTTCCGGATCCGTCAGGCCAGTGGGTTGGTGGGGGCAGGCTCAGGAGGGACCGGGCCATCCTGGTTGAGGGGAATGGAGGGGCAGATTCTGGCTGGACAGTGTTTCCCCACGGCAGCTTCTGCCCTTCATGGCTGGGATAAGAGGCGGCAGGGCAGCCTGCATCTTCACTAGCCGACTTGAAACAGAGCCAAGGAGTTAGTCAGCTGGCAGCAGAAATGGCTGGGCATCTGTGTCTGGGGGAAAGGTGCCAGCCAGCCAGGAAGAGGAAGAATGCGCCCATGTGTGCACATATATGTCAATACAGGGCATGTGTGCGTAGCCACACCCAGAAGAGGGGAAGTGTTATTGTAACTATGAATGAAAACAGCACAGAAATCAGGAGAACCCCATTGCCTCCCAAGTTCTCTATCCCAACGGCCAGCTCCCTGATAAGATGGCAGGACACCTGCCACCCCCTGTGGCTCCCGCTGCCACTTGCCAGGTGGCATGAAGCTCACTCCATGCCTGGCTTGGTCACAGCTGGCCTGGGCTCCCCTGCTCTCAGAGAGCCCACCTTGATGGCAAGACAAGAGGACAGGAGGGGGAAAGACTTCGTCTTAACGCTTAATAATTTTATGATTCCATGAAGGAAGGAGAGAGCAGAGTGTCAACACACAGATTTATCCCAAACTCTTGGATGGACATAATTTGGTAGATAGCACAGAAAGAGAAAACACTTTTAAATACATGTTTTGGGTGAGTTTCCCCTTTGATGCTTATTACCTACAGAAGAGAAGACTAGACCGTCCACAAGCTTTTACTGAGATGAGGAAACAGGGTTTCTTCACCCCAAATCCTTCCTAAGCTTTTTCATTAACATTTTTTCAAAACATTCATTGATTTTTTTCTTATTATTATACAATGTATGCTTATAGCAGAAAATTGGAAACTATAGGAAACCATGAAGTGAATCCATAATCTACCATCCACCCACTTTAAGAACTTCCACAGGCCCTCAACATGCCTATCATATGATGTCCCCATCATGTTAAAATACACCCACATCCCACATTGATGGTTATCGAGATGAACTGAAATTGTCTAGTTGAGATAATGTCATATTTTGGAGACTTTTGATTAAATGTTTTTTCATTTTAATTTTGCCTTTTTTTAATTTTTTTTTTTTTTTTTTTTGCAGTATGCGGGCCTCTCACCGCTGTGGCCTCTCCCATTGTGGAGCACAGGCTCCGGACACGCAGGCCCAGCGGCCATGGCTCACGGGCCCAGCCGCTCCGCGGCACATGGGATCTTCCCAGACTGGGGCATGAACCCACGTCCCCTGCATCGGCAGGCAGACTCCCAACCACTGCGCCACCAGGGAAGCCCCTCTGGAGAGTTTTTATCATAAATGGGTGTTGAATTTTGTCAAAGGCTTTTTCTGCATCTATTGAGATGATCATATGGTTTTTATTCATTTTGTTAATATGGTGTATCACATTGATTGACTTGCGTATATTGAAGAATCCTTGCATCCCTGGGATAAATCCCACTTGATCATGGTGTATGACCCTTTTAACGTGCTGTTGGATTCTGTTTGCTAGTATTTTGTTGAGGATTTTTGCATCTATGTTCATCAGTGATATTGGTCTGTAATTTTCTTTTTTTGTAGTATCTTTGTCTGGTTTTGATATCAGGGTGATGGTGGCCTCGTAGAATGAGTTTGGGAGTGTTCTCTCCTCTGCAATTTTTTGGAAGCATTTAAGAAGGATGGGTGTCAGCTCTTCTCTAAATGTTTGATAGAATTCACCTGTGAAGCCATCTGGTCCTGCACTTTTGTTTGTTGGAAGATTTTTAATCACAGTTTCAATTTCATTACTTGTGATTGGTCTGTTCATATTTTCTATTTCTTCCTGGTTCAGTCTTGGAAGGTTATACCTTTCTAAGAATTTGTCCACTTCTTCCAAGTTGTCCATTTTATTGGCATAGAGTTGCTTGTAGTCGTCTCTTATGATGCTTTGTATTTCTGCAGTGTCCATTGCACCTTCTCTGTTTTCATTTCTAATTTTGTTGATTTGAGTCCTCTCCCTCTTTTCAGTTATTTATTTATTTATTTATTGGCTGCATTGGATCTTCTTTGCCGTGTGTGGGCTTTCTCTAGTTGTGGTGAGCGTGGGCTACTCCTTGTTGAGGTGTGCAGGCTTCTCATTATGGTGGCTTCTCTTTGCTGTGGAGCACAGGCTCTAGGCACACAGGCTGCAGTAGTTGTGGCTCGTGGGCTCTAGAGCACAGGCTCAGTAGTTATGGTGCACAGGCTTAGCTGCTCTGTGGCATGTAGGATCTTCCTGGACCAGGGATCGAACCCATGTCCCCTGCATCGGCAGGCGGATTCTTAACCACTGCGCCACCAGGGAAGTCCCTAAAGTCTATTTTATCTGATATGAATATTGCTACTCCAGCTTTCCTTTGATTTTCATTTGCATGGAATATCTTTTTCCATCCCCTCACTTTCAGTCTGTATGTGTCCCTAGGTATGAAGTGGGTCTCTTGTAGACAGCATATATATTGGTCTTGTTTTTGTATCCATTCAGCAAGCCTGTGTCTTTTGGTTGGAGCATTTAATCCATTCACATTTAAGGTAATTATTGATATGTATGTTCCTATTACCATTTTCTTAATTGTTTTGGGTTTGTATTTTTAGGTCCTTTTCTTCTCTTGTGTTTCCCACTTAGAGAAGTTCCTTTAGCATTTGTTGTAGAGCTGGTTTGGTGGTGCTGAATTCTCTTAGCTTTCACTTATCTGTAAAGCTTTTGATTTCTCCATCAAATCTGAATGAGGGGCTTCCCTGGTGGCGCAGTAGCTGAGAGTCTGCCTGCCGATGCAGGGGACACGGGTTTGTGCCCCAGTCCAGGAAGATCCCACATGCCGCAGAGCAGCTGGGCCTGTAAGCCATGGCCGCTGGGCCTGCGCGTCTGGAGCCTGTGCTCCGCAACGGGAGAGGCCACAACAGTGAGAGGCCCGTGTACCGCAAAAAAAAAAAAAAAAAAATCTGAATGAGATCCTTGCCAGGTAGAGTAATCTTGGTTGTAGGTTCTTCCCTTTCATCACCTTAAATATATCGTGCCACTCCCTTCTGGCTTGAAGAGTTTCTGCTGAGAAATCAGCTGTTAAGCTTATGGGAGTTCCCTTGTATGTTATTTGTCGTTTTTCCCGTGTTGCTTTTAATAATTTTTCTTTGTCTTTAATTTTTGTCAACTTGATTACTATGTATCTCGGCATATTTCTCCTCAGTTTTATCCTGCCTGGGACTCTCGGCGCTTCCTGGACTTGAGTGGCTATTTCCTTTCCCATGTTAGGGAAGTTTTCGACTATAATCTCTTCAAATATTTTCTCAGGTCCTTTCCCTCTCTTCTGCTTCTGGGATCCCTATAATGTGAATGATTTTGTGTTTAGTGTTGTCCTAGAGGTCTCTTAGGCTGTCTTCATTTCGTTTCATTCTTTTTTCTTTATTCCGTTCCGCAGCAGTGAATTCCACCATTCTGTCTTCCAGGTCACTTATCCATTCTTCTGCCTCAGTTATTCTGCTGTTGATTCTTTCTAGTGTATTTTTCATTTCAGTTATTGTATTGTTCATCTCTGTTTGTTTGTTCTTTAATTCTTCTAGTTCTTTTTTAAACATTTCTTGCATCTTCCTGATCTTTGCCTCCATTCTTTTTCTGAGGTCCTGGATCATCTTCACTATCATTATTCTGAATTCTTTTTCTGGAAGGTTGCCTATCTCCACTTCATTTAGTTGTTTTTCTGGGGTTTTATCATGTTCCTTCATCTGGTAAATAGTTCTCTGCCTTTTCATTTTGTCTATCTTTCTGTGAATGTGGTTTTCGTTCCACAGGCTGCAGGACTGTAGTTCTTCTTGCTTCTGCTGTCTGCTCCCTGGTAGATGAGGCTATCTAAGAGCTTCTGCAAGCTTCCTTGCACAAGGAAGGGAGGGACTGGTGGTGGGTAGAGCTGGGTGTTGCTCTGGTGGGCAGAGTTCAGTAAAACTTTAATCTGCTTGTCTGCTGATGGGTGGGGCTGAGTTCCCTCCCTGTTGGTTGTTTGGCTTGAGGCGATCTGACACTGGAGGCTACAGACTCTTTGGTGGGGCTAATGGCAGACTCCAGGAGGGCTCACACCAAGGAGTACTTCTGTGAGGTTCTGCTGCCAGTGTCCTTGCCCCACAGTGAGCCACAGCCACCCCCCAGCCTCTGCAGGAGACCCTCCAACACTAGCTGGTAGGTCTGGTTCAGTCTCCAATGGGGTCACTGCTCCTTCCCCCTGGGTCCTGATGCACACACCACTTTGTGTGTGCCCTCCAAGAATGGAGTCTCTGTTTCCCCTAGCCCTGTCAAAGTCTTGCAATCAAATCCCACTAGCCTTCAAAGTCTGATTCGCTGGGAATTCCTCCTCCTGTTGCCGGACCCCCAGGTTAGGAAGCCTGATGTGGGGCTCAGAACCTTCACTCCAGTGTGTGGACTTCTGTGGTATAATTGTTCTCCAGTTTGTGAGTCACCCATCCAGTGGTTATGGCATTTGATTTTATTGTGATTACACCCCTCCTACTGTCTCATCGTGGCTTCTCCTTTGTCTTTGGATGTGGGGTATCTTTTTTGGTGAGTTCCAGTGTCTTCCTGTCAATGATTGTTCAGCAGTTAGTTGTGATTCTGGTGCTCTCACAAGAGGGAGTGAGAGCATGTCCTTCTACTCCACCATCTTGAACCAATTTTCACATTTGAAATATTTTTGAGAGTTGTTGTAAAGTCTATAGGCCGCAGGCACTGTGTCTGTTGTGACTAACGGATACAAGGCCCTGCTTAGTGAAAAATACTGTTAGTGTTAATGTTTAAGAGTATATCCTATCCGTCTCTCAATATATATAAATTTTTCACTGTTAACTTATATGGCCCATATAGTTTTACTTATTTATTTGTTTGTTTGTTATTTATTTTTTGGGCAGCGTTGGGTCTTCATTGTTCTGTGCAGGCTTTCTCTAGTTGGGGCAAGCAGGGGCTACTCTACCTTGCAGTGTGCAGGCTTCTCACTGCAGTGGCTTCTCTTGTTGCGAAGCATGGGCTCTAGGTGCACAGGCTTAAGTAGATATGGCACGTGGGCTCAGTAGTTGTGGTGCACAGGCTTAGCTGCTCCGCGGTATGTGGGATCTTGCCACACCAGGGATTGAACCAGCATCCCTGCATTGCCAGGCAGATTCTTAACCACTGCACCACCAGGGAAGTCCTATAGTTTTATTCATTTATTTAATAAATTCTATTTATTATTTATTTATTTATTTTTGGCTGCATTGGGTCTTCATTGCTGTGCGCGGGCTTTCTTTAGTTGTGGCAAGTGGGGGCTACTCTTCGTTGTAGTGCGTGGGCTTCTCACTGTGGTGGCTTCTCTTGCTGCGGAGCATGGGCTCTAGGCATGCGGGCTTCAGTAGTTGTGGCTCACGGGCTCAGCAGTTGCGGCTCATGGGCTCCAGAGTGCAGGCTCAGTAGTTGTGCACTTGGGCTTAGTTGCTCCGTGGCATGTGGGATCTTCCCAGACCAGGGCTTGAACTCGCATCCCCTGCATTGACAGGTGGATTCTTAACCGCTGCGCCACCAGGGAAGTCCTGTAGTTTTAAATACAATTTTTCCTACTGTGAATGGTTCATCCAGCATTTCCCAAATGGAGATTGGGGACAGAGGTCTATTGTGCCTTCAGGACTCTCTCTCTCTCTCTCTCTCTCTCTCTCTCTCTCTCTCTCTAACACACACACATACACACACACTATCCAGGCTGCAGCCTCTGAGTGCAGGTTCTAGAACCACAAACCTGTGAGGCAGAAAGACGTAGAGATAGCTTATTTCCCTTAGTCCTGCATTTCACAGAAGAGGAAACTGAGGCCTGGTGAAGTGACTTGCCCCAGGTCAGTGGGTAGTTAGTGCCAGGAGCTGACTCCGAATTGAGATCCCTGGCCTAGATAGGGGTGAAGAAGCCACTGTTTGCCCCGGGTGCCCTCTGCCCACGCTTTAGGGCTGGCTCTCCCCTCCATGGGCACCCTGCTCTGGTGCTCTGCACTGCTACAGCCCTCCCATGTCCTCCCACTTCCCACAGCTCCTGGGGCTCTTGCCCTGATTTCCCCATCCAAACTCACTCGGCTGTTTTCCCCTCATTGCGTATGTGTCATTGTCACAATGCTGCATAAGCAATTAATTTACAAAATGTTAGTAAGTTAAAATTTTTCTTCTAATGGTGTAAATAACAGTTGCATATGGGAGAAAATTTGAGGAAAAAGAGAAATAAGAAGCCCATAACCATATCACCCAGAAATGATCATTGTTAAAATGTTGTTGCACAGTAAATACAAATAAATAGAACCAATCATTGAGCAGCTGTTCTTTTTTTTAACATGTCAAATATCTGATATACAAAATGTATTATTCATTCATTCATTCAATATTTATTGAACACCTACTATATGCCAGACACTGCTCTGGGTTTAGGTATATATTAACTGACAAAATAGTCCAAGTCCTTGTCCTCGAGGAGCTACCTTCTAGTGAGGGAAGATAGACAATTAACTAGGAAATATAAAATAGGTTTGGTGGTGTTGAGTACTATGAAGAATAAATGAAGCAGAGTCAGGGAGATGGAGAGGGTGAGGGGTGCTGTTTTGTGTAGGGTGATTAGGAAGCCCTCTCTGAGAAATGACATTTGACGGGGTCCAGAAGGGAGGGAGAGAGTGAGTCCATGCATTCAACAGATATACATCAAATGATGTTTTAGACACTGAGTATACGGCAGAAAATAAGACAGACTTTCCACCCTGGGCCATGGTCCTTCTCTTTACTGCAAGACACCTGCTCTATTCTACCCAATGGCTTGAAGGCTGAATTGTTCAGGAAGGGAAGGTTGAAGAAAAGCCACGCTTAACATTTTAATACAGACTTCAAAGGTCTAAAATTAATCAGTATCTACCTTTCTCTTATAGAAGACATGCTCAACTTTCTCTGCTCACCAGTTCTATCTTTTTTTAAAACTTTTATTTATTTATTTTTTTGCGGTACGCGGGCCTCTCGCTGTTTTGGCCTCTCCCGTTGCGGAGCACAGGCTCCGGATGCGCAGGCTCAGCGGCCATGGCTCACGGGCCCAGCCTCTCCGCGGCATGTAGGATCCTCCCGGACCGAGGCACGAACCCGTGTCTCCTGCATCGGCAGGCGGACTCGCAACCACTGCGCCACCAGGGAAGCCCTGAAGATATCTTTTTAAATAATTTTATACAATTTAAAAGTTACTTTCTGAGAATAGATACATGCATGTGTATGGCTGAGTCCCTTTGCTGTGCACCTGAAACTATCACAACATTGTTAATAGGCTATACTCCAATATAAAATAAAAAGCTAAAAAAAAAGGTACTTTCCATTTACAGTTATTGCAAAATATTGACTATATTCCCCGTATTGTACAATACGTCCTCGAGCCTGTCTTACACCCCACAGTTTGTACCTCCCACTCCCCCACCCTTATACCGCACACACACCCCCACCACTGGTAACCACTAGTTTGTTCTCTGTATCTGAGTCTGTGAAGATGTCTTTAGTGTACAGAGTTGTGCAACCATCACCATTGTCTAATTTTAGAACATTTTCATCATCCCCAAAAAGCTGTCACTCCCCATTCCCCTCTCCCTCCAGTCCCTGGCAACCACTAACCTACTTTCTGTTCCTATGGATTTGCCTGTTCTGGACATTTCCTGTATATGGAATGATGCAATACGTGTCCTTTTGTGTCTGACTTCTTCACGTAGCATAACATTTTCAAGGTTCCTCCATATTGTAGCATGTATTAATACTTCATTTTTATGGCTAAATAATATTCCATTGTACCACATTTTATTTACCCATTCATCAGTTGATGTACATTTGGGTTGCTTCCATTTTTTAACTATTATGAATAATGCTGCTATGAACACTTGTGTACAGGTTTTTGTGTAGACCCATGTCTTCAATTCTCTTGGGTATATACTTAGCAGTGGAATTGACGACTCATACGGTAAGTCTATGTTTAACTTTTTGAGGATCCGTCGAATTGTTTTCAGCAGCAGCTGCACCATTTTACATTCCCAAGAGCAATGAAATGTCCCATTTTCTCCACATCCTCATCAACACTTGTCATTTTATTTTCTGCCATCCTAGTGGGTAGGAGGTGGTATCTCATTTTGTACATCCTACCTTGTGAGTTTGTTTTAACACAAACTGTAGCATATACACTCACTTTATCCATTTCATTTTGTGGAAGTCATTTTCATATGTGCAAAACTACTTATTCTTTTTTGCTGGCTTCATGGTAACCCATTGTATGAATATGCAATTCTGCTACTGGTCATAGACTTAACCAGTCCCCTACTGATAAGCTCGCTGTTCTATTTTTTTCCCCCAATCTTTTGTTATTACAGAAAGTTCTGCAATGGCTGCCTCCTATTCTATTCTTCACATGCAGGAGTTGCCTGTAATGATCATTCCTAGAAGTGGAATTCTAGGTTAAAGGGCATGTGCATTCTTTTATTTTTATAGGTATTGCCAAATTGATTTCCATAGAGAGTGTACCAATTTATACTCATCAGCAATGTGGGCACATGTTCTTTAAATGGACCCAGGATCATAAGATCAAATTTCTGAAGCTAATGTATTCTTAGTATGTACTCCTGTGTTAGCCAACTACTGAATCACTTCTTTTGAGGGGCTTGGGGATAAGGATACACCTCACATGGAGCTTTCCTTGGTTAGCAGTTTCCAAGGAGGAGGTAGACCCTGAAGCGGGTTTGCCTTGGAGCTCTAACCACCCTTCTTTGGTGGAACAGTGGGGACTCCCTGAAGATGCTGGGCAAGATAATCATTTGTTCATTTATTCCTTTTATCAACAAATATTTATTGAAAGTCTCCAACATGGTGCTAGGTGCTAGGACGGAATGAAAACAAAATCAGACCAGATACTCCTTGCAGTGACTCAGGTTCTTGATGGGTAGCAGACATTAACACAACTAAGAGTAAGGTAACACACTGTGAGTGAAATGTATATCATGCTACTTGAGCCCGTAGCAAGGGTCTGAGGGTCAGCAAAGTGTTCCCAGAGGAAACATGTTTGAATTGAGATATGAAGGATGAATAAAAGACTAGCTAGAGGGAAGTCTCTTTTTCTTTTGGTGGAAAAGAATGGTTAACACATAAAGAAAGGAGGTAATAATACCTACCTCATAGGGTTGTTATGAAAATTAACTTAAATAATTTATGTGCTGTATTTAGCAAAATGCTTATTTTGCTTCCACTGTTCCATTCAGTCATGAGGAATAGTAAAATTCCAGATCCCCAAGCAAAGCATTGCCACCCTAACTATGTTCTTACTTCATTTTTCTCAACCAGCCAGTTCTCTCTCTTCCTCCATTTTTGGGCTCCCAAGCACTGCAGTACATCTATAACAGTCCACCTTAGAAGCTAATGAGATTAATAACTACCACTTATCTTGCCCTAATCTACACTAAGTACTTTACATCCATTATTTAAGCTAATCTTCATAACAATCTTAGTAGGTAAGAACTATTACTACTCCCATTTTATAAATGAAGAAACCGAGGCAAGAAGAGCCCAAGGACAATACTTAGCAAATTGCAGAGCAGGATTCAAACTCAAGTCTGACTAATTTCTAACCACTACCCTACCATGACTTGGGTTGCTAGTTATCTTTCTTAGGTCTTGTTTACCCAACCAGGTGACAAGTGTATTTTAGGATAAGAACCCGCCTTTAAACTTTTTAGTAAAGCAAGAGCTAATATTTATTAATCATCTACTATGTGACACATACTTTACATGCATTATTTCAAATCCTCACAACAACTCTGTTTTATATATTATTTCCCCCATTTTACAGATTAGGAGACTAAGGCTCAAAGGGATTAATTAACTTGGCCAAGGTGGTGGAGACAGGACAAGAATCTTGATATAGGTACCTACCCAGAGATGATGGTCAATAGCATTTGTAGTTGATAGGTGGGAAAGCACTGGGCTATATTCACCCAAACTCTGGTTGTTTCCATCTGGCGTGATGTTTAGACCATGGCAGTGAATATGGGGGAGGGAATTGTTGGAGAGGTGCCCATCTCTTCCTTTGAGTTATGTGAAAATAAAATTTTAGAGCTCCCAATAAGTAGAGCCCAAAGGGTTATTGTGGAATTCCTGTTTTCACTCACTGAACATAGTCTACTGTGAGCAAAGTCCCTCACTGGGAGTTTTGCAGTAGAGGATACAGATAATTTTAACACATACACAATGTTTTCTATGTGCCAGGCACCATTCTCAGTGCTTTATGTCGATTAACTCATTTAATTTCCAGGTGAGGACTGTTATTATCCCATATAACAACTGACGAAACTAAAGTACCTAAAGGTTAAAGGTTTCGCCCAAGGCCTCTAACTAGCAAGGGTGGGGGACACCGGGTAATGTGATTTCAGAGCTGGAGCCTCTCCTAAATAACAGTGCAAGAGGAGAGCCACTGAGTCCAGCGAAAAAAAGGAGACTAAACTCTAGTACAATGAAGAGCCAAAAATTCCTTTGGGCTGAGTAGAAAAGTTAATTTCAAAGTGCCTGCCTGCCTGCCTGCACGCACGTCTCCATCTGCAACGTTCTCCCTTCCTGGCGGCCTTTCCAGCCCCTCCCTGACAGCAGACTGAGCCAGGAAAGTAGGTTAAAGGTCGAAGCTGGGATTTGGCTCTTCCTGACTCGTTTAGTCCCTTTCCCGCAGAGCACGCGGAGCCCGCAGGGACGAGGGAGCTCCTGGATTGTCACTCGTCCAGTCCAGGCACGCGGAACCGACAGTCCTAGAACTCAGTGAACCTGCTAGAGTCACCAATCCCCGAGCTTTGGCCCTCTCTCCTCCTCCTCCCCAGGAGGAAGGCAATGAAACCACCGGCAGCCTTCCGCGTGGACGTTCCTCCCCAAGGGGCCTCCCCACTCCCAGCGTGTCCCCAGCACTCTATTTCCCGAGATCCGCCATTGGGTGCTCTCACGACAGAACATAGACATTTCTTGGGCTGGGAGGGTGGTGCTTAATATGACTTCCCAGCACCCAAATGGGCATAAAGTTGGACTGTGACCTCCTAGCTCTTTGGTTCAACCGCAAAGCATCCTCAAACTTCATTTAGTGGCCACATTTTAGACGAGGAAACTGAGACTCTGCGTGCAAAGGGACTCACTCAGCCACATGCAATTAAGCGCAGACACCAGGGCCAGGTGAGTATTTCACATTTTCTTAATGTGACAAACTCATTGAAAACGGAATTTATGTTGTAAAAGGGTCTCACCATTCCAGAGATATCAATGGCAAATTAAACGTCAGGACTTGGGAGTCTGAGGGGGTGGCGTCTGGAATCCTGGTACCTCTAGGAAATGAAACAAAGTCAGCTTTTCAGTCCCTGGAATGGAGAAAACTGGGAGCAGAGGTAGGGTGGGGGTCTGAGGCCCTCTGACAATCTGTGCTTTGTTGAAATCTCTGGTGAAGAACCCATCCCCCGCCGCCCGGACTTCATCCCATGCAATATGCGGGCCCTTGGATTGGGGCGTCTCGGGTGTATTTTCCACCGACTTGGTATGAGGGAAAAACGAGCTTTCTGATTCCTTCAAAAGTTTCCTGCAGCAAGAAAAGGCAGTCGAAGTTAACCCACACGCCTTGCCCCATTGCCCACCTCAATGACTCAGAGCCGCAGGACGTGCGTTTCTCCAAACAGCCCAGACCACAAGCGCAAAGAACCGCCCCGGACCCCAGACCGCCCTCGCTTAGGGGCGGGGCGGCGGTCTTGCGTGAGTCAGGGCTCCAGTGCGCGTGCGCGGGCTTTGGGCTGCACCGCGGCTATAAGTGCGTGGTGTGCATCCTGTTACGCGCTTTGCTGCGGGCTGAGCGTTTGTCTTCGGAGAGGCTTTTGGGTTGTCATCTCGCGCTGCTGGTTGGCCGACTTTCCTTCCGACTCCGCACTACCAGATATTACAGCGAGCGGGCCACTCACGGCCCTTCCTCCTGGAGGTGAGCGGCCCTGTGGGCTTCCCGGCTGCCCGCCCCCATCCCCTAGGCTGCTTGCGCCGCGCGCCGCCTGGCAATCCCCGCCTGGGACTACGCTGCCGGGAGCGTCCCCCATCGCTTCGCCGCCACCCAGGGCCCCACTCAGCCGCCCAGCCCTGCTTTCTCGCTAGCGTTGGGTTAGGCCTCCATGCCGAGCCCTCCCAGAGCACCCTTAGCATCTCCTTACTGTCACAGCCCTTGGCGGGTTGTTGTAGTAACTGCCTGTTTTCTTGCCTGTCGCCCCTGGACTGTAAGGCGCGTGAGGGCCGGGTTCGTGTCTGCAGGGCCTCCTCCGGTGGCCTTAGTACCTTCCAAGGTGCCTTACACGTTGTGGGTATTCAAGGTGTACTTGTTAAGTAGGTGAACTTGATAGATCTGACTCCCTTAGAATTATTTTGACTTTCAAAAAGTTTATGGTTGGGCTTCCCTGGTGGCGCAGTGGTTGAGAGTCTGCCTGCTGATGCAGGGGACACGGGTTCGTGCCCCGGACCGGGAGGATCCCACATAATGCCGAGCGGCTGGGCCCGTGAGCCATGGCCGCTGAGCCTGCGCGTCCGGAGCCTGTGCTCCGCAACCGGAGAGGCCACAACAGTGAGAGGCCCGCTACCGCAAAAAAAAAAAAAAAAAAAAAAAGTTTATGGTTAACTCGAACCTGACTGAAGTGTGAGGGAGACTTCAAGGCAGGTTGCTTTTGCTTTCTCAAGGGCGTCTTCTTATATTCCCACCTCCGCCCACCCTCACCAAAACCTTACTTCAGGAAGGTTTCTGGTCCATGGACTGTGGAACAGGGATTGTGCGTACCCGACAGGAGAAGTAAAAGTTTTTTACTTTAAGGGAAGTAAAAGTTTTAAGGAATGCTCTTGAATTAGTCCAAGAGGCTAGACTGGTTCCCCAGCCATGGAGTTTACAGTGTAAATATGCTTGGAGATTCTGCTATGGTCCTTGTCCCCCTGGCTGGCTGAGCCTCCTGCTTAGCTCCAGGGTCAAGGTCAGAGGCACGCATATCCCCAAAGGCTGGAGATTAACCTCGCTCTCTTTCCTCAGGATCCAGAGGCCTTCCAGAAGCAGAAGGCAGCTCTACTGCTCTACAGAGGAGTGGGATCCTTTGAGCCATGAAGCATATGTTGAACCTCTATCTCCTAGGTGTGGTGCTGACCCTGCTCTCCATCTTCGTTAGACTGATGGAGTCCCTGGGGGTCTTACTGGAGAGCCCATCTCCTGGGAGCTCCTGGACCACCAGAGGTCAACTAGCCAACACAGATTCCCCAACAGCCTTCCAGACCATCCATCCAGAGGGGTGTGATAAGACCTCCCTCCACCAGCTGTAACCTTGGAACACTGGCCTAAATACGTCCAGCTGTACCAGTTCTTGGGTAGGCAAGCTCAGCATCAGTGTTATCAGAAAACTAACTCTTACTAGGCCCTTGAAGGGCCTCTCCACCTGCATACTCGTTGCTCTGGATAAAGCCTATTTAATACACAGATATGAGTGGGTCGCCTGTGGCTGTGGAATGGAGTGATCTCACTCTTCTCCCCAGTCCACCATATGCTTTGCTGTCCTTGGCAGCATGGCTCTGTCTTCTCTTCGATGGGGACTTGTGCTGCAACTTCAGCTATTGGGAGATCGTGTTATTTTCAACCCTACTTTCTAAGCATCTGCCAAGAGTTCCTTTGGGCTTGGGTGTCTTATGGTCAGTTTATTTGGTGTTCAGTTTCTCTTCCATGAGAGCTCCTCTCTGTGCGGATAACAGTTGAAGAGGTGTGTGGGTTGGCTGTAGGAAGGGGGAAGGGGGAGTATTCTATGTCCCGTTCTCATTGTTTTACATTTTTAAGTCATTCCTCCAACATAGCGTGTATGTATGTGTGTATTGGTCTGAAGAGGGCAGTGGGATGACAGTGCCTGCTCAGGACGTGGGCATTTTGGCCACCGTGTGGCTTAAATAAATTTTTCTAATGAAATAAAGTTGAATGTATATTTCTACAGTGTGTCTTGTTGACTTCTGCCCTTGAAATTAGTGGTAGGGAAGGGTCTTAATTCGCAGATCTGAGGTTTCACATCTTAAAACTTTGGAGCAGGAAAGTACATAAAACGCTTTGTTTAAAATATAAAGTAGGGATTTCCCTGGTGGTCCAGTGGTTAAGGTTCTGTGCTCCCAGTGCAGGGATCGTGGGTTCGATCCCTGGTCGGGGAACTAAGGTCCCACATGCCTCATGGTGTGGCCAAAAAAACCCAAAAAACCAAACCAAACAAAAAAAATACAAGGTAAATAAACCTCTGAACTTGGAGGCCGGCGTGCTTGGGTCTGCCCTGTATTAACCAGTTTTCTGAGCCTAGGCCAAGGCCATTATAGTTCTCTCTTGACTCTGTCCATATCTAAAGAAAAAGAAAAATGATCATTTCTTCCAGCCCCTCACCTTCAGTCTCTGGAGAAAAGAAGACTACCAGTCCAGCAGGCCATGGCTTTTTTGTCTACGTTCTTATCTACCAGACTGACTACTCAGTTCTGATTGTTCTCCAGGTCAGCTGGTAAAATGTGTGGACCTCACAGATGATTGTTTCTGCTCTCCCAGACCTAGCGACTTGGCCTTTCCATAAAAATAGAGGTCTTTTTTTTTTTCCTTCAATTCACCCCTCCTCCATCCCCACCCCATGTTGAAGCACATTCCCTCCTCTGCCTATGGTAATTTACACACTCGTGTTGGTGTACACATCATTTTGTTTACGGTGAGTTTGATTTACTTTTGCCAAAGGGTAAGAATGGTGCATGGTGTCCTGTGCTAAGTCAGTTTTACTTCCTGAGTGTTCTTAAGCTTAAGTGCCACTACCCTAGAAACCAGTGGTTTGGGCATCATTTATTGCACTATGGTAGTCATTAGAGCTGTTTACAAATATTTCCAGCTTCCCACCTTCTGGGCACATGATAAGATTGTACTCCCTGGTCTTTTGTGGTTGGCTGGGCTATGTGCCTTGTGTTGGTAACAGTACTCTCAAAAATATAGTTGGCTTTTTATCTGATTTCAGGCAGTGTCATGTGACAGTAGCTGCCCTTTTCTAGACATATTTCTTAAATTTGATGTCTTTACTCATTCTCATGCCTCCCCAATTACTTTGGGGCACTTTGATCTTTTCAGTTGGAGAGCTGCACCTGAAGTCTCTTCCCCAAGCAGTTTAGCTTAATTGAAATGGTTTACTGGGTGCCACGGCCTTAATGAGGTCTTGGCTCTAAAACAATTTAAACTGCTCAGAGGTTTTAAAAAAGATATGATGGCCATACCGTTGTTTTGATCTTTCTTATGAGTAGGGTAATCAGCTGTCCCTGTGCCTGGCAGGGTTGCAGGACTTTCAGTGTTAAAACTCGGACAGTTCTGGGCAAACCCGGATGGTTGGTCACCCTCTCTACAAAGCTGAGTTTGAATTGTCACTAGAGTTTGAATTGTCATATGAGTGACTTTTGTCACTCCAAACACTTCTCCATTTTATCTATTCCCACTTAGGGATGAGAAGCAGTTGCTTCTGTGAACCAGTATGATTTCCGTAGTCTCTCTGGATCCCTATGGCTACTTGTAAGCTGGCCAGTTCTCTTCTGAACTCATCCTGCAGTGCTTTGTCAATGCAACCAATTGTATACAATTCCTGCTGCTAAAATTCTGTTATCTGATGCTTTCTCCTAGTTTATTAGGTAGATTATTAAAGTATGACTTCTAAGTTACTGCAGGCAACAGGTTTACCAAATACTTTGCTACTATATGACATGGGTTGCCATCCTTCCAGCCTCCAATAAGGTTTCTCTGCTGCCCTCCACATGTTATTGTCATACATATTAGGGTTTTTTGTTTTTGTGTTTTTGTAGTATGCAACATCCCCCTTTAGATTCCAATCTCCATATCAGTCAGGTCCAATTAGGTCATGCTGCAACAACAACCCTGAAATCTTCGCAGCTTCAAACAGAACGATTGCCTAAGGATGCCCTACCAAGAAAAAGAATTGGGGGCTAGTCAAGAAATATTCCCTTCCCACAGGGTAAGGGACTTTCATCACATCTGCAGAGTGGAACGTCACAATCACTAGGCTGCTGTGTCTCCCACTTGTCCCCTCTCTCCTTACTGCATTTATCCTGTCCCTGTTCCACCAGTGTATATTAGGTGTGTAGCACATGGCTTGTCTTTTTAGATTATAGTTCTCTAGCTCACGCCACATCTGAAACTGGTATAGGAACTACTGTGCATCGCTCAGATTCTTTAATTTGAACTTGACGTTGTGACTATAGGGAACTCTTGGGTTGTTTCCTTTGGTGGGGGGGAACATATAGTGAATATATTCCACCTGCCGAGGAATAGTGAGCTGGGAGATAATACTGACTAGCAGGGTCATTAGTAGTCCTCATTAATGTTCCCCAAATATTTCTGCCCTTGTCTTCCAAGCACACGATAGAATCGTACTTCCTGACATCCTTGTGGTTGGATGGGGCCATGTAATTAGTTCCAGCCAATAAGCTGTGAGTAGAAGTGACTTGTGTCAGTTCTAGGTTGGAGCATTTAAGCACAGGTTCAAAAACCTCCAATGCCCTCTTTTTCCTTCTGCCACAGTGACCAGCAATGCTCCAAATGGAACTGTTCATTAGTGTAGGTCCTGGAGTGAGGATGCCATGGAGTAGAGCTCTCAACTGGTTCCTGATGAACATGTAGTGTACATGAGAAAAAAACCTTTGTTGTCTTAAGCTACTGGGACGTAGGGTTTTTTACTAACTTTGCCTATCCTGACTGATACATTATTTACAGCCCCTACTGGGTGCCAGGCATTGACTAAGAGCTCATCACTACCTACCTCAGATAACATACACAAGATGAAAGGGGGGATGCATATAAACATAATATTTCATGGTTTTATTATAGAATAATGTGTATAGGACAGTGGCTATGTAAAGTTATTTACGGCAGGAGATGGATGTTAAGGAAAAGCTTCTTAGAGGATCTGAATTTTATTTTATTTAATTTTTAATCTTTTTATTTTGGCCAAACCATGTGGCTTGCAGGATTTTAGTTCCCTGACCAGGGACTGAATCTGGCCCACGGCAGTGAAAGCGCAGAGTCCCAACCACTGGACTGCCAGGGAATTCCCAGAGGATCTGAATTTTAAAAAATGAATAGGCTATCGAGTTAGGAAAAAGTTTCCCAGTAGAGCAAACAGTGTGAGGAAGGGCATGGAGATGAAACTAAGCACAACATATTTAGAAAACTGCATGTATTTAAATATTTTAAAATATATATTAATTATTAGCTTGAAACCTTAACTCTAGTGCTATCTCGTGGAATGGAAGGAAAGGAAGGAAATACTTCAAGTGTATGCTGTGTGATGCTTTCTGGGTTGGAAGGGCTGCAGCTAAAGCTTAAGGTAGGTATCAGAAGATTAAGGACTGGAAGATATGATCTAGTTTAGCACTGACCAGTAAAGATATAACGCAAGCCACATATATTATTTAAAATTGTCTAGTGGTCGTCACATTGAAAAGAAAAATAAGAAAAGGTATTAAACAAATTTTAGTTAACCCAATATATTAAAAATATTTCATTATGTAATCAACATAAAAAGTTATTAATGAGATGTCTTACATTATTTTTGTACTAAGTGTGTATTTGTACTGGTGAGTATTTTATACTTACAACACTTCTGCATTTCGATTAGCCACATTTCAAGTGCTCAGTAATCACATGTGGCTAGTGGCTAGTGTATTGGACGGCGTCTTTTCATTTTACTACAGAGGAAATAGAAGGAAACTAAATGACTTAGACAATATCACTGAATTAATTGGTGGTCCATATTTCCAGTATGCAGCTCTTTTGTCTACAGCACGATTTTTTTTCTTTTTCAAGGATTCCCCAAAATTCAGTACAGCAAAATAGGTCAACAGTGAGCTTTTTCACCCCTGAGGTAATTCTTATGTGGGCACATGTGAGATTTTGTTTCTAAGCAAACTTCCTGTAACAAAATTAAAATTATAAAATGGCTATAACTTACGATGTTTATTTTACATGCTGCTTTGCTCATAGAATATCAGTAATGCCAACAAACTTGACTTGCTTTACATGGCAAACATATACCAACTTAACTCATAATTCATCACTTGAATGCTGTCTTTATTACTGTTTTTTTTTTATTACCGTTTTCTCCTAGACCTTGTCCATACACATCAGGCATATCTATATTGTAAAAGTATGAGGTCAATTTGGACTTCTTTTCCCCTTTTGCTTAATATGAAATGCAGAATTAAATAATTGATAAAAGCAGGTAGTTTTATGTAATCTGAGGAATTCTAAATTGGAGAACGTTATATTCATAAGACTTATTAGAATTAGAATATTTATGTAAGAAGGGGTAGGAAAAGTTAAATGTACTATATTGGCATAAATATGTAGAAACATTGTCTAAAAAGAAAAACGAGAGATGACAGCAATGGCTTCATTGTGGGAGAAAGATGGGAACTGAGCCAATGACAGGGGTGGGAAGGAGACTCTTCGTCTCCCTTTTGATACTTTTTGATGTTTGTATGTGTGAATGTGTTACTTGTTCAAAATTTTATTTTTAAAAATGCCTATAATCAATCTTTTCCTTTTATAATGTCTATTTTTAAAAGACTTCTGGACTTTTTAAAAATAAATTTATTTATTCATTTTATTTTTGGCTGCGTTGGGTCTTCGTTGCTGCACGTGGGCTTTCTCTAGTTGCAGTGAGCGGGGGCTACTCTTCGTTGTGGTGCACGTGCTTCTCACTGCTGTGGCTTCTCTTTTTGTGGAGCACGGGCTCTAGGCGCGTGGGCTTCAGTAGTTGTGGCACGCAGGCTCGGTAGTTGTGGCTTGTGGGCTCTAGAACGCAGGCTCAGTAGTTGTGGCACACGGGCTTAGTTGCTCTGTGGCATGTGGGATCTTCCTGGACGAGGGATCGAACCCCTGACCCCTGCATTGGCAGGTGGATTCTTAAGCACTGCGCCACCAGGGAAGTCCCAGCCTTCTGGAATTTCGATTGGGATTTTATTGAATCTACAGATCAATTTGGGGTGAATTGTCATCTTAATATTGAATCTTCTAGTTCATGAACATGATATATCTCTCCTTCTGTGGTGTTGATAAGGAATTTTGTGTCTATGTTCACAAGTAATGCTGGTCTGAGGTGTGTTGCTTTCTTTTCTTGCATTGTCTTTATCTCGTTTTGGTAATGCTGGATTCATAAAACAAGTTGAGAACTATTTCCTACTCTGTTTCCTGAGTTTGTATTACATTGACATTATTCCTTAAATGTTTGTTAGGCTCCTCCAGTGAAGCTGTGTGGGCCTAGAGTTTTATTTGTGGTGCGATAACAAATTCAGTATCTTTGATGGATGCATATATTTGATTTTTCCTAAATCAGTTTTTTAGAAGTCAGTCAAAGGGGCTTCCCTGGTGGCGCAGTGGTTAAGAATCCGCCCTGCCAATGCAGGAGACACGGGTTCGAGCCCTAGTCCGGGAAGATCCCACATGCTGTGGAGCAACTAAGCCCGTGCGCCACAACTACTGAGCCTGCGCTCCAGAGCCCATGGGTCACAACTACTGAGCCCACGCGCCACATCTACTGAAGCCCACGCACTCTGGAGCCCATGCTCCACAACAAGAGAAGCCACCACAATGAGAAGCCTGTGCACTGCAATGAAGAGTAGCCCCTGCTAGCCACAACTAGAGAAAGCCTGCGTGCAGCAACAAAGACCCAACACAGCCAAAAAATAATAAATAAATATAAATAAATTTTTAAAATATAATAAATAAAACTCAAAGTTTTTTCTAAGTCAGTTTTAGTAATTTCTATGTGATGCCATTTGTATAGCACATCTAAGTTGCCAAATTTTTTTTTTTTTTTGCGGTACACGGGCCTTTCACTGTTGTGGCCTCTCCCGTTGCGGAGCACAGGCTCCGGACGCGCAGGCTTAGCAGCCATGGCTCACAGGCCCAGCCTCTCCGCTGCATGTGGGATCTTCCCGGACCGGGTCATGAACCCGTGTCCCCTGCATCGGCAGGCAGACTCTCAACCACTGCGCCACCAGGGAAGCCCTAAGTTGCCAAATTTATTGGCATTAAGTTATTAAAACTATTTCCTTATTATACTTTTTAAATCCCCAAGCTCTGTTATCTCCTCTTTTCTGGATTGGCAATTTGTGTTTTTTCTCTTTATTTTAGATCCTGCTAGCTACAGGTTTCTCAATTTTTATAAATTTTATTGCTCTTTAAAAAAATTTTAACTTTTGGTTTCATTGATTTTTCTCTGTCCATTTTCTATTTCATCAATTTCTTCTCTTTATTATTTACTTTATTCTATTTAATTTAATTTGTTCTTTTTTCTAGCTTTTTTAGATGGAGCTTAGATAATCAATTTTTGGACTTCTGCTATGAGCATATAAAGCTATAATTTTCCCTCTAAGCACTGCTTTAGTTGCATCTCAAATTTTTTGATATATTGTGTTTTCATTTTATGAAAGATATTTTATAATTTCCCTTGTGATTTTTTTCTTCAGTGATGGGTTATTTAGAAATATGTTGTTTAATTTGCAAATAACTTGACATTTCCAAATATTTTTCTTTTATTGATGTTCAGTTTAATTCCATTATAAGAAAACATACGCCCTGTAATCTTAATTATTTAAAATTTATCAAGACTTGTTTTATGGCTCAGCGTATGGTATACCTTGGTGAATTTTTTAAAATAAATTTATTTATTTTTATTTATTTTATTTTTGGCTGCATTGGGTCTTTGTTGTTGCATGCGGGCTTTCTCTAGTTGTGGCGAGCGGGGGCTACTCTTCATTGTGGTTCATGTGCTTCTCATTGTGGTGGCTTCTCTTGTTGCGGAGAACAGGCTCTAGGCACGCAGGCTTCAGTAGTTGTGGCGTATGGGCTCAGTAGTTGTGGCTCACGGGATCTAGAGCGCAGGCTCAGTAGTTGCTCTGTGGCATGTGGGGTCTTCCCGGACCAGGGATCGAACCCATGTCCCCTGCATTGGCAGGCAGATTCTTAACCACTGTGCCACCAGGGAAGTCCCTTGGTGAACGTTTAATGTACACTTGAAAAGAATGTGGATTCTGCCATTGTTGAGTGAAGTGTTCTCTAAGTATCAATTAAATAAAGTTAGTTAATAGTTATTCAAGTGTTCTGTATTCTTATTGATTTTTCTGTCTACTTGTTCTGTGAGTTTCTGAGAAAGGAATGATGAGATATCCGACCCTAATTATGGATTCGTCTATTTCTCCTTTTAGTTCTATCAGTTTTTGTTTTCATGCCTTTGAAACTGTGTTATTGGATGTATATACATTAGGTTTGTTTTGTCTTAATAAATTAACCTCTTTATCTTTTAAAAATGTCCTTTATTACTTGCATTATTCCTTGTCATGGAGTCCTCTTTGTATGTTATTAATATAGCCACTCCAGCTGACATATGATTAGTGGCTGTGTAGTTTATCTTACTCTAGCCTTTGACTTTTTAACTTATTTCTTTATATTTTAAGTGGATTTCTTGTACATAGCTGTGTTTTTTATACAGACAATATGTGATTTTTAAAAAATATTTATGTATTTATTTATTTGGTTGCACCAGGTCTTAGTTGTGGCAGGCGGGCTCCTTAGTTGTGGCATGCGAACTCTTTGTTGCGGCATGCATGTGGGATCTAGTTCCCTGACCAGGGATTGAACCCAGGCCCTCTGCATTGGGAGCACAGAGTCTTATCCATTGCCCCACCAGGGAAGTCCCAATATATGATTTTTAACTGGAGTATTTAGGCTATTTACATTTATTATAATTATCAATAAAGTTGAGTTTAAATCTATCATCTTGTTATTCTTTTTTCTAAGTTTCTTCTGTTCTTTGTTTCGTTTTTTCTTCTTTTCTTTCTTCTTTTGGATTAACTGAGAATTCTTCAGTGTTCTATTTTACCTCCACTATTGATTTGTCAGTTATACCTTTCTGTTTAATTTTTTTTAATGGTTCCTGTATTCTAGGGTTTACAATAGACATCTTTAACTTATTATAGTCTACCTTCAAGTAGTATTATACTACTTTACGTATAATGTCAGAGCCATGCAACAGTACACTTTTATTTCTTCCTTCTCATCCTCTGTGCCATTCTTGTCATGTATGTTACTTCTACATGTGTTCCAAAATTGATGTTACATATTACATTGTTGTAATTTTTAAACAATTGTTATTTAAAGAACTTTAAAAATTATATGCAATATATATTTTAAAATTTTACTTACATATTTACAATTTATAATGTTCTTATTCTTTGTATAGATATAGGTCTACATTTTTTATTATATTTGGAAAGGTTCCCACCCTTATTTCTTCAAATATGTAGCTAAGACAGCCCTGACCATGTCCACAACTCTGATCAGACTACATTTAGTGTTGTAGTGATTCTTCCAGTATGTGGCATACCTTGTACATAGTAGCTTCTCAGTAAATATTTGTAGAGCCATACACAGGATATTTCTTTAACGCTTTTTATTTTAAAATTTATTTATTTAAAGAGGAAATACAGGCTCATAGTAAATAACTCAAACCGACAAAAATATGTGTACTGTGAAAAATAAGTCCTTTTTTTCACCACAGTTACCAATGCCCTACCCCTCCCAAGGCAACCGCATTTTTATCCTCCCAGAAATTTCTGGGCATGTTCAAGCATGTTCAAAGAAGATATGGATATATATTCTTTTAAAATTCTTTTTACCCAAGTGATAGCATACTAGATATACTGTTCTGCATCTTGTTTTAACTTAATAGGTCTTGGTAATCATTCCATATCAGTATGTATAAAGCTACCTTATTCTTTCATTGGCTGCAAAACATTACATCAGGACTTCCCTGGTGGCGCAGTAGTTAAGAATCTGCCTGCCAATGCAGGGGACATGGGTTCTATCCCTGTTCCGGGAAGATCCCACATGCTGCAGAGCAACTGAGCTGGAGCACCACAACTACTGAGCCTGCGCTCTAGAGCCCGCGAGCCACAACTAGAGAAAGCCCGCATGCAGTAATGAAGACCCAACGCAGCCAAAAATAAATTAAAAAAAAAAATTACATCATATGGGTTATGGTTAGGGTTAAGGTTAGGGTTTGTATCATAATTTAACTGGTGCCCTGTTGATGGGTTTTTGTTACTGCAAACAATGTTGCAGTGAATATTCTACTTATTTCACACTAGATCTTTCTACACAAGTAAGTGAGGTACTCTAGCACATGTGGTCATACTGATGTTCTCTGTGTCATTTAAATTTTTGGTTTATGCTACAAACATTGTAAGAGAAATTTCCTATTTTTTGTTACAAGGAAAGGAGAAAAAATGTCAAGCACAGAGAGCACTGTAATTAAGAAAGCAAAAGAAATAACCTTAAGTGTGTTGGAATGTTTAGATGCCTGGTATTATAGACTTTGCATCAATAAAAAGGAAAAGTTTTCTCTTCTAATGAGCAAGTCTTAAGAAGAAATGAGCTAATGAGATATAAGCTCCCGCTTCTGATGCAACAGCTTTGGGAAAACACTGAGAAGCAGGTTTCCCTCCTGATGATAAGAGAAACACCAGGAGATTTAACCCCGGTCGTGTGTGGACTACAGCAGTGTGTGTCTTGAGAGTCTAAAAGACAAGAGAACTAACTTAACCCCTCGGCTTTTTCCTTGAATAAGCGCCAAAGTGAGAGAGCCTGTAGCTGTATAGCTGAAGTCTGAGAGGGATAACTGATGGCTCATCCCTCCTCAACTTCATGCAACCTGAAGAAGTCTTTAAGTGAAAGTTTCTTGTCCTGATACTAGGGACAGGAGACTGCAGTGGGAGGGGAGGAGTTGGTGCCACCACAATGGTGTGATAGTAAATGTTTAACAACCAGCTTTCCGAGGGAAAATATATATGTATAATACGTCTAAGTATACACGTTTTGTTTTGTTTATTAATAAATTTCTTTGTTTATTTTTTGGCTGCACTGGGTTCTCATTGCTGGGTGCAGGCTTTCTCTAGTTATGGCGAGCAGGGGCTACTCTTCATTGCAGTGCATGGGCTTCTCATTGCGGTGGGTTCTCTTGTTGTGGAGCATGGGCTCTAGAGCGCAGGCTCAGTAGTTGTGGCGCACGGGCTTAGTTGCTCCGCAGCGTGTGGGATCCTCCCAGACCAGGGCTTGAACCCGTGTCCCCTGCATCGGCAGGTGGACTCTCAACTACTGCGCCACCAGGGAAGCCCTATATTATTAAATTTTTAACAATGGCTGTGTTTAACAACTGACTCATTAAAATTCCTGGAGATTTAACAGTTGGTTCTCATGGTCTTTTTTGTGATGCTCCAGCATACACTGTATCACACTTCCTCATTTGCTCACAGTTTCCAAATAAATAAACCTCTTTGGTTTGTTAATAGCCTGGTGTTAAAAAAAAAAAAAGAATAAAAAGAAAATTATCCCATGAGATGGGGGAGGGAAGATTGGGCTGAACTGCGGGCCCCATCCTGAGCTCTCCTGGCCCAGTGAGGGCCTGACATCAGGCGAACAGGTCACATTTACAGTGAAAATTTTTGTGAGAGCCTTTGCCCTGAGTGGGGACGATTGAAGGCTGTGGGTTTCCTGATAGCCTCCCTTGCTGCTGTGGCAGCTCGCAGTCTGGCCATAACCTTGGGAGAATTGTTTTCCTCCTGTGTGGGGAGATTGACTGAAAAATGGAGCAGGCTGGACTTCCCTGGTGGCTCAGTGGTTGAGAGTCCGCCTGCCAATGCAGGGGACACGGGTTCATGCCCCGGTCCGGGAAGATCCCACATGCCGCGGAGCGGCTGGGCCCGTGAGCCATGGCCGCTGAGCCTGTGCGTCCGGAGCCTGTGCTCCGCAACAGGAGTGGCCACAACAGTGAGAGGCCCGCGTACCGCAAAAAAAAACCCCAAAAAACCCAAAACAAAATGGAGCAGGCTACATTATTGCTAGTTTGTAGTGAGTATGAAAGGCGAGAAAAACACCCTGCTCACCCCCAAGTCCTTCCTTGCCTCTCCTTTTTTTTTCCCTTTCCTGTTGTTACCCATCACATTCCCTGATGTCATTCCTGCCATTGTGAGCCGACAGGCCCTTCCCAGCCTGGGGGACAGCCGGTAAGTCAGGAGGGGAGGTGGAGCTGTGGAGGTGGGGGAGTGGTGGCCACACCAACACCGTGGAGTTGGGCTGGGTCTGAGTGGAACCCCAGGGATGTTCCCCAGCCCATCCTTCCCAAGAACCAATGAGTAAAATTCGGAGCCTCCCACCTGAGGTCATGGAAGCAGGCCCTGGAGTGGAACTTGGGGTGGAAGACGGCCTCCTCTGTCAACTGATTCATTCTCCAGAATTCAACTTGTTCTCTGACTCGGTGGTGTTTGAAAGCAACTTTATCCAGGTACCCTTGTGCAGCTCAGGCCAGCTCTCCTTCCCTTTCCAAGCCTGTTCCCGGGGACTGGTCCACGGATGCCAAGGCCCCTGAAAGCCCTGGGGAGGAGGAAGAAGCCAGGAAAGCCAGAGAAACGAGAGGGTCTGGGTCCCGAGTTCCCCTCAGTTTGTGCCCACAGCATCACGGGACTCCCTGCAGGTCAAATGCTTTCGGGAAATAGAGTGACACCTGCAGGAGACAGCAGAACCCACTCTCCAGGCAGAGTTCATAGGCACCCTCCCGGGGCCGCTAGTCCACACTGGCTGATTAGAGGGGATGAAAGCAGCTGTAGTCCCTGCTCTGAAACCCAACCTGCTTTCTGGGATATTATTACACAAATACCCTTGCCTGAGACCAAGGTCCCTGGATAAATTAGCCTTGCCCAGATTCTACCATCCCCCAGAAGAGTAGTAATATGACCTATGGAAGTGAGTGTTTGTGGCCTGGGAAGCATGGAGACACCAGGAGTGCAGGGCGGTCATTTCAATCCGTGTGACATCTCGCCAAAGTGCTACCCACTTCCCTCCAGTGGTCTGGCTGGTGACCACCTGTGCTCCGTTGCAGGTATGGCATAACCAGTCAGCAAGCTGTGTGAGAGGCAGGAGATGCAAAGAGAGATCAGATAGTGTCCCTGGACAAGAAGCTTGTGAATTTGTAGCTTTAAAGGACATAGTATAAAATGGTAGCTGTTGGGCAGTTGTGGAAGGCTTCCCAGAAGACGGAGTCGTAAGCCGTTCTTTCAGGCCTTGCTGAGACTTTGGTAGAAGAGCAGGGGGAGGACCTTCCAGGCAGAGGGACTTCAAGTTCCTGGGTGAAGGCAGGAGGCTGGAATGCACTGGAGGGTCTGCAGTCAGGAATCCATTCGGTGGAGTTGAATTCACAGAGCAGCGAGCTACTCTCTGACGAGGTCCCCCAAAGGTTCATGGCTCCTGGTGCTCTCTGGTCCCTGCACCACCCCAGGGAGCTGCAGAGCTGGGCGATCAGCTGGCAGCATGGGGGGCGTGGGGGGGGGGGCGTGCTCATGTCTAACACACACTCAGAGGAGAATTAGCAGTATCGTGGGAAATCCAGACTCAAGGTATCAAATTCTAGTCATGTCCTTGGGTGTGAGATGATGGCGGCAGGTTTATTCTCCTAATATGTTCTCTTTGGCCTAGTATTAAAACTTTAGATTCTCTGGATGGACGCTAGGTGACTCAGGCAGCGAGAGACTCAGACTGTGCCAGGGAGGGGGAAAGACTGCCTGCTGAAGCTGGCCCTCGGCAGAGCTAAAAGTGGCCTTGAACTTATGCTGTTCCCTCCCTTCCCTCTCCTCAGCATCACCGTCACTATCGTCACCGCCAAGAAACATCACCCGCAAACATTTACTTATTACTCTCAGTGTGTGTGGCCCTCTGTGTTTTGTAGCACATATGAATTTCATTCCACAACATGGGCTCCAAGAAATGTTCTTTTTTTTTTTTTCAAAAATCAAAATTCACTTTTCTTGGGGCACCATCTACTCAGGCTTGTGGGAACTAACATTTCAGTCATTCCTGGGGCTTTCGCCTGGTCCCCAGTTCCACCACGGGCTGTGAATGGCCCCGATGGTCTTACAAAGCCTAGGATATTGGGAGAAGGCCCTCTGGTCTTGGGAATGCAGGGGTCACTCCTCAGATGTTCCTTACCCTGGTCCCTGTGGTTCCTTAGAGGCTACAGACCTGGTGCTTCTCTGCCCGCCCTGGAGAGTGAGGTAGGGGTGTCTTAGCTAAGACACTGTGCCCCAGTGCCAGGCATCCATCTCCCTGTCCTGCCACAGCCCCGAGTGCTGCAAGAGAACAGGTCCTTATTACACTCAAGACCCAGCAACAAGCCTGGCACTCCCTCATCTTGGGAGAAGCTCCCCTCACTCTCCCTCATCTTGGGAGAAGCTCCCCTCAGCTCTTTCCTCACTTTCCTCCCCTTCTGGAAATTTCTTCTCACAGTCTCCCTTTCAGACCATTAGAAACCTGTGCTGGGGCTTCCCTGGTAGCGCAGTGGATAGGAGTCTGCCTGCCAATGCAGGGGACACGGGTCTGATCCCTGCTCCGGAAAGATCCTCCATGCCGCGGAGCAACTGGGTCCATGCTCCACAACTGCCGAGCCTGTGCTCTGGAGCCCATACGCCACAACTACTGAAGCCCGCGCGCCTAGAGCCCATGCTCCGCAACAAGAGAAGCCACCGCAGTGAGAAGCCCGCGCACAGCAACGAAGAGTAGACCCCACTCGCCACAACTAGACAAAGCGCGCATGCAGCAACAGGGACACAACACAGCCAATAAATGAATGAATGAAGAAAGAGAGAGAGAGAGAAAGGAAGGAAGAAAGAAAGAAAAAGGAAGGAAGGAAGGAAGGAAGGAATCTGTGCTGGCTTCTTACTAGTGCATCCTTTTAAAATTAGTAAAATGCAAAGGACTCTAAGTCTCTCTGGGGAGACCCACAGGAAAGATAGATTCAGGTCATGACCCAGTCCAGTGTGCCACACACCTGCAAGAAGCACAGGTGCTCTAAGCCTGTCGCCAAGTTGAAGAGCCGTTTTCTAGCATCTGTAACCTTCCACCCCTGTCTTCTGCTTCTCTCTGACCCATGTACCTGGGGCTGATTTCTAGGTCGCTAAACCCGGGAACTGGATGGATGTCTGTGACGGGTCTACCACTGTGATCCTCGGGGTGACCTCCTCAGTGCCCTCCTTGCCACTCCCCAACGTCCTCCTGATGGCCAATGTCACCTGGCCCCAGGGTCAGTTTTCCACCTGGAGCACACCTGATAGTGCCCCAGTCATCACCCTCAGCAGGTAAAGAAAGGCTTGAGGGAGGGGCCCGGAAGGGGCAGGATGAATGACTGCGTTGTTTTGCAGCTGGACTTTACTTATTTATTTTTTTATTTTGTGGCCTTTGTGTTGTTTTTTTTTAGCAACATAATTTTCTTTTTTTAATTGGAGTAAAATTGCTTTACAATGTTGTGTTAGTTTTTGCTGGACTTTAGCTGAGAAGAAAGGACAGTGTTCTTTAGCTGATGAACTATACAGACTTCATTCATTCATTTAACAAGTATTTACTTAGTATCTATGTGTACCAAGCGCTGTGCTTGGTGCTGTGCTAGAGCACCAATCCCTGTCTCGGCCTAGTTTTTGAGAATCTTGGCTTCCTTTTGCTTATGTTTTTTTTGTCAATATTGACTTAGAGGTTTTCAAAAAGAAAGGTGAGCGATATGATAGTCAAATAGGATTATGAGGTGTTGAGATTGAAAAAAAAATACCGGATGTATAGGAGACCTCCGTCCATTTTCTTAATCTTTCAGCACAGTTAATCAGGATCTAGGGAGGAGGAGACCTGAAAATAGAGCCAGAAAACCTTAGTTCCATTTCCTGCTTAAGAAGATCTAAACTTGGGTAAATCACTTAGCTTCTCTGAGCCACAGTTTTAAATTCTGTAAAATGGAATTAATACTACTTATCTTTCCTTCATCAAAGGGTTGTTGTGAGGACTAAACGAGATATCATACATCGACTCTCAGCCATTGTTATTGGTGTGGGCAGATTCTTTAATAACTAAGGCCCTGGAAATCAGAGAAGAGTCGGTCTTAGTGATCATTCCCACTCTCAGACCATGAGCTTTCTCCCTTGGGTGTCCCCCAAGCAGAGGTGAGCACCTAGTGAGGTTGACCCAAGCTCTAGGAAGGCACCAGCTTGGTTGATTAAAATCACTGATGCCTCTGCCATGGGAATTTCCTGATTGTGTCTAGGATTCTCCCACTGAAGTACGTGGAGCTACGAATCTGCGACCGGCTCCAACGCATCCTGAGGGTTAGGACAGTGACTGAAAAGATCTACTACCTGAGGCTCCACGAAAAACACCCAGAGGCTGTGTTTCAATTCTGGATCCGCTTGGTGAAAATTCTGTGGAGAGGTCTGTCTATCACCACAAAAGACCCGAGAATCCAATTCTCTCACTGCCTGGTGCCCAAGTTGCCCTGCAGCTCCACCGAAACAGTAAGTTTCACCAAGATCCCGCCAAGAGATCCGTAGGGTCAGCTGGGAATCGGAAACATATCACCTCCCGAGAACTGATGGGTATTACAGTCTAGTGTTGTGTGGGGATGAGCAGACTTCTTTTTCAAGGGTCAATGATACACACACACCAAATTGAGGTCTACAGACATAAAAAGTAAATTAATTTTGTTTTCCAAAAAAAGAGCTATAAAGTACTTCACTCAGTTAAAAATTGTTTGCTGTTTTTTGCTGGTTTTTTTTTTCTTCAGTGTTATAAAGGAATAATAATGCTCACTGAAGAAAATCAGAAAATTACAGAAAAATCACCCCTACTTCTCTCCAGCCCCAAGCAATCACTTGGAACATTTTGGCATATTTCCTTCTATTCTTTCATCTTAATTTTTAATTTATATATTTGAGGACATTAAATATATATACATTTCTGAATGTTGCTTTTTTTTCCAATTTAGATTATATCATAAGCATTTTTCCATTTCTTTTAGAAGCCCTTTATATACATCATTTTGGTAATTTCATGCTATTCAGTTGTATGAATGGGTTAAAATTTACTTCACCATTCCCCTAACATCATTCATTCAGAGTTGTTTAACATTCAGAGTTGTTTCTGACTTTTCATTATTGTAACTGATGCTACAACAAGCATTTATGTATCGTCCACATTTCTGATTGTTTTCTCAGAATTGATTTTTAGAAGCAGAATTCAAAGGGTACAGACATTTTTAAGGCTCTTGATACATACTGCCGGATTATTTCCAGAAAGTTCCTACCAAATTATACTCTCTCCCATAATATGAGTGACTGTGTCACTGTATCCTTATCACAATTGAGAAGTATAAATTTTAATTTTCTAGTGTGATAGGCTGAAAAAAAGTGGATTCTCTGATTTTTCAATGAATTTGAACACTGACCTTTTTTATTTTTGCATTGGCTCTTGTGTTCTTTGGCCATTTTTCTATTGGCAGCTTTGCATTTTTCTAAATTGATTTGTAAACCAGAGCTTTTTATATATCAGGATTTTTAAGCCTTTAATCTCAAGTTTTTGCAAATATTTCCCCTAAGGATTTGCTTTTCCCTTTTCGTTTATTTAAGGATTTCTTTTCTTTTCTTTTGACCCATAGAAGGCTTTCCCAGTACCTGCTTAGGGTAGAAGGTCAGGAAGGAAAAGCTTGATAGATTGGATAACCTTAAACCTTCAGATTTCAGGATGGAAACACTTTCCTCGTCTCGTGTAAGTGGCATACTTTAGGCACTCTATCACTGACTTTGAAAGTCAGCTCTGCTGCTCTGGTTCACAAGGTTCAGAGCCTGTGCTCTGGGCAGATAGCCACAGCAGCCCATCAGGCAGAGAGGTGATCCTGCTAGGGCCCCATTTTTGGTCTCATGATTCGAGGGCTTGATGTTGAAGGAGCAGGTTCCCAGGACTAGGCTGGCAGACACAAGTGAGTTCCTTCAAGGTTATGGCCCGAGGAAGCCAAGGGCTACCAGGGAGCAGACCTGGCCATCTGACTGCACATTTCTCCATCCAGTCTGGAAGCAGCCTCCTGTCATCCTGCCAGTCCAGTGAAAGCTCCATGAAAGCTCTTGGCAGCCGAGCAGACCAGTGACTGTTTCTCGAATCTCTCAGGAAGGTCCCAGCTCACAGCAGACAGGTGGGTCCTCCGTGCAGGCAGCGCTGGCATCCCTTCCCGCAGCACAGAGCCATGGTGCGGGGAGGGGTGGGGGGCGGGGGGCGGGGGCGGGGCGGCGGTCAGTGACACCCTCTGCCCACCCATCTCAGTTCCTTCTCTTCACTTTAGACCTTTGCATGTGACGTGTCCCCTTAATTTTATTATAAGCCTGTCCTTGGGAACAGGGTCAGTGGCTGATTGAGCTTAATAGTCCCTAGGTAAACCCTAGTGTTTTCATATGGAATGTGTTCAGTAAAAGGAGTGAGGGATGAATAAATTAATAAAGCAGGCTCATGGAGTTATATATTGACTATCTCCAGTCCCAACTCGCAAGGGTCCCTTGGGTAAGACAATCCCAAGGCCTCCTTGCCTCACTTGTCTATTCTGTAAAATGGACAGAATAGACATTAACCCACATGGGAGACCACTGCTGGCTCCGAAGTTTTACTAATCTACTAAGTCATTGTGTTAGATTCTTTCTGTAACAAGAGATAGAAAACCAAAGCAAGATTGTTTAGTCGATACATTGAAGAAGTACAACTTGTAGGGTATCATCAAAATGCAAAATTTTTTCCTTTCCTTTATAATTTTTTCAGCGGGAGAAGTTGTCTTCTTGCCCCTGGATAAAAGCTGGTCTCTGAGCAGGTCCCATAGCATATATGGGCTCCCTCTTAGAATATAAAAGAGTTCTTTGGTCCCTTTAAACTGCAAAAGCAGCATCAGTTCTGAAATTAAAACATCCAGTGCCTGAAAATTATCAAAACTCTAAAGTGATCACATCACCCCCCCTTCAGTCAGCTTGGCCTCATATTAAGATGGCCCTTCATGTGGGGACTGGACCTTCACTCCTCTCCTTCTGTTTCCTGATTTTAAAGCTGGCTTTTTCTCTTAGGAGCTTTCTTGGGTTCCTTGAAGTCCTCACCCCAATGCAAGGCCCCCCGCTCAGGCCCTGGCTCTGCAGGCGTCCATGCACTCAGGCACTAGCTGTCAGAGTCCCCTCACCTTTAAGGGAGTCCTTGCAGGTAGTGTCTACAGTGGCTCGAGGCGGGCTCTTTCTCTCCGGTACAGTTGACACCTTGTCCTCAGGAAATGTCCTCTCAGACTTTGACCAGCTACTGGAGGGAGGACTGTGCCTCCTAGACACAGAAGCAACTCCTCTTCACTCTGTCATCAAAGAAACCTGCTCTCCCGGTTCTGCCACCCTCCATTGTTTCCTGGGTGGGAGTTGTGCCCCGCCACCTACTGGGTCTCCCAGACCCCAGGGGCCACTGCTCAAGGTCTCTGGGTGTTCCCAGGAAGCCTCTGTGGTTCAGCTGGAGGGGAACGAAGGAGGAGCTCTGTACAAAGGACTCTCCACACCTCCTCTCTCTCAATGCTTTCATAGCCTTGCTCTGGGGCAGGGTCCCAGCTGTGGTCATGCTGGGTCAGTTCTCCCAGGTCATGGTGCACCTTTATATGTACTTTCCAGTCTTTTTTTTTTTTTTTTTTCAACTTCAAGATAGTATTCTTGAATTATAATGTAAAATTTTCCTCTTTGGCTACTCTTACTATTTGTATGTTGGATCATCTTTGCGTATCTAATTACCTGCCACTTTCTCTGTTTTATTCTTGAAACTCTCCTGCTTCTTCCCTTCTGTTTCTCTTAGGGCATTATCTGCTTCGTTTGTTTTTGGGTTCTTTCTGGCTTTAGGCTTCATTTAGGAAGTAATTTTTACTTCTTTAGAAGTGTCTAATTCTTTTCTCAGTTTTATCACCACATTTGTAAATCTTTTATTTATATTTTATATTTTTATTTTTTAGGCTGTACCACGCAGCTTGTGGGATCTTAGCTCCCCAACCAGGGATTGAAGCCGGCCCTCGACAGTGAGAGCACGGAGTCCTGAACACTGGGCCACCAGGGAATTCCTGTAAATATTTTGAATTCTGACTTAGTTGTTCTTTCATATGTTCTGTCCTTGTCTTAACTTCTTTTAGCTCATTTTGAAATGCTAGGTTGCACTTTTCATTTGTTTTGCAGGCACATCTTTTTAGTGTGCATTCATTGTCTGTAAGGATTTAGGATGCTTCATAGCCTCTTTTCTTTTCTTTTTTTTTTAATTTTTGGCCACCTTGGGCAGCATGCAGGATCTTAGATCGAACCCGCACCCTGCTGCATTGGCAGGCAGAGTCTTAAACACTGGACCGCTGGGGAAGTCCCAACCTCTTTCTTCCTTATATAATTTTGTGTTGCCTTGGATTATGATCTCTGATGTGAACGTTTTTCCTGAACCTTTGCGGGTGAGGGGCTGGTCAAGGCAGCTTTCTGGTTTGGGCTCCCGAGCTCCCTCTTGTGTCATTTTTGTGAAGTGTTTATGGCCTTGTATTTTTTACGATTCCAGGGCTGTGTTCCTCTATCCTATCTTTCCCTGACCTTTCTCTTTTCTTTGCTTCTGTTGTTCCTGTCCTACTCAATTTGGATTCCATTTCCAGTGGTTTTTCCTTGTTTGAGGACGCGTCCTGCAAGGGAGAGTGTTCTGGTGGTTCTGAGAATTCTTAAGGCACATACTTCACCAGCCTCTGCAGACTGTACCACGGACCCCTTGCACTTACTTCCAGTTTCCTTCTCAAATCGGCTGGCTGCACTTTCCACTGAGAAGCTGCGGGAGATATAGGAGCTCTCCTGTTTACAGGCACATCAGATGCCCTGTTGCTTCTCTCTGCTTCCTCTCACACAGATACTGACACCCTGTGGGCCCTGGAGCTGTCTGTAGCTGTAATATTTTATCTGAGCTTTTCTCAAACAGGCCTTTTTCTGTGGGACTCATGTTGGCCTAAATTGGAGGGGCAAGGGTTAACCCCCAAAGAGCCACTGTAAGTTTGATTCCATATCAGAGATATTACTGGCTCAGGAGAAAAAAAAAATTTTTTTTAATGTAAAATTTATTTATTTATTTATTTTTGCCTGTATTGGGTCTTCGTTGCTGTGCACGGGTTTCTCTAGTTGTGGAGAGCAGGGGTTACTCTTCGCTGCAGTGCGCGGGCTTCTCATTGCAGTGGCTTCTCTTGTTGCCGAGCACGGGCTCTAGGCATGCGGCCTTCAGTAGTTGTGGCACACAGGCTCGGTAATTGTGGCTCGTGGGCTCTAGAGCGCAGGCTCTAGAGCGCAGGCTCAGTAGTTGTGGCGCACGGGCTTAGTTGCTCCGCGGCATGTGGGATCTTCCCAGACCAGCGCTCGAACCCGTGCCCCCTGCATCGTCAGGCGGACTCTCAACCACTGCGCCACCAGGGAAGCCCCAAAAGTTTTTATATTAGTTTCTCAGCTTGGAAGTTCTTGTACCATATATCGTTTCAGACCTCAAACCAGTATTGGGACAGTCCCAAAGATAAGAATTTTCAGCAGAGACTTTTGTTTTGACCCAGAATCCAAGTTGATATAGATGAGCTTGTGGCACTGGATGGATTTCTTTCTGGTGTCCCAGATTTCTTTCTGGTGCCGGGAAGGTGGCTTTGAAAGTCCTGGACTTATGTAAATACCTCAGTTAATGCCCTACCTAGCTCTGGCCCAAGACTTTATCTCCTGTGTCACGTGTCCATAAAAACCCAAGGCCTGGGTCACCAAGACTGGCCAGTCCCTCAGGCAGCCCCGCTTTAGCTCATACTTCGCTGATCTTTAATTTTGGTCCCTGGGATTTTTACTTTACTTTTTGTGAGTTTAACAATGCATTTAAAATTGTGTAGATTATATTTTATCCAGCATTTCTAGGTGTTTTGTGGCAAATACATTTTTAGATATAAGGCCATATTGCCAGTCTCTGGCTAAATAACCCTAAAATTAATTTCATTGGGGAAAAAAAAACCTCACTGTACTTATCTCTGAATAGTAAATGTGAGTGATTTTTATTTTCTTTTGGGTGCTTTTTTATAGGTTTTGTTTTTCATTTAAAATAAGCATGTATTTCACTTAAAATCAAAATTTTTTTAAATTTTAGCCCAGTGTGTGTTTTTCTAGACACACAAGTGGTTGTGATTATTTTTTCGGTTGTTATTGTTTTGGAGAACTGTCTGAGGTTTTCTTTGCACTTATGCTGAGAGCTGGCAGGCTATAGTGGGCATCAGGCAGGTCCCAGTGGGTTCAGGTCTTGCCTTTGACTCATAACATGTTACATTCTCAACACATAAAAGCAAGGCTTAAGATTTGGAGGGGCATCTGTTCCACTTCAGCAGAGATGCCTTCACTCCAGCCTCCCTCCCGCTTGGCTTTCTCTGCTCAAGTTGCTTGTAGGTACCTCATGCCATGAATATGTGTTGTCACTGCCCATCATTTCCATATTTAGATCTAGGTTCAAGGCACTCATGCTGGAAAAGACGTAATTTTAAAAGTTTCAGAATTAGATTCTTAACAATGCTTTCTTTTTCTTCTATTGCTTTCAATGACCCCGATATCCTGGGCTACTCCAGAAACACCGATACCACCACTGAAATAGACAATTTCAACTGCTCTGACAAGACACCCTCTCCAGTGGCATCCCCTGTCAATTCGAATATACCCATGAGAGCCACCTTGAACCACAGTCTCTGGGAACAAGAGAACCCAGAGGAGCACTTCCTGCAGGCTCCTGTAGCCAGTTCCCTAGGAGAGAACTTCCTGGGACCCTAACACCTAGCCAAGACAGGGTCATCTTCCCAGGCTTCATTCAGTCCACTTGCTACAACCTTCTATAATGCTCTTTTCCTATTGTGGCCCAGATGACCATGGGAGAGGTAAGATGGTGTTTATAACAAGGTGCTTCGGTACTTCCACCAATAAACCTCCAAGTGAGTCCCTAATTGTTATAGGTTGTGTTATGGGGGGTGGAGGTGGGGAGGGGCTGGAGAAGGACTAATTAGGAGCAATAGCTCGCTCCTTGGGAAATAAATGGAAAAAACATTCTGTTAGCTCAGTTGAAACCCCCAAACAGCCAAGCAAAGCCAAGAAAGCCAGTCCAGAGGAAAGGACCTGGGGAGCAATCCAACTTCCTCTTACAAAGGGATGGGGGAAACAGAGACAGGGCTGCTACAAGCCCAAAGTGAAAGAATCCTGAGAATGATGGCGATCAACTAGGAGATGTTTTTGTGTTGCCCCACTTACCTCAAACAAGAACGTGAGTCTTCCTGCCCCATTCCCTGTGTTAAGGTAAAGCTATGAAAGGTCATCCTGGCCATGCAAACTTTGGTTGCTAATGAAGATGGGGCTTCTCTCAAGGAAGATGGTGACCCCCCATCACTGGAAGTCCTAATTGATTGACTCTCCCTACCCAGGACCTAATGAAACCCAAGTGGAAGACACAGTGTCTGTGTATATCAGGGATAGAACAGGACCCTTGGCCAACCTCTGGACAAATGGGGAATACTGACTTGAGGAATACTACCACAGCGTTCAGTAGGCATTTATCCAGCTCCTGCTAGGTGCCAGACACTGCACCAGTTGCTGGGTATATTAGAACAAGACAGATGGACATGATACTTGCCTGTAGGCAGCATATGGGAGAGATACTGAGCCCTGTTTTGGAGACACAGGAAAGCCATTTAGGTTGACATGATGTTTGAGCCACCTGGTCTGCAAATCAAGACTGGAGGACCTGCTTCCCTATAATTCACACGTGGGTAATACAGGGATGGAAGGAGAAAGAACACGACTGCCCTCCCCTCATGCACGCTCAGTTGGGCTGAGTGGTAAGTCCTAGCTAGACTGGGTCAGAAAAGACTCTGAGCTGAGAGGATGCCTAGTGTTTGTTGATTTCTTCCTGCCTCCAATAAAAATTAAAACAACAAATTTCCTTTCAGCATGTTACAATCAAACAAGCTGAACATTGCTGGTGCTGGTGAGGGACATCTAGAAGCAGAACTTAGAAAAGACTAATGTGAAGGGTGACCACCCTTCCCAATTTATGCCTGTTGTTCTAGTATCATTATTAATGTGTACACATTCCACTCTCAAAAGTATCCCTAATATGGTATGTTTACAAACATTTAGGACATCTCCATGCTCATTTCTATTGCCTTGGTTTAAGCCTCCATCAACTCTCACCTAGATTATTGTGGTAACCCCAACTGGTCTCCCAGATTCCGTCATCGTTGTAACAATAATAGCTAATTTCATTAGAAACTTACTATATGCGAAACGCTATGCTAAGACTTTACAAAGATCACTTAAGCGACACACTCATTACGACGTAGATAGTCTATGAGCACATTTCACAGATGATGAACCTGAGCCACAGAAAGGTTCAAGAACTTGCTTAAGGTCATACAGGGAGCGAGTAGCAGAACCAGGACCTGAACCCAGTCCGTCTAACTCTGAAGTTCATACTCATGAATTCGATTTACTCCCAATCCATTTCCCATCTATACTTCTAAAAAGCCATCTTTCTGAAACATAAATCCATCACTTCACCCTTGATAAAAGCAAGGGTGTCCCTTGCTTTTTGTATCCCTTTGGTACACAATGGCCAGGCCTCTCTCTCCAGCCCCTCCACTGGCCACTGCTGCCCTTGAACCCCATGCTTCCACCATGCCAGATTTCTTGCAGTTTCCATAATACACTGTGTGTTTAGATAGTGCAAGGACGTTGCACATCCTTCACTCTATTCAAATACCTGTACTTGCATTTTCTACCTGTTGCTCTCATGATACGTGTCCTTACTGAGGGAGTTCTTCTATGCTACCATTGTGCCCTGCGTGTATCCAGTTTACAGCATTTCTCACACTACTGTAGTTGCTTACCTGTCTGTTTCCTTGGTGGGACTATGAGAAGAGATACCATTTTATATTAAAGTTTTCTGATTGCCAGTAAGAGAAGCTGACTCTAATTTAAACCAAAAGGAATTTATTGGAAAAATATGAGCTGGCTCACGGCCTCAAAGGGACAGCTGAAAAGTCAGTCTTGGAATGCACTGACACCAGAACACCTCTGGGGATTCAGGTAAGGATGGCTAATTGAACATTTCGTCAAATGCCGCAGCAGGCTGGGTGGTTTCCCCAAAGGAAATTAGGGGCTGTTACAAAAGAACAATTAGGGGAATGGATGTCTCGTGGCTGATAATAACAAATGTCCACCACAGTCTGACCCTGTGTTCAGAGAGGCACTCTGCCATGGCCTCAAGCATCCCTGTATATCCTTGCTGAGGAAGCCAGATTTCAAGGCCTCGCTGTCCTCTGACCTTGAGCCATTTGTGCAGCTAGTCACATAGGCAGTTAAATAGATCCAGGTGACTAACACATGACTACCTTACAATGACTTGCTCTTGGGGAAGGACACTGGTTTGGTTACTGTCGAGTTACTGTTTGCTGAGCCCTTAGACCTGGGTTCCTCAGCTGCAATGTAATCCACTGCAGGCATAGCCCTCACCTGGGCCCATCATGTTGCCCTGTGGGGACTGGGGGCCTGGCGCTGCCATGCTGATGCTCCTGTTGTTTGCTGTGCTGTTATAACAAACTGTTTTGTTTTGATCCATTGACTCCTTTTTTTTTTTTTTGGCTGCATTGGGTCTTCGTTGCTGTGCGTGGGCTTTCTCTATTTGTGGCGAGCGGGGGCTACTCTTCGTTGCGGTGCACAGGCTCCTCATTGCGGTGGTTTCTCTTGTTGTGGAGCACGGGCTCTAGGTGAGCAGGCTTCAGTAGGTGCAGCACGCGGACTCAGTAGTTGTGGCACGCAGGCCCTAGAGCCACAGGCCTCAGAGTTGTGCCACGTGGACTCAGTAATTGTGGCACACAGGCTTGGTTGCTGTGCAGCATGTGGGATCTTCCCGGACCAGGGATCAAACCCTTGTCCCCTGCATTAGAAGGCGGATTCTTAACCACTGTGCCACCAGGGAAGTCCCGATCTATTGACTCTTGCTGTCTATTTTGGGCAACTTTGAGCTTTTGGTAAGTCCATCTGATTGCTTCCTTAGTCGTTTTCTTTGGAGTCATTTCTTTGTTTCTCCTTGCCATCCTCTGTGAGACCTGGGTTCTTCTCTGATACTGTCCAAACCCCTCGTATACACTCTTATTCTATAATTATTTTCAGTATTAAAAATAATCTTCAACTAACATAATGCCTGTGTTTGGGGTGGGGTGGGGTGGGGGAATCTCTCTTTATAGGGAAAACACAAAGCCTCCTCAATTACTGCATCCATTTCCAAATTTGGGTTCACTGGGCAATGTCTATTCTTCCCCTGGTTTGTTTCTATCTTGCCTTTATATTCCAAAAATTCTATATCAAATGGTAAATTGAAGTGCTCCAAATACACCCTATGTATAATAATGAGAGAAGGAATAACATAAATGATATATTTCACCACAAAGAAAGAAATACAGGTGGAAGTTCTTGTTTCTGCATCTTGGTAACCAGACAGTAGCTAGTATTTATGACCTTCCATTTCAGGTACATCTCGCTTTAACGAGCACCTCAGCCAGCCGGGATTCTTCTCTTAGTAGGGAGACCACAAAAACTTAATTCCTGAAAAACCTAAGCCCTCGCTGGTCTTGCTGTGTAGGGTCATGTGCTCTTCTGTTAACTGAGCATGCTGTAAAAAGGCATTTCAAGGAACATCTGGGTTCCACTCCTACTCCTTGCTGCCCGTATCATGTAGAAGCAACACTTTTTGCCTTCGATAGTGAGTCAGTGCTCTCAAACAACTCCAGAACCCCCTTTTATACATAATCGCCATGTTCCCCTAATGGCAAGAGGAGCCCAAAATAGCAGCATCAGGCTCAGTTTTCAATCAGTGGAATGATTTTTGTGCCTCTGGTGCAATCATTTCCATCCTTAGGTATAAAAATCTCCAAACTTTGGACCTGCAACTTATGAACATTTTCCATACAGCTCTTTCTTTGGAAACTTCTGCAGGATGCACTCCATTAAAATTCCTCAGAAGGAGGAAAACATGGACCCAGGAAAGGGTTGGGTTCAATGTAGGAGAGAAGTGAAGGAAATCCAAGATGTCGATGAAGGGAGAGCCTGGAATGACAGCAGAGCAGTTAGTTCTTATTGGAACTAAATGTGCCTAAATGTGTCTCACACTGGTTTAATACCTGATGTGCTTGAATGTAATGAGAGGAGGTGTACACATATGGCAGAGCTTAGGGGTATATTAAGAATAGTATATAAAACCAAGCAACCAAAACGATGCTATAATTATTAACTCCAAGAAGAAAAATTGTACTGAAAAGAAATAGAATTCAAGTATATGCTTTGTCTGTGACTATTCATAATACTATGTACATTTAGATAGAATATAGATTTAATCAAAGATAGCAAGAGCTGTATTTGGAGGATGGGTGAAAGTCAATTGTGTAGAGGTTGGGGGGAAGGTGTGGGAGAGGAGGGAGGTGATAAAGAGTACATCTTCATCTTTTATAGTTGGAAATCAGTAGCTAATACCCAAAACTGAAAAATCAAGAAGTAACAATGTAAGTGTGTTTTTGAGAGATCTGAGGATAACTATTCAAAGAAATATCTAAAAGAGTTTATTTATTTCTGAGAAATGAAATGAATGAGGCAATGGAGCGTATGTGGACAAGTGACTGCTTTTTTTTTTTTTTTTTTTGGCTGTGTGACATGTGGGACCTTAGTTCCCCCACCAGGGTTCGAACCCACATCCCTGCAGTGGAAGCATGGAGTCTTAACCACTGGACTGCCAAGGAAGTCCTGTGACTCTGCTGTTTTTGATAACAGGCCTTGATTTGACTTTGTATACCATGTTCATGTAAAATGCTGATGAAAATAATTTAAAGATGAAGATAAAATAGAAATTATGCAGGAGAAACTTGCATCTTGCTATGCCGTTTATGAACAGAAGTATTGGCTGTACAGCTGAGGTCCCTCTGTCACCCTCCTCAGTTAATCAGTTAGGTCCTCAGTTCCTTGAACCCCAGAGGTGATGATTATTATCCTGAATTTGCTGCTTATAATTTACAATTAAAAAAAATTTATATATATATATATATATATATATATATATATATATATATATATATATATATATCTCCTTCTAGAAGCCTCCCTGCCCTTTTGTAATACCTCTAATCCTCCCTCCCCTTGAGTGTAGGCTGGATTTAGTGACTTGCTTCTAATGAATAGCAAGTCACTTTCAAAGTTGGATTATAAGTCTGTACTTCCATTTTGCTGTTCTCATGTGCTTGCTCCAATAGGGAAGACCACCTGGCCAGGAAACAAGGGTGGCCTCCAACTAGCAGCCAGCGAGGAATTGAGGCCCTCAGGCCAACAGATGGTAAAAAATTGGATCCTGTCAACATCACGGGGTGAGCTTGGGAGTGGATCTTGCTCTAGTTGAACTGTAGGGTGATGGTGCTCCTGGCCAATACTTTGATTACAGTCTCATGAGAGACCCTGGGCCAACACCTTGACTGCAGCCTCATAAGAGATCCGGAAGCAGAGACCCCAACTAAGCCATGCCTGGATTCCTGTCCCATAGAAGCTGTGAGATAATAAATGTGTGTTTTGGGGATAAACATATGAAGTTTTGGGAGTAACCTATTATGCAGTAATAGATAACAGATAGATATGTATATCTATATATATCATTAGGTATCTCTATATCTGTCCATATATTATATCTGTATATCTATCTACCTACCTACCTACTTAACCTACCACCTACCTATCTTTGAGTGGTTTGTAGGTGGTTTTACCCACATGCATGTTTCAGATAGGGATAAAATGTTTAGATAGATGATGTTATATTCTGTATGTTCCTCTGAAACAGTTTTCTTACTCAATATTGAATCTGAGGCATTCCATTTTGACTGGCAGACTACACAGTAGCCTTTTGGGTCCCCTCACTGGTGTTAACTCAGAGTCCGCATGGTCCCTGAATGTTTGTGCGTTTCCCTTTTACGAGGGCACATTATCCTTGTCAGTGGCTTAAAGTCTTTTTGGAGATGCCCAGGAGAAAGATTCATAGTAGGTGCTGTATGGTGTTTATAACAGGGTCCTTGGTTAAGGGTTCCAGCCTTCCCTTCATTTGAGGAGCTCTGGGTCTGAGTATTGACTGAGGCTTGAAAAGTTGTGAGCAGCCATGATTCTGTAACCATATTCCTCAGAGCTAACTATCATCATTCTTTTGATGATGCAAATGACCTTAGTCACTGCCTATCAATTTTATTCCTAGAGACCTTAAGTCAACCCTGATGTTTTTAGTTGTCAACAACCAAGTCTCACTAGTTCGAGCATAAAATGAACATTGGATAGGCTATCCGATAGCTGACACACTCTCCAGAAAGGTAAGAGAGAAATGGCTTGAAGGCTTACGCAGCCGGGACAAAGAATGATGGCCCAACCACAGCAGGACTGCTCCAACAAAGACCCCACTCCCCACCATTGCACATACACTACAGCTCCCACCAGTGACCCTGGGCCTGGAGTCTTCTAAAATCAGACACTTCTACTGCCACCTGGCCCAGAAAACGAGACTCTGTGCAGTGCTGGCTTCCTTATGTTCTCACTCCCAAGCAAGTGAGTCTGCTTGGGAGAACCCAGGTTGCAGGATGTACCTGAGCTGAAACAGAGTCTAGCTAAGTAAGGTCTGGCTTCCTCCCAGGCGAAGTAAAACTCACAAAGTGTAAATCCCCAAGTAGAAGTACCAGCAGCCAGAAGCCATGAAAAATGTCCCCAAAGCACCCTTAATTAATTAACTACAGACCCAGATCTCAAAAGGTCAAACCATTCTCAGCTCTGGTTACCAAGCCTGACTATGCTTCTGCTCCTTGAGTGCTCCCCAGAATCCTCTTTTCCCCACTGAGATCTCCACTGGAGCCCATTTACTGGCTTGCAGAGAGCCTATTAAACATTCTAATGCTTTCTCAAAACCTTGGAGATGTACAAGTATTCAGGGTCTTCTCAAAGGACAGAGTTGGATGAGGACAGGTACATGATAGATGAGTCAGTATCCTTGCCTCCCAGAGCCTTTGAGTTCCTCTTTCTACATTGTATCAAGGAATATCTGGCCTCTCACTGTTCTTTTTTTTTTTTTTTTTTTTTATGGGGGATTTTTACACTGAAAGGACATTTGCCATCACTTGTATATTTTACACATTTTTTAAAATGTTTTTAATTTAATTTAATTTTTTTATACAGCAGGTTCTTACTAGTTATCTCTCATTGTTCTTTAATGTGAACTGGGTTGAATGCAAGCTCACTTTAACCAACACAGGAAACTATTAGAAACATACAGAGCTGTGAGAAACAGCACAATCATTACATAATCTCTGGGAAGAGCACCCATATCAATAAAATCAATCCTATCTAAAGTTATGTTCTCCCTCTTGGATGGAGTGCCTTAAAATTTATTCTAATAGATATTCCCAGACTTTACAGATACAAATTGTCAAATTTCTACAATATGTTTTCCTGGGTAAATACTTTCTCTTCCCTACATTTATTTCTACACTTATCTACCCAACACCCACTGGACATCGCAGAATCGAATTCCTGTTATCAGCCTCCTAACATTGAGGGGAATTTTTAGCGTCCTCCTGCGAGAAGGGAAAGGCTTCCTCTCACAAGGGATAGGCAGTGGGAAATTTCCAGAAGGATTTGAGGATTTGGGTCTTCCAAGTCTTGTCAGCTATTCCTGTTGCAGTCTTTAGAGATTCACTCTGTTTCATTGTGCCTCTCTTTTACATAAAAGACTGGATTGAAGCTGTGACTTTGGCAGTCTTCAAAATTCAACAACCCGAAGAACCAGATTTTGAGTTCTTTGAAACTTTTTTCTCTTTCTTTGAGTTATTCAGAGTCACCAGAAGCACCCATTGTACCCCAGTGTCCTGGAAGTCTTCATACCCATTATATTGTCCTAAGGCAGCAGCCACCTCGTTCTCCAGATGCCCTCAGCCAACAAATGGTCCTCATTATCAACAACTTATAATTTAATTAGCTGTGGGCCATTGACAGTTAACTTCCCCTCCCACAATATTGCTGGAATCTTGCTGCATTCTATTCCATCTTGTTAGGGTAATCAACTCCCTGGGGACCTATAACCTGCAATCCACTCTGTAGTACCAATTTCGGTATCAGAGTCCTTTAGCTGCAAGCAATAGGAACTACTCTATCTTCGGCAGAAAAAGCTTGGGTTTTGTACCCCCCACCCCATGCCATTGGAGGCTGACTCACAGAATCAGAGACAGTTGGAGAAACAGGCTTAGAAAATGCAGACCCAGAGCAGCACCAAGGAGGTAGGACTTGGATTTAATGTACACTTTGTTTGGGACACTGTCACTGGCTTTAATGTCTCCGCCATGTTTTCTGTCCTTGTGGTTTTCCATTTAACATTCAATGACCCAGGAACCTAGCTTTGGCCTTGTACCTACCTGTGCCAGTTACCTTCCCTTTTCTCTCCAAACCCACTCTCTCCCTTCTCCACCCTCTCCATGCCCCAGAACGCCTGTGGTTCCTGCCTGTTGTACAAGTTGATCTGTATAGCCTACATCAAAGGGCCCATTGCCTGTGGTCTCCAGGTGGGTTTGGCCAGTGGGAAGTCCGGGTAGGAGATCAGAGGGAGAGGGGAGGATGGGGTCAAGACAATTATTCCCTCCCTTGTAGTAGCATAAGGCTGGCTGTGTGTCCGTCAACAGAAGGAAACTGCTCCTCTCATGGCAGCCTCTTCCAGTCAACTATCTCTTTCTGGTTCCAGTTACCATTCCCTCCCCTCACCCTTCAGGTCCACTATGGACTTAGCTAACTGGATGCTCCCTCCTGAATTTTATATCTTGAGCAAGGATGTCGCTCATCCCCACAAACGAAGGTGTGGCGGTGGGGGCAGCATCCTGACCAGGTACTGCTGGCTATGTGACAGGGGCGGGGCATCCATCCAGCTTATTGCTCCTGTTTTGATTCCTGACAAGAACCCAAAATCCCCCGAGTCTGGTTCCCTTAACTTTCAGCTGTTGTCAAGACCTCCCAATAGTCTTCCAAAGAATTCTCTTTGGCTTAGGTTGGCCTGTCATTTCATGTGTCTACAACCATGAAGTCTAATTGATGTGCCGCTATCCCCAGAAAAGTGGATGCTATGTAAACACGGCAACCACAGGTGTCTTATTCATTTGTGTTTCCTCCAGTGCCTGGTTCCTGCCAGGTACCCAGTTAAAGGTTGTTAAGTAAATCCATTTCTGTCACAGGCAGCTCTGGCTGCCCCATGTTGTTCCTCCCCGCAAACGAGGGAAGAAACTACAGCCTTTGCTGAATGAACTTAGTGAAATTGACTTCCCAGAGACTATTTCTTAGATGAAAATAACACAACATAAGGGATTGGTAAAGCTTTTAATGGCCAATAAACACATCATTTAAAAGGGAGAAGGGATAAAACGTTGTTATCCAGAGTCATTTAGAGCCCACCAGGACACGACATTTGCAAAAAACAATCCCCCAAACAATGTAAGAATGCATCTTCAAGTTTCTGAAATGGAATTCAGAGAAAAGAGAAAATGTCCTCAAGGAATAATACCAAGATGGACCCACTTAAAATGTGTGATGGAAGTGAGATGAAAGCTTCACAAATGCCCTCGTAAGTCTCAAGAGAAATAATCAACAGCAGGTCCATTAAGACTCTAGTGATATTGATGAGACAGCAAGTAGGGGAAGCAGAGAACCTGGGGACAGTGAATATGTAGAAATGAGAGGTCCTGACCTGCATCCTGGGGCCACCGAGGGATCCACTAATGAACTCTCAGAACCACAGGCCATTGATTTAGAAAACAAAACAAAACATGTCTCATCTTCAGCAAGAATCCTGTCCGTCAGTTTAGCCAGAATCCTCCTTACCCCTGATGCTTCCTCTTAGTAATTTTCCATCCACTTCTCCTCACCCTGCTCCTTGGCTATAAATTGTCACCTATCCATCCTGCATTCAGAGTTGAGCCCGATCTCTCTCCCCAGCTGCAAAATTCCATTGCGGTGGTCCCTCCACCTGTTGTGTTAGTCCCCCCACCCCTCTTGTCCCAAATAAAGTCTTCCTTATCTTGCTTAAAAAAAAAAAAAGCCCACAAGGGGTCAATCTTGAGAAATCCAAGACTATGGCTTCAAAAGAAAAACAACCACTGAGAATGGTAAAGCTTCATAAAATGAGCATTTTAAATGAAAATCTAGGGGCTTCCCTGGTGGCGCAGTGGTTAAGAATCCGCCTGCCAGTGCAGGGGACACGGGTTCAATCTCTGCTCTGGGAAGATCCCACATGCTGTGGAGCACCTAAGCCCGTGCGCCACAACTACTGAGCCTGTGCTCTAGAGCCGGTGAGCCACAACTACTGAGCCCGTGTGCCACAACTACTGGAGCTTGCGTGCCTAGAGCCCGTGCTCCGCAACAGGAGAAGCCACCGTAATGAGAAGCCCTTGCACCACAACGAAGAGTAGCCCCTGCCTGCCACTAGAGAAAGCCCGCACGCAGCAACGAAGACCCAATGCAGCCAAAAATAAATAAATTTATATATTAACAAAATTACCAATGGCAATTAAAAAAAATAATAAATGAAAATCTAGAATTATTAAGGCTAAGGCCACTTTCAGGAGCTATAACTTGAATGGAAACAACCAGAAATACAACAATCTAGAAATACACCGAGAGAGGATGGTTCAGGTTTTCGAATCTGTCTCTGATTCCTGCCTGACTTAGGATAAATCAACTCATTTCCCCATTGGAGACATACGTTTTTTTTATTATGCCCCCAAGCAAAACCCTGTTTTTGGATGTTAATAGTTGCAACAATAACCGGGAACACACCATGTGTCCATGACAAGCAAAGAAGTAGTCATAATTTATTCTAAGTTGGTCTTATAGCCCCGTAAAGTCTCCACACTGCCTTGCACAAAGAACAAAAGGAATTTCTGTCATATCTATCCCTCCCCTCACCACCATTCAAGGGCCTTGCCTAGTTGCAAGAAGAATGTGGCAACTAGTGGTATCGGATCATCACACATGCGCACTCGGGACATCCCATTTGTAAACGCTTTGAATTTTTCAAATTGTCTCCACTTCTACAATCTAATGTAATTTTCCCAATTGTGTGAGATAGCCGTTACTTTGAACTGTACCTTACAGGTGAGAAAAGTAAAGCCCAGAACAGCTTGGCAGGAACTTTGGGCAGCTTGTGAGTCTCAAAGTCCAGAGGGCAGTAGGGCCAATGGCCTCTGGGCCTCTTCTCGTAAGTGTCAGTCCCTCTTGCGCCCATTTCTGTCAGCCGTCATCACTGAGACCTTTGGTTGCAGGCTCAGCCCAGCCTAGTTGCTAAACCAGGGGCCCAGCCCAACCCCAAGACCCGGATTCTTGACGATGTAGCAGAACGAATGACTGGCGCCAGGTGGCGCCACACTACAGCCTGGACCCTAGTGGATTGGATCTGCACCTCCCAGCCCCTTGGCTGAGTAGGCTAACCCCAGGTATTTTATTAACTTCAGAAGAACGCCACAGCACCTGATTGACTATTTGGGACCTCACTTGTCAAACTATAGTGGGCTTTCACTGTTTTTCAGAAGCCAGTTCAATACACCTTCAAGGGTATTTTTTTTTTTTTGTAACTACTGCATTCTGAGTACAGGTCTCTGATTAGCTTTCATTCTGACTTCTAGGAGTCATACACAAGCATTTACATATTAGAATGTATATTTTTATTATAGTTCTTCCTTTTATATGACAGTTGAGCTAGCACATCGATTTTGAAAACCTATATGTGTATATATTTATATTTATATATGGTATAATCACTGTATTTTATTTCAGAACAGCAGAAGAGGTGTTACGAAATATTTGCCATGAAAAGGGGACTTGGGTCGGACAAGGTTGAGGACCATCATACGGGAGTATTGACCTTCTCCTGGATATTTCCTGGTTGACTTGATGATACTTGAACAGACAACTTTAAGCCTACTTTGCTGTCTCTACTTTCTCCTGCTCTCACCTCACCCTGGGGCTGCTCCTTTGCTCTGCTGTTCCCACACCTCCGTAGCTCTCAGGGAAGCAAGTCCCTGACAGCATCACTCGTGCCCTGGTGCAATCCCATGAGTGCCATCGCTCCCTCCTAGGCTCTCTCCCGCCCTTTCCCAGCCCCTCAGCTACATCCTGCCTGTTCTGCCCTCACTCCAACTCACTTCTCATCTCCAATCTCTTCTGGACTGTCCGTCCAGGTGAGATCTTGGGCTGTGCTATCTCTCCTGATGGCCCTTTAAATGTCCTTATCTCTAGTTGGAGATGCATCCTGTTCTCATGGAATAATCTTTGTCAATTCAACCTGGAGATCTGAAAAACGGTGAGCCCAGCTGAGCTTTTCTGCCTCTGCAGAGGCAGTGCTCTGATCAATAAGGGCTTCTACTCTTGAAGATTTTTCTTACTGTTGTTTTCCCTGAGCTGATTACTCATCCCTCTGGCTGCCTGTCTCCTTTTGGGGGTGGTGGGTAATTTGTGAGAACACACGCAATTATATTAACTTGCTTTCTTTATTATCAGGCCATACCCAGGTTTTCTGTTTTCCCTATCCTTTGGCCACCACGTAACCTCCTTCCTGGTTAGAGTGTCACTAGTTAAAATTTTGCTGTTAAAAAAATATATGTATTTACTGTGGATGTCAGAGGGAGTAATTCTGTGACATGCTTCTTTGCAGAGTCTGCTGATAATCCACCAATATCCTTCATCCTTAAATAATAAATAATAGAACTCTACAGTTCTACATGGGCTCATGGCCACCCAGCTAAAAGCTACATTTCCCAGCTTCCCTTGTATCTGGATGTGGCCATGTGACAGAATTCCAACCAATGGGATGTGAGCAAAAGTGATTATGCCATTACCAGGCCATGCCCTTAAAAGGAAAGAGTGTACACTCCCCTTCCCCTTTCCCCTTCTCACTGGCCAGGATGCAAACATAATGGTAGGAGCTGGAGCAACCACCTTGGAACCCACCTGTTGAGAATAGCAGAGATACTCTTACCAGCTATGGACTGCTTACCTTTGGACCACTATGTAAGAGAGAATCAAAATTCTGTTTTGTTTAACTCACTGTATTTTGGGGGCTTTTGACTACCTAGATTATACTCTAAGTAATACAGCTTCATGTTACTACCTTTACCCAGGAGCCTGTACTTCCTTATTACTTGTACTTATTTGTGTTTTCTTATTTCAATTTTTTTTTTTTTTTTTTTTTTTTTTTTGTGGTATGTGGGCCTCTCACTGTTGTGGCCTCTCCCGTTGCGGAGCACAGGCTCCGGACACGCAGGCTCAACGGCCACGGCTCATGCGCCCAGCCGCTCCGCAGCATGTGGGATCTTCCCGGACCAGGGCACAAACCCGTGTCCCCTGCATCGGCAGGCGGACTCTCAACCACTGCGCCACCAGGGAAGCCCCTTATTTCCAATTTTATGTTTTATGTCTTTCTTTTTTTTTAAATTTAATTTATTTATTTATTATCTTCGGCTGCATTGGGTCTTTGTTGCTGCGCATGGGGTTTCTCTAGTTGCGGCGAGCGGGGGCTACTCTTCGTTGCGGTGCACGGGCTTCTCATTGTGGTGGCTTCTCTTGTTGTGGAGCATGGGCTCCAGAGTGCGTGGGCTTCATTAGTTGAGGCACGTGAGCTCAGTAGTTGTGGCGCACGGGCTTAGTTGCTCCGCGGCATGTGGGATCTTCCTGGACCAGGGCTCAAACCCATGTCCCCTGCATTGGCAGGCGGATTCTTAACCACTGCACCACCAGGGAAGTCCCAGTTTTTTTTTAAAATAGTGACACGTATTTAAATGGAACATATTTACCATGAAGATAATAAAGCTTAAGCTTCAGGGTTCCTTAATCACATGGGCTATTCCAAGGCCCTAGGAGGACCTCCAGCAATTTTGTATCATACTTTTGTAGGATATTAAAATTTCATTTTTTATGCTCCAGCATTTTTTTTAATTGTGCTAAAAGACACACAATGTAAAATTTACTATTTTAACCATTTTTAGGTTTACAGTTCAGTGGCAGTACATACATTCACATTGTTGTGCAAACAACACCACAACTAATCTCTGAGTCCTGGTCATCTTTCCAAACTGAAACTCTGTACCCATTAAACAATAACTCCTGACTCACCCCTCCTTCCAGTCTTTTTTATTTTTAAGAGTCTCCAAAATTGTATAAGCTTTAAATCCCACAAAACCTGGGCCCAGCCTCAACTGACAACCAGATATCCTGATCATTCTTTTTTTTTTTTGATGTGGACATTTTCAAAGTCTTTATTGAATTTGTTACAATATTGCTTCTGTTTTATGTTTTGGTTTTTTGGCCCTGAGGCATGTGGAATCTTAGCTCCCTGACCAGGGAGGGATTGAACCCGCACCCCCTGCATTGGAAGGCAAAGTCTTAACCACGGGACCGCCAGGGAAGTCCTTCCTGGTCATTCTTGAGCAAGCTTTTGAAATGATACCCAACCCTGCCCAAGTGACTTTAGCCTCAAACCAAAGGACAATCAACATAGTCGAGGAGACTCTCACCAAAGTGCTCATCAGTAAATGTGCAAAAGTCAACAATTGTGACAGCATCAACATCAATGTATACACAGAAAAACAAAACCAATAAGTTATTCATATTACTGGAATATATATTTATACAACTTTTTCCAGAAATTATGTTTGTCATTCTTAAGGTCCAACTTGATTGTAAATTAACCCTATTTTCTTCATTGCTTAGAATTATTGGTAAATAGTACCATAATTTCCTGTAAAATTTGTCCAGTAGAGTAGATAGTCATTTTATATAGTTCTATCAGCTTATTTTAAGTCTGGCTCAAAGTCACAGAAAACCTTTATTTCTTTCATACTTAAAAGAAGTCTGGAGGTACAGAGTTCAGGACTAGTATGATAATTTTATGATTCGCAAGGAATTGGAGCCCTTTTATCTTGCTATGCTATCATCCTTGACATGCCACTTCATGGCCCTAAAGGGCTGCTCAAGCTCCAGCCATCAAGTCTGTATTCCAGTCAGAAGGGTAAAACAAGGATTGGAAAAGAGCATATCCCCTTCCCATAATGATTCCTCATAGTAATTTCACCCAACACTTGAGTTTACCTCTTTTTTTTTTTTTTTTTTTTTGTCCTATGGCTTACCTAGCTATAAGGGAGACCAGAAAATGTAATATTTATTCCAGAAACTTGTGTCCAACTAAAAACCAACCATTCTATTACTAAAGGAATGGAGAGAATGGATATTGGGACAGACAACTAAGTATCTGTCAAATGTTTTTTTAAAGATTCAGTGTGCTAGTTTTTGAGGTTTGATGGGGGCAGGTAGGAAGGAATAGGAACTTAAGGCACCATTTTATCATTGTTTAGCATTTTGTTTAGAGCTTAAAGCTTGCTTTCTCATAATTAGCTATTTAGACTGGGTGCTAAAAAGCCACCCTCTACACACCACAAAAATGGGCTCAACAGGCTTATAAAGAGAAAAAGTCATCTTCCATATTGAAGGGAATTTTTGAATGTCTCAGTGGCCAAATACATCCAAACCATGTATCTGAGCCAATAAGATTTACTGCTGCAGGTAAGCTTTAACTGTGAAAAGCATCATATCCGCGTATGACTGCCATCACTTTTGTACTGTATGTTGTTTGCAGGGAGATGTAAACCACAGGATGCAGTCTCTGACCCCATCCTTAGAGAATGTTACCATAGAGGACATTTCTCCCGCATGGTAAACAAAAGAAAGCAAGGAACGTGAGTGCAGAAGTTGCTTTAGCCGTGAGGGAGCCGATAGAGCAGGGGCGTAATGGAAACGACTCAGAGAGGGAGCTGAATGAATCAGATAAGGGAAGCCTAGTGACCTTTCAGCCTTCTCCCTGACTTGTTAATGAAACACAAAAATAAACCTCCATGCTTGTACTTTGCATATGTTGGTCGTCAGATTGCTTTTCTAAATTGACTGTATTTAACCTTGATGGTGAATGTACCTTGATGATTAATAGATTCTGGAATTTTGTCCAAACTAGAATGTGATTTCTCCCTGAAATAGACTTGAATAGCAGTCAGGCTGCTTGGTTCTCTGCCTCTGATCTAGCCACCCCAAGATCTGGGCTCTTTCTTCCTGGGCTTGTTGATCCAGCAGAGCTGCTCATTGGGATTCTATTCCTCTCAGCTGGTAGGTACCCTCACCAAGGCAGCCTCTGGGTAAGAAACTGCTTGTTTCTACTGTTCTTCAGTGTGACTTCCTCAGGGAAATAAGGCCCGCAGAAGTAGCCAGCCAGCTGTAGGAGAACACACAGCAGGCACCTAGAGCCCCTCAACTCCTTCCAGAAACAGCAAAGGCTACTGCAGATAAACCAGGGTATGTGGGGCCCACATGGTACAAAGCTCAGGAAGGCTGGGTTTTAAATTGACAACAGCCTTTAAAACTCTTTGGGGGAAAACAAAAATAAAAATAAATTAAAAAATTCTTTGGGGGTAGTCGCATTCAGAGTAAGGGAGGGTTGAAAGGCAGGGAGGGTATTTTCCTTTTAGAAGCAGAAGGAGCTTCCTAACAGCCTTCCTTCTTTGCTTTGTGCCTGGTTCAGTACTTTCTTAGCAAGTTCTGGGGGAGCTCAGGTCCTGAGAAGGGCTGGGGGCTGTCAGGGCACTAAACAAGCTATAAAAGCACCCTGGAGGAAAAGGGAGGCTCCTCTGCATTTCCCTTTCCTGCAGGCCTGCCCTGGTTTTTCATGATGTCATCCATTCATCATTGTGATCTGATTGGTGGTCCCAGGCCTTGGCCAGCTGCCCAAGGCCAGAAGGGAAGAGAGAGATCCCGGGACAAATGCGCAGCAGGCCCCTGAGCATGTGCGGAAATGTTGTCATCAGTTCCACATAGAAAGACTTGGAACAAATCGAAGAAGACAGTCAAAGTCACAAGATCCTATCCAACCTTCCCTTCCCTGAATGCCTGGGAAGAATTCAGGCGCCTCTCTCCTGTGGATAGGGAACCAAATCCTGGAGTGGGCCTGGGTGTGGAGGAGGGACTGCTCTGCCAGATGGTTCATTCTCCAGAATTCAACCTGTTTCCTGAATCGGTGGTGTTTGAAAGCAACTTTGTCCAGGTACTCTTGGGCCGCTCAGAATGGCACTCCTTGATTCCTCTAAATCTGTTCCCACAATGTGACGGAGAGTCTGGCCCTGGAACTGGAGTGGAGTGACAACTGAGGCAAAGAGAGGAACCTAAGGCAAGGATACCCCATCTGACCCTGACTTTGCAGAGCTCCAGATAGGTTTTCTCCTGCAGTCACTCTGGGGAGAGAGGTCAAGTGTTGTCTGCTCTGAGTGGAGGATTTGGTAGCTTCCTCCCTCAATTTACTTCCTCCTCCAGGCTGTCAGCTCAAAGCAGATGAACAAAGAGGCAGTAAAATGAGCTGCCCTTTGAGGGTTCGGAACAGAAATGTTGGTGGGTGAAAGAATAGGAGCTGGATGCCCGGAGAGATCTGGGCTCAGAGTCCGGTCCACTGCTTTCTTATCAGGAGGTGTCATCAGGAAGGTGACCTGCACACCCTGAATCCCAGTTTCCTCTATTGTAATAAGAGTGGGACTGACCTGGCTGTTCCATGAAACACAGGAGGCAAAGGCTTTAGTGCAATGGCACTCAGTGCATTTTTGTTTCCTTGTCTGGGCTCCCCTCAGGCCAGATGGAACCCAGAATAAACAGAACTTGGAAGTTACAGGGACCTGACAGTGCAGAAAAGGTGCAGGAGATAATAGGGCCCCTCAAGAAAGTGCCAAAGGATAGGTTTTTCAAAGAAAATCCAGGAAACAGTCTGGGGAGGATTCACAGAAGTGTGACACACGTCAAGGAACTCTTGTGGGCAATCGCTAATAGTAGGTAAAGTAAATACTGGTACAGTTGTTTAACCAATATAGGTTAAAACTGTGGTTCCCAACAAGCGATGATTTTGCCCCTGCCACCAGGGGGCATTTGGCAATGTCTGAAGACATTTTGGGTTATCGCAATTTGTATGGGGGGAGGGTGGAGATTGCTCCTGGCATCTATTGGGCAGAGGCCATGGACGCTGCTAAATATCTTACAATGCACAGGACAGCTCCTCCCCCAAGCAAAGAATTATCCAGCCCAAACTGTGAATGGTGCTAAGTCTGAGAAACTCTCGCCTAAAGCGTACTGCTGCTTCTGCCGGTGCTCAGACTGTACCCTGGGGGTGCTGCTTTGCAGGTCAAAAAGAGCAGGAACTGGATAGGCATCTACAAAGCCTCCAACACCACGGCCCTTGGGGTGACCTCCTCTGTGCCCTGCCTGCCTCTTCCCAACATCCTCTTCATGGCCAACGTCAAATGGCACCATGGGCAGAGCCAGACATGGAACCAACCAACTATAGCCCCCAAGATCATCCTGAAGAGGTAAGCATCCTGAAGGGGGGCAAAGGGGGGCCATAAAGTAGACAGGAGTGAGGGCCAGTCTACATGCCCTCTTTCCTTCTCGCTGCATTCACTGCACTGAATTCTTAGGAAATCTCTCCACTTGGGACCAAGGGGCAAGGAAGCCAGGCAGTCTGGCAGATGAAGCACTGGCTGGGAGATGCAGGTTCTAGTCCTTATGCAACTAACTAGACTCAACTAATTTTTGAGTCACAAGTTACTTGCTGCATTGCAGTCTTCCTACTGGGAAAGTGAGTGGAACGAAGTCTCACTTGGAGCTGTAACATTATGCTTGTCGGGGATGAAACGGCCCTTTTAGATGTTTGAGCCTCTTCTGTAGGATATCTCAGGAATCTCTAGGTATTCCCAGAAGTCCAAGTAAACCCTTCATTGCTCCATGTTGCTTCAGTGATAGACCTCTCCATTATGTTCTAGGTACACCTATGGCAAGTACAGCCCAGACCCAGCTGACTAATACTAGATCCAAAGCCAGCTCCTGAGTCTTAGCTCCTTTGGGAAGAGTAATGGAGGCATTGAGGTCAATAAATGGACAAGCTGGACAGTGGGACCCAGCTCCTGTTGTGCTCTCAAGAAGGAAATTGAAAAGCCCTATGATCCCAGCTACCTTACTCCCAGGCTGTCCCTCTCAAGCAGGATCCAGGGAACACCAGCATGAGAATCATGGCAGGATGGGTAGAGGTTAGAATGCAGATTCCAGGGGCTCACCCCAGACCTACTGAATCTGAATCTTTGGGGTTATCTTGAGGTATCTGCATTTTAAACAAGCTCCCCAGGTGAATCTGATCTCCCCAAAGTTTGAGCACCACTGTGCTAAGCATTCTGTCTCCTACCCACCAAAGCCTCGGTTCTGAAGGAGACACTCCTCATTTTAATGAAGACAGGGTTGGATCAGAAGCAATATGTGTCTTCCCTCACGCCTTCAGGATTCTCCCTTTGAAGTTTGTGGAGCTCCAGGTCTGTGACCGCTTTCAACGTGTCCTGCGGTTGAGGACAGTCACGGAGAAGATCTACTACCTGAGGCTCCACCCTGACCATCCTCAGACTGTCTTCCACTTCTGGATCCGACTGGTTCAAATTCTGCAGAAGGGCCTGTCCATCACCACCAAAGACCCTAGGATTCTCGTCACTCACTGCCTGGTACCCAAGAACAGCTGCAGTCCCTCAGGAGACTCACAGGTAAGTGGGCACCATTGGCTCCTCCAGCCAAGGTCAGAGCTGAGCTGTAGAGCTTCAGTGAGCTGATACGGGGGCACCCTGGGAAGCCTTGCCTTAGGCCTTTTCTGACCAGCTTTACTGATTAAAATTCACCTGAGTGCACAGTTCAAATTTTTCAATAAATGTATGGAGTTGTGCAACCATCACCACAATCCAGTTTTAGAACATTTCTATCACCCTAAAAAATTCCCTCATGCCCATTTGCAGTCATTCCCTGTTCCTACTTTCTGCCCTAGGCAGCCACTGATCTGTCTTCAATCTCTACTCATATTTCTGAAACATTTCATATAAATGGAATCCTATAATATATAGGCTTTCGTGTCTGGCTTCTTTCACTTAGCATAAGGTTTTTCAAGTTCATCCATATCATAGCATGGGGCCAACTCTAGGGTAGAGTCACAGATTATCAATAATTTATTCCTTTCAATTGCTGAATAGTATTCAATTGTATAGATATACCATGTTTTATCTATTCACCAGTTGATGGACATTTGGATTGTTTCCAGTTTGGGGCTATTATGAATAATGCTGCTGTGGACATTTGTGTACGAGTTTTTGTATAGATGTATGTTAGGGTATGTTTTCATTTGTCATGGGTAGATTCCAAGGAATTGGAATTGCTGGGTCATATGGTAAGTTTATGTTTAAACCGGCAAACTGTTTTCCAAGGTGACAGTACCATTTTACATTCCCTCCAATAATGCATGAGCGTTTTAGTTTCTCCGCATCTTCACCAGCAATGGTATTGTTGGGAATTCCCTGGCGGTTCAGTGGTTAGGACTCTGTTCACTGCTGAGGGCCTGGGTTCAATCCCTGGTCAGGGAACTAAAATTCCACAAGCCACACGGCCAAAAAAAAAAAAAACAAAAACAAAACAATGGTATTATCTTTTTGTTTGTTTGTTTTTTGCGGTATTCGGGCCTCTCACTGTTGCGGCCTCTCCCGTTGCGGAGCACAGGCTCCAGATGCGCGCGCAGGCTCAGCAGCCATGGCTCACGGGCCCAGCTGCTCTGCGGCATGTGGGATCTTCCAGGACCGGGGCACGAACCCGTGTCCCCTGCATCAGCAGGCGGACTCTCAACTACTGCGCCACCAGGGAAGCCCGGTATTATCTTTTTAATTAAAGTCATTCTAGTGGATGTGTTATGTTTTTAATTAGGGTTTCCTGTCGAGCAACTTTACATGGGCTTATTAGTCATTTATGTATCTTCTTGGTGAAATTTCTATTCAAATCTTTCTTGAAACTTTAAAAAATATATATCTATTTTATTTATTTATTTGGTTGTGCCAGGTCTTAGTTGAGGCAGGCCGGCTTCTTAGTTGCAGCTCGCCTGCTCCTTAGTTGTGGCATGCAGACTCTTAGTTGTGGCATGCATGTGGGATCTAGTTCCCTGACCAGGGATCAAACCCAGGCCCCCTGCAGTGGAAGCGCAGAGTCTTAACCACTGGACCACCAGGGAAGTCCCTTGCCTATTTTTAAATTGATTGTTTTCTTCTTATTGAGTTGTAAGAGTTCTTTGCATATTCTGGATACAAGTCCTTTATCAGATGTATGATTTGTAAATATTTTCTCCTAGTCCGTGAGTTGTCTTTTCATTTTCTTAATGATGTCTTTTGAGGAGCAAAAGTTTAAAATTTTATTTTATTTATTTATTTTATTTATTTTTATTTTTGGCTGCGTTGGGTCTTTGTTGCTGCACGCAGGCTTTCTCTAGTTGTGGCGAACAGGGACCTCTCTTCGTTGCAGTGCGCGGGCTTCTCATTGCGGTGGCTTCTCTTGTTGCAGAGCACGGGCTCTAGGCGCGCAGGCTTTAGTAGTTGCAGCACGCGCTCCACAGCGTGTGGGATCCTCCCAGACCAGGGCTTGAACCCGTGTCCCCTGCATTGGCAGGTGGATTCTTAACCGCTGCACCACCAGGGAAACCCAGAAGTTTAAAATTTTGATGAAATGCAGTTTATCAATTTTTTCTTTTATGGGTCAGGCTTTTGGTGTTGTATCTAAAAACTCTTTGCTCAACCCAAAGTCACTAAGATGTTATCCTATATTTTCTTCTAGAAGTCTAGAAGACTTAGCTCTTACATTTAGGTCTCTGATCCATTTTGAATTAATACTTGTGTATGATGTGAGGTAGGGGTACTTTTTTAAGTACTTTTTTTTTTTTTTTTTAGCATGTGGATATACAACTGTCCTAGTACCATTTGTTGAAAAGCCTATCCTTTCCACATTGAATTGTCTTGACATCTTTGCCAAAAATCAATTGACCATAAATGTAAGGCTCTATTTCTCGCTTCTCAGTTCTGTTCCATTGATTCGTTTGCCTATTCTTGTGCCAATCCCACAATGTCTTGATTAACGTAGCTTTATAGTAAGTTTTGAAATTAGGTGTTGTAAATCTTCCAATTTTGCTCTTTTTCAAATTGTTTTGGCTATTCCAGATCCTTTGCATTTCCATGTAAATTTTAGGATCAACTTGTCGATTTCTACAAAAAAAAAAAAAAAAGCCTGTTGGAATTTTGATAAGGACATGTGGAATTTATATATCAATTTGGGGAAAATTGCCATCTTGACAATATTGAGTCTTTTAATACATGTATATCAAATGTCTTTCCATTTATGTCAATCTAATTTAATTTCCCTTAGCAATGTTTTGTAGCTTTCAGTTTACAAGTTCTATACTTCTTTTGTTCAATATATTCCTAAGTATTTGATTGTTGTTGATACTATTGTGAATGGAATTGTTTTCTTAATTTAATTTTTGCATCAGTCATTGAAAGTGTACAGGAATACAATTGGTTTTTGTGTATTAATCTTGTTTGTCAGTTGTAGTAGTTTTAGTGGATTCCTTGGGATTTTCTACATATGTGCATACATTCATGTCATCTGCGAATAAAGACAGCTTAACTTCATTTCCAGTTTGGATCCATTTATTTGTTTATTGCCTTATTGCATTAGTTAGAACCTTCAGTACAATGTTTAATAGAAGTAGCAAAAGTAGACATCCTCGCCTTGTTCCTGGTATTAGGGGAAAAACATCGAGTCTTTTATTAAGTATGATGTTAACCATGGGATTTTTGTAGATGCCCTTTATAAGGTTCAGGAAATTCCCTTCTATTCCTTGTTTATTGAGAATTTTTATCATGAGTGGGTATTAAATTTTGTCAGATGCTTTTTCTCCATCTGCTGAGATGATCACATATTTTGTCCTTTATTCTATTAATATAGTATATTACATTAATTCACTTTTAGATGTTAAACCAGCCTTGTGTTCCTGCAATAAATTCCATTTGGTTACGGTCTGTATGATCCTTTTTATATATTACTGGATCTGGTTCACTAGCATTTTGTTAAGGAGTTTTGCATCTATGTTCATTAGAGATATTGGTCTGTAGTTTTCCTGTGATAGCCTGGCTTTGGTATCAGGGTAATACTCCCCTTACTGAGTAATTTGGGAAGTGTTCCCTCCTCCTCTATTTCTGAGTTTGTGACAATTGGTTTTACTACTTCTTTAAATATTTGATAGAATTCAGGGAAGCCACCTGGGCCTTTTTGCCCCAGGCCTTATAGTATAATGAACAGAAGCCTGACTTGAGTTACAACACAAAATCCATGAAGGCCGAGATTTTTATCTGTTTTCATCACTTCGACTCCCCAGTGCCTGGCACGTAGTTGATATTCAATAAATATTGAATGGCTATGAGCTGTGTGCACAACTGGGGCATCTCTGGGGTATCACAGGCAACAGGAAAAAAGGCAGTTTTACTCTGGCATAAAAAAGTAGCTCAACGTAGGCTATTTCTTAGAGAAATGAATTTGAAAAACATTAAATTCCTACAATAAACATTTAATCCCCTTCCATTTAAATATAAAACCAAGTAGCATAAGCTTTATTAAAGTTTATATTAATAGGCTATTCAATAACGTATTAAGGTATGTTAATAAGAATAGCTTATCTACTAAATTATGTTTAAAGTTTTCAGGGACAATGTTATTCTCAGGACACCAAAGGATATTTATAACGGTACGGGGGTATAAACAAACAGATATGGCCTCAGAATTGCCTCTCTGCGCAATTGGCATGGCTCTGTCTGATAGGACAGCTGAGTTCTAACCTTTAGGGTCTGGACCATGATATTAGGAAAATGCAGAGAGGCTGAGAACTTACACCTGGTTTTGCTTTTTTCCTCCATCTAGTTAGTGCAGAAGAAACTCCAAGCCTCCCAGCCCAGTGAGAGCCTCGCGCAGCTGATGGCCAAGGGGGAGAGTGAGGCCCTCTCTCAGATTTTTGCCGACTTGCACCAGCACAACCAGTTCAGGTACATGACTCAAATCCAGCCGGCATGACGTCCCCAGATGGTCTGCGCTGGGAGATCCAGAAACCAAGTTATCTTGGTCAATGGGTACAGGGAGGTGCATGAAGTCTTGCCCCTCAGTATCCAGTCTGTATTCTTGACTCAGGGCAACCTTTTCCTGGTCTCTTTGCCTAATTCTTCTCCACAAGCATCGTGGGCTTGACCCCAGAGGAGGAATTTTATAAAAAATGGAAAGTAGCTTCTTCAATATTCAGAATAAATTAGTAACACAGGTGGAAAAGTAAAACCTAATTTCTAAACTAGTTTCTAGTCCTACAGAAAAGTAATCAAAACGTTGTTTAAAATGTCATCATCTGTCACTGGGTTCCATTACCTACTTACCTGGCCTCTGCTTGAACTTTATGGAGCTTCTATAGTCACTTTTTTTTTTTTTTAATGTTTTCTGGAAAGCTCCCTCCTGCAGGCCTGTCTTCTCCATGCCTGAGGAAATGTCCTTACATGTACAGATGACTTAGGGTTGCGTCTTAAGACCGGTTGGTATGAGAGAGACAGAGGTCGAGAGCACTTAGACCACAGGGCACCACGGCCAGAGAGCAAAGATAAAATGGGAACCGGGGTCCTAGTGAACTTGATCTGTGGTGTCAAAGAAAAGGAAGAACAGAAAAAAATTTAGTAAATGTCACCGGAAGAGAAAAACGAGGTGTCAGAGAGAAGGAGATTTTTGTCATAACAGGGACCAGCAACTCAGAGACAGAATTTTAAAAAAGAAAGTTTTCTTTGTGAATGCCAGTAATAAACTGAAAACCAGGAGAGCTCAGAGGATGCAATCTCTCATAATGGGTAAGAGCTCACACAACCCTGGGCCCAAGTCACCACTCTGACTATGAGCCCTTGGGGGCATATTGCTTAACTCTGCTGGGCCTTGGTTTTTACACCTATAAAGTAGAAATTGCGGTACTGCCAGCCTCAAGCAGTTCGTGTCAGGATTAAATGAGCTCACGTGCATCAAGTGCTCGGCCCATCCTCAGCAAATTTACAGGAGGATGTAATAAACTCTCAATTAATATTAACTTGTAGGGAATTCCCTGGCGGTCCTGTGGTTAGGACTCTGCGCTCTCACTGCTGAGGGCCTGGGTTCAGTTCCTGGTCGGGGAACTGAGATCCCGCAAGCTGCGAGGCGCGGCCAAAAAGAAAAAAATTAGCTTGTATTATTAATCCTAACTTGAGCTGGAAGTAGAAAAACTATTAACACAAGAAAAAGACTTGTTCGTTGCCCGCTGTTAAAGAATTTATACTGTGCTTGTCACTCTGTATATCATACAGAGAGCTGTAATGAAGGAAGATGTAAGATGGTAAGATGTCACATTGCTGAGCTGGAGAGCCCTGGACTCTAATGGAGGAAGATACTTGGTATCTAATAGCAAGATATTTTGACTGTCTTAGAATGTTAACTTACAGATTTTCTTTATTACTCTGGGAAGGACGGCTTCTGTTTATACCTCACTGGTCACAATTCACTCACATGGCCACACCCAGCTGCAAAGGAGGCTGGGAAATGCAGCCTCCATTCCACATAGCCATGGGCCCAACACAAAATTAGATGTTCTGCCCCGGAGGGAGAAGGGAAAAGGGCATGCTCGGGACCTACTGGCAATCTCCGGCACAGACAGCTTTTAATATCTCCAGGAGGTCAGAGGAGTCAAAGACCTGAAGGAGAAACATGCACAAGCCAGTTAAAGGGCGGAGAAAGCTGTGCAGGGTAAGGCAACAAATGAGGCTTCGCCCTGAGGAAGAAGCTTGGTGAGTGCAGAGAAAGGGAAGGAAGGCCAGTAGGGAAGTGGGGATGGTGGTAGGACGACATACGTAGAAGTGGACAGGGACCAAGCCAGGCAGGGGCTGGGAAGCCATGCGAATGGATTTAGATTTTAAGTGTAATGGGAGCCTTAGCAGCATTTTAAACAGGGAAGTGGCATGATCCCATGTACATTTTAAAAAGGTCATGCTGGCTGTTGCCGTGACAGTGATTTGAAGAGAGGGAGGCTAGGTGTGGAGGGACCAGCCAGGGAGCTATGGCAACTGAGTCTGGGCTGTCATGTACAAGACGGATCAGAGGGATGTGAGAAACAGGGAACATTGAATTTTTGCTTCCTTCTCTCAATAATTGCTTTGTACAGACATTTAGTTTCTTCTCTTTAATTTTTCAGCATGCAGCCCTGAGTGATGATTTTTCTCCTCATTTAGGCAGGTTCTAGTCTGGTTGTGGTTATAGCGGTTTTTGAACGTTGGCAGCAACATGCAATGTACAGCAAATAAAATAAATGGCCAAGACGCAGGACCAAACAGATGGAGTCACACCCACTCCACCTCAGCAATATCAGCAGCCTGGGTTCTGCTGCCCAAACTCCACCCCATCCCGCCTCCCCCTTCCCTATTTTTTCTTCTGCTACTTTAATATGCGTCACACCCACCCAATATAGTCACAGCTGGCCTTTTTCACATTTATATCTGCCTCTAAAGCTTTTGTTGCATCAAGAAAAATATAACTGGAAACAAGATTTAAAATGAGAGTTTCATGCTCTATTCTTTTCCTTTTGATTTCCATTTTCTTGATCCTGAAATGGCTGGAGTTCCAGGAGCAGCAAAAAGACAGAGAAGAAAAAGGACAGTCCAGGTAACGGAGGGCACGGGGCACCCTTGTCTCGGAGGATTTTCTGCTCTGCAGATATAGGAGTAAGATTGCCTCTAGTACCCCACCCCAACTTTCCTGGTGCCGTCAGGGTTGCCGTCATCCTCCCGTACCTTAGTTTGAGTTCCTCCGGGATCTTTGGCCACCATAGTCAATTTGGCATCAAATCCTATTAATTCCTTTCTTTCAAATGTTTCTTATATTCTTTACTTCATTTCTACTCCCACAGATGCCACCCTAGTCCACTTTATCATCTCTTGCCTGGACCACGGCAGCAATCTTCTGCTAGTTCATTCATTCATTTATTCATTCAAAAGCATGCACTGAGCACTTGGTAAGAGCCAAACACTGTTGAAGGCTTTGGAATCACAGTGAAGAAAGACACAGCACCCCCTTCAAGGGGTTTATAATTTTTGGAGTCAGATGGGTAAATCCCCAAATTACATAACCTCTCCTTCCAGGCAACATTCAAAGCTCAAGCCTGGGGTGCCACAGGCGCACAAAGGCAGGCCTCTCTCCCTCCTCCCGGGAAGCTGTCCCAGAAGGCCTGGGGTCTGAGCTGAGTCAGAGAGGATAAGTAAGAGTGGGCTGGCCAAGGTGGATGAGGCGGGGTTTCTAGGAAGAGACGCAGAGTCTGTGTGAGACAGCATGACCCATTCTGGAAACAGCAGCCCTGTTCCCGATTTATTTCTGGGTTCTAGTTTACCCCAGATCCACTCATTATGGCATGGATGATCCTGCATGAACTTTCCCCTTGTACCCATCTCACCTGGTCACTGTCCCCTCCTCAAATGGGAGCCCTCTGACTCCTCCTGTTCTCCAGCCCAAATCTTCTGCTCTGGTCAAACCTCAGCTACCCTTCCCCATGCCTTATTCATCCCCCTCTCCTCCCTTCCTCCTGATGCCACCCTAAACCCTACCTAACCTTTCAGGTCCACTCACGACACCTTCCTGCCCAGACAAATCTCTCCTTGCTCATAACCTCTCTTACACAACATACTATCCCTGATTGTTTCATAGGCTTAAGTCTTGTTTCTTCAACCAATACTAAATTTTTCTGGTGCCTCTGAATTTCTACAGTGGCAAGCACAGGGCTGGGAACACAATAGGAGCTCAATAAATATTTGTGCACCACACCACTAAGAAATTATTCCTCCAAATTGGCTCAGGAGGCAGTCAGAATATCATGTTATATTTAGAGATTTAGAGGAATGTGTAGATCCCAGGGGAGCTGTGCCAACTATTATCCAAACCAGGGGTTGCAGCTCAAACATCTGCAGGGGGTATAGAGGAGTAAAGAGACTAAGTGTCATAGATATAAGAAATGGCTGGGTTTCCTCTCAACTCTATCATTGGTAAAACAACAGCTGGGCTGACACTTGGTTTCAGCATTGAGGAGACAATAGGGAGTGGTGGGGACAGTGGCATGAAAAAGTGAACGTTTCAATTAAAGCTTCAACTAATTGTTGCCACGCTGTAACACAAGCCTGGGGTTGCCAGATACTCTGATTTTTCAAGAAAAAACAAAAATGTGAATTTTTATATCACATACCCCCCCCCCCACTTCATAAAATACTAAAGTACAGTACAGGCCAACACTTAGTGGGCAAACAAAAGGTATCCACAGACCAAAGTGAGCCCGGAGGCTGCCAGTTCACAACCCCTGTTCTAGATGGTAAATAGAGCTGACTGCTGGCCCATGTTTTCTCCAAGTCTAGAAGTGCTTTCTCATATTATGTGACTGCTAATACAATGGTGATTCATTAATTAATGTTTTTCCACATACATTCAAACACAGACACACACACACATACACATACACTCAAAACATACCGCATGAGATTAAAGAAGACAGAAATAGAGAATATTTCAAACTTATTTCTAGGACTTGAGAGAACAGCTAGAATTTCAGACTCATAGGCCATCTGTGTCGTGGGAACTGTTGTTCCCAAGATGCCCCTAGGATGATTTCAGTTAACCATCCTGGGGTGTCCTCAGGACCCTGCTCTTTCCTCGGAGCTGAAGGAACCCCTCTTTTCTCTTTGGGCCAGGTAGTGTACCCTTTCAGTTTGGAAGGACAGTCACACCCCAGCCTCTTGGAACTTTTGGATGACGAGAGAGAAAGAGAGAGAGACAGAGACAGAGACAGAGAGACAGAGACAGAGACAGAGAGAGAGGGAGAGAAAGAGCGTGGGCGCTACATTTGGAAAAGCCAGCGTCCCCAAGCTTACCTGTGTCGTTGAATCTTTCAACTCCCTATCAGTGGGTGGTGTGACCTATCACAGTGCTTCCCAAACTTTCATGTGCAAATGGTCCCCTGAGGATCTTGTTAATATGCAGATTCTGATTCAGTGGGTCTGGGTGGACCTGAGTCTGCATTTTTCACATGATCTAGGGGATGCCAAGGCTGCTAGGCTGCAAGCCACCCTTTGAGTAGCTGAAGCCAAGTGGACCAGGAACAGGCTCTGGCTTCAGGCCATCTGCGTTCAAGGCCATTGCCAGTTCAGCTAGCTGAATCTCCTAGGGAAACTCACTTGGTTAACCTCTCCAAGCCACGTTGGTTGCCTCCTTTTACTGGTACTGCCTTGTTCACATGACGTAGTGGTAAAAACACGGGCTCTGTTGCCTGGTTATCTGGCTTTGAATTCCGGCCTTGCCTCGTCATTTTGTGACCACAGGTAAGTGACTTAAACTTGCTGGGCCTCAGAATCCTCATGCATCAAATGGGGACTATGGCAGCACTGACCTCTCGGGGGTTGTTGTGAGTATTAAAAGAGCATTGACGCCTGTAACTGTTTGGAACAGCGCCTGGCCCATAATAAGCACCTCGCAAATGTTGGCTGGCCTCTGTAAGAGTGCTCTGTGAATTAAAGTACACAAATGCATTCCCTTTTTGACCTAGAAAAAAAACGTCCCAGCGAAGACGCCATCCCTTGCACCCGAGACCTCAGTTGGAGGGAGTCGTTCACCTATGGAGAGTGGGAAAGAGAGAACCCCACTGGGCTGCAGCCCCTCTCACTCCTCAGCACTCTGGCAGCCTCCACCGGCCCCAGCTGGCACCACTCATAGGTACGGTGATGGGATTAATCCAGCTGCCTTCCTGGGACAGGCCTGGAATTCTACCTCAGGTCTGGGTTCAGGTCCTAGGGTCCTGGGGATGATTCCAGGAGGCTGTGGGGTAGGAGTGGGGGGCCTCTTTCTTTCTTTTTTTTAAATTATTATTTTATTTTTTAATAAATAAATTTATTTATTTTTGGCTGTGTTGGGTCTTTGTTGCTGCGCACGGGCTTTCTCTAGTTGTGGTGAGTGGGAGCTACTCTTCGTGGTGGTGGTGCGTGGGCTTCTCATTGCAGTGGCTTCTCTCATTGTGGACCACGGGCTCTAGGCGCTCAGGCTTCAGTAGTTGTGGCTCGCGGGCTCTAGAGCGTAGCCTCAGTAGTTGTGGCGCACGGGCTTAGTTGCTCTGTGGCATGTGGGATCTTCCCGGACCAGGGATCGAACCCATGTCCCCTGCACTGGCAGGCGGATTCTTAACCACTGCACCACCAGGGAAGCCCTCAGCCCTCTTTCCTCTTGCCCTGTTCTTCTTTACCTCCAACTGGCCTGAGTGAAACCCTAAGTATGGCACCTCCAGGGCCACCAGAGGGCCCTGGGAGTTCCTGCAAGTGGCTCTGAAGGGACAGAGACTAGCAGGACGCTGTCGTCACTAGAGCTGCCTTCTCCCTGCAGTGTGGGAGGCATGAGGGTCTGCCTCTGCAGCGGGGAGGGGGGAGCTCCTTTTCCTTCCCTGAGCTCCTTGGGGACCCCAACCTTCCACTGAGGAGAGTGGGAAGGAACTAGGGGCCCTAGCTGGGGCCCAGCCCTTATCTTCCCAAACTCCAACCCTCATCCATCCATCCATGTATTCATTTAACAGTTATTCATTAAGTACTTCCTTTGTGCCTCTGTCTGACCAGAGAGAGACCCTTAAAGAAGGTAGAAGTGGTTATATGTTTTCCAGAGTAAAGTATTATCAATAAACCACTAACGCTTACAAGTTACCTGTTATTAATAGTTGACAATTTAAAAAATTAACAGAAGTATCTAGGTGCCCACAGAAGAGCTTTTAAGGTGTTATATCTTATTGAAAGCTTTTCTCTCCTACACCTACAGGAAGTTCTATTTGAGCCACACTTTCACACTGGAGAGAATCTATGCAGCCCTCGCCAACGCCACTGCAGCATTCAGCTTTCTGAGGGACTCTGTCTGGATGGAAGGGAGGAGAAAGCTGTAACTAAGGAAAAACTAGAATAATCTCACGCTGACAACATAGCCTTTCCCTGGAGAACCACTTGGGAGCATGGCTCCTGGATGAGAAGCATTATTCTAGCATCATTCCAGTCCATAACTTCATGTCCTCACCACTGCACATCACCACACCTCACCACCGTTCCAGCACAAGAAGATGTGCTCTCAGAAGGACCAGGACCAAGAGGTGGAGAGAAGGAAGGAAAGAGAACCAGGACCAGAGGAGAGGTGGAAGAGAGCAAAACAGGGGTGAAGAGGAATGTGGAGGGCAAAATCAGAGAAGAAGGAAGATGCAGAAAAGTGGTGACAGAAAGAAACAGAAGAGAGGACAAGAGAAGTCACCTCTGAGAGAGGCCTCACCGAGCTTCTATTTATCTAATTTAAAACTTGAAAGTAAGGCCATATACCAAAAGAGATACGTGTTTTCTTCTCCGCTCAGATTCCTCTGGATAAGGATGAGGAGACAGAAATGAATTCCAGCCAAAGGCTTCTCCTTAAATGTCCCTTTTTGCCAGTTTCTCTTGTTAGTCCCTCTTTTCTGATTCAAGCTTTAGACCTTCTTCCTTAGTGCATTCCCAAACTTGAACTTGCTAGCCTGGCCCTGCTGTTCCAAATGGCGGTTTGGGTTTGAGGCTGCAGAAAGGTTCCTGCAGAAGGTTGTTAAGACAAGGTCTGTGAAATAGGCAGAGTTTCTCTTTTGTGTTCAAACTTTCAAAGTTTACTATTGTCTCAGCCCTACAAACACTGGCTCACTTTCTTTTGCATATGACACCGCCTTGAAATGTTGACATATCTTGTTAGCGCTTATTAGAGATTCCAAGGAGAAGAGACACAGGCTCAAAGCACAGGTAAATCAGAGGTTCCAGGCTTGAAGTATAGGTAAAATCAGGGGTTCACAAATTATAGATCAAGAGAGTCACTAAGGAGGGTCTGCCAGATGGCCCATGGACTGACCTCTATTTAAAATGCACAATATTTCACATTCAATAAAAACCAGACTGTGAGTATTTCGGAAAAGCTACCCAACCTTCTAATTGGAAAGCTTTTTTGGATGTCTTGCTTTGATTTAGGATACCCTAGGAGGGTCTTTTTCTTCACTGAAGTGGTTTTTTTTTGAGGGGGGGGGGCAGTGACAAAATAACTTTTTTTTAAAACTTTTTATTTTATATTGGAATACAGTTGATTAGCAATGTTGTGATAGCTTCAGGTGATTCGGTTATACATATACATGTATCTATTATTTTTCAAATTCTTTTCCCATTTAGGCTGTTACATAATATTGAGCAGAGTTCCCTGTGTTATACAGTAGGTCCTTGTTGGTTATCCATTTTAAATACAGCAGTCTGTACATGTCAATCCCACACTCCCTAACTATCCCTTCCCCCCATTCACTGAAGTGGTTTTCAGACTGAAATGGTTGGAGGGCTAAAAAGTAAGTTCCTGGACCACCATCACTCTTGCCAAGAATGAGTTATGTCCTAATTCTTGGTGCTTTCAATATCCACATAGATGATCCTTCCCATACCCTGGTCGCTGTTACTGTCCTTCACCCTCCTCAGCCACTGACCCCCCTGATTTTACCCTAGAGTTTGTCATTTATGACTGCACCCCACCCCGTTATTCCTACTCTCCAACTATGCCATCTCCTATACTTCCCTGAGTTCAATAATCCTTCAACCCCACCAAGCCTGCAATCTCTTGCTCCTTCTGGATTTTCACTATCCCTCACTCTCCTCACATCCTCAGTCCCTTCCCCTCCAGCCTAGATTCCAGAATCCATCCTGAATATTATCACTCCCTCGCAAGTACCCTCAGCACCTTTGTGTCTCTTCCACTTTATTCTACTCACCGACCAAGTCCAACTCTCCACCAACTGCACCATGCCACTAAACTTGCCTGGAGAAACACCACATGACATACTAACCATTTTCACCTTAAAGTCATCATCTCAGGCCTCAAGAGGGTCCTTGATGTTGCCTGGAGATCATACTGTGTTCCCCTCATATGTTCTCTCTGTTGAATGGCTATTTCACATCTTCTCCCTCTTTAAACCCCCCACTGCCTCCTGATGACCCAGCTTCCCATTTCACTGAGAACATAGAAGCAACTGAAAGAGAACTCCAAGTTCCCACCACGGTGCCTACCACTTATCTGGAATCGGACCGGTAGATCAAGTTTCTCTCCTTATTAATATAGAACTATCTCACTCTAAGCAAAGTCCAACTTTTCCCCTTTTGTACTGGATCCCATCCCATCTCCCCTTCTCAAGGACATTGCTCCAGCAACTCTCCCTTCTCCCTACATCATCAGTTGGATTCTCTCTCCTAGGTCCTTCCCATCAGTAACAAATGTGCTGGTATTTCTCTGAAACATAACTGTTATTTCTTCCATTTGAAAACATAACAAAATAAAACAAAACTTCTCTTGGCCCCTCTGCCCACTCTGCTCCCCTTTATAGTAAACTCCCTGAAAGAGTTTCCAACATCTTGCTTCACATTCTCTCTCTAACCTCTCCACTGCCCCACCAAACCTGATCTTCACATTGCTAAAGCCAATGGTCAATCTGTCCTCAGCTCACTGTTAGCGCGTAACATACGTGATTTCTCCTGGAAACACTTCCTTCCCTTGGCCTCTAGAGCACTATGCTCTCCTCCTCCTTCACTGGCTTTTCTCCTCAGTTTCCTTTGCTACTTCATTCTCATCAACACCCAACTAATCTCTCAATAGTATCCCTCAAGACTTGCTCCCCACAAGGTCTTTTCTATCCTAGTAAATGCAGCTCCATTTTTTTACTTGCTCAAAACCTTGCCGTCATCCTTGACTCCTCTCTCTCCACCCCATTTCCAACCCATCAGGAAACCCTTTTAAACTCTTGATACTTTCAAGATATATGCACAATCTGACACTCCTCACTGTTTCTACTGTTACTACCTTGGACCAAGCCATCATCACCTGGATTGTTGCAAAAGTCTCCGAAGTGGGTGGCTTGTTTCTAATCTTAACCTCCTCAATCTAATGTGACCCTTTTAAAATCTTAGGTCATGTCACTTCTCTGCTCCAATAAGAAGTGGAAACCTTCCAGTGGCTTCCCATGGCTTCCCATCTGTATTAGTTAAGGTAATGCTACCTCTGTAAGAGATAAACCCCGATATATCAGTGGCATAAAATAACCAACAAAAGTTCATTTCTCACACACAGAAAAGTCCAAAGAGGATGTTCCTGTTCATGGAGTGGCTCTTTAACAGGACCCTGGGCTCCTTCTATCTTGTGACTTGCTATCTGCACTACACAGTTTCCAGGGTTGCCACAGAAAGAGAAAGAGCTTGGAGAATGGCATGTGGCAGGTTTGCATGGCCAGTACTGGAAGCAGTGGACATCATTTCTGCCTCTCTTCCCTTGGCCAGAGCTCAGTCACGTGGCCATGCTGTAAGGGGGCTGGGAGATGTCTAGCTGTGTCACAGGATGAAGAAGAAACAGTTTGGTAAATAATTAGCCAGTCTCTTCTACATCACTTCACTCATAGTAGCTAAAGTCCTTACAATGGCCTAAAGGCCCTGCATGGTGTCCCTCTCCCCTTTACCGCCATCCCTGCTACTACCTCCCTGACCTCATGTCCTCCACTCTCCTCAGTTACTGTACCCAGCCACCCTGACTTCCTGCTGCGGCGCAAACACTCCGGCAGGCTTCAGCTCAGGGCCTCTGCCCTCGCTGTTCCTTTTCCCCGGGATGTTCTTCACCACCTTCAGATGTTCACTCACATGTCATCCTCTCCATAAGCCGTCCCTGGCCACCCTCTCAAAGACTGCAACGCCACTGCTGACAGTCCTGACACCCGCTTTTCTCCCTTCCTGCCTTATATTATTCCGTGGTACCTATCACCACCTCTCATTCTATATATTTTGCTTTTTTATCTTGTTTATTGGCCGCATACCAGAATACGAGCATCATGAGAGAGTTTGTTCCATTGTGTTCACTGCTGTATCCCCAGTGCCTAGAACAGTGTCTCGCATACAGGAAACAATACATTCATTCGTGGAGTGAATGTTCAGCAGCACCACATGAGCAGAGTTGGGATGCTTGCAGAACACCATCAGCCTTTTGAGGCTGACATCACGATACCTGCCATAACAGTCCTTCAGTGCTTCTCTCAGAGATGGAATCCACAGTTAGATGGGCCTTTGATACAGCTATGGTGACACTTCTTATGTGTGTCAGCCCTCATGTCCTTTTCCTCTGCTTTCCTTCTAACTCTTGGGCTCCCATGAGGCCTAATCTGTTTTTCTCTCCTCAGAAAGCTCATGTGTTCTCATGACTCCACCGGCTGCTGCCTGGCCAGTGACCCTAAGTATCTCCTCCAGCCTATTGGTTCTTTCTTTTTTGATGTTCTGCTATCACCTTAACTCATCATGTCATGAACTCAACTCAGTTCCCCCGTTTTCCACTCATCTAGCTCATTCTCCCAGTTTCCTATGATTACAGCTTTAATTTTTTTTTTTTTTTTTTTTATTTGCGGTACGCGGGCCTCTCACTGTTGTGGCCTCTCCCGTTGCGGAGCGCAGGCTCAGTGGCCATGGCTCACAGGCGCAGCCGCTCCGGGCATGTAGGATCTTCCCAGACCGGGGCATGAACCCGTGTCCCCTGCATCGGAAGGCGGACTCTCAACCACTGCGCCACCAGGGAAGCCCTACAGCTTTAAATTTTTGAATGCACCTTCTTCATTTCCTTCTTCCAAGGCGTCACTGAGTCCAGGAAATTGTTGTTCCCACTTTTTAAAATTCCCTTGTATAGAAGTGTTCATTTGCATTTCTCTTGCTTTGCCTAGGCCAAGCCCTCATCCACAGGCAATCTCAGGGTTGACAGGCCCCATCTCTGGCAGAGTCCCACTAGCTTATCCAGCCTCTTCTAGGACACTTCCAGGATGGTGGCTCTCCCGCTAGGCTGCACGTCCTTGAGGGCAGGGACCGTGTCCTATTCTTTGTGGGTTCACCAGCACCTAGTGCAGTGCCTGACTTCAAGGAGGCATTTTCAAAACAGTTTTCTAAATATCTCCTGATGCAACCTATTCTATTATAGTTAACCCCTATTAGGAGATGCACCTCCCTGAAAGAACACTTTCAACCTCATTCCATCTGCCACAAAGGTACAAGCTTAGAAACCTTCAGAAGAAGACCCACAATTCCCACTGCCTTCAGCTCAGGCTCCTCAGAGCTCAGGCTCCCCTCCCCTCCCCCCGCTTTCTTTTACCTCCCTCATCCCCTGCCTGACCTAAGAAGTTACCTCCTACTCTGTCCCCTGCTTGCCCTTGTTCCTGTTATTCCTTTTGCTGAATAGGGCATTCAGGAATTTCTTAGTCTAGCCTGGGTCACACCTTCTTAGGAAGCCCTCTCTGGTTGCCACCAAGGGTCAGGGCCACAACTGAATTCCCACTGATTGTCAACCTCTCATCTTGATGTTTAAAGTAAACTAAGTTGCTTTGTATTTAACTCTCTCATGAGCATACTACGTGTCTCAACTGGATTTTAAACTATAGAGGCTTTATGTGCTAAGAACACAGGTTTATAGTCCATTGACATTGCAAACATAGTAGCCCTTATTTAATTTAACTTTAATTTCATGATGTGAAAATGAATGAATAAGTTAATAATTTCCTGTGTTCCTCTTCAATCAGGGACATTCTATGGGTTCCACCCATTCAGTTCACTTAACATTATTAGGCATTTACTTTGAACTGGGCAGTAAGCTCAAAGCTGTAGGTACAAAGATGAATAAAGGCAGATCTCTCCCCTGGAGCTTAGTCTGGAGGAGGACAAATGGATAAGCAGCATTATATAGCAAAATTTGGCAAAGTGTACCAAAGATGCAAAGTGCTATGAAGGTAAATAAGGGAGGAATTACTATGCTTAGTGAGGTCAGAAAAGGCTTCTAGAGCTAACATCTAAACCGTGATTTCTGTGAACCGGGACTTCTATTGTCATTCACAAGGCAGAGAATCTGGAAAACGCCCTCACTCCTGGTTGATAATGAAAGACTATGCAGATGTGAAAGGGCGGACAGTTAGGAAACACCGAGATGGTGGTGGCCCGAGCGCGACACCCGAGAAGTGGTGGGAGATGAAGCCGGAGCCAGTGACTGAAGTTCTGTACGATACCCCATTTAGGCGTCAGAGCTGAAGGGAAAGGAAGGGATGGGATTATTCAATATATCAATAGTTGGCGACTGATTAATTCAGATTAATTAATTAGTCGGATTAATTCGGCCCTGGCTTCTCGTGGGCATGAAGATAATTAGGATAATTTAAGAAGCCCTATGGAGGCCGAGTCAAGCGCTGCGAACCAGGACGTGGCGGTCGGACAGCCGCGCCCACACGCCCCCCGGAGTAAGGGGCTGTGGCCCGCCAACCCTACAAGCCCAGGGACGAGAATTGGGAGGGAATCCTGTCCACGTAACTCGGCGCGCTCGCGGGGACGTGGCGCTTTCCAGCCAATCCGGACCACGAGACCGTAGGGCCAATGGCTGTCCGGGGAAGCTGTGCGTCCGCGGCGGGCTTGTTGGTGATTGGTCCGGAGGCTGCCGGCGTGGAGGACAGCGGCGGGGCGCGGAACCGCTTCCGGTTGGGCGGTGCTTGCGCGCCAGAGCTGAGCCGGTGGGTGAGTTGCAGCCGCGGCATCCTGGGTAGTGGGCGCAACGGGGAGAGGTAAGTACTACCGTGCACGTCCCTTCGCCGCCGCCTCCTCCTTGTTCACTTTCTTTTTGTCCTCTGGGCCTCGCTCCCGGCGCGGCAGGGCCTCCTTGTCTCAGGGCCCCTGTTTCTGCCAGCTCGGGGTTCCGGGGCCTGAGGCTGCTAGCGACTGCCCGACCCTCGGTGCGCAGCCTGGGTCGGAGGCCGCCGCTCGCCTTCCTTTGCGCTCTGGGAAAGGGCCTGGGTCCCTGCGAACTCCGGCTCCCGGCTTTGCGTCCTGTGGAGTACAGTTTCGTGCCTGGCTTGCCACGTCCTCTGGCCCTGGGCCCCGCCAGTCACCAAGCCCCTCGTCCGAAAAGGTCACTCTTGTTTACCTCCTGAAGGTCGGAGTGCAGTCAGATAGCGGTATTGTTACAGCTCCCTGCCACTTCCCACACTTGGGCCTGCTTGTGTCCGCCAGCTCCGCCCCAGGGCCACATCCCGAGAGGACATCAGCATCTGCCAAGAAGGTCGTGTTCGCTGACTTTGAGGGTGTAGAAACAAGGGGGAAGAAAGCATGAAGACACTATGTGATTTTTTTTTTTAACTCTATAATTTTAAAGAAAAGACGGAATATTTTGAGCTTCTGTGTTTGGCCGCATGCTTCGGTCAGCGAAGGAAAGTAGTTTTAAAAGCTTCATTAAAGGATTGTATCTTTACCTTGTTTTGTTGCTTCTAGCTCCACACCCTAGTTCTGATTTTTGGCATACTGTGTTTATCAATAAACTTAATTCCCTACAGCTGCCCTGATTAAGAGTCGAGTGATTTGCAGTTCCAAAAGCTGCTTTTGCATCAAGGCAAAAAGTTCCCTGGGTCTCCTACTAAAACTTCAGGGCCTTTGATCTGAATTCCTAAGTGTGCAAAGTCCCAGAATAGTGTCTTTGAGAGTTGAATTACATTCACTTCCTGGCATGAACCATAAAGTCTACGTTAATGAGTCAGGAATAAGGTTGCTTCCAATTTGTTTTTGTAGCTTGGAGGTAGAGAACCGCGGAATTTCTGATAAATTATTCTTTGCGATAGAATGGGACTTGACGCAAGACAAATGCATGTTTGACCTCATTCAGTAGATTTAGTTAACCGGGTACCCAACGGTGGTCATCACTGAAGAATTTATGTATTGTACTACAAATGAGGGTCCAGAGGTAACCTGTAAATTGTATTTGTGTGGCGAGAGATCTGAGTTTACCTGGGCCTAATCTGAGATTTACAGGGATTCAGCAGTCTCCAATAGGATTCTTTTGAGAATCACAACTGGGAGAAACATGAGCTAACAAAGATGAATTGAGTATGCCTGAGTGGATAGTAGTACTCAGATACAGCTTTGAAATCAACTCTTAATCGTCACTGTTCATATAATCGTTTGCTTCCATTCATCCAGTGATGTGTCAGAAGATACTTACTGCATTTTATGTACATTTCACCAGTACTGGAGATCAGTACACATTTTAACACACATTTTCTGTGTGTGTGGCACACGCGTGGTGTAGCCAGGGATAGCCATTAGAGATGCTTGCTAGGCCTAGTTGTAGGTCCTAGTTGTAAGGTCCTAGTTCCCTGTCTTTATGAACTCTTAAATACGGATGTTGTTGATGCTGTGATTTATGTATTAGAGTTAAGACAGCTGAAATAACACTTTTCTTGTTGCTGGCTGATGGCCAGATCCGGTAAGGGGAATTGGGGGTTGGGGAGCACTGGCAGCTGGCAGGAACTTTGTTGCTCCCAAGTACAGTCCAACTAATCCAATAAAATGTTTTGGTGTACAGAAAGTGCAAGACACTGTGTTACGGACTATAGAGGGGAATTAATTTATATTAAGCTGAGATCTCTGCCTTCCAAAAATGTACATCTATAGAGGAGCTAAAGAGACAACTTAAGATAGCCTATGATCCTTATTGTGGAATGGTACAAACAAGTCTTATAAAAGTTGAGAGGAATGTGTGCAGATCACTTCCAGCTGGAGTGATCATAGTAGGTAGGTCTTTTCATCTAGGATTTTTAAATTATATTTATTTACATTTGGCACTAAAGCAAGTATTCCCAAGCATTTTATGCATGTTACACATGCACAGCAAATTACAACTAGAAACCAAAACTCTTGTCCCTACATTTTACATGGTATTCCTATAGTAATTAATTATGTATTGAAGTTTCCTCTGCCAAAAGGAAACTTTGATTCTCCCAGAGCTTCTAAGAACTTATTTCTTAAAGGAAATTTTCTTTACTCTGTAGCAAGAAAAATTTTAAGTTTGTACTGGGTTGCTTTGGTTATAGAACTAATGAAACCTGAGTAATAGTTTGTCATTTCAAGGCTTTTCTTCTTCAGCCAAAGTTTGCACTTTTATATACTCAACTATCTTATAAACGTATGCCCTCAGTTACACAAATAATTTAATTAGGATATATTAATGAACTAGAATGAATTAGAATATATTAATGTAAATTTGTTCCATCGATCGCTAGAGAAATGTTGAATAAATGGTTTGTCATGATCATAACTTTTATCAAATCATGAAGGGTGACATTATTAATTTTTTTTTTTTTTCTTTTTGCGGTACGCGGGCCCCTCACTGTTGTGGCCTCTCCCGTTGCGGAGCACAGGCTCCAGACGCGCAGGCTCAGCGGCCATGGCTCACAGGCCCAGCCGCTCTGCGGCATGTGGGACCTTCCCGGACTGGGGCACGAACCCGCGTCCACTGCATCGGCAGGCGGACTCGCAACCACTGCGCTACCAGGGAAGCCCGACATTATTACTTTAATATGATAATCCATTGGTGGTACTTGTACTAAAGTCTGTAAGTGAAGAATGTCAGATAGATAACCAGATACCTTTAATTCCCAGACTTTATAACCTGAGCCTTAGTATAGTTAAATTGCTGTCAGGCTCTTGCCCTCAATCCCCGATTGAAGTAGACACTTAAGCATTGAGATTCTGCTTTTGCTGCACTATAAAGAATGCCTTTTTTTCTCCCCCCACTAAATATCCAACTCACAGAACTGGAATTTTACCACCACACCCATTTCTCCCACTATTAACATTGAGCAGTGGGTCTTTGGTCAACCAGAATAACTGTGGGGTCACCCGCTGTTAATGTTCTTGAGAAGTGGAATTTAATCTAGACATCTGAATTCCCCTGAAAAAACTTACTTTTAAGTGTTCTGTGACCAGTGGGTTTTTATAAAAAATGATTGGGAAGGAGGGGAGAAATGGCGTGAATTTAGAGCTGTCAAGCAAAGTTTTGAATGGATAAAACTAATTCTGAAGGCTTATTGTTTTTGAAAGAAACTCAAGTCTATGCTGTTACCTTTTTTTCCTTATAAATTAACTGGAACAATTCATGAAAATAACTTTGCAGGAGACCATTATTGGTGATGTCCTGCAAAAGTATGATAGTAACATGATACCTTTTCTGTTCTAGCCCTTTATTTGTGTCTCTAACATGGTGTGATGCAGTAGAGGTATAATACAAGCCACGTATGTAACTTTAGATTTACAGGTGAACATTTTAAACATGTGAAATTAATTTTAATAATTTAATCCAGTACGTACAAAAATACCATTCTTTTGACATAAAGTGTAACCCACCACTTGTTAATTTACACTAGCCACATTTCAACTGCTTGTAGCCACATGTAGCTAGTAGCTCTTGTCCTGGACAGTGCAGGTCTACTTTTCTGTTTGTTTAAGAAAAAATATTAAATATTACCCTTGGTGAGGGAGGGACAGAATTTGAGGAAGAGAAACTTATAGGTCTTTTGAGAAATGGGAGATGAGGAGATGCATTTTTCACAGCCATTGATTTACCTTTAGATCACATGGTAAGTTCACAGGCCTTCCTCAGAAAAGAAAAAAAAGCTCAAATAACCTAACCCTACCACCTGAAAGCATTAGAAAAAGAAGAACAAACAAAACCTAAAGTCAGCAGAAAGAGGAAATAATAAAGATCAGAGAGGAAATAGAGATTTAAAAAACAATAGAAAAAGTCAACAAAACCTAGAGCTGGTTCTTGGAAAGGGTAAACCAAATTGACAAACCTGTGGCCAGACTCACCTAGACCATATGGTAAAAACTCATACAACCAAGTCCTTCATTTATGTATTATATTATGTTTTCCTAATGTTCTGTTATCCACTGATGAATAGCTGTCCTGATGGAGAAAGAGAAGGGTTTTAGCTTTCTATTATTTGGTTTGATTTGGTTGAAAAGAGAAAGTTGCTTCAGAAATAACTGCACTAATATAGTTCTTCAGATGCCTTGTGTAAGAAGTTGTTTTATACTCCTTCTCACATTGTCCCACATTGTATATCCTTCGTCTTGAGAGATATCCTTTGTTTCTATTTGGACATTTTTATGTGTATATGGATTTAGATAAATTTAGTAGTCTCTTTTTTTAGTGTCTGTATTCATAAAACAAGGGGCCTTTTGTTAGTTTCTAATAGCCAGGAGTTGATATATTATATGTGGGCACAAAGTGCATAGTTTTTAAAACTTACTAAAGTGCAGATTTTTCATTGCCCACTGCAGAGAGATAAAGGTAGGACCATTGCTTTGTCCAGCAGGTGGTCCTTGATGACCTTTTTAGGCAGTTTCATCAGTTGTGATAGAAACCCAGATTTCAGGGTGACAGTAGGTGGTGAGGAAGCGGAGACAGCAGTTTCTAGAGACCGTATGGGTGAAGGAAAGGGAAGAGCATGCTTGAAGGAATAACGGGGGTCTGAGAAAGACTGATTTTGGATTATGAAGACCTGAGAAGTATTGATTGACAGAATGGAGGAACCTGTAGAGGGGCAGGATTGAAAGTTTAATTGAGAAGGGAAAGGATAGAGAGATGGAGAAATGATAAAGCTGAATCACTTGGCTTATATTCTGAAATTCTTCTTTTATCACTGTATCAAGATGTTACACCTCAATCTTAAATGTAGTTTTCCCTCTAGAATCACAGTGAGTCAATCTGTTACATTTCTTTATGTTACACAGTATCAAAACTTTACACAGTATCCTTCCCAGGCCCTGATAGTGTTAGTGGGCTTAAGCATTAATTCATATTAAAACATTTGGGGTTTGCAGAAGTTGTCAGGGTATTATGCAAGAGTTGTTAGAGTATTATTCTCGGGATGTAATTAGTCATTTATAAAATTTTCCTAAATGGGAAGCCCCCTTGTTAATAGACATAAGGAAAATCCTCTGTTGCAGTGACTCTTGATTTTACTTGATTCTGTAAGCCTCTAACATTATAGATATTATTTGGATATATCACAAAACAACAACATAAAACTCATTCCTTATCTCTGTAAAGGATTTTATTTGTCTGAAGAATTATTTGTAATTTGAAATGGAAGTTTCATTTTGTCCTAAAATAAAGGCATACTGTGATGTTTGAGAGAGCCACTGAATCTAATTTTCTCTTTACGGTTCCACTGATCTGGTTGATTGGATTCAGTTATTGAAGAGTGGGCTGGAGGGTTATTCTCCTAGGGCAGTGTTATTTTACTTTATAAAATAGGGTTTGTGTCTTAAGAATAAATATGTGTTTTTCCTTCAGTCTCCTTTTCCAATCTGGAGAAATGGCTTGAAAATGTTTGCTTTGCTACCTAAAAATGCAAAGAATTTTTATGCTCTTGTTTAGAAAGTAATACACATAAAAAGATAATACACGACTGTGTGCTCATTTACAAAAAATAAGACAACACAGCAGTACAGTAGTGAAGTTCACTCCCCACGAACCTTACCTCCCCACCCCATCTCTTCTCCCTTCAGCGTAGGGCTTATTGCTGTTTACAGATAGATGTTTATCCTTCCACACCATTTTCGTGCATATGTTATATTTTATACAAATATAAACAAGCTGGGGAGGTTGTTGGATTTTGCTTTTTATATAAATGAGATCTTGACATTGTTTTACAACATGCTTTCTTATTGTTGTTGTTTTTGTTCACTGAACATATCTTGGTGCCTTGTCAGTTTCAGTGTGAATAGGTCCGCTTCATTCTTCTTAAACTGTGTTGTGTTCCACAATATAGATTTAATATGTATTTACCACTTCTTTGGTTTAGTTCATTTTCCTTTTTTTAAAATCATTATAAACTGTTATCATTGAACATCTGAATTGAAGTGTCCTTGTATACAAATTTGGGTATTTTGATGGGATAGCACGAAACAGAACATGGATAAACTTTCAGAAGCATAGCCAAGTCCTAACTAACATTGGTGAACAGCTTAAGAATAGTACCACCTTCTTCCCCTTTCTCTGTGGGTCTTAGGGCAGTGCTGCCACATTGTTTCCTCTGATGGGTTTTCATGAGTCTTGACAACTGTCCAGCAAAATTACCGTTTTTGTGTGTTTTTGAAATGGGCTCTTGGGGAAGTGACTGCCTCCCATTATCTCCTTAGCTAACATTTCTGTTTGTCTTTTTGGTGTTGTCCTAGTTACTCTAGAACACTTTCTACTCTCTATTGATATATCCTTCTCTGCCATTTCTGGACCTCCCCACTTAGCTGCTTTCCTATTGAACACAAATAGTGCCCTCGTATGCCCTTTTACAGCCTGAAAGTTACACAAGGCCTCAGGTTGTGCCTTTGTATAATCGGCTAAATTGTGTTAGCATTAAACATATTCCTCTATTTGCTTTCCTTCCACTTTTAAGGAATTTTTATATAACGTAACGTGCTCACCATTAGCTGCGCTAAGCATTTTTTAGTTTATTAAATCCAAAATGCTTTGTAAATCCAAGCAAATACAATGTAACTTCTTTTAGTTACTATTTGGGGGTTACAAGGAGATGGATACATTAAAATATGGCTAATTTATTGGCGTATTTGATTTCTTTATCCCTTGACACAATTCACTTTCTTCCTTCTAATTCCCAAAACTCTGAGGCAGGATCAGATACATGCAGTTTCTTCGTATTAAGTGTACTCTCAAGTCACATTTCTTAAGATATTATTATGGCCATTTGAGAATTTGGTTAGAATACTGGTTCTCAACCCGGCTGCCTTTTAAAAATATTTATGGTTAAGGGTGGGGTTCAGTGGTCATTTATAAAAACTCCCCAGGTGATTTTAGGGTACAGTCTAGGTTGAGATCACTGAGTTACAAGCAATGCTGAAAGAATTTTTATAATTAAAAAAAAATTTATATATAAAATATGAGCCTTAGATTAGATAGTTCCACTGGTGACATCCTGGGGAAGGTGAAGCCTGTGGCTAGTTTAATCTGCAGATTAGGACAAGATAATGCATTTAACTTTCATGTGATGCTGTGTCCCTCTGTACTGTAGCCTTGTATTAGTTTCCTAGGGCTGCTGTAACAAATTACCATAAACTACATTGCTTAAAAGGACAGAAGTTTATTCTCTTACAGTTCTAGAGGCTAGAAATTAGAAATCAGAGTGTTAGTAGGGGCATGCTCTCTGAAGGCCCTAAGGGAGGATCCTTCCTTGCCTCTTCCTAGCTTCTGGTGGTTGCCAGCAATCATTGACATTCCTTGGCTCTTTCATAATGTGGCATTCTCTTCTCTGTGTCTGTATCCAAATTTCCCTCCTTTTATAAAGACACCAGCCATTGTATTAGAGCCCATCCTACTTGATTACATCTGCAAAGATCCTATTTCCGAATAAGGTCACATGCACAGGCACCAGGGATTAGGACTTCAGCATATCTTTCGGGGGGACACAGTTCAACCTACAACAGGCCTCATGCCCAGTAACCACCTACCCATCCAGTAAGGGAGTCACTGGTCATAAGAGGAAACGAGTAAGTGATAATAGGAAATTATAAAAGTTTATACTCACCACAAGGGGAGAAGCCTTCAGAATCTGTGTTCTACTGATAAAGGATTAGTTAAAATATGAAAGCCTGGGAAACTCTTTCCCCTTGATTTTATTTTTTATTTTATTTTATTTTATTTTTTGGCCATACTGCACGGCATGCAGGAACTTAGTTACCCACCAGGGATCGAACCCATGCCCCCTGCAAGTGGCAGCATGGAGTCTTAACCACTGGACCGCCAGGGAAGTCCCCGCTTGATTTGTTTTTTTGTGTTATTTATTTATTAATTTATATTTGGCGGTGTTGCGTCTTCGTTACTGTGCACGGGTTTTCTCTAGTTGTGGTGAGCGGGGACTACTCTTCGTTGTGGTGTGCGGGCTTCTCACTGCGGTGGCTTCTCTTGTTGGGGGCTCTAGGAGCACGAGCTTCAGTAGTTGTGGCACGAGGGCTCAGTAGTTGTGGCACATGGGCTTAGTTGCTCCATGGCATGCGGGATCTTCCCGGAGCAGGGCTCGAACCCGTGTCCCCTGCATTGACAGGCAGATTCTTAACCACTGTGCCACCAGGGAATTCTCCCCTGCCCCACCCCCGCGCCTTGATTTTTAATTTTACAGTTTTCTCTAAAACCTTAACCTCTCTGGACAGTACTATAGGTTATCTGTTAAGAGTTCTAAACAGTTTCTATCCTGCACCTTCTCTGCAATTTTTTGTCACTGTTTTCGATAGTGTTCCAGCCTTGTGCTTGTTCATCAGAATCTCCTGTGACTGCAGAGATTCTGAACGTACAGTGTAGAGCTGGGGAATCTGTACTTTGAGCAGTATTCCAGGTGGTCCTTATACCTGGGTAGGTTTGGGAAACACAAGTATACAGAATGATAAGGCAGTTATCCATCACTGTACCATCTCAGTGGTTTGATCTTTGAAGGTGATCATTGGTTCTTATCTGACAACCATTAGAATCACCTGGGAACCATTTAAAACTACAAATGCTTGGGTTCAGCCTCAGAGATTCTAATTCAGTAGGGGAAACTTTTTTTTTTTAATAAAGCTTCCTGGGTGATCCTAATAACCAGCCAGGTTTGAAGACCAGACCACAGATATAGTACAAAGGTAAAGTATTTGGAGTCAGTAGGTCTAGATTTAAATCTTGGTCCTTTCACTTTTAAATCTTAGGAACTTGGGCAAAAGGATTAAAGTTCTACTTTGGTGTTTTTGAAGTGAGACCACTTACAAGGTGGATGTTCCTAGTAATTCCTTGTTCCTGTAATTCCTTGTCAGCCTACAATCAGATGAAGAAAACTGGTGAATATTTCTCAGAGTAAAACTGGAAAGTCTGATATTCTACCATACTTTTTTTTATGGATTAAGTAATAATATTTGGGATAATATCAAATTAATATTGTAACTGGATGTGAGCTTTTAATTTCTTGTTTCATTATTAAGCATACTGCTTCCTGAATGAACTACCTTTCTTTTTTCTTTAAGATCTGATTATCATGGACCTGCGACAGTTTCTTACATGCCTGTCCCTGTGCACAGCCTTTGCCTTGAGCAAGCCCACGGAAAAGAAGGACCGTGTACACCATGAGCCTCAGCTCAGTGATAAAGTTCACAATGATGCTCAGAGTTTTGATTATGACCATGATGCCTTCTTGGGTGCTGAAGAAGCAAAAACCTTTGATCAGCTGACACCAGAAGAGAGCAAGGAAAGACTTGGGTAAGGTGTCAGCTCTCAGGGAGCTAGTTAGAATAATGACATTTCTTTATAAATCAACTCATTCTTTTTTTCTCTTTTGGCTCAGTCACTCAGTAAAGCTGTATTGAACTACATCTTCTGAAAACTAACCACAGAATTGCTACCACTAAAATTTAACTAAGCGCTTTCCTGCATTTCTCCATTGAATAATAGTTTTTACCTCGTTCTACAAAGCAAAGTCATTTATGCATAAAATTGCCAAATACTATAGGACTCAGCTTAAACTGCATCATCTTGACCCCAAAGGAACATTACATGGGGGTTTTCTCAAATCTGTTGCTTTTAATTTTTAAAAACTATCTGTGACCTATTTATTACTGACCATGCCAAGTCTTTGCGTGGATAATAAACTGCAAATTAGACTCCTGGACTGACTAATTTCTGTAGAGTTTATGGTTTCCAAGGATGTCCTTCACCCTCTTTGGTTTCATTGTCAGATATTTGCTTAATCAAAAACAAAACCAAACCAACCTTGCTTTTTTTTTTTTTTTTTTTTTTAATGTGGACCATTTTTAAAGTCTTTATTGAATTTGTTAAAGTAGTGCTTCTGGTTTATGTTTTGGTATTTTGGCCGTGAGGCACATGGGATCTTAGCTCCCTGACCAGGGATCGAACCCGCACCCCCTGCATTGGAAGGCGATGTCTTAACCACTGGACCGCCAGGGAAGTCCCTCAACCTTGCCTTTTAGAAGGTTGTAATAAGCAGTGGTCTTAATGTCAGAGTATGTGTTGCTATTTCAGTAACAGCTGGGCCATAGTCAGGTTCTGTGGCTCTCTCAGCAGGCATCTTTTTATTTAAAGAGTTGATTTGGTAGAATTCCAGTTGATTATTTCTGAGGATCTGAGAATGTCTTTTTTAGCTCTTTCAAAGCCTTGCTTTTTAAGGAAATGCAGGTTAATTCAGTGAACATTTTCTCCTCAATGAAAGGCTACCATTGGTGTAACTTTCTGAACTATATTCAAGAGATTTGTCTGAAAAGTTATACCACATAGGAATTTCCAAAACTATTTTGCCCATGGATAGTGCTGTGATTAGAAGATGTTATAGGATTTGCTTTGGGTGGTTCTTCAAAATAAATTTATTCTTTCAACGGGTTTTCTGCTAACTGAAGGATATAATATTTTATTCTTAAACACTCACAGAAACAATAAAAAGATTTTGCTGTGTAGAATGAGAAACTCCTAAAACATTTGAAAGTAGATAGAGAAAACAGAAACTTATCAAAGAGTTAGTCTTCTGTTAGGTTGTTTTTCTAACTTTGAGGGACCATGCTCACTTTTAATTTTAATCTTATAACTGTGCTAACATTCCAGGCTGAAAATAGGGATGCATGAGGGCGTTCTCAGTCTTCGTGTCTTGCATAACGTGCATGTCCAGCCTACATTTTGGTCTGCACATGTCTCTGCAGAATTACTGTTAAATAATGAAGGGCCCTTAGGTTTGGTGTTCTGGCTCTGTGTAGGTACTGGAATAGCTCTGCTAACAGTCTTCAGTAGAGAGAAAATGTTTCTTTTTGTCATCAGTAAATATCAAAAGTTCAACACATGAGCGACTCCATATTTGATTAGAATAAGATGGTTAAAATCATGTTTTTCATGGAATGTATGAATGAACCAAGTACTATTTTCTTCTCCCAAAATGGAGATAATGGCAAATATTTCCAGTTTATAAGGTGATGTACTGTTGCAAGCAAGAATTCCAGGTGAACTTTTTTTTTTCTTTTAACTTTGGAATTTCTAAACATTATTTGGTACGTGACTATACATCAGAGGTTGGGAACAACAGATTCCCCCTTTTCCATCTATCTAGGAGGCCAGTAACTATTAGGAGATAAGATCATTGTCTATACGTCTAGTTGCAAAAATTCACAACTATTTTTAAATCCTTAGTTATAATACCTAAAAGACTTCAGGAAGCACTTAAAAACAATTTTAATATCCAGTTTTTAGTTCCTTTTCTTATGAAGAATGTTGACAAGTAGAAGATTTTTTCTTGTGTATGTATTCTCAACCCCACCCCCAAGAAGTCTAAATATACTTAATTTTCATTTATGTGTCCTTCAAATGATTATTTATTTTGAGGTGGTGGTCCTTAATAAAATTTTCACCCTTGATATATTTGCTGTAGAAATGAACTAGAGCAGTTCATCATCCTTTTTTGGGTCACAGGCCCAGTCCCTTTGGCAGTCTAGTGAAAGCTAAGGGAAAGTGCCTACATATGAATATATATAAAATTTTGCATGCTGAAAATTTCTGGAATATTTTGAACCCTCCTTGAGCCCATTTATTGACCCAGGTTCTTAAAAAGTCAAAGGATTTGTTTGATGCCTTTTGAAATGTAGAGGCATATGTTACCTCTTAGAAATAATATAAGATCCACTAGGTACATTGTGTCTGTCCTGGAGTGAGGGCTGATTTAGTGGCATCATGGATCTGTAGGGTTCTCCAGTATCATAGAAATATAACACCATTAGCTTCATAAATTTACACAGGCTTTCAAAGATCCGAGTTTAGAGCTTCATGCCTAAAATAGGACATGCCCACTTCCAATGTACTTTCACAGCTGCCTGCAGGCTGGATAGCTAGCAAGATAGGGATGGCTTTTTTATTTTTAAATGGTTTTGTGGTTATTTTTGTTGTTGTTTTTAAAATATGTGACAGACCATATGTGGCCCACAAAGTGAAAATTTCTTCTTATCTGTCCTTTTTCAGAAAAAGTTTGCTAACCTCTGAATTAAACCATTTGGGATATTTCTGTTGGGATGAATAGAATGGCATTTAGCCAACTTCATTAGGAAAAGCCCATCTTAAATAGTCAGATGCCTTTTTTATCTGAGTGTTCCTTTTCTTTAGGCTGTTTATAATAGTTTAAAATTTTCTTTCAGGAATAAGTACCTTGCCCTTTTTCTCTTAATGGTACAGTGGCAATCTTGGTAGCCAATACCTTACGGACACAAACTGGATCCCATTATAGATAATGCAGAAGTTTGGGGGTGGTTAAAACTTAATTTATTAATATTCTTAAGATTCTACAGGTTCAAGTTGCAAAAAATTTTTGGCCCGTGTCCATGTAGATAGAGGAGGATATTTGAGGTGACTTCTTACTGCTTTACCTTTTAACATTTTAGAGCAAAAGCTGTAAGATTCTCTGAAGGAAAATGCTTGTTAATTACAAGATTTAAGTAATAGACAATCATGGCTAACAGCATGTCAATATCAAGATGAATTTGTGTTGCTTGTATTCTGTGATTCTAATCACTTTACAGTGTTGTATTCATGAGATGAATACAAACTGGGGAAAAACATTATTTGCTACCAAACAACAGTCTTCAGTCCTACAAGTAACAGAGCATAGGAGTATGCCAAGATATCAATTCCATTAGAAGTTGTTGGGGTTTTTTGTTTGTTTTGTTTTTTTGGCCGCACAGTGCGGCATGCCGGATCTTAGTTCCCCACCGGGGATCGAACCTGTGCCCACTGCAGTGGAAGCACGGTGTCTTAACCACTGGACCGCCAGGGATTGGAAGTTTTGATTTAAAGTTCTTGTGACTTTACATAGGCTGTCTTAGCTTCTATAAGTAAGTGACTGCATCTTTACACAGAAGTTTTCATATCATGCACATATTTTGAAATCCTTAAATAAATCATTTAAAAAATGTCTGTCATTAACATAACAGATCTAGAAGAAAGAAACTCATGGAGGGCAAAGTATATTGATTCTTTAGCTTTGTAGTTTTGCTTTATCATCTGCACCCTAACCCTCTCAGCTTATTAACATTCTCATGATCAGGGATATACACTCTTACCACATTACTTCTTCAGAGCTCTCTGGTTTTGTGGTTATATGTAAAAATCCAGTTCAACATAGTGTATAATAAACTGCTAGCCATTTTTAAAAATAAGCATGCTTCTGTCTCTGTGTACCTGTTTTGGTGTTTTAAAAAAAGTAATCTTGACTTTAGGTATAAGTGATCCTGGAACTATATTTGATATCTTTGTATTTTTAACAGAAGTGTTTTGGTGTTTTTTTTTTTTTTTGAAAACACAGCTGAATTATTTTAAAGTCTGGTTTAAATTTTTGAATTTTTAGAAAACCAAGTCAGTGGTTGTGATTGTTTACCCAGAAATTGAGATTCTTGTAAAAGCAATAAAGAAAAATACAAAGATTTGTGTGTTGTTTGATGCTAAGAGTGGAAAACCCAGATAGGAATGGATATTCACTCCTGAATTCTGACCATCGGCTGAAACCTACCTCTAAAGGGATAGTCCGGATTCACTTTTGGATCCAAGTACACCAGCCATGGACTGTGCTTGCCTTGTCTGGATGGCTCATTTCAGACCAGCAACGGGCACTTAAGAGAAAAATTTTCAATGGCCTGTCTGGCAGTTTTGTTTTGGAAACAATTTTTATTTCCATGCTTTAGCTCTGGGCAACACCTGTGCCCACAGCACACACCTGGCTAAGTCCAGAGCCTAGTGTCCTTTTAACCTCTTGCTGGATTTCTCTGCATTTTCTACAGAAAGATTGTAAGTAAAATAGATGGCGACAAGGACGGGTTTGTCACTGTGGATGAGCTCAAAGACTGGATTAAATTTGCACAAAAGCGCTGGATTTACGAGGATGTAGAGCGACAGTGGAAGGGGCATGACCTCAATGAGGACGGCCTCGTTTCCTGGGAAGAGTATAAAAATGCCACCTACGGCTACGTTTTAGGTAGGTCCCTACTATCTGGGGGAAAAAGCTTTGTGGAGCCGGCACCTTGAAATGTAACTGTTTTGTCTTGTAGAATGATTGTAGATAAAATAGACGCGGATAAAGATGGGTTTGTGACGGAGGGGGAGCTGAAATCCTGGATTAAGCACGCCCAGAAGAAATACATATATGACAATGTTGAAAACCAATGGCAGGAGTTTGATTTGAATCAAGACGGCTTAATCTCCTGGGATGAGTACAGAAACGTGACTTATGGCACTTACCTGGGTAAGGGGCAAGATGTCAGCCTGGCAGAGACCATGGTCTTGAGTCAAAGAAACAAATGGGTCACACAGTGAAGGAAAGGAAGAAATTATGCGTATCTGAGATAGTTTGATGCTGAGCTGATTCTCCTTCCCTTTATTAATTTTGAAGTTGTATATTATGTATTTTTTTTAATTTGTTTTATTTTGGTTTTCTAAGGTCTGACATCTTTTAACATCATTAGCATTTCAGATATATTTCCCCATTTTTTCTTGCTGTCATCCCGCAGAGAGACCATTTTTGTAGTAGATCTTGTTTAAAAGGCTGCATTGTTCCAACAATGCAAAGCAAGAGGCTTTGAGATGTCTCAAAGCCTGACATGGTCACATTAAAGTGTTGGACCTGAAATTCAAACCAAATTAGATTTCTTTGTAACTGGTGAGAATAGAAGGAAAATTACTGTTTTTCCTTAATAAAATAAAGATCAAATATAATAGCCTTCCTTGATGAAATTTAACTATTTCAGTATGTCTGCTTACTGAAGTTTAGAAATGAATTATTTCCCATTTGTTTTCTCTGGCACATGAGTTTATCAGCCTGCTTTGCAAATGCTTCAAGGCAAGTAAATGTGACTTTGATTGCTTTCTGTTGATTTGGTAGCTTGTATGCTTGGGCCACCTGTTAGTCATTTTCTTTTACTTATTACACTTGCCTGCTGTTGAATGCTCGGTGGTGATCTTACTGAGTTGATGACTTAGGGTGTTTTTGTTAGTGAGATTCCTCTATTGCACATGGTTACAGTTTGAGGCAAGAATGTATAAATGTTACTTCTTGCATTTTTATTCTGGAAATTAAGTAAATTTCTGGGTTAAAGCAGGCATTCTCCATCACCAACTAACAAGCAGTGAGTGTATGATGGTCTGTTTCCCCCCGCTGGATAGCCAGCTGTCCGTGTTAATTACAGGACTGCATGCATTTCTGTTGAACAGATTTTTATTTCTGTATCAGGCTTGTTCTCATTCCTAAGACTAGAGTGGCAGTCTCTCTCTATGCTTGACACTTACCCAAGAACCAAACATATCCTTCACCCAATTAAAAACACGTGTATTAAAAAGTCAGCGCAGATAGAGAGGTATCCATGCTTCTTGCTCTCTGGCTGAGACCCAACACCCTCTGATTTATTTGGAATTAATTATAAATGTAAAGCAGTGGGTAGGCTATTGGTGATCTCAATAGAATGGTGTGTTAATAAATCTCAGCTCAGACCTAGTCACTCACTTGCTGTCCAGAATGAATCTTAAACTCTTTGTATGATTATGTGTTGAGAGCTTTGTGGCCTCACAGGGCAAATGATTCAATGTAATGGGTATTTCTACTGACTGAGACTGCATAAGCTGAAGCTCTGGCTGGAGAAACAATGTCTTTATAAGGCATCTTTCCCTGGAGGCCTGTGGCTGGACAGTACTTGGGGTAATGAGGTGCCTTACAAAAGTGCTGAGGAGTTTTTGTGAAAGCGTGTTCTTGGTTCAGCTGAGTTCAGGTATAAATCACTTTAGCTTTTAGTCTGCTTTCCACAAAAGGAGCGTTAACCCTGTCTCTGCCACAAGTAAAATGTGAGGTACTGCGATCCACCCTGCCTCCACCAGAACTAGACCAAGAGCCTACCCAGGCCAGATAGCCCAGTAAACTGGTGCTTAAGACAAGACAATGGCACTCTGAGCAGTGATGATAGGCACGTGAGTTTAGTCATTAAAAATAAAGTTCAAAAAAATAAAAATAAAGTTTTAAAGCTTCCTTTTTCATCCTTATATATGTGCATGTTATCGGGCTACTTGATTCCAGTCACCATGGTTTAACTAAGGCGGAGAGCAGGGCTCTTAGCTAAGAATCTACTCTTAATATATAAGTTGTCTTCTGTTATCTTTCTTATTTATGTTACATAGTTTGTACTGAAGCTTTATTTGTTTAGAAGAAATGACTCAGTATCTGAGAAAGATCATACTTTCCTTAAATTCTTTGTCTCTAACCTGTTACGGCTTTGAGTATACACGTATAGGGTCCGCAAAGCCTCATGATCCAGTCAGCTATCTCACTGAATTTTGACACTCAACAAAGAATGAAGCTTCAAATTGCTCACCTCTCAAAATAGAGCAGTAGTTTATTGTTGTTGTTTTTAACTGTGCTTGAAGTATGGAAAGATTGAACTACAGTATCGAAAGTCAGCAGTGTAATGTTATTAAGGGACCCTGTGGGTCATTTTTATAAAACTAGTGCTGTATCTTTTTTAAAATTTGACCAATATGTTGTAGGAACAATCATTTCTTACCTTTAATATGGTGTCTTTTCCTTTCAAAATATCTTCACATGTTACCTTATTAGGTCCATACAGCAACTCAGATTGAAAAGGGTTTTTTTTCCTTTTCTGCCATTAACTCCACATTTTTTCAACTTAAAGAAACAAAATTTCATTTTTCTAGATTCTTATGGAGACTAAATAACTACTGCTTGTGCAGTTCAACATCCTAACAGCGGGATAAATCCAAATTTCATTTGGTTGTAATCTAATATTTATCTTTTGTAACAGCTTTATTGAAGTATAACTGACATACGATACACTGCATGGATTTAAAATGCACAGTTGGTGAGTTTTGACAGATGTATGTGTCGGTGAGCTCATCACTGCAATCGAAATAAATGAACATTTCCATCACCCCAGTTTCCTTGTGTCCCTTTATAATCCTCAAGGCAACCACTGATCTGTTTTCTGTAACTCGAATTTATTTGCATTTTCTAGAAGTTTACAGAAATTGGGGAGGGGGGGTAGTGAACAGTATTTGTATCTCATGGTATATTTCTGAGTTGGCTTAAGAAACTAAAGTGTGACCATTCAAAGTGGTGTTGTTCTGGTACTTGAATCCAGATGGCCTATAATGGGATAGAAGGCCTTTGATGTCTGGCTTCTTTTGTGGGGGGGCAGGGGAGTGCTGCATTGTGCGGCTTGTGGGATTTTAGTTCTGCCGACCAGGGACTGAACCCAGGCCCCCAGCAGTGAGAGCTCAGAGTCCTAACCTCTGGACTGCCGGGGAATTCCTGATATCTGGCTTTTTAATGAGAACCTAATGTTTAATCGACATAGCAATGGCTAACATTTATTAAAAGCCAGCTCTGTGCCAGGCACTGCTCTAGCACTTAACTTTATTTATTTGCTTAGTTAGCCTCACAACAACCCTATGAGGCCAGCACTGTTATTATCTCCATTTTACAGATGAGTAAATTGAAGTACAGTTAAGTTACTTGCCCAAGGTCACATGGCTAAGAAGTGGTAGAGTTAGGATTCAAACTAAGTATGACTTTAGAACCACCGCTGCCCCTTGGATATATCTAGAAAACTCAAGCTCTTTGGTTGCCCCAAGAGCAGTGACAGTGAAGCATTACATAACGGATTACACAGTCCAGGAGCCAGGGTTCCATGTTGAATGGCAAGCATTTGCATTCAACTCAGACCTGATTTTGAGGTCTTTGATTACCAAAACTGAATGTCTTTATACTGCTGCAATTTTACCTGAGTAATCAAGAATTAATTCTTCAGTGCTTGGTTTATCTTTCTTGGAAATTGATTCCCCATACATTTTCATGTTTTCTGGAAGTCTTTTAAGATTTGACCTAAATTTTTCTTTTCTAGATGATCCAGACCCTGATGATGGATTTAACTATAAACAGATGATGGTTAGAGATGAGCGGAGGTTTAAAATGGCAGACAAGGATGGAGACCTCATTGCCACAAAGGAGGAATTCACAGCTTTCCTGCACCCTGAGGAGTATGACTACATGAAGGATATAGTAGTACAGGTGGGTGGGGTGGGAGCAAGGATTCTCAATGGAAACTTTCTCTTTGTTGCTTACGCTTTCCTCTTTAGCCTTTCCTCTGTATTTAGAAGAACGACTTGCTATACAAGTGCTGGCCAGATTGAGTCCAAGCTCTGTCACTGTTTTTCTGTGATCTCGATGGTGCTTTAAGCTTTCTGTTTAGTATGACAATACGTACCATCAGATTATGTATTTTGCCATTCATTGGTGGCTTCGTACTGTAAGCATGAGGGGAAATCCTATTTTTTAAAATACCAGGCACTGAGTAATGACAGTGATACTAAAGAATTTTCACAGAAGGCAGTTACTGATAAACATAGACTATAGCTGTAGAGGTACTCACTGGTCACATCTCCTGTTAGAGTTAAGCATGACTAGGGCTACCAGATCATCATGGGCTTGATGGGGTAGTTCACTATTAAGTGTTCCTTCAAGAAGACTGTTAGTTATTTTAAGCTGAAGCATAAAAAATTGATAATATTTTACCATTCTTTCATCTAGAAAAACCACAATTTCCTATGGATTAACCATACCCACACACATCTACATAAACGTGTGAGTGTGTATGTGTGTGTGTGTTTTAATGAATGACAAATAACTGCCTAAACTAACTCATCCAGATACTAAGTCTAATTACTCTCTTCTGTTTAGGAAACAATGGAAGATATAGATAAGAATGCTGATGGTTTCATTGATCTGGAGGAGTATATTGGTAAGTCTGTTTCTAGTGTTTTTCTTAGAAGAAGCTGAGAAGCTTTGGAAGATATGTTCACCAATAGAAACAATTTACCCCGTGGGTCAACTCTCAGCACATCATTAAGTCAGACCAGTGTGAGGAATAGGGGGTCATGATGAAGTGTCTGTAGCAGCACTGGCAAATCAAAATGTAAATGTGAGCCACATACATAATTTTAACTTTTCTAATAGCCACATCAAAAACAATAAAAAGAAACAGATGAAATTTATTTCAATAGTGTATTTTATTTAGCCTAAGATTCCAAAATACTATAATTTCAACATTTTATCAATATAAATCATTGAGGGTTTTTTTTTCTACAAATCTTCAAAAGTTTATTTTACACTAAAGCACATTTCAGTTTGGACCAGTCACATTTCAAGTCCTCAGTAGCCCCATGTGGCCAGTGGCTACTGTAGTGGACAGCACTGAAATAGTACATCCCAGATGCCCTGTGGAATTGACAGTAAGGAGTTGCAGGGAGCCTAGACTGGCATTAGGAAACGGAAATCGGACAAAAGAGACAGTTGGGTGACTAAGAGCTGTTGATTCCTCTTAGTCTTTCCTTTTCGCTGTATTCTATTCATGTTTTCTGTCTAGATTCTCTAATTTGTTTCCTTTCGTCTTTTTTTAAAAATCACTCCTTTCTGCCACTTTTCCTTTTAGTTGTCTGGTTTTGTTTTCTTTTCCTTTTTCTTTTTTCTTTTTACTTTTTTGACCACACCTCGGCTTGTGGGATCTTAGTTCCCTGACCAAGGATCGAACCCTTGCCCTCAGCAATGAAAGCTCGGAGTCCTAACCACTGGCCTGCCAGGGAATTCCCAGTTGTCTGTTTATTTTAGATGCTACTATACCTTCAAGTTGTCTGTTTATTTTAGATGCTATACCTTTCTCTCAAGTAAAGTTTTTTTTTCTTTTGGCCTTGCCGTGCAGCATGTGGGATCTTAGTTCTCCAACCAGGGATCGAACCCGTGCCCCCTGCAGTGGAAGTGCAGAGTCTTAACCATTGGACTGCCAGGGAAGTCCCTAAAGCTATTTTTATTATCCTCAAAATAATTTCAAGATTTTCCCATTGCTTTAAAAAAAGGAGCTGCCTCTTAGCAAGTAGTTGAGCAAATTGTTACACAATTAGTGTGATGGAAATTAGCATAAGTAAAGGAGAAGAGATGGAAGATACTACAAATGTCTTTGTTACAAATGTTATTCCATTTTAAAAGATACTAGATAATTTTATATTTCCAATTATTATTTTTACTCATAGTAACTTAATTCTAGTGCACCACTGGTTTTGTGTTTCATAAGACAATTTGTTTTTAGGCTTCTGATCTTTACCTGGAATGTTCATTTTAAGTGTGAAAGGGAGACTTAAGCCCTTACCTCTATCCCTGTATGTCACTTCAGTCCATTGAACAAGTCACTCCTTTACTCAAATTTTGTCTAATTATACCTGCTATTTATTTTCTAGAGTTATTCCAGTTGAATTACTCCTTGAATACTCTTTTCTTCTAAGACTCCATGATGTACTTTGAGAGGGGTAAGCAGTGGGAAGATGGAATTTTTTTCCAAAATGATTTTTTTAGTGGAGTTCATCAGCACAGTGGAAATAAATGTCTGGGTACATTTACTGAGCCCATTTCAAAGTCGACTGTTCCTTTTTTTAAATAATTTATCTTTTAATTCTTGGTTTTTGCCATTTTATCACCATTGCTAAAACGGAGGAACTCATTTTGAACCTCTTGAGAGGAATTAAGTTTTATAACAGTTAAGTACCATCATTTATCAAGCATTGGGGCCAAATAAAGAAATATCTCCCTCCCATCATATAGATCAATTGTTTCTTGAAACTACTGAAACGATCAACTGTGTGTGTATGACTTTGTTTTGCAAATCATCAACTAATGCAAACACTTTTACATCTTGGGTGCCGGGCTTTGTAAAGCTAAAAAGTCTCCCAAATAGTATCTTCCAGTTTCTAGGGGTATGCTAGTTTCTGCCCTGTTGAGAGGAAAGATCAAAAAGAAACAAATGGTCTTTGCCTCTTACATTTAGCATTAATAAGTCCCCAGAGTTATACTGTTGAACCATTTAAATTTATTATACAGCATTGCAAGCATACACAAAATTAAATAGAATAGTGTAATGAATCCCCTGTACTTACGCCCAGTCCCAGCAGCCATCAACCCATGGCCAATCCTTTTAAATCCATATCCACGTCTTACCTCCTTTATTATTGAAGTAAATCCCAATCAGCATCTCATTTCATCTGTAAACATTTGGTTATATCTCTCTTAAGATACATATGTATCTCTAAAAAATTTTAAATAAAATCTCAAAAAATTAGTAATTCCTTAATATCATTATATAGGTTGAATTTTTTAAATTGTATTTATTTGTTTGTTTGTTTATTTATTTATGGCCATGTTGGGTCTTCGTTTCTGTGTGAGGGCTTTCTCTAGTTGCAGCAAGCGGGGGCCACTGTTCATCACCGTGCGCGGGCCTCTCCTCTCGCGACCTCTCTTGTTGTGGAGCACAAGCTTCAGACGCACAGGCTCAGTAGTTGTGGCTCATGGGCCTAGTTGCTCCGCGGCATGTGGGATCTTCCCAGACCAGGGCTCGACCCCATGTCCCCTGCATTGGCAGGCAGATTCTCAACAGCTGCGCCACCAGGGAAGCCCAGGTTGAATTTTTTAATAGAAAATTAAATAGTATTAATTCTTATCCTTACTCTTCTAGCTTTAAGATGCATTTACATTATGTTGTATATTCTAGCTTCTATTAAATGCATGTCTTTCAGGAAATTCGCTGGTGGTCCAGTAGTTAGGACTCGGCACTTTCACTGCGGGGGCCGGGTTTGACCCCTGGTTGGGGAACTAAGATCCCGAATGCCGTGTGGTGTGGCCAAATTAAAAAAAAAGAAAGAAAGAAAGGAAGAAAAATATGTCTTTTAAACGCACGTTTTCCTAACGTGCGTTTCCTAATACACACGTATTCCCTACTTCAGAATTTCCCAATCTGTATACAGTGAAAGGTCTCCCTGACCCTCAGGACAGCTAGGGCAGGGTGCTGGCCAGTGGATCGTACAAATACTGTGTTTTCTGAATGTGCTGTAACATGAAAAAAGAATTGGCAAGACCTGCTCTGAGACTCCCAATTTGTATTTAAGACAGAAAGGAGTAGTTCTACTCTTAACCCTCAAGTTCAGGAAAATGACAGTGCCAACTGTAAAATGCTGCAAATAGTAGAATTTAGTAACAAGTTTGATGTCCTTTATTCAAGGGAAAACAATCCATGGATTGGGGGGAGTAAAGTACCTCACAAGCAGTGGAGCATTCTTCCTAGGGGGTTTTGGGCAAGAGCAGGCTTTATAAAACATTAGAGGAGCAACTCGGATGCAGGACATGATTGGCTAGGAGGTCAGGGATTTCCTTATAAAGATAGCAGGTCATCTTTTCTAAGGGTAAGGTAAGTTGACTGAAGCTGAGCTGGAGGGTTGTGATTGATATATGTTAGGTTTTCTTAGCAGTGTGGGCTGACTTAGGTTTAGATTTGTGGCATGGGCCGGGCCACTGGGGCAGCCTCCATTTTATGGGTCCCAACATACAAATTACTTTTATCACAAGTAAATAACTCTTTAGAAGTTACTTAGACTTATATTAGTTGTGTTCCCATACCTTACATGAAATGCATGTACACTTACTTTGATATAGTGTACTTTAGGAGTCTTCAGACTTTCACTCATGTAATTCCTAAAAGAATTTTGACAGTAGTTAAGCCTGTGCGCCACAACTACTGAGCCTGTTTGCTGCAGCTACTGAAGCCTGTGCAACTAGAGCCTGTGCTTTGCAACAAGAGAAGCCACTGCAATGAGAAGCCCGTGCACTGCAACAAAGAGTGGCCCCCACTCGCCGCATCTAGAGAAACCCCAGGCGCAGCAACAAAGACGCAACACAGCCAAAAAAAAAAAAAAGTATACTCTCGGGCTTCCCTGGTGGCGCAATGGTTGGGAGTCCGCCTGCCGATGCAGGGGACATGGGTTCGTGCCCCGGTCCGAGAAGATCCCACATGCCGCGGAGCGGCTGGGCCCGTGAGCCATGGCCGCTGAGCCTGCGCATCCAGAGCCTGTGCTCCGCGGCGGGAGAGGCCACAACAGTGAGAGGCCCGCATAACGCAAAAAAAAAAAAAAAGTATACTCTGTAATTGGTTGGTGGACAGTTTGACTTATAGACCTCTCAAGTTTTCTTTAGGATTTAAAACCACATCTTTCTAAAACTAGTGGTCGGGTTAATTAGTAGTGAAATGGAATGTAGGGAACAACTATCTTATGAAAGTTGGTCTTTACCTTTCTTTTTATTTATTTTTTTAAAAAGAAATTTATTTATTCTTGGCTGTGTTTGGTCTTCATTGCTGCGCCGGCTTTCTCTGGTTGCAACGAGCGGGGGCTACTCTTCGTTGTGGTGCACAGGCTTCTCCTTGTGGTGGCTTCTCTCACTGTGGAGCACGGGCTCTAGGCACGTGGGCTTCAGTAGTTGTGGCACGCGGGCTCAGTAGTTGTGGCACATATGGGCTTAGTTGCTCTGCAGCATGTGGGATCTTCCTGGACCAGGGATTGAACCCATGTCCCCTGCACTGGCAGGCAGATTCTTAAGTACTGCTCCACCGGGGAAGTCCTGGTCTTCACCTTTCTTGACACTAGTCATCTCCCTTTGTTTCTGCATTTTTTTTAAAGGATTCTCTTTGCTCTCATATCATTCAAGACCAACAGCTGGAAATATTCTTGTTGCAAGATCAATAATCACACATCAGGAAAACTCCTTGCTTCTTAAGGTCTCTCTGACCTAAAATACCCTTATAACTGCTATTAGGTTCCAAACTGATGAATGAGGAAAAAGGGTCAGGTCAGATTTGCATGGGGCAGTCTTTGAGAAAAGACAAACTCATCTTCTGTGTGGATGTGTATTCACACAGGTGACATGTACAGCCATGATGGAAATGCTGATGAGCCAGAATGGGTAAAGACTGAGAGAGAACAGTTTGTTGAGTTTCGAGATAAGAACCGAGATGGGAAGATGGATAAGGAAGAGACCAAAGACTGGATCCTTCCCTCAGACTATGATCATGCAGAGGCAGAAGCCAGGCACCTAGTCTACGAATCCGACCAGAACAAGGTAAGTGTCCAGGCCCAAACAATCTATCAGTGATCGAAGTCTGTTTCTAGGGGATTGCCTAAAAAATTCCTGTTGAGGTACATAGAGCATTTAAGGTCTTAATTAGTTTGAGTCTGCTATGGATCCAAAGTTGGCGATTGAAAACTTACAGGGCAGCGCTAGCTCTCTGATCTCATTTTAGAAATCCCTTTGCCCAATGTTCCCAGCATTGGAGAAATTTAGGCCTCAGAAAGAGCCTCTGGATATAGCCTGTGCCCAGCATGCATCATCTGCTATCTTTGGAACCCCAAGAAATCTTTGCTTTTTTGTTGTTATTTCCTTTGTTCTTTTATCTTTTACAGGCTCATTTTGCCTACTCAAAGCTGGTTGTTTCCTTCTTAAATCAAATATGCTTTTTAAAATTAAATCATTTGTAGGAGCTTATAAATCAGCTTTTCTCTGAAACCTGTTATAATTACCCTTGATCAATTATCTGAGAAGGCATTCAGTTCATTAAAAGAGTGGTGTTACTACTGAGCCCTGTCACCTTTTTCAGAGATTTGAATGCTCTCCTTAGAGCAAACTGAAAATCAGTCTAAAGTTGGGGATTCTAGAATTCTAAATGTTCTTTTATTTAGACTGATCTTCGGTTTTAATGCAGTTTCTTTTTTTCTTTTTTTAAATTATTTATTTTTGGCTGCGTTGAGTCTTTGTTGCTGCACGCGGGCTTTCTCTAGTTGTGGCGAGCGGGGGCTACTCTTCGTTGTGGTGTGCAGGCTTCTCATTGCGGTGGCTTCTCTCGTTGCGGAGCACAGGCTCTAGGCACAGGCTTCAGCAGTTGTGGCTCACACAGGCTCTAGAGTAAAGGCTCAGTAGTTGTGGCTCATGGGCTTAGTTGCTCCACGGCATGTGGGATCTTCCCGGACCAGGGCTCAAACCCGTGTCCCCTGCATTGGCAGGCGGATTCTTAACCACTGCGCCACCAGGGAGGCTCCTAATGCAGTTTCTTATTGAGCCTTTTTGAGGGTCAGTCTGTTTTGAGTTCTTGCTCAGTCACTTCAGTAGCCAGGTGCTGTGTCCTGAGACATGTGAGAAAAGGAAACTGATGTAGTCATTCCTTGGGAATCTAGCCTAGATAATTCTTGAGATGAGTATCTGAGCCTTCATTTGGGGTTCTGTCTGGAATCTGATTGGTGACTAGGTCATTTTGGAGTTGAAGACCGTGCTTGATATTAGCATATTTCGTTGTTCCTGTTAGACAAAGACTTGATTCACTTTGAAGTATTTTTCCTGGCTATTCTTGACTATCTCTTACCCATATCTAGGAGATGTCCCACATTTTGCTCGAAAGGGAGCGTTTTCTTCTCAAAAAACAAACCCATATCCCTAGCATGGAGCTATTGAGCTATATTATTTCCATCCTTCCACTTTTAACTTCCTTGATAAGAAAAATGTATCAACTGCTGTTTACTTCCCTCTTTGCGTGTGTGTGTGTGTGTGTGTGTGTGTGTGTTGGGGATGGGCAGTGAGGATTGAGTTCACATTTGATTTAGTGGGAATTAGAATCGTAAATCTTGACTAACCCCTGTTGTATGTTAACAGTGTTCTAAATTTGAAATAAGAAATATATTTTGCATCAATTCACTGTTCTCTCTACTTTCAGGATGGCAAGCTTACCAAGGAGGAGATTGTTGACAAGTATGATTTATTTGTGGGTAGCCAGGCCACAGATTTTGGTGAGGCCTTAGTACGACATGACGAGTTCTGAGCTGCAGACAGAGGAACCTACATTTCTTCAAAAGTAATTTATTTTTACAGCTTCTGGTTTCACATGAAATTGTTTGCGCTACTGAGACTGTTATTACAAACTTTTTAAGACGTGAAAAGCTGTCTTAAAAATCCCGTCCCCATTCCTCCTCCTCTCTGAGGGACTGGAGGGAAACTGTGCTTCTGAGGAAAAACTCTAATTAGTACACTTGTGTTTGTAGATTTACACTTTGTATTATGTATAACATGTGTGTTTATTTTTGTATTTGTTCTCTGGTTGGGAGTATGATATGAAGGATCAAGATCCTCAGCTCACACTTTGTAGGCAAACGTTAGCCCTTCACTCTGTCTCAACCCTTATCATATAATTTTTATAATTCTGAGTTAATAAATTTTAAGCCTGAGATCAATAAGAAATGTTCAAGAGAGAGAAGAGGGAAGAAATAGTCCCCACAATTTATATTTAGAGAGATAACACTTAAACTTGCCTATTGAAAAGTATCCTGCATAAGTAGGAGGGGCCGAATATTTCATTCAGCTGCTCCAGGTCCAGGTCCTGGCATTGTCTGGGCAAGAACCGATCCCTGTGCTGTAAGAAAGCTTGGCTCAACTTGATTTCATTCATTCTTTTTTTTCCTTCCCTGTAAGACTAGCTGTTTGCTAATTTTGTCAAGCACAGCTGTGGTGGGAAGAGTTGGGGCCACTGTCTTGAAAATCAGTCAAGTACTGAGTGTGATCTCTTTACAGAGCTATACATAGAAACAGCTGGAAAACTAAAGGAAAAATACAAGTGTTTTTAGGGCACATGCTTTTTTCTGGGTATGCATCTATTGAAGTGCTCAAGACTGTCTTGCCTATTGAATCACTGTAAGTGCCCCCATTCAGCGCCTATTTCCCCAGGTGTTCCAAGGAATTAATCTGCGCTGCAGTTAAAATGTCCTCCTTTCCAATCATGTCATTGAAAGTGCCTTTAATGAGAGAAATGATCACTGAATGAGGATTCTCTTAAGAAACTCGAAGATAAAATAAAGAGAAGATTTTTTGGACCACCTTAAATGAAAGCTTAGAACCTCCTAGTGTGGTGGGATTTTTTTCTTTCCTTTCTCCTTTGGACGGTGGTTAAATAGCAGTATTAGTTAGGGGCTTGGTTGCAGTGTTCTTATCTTGTGGGCTGGTTTCCAAAATCCACATGCTGCTGAATTTACCAGGGATCCTCGTACCTCAGAATGCTAACCACTTACTACCAGGCCTGTTTCTGTGTCAGCTGGAGAGCTTGAGCTAAGACTCAAAGATGAGAGGGCTCTTTTGTTTGAGGACCGTCGCTCACCCTTCCTGCCTTCGACCCATCACTCCCTATGTTCCCATCTCCCCACTGCCAAAAAAAAGTTTATCGTGAATCAACATGGCCAACCCTGATCAAAGAGAGGGACATTGTAGAAGGAGCTGAAGAAACCACCTCTGTTCCCAACTCAATTTACCTATATTTTACCTAACAGGAAACTGTCCTTTTTGGTCCCTTTCATACAGATGGACCTCTTTTGAGAAGAATTATTATATTCCAAGTTTTTAGCCCTCAGGATACTAAGACAAATATATATATATATATATATATCCGTTATTATTTCATATATCTTTCTGGATAATACATTCAGGTGGTGCTGGGTGATTATTATAATCTGAACCTAGGTGTATCCTTTGGTCTTCCACAATCACGTTGAGGTGGGCTACTTGGCCTGGTAAAAAGCCGGATATCGTGTAACTCCACCCCAGCCTTTGCATTGAGCTCTTGAGAGTGGATACATTCTTTTAACCCCAGTATAAGGGAGTGGAAATTCTCTGCCTTCCAGATTCCCCATTTTTATTGTTAAGAAGATCAGGGATAATTAATAATGCCCACCAACCCTGGCTTGGAGAGGGCACATCATGAATTGTGTGGCAGGAGATCCTCATAGGTCACTAGGTACAGAGAACCCAGGCCTTATGTTAAAGTCACGCACCTAGAAAGCAAACCTCCATCTGCTAAGACAGCAGCTTCTGGATGCTGGGTGCTCATCAGTAAGCATTGTACTCTAATCTCTAATGAACCCCCTGGATTTTTTTTTCTTTTGGTTTAAATCAAGCCTGAGGCTGGTGAACAGTAGCTGCACACCCACATTGTGTGTTCTGTGAATGCTAGCTCTCTTGAATTTGGATATTGGTTATTTTTTATAGAGTGTAAACCCAGTTTTATATTCTATAATGCAAACAGGTACCTATCTGTTTCTAAATAAAACTGTTTACATTCACTGTGGCTTATGAATGTCCTTTATTTTCTTAAGAAATGGAACTCTTGCTTAGAATTATGGGTGTTATAAAATGGCACAGAAAAAGAGCTCTCCTAGAAGGTTTAACATACCCCCCACCCCAACCCAGAGAAGTTACTGCCTTCTCCCAAATTGGTTACTCTTTTCTTCCTATTCCTGAAATCTTCTAGCATCCTTCTACAGCTGTAACCCTTCTCTGCTTCCCTTAGTCCATATAACTGGAGAGGAGCCCAGCTGCTCATTACATAATTGCCTGATACCAAACACAAGCCATTTCTGAATGTACACACATTTATCTTGATTTTTATTTCAAAAAGTGTCTTCTTCAGGGGGTGGGGAGAGGGAGTATAAGGTAAAACAGTTTTTTGAACATTTTGTATAGTTTATAAATGGTATTAGATGTGCAAATTCATTTTGAGAACATGAAGGGAATTAAACCATTAACTTTAGTAAATACACAGCTTACGACAGATATATAGGTTTAGCCAGATAGGAGGTGTGGGGGGAAAGGAAGCACCTGGAATATTCATGCTGGTACAGGGGTTTGTGGGCATGGCTGTCCCAGCCAAAGCGATAGCAATTACTGGCAGTGACAGCATAAGAAAGTTCTTTGAAACTCATTTGGGACCTACTAAAGGGTTTTTTTTAAGGTTTTTGTTTTGTTTTGTTTTATTTTATTTTATTTATTTATTTTTGGCTGCATCAGGTCTTCGTTGCTCTGCTTGGGCTTTCTCTAGTTGCGGTGAGCGGGGGCTACTCTTTGTTGTGGTGCGTGGGCTTCTCATTGCGGTGGCTTCTCTTGTTGTGGAGCACGGGCTCTAGGCTCGCGGGCTCTAGAGCGCAGGCTCAGTAGCTGTGGTGCACGGGCTTAGTTACTCCGCGGCATGTGGGATCTTCCCGGACCAGAACTCGAACCCGTGTCCCCTGCATTGGCAGGCGGATTCTTAAACCACTGTGCCACCAGGGAAACTCTAAAGATTCTTTTTTAAATGTCTCTCCCATTTCTAAAGTGTTTCCATAAGTTTGTTTTAATTCAAAATGTATCATCTTTGAACAGATCCCCAGTAAGGAAAAAATGTTACTAGAAAGGAAAATAATTGTTGTGTACACACTGAAAAATCATCAGCCAGACTGCTTTACAGTTGCCGTGTATGTAGAAATCTGTTCTCCAAGTGCTGTAAATTCTGCCACTTAGGAGTAGAAACTGGGCTTCCCTGGTGGCGCAGTGGTTGAGAGTCCGCCTTCCAATGCAGGGGACACGGGTTCGTGCCCCGGTCTGGGAAGATCCCACATGCCGTGGAGCGGCTAGGCCCGTGAGCCGTGGCCGCTGAGCCTGCACGTCTGTAGCCTGTGCTCTGCAACGGGAGAGGCCACAACAGTGAGAGGCCCGTGTACCACAAAAAATTTTAAAAAATTTAAAAAAGAGTAGAAACTGATGATTGTTGAAATGGCCTTTGGGGTGGTCTGAAGTAGACCCAGCTGGAACAGTAGCTTTGTGTAGGTAGGAAGGAAATAGTAGGAAAATGGAAAATTGACCTCAAATTGCTATCACTCCCCTTCCCGTTTTCTGTGTTGTAGTCGTTTGGTTTTTGACAGGCAAGGTAGAAATTTCCTTAAATGTAAAATCCTTGTTGCTGCAAACAGGCCAGTATGGCTTCTTAGTTGGGGCCAACTTGGCTAGAAGAGACGGTAGAAACTTCCATTTTCTGGGAGCTAGACATGTCAGACTCATCTGTCATGGGCCTTCCACACACCATCTCCATGATGCAAGCTCGGAACTGGAGGAAAGAGAATTGGAGATAGTCCCCTTGGTAGACCAGTACAGAGGAGATAACATCAGGAAGCATAGGGGAAAAAAGATCTCATTCTTTGTATCCTCAAAGCCTTGCACAATGCCTTAGACACAGGATCTCCTCAGGTGGTTTTGATTATATCTTCCCAATACTGAGAGCTAGCTATGTTCCAGGCTAAGACTACGCACTACTCCTGGGTCTACAGTGATAATCCCTACACATTCTGGCTAACTCTGAGAATGTGTAGAATTTCACTGTTGGGAAACCTCACAAACCACCCTGCCCCATAAGAGCACTGTCAAAAGTGACCCCAGAATAGCCCCGCCCACCCACCCCACCATTACTTGAACGCGCTCCCAACTGGGGAAGGACTGCCAATTCTGTTTCTGTCCAGGAGGTTTCGCATTCGTTTCGAATCCATCTCTGGAAGTGAGGAAACAAAATAACAATTCTCAAAGCAGAGTGTTAGCTCTACAAGACAGGAACCCTCCTTGATTTGTCTGAGTTTGGGTTATTAGCTTAGATTCAGGATTTGGGATAGGAAGCCACCTGGTACCTTCAGATGATAAGCTGTTTTAGAAACTTACGCATGTGTTGTGATTTCTGTGTTTCACATAAATGGTCGTGCAGACTAGAAGTTGGAAAGGATTAAGAACTCGTGAAATGGAAATTTAGGGGCACTGCTGATCTATCGGTTTTTCAGTGAAACGGAAAGCCTTTTCACTTCTCATCCTGCCCTTTGGAGCAACTCGAATTTTATGGCTCAAGTTGTCTTCCCTGGGTCCTGTGATCTTGTCTGGATGACCACACCTTCATCCCTGGGCTTACTTACCAAGTGCTTTCTAGCCTGCTAAGGGTTTCCATGCCTTCCCTGTTGACTCCTAGAAACCCTCTGAGTGGAGTCCCAGGTGCTTGGAGTTAAAAGTCATTTTTGAGAAGAACCAGGTCTTAGGAATATAAATAGAGAGCTTTACCTGCTTATTCATGAAGCAGTAGATGATGGGATTGTAGACGCAAGCACTCTTGGGGAAGAAGGCAGGGATGGTGACAAACCGTAAGTCCACCCCGTGGTTACGGTTGTTGACTATATACGTGGCCAGGGCAGCATAGGGCGCGTAACAGAGACAGAAGGATCCCACCATCATCACCACCTTGTGGCTCACCTCCCGCCCAGCCTTCTGGGTTGTAGCTGACTCCTGCTGCTGAGCTGCAACCTGGAAAGAGCACAGAAGACATCACACCCTCTTATCCCTGGCCCTGAACTCCCAGATCTCTGGACTCTTCAACTAGGGGGCCATCTACTCTAATTGTCTCTCTGCTGTCCCAGCTTTTGGCCTAGTCCCTCTGTTTCCCCCTCCTTGAGGAAGGTAAGATGGAGGCAGCTCTCTGGTCTGTGACAATGGAAAAGATCATATGCGTCTCTTGATATACCTGAGCAGGAATGACTCCGCCTTACTCTTCATTTCATCATCTCCCTGTCCCCACTTCCTTCACTGCTTTTTGATACCCCTCTACCTGACTGGACGTTTCCAAATGTTTTATGTTCTAGAGCACTTACCCGCTCTTCCCTCTCACCTAGAGCCTTGTGATCCCTTCCTCCCTGACCCTCACGAAAGGCACTCACAGCTCTGAAGACCCCCAGCAGCTGAGAGTAGGAGAAGCAGATGAGGGAGAGAGGCACAATGTAGCAGAAAATGAAGAGAAACCAGGTATAGTACTCGCTGTAATATTTGGTGCCCACGGTGCAGGAACACTGAAGACCCTTGGGGGCAAACCTGCAAGGGACCAAGCACTTACTCACCATGAGGCTCAATTAGTAGAGAGGGAGATGAGATTCTTGGGTTGTGTTCTCCACTTAGAACCCAGAATGACTTCATGCAGCGGGTATTTTCTGTCCTCACCAGCGAGCCTTTAGCAATTGCAACTGCGGGGTAAACTTTAGCACTTGTCTCCCACAGCCCTTTCCCTTATTTATTCCACCAGCTCTTTAAAAATTAGAGGTCAAAGACCATACCCAACTCTCTTCCCGCCCTCGCAACCTGAGCTTCTAGCTACGTCAGCACAGCGGCCCCGCACTCTCACCGGCTCCAGCCAAAGAAGGGTGGGATGGAGACACCAATACCAATGGTCCAGGTGACCAGGTCCACCATCAGCGCGTGCTTGGAGCTGAAGCAGAAGTTGCCGAAGGGCTTACAGATGATGATGTAGCGCTCAAAGACCAAGAAGGCCAGTGACCAGCCTGTCACCAGACCTGTGATGAAATGTGAGGGTAAGAGGGTAAACAGCCCCACTCATCCTGGCAGGCAGAGTGGAATACAGATGGGGTGGAGAAAGCACAGGGAGGGAAGGTTGGAGTGGTTAGTGAAGTAGAGTTTGGGACTTGGTCAGACTTCTAGTCTGGGTGGCTTTATATCTCAGTATGCGAAAGAGCACCAAACTTCTATCCCCCAGACTCCTCTTTGGGGCCCACTCTCACCCAACAGCCTGGCCCCTGGTTCCAATCATGGAGCGGTGTCCTTTGCCTCCCCCCAGCCCCCTTGTCCTGCAATACCTGCTGTACAGCCCAGGAAGGCCCCCAGAGCACAAACATGGCGGCCGAAGACAAAGTATCCATGACAGCTGGTGATGAAGACGACAAAGACAGAGAAGATGCAGTAGATGAAGACCCCCAGGGATACATTGACCAGAATGCAGTTGAGTGGCTGCCGCAACTTTCTGTAGCACAGTGTGGCCACCAGCACTGTGGCATTGAGTGGCGTCCCTACAACGAAGACAAAGCCCGTGAAGGCTGCCTGGAGGTGGAAGGCCCAGACAGGGGCGAGGCGGTACTGAGGCCCATCCCACGGCCCCACCAAGAGGTTCTTGAACAGAAAAAACTCCTCCTCCTCTGACATCTTGCTCATGGGATGTCCGCCACCCCCTCTGATTCCTCTTATAGATCATCCTCCCACCACCACTTCTCCCTGACCCTGCCAAAGAACCTCTCCTCCAAAGCCACTTTGGAGCTCCCTGAAAGATCAGTACTGATCCTAAGCCTCCCAAGGACAAAGTTTGGGATAAAAGACCCTAAGCCCCCACCTAAACCTTTTGTGACCCCAAAGCCGATTGTATGTTCTTCAGAGGATAAGAGTGGGCTCAAAGAATCCGGACATGCAATGGTCAGGTGCTGGAATGAATAAGAGTGGGCTCGGGCTTCCCTGGTGGCGCAGTGGTTGAGAGTCCGCCTGCCGATGCAGGGGACACGGGTTCGTGCCCCGGTCTGGGAAGATCCCACATGCCGCGGAGCGGCTGGGCCCGTGAGCCATGGCCGCTGAGCCTGCGCGTCCGGAGCCTGTCCTCCGCAACGGGAGAGGCCACAACAGTGAGAGGCCCGCGTAACGCATAAAAAAAAAAAAAAAAAAAAAAAAAAAAAAAAAAAAAGAGTGGGCTCATTAGGGCCTGGGAGATGCTGACCCATATTTAATGAAGACCCTCCATCACTTTTTTTTCCCTTTGAGTGGACCTATGGAAGGCACCCTTCTTCTTTGACTTCAGGCACTACTATATCCCTGTAGGTGTTTACACCCCATCTGCCCCTTTGTGGAAGGTGCCCCCTAAGTGTCCCTCTCCAGGGATCCTGGGCTCACAGCCAGCCTGGGAAGCAGCCTCAGGCTGCAGGAAGGGGCAGGGAATGGAGCGTTCCCTGGAGCCCCTTAGTAACAGCCTTCAGGGAACAGTTGAGGGGCAACTCGACAATGCCTAGAGGTCTAAGGCACCCCAGGCTGCCAGTTTCTTCATGGTGAGTCTACCCAGAGAGGGAACCTTTCCTACTCAGACCTCCCCCAGCCAGGTCGAGGTTAGTTTGCTCACTGTCCCTCTCATGCCATGTTCACACCTGCCCCTGCCCTTAGCTCAGCAGTGCCCAAGCTGCCAGTCATCCTGTCTGCTCATCCAAGACCTGCCCAGTGAATTACGTAATTCACTGTCCAGAAAGTCAACACAAACCAACTGTTCTTCAGATTATGACAGGCAAGAATGGGGTTTCACAAAGGAGACCTCGGTGTGATATAATAATGTCCTCACAGCATTCCTGAGTAGCACAGCAACCAGTTTCACAGGATCGGGTCTCCTGCTGACTATTACCCTCAATATGGGCTCCACACAAAGCACGATTCAGAACTGGACATAAACCAGAACCATTTGGCTGGGGGCCAAATACCAGCTCTGCCAGGCTACTCTAATCCAGAGGACATTTCAACTCTCTAGAGGCTTGAAAGGCATTATTCCCTAACCTCTCTAATCATTGCTTCTCCCTGCTTAGTTTTTTATCAAGTGGATTTCTGTTTCAAGTGGATTGTATATGCCTGGGGCTCAAAATTCAAATAGTACAAAAGAATATACAGTGAAAAATACATCTCTTTCCCACCCAGGCTCCCAGTTCCCCTCTCCAGAAGCAACCAGTGTTCACTTTTCGCTGTGTTTTTGATGCGTAGGATGAAGTGATGTGTTGAGCTTGAAATGTGTTGTGACATTGTTGTCTGTTAAATACTGACCGGTCAGACTCTCCAGGCAAGTGGCGAGATAAGAGAAAGTTCTACATGCTCTTGTGAAAATGAGGAATCGTCCAAGGATTTGCCTGAATGAAAGCCATCCTCACGCCTGGGAGGAAAGAGCAGAAACCACCCCCACCCACCCACCCCGCCCCGAGGTAGAGCCATGACTCTTCCTAGAGAATTTCATCTGCTGGCTTTGAAATACAGAGACAAATGAACCACTGAGGGCCTGAACTCCTACAGCCTAGATCAAGGCCACGGTAATTTTAGCCTGGAAAACAATGCATGGTAGATGGCAATGGATTTCCACCAGGGTGGCACTCCTCTCCCCCACCCTGTTACCCTGGAGACATTTGGAGGTATGTGGGATGGGAGGGGGGTGTTTTATGGCTGTTGGCAAAGAAGGGGATTACTGGTATTGAGTGGGCAGGACACTGCTCTATACAGGCCACACTGAGAATGATCCTGCCTCAAATTCCAATAGTACCCCCAGAGAAAAGCACTGGCTGGGACCCAATCCCGGTCTCAGCCCTGAAACATTCTCAGCAAAGTCCCCCTGGCGCCCTTGCTTGGAGCCACCTCACTCCTTGGCACACCCAGCGAGAGAAACAATTAGGAAATGTGTACTGAGGTAATGGAATGACGCGTTGAGTGGCTTTTATTTATAAGCCAGTTTAAAGCTGGGGAACAGCTACCCAAAAAAGTCCCTTTGGTTTGAGAATAGATGAGCTGTTGCTTTTCTCTCTGGCCATGATTGGTTAGTGGAGCCAGTCATCTGGTCCAGACACTCTGGATGGGGATAATAAAACTTCATCCCCTGGGTACGAAGGAATGTTAGCCAATATGTTCTCTAAAGCGAGGGCCATTCTTCCCCATATCCAACAGACGCGTTGGTTTATCAGGAAGCCTGCTTTTGCATGGATGGTGGGAGGGTTTCTTTAGGCTTATGGCTTTTACCTCGAGCCAAGTAATGAAGATCCACCTGAATATCTGTTGCCCCTGGTGGTTTTTTGGTGCACACTCCTGGCTTGCTTTCTTTCCCTCATTCACGCATTCATCTATTCCACAGACATTTGCTAAGAGATGCCTACAACAGCAGTTGTGCTGTGAGGATGAAATGAGATTAATCTGGTAGAGTGCTTACCTAAGGCCAGGTACACAGAAATGCTTGGGAGTTGTTTGTTTCGTCAGCAGGATTGCCAAGTGCCAGACACAAGGCTGGATCCAAAGATCAATAAGACAGATCTCTGTCCCCCCAGAAGCTCCCAGCCTCCTAGAGGGGACCCCCCTCTAGGGGGTCAAACAAGGGTCCTGGAGGTGTGATGGATGTGGTACAGTGGCAGCACAAAAGGGAGAGCCAGACAGAGCCTACTGGGTCTCCTACAAGGCCCCAGTTTCTGATGTGTGACCTCTCCCCTCACTCTCATTTGGGGAATCCCAGCCTGAAGAACCCCACCCAGGCCACCCTTAGCCGATCGGCAGGCTCTTCCCTGAAGCTTTCCTGGGTGGGATGAACAGGGCAGGCTGGGGTGAGGGAGGAAGTGTGGGTATTTACAGGATGTATTCCCATCTCTGGTTTTCTAGAAAGTCTGGATAGTGGTGTGTATCGCACTTAAAACACGCTTTGGATTCAGATAAATGTGCTTCGTATAAGTCGAATTTGGGCACGTTTCTGTTTCTTACAGTGGGGTGACAGCTATCTCGCAAGGCTGTTATGAGGTTAAGTAAGATCTGTAAAGCACAGATCACACTGCTCAGCCCACAGTAAGCATTAAGTGGCAGCTTTCCTCTCATGTATTTTCTCCTTGCCCTCATGTTGCCATCATAATAACCCCTTTCCTTTGTACAGCACTTTACAGTTTGCAGAGTGCTTTCACATACGTTTTCTCACCTGATCCTCAAATTACCCTGTAAGGCAGACGGGGCAGGTGTGACTTCTTCACCTGACAGATGAAGAAACTGAGTAATTTAGCAAATATCACCTAGTCAAGGGTGATCTGGGACAGACTTCTTAGTCCCCACCTAGGAGGCAGATGAGTTTGGAGGATTTTTTCTGGTGGTCTGATCATGAGGTAAGAAAGAAGTGCTTCTTCATGGGTGCAGGAGATGCCAGGCAGGCCCCCTCAGCCCTGGGGTTCCCGGAAGGGGAGCTGGCTGGAGACTGGCTGCCTCCCTGCCCTTCCCCAGCAGCACCCCACGAACTCCGCTTGGCAGCCCTGAGGGAGAACCGGATGGTCACGGGGAAGATGGGACCTTGCCTAATCGCTGTGTGGCTCTACAGTGGGCCAGGGAGCAGTGGAGAGAGCCGAGGGGCAAGGCCTGCTGGAGTGCAGCCGACCTGGGCTGGGAGCCAGCCTGGACGGAGAAGAGAGGCCCTTCTAGGAACCACAAACTGCGGCTACTGCTGATGTAGCAAAGAAGACACAGCTGGCAAAGAGTAACCCTCAGTGGCTCTTTGGTCTAGGGCTATGATTCTCACTTAGGGTGCACGAGGTCCCGCGTTCACATCCCAGACGGGTCCTACTTTTGCTGGGTTTTTCTTTTTTTCTGTTCCCCTTTCCTCACCACACAAGTATACGTTGACTGCCCTTTCTCAAGTTGAAGCAGAGATGACCCAGTGGTGAGTGAATAAAGGACCCTGAAGACAAGCTGCCAGTCAGTCTCCCCATTAGTCATGGCCTGTATATACCCCATTATTTCCGCTGAGGCCAAGCCGAGCAGAAGGGGATTGGCATAGCTCCAGGAGCTGAACCTGAGAAGGTAGAGCCGAAGGGTTGCCTCGTGTTAGGCAGAAAGCATCTCAGAGAGCCTCAGATAAAGAGCGGGTGGTCAGAACAATCAGGACCTGAGCTGGAGGTCAAGAAAAGGCAAACTCTCCATGTAAAACCCAAGCTATGAAATGCATTGGCTTCAAAGTCCAAAAGCTAGGAATAAAACTACAATTCTGAGTCTCACATTTCCTCTTGGTAAAATGGGAACAATAATATTCATTTCTTAAAGTTGAGAGGATTAAATCAGAAACTGTATGTGAAAACACTTTGCAAACTATAACACACCTTACAGACGTAGGGATTGTTAGGAATACTACTAAAGATAAAGAGAATCTGGAAAGGAAATTCTGACAACATGACAGACTGAACTAATGTAGTTTCTCTTCACCCAGTGTCCCGTAAAACACACACAGAAATACTACATAAAACAGAATTTAAAAACTAACATATGAACAATTGCAAAATTGGTTTAAAAAGCGAAATTCCCAGATAACAGAATTAAAGAAAGAATATAAAACTAAACAAAGAAGGAGGAGGAGGAGAAGGAGGAGGGACTATCACAGTAGCCCATGATTCATTTCAGACACAGATCACAGACATATACCAGGGACATGGAGATGTGTTCTAATGCTTTCAGTTATAGGCTATGTGCCCTCAGCCCACCAGAGACAAAGAGCTGGGACTGAACCCCCTGCATAAAGCTCAGAACATCAAAGATCTACCTTATCCATGGAGAGAAAACTAAAATGGCACACGCCAGTTCAACAAAGCAGAGAAAAGGGTTAGAAATCCAAGTCAACCCTGAGAAATTGAAGTCTGAGCCTGAGAAAATTCTTGTGTTGCATCTGGATTTATGTTATTTGCATGATGCTGAATCCTTAAGCAGAGAAATTAAATATAAACCTGGTTTAGGACAACTTGAAATCCCTAGGAATACCACACAGCCTCACAGAAGCAAGAAAGAGCTCGCCAAGACTGTTTTCATACCCCAAGGTATATGAGAGTCTCACTAAAAAGTGACAAATCAAAAACGCCTACTGGGGCTTCCCTGGTGATGCAGTGGTTGAGAATCTGCCTGCTAATGCAGGGGATATGGGTTTGAGCCCCGGTCTGGGAAGATCCCATATGCCACAGAGCAACTAAGCCCGGGAGCCACAACTACTGAGCCTGTGTGTCTGGAGCCTGTGCTCTGCAACAAGAGAAGCCACGATAGTGAGAGGCCTGCGCACCGTGATCAAGAGTGGCCCCTGCTTGCCACAACTAGAGAAAGCCCTCGCACAGAAACGAAGACCCAACATAGCCAAAAATAAATTAATTAATTAATTAATTTAAAAAAAACACCTACTGAAGAAGAACTCACAATAAAAATCTTATAAACTAGACAAGAAAGTAATCCACCCAAGGAAGACTCAGCAGACACAACAAACAGGACAATTAACACTCCAAGAACAGTGCATAATTGAACAACATGAAAAGCACTGTGTAATAAGTATTCTTAAAAGTGTTAAAGATTAAAGACAAGAAAGTAAACCGTAATGAAAATATTGCACTATGAAAAAAAAAGCTCATTGAGGGAAAAAAAAATTAGGAAATGGAAGACATACCATTGAAGACTCAAGACATTAAACAGTAGACTAGACCCAGCTGGAAAGAGAATTAGTGAAGTGGAAGATAGAGCTGATGAAATTGTTCAAAATATGGGGGGAAAGGGGAAAGTAATGAGATAGAAAATATGAAAGAATAGTTAAAAGACATGAGGAAAAGAATATGCCTATTACACTATCACACTGAATATATATATTGTTTCCTGAAAGAGAGAGAATGAGGGAAATGTATGGGTTGGCCAAAAAGTTCGTTTGAACTTTTTGGCCAACCCAATAATATTCCAAGAGATAATGATTGATAATTTTCCAAAATAAAAGAAAGACACAGCCCTCAGATTGAGAACTGAGCTTATAAACACGTTGTGGTGAAACTGGAGAATACTGAAGAGAAAAAGAAAAATCTTAAAAGCAACAAAAAATTTAAAAAATTTTAAAACTTGTTTGCCTAGAGAGACAATTATATTGGCAGCTGACTTCTTATTAGCAGCAAAAGATTACAGAAAAAAATAGAATATCTTCAAAAGTCTAAAAGAATTGTCAACCTAAAATTTTATGCCCACTAAATTTCCATTTAAGTGTTGTGAAATAAAGACCTTTTAAGACATCTGGGAGCGGTGGCGCGCGCCTGTAGTCCCAGCTACTCGGGAGGCTGAGGCAGGAGGATCGCTTGAGCCCAGGAGTTCTGGGCTGTAACGCGCTATGCCGATCGGGTGTCCGCACTAAGTTCGGCATCAATATGGTGACCTCCCGGGAGCGAGGGACCACCAGGTTGCCTAAGGAGGGGTGAACCGGCCCAGGTCGGAAACGGAGCAGGTCAAAACTCCCGTGCTGATCAGTAGTGGGATCGCGCCTGTGAATAGCCACTGCACTCCAGCCTGGGCAACATAGCGAGACCCCGTCTCTAAAAAAAAAAAGACAAAGACTGAGAATGTTTACCACTCAAAGACTTTCACTGAAATGCTACCAAAGGATATACTTCATAAGAAGGAAACCGAAATAAGAAGGAAGGAATGAAATGCAAGAAGGAATGGTGAGCAAAGAAATTTATAAATATGTTTGTGAATCTAAAAAAGCATTGAGGGACTTCCCTGGCGGTCCAGTGGTTAAGACATCGCCTTCCAATACAGGGGGTGCGGGTTCGGTCCCTGGTCAGGGAGCTAAGACTCCACATGCCTTGCGGCCAAAAAACCAAAACAGAAGCAATATTGTAACAAATTCAATAAAGACTTTAAAAATGGTCCACATAAAAAAAAAATCTTAAAACAAATTTTTTTAATTAAAAAAATAAAAAAGCATTGACAGCCACTGTTAGTGGAGTAAAAATCAGTTCAGCTGCTTTATAGAGCAATTTGGCAATACCTAGTAAAGTTTAAGGTGCACATATTCTATGACCCAGAAATTCTACTTCTAGGTATCTACCTTAGAGATGTGCTTACATATATGCCAAGGAGGCATGCACAGCACTGTCCATCACAGCATTGTTTACAATATGGAATATTGGAAATATACCAAATGCTCATTAGCAAAAGAATGGATAAACCAATTGTGGTATATCCAAACAATGGAACAAAATTCAGCAGTTAAAATTCATGAACTAGAGCTATATGAAACAGCATGAATAAATGTAAAAAGAAAAACATGTTAAGGAAAAAAGAAAGTTTGCAGAAGAATGTGTATAATATGCTGTACTTTTTGCATCTTTAAAAGATTCACTTTTTTTTTCTTTTTAATGAAAGAATCTAGGCATTTAGAAATAAGGGTAAAGGTGGATAAATGGCTGCATCAGTCCTCAGAGAGGATGATCTGCTGGGATGGGATAAGGAGGGAGGCTGAATCCTGGGTCCATGGATTACAAGGATTAATTCAGATTATCCCCCTAAACTGATCACCTGGCTGGCATCCCCACCACTCCTAGCCCACAGTCCACTTCCCCCTCATACCTGCTAAGCCCTTTCCTCCAGCCTCCTATCTTCATTCTCACCCTCAACCCAGTACTGGTCTGGGTTTTACTCATATTTGGGTCCTGAGAATAGACTGGTTCAGATCTCCTCTGAATGCTCCTCAAATCAAGGGTGAATCGTGACCTGCACCCCTGGAGCCAGGGAGAGATTAGTCCTAATACTCTGGATGAGAGCTCCCTGAGGAGAGCTTGGACCCCTGGATGTTACAGTTGACAACTTCCTCCCCTGTCCTTCCCTCCATTAGCCAAGAGGTCAGCAGTCAAGGTCTGCTATCTGACCCTGCTGGTTCAGTCAGGACCAGAAGGAGCTGTGCTGGGGCAGAACAAACAGCCACTCTGCTTCCAGCATTAGACTCTGTCATTCCAGGAGCCCTGTGCCCTCCACCCTCCTAACGCCAACCCCTTTCCATTATCCCTGACAGTTGCCCTGCTCCCCAAGTCTGGACAGGCCTGAAGTCGGCAGCGGACACTCTGGAAAGGGTCTGGGTGGGCTTGCTCAACAGTCTTTCCCCACAACTCGATCACCTTAACCACAGGGTCTGGAGTGGAACCCTGTCCTCTGGGGAGCAAACAAAACATCTCTCCATCTCTCAGAGCACATACGAGGCTGGGGGTATGAGAGAGAAGAAGAAAGGTGAGGAGAGAGAGACAGAGAGAGGCTTCGAGACAACATTATGGTTAATAGGCAACATTGAACTCCTTAAGTGTGAGATATGTTAAAACAGAGCGTTGACTGTGCTGTTGGGAGATTTACCTTTACTCATTTATTCTACGTGTAAAGGACTTTGTCAGATGCTGGAGATACAAAAAATGACTAAGATAACTTCCCAGTCTTCAAAAAACTGGGCAGACAGAAAATTAAAAACCTGACCTTGACAACCCAGAGTGACTGGCGCTGCCCTAAAGGGAAAAAGGACGGGGCAGAGCACAGCAGGGGCATATAATGGGGTTGGAGTGGGGCGTCAGGAACAGCTGCTTAGAGATGACTCCCCACTGAGTGCTGAAGGATAAGTAGGGGATGTCCAGGCAAAGAAGGGCTCCCTTCTGAGGAATATAGAGGTCTTGTGAACCTGGGAGCCTGGGGGGCGGTGACACTGACTATATACGCCCAATGACCTTGTGCGTGGATGCACAAGAGAAGGGATTGGTGTGTGCCCCTGACTTAGGAACCTCCCAATGCTTTTCTGGATGTGCTGGGGCGCCCCGGTTCCCAAGTGTACCCTTTTTTTTTTTTTCTTCCTGGCTGAGACCTGCATAGATGTGAGAACAATTGCTTCGTCAAGATCTGGCATACGGTAGACGTTCCTTGAATGAATGATAAAGTAAGTGAAATAAGCCCTCTGAGCTTTCACATCTCCCTTCCATGAGAGTGAAAATCAGCAGTGCCCGCTGTGAGCAGGCTACAGGGCAGGTTGAGTGAGGGTCATGGCTCTCAGCCCCGCGGGCATGGGACCAGGTGGGAAGGCAGGCGGTGGAGAAAAGCGCTCTTCGGACACTAAGGACTGCGTAGGGCCACGGAGCGGCCCCTCTTAAGAGGGTCCCTGCTTCTAGCTTGGTGGAGGCGCGGGGACAGCAGAGGGATCAGGGCCCCGAGGTTCGAGTATCCTGGCCTTGGTTTCCCTCCTCCTGCCCTCACGCAGCTCTGAGGCTGGGGCCGGCGGCCGGGGGTCCGCGCTTACTGCCGAGCTGGGCGGCAGCTCCGACCTGCTCCGTAGGAAGCGAGGGGAGTGTAAGCATCCGTGCTTTGGGAGAAAACAGGCCGGGAGGATTTGTCCATCCTTGTGGTTTTCCTCCCCCATCACCGAGCAGGACGGGACCCTGACACATGGCGCAGAGCGGTCTCCCAGCTCAGCCAACTGCCAGCAGGACCCACTGCCAGACCAGGGCATCTGGTCGCTCCCTCGGCGCGGGCCTTGGGGAGTGTCGGGGGACACGCTCGCTCGGCCTCCCGGCACCCTCCCGCCGGCACGGGGTCCGGGAGCTCCGTTGCTGGGCCGGCTTCCGGGCGGCGGCGGGGGAGGTGTCAGGTGGCCCAGCCAGGCCCCGCCCCCTCGGCCGGCCCGCCCTCCCTTCCCCTGAGCATCCGGCTCCGGTCCCCGGCTTCGCGGCGGCGGCAGCGACGGCGGCGTCGTCTGCTCCGGGCAGCGGCGGCGGCGGCGCGAGCGGCCATGGAGGCGGGCGCCGGGGCCGGCGCGGGCGCCGCGGGCTGGAGCTGCCCGGGCCCAGGTCAGAGCGCCCCTCCCTCACCACTCCATCGCCGCTCCTTCCTCTTCTCCATCTCTCCTCCCTCCAGACCCCCACGTCCTCTCCCCCCTCCGCTGCTCCCCATCTTTACGTCCTAAGTCTTCCTCCCTCCATCCCGCCTCCCACCCAGGCCCGGTCTCCATCTTTCCGGGCTGGGTCTTCCTCACACCGGCCGCATCCTCCCTGGCAGTCTCTCCCCTGAGCCCTCTCAGTCTCGTCTCTCCAGACCAACGGTGCTTCCAGCCCTGGGGGCTCCAAACCCTGCACCCGCTCGGAACCCCAACTATTCTGAGCGCGGGGCGGGGGTGGGGTGGACGAAGTCCAGGGAGAGAATGTAAGGGAGGGGAGCGGCTCCGGTGCAGAGCCCCTTCCCACACGACCCCTGCCCGCCATCGACCCCTTCCCCTTCCACCTCAGCCTTTCAGCCTCTTCTGTACTGGGTCGCGCCCTCTGCCATCCCTGCCCATCTCCCCCCTGTGCCCTCTGGGCTAAAGAGACACACACCCTTTATGCCTGTGCAAGGGAGAGGAGCCTGGAACGGCGGGGGTGCAGGAGAGGTTGGGCAGTGCAGGGCGGTGTCCCCGTAGTCCCAGCGTGAGGGGCGGCCTGGGGAGGAGAATTGCAGCTCTTGGCAGAGTGAGCCAAGTACTTCCACCGGGATGAAAAACCCAGGGCTCCAAAGGGCTAGAAGGTGTGTCCCTTCCCCCCGCCAGCTGCTCCCCAGCCGCCCCTACCATCCCACAATCCCTCCTCTCCCCCGTCTCACAGGACCCACAGTGACCACTTCAGGCTCCTACGAGGTATCAGAGGGTTGTGAGAGGAAGAAAGGCCAACGCTGGGGGTCCCTGGAACGGCGGGGGATGCAAGCTATGGAGGGTGAGTTTTCCCAAAAAGCTTTCTTTCCATCCCCCTCACCCAATTTCCCTTCACTTCTTCTTCCTCCCTCTGACCCCCAAAACTCTGAGCCAGGACACAGCCCTTCCCCCCAGTTCAGCTCAGTCCGCTCCACCCCTCCTCAGGGCTCAGGGCTTGAGGGAAGTTCAGGGTACATCCCTTTGGAGTCCTGATCACCAGGTAACCAGGTTGTGTGTCCCAGGGGAGCTGCCAGACAGAGAAAGAGGCCTTGTTGGACAGAGCTTTGAAGCAGCCTGTCAGCAGGGGGTTTGTTCTCACTGCCTCCAGACCCAGATCCCAAGCTGTCTCCTATTTTGAAAAGTAGGGAAGCGAGCATGTGAATTGTCTTTCTGGTGCCACCACCACTAACTTCAAATGGAAACCTTGTGGCTTTGGTTCTCTAGGCTATCTTACCGCCTGAAAGAGGGAGCCTGGGAGCAGGGCTGGTGAGAAGGCCAACCAACCTCCCAACACACATGTATCCCCACCAACACCAGGAGCCTGGAAGGATGCTGGTCCTGTTTCCAGGACTCCTGTGAAGGGTCCCTATGCACACTCAATATGGACAGTCCTGCTTCCCCAAGGGGGACAGATGATGCAAGGGGTCCCAGATGAACCTTAGGCTGTGGTTATTGGACAAAGATCAGAAATTCCAAATTTTAAAACAAAGCAAACTATTACCATCCAGATAAGATTTTCTATTTAGAGGAACTGCATTGCAGCAAAGGAGGGCGTGCTCGCCAGCCAGAGGCTGAGGACTCGCACACCCCAGTTTCTTAATGCGTTAAAATGTCAGGCTATCTTTTACACCCAAGTACAACCTATGACTTCCCCTTAAAACTGCCTTGTGGTCAGCAGGGAGATCTCCTGACACTCAGCAGGGAAAAGAAAAGTGGACCTGGTAGAAAATTCCAAAAAGACTATTCGATAGAATATATTTGAAAGGGCCCCAGTGTTTGTCCAATAAAACATTTAGAGTCATTTCATTCAGATGTTCTCTTTCTCTACCTGCTGACAGGCAACCTTTCTTATTATGGAAAGGCTAATTTCTCACAAGCCACCCGGATCATTTGTAAACTTTGTACAAACCCCCAAACTATAATTCTTGCCCTATTTGGCTTAAAGATACACCCAGTGTCTGAATCTTTCTTGACTACTTGTCCTGCTACCCAGAGACAAGGATGGAAGAAGCAGGTATCCTTGTGCCAGCTTCACGTAGCTGAGCCAGCACCTGGCTGCCCAGTCTGCCTGAAGGCAGTACTTGGAGGCCACCAGGGGCAACATTGGTCCAGAAAGGGCCCGGGAGGGGGATGGGCTACCTCCAAACTTGACTCTCACACCTGAAGCCTCCTCATGCATGCACGTCCTGCCCAGGGGCTCTTTGGGGGACACCAGGTGGCACTATTATACCATCTCTGCCCTGGGACAGTGAGTTGGAGGGCCCTCTAAGGCCTGTGGAAAGGAAGTTGGCTCTTACTTGCTGGTGGCGGGGGGTGGGTCTCTCCTAGGGGAAGTGTTACTCCCAGCTCTCTACGAGGAGGAAGAGGAGGAGGAAGAAGAGGAAGAAGAGGTGGAAGAAGAGGATGATCAAGTGCAGAAAAGTGGCAGCATGGGCTCCCTGTCGGTTGGCAAGCACCGGGGCCTGAGCCTCACGGAGACGGAGCTGGAGGAGCTGAGGGCTCAGGTGCTGCAGCTGGTGGCAGAGCTGGAGGAGACCCGGGAACTGGCAGGGCAGCATGAGGACGACTCACTGGAGCTGCAGGGTGAGTGCCTGTGATGGGGTCGGAGGGCCTGGGCCCAAAGGCATTGGATCCCAGGCCTGATGCCAGCTTCCCCGTCACTGCAGGGCTCCTGGAGGATGAGCGGCTGGCCAGCGCCCAGCAGGCAGAGGTGTTCACCAAGCAGATTCAGCAGCTCCAAGGTAAATCCTAGCGCTCGGACTGGAGGGCAGGTGGTCATCCAAGTACTTTTTTCTTGAGGGTTTGGCTGAGGCATAGCAGACATAGCAGACCATCGGAACCGAATTCGCTACTTTCTCCTCATTTTCTTCTCCTATTCTTGCCCTGTTCTCCTTGCCTCTCCATCCTCCTCTTTACCTAATTTCCTTTCTTTTTGCACCTCTAACTGGCTCTTCTGTTCCCCCTCCTTCCCTTTCTTGCCCTCCCATTTCATTCCCTTTCCGAGGCTCTCTCCTTTTTCTCTCCTCAGTCTCTCCCCCTCACACCTGCATCCCTTTTTCTCTTTGTTCTCCTGGTCAGTCCACAGGTAGGTAGTAAGGTTGAATTCCAAACCAGATTGCTTTTGCCTGTCCCTCCAAGGGCATCATGGGAAGAGCAGTGAGCCAATGAGAAGTGACTGGAGGGGACTCTGCATCTTTTAAGGGAGGCAGATGAGAATGCTTCTTTTGCTCCCTAACACCGAGCTGGTGGCCCCAAAAGCCCTTTCTTCTAACACCCACGTGCCTTTGTCTGGGAAGCAGCAAGGCAGTCGTCCCACATTACACTGCGCCGACAAATAAAGAGGCAGGTTTTGTTACATCTGTGGGCTTTTGGAAGATTCCTGGGAGCTGTCCTAGAAAACTGCAGGGACTCTCCAGGGAGAACTGAGATCAAGCCAAAAGAGAAGTATAAATGGAAAAAAAAGGGAGGCCGGCAAGCAGGCCTGGAGAGGAGCAAGCCAAGGTGGGAGAGGAGGAGGGAAAGAGAAAGGAAAGAAGATGTAAGCAAAGGTAGATGCAGGAAAAGTAGACAATAAACAGGCTGAGGTGGGAGGGGAGGGGAAGGAGAGAAACTGCAGGAGCTATGTTGCTCAGGGAAAAGAGTGTGAGCATTGGTCTCAGGTCACCTAGATTCTTGAGCCCAGCTCTGCCACATAACAAGCTTTGTGATCTTGGGCAAGTCACTTTCATCTCTCTGAGACTCAATTCCTTAACTGTAAAATAGGGCTGATTTAAATGTTTTGTCAACCATTTATTGAGTGCCTGTATACTTGGAGGAACAGCTATGAACGAGATAGAGCAGATCCCTCCCCTAATGAAGAGTACATTCTAATGGGGAGAGGCAGAAAATAGACAAACACCACCAGTTCAGGTGGCAATAAATGCTATGAAGAAAATATAACAATATGATATGGAGAGATGGGGTAAGATGGAAGTTTATTTTATTTTATTTTATTTTTGCGGTACGCGGGCCTCTCACTGTTGTGGCCTCTCCCGTTGCGGAGCACAGGCTCCGGACGCGCAGGCTCAGTGGCCCTGGCTCACGGGCCCAGCTGCTCCGCGGCATGTGGGATCTTCCCAGACCGGGGCATGAACCCGTGTCCCCTGCATCGGCAGGCGGACTGTCAACCACTGTGCCACTAGGGAAGCCCAGTTTATTTTTGATATGGTAGTTATAAAAGTCCTCTGAGAAGAGGAAATTTGAGCTAAGACCTGAATAATGAGGAAGATCTGAGGGACGTGCACACCAGGCAGATGAACCAGCAACTGCAGAAGGTCAGAGGCAAGAATGAGTTTCATGTGTTTGAGGGACAGAACAAAGGCCATTGTGGCTGGAGCAAAATGCATGTGGAGGACTTGGATAAGAGAGAGTTCTGAGAAGCAGGCAGAGTTCAGATTACAGAGGGCCTTATAGATCAGCTGAGAGGTTTGACTTTTATTCTAAGTATAGTGGAAAAATATGGGAGGGTATTAGCCAGGGCTGGAGGCTGGCTAATTTTTTTTTTTTAATTAATTAATTTATTTATTTTGGCTGCGTTGGGTCTTCATTGCTGCGCGCGGGCTGGTGGCAAGCAGGGGCTACTCTTCGTTGCGGTGTGTGGGCTTCTCATTGCGGTGGCTTCTCTTGTTGTGGAGCATGGGCTCTAGGTGCGTGGGCTTCAGTAGTTGTGGCACACGGGCTTCAGTAGTTGTGGTTCATTGCTGCGCGCGGGCTGGTGGCAAGCAGGGGCTACTCTTCGTTGCAGTGTGTGGGCTTCTCATTGCGGTGGCTTCTCTTGTTGCGGAGCATGGGCTCTAGGTGCGTGGGCTTCAGTAGTTGTGGCACACAGGCTTCAGTAGTTGTGGCTCGCAGGCTCTAGAGCGCAGCCTCAGTAGTTGTGGTGCACGGGCTTAGTTGCTCCCCGGCATGTGGGATCTTCCCGAACCAGGGCTCAGACCCATGTCCCCTGCCTTGGCAGGCAGATTCTTAACCACTGTGCCACCAGGGCAGTCCCCACTTTACTTTTTTAAAAGAGCACTTCAGCTACTGTATGGAAATTGGATGAAGAGAAAGGAGTCAAAACAGTGAATCTGGTCAGCAAATAACTGCAATAGTCCAGTCAAGAGATGATGATTGGTTGGATTAGAGGGATTAGCGCTGTAGAAATGGAGATGATTGAGAATGTAATTTGAAGTTGGAGTTCTCAGGACTTGCTGAATTGGATTGGGGGATAAGAGAGACATGAAAGATGACTTTACCTTGAGAAACTGAATAGATGGTGGTGTCATTTATTGGAATGAGGACAGCTTGACAAGGAACAAATTTTGGGGCTAGGGGAACCATTTAAGACACGTTTTCTACATGTTGAGTTTGGAATGGCTATTGACATCTAAGTAAATATATTAAGGAAGCAGCTGGATATATGAATCTAGAACCAGGGAAGAAATCAGGACTGGAGATATAAATCTGGGAGTCATTGGCATATAGATGACATTTGAATCCAAGGGAGATCACCATGAAATCACATGGAGAGATATAGAAAGAGGAGAGAAAAGGGTCTAGTCCCAGGGCTACTCTAGAATTTAAAAGTCCAATAGAGGAGGAGAAATGAACAAGAGACTGAGGTAGGAGGAACTACTGAGACATCTGATGACCTGGAAGCCAAGAGCAGAAAGTGCTTCAAGGAGACAGTGATCAGTGGTGTCAGAAGTTGCTAAGTCAAGTAAGATGGCCATTGGATTTGGCAAGATGGAGGGCTCTGAGACATTTCAGTGAAGATAGAAGCCTGATTGTATCGGATCGAAGAGGAAAGGGGAGGTGAAATGAAGGTGAGTACCCATAATTCCCGCAGTCATGTCTTGAAGAGAAGCAGAGAAATAAGGGAAATGAAGTCAAGGGAGAGCTTCTGGTGTTTGGGTTTTGGGGGGATGGGTCACAGTAGATCATGTTGATCTGATGGAGGAAAGGATCCAGTAGAGCATTGGATCTCATCTGAGCGCGGGGATGGGGGTGGGGCTGCGGGTCTGGTGAAGGCGCCCAAACCCCACCTCGCTGGAGCAAACGGAGTCCTTGCGCACGTGCGTTGCCCGTTTCCGCCAAGAGGGGGCGCGCGCGGCCTCAGAGGTAGCTGGTGTTGAGAGGCCATTCCGGCCGCCGCAGCCCCTTGGGGGCTGGGACCGGCTGGCGGCGGGAGGCCCCCCTCAGAGAGACCACTTGCCGGGTAGGAGGGAGATTCTGGCAAGATGGAGGCCATAACCAGTGAGTGAGAACTGACTTCACTGTGTCCCCCTCCCCGGGTCTTCGGCCTCGCCCCGACGGCCCCAGCTTCACTGTCAACCGGCGCCAGCTCTTCGGAACCCTGGTCAGGCCCTTCCACGTCCCAGCCGGCCCGCCCCGTCCATCTTCCCGATAAGCCCCTCCCTGGGGCCTGTCTGCAAGCCCCACCCCTCCGCCCCTCTGTGTTTCTAGTTAAGAGCTTTCTGAGGCAGAGCGCGACCTTTCTCCGTTCCCCAGTGCATCTGAGAATGTCATTTTTTAGGGCTAGACCCCAGAGGAGGACCTAAGGGAGTTTTGAACCCGAACATTGAGGGCAAAGTGGGGAAGTAGAGGTTGGTGAGCCCTCCAACAGAACACCCACCCAGGCCTTTATCCTAATGGCCGGTTGACTTGTGTGTCCGTTCAGTAGTGGAAAGAGCAAGGGCTTTGTTTCCTTCAAACAGGAAGGAAGTCAGAGAATCTAAGTGGAGATGTTTGGACTTGGCACAGGGGTGATCGATTAATACTTGTCAAATAGACTGAAGAGAGGAGACAGCTAGGATGGTTGTAGAGAAGGAGAGACTGGCAAAGATGTGGCTGGAGCCACCCGTGTAAGGTTGGCAGGGGACCTACCCCCGTGCCACTCCCACCCCGTACCCTCGCCTCCGAGACACCTGGTCCGCTCAGCATTTATGTCTGCAGTGTGTCCAAATTTTTATTCTCAAACCTCCATGTTCTGTTCTAGTTTTTAAAAAAATACCCGAACATGTAATTCTTTTTTTTTTAAACATCTTTATTGGAGTATAACTGCTTTACAATGGTGTGTTACTTTCTGCTGTATAACTAAGTGAATCAGCTATACATATACATATATCCCCATATCTCCTCCCTCTTGAGTCTCTCTCCCACCCCGAACATGTAATTCTGTACCCGTGGTCCTCAGTAAAAGTGTGTGGACTAGATGTATCCCTGCCTCATTTATGCATGAATTACAGCAAATATTTATTGAGTGCATTATGCTGGGTTCTCTGGCAGATCCTGAACCTGTAATGGTGAGAAAAACAGACATGTTTCCTGTCTTCATGAAGCTTACAAGTGGAGACCAATGTTTTATGTACACACACACACTGTAAAAAGTACAAGGGGCTATGAGAGCATTTAATGGAGGGCTTTGCTTAATTTTTTGCGGAGGTTGGGGGTGAGGCTAGGGAAAGTTGAAATCTGAAGGGTGAGTAGAATGAACAGGAGTTGGGGGCAAGGGATGGGGACAGTGTGCCTTGCAAAGAGTTTGTGGGAAGGTCCTGACCCTCCCAATCCAATCCTCACTAATTCCTGAATCCTGACTCCCAAATTTTGAATTCTCTGTTGGTGGCAGTGCCTTTTACTCTCGCTCCACTTTTAGTCTCCTGATCCTGGATGGGTACGTCTGTCCAGAAACGTTGAGATGCTTCACGGATACTGAGAGCTCTGACACGTTTCTTTTGTAAATTAAAACCTATTATAAAATATAGGCTTGTTGTGAAATGTCAGACAGCACTGATATATATGATGTGGAAAGTAAAAGCCCCTCTCACATGCTGTCTCATTCCTCGGAAGCAGCTATGCTGTATGGTTTAGGACATATATCTTTCCAGATCTTTTTCTATGTCTTTGTATATTTGTGTTATATATTATACATATGAATATTTTTTGCAAAAATAAGATAATACCATGTATTTTACAGCTCATTTTTCTTCCTAGTTAGTATATTATGGAAACTTTCTCATGTCTTCTCTGTAGATCTGCCACTTTCTTTTAAATGGCTGCCAGTATTCTATTTTACCTTCTTCGGTTTAAGCTATCCCTTATTGACTGGCATCTAGGTTATTTTCCCATGTTTGCTTCTCATGAGATGAACCTATATTTGAATTTCAGCTGTGAGCTCTAAATACACATTGTTTGGGGACCAGTACTTACACAGGCAGTTCATGGGAGATCTGAGGCTCTGTGAGTTCTAAGCTCCCAGACTGAATAGATGAGAATAGTCTGTGTAAATTTTTTTAGTAAGGGGCTTTTTGGAAAGACTCAGGGCATCAGTAAAATGCTGTAAATTAGGTTTGGTCTTTAACTGTCAGGCGATTTCATAGAAGCACTTAATACTTTTTGTTTGGAGGAGCCTAATTTGTTTTTCATGCCAAACCTCAAGATCTACTTTTCTACTGCACCTTGCTACATAGATTCACTCTGTTCTCTTCTTAGGTATTCCCTTTATTCCATATCAGGTGAAGCTATACTTCTCTGTTGGGGTAGAGAGCAGGTTGTCGGGAGTTTCCAGATAAGAAATAAGTCTGCCTTTAACTTTGTGCTTCTAGAATATGGTAGATGAGTTCACTTGTCCTCTTGATCATCTCAAGATCGTCTTTGGGCTTTGCAGGTGAGCTGCGGTCTCTACGGGAGGAGATTTCCCTGTTAGAGCATGAAAAAGAAAGTGAACTTAAGGAAATAGAACAGGAGTTGCATTTGGCCCAGGCTGAGATCCAGAATCTGCGGCAAGCAGCGGAGGACTCCGCGACTGAACATGAGAGCGACATAGCCTCCCTGCAGGAGGATCTCTGCCGGATGCAGAATGAACTCGAGGACATGGAGCGCATCCGAGGAGAGTATGAGATGGAGATCACCTCCCTCCGTGCAGAAATAGAAATGAAGAACTCTGACCCATCCAATAGTTTAAGTCTCTCAGATTTCTCTGAGATGCAAGGTATGAGAAAGCCAGCCCTCCTCCTGGTCTGTCAGTCAAATCAAGCAGAGGGAAATAGTACGCAAGAAGATGGTGGAAGGTGGGCTTAGATCATGAATTGGGAGCCTCTAGAAAAAGCTTCCATGTTGGATTCAAGACTGTAAGAGAGAAAAACTTGATGTCATATAACCAGTCCATAATGGTGTAAGAAATAGCACCATGGAGCTGTACCCTGAGAATTCTTCCTCAGAGAGCCATTGGGCATTTGTTGATTTGCCTATGCTAAAGCCCTTCCTGAAAAAGTTTCCATTTCTGGGGTGGGCGTATAGGGGCCTGTCACCTTGGAAAGCTTCCCACTGCCCTGGCATCATGGTGCTTTGCTTGGGTCACTTTCTGTGTGGGTTGGGGTGAGTGGTTCCCAGTCCTGCTCCCAAGTCCCAGAATGCCCACAATGCTAATTTTTAGCCTCCTTTAGTCCTCCCCAAGTAGAAGCTTTAGGGGGCAGCAAACCAGAGCACAAGACAGCTGGAGAGGAACAGAGGTTATTTCCAGTAATACATGAGTCCTCAAAAGCTTGGAGCTCTGCTCAGTCTCCCAGCTAGCTGCTAGGTTTCATGACATCAGAGCGTTTGCCTTTATTCTGAGGCTAGATTTATGATCTAGGTATTATAATGTGAGGCCCTGCACTAGGCCAGGTCAAGCAGAGGCAATCAACGAGGAATCAAAGAACTGCAAGTTTTCCCAGCTGTAGCAAGCCTCTCAGAAGCGCTTTTGGGCTGGTGTACTAGGAGAGGGAGGCCAGCACAGTGGGAACGCTTGGGCTGCAGTTAAACAGACCCAAGTTCAGAATCTCAGCTCTGCTAACTAGCAGGATAAATAGCCTGGTTATTATCTCCTGGACCTCAGTTTCCATAGCTATAAAAATTGATTAATAAAACTTTATAGCTGGATGGGATTCTGGAACAGGAAAAGAACCTTAGGGAAAATGTAGAAAAATCTGAATGAAGTATAGAATTTAGTTAACAGTAAAGTACCAGTGTTCATTCCTTAGTCATGACAAATGTACCCATGGGAAGATGTTAACAGTCGGGGAAACTAGGTGAGAACACTCCCGGGGACTTCTGCACTATCCTTGCAACTTTTCTGTAAATCTAAAACTCTTCTAAAACTAAAAGTTTATTTAAAAAGAAAGAAAGAAAGAAAACCTTATATGACTATTTGGGGGATTAAATGAAATGCCTAGTGTATTGAAGGCACTCAGACACAACTGAATCCGAGGCTGGACTCATCAAGTCTAATGCTTAGCGCGTGGTTGGTTTTCATCAAAGATTAGTTTCCTTCCTTCCTTCTATGATAATCTGGAGTATGCCAAGGACTTTTGATTGGACTAAAGAGGGAACATTAGAAGTGAATTTCAGGGTGTTGAATCTCAAAGCAGGTAAGATAGGCCTTGTATTCTGATTCGAGCAAGCTGGTGTTCTCTAAATATCAGCAGTATTCTGAGAGAAATAATTCTTAATCATGAAGAAACAAAACAGATATGGGTGTTTATATTATCACAGCATTAAAAAGTATTGGTGGGCTTCCCTGGTGGCGCAGTGGTTGAGCGTCCGCCTGCCGATGCAGGGGACACGGGTTCGTGCCCCGGTCCGGGAAGATCCCACATGCCGCGGAGCGGCTGGGCCCGTGAGCCATGGCCGCTGAGCCTGCGCGTCCGGGGCCTGTGCTCCGCAACGGGAGAGGCCACAACAGTGAGAGGCCCGTGTACCGCAAAAAAAAAAAAAAAAAGTATTGGTATCTGGAACTTAGGGACATGTGCTGGGACATTTCAACCAGATCTCTGCTGACGCCTGCGGATGACTTGTAGGTTTGGTCGGGGTGGGCTTTTTTGTCAGAGATAAAAGATCATTAGAATTCTTGGCCATGTGCAGGCCGATGGATTTGGTGTGGTAATAAAGGAAGTAAAAGGATGCCTGGGTTGTCTCTGAAAGCCTGGCACTGGCAGAATGACATCTGGCAGTTAACACTCTCAGCTTTTTGTACTAAAAGTGTAAGAGGAAACTAACTGTGAACAGTTGAATGGAAACTTTAAATTCAGGAAACCAAAAACTTACTTAAACCCTCGCAAGCTCCTAAAAATCTCAAGACTGTCTTGGTTGGTGTTTTTCCCCCTGCCACCCCTACCCAGCCCCTTGGTTGGGGTTTTGAAGATGGGCACACAGGGCAATCTTCTGGGAAGTTGAAAAGAAGGGCAGCTAACTGAAAGAGGATAAAGACTCACTGCGGTGCAGAACTTTCCGGGCCCTGCCTTCTAAGCCTCTGCATGTGGTATCTCATCTGTCTTTAGAAAAAGAAACTCTTCAGCTTTCTGCAGCCAGATTTCTAGGCAGGAAAATTGTGGGCTGGTCGTCAGTGCTTCCTCCCTGGGATCTCACCTCTCTGCCTGTCCTCTGCAGAAGAGTTGCAGCAACTGCGGGACCGCTACCACTTCCTGAACGAGGAGTACCAGGCCCTCCAGGAGAACAACAGTAGCCTCACAGGACAGCTTGCGGATCTGGAGAGTGAGAGGTACAGCCTGGAGGCTGGCGGGGCTCTTTAGGACTGGGCTTTTCCCTGAGTAGAACTGGTGAAGGCAGATGCCAGGCTAATGAGCCTCCCTCCAGTCCTGGTGAGCCGGTCCTTTCCCTGGTATCCAAAGGATATGGATGCTGCCAAGAAGTAGGTCTTGGGGTCCAACCCAGATGTCTCAGGACTAGAATTGAGTGAGTTCTAAAATTTAGTTTTCTTCCATTCTAGGCATTAGGTCTGGTTTGCTCTGCCCTACAGCAGATAAGAAGCAATTCCTTTGTTGTCCTCCCAGGCATGATTCAGTCTGATGGTATATTACCTCCAGATTGGAGCTGGCGTGACTCCAGGCCCAGCCTCGAGCCCGACTGGATTAGTACTCTCAGGGTCTCCCAGAGCCAGACATGCCTTTGCAGATTGAGGTGCTGGGGACTTTTTCTATAATCTCCTAGGTGTGTTTGAGAGGTGAATCACTATAGAAAGCTCCTTTTGCCTAAAATGAAGACATCAGGACCAAGCACACTTGGCAGGCGGTGCCGGGCAGAGCTCTCTCCCAAACGTGACTCTGGGGTTCTGGATTACAGGACACAAAGAACAACAGAAAGGTGCCTGGAGTCCCAAGCCCTAGGGAGTATGAAGTCAGCAGAGTCTCAGACTTCAGAAGAGGATTTCCTGGAGCCGGATCCTGAAATGCATTTGTTGCGACAGCAGCTGCTGGGAGCTGAGGAGCAGATGCATGACATGCAGAACGAGGTAGGGAAAGGCAGGCCCCTTTACAGCCTCGCTCCCACCTTCTCCTGGCCTGTGGCCGCAGCATCTCCTTAGACACGAGGCTGACAAAGGAGGCAGGTGCTGTGGCAAGAGATAGGACTTCAGGGTCTCACTTGCTTGCCTTTTACTGAATATTCCGGTAAAAGGAATGACATACTCTGCCCAAGCCTGTTCCCAGAGAGCCTATGGTACCTGTCGTAAATCCTCCTTCCTGTTGCGTTTCCCACACAGTGTAAGAAATTGAGTTGTGAGTTGCAAGAGCTACAGCATCATCGCCGGACCAGTGAGGAGGAGCAGAGGCGGCTGCAGAGGGAGCTCAAGTGTGCACAGGATGAGGTGCTTCGGTTTCAGACTTCCCACAGTGTCACCCAGGTAAACACTGACAGGGGAAGGGTATCGGGGAGGGCAGAAGGGCCTACGTGGAGTTGCCATTTCCGGGGAGGATGAACGCAGAGGAAGGCTGTGCTCTGCTGACGCTTGCTCTGCAACCAGAGAGCAATTGGAGAAATCACACAGCATTGCATTCTAGAAATGGTAGGCGTTATCGAGTGTCTGCCGCAGAAAAGAAACTAAACCGTAGGCCTGTGGGAGTGCCTCAAGATGTCTGCGTCTGGAAAAGAACCGCTCCGGTCTGGAGAGGGGTCTGCTGATTCACGCGAGTAACCGTTCTTCCCACATCCTCCCCACCGCAGAGCGAGGAGCTGAGGACCAGACTCTGTGCCCTGCAGCAAAAGTATGATGCTAGCCAGGATGAGCAGAATGAGCTCTTGAAGATACAGCTACAACTTCAGGCTGAGCTCCAGCAGCTCAAAGTTATGAAACCCACAGTCGTAGAAAGCCAGAGTGAGAAGGTAACAACGACCCCGAGGTGAGGGGCCGCTTAGGTGCCAGAGGTTTGGGGGGAGGGGGATAAGAGTTGAGTGCTGAAATAGCTCCAGCTGCCACCTGTGCGGCACCACAGGTACAGAACTCCAGCCGCCCTCGAGTCCTCTGTTGGGTGAGAGGACACCCGTAAGTGCAGGGCAGGGAGAAGTGGATTCTCAGACTGTCTGTGTCTGAGAGTGACTCAAGCAGAAGCGTGAGTGGGTTAAGGATCCCAGAGGTACTGCCCAAGGCCCCTCCACCGCAGGAGTTACAGTGCCAGCTACAGAAGCTGCAGCTGCAGTACCAGAACATCACGTGTGAGAAGGACAAGCTGCTGGCCGTGCAGCAGCAGCTGCAAGACAGCCTGCACTGCCACGAGGCAGAGGTGCAGCACCTCAAGGGCATCGTGGCCTCCTCCCAAGAGAGCAGAGAGAAGGTAAACGAAGCTTCAGGTGAGGGAGAACGTAGCACGGCAGGGCCTCGCATGAGAGGACAAGTTCACAGGAGGAGTGGGGTGGTGGAGTTCTGTGGAGGAGCTGTCGATGAGGAGATAAAAAAGTGCTTCATGGCAACGTGATCTCAAAGGGTCACGATGCGCTCAGCTTCCTTCGATTTTAAATCAGAAAGAGCTGTAAAAAGGAAGCCGCTTCCCTTCCCCACCTTCCAAAAGAGGAAGTCCCAGGTCTCTGTATAGAGCCTGTTAGGGATTGGTCCATCTCAGGTAGTCCCCGCTGGGATGAAACTGGAACTGGAAAGGACAGGACCCTTTAGTCCCTGCCTGAGAGGAGAGAGTGCAGCCATGGGGGCTTCTGGGATGATGGCGGGATCTGCCTCCCCTGCCCCAGAATGCAGAGATGCACGCCCAGCTGCAGGAGATGAAGTGGCTGTACCAGACCAGCAAGGATGCACTGGAGCGGCAAAAGCACGTGTATGATCAGCTCGAGCAGGACTTCTTGCTCTGCCAGCAGGAGCTGCAGCAGCTCAAGACCACCCGGTCCATCCCAGAGGACAAGGGAAAGTGTGCTGATAAGGTAATTGTAATTAAGAGAGGTGAGATCTCCTGAGCCTTGGAGAGAGGAGGTATAGAGGCAAAAGATGAAGTCATCCAACCAAGAGGCTTGATGGACTTCCTGTCCAATCACAGATGTATGTGGAAAGGCAGAAAACAGGCAGAGCCCCATGCTGTTAACTTTAAAACTTTGCCTTGACCTTGACTTTGAGCCCAAGCCACAGCTTAGTAGAATCAATACCTCTGGATCCAGTCTGAACACCTGAAGATTTCACACATGATTTCATGTGTGTAGACACTTATACCTTATTGTTAGAACTGTAGTGATATCTTGTCATTCGTGGAAAAGAACATAAACATAGGCCCATATACACAACTATGATTGTTAGAACTAGAAAGAGAAGGTCCAGTTTTCTGAGGCAGATTGTAGGTGCTCTCGTCAAAAGGCATGGTCTGTGCCCAGAGTGCTAATTGGGTATTAGAAGGACCTAGGCTTTTTCAGGATTTATTCTGTGACTTCAGAATAGTTAAATTCTAAACTTGAATTTTACCCTCTTTAAATTGAACAGAACACTACTCTTATCTCACTTTCTTTCAGTAAAAAAAATCCTGGTAGTGATAAATAAGGCCTTCCTTCTTCACTTACCCTTTTTTCCATAGTGTATAAAATGCAAGTCATTATTAGTTAGCCTTGTTGAGTACTTTCAGCTCCTGACCACTGACAGGAAATGGAAAAATGTTGAAGCGTGATGCAAAAAAGGTGTAAGATTCCAAAAGATGGTGGAGCTAGTCGCCTTCTGCCAGAATACTCAGTAGCTCCTGCCACAGCCAACAGTAGGCTATATCCCCAGGGAAAGGCCTTCAGAAGACAGAACTGGGGACGTTACATGGGCTGCCCCAATAGTCCACCTGCCTTTCTACAGCCAGGCTCACTCCCCCGCCCCACCCCGCCCCGCCATTCCCATTCCATTTAGAGATCCAGGGGGTCCATAACTTGCTCATCACTTTCTCTCCTAGTGGAAGAAACTATGGGAAGGGAGAAGCATGTTGGCATACAGAGCCAGCCTCTTCTCCTCTCCTAAAAGAACATTGAGATTAGTTTGATACTAGAAGATTTGGGTTTTTGGAATCATGGGATGATTTAGTCCTCTCAACCCAAGTTCAGTAACAGCTCATACTTCTCTAAAGATTCTTAAAGCTGATTATGAAAACAAAAATGGGGAAAATTAGGGTGAAAGTAAGTCCTTATTGGTAAGGAGCATAGTTACAGAAACAACTGGAGAGTAACAGGAACTAGAATTCCCTGCAGGGTGGGAAAATAGTATCTACCAGAGGAAATGGAGGTGGGGAAATGAGAAGGGAGGGGCGCTGATAACCTCCCTCGAAAACTGCCCTCAGAAAGAACTAGTAGTGGGGCTTCCCTGGTGGCGCAGTGGTTGAGAGTCCGCCTGCCGATGCAGGGGACACGGGTTCATGCCCTGGTCCGGGAAGATCCCACATGCCGCGGAGCGGCTGGGCCCGTGAGCCATGGCCGCTGGGCCTGCGCGTCCGGAGCCTGTGCTCCGCAACAGGAGAGGCCACAACAGTGAGAGGCCCACGTACCGCCAAAAAAAAAAAAAAAAAAAAAAAAAAAAAAAAAAAAAAAGAAAGAACTAGTAGGCAAAATTTAGAGCAGAGCCAAACTTCAGTCCTGAGCAGCCTGCTGGGGTTCGCATTCAGCATCTAGGCCTGTATGGGCGCAGTGCGGCTTGGGGTGATCAGTCTAAGGTGACTGCAGGGTGGGAGACCCTGGTGAATCACAAGAGGTAAGAGAACACGGAGTGCTCTGCTGACCGCATGGGGCAGAGAAACGCCAGGGAGCCTGCCTCCCAGAGTAAGCACCCCTGCGCGCCCTGCCCTGTCCACAGTGTGACGCACTGCTCTTCAGACTGACAGAATTGCAGGAGAGGTACAAGGCCAGCCAGAAGGAGGTGGCGCGGCTGCAGATGGAGCAGTGCGAGCTCCTGGAGAGGCAGAGGAGGGTGCAGGAGGCGCAGGGCCAGCTGCACGAAGAGCTGCACAGGCTCACGTTCCCGCTCCCCAGATCTGGTCTCTTCCACAAGGTAATCACAGCCAGCGGCTGCTGCTAGCTGTGAGGAGCTGCCCAGATGTGACTGTACTTGGGAGAAGTAAAAGGGTGGGGATGGAACTTTTTCTCTTCTTAACCAACCACTCCTTACTTTCTCACCAATCTCCTCAAACAAAACTGTTCAATATAGCTGATTAGGGCTCTAAATCTTAAAATACATCCTATACTCTGGAATCTGTCCAGCATTTTATATTTAGATATTCAGTCCGTCTGGAGAAAATGTACTTGAAAGCACTTTGCAAACTGCAAAATGCATCCAAACATATGAGGTCGTTACTACTCAACTAGCAGGTCTCCAAAGAGAGACTCCCCTGCTGTCCCAGATGGGCTGTGCAGAGCCAGCCCCCCTAAGGGAAGGGTCCCAAGCAGGAAGGAGGCAGAGGTCTTGCTGTGTAACCACCACAGTTCTAGCCCTCTTCCTTCCACTCTGCCTCACAGAGTCAGGAGCTCCTTACAAAGTTACAAGACCTGTGTGAACTACAGATGGTCTACCAAGGCATGCAGGAGGAGCAGAAAAAACTGATACAGAATCAAGAAAGTATATTAAAAGAACAATTAGAACTGCACGGAGCGCTGCAACGTTTCAAGGAGTCTGATTTCCAGGAAGTGTTGGAGAATCCGAAGGACTCCAAATGGCCTAAGTCCTCAAAATGTGGTCATAACAAGGTAACTATAGCAAGAGGCAGGGAGATAGTTCTGGTGGCAACAGCATTGTAGGGAAAGGGGGCGCCACAGAGGGGTCAGAGTTCCGAAGCCCTGTTTTGCCAGGCGCAAGGATGAAGCTAAAGCTCCACCCTCGCAGCCACTCAGGGGCTCATTAAGATGTGGCTTTAGGTACGGCCTTAGCTGCTCCCTCAGATGGATGCCCAGTTGAAGCACTGTGAACACTTAGAAACCAGAGGACCTGGAAGCTTGAGATCTCCTGATAATTTGACTCAATCTCTTCAGCATCTCATTTTCCAGACGTATTTGGAAGTAGATCACCTTAGCGTTTGTTTGGATCCCTTAGGACTGACTCTAAACATGCCATCTTTTCCTCATGAACTCGGTGGTAATCGAGAAGGAAGCTTTCCAGGGACCACAATCTGTAACCTTTTGGCGTTCTACATGAGGCACATCTGAGGCCATTTATTTCCAAGGGAAGAATTCCCAGCATGTGGGGTTCTTGGTACTGACCTCACTGTCTTCATTGGAACTTTGTGGCAATAACAGCCTGGTCAGAGGCGTTGGACTAGAGAATCCATGGGTCTCAAGCACCAGCAAGTGGTCATGCCTCTGAGGTCACACTGAAGGAGATTTCTAGACAAGTCTGTTCAGGGTTGGGAGATGCATTTGGTCTGAGGCCTCAGTGGGGGCAAGGAAGGGCAGGTAGACAGTTTCAATTCATTGAAATTGAAGTTTATTCAATTTCAATCTATTTGTTCAGGTATTAGCCTAGACAGGCAGATAGATGTAGGGAATAGTGGAAGTCCAAACTGAGATTTGGTCAAATTCCAGGGGTGTCAGATTTCAGCCTGGATAGCAGACACCAGGAACCAGGTATAAAATATTCCCTTAACCAATCAGATCGCATCCTGGGCATCAGCTCCCAAGAAGCCAGGCCCCGAGGGCCTGGGAAACATGCCCAGGGGCCAGATTCAGAATTGAGGCAGGAGGAGTCCCTCACTACGACAGGGACTTGTAGTGAGACCTTGATTCCAAGTCTGCATCTTCTGAGGAAGAAGTTCTTCATATGCTCATATTCAAGGCCAGGGCTGATTTTAGAATTGGGGGTGGTGGAGGGGACTGAGCCCCAGAGGTCAGGATAATGGATACACCTGACTGAGAAGAGGGGAGGGGAGGGAGCCCGAGTGACCTTGAGATCCACTCAGTGCTGCTTCCAGTGAGATAGGAAGTTACCAGAGCATATGGAAACCAGCAGAAATGGGAGGCCAGAAATCGTGGACTATCTGTCCCAGGGAGATTTTCTCCAGTGAGCAAAAAATTGACACACGCCAGTTACCTGTAGGCAAAGTCAAAGATCTAGGCTGTGGTGAGACGGGAGGGTAAGGTGTGCAGTGCTCTGACCTGTGCTCTCAGACATCCGCACCAGGAGGGGTGCAGCTAGAAGGACCGCAGTGTTTAGGGTAACGGTGCTGTTTCCCCGCCCACTCCTGGCAGTCCAAGGTGATCATCACCCAGATGCAGGCTCTGCAGGAGCTGTACGAGGCCAGTGAGGCTGAGCAGGAGCTGCTGCAGCAGGAGCAGGAGCGGCTTCTAGAGGAGCGGAAGAGGCTGCAGGCCGACCTGCAGCTCTGCCTGGAAGAAATCCACATGCTCCAAGTCCAGTCCCCTTCTGTGAAAATGAGCCTTGAGTCCTACAAGAAGAGTTACGGGACCACGGCCACCAGCAACGAGAACTGTCGCAGAGGTTGTAACATTGATGACAACGAGAGCTGTCACGAGAGTTACAACAGCAGCCAGGCCAGCGAAGAGAGCCTCCTCAAGAGCTATGACAGTAGCACCAGTACCGGGGAGTCCTGTGGGAGGAGTTACCGCAGCAGCAGCAGCAGCATTGCCTATAAGAGGAGTTACGGCACCAGCAGGAGCTCTGACACCTGTCACAAGAGTTACGTCAGCAGCAGCATGGACGACGAACTTGCTGATCCTGAAGATATGGAGGTAAAAGTAACCAGATGTCAGGTCAGATAGGGGAAGAAGGTTCTTGTCTTATTAAGAGAAGTCACGGGGAAGGGCACAAGAGGTGAAGTGGGCAGTGGGCTCAGAGCTGAGCAGGGTAACTAACTTACAGGAAATAAATGAGGTACTCTGCCTGCCTCATACGGAGATGCTCCATCTGGATGGAAGTCTAAGATTCAGGACTTTTCATCAACACAGTCATGGTGCTCTTTCTGGGAAGAAATACAGGATTCCCCCTGGGCAGCTTCAGATCCTTGTGGCCATTGTTTTGTACCCAAGAAAGGGCCTAGCGAAGAGAGTGGGCGGAGTGCAGGGGCTCCTCAGGGTGCCGTCATCGCTCCCCTGCCCTCCACAGCGCTTTGAGGACACGGTTGCCAAGGTGTTGATCAAGCTGCAGGGGGTGCAGGCCATGTACCAGCTCAGCCAGGAGGAGCACGACCTGCTGTGGCAGCAGATGAGAAACCTGCTAGACAAGCAGAAGAGGCTGAAGGAAGAGCTGGATGCCTGCGAGACGGAATTCAGGGAGTGCGTGGAGTGCCTGGAGAAGACCGGTGCCTCCCCACATGAGGAGCACGAGGTAACTGCTTTCAGGGAGGCAGGGTTTCAGGTAGGAGTCCCTAGAGCCAGAGGAGGTCGGAGCCCTTTCAGAGAGGCTGAGGAGAGAGAGAGGAGCTCATTGCCAGCTCTGTACAGTTGCCCTCCTCCTGGTCAGAGGGACAGAGCAGGGGCTGAACCCCAAGAGGCTGGGCAGTCTGTGGTGCCACTGACGGACGTTTCTCAGGCGCCCGCTGTGCTGGGACTTACTGATCATCAAGACTCCTTGAATGATTTTTTTTTTTCCCCTTTGCCACATCTGTTCTCCTTTGTCCTAGAGCACTTCTATAGAGTTGTATTTTTTTTTACCTCCGATTTTCTTTAGTTGGTGTGTATTCCACCTTGTCTCTTCTCTTCAACTAGATTGTAAGCACCTCAAGGACAGGGCTGTGTCTTCTCTTGGATCTCTCATAATGCCAAGCAGAGTGCTGTGCGTCCACTAGGAGTGGGACAGAGGGCATTGTCCCTGACGAAGAGTAGTCCTCTGTCCAGTGGGGGCCACTGTACGCATGGGGGAGGCTCAGAGAGCGAGAAACACGTGGGCCTAGGTTGCTTAGTGTTGGTACCTGCCCCAGAAGGCCAAGATGTGCTGCCAGAAGCCAGGAAAGACGAAACCAGGGAGTAGGGAGCAGGGTTGGCACTTGCCTCCGTTTCCAGGGTGAGGTGCAGGAGCCCAGGTCCAGTCTCAGGAGTACAACACAGTTCCTATAGTAATGATGGTACCTATTAGAGAAATAGCTTGGGCAAAGTAGGAGTTCCCATCAAAAACTACTACGTAATAAAGCCCCACAGTTCAGAAGGGGTTAGCCCTTTTGTCATTCCCCTGACAGTTCACAGTAAAAACATAATTTTAGTCATCCTTTTTTGATCATGTTAGATGTAAGTCATCAAGTGCCTCAAGTTAGGGAGAACCTCTAAAACTGCTTTAGAGGCTCATTTTTAACAGTTTAATGTTTTCTGTATTATCTACGTCCCCCTGGGCTTTAGCAGGGAGATTTCTGAAGCAGGGGCCAGGCTCATCACGTAGGCCCAGCTGTGAATAACTGGGCCTCCACTACCAACAGATCAAAGAACTGCAGGCCAAGCTGCGGGAGCTGCAGCTACAGTACCAGGCTAGCATGGATGAGCAGGGGCGGCTCCTGGCCGTGCAGGAGCAGTTGGAGGGGCAGCTGCAGTGCTGCCAGGAAGAGCTTCACCAGCTCAAAGAGAAGAGGTCCTCTGTTACCGAAGAAACCAAGGGAACGAATGGCAATGAGAACGTGAATAAGAATGCCAGTGGGGTTAAACGTAAAAAGGTGGCCAAGCCAAGCCTGGAGAGTTCTGAGGTCAGCTGTGAGAGCAGAAAGGTGAGTAGTAACCTTGGTAGCCAGGTAAGCAGAAAGTTAAAGGGGATCCTAGGAAGGAAAATCACCTTCACCACCATTCCGACCAGATGAGGTACTTGCAGAGATGCTTCTGGGATCTCTAATGTGTCTAGAGTAGTTCTGTCTTAGTAGCAGTTCGGTACTTCCTTTTCCTGTGAGGTCAAGGGGAGAGTGGAGTACAGACCACTCAGACCTGGAGCCCCGAGGCTGGATGACTGTTTCAGTTAGACCAGTGCAATTTTCTGGGGCCCCTGTTCTTCTTCTTGGGTCACATGCCCAAGAGAAGGACCAAATGGATGGAAAGAGGGGGATTTACTCAAAGCAGTTGTGTACATATAGGTGGAAGAGGACTGGATAAAATGGGGGGTCACCAGGCAAGGGTAGGAAGCAGCAGTTGAGGTGCAGAATCTTTAGCTCTGGGAACAGTTGGAAATGGCTAATGGCCAGATAGATGTGGTACGGGTCCAGAGAGGCTGGGTGTGGCCACCCTCCCCACTGTGCGCGGGACATCAGTTCAGTCCCAGGACACAGTGCTGTCTGTGCACTGTGGGAAGCAGCGTGTTCTTGAGGTAGTTAAGCATCGTCATGAGGGTAGGCATCTTCCCAGGTAACAGCATCCCCCATCCTGTACTGCCTCCGCCCCGCAGAGTCTGGAGGTGGTGCTGTACTACAAGGCCAACCATGTGGCCTTGGACGATCAAACGAAAGAGGAAATAGAAGAGGAAACGAAGGAGACAATTGAGGACAAAACAAAGGAGTCCTGGGATGAACTAGTTTCTGAGCCATCAGGTCCTAGAGAGGTTAAATTCAAAGCAGACCAGGAGGAGAGAGATGAAGAGTTCCACAGCCAGGAGGGTAAGGAAGAAGGTGACGACCAAGAGGAGGAGGAGGATGAAGCTTCAGAGGGAAGCATCCCCCTCAAGCCTTCTGAGAGCAAAAAGGTAACCACAGCCAAAGGCAGGATCATGTGGGGAATGGGCTCTTGGGCGCAGGTGCCCAGCATTCAGGTGTGACCCAGCCCTTGGATGGAATTCTACAGGAGTAGAGGCCAGCAAGCTCTGAGGCATCGCACTGGGGAAAAATGGAGGTGGAGGTGGGATTGGGGAGAGCAGTCTCTGCGGGAAAGGCTGTGGAACTGTCTCACAGAAAGCACCTTCTCTGGGAACCGGGGCGTGCCAGTCGGAGTCCCGCCTCCTCTCATTTATGTGGTAATAACCCTCGTTACTCACGTCAGGAGGGTTCTTCGCCCTCAGCTAGCACCGCACCACGCATTTCTGTCAGCCTGGGCAAGTCACCCAGTCCTGCTTTCCCGAGGTGCCCTATTAGGGCTGACCTCTGTTGCCATGAGGGGTGTGGAGAGGCTGCTGTCGCCTGCCGGGCTCTATGTAATATTACAGGGCATGAGAGTGGGGGCCAGGGCCGATCGGAAGTAATAGAATGTTTCCGTCTCTACAGCAGAGCTGTTGGCCAGTCTTGGGAGACCAGCCAGAGGTCTGGCCCCTTAGTTACCGGATCTGGAGAGGTCGGGTGGGAGTATCCTGGGTAATGTACCAACTGCACAAAAATATTTCAGTATTTTAACAACTGGCACATCCATACAGGAACATACTAGCTGAATCTCTGCCCTGGTTGGAGTTAACCGGGGGCTCTGAGTTCCGAAGGGTTTGAGTAGTACCTGAATAAGTCCTCAGTTTGCAGTACAGGTTCTTTCTGTCCTTTTAAACACCGGGGAAGAAAATAAGTCTCTTGTGGTGGGATGCCCCAGTCATCTCGAAGTTATCTGGAATTTTCAGCAGTTCAGTCAGTTCAGTCTGCAGCACTGGCTAAGGACCCAGTTACAGTTCTCTGTCAACCTCATGGCAGAGAGCCATTGTTTAGGACGTGAAAAGTAGGAGTAACCACAGCCCCTTCCCCAGTGTTCTATTTCTTTGAATTCTTCATACCCTGCCACATGCTGGTTCAGAGCCTCATAGATTACCTGGCCTCATGTGCCAGCTTTCTAAACACGAAACTGGATTTTTCTACATCACAATCAAGTACATTCCTTGTGTCTGCATATGGAGGCGTCCCTTTGCCTCAGTGGGTCCTGCATCTTTTACAGGCAGCTCTGCTGGCATATGTATTACCGCCTGCAAATTCATTTTCTCCCTGGAAGATGGTTGCAGTCAAGAGCTCGCCCTTCTCCATCGTTAGCTTGTTTTAGTGCGTTTTGTCTCACAACGACAGCATCAGACTCCTAGGGGGTGTCCCAGAACACTGAGACTTGGTGGAACACAGCCAGAACACGCGGCTAACAAAGGGACAGGTGGCCTGGCAGGAGGCTGCCCTTCCTAGAGTGATCCAGGCAAAGTAGTCATCCTGCTCATCCGGAAAGCCCAGCTTTACTCTCTGGAGCTTCACTTTTCCAGTTACTGACCTACAAGAAAGGTCTAGGTGCAGATAACCCTTGCTTGACAAGGTATAAGAGGGATATGACAAGCCAAAAATGTGGCCCTGAATTGGACCTACGCCGCTGCTTAACCCTTGCAGTTTTGCATCTCCCGTAGGCGACCCGCGGGAAGAACCAGGCCCGAGTAGCGGAGGAGAAATACCGCTGCTCTCGCTTACCTGTTGTTTAACCTCTTGATCTCTTTCCCTTTTCCCTTTGTTTTATCATCTTCATTATCTGTTGGATTCATGTGTTTATGTCGTTTTATACCATCTCTCATCTCTGGTCTCTCCTCGTGCCTCTTTCTCATTTGATATGTTGCAGCCACCCCCTGCCCCCAATCCCCCCATCTTCTCCTTGCCTCTCGTAGGCCTGGTGGTCATATTGGCTTTGCTCTGGTGCTGGTGGGCTGAGACTTCGTCCTAACGCAGGTACTGGTATTGCGTCCCCTCCTTCTGAGGGATAGAGGGAGGGTGCGGGTTGCCCTGGCCTCTCGGTCATATCGGCTTTGCTCTGGTGCTGGTGGGCTGAGACTTCGTCCTAACGCAGGTACTGGTATTGCGTCCCCTCCTTTTGAGGGATAGAGGGAGGGTGCGGGTTGCCCTGGCCTCTCCTCTTTCCCTTTTCTCTGAGCCGCTTGCTTCTTGCTTCTGCCATTTTACAACAGGTGATAGTCAGGTCTGAGTTTTAGCCCTGGCTTTTCCTTGGGCTACTGCAAAGCCCATAACATCTCAGAGAATGTCTCCCTAACCTGTACGGAATTGGAATGCTCGCCATTGACATAGTTTGAGTTTCTGTACTCTGGCTGGGAAAAATTTGAATGATCCCAGCACTGTGGCTACTTTCAAAGCTCCCTCGACTACTTCTGATGAGCTGATGTCTGACTGCAGGGCTGGCCTGGCTGCTCTTGGTCTTTGTTTAGCCCCAGAGCCAAGCTCTCACTACGGTCACTGTGCAGGATGGCAAGATAAGGAATCACTGCCTCCCGACTTGGGTGAGAGAGGAGGTCTGGAGAGTTCTGATCCCCAAAGGTCATTGGTCTGAGGAGAACCTCGATCTGTCCTTCGGCCTTGGCGTCAAACTCTTATCATATTATATACTTTCTACTGAGAAGTTCCCTGGTTTGGGGATTCTAGTCTCCAAAAACTCAGAACAAGAATGCCACATCCCTTTTGGGGGTCAGATTCTATCGTAATTGGCTTCCCAAGCTAGGCTTTCTGGAGAGAATGTGGTATTGGTGAGAAGTTTCCACTAACCAGAAATGCAGTGTTTTCAGGGAACCAGACTGATATATTCTGGGCACCAGTCCACGTAATCTGATCCGTCAACAGGGCACCAAATTCAGGAGGCAGAATGTAGTCTCATGGCCCAAGGTAGAACCCTTCCAGACCCATAAACTATTCTCTCTTGGCCTGTTTTGGCTCTTTTCCCACGTTTCCCCTGCCACTCCCACGCCCCCACCCTCTCTTCTCACATCCCTGTAAATGGAGTGTAGTTGGCTCACTGCATAGGTTCAGAGTGACCGCTGGAGCATTTGTGGGTAGCGTTTATCACTATTTCCTTTTCTGTCCTGCCTTTTTTCCTCCTCACTTTTTTTTTTTTCTCTTCAACCCTTCTCCTTTCTTCTTTTAGACATTCGAGTTACTCACCACGGTCAGTCTTTAACTCCTTTGGTGAGAGGGGTCTCTCCCTGTACACTCCCAGGTTTCTGGATCCGTGTGGGTTGAGACCCAAAGCATTCAGCCATAACCTTTCACCAACTCAAACCCAGCCGGGCCTGACCAGAGTGAGAGGAAGGAACTCCTGGGTAAGCGTCCTCTTGGAGGAGCCTGTTATACCCAGAGCCTGGCTACGGCCCAGCATGCAGCTCCCATCCAGAAACTGAGGCAGCAGAGTAGAGTAGAAAGTGTGGCTGACAGGCGGGCAGACATCTTGGGTGAGTCTGTCTCTGTTTCTTTGAGCTTAGTCCCAGTGGGCAAAATGCATAACCTGAACATTAGTTTCTTCAAATGTAAGGAAAGGATGATAAATCGTCTGGCTTCCTCATGTGAGGAACAGATGAGTTCATTCATATGAAGTACTTTATAAATGATAAAACACCACATAAATAATAAAAAGAGCATACTCTTACATAATGCATACTATATGCCAGGCACTGTTTAATCATCTGATAAGTATTAACTCATTTAATTCTCACAATAACCCACTGAGGTAGCTATCATGTTACGTGTGATAAAACTAAGGCATAGAGGGGTTATGTAATACAGCCAGTAAATTGTGAATCAGATTCTAAGGACTTAATATCAGCATCAGATAAAATTCCAATCCTGTTTCCCCTTATCGTCTCTCTTCATTGGTTGCTCCCAAGTAAGTAGGAAGACACCATACAGCAGCTTCTTCGTGCAGCCTCAGATCACGTTAGCTCTCTGATAACTAATATCACATTGCTAGCTTATTTCATGCATTGTTTATAAAAGCCTTTTGCACATATGCTAAGCGTTCTCTCCCCTTTCTCTGCCTGCAGTTGAGTTTTTGGATCCAAGGCAGAATGTTCCATTCCTCTCTATCAGATCTAGTCCGTTGTCCACTGTTCTCACCTGTGAAGCCGTGTGTTTATTTTTAATCTTGACCCTGTGGTTTCAAAGTGCTCACTTTTGCAGCCAGCTTCACCTCATCCTCAGGGGTGACCCCCCACCTTCTTACCTTCACCCAAGTTACAGGTGAGGGCGAGCCTCTAGAGTGTTCCTCTCCAGTCCCTCATCCAGCTTAGCAGTCACGTACAAATGGTTGTACAGCAGGCTGCCATCAGCCTGCTCTTTACTTCTCCTGTTTTCTCCAAGGAGGTGTTTCAATGACCCTGGTGTTTGCCTCCCTGGGCCAGTGACCAACTTCCTTCAGTCTCCTTCAAGGACATCATTCTCCACAGACGGTCTGGGCTGCCTAAGAACCTCACGTTTGCTGTACTCTGGTGCACTTTCTTCGCTCCCCCCCACCCCCAGTCTTATCCTCCTGAGTTCACTTTTCCTCCATCAAGCATTTAATGATGCTGCTGCATTTCCCAGGGGCCCACATTTACCCTCTTTTCCTTGCCGTGGCATCTGATCCTTTGCTGCGACCGTTTGGATTCTCTGAAATCTGCTTCTGAGTTTGCTCCTACACGCAGGAGCTGGTTCTTCTCACCCCCCGGGGCATGAATACAGGCAGCCAGCTCAGGTCATCCACGTAGTGTTGTTCCAGATACCTAGTGGTGCCAGGACTAAGCCCACATTTGTCTGCAGCGGTTACCCAGGAGATAAGAGAGACTGGACCATTATGATGTTTCTGAGGTATCTCTCCAGCACCAGTCGGCAGGGGATCTCTAGCTTAGGGAGGAGTTCAGAAGGCTGGGCACTCACCATTTGTCTTTGGTCTCCACAGAACATGTTTGGGATGTGGAAGCCTATGGTGTTCTTGGCCCTTGCAGCTGTGGCTCTGTATGTGTTACCCAACATGCGGCCGCAGGAGACAGAGTCCTGCCTCGTGGAGTGATGGCAGGCCTGGGCCAGCCGAGGAGGCAGATCCGCCGTGGCCACTACCCTCAGCTTTGGGCAGGACACACTGTGCCAGAGCCCCCACCCCACCCGCGTGTTCCATGTGTCCCCATCTCCTTAGCCTCAGCCACTCAGGCCGGAAAGGCTCGTTGTGGGGAGCTGCTGGCTCCCATCTCCTGCCTCGTGTAAGAACCTGGGTTCCTTGTAATTAAACATCAGCTGAATCACATGAGACTTTGTGGCTTTTTATTTGTTAACTACCTCACAGCACAACCAGAACAGAGCAGTTCCCCTTTAACCAGGTGCTCACTTAAGGCTCTGGCTCCTACGTACTATTTCTCACCCTACAAATGACTTCAGAAATGAGGCTGAGGAAAAAAAAAGAAAGAAAGAAAGAAATGATGCTGGCTCCTTGTGCTGCCAGCCGAATCGCAGCTGGATTGGTCTGTACCTACTAACCCTAATCTCAAGGAACTTATCTAGGCACAGAGAAATGGGATGATCTGGGTACTTGTGTGACGGGGGGGGCAAATGACCTGCCGTTGGGTCTCGTGCCCACATCTGTCTACTGTGGGAAGGGTGCCCTGAGAAGATCTGCGTGTGGGCCTTCGTTCTTATGAGTTGTCGAGGGATTTGCTCTCGGAGATGACTTAATCATCACTCAGGGTCCCAGCAGTAAACTGAAGGGAGTTCCCTGGTGGCCAGGTGGTTGGCATTCCGGGCTCTCACTGCCATGGCCCGGGTTCAATCCCTGGCTGGGGAGCTGAGGTCCCACAAGCTGCACAGCACAGCCAAAAAAAAAGGCTTTCATGTAAGAGTTGTTAATGAACAGATTATGTATGGAAGGCAGTTAGAACCACTGAGGAATAGTGACGTCCCCAGGCACCAGCAACAGGGGGAACTGGCTACCGTCGCAGGCCTGAAGGGGAAAAGGGAGGAAGCAGGAGCTGGAGGCCTGGCACGGGGCCCCAGACACACATGGTGGCCATGGGGGGGGGGGTGGCCCTTATCAGAGCCATGAGGAAGTGGGAAGTTGATGTGCTCCCCCCACCCTCTCTTCCCACTCTCCAGTTCCCTGTTGGTGTGTCTCATTGGCTGATCCCAGCTGGGAGCCAGAGAGCAGAGATGCCCAGGTGACAGTCTTTCAGGGTCAGCCTCCTGGAGTTCAGAGCCAGCTGGGCAGAGGATTGAGAATGGATCTAAGTGGGAATGATGAGGGTAATTTATGAGTGTTCCTGTTGACCTTCATTCCTGCGGAACCTTTTGTGGTTGGTTGTTCTCATCATGAATGTTCCCATATGAAAGCCCCCAAGTATATTCATAAGCCATAGTGGGCAGAATGGCCCCCGTGACTGCCGGTTTCCTGGGACCCTCTCTCTGCCTCCTTTCTACCTGATACCAAAGGAGTTTGTTTCATTCACCCCGATATACAAAGCAGCACATACCTATAGAGTGTGTACTGAGGTGGGCACTGCTTAGCACGAAGTGAATTCATCTCTTCCACAGTGTTTTCCTAGTGGGAGCACGAAATGAATTCATTTCTTCCACAGTGTTTTCCTAGTGGGAGCACGAAATGAATTCATCTCTTCCACAGTGTTTTCCTAGTGGGAGCACGAAATGAATTCATCTCTTCCACAGTGTTTTCCTAGTGGGAGCACGAAGTGAATTCATCTCTTCCACAGTGTTTTCCTAGTGGGAGCAAGGACATTTAGAAGTAGGAGGTCTTTAAATTGTGTACAGCCCAGAGGAGTGACAAGGCCGACTGGGAGTCCTCCTAGCAGACCCGGGGCCAGGGCTGAATCGTGACCTGCCCTTATCACAGGGCTGTACCTAGGCAGATTGAGGGCAGTGCCGTGGGTCCCCTTTGCTCCCTCTAAATGACTCCTCTTTAGAGATAGGGCTCATTTAGGGTGGCCTAGCTCCTTGCTGCTCAAGTTGTGGCCCACGGGCCTGCAGCATGAGCATTGTTAACTTGTTAGGGAGGCAGAACCTCGGGCCCCAGCTCAGGCCCACTGACACAGAATCTACATTCTAACAAGATCCCCAGTTGATTAGTACGCCCGATAAAATTTGAGAAGCACTGCCCTTCACTATATTAGATTGTGTGTTCTCAGTTGTAACCTAATTGAAATTCCTTCACGATCCACCTGCTACCACTGTCCCCTTGCTGTTGAGTGTAGTGAGACCCTGCTTTTTACCAGCTTTACTCCGGCCACCAGTTGGCTGGAGAACATGTGTGGTGGAGAGGTCTGGAAGATTACCCACCACTGAGCATCACTGTTTTAACTTCGTATTTGAAGCCAAGGTGGAGGTCATGGTCTGGTAGGCAGTCGGCCCCCAGTCAGGACTTCATCTGGTCCTTCTCAGGCCCAAACCCAGAGCTGGCAATGACAGGGAAGTGGTCCTTTTCTTCAGCCGTTTTGTTCAGAATACAGAGCTCTTCCCTTTAGGTCACTTGCCCGTGTCGGCTCATCTTGGAAGGCCATCCTCTTCACGGATCTGGGCTCTGCTTTCTGGTCTTGTAGATACACTGTTCAGAGTGCCTGTGTTGAATGTGAAACAGTCCCTGGAGTTAGCTTTGAGTCCACAGGGGTGTCTCTTAGAAGCCACAGGCAGGCATGCACCCAGGCCCAGGTACAGATAGAACCAAGGACTCAGAACACCTCCAGTGGCCTCCATCTCCCCCCTCTCCTGCCCTCTGCATAACTGCTTCCTTTCTGCTCTCTCCCTGCACCACAGACCCCTCTGCTTTCCCTTCCCAGGCTACGCGGTAGAGCACACCACCTGCCACCCCCTGTCAAGGACCAGCTGCTCTTGGGGGGCATGGTGGGTAGCTCTAAAGATCAGAAGTACTCTGGTTCTGATTCTGGCAGGTGGAGTGTTAGGATGCAAGGAAGGGAAGAGGGGAGCAGTGGGAGATGCCAGCAGTGGATTCTACAGGGGACAGAGGCAGCTGTGAGGAAGGCCTAGCTCACCAGAACCCATGTGGTCCCCAGGATACCAGCAGAGGAAGCAAACTGGCTTTTTCTGATCACCTATTAGCTGCCCAGCACCATGCTAATCACTTTACATGTTATCTCCTTTCATCTTCATGCATAAAAAAATCCCTATGAGAGTACTACTAACTCCATTTTGCAGACAAAAAAACTGAGGCCCCAAAGAGTTCCATTACCTGACCAAGGCTACAGAACCAGAGGTGAAGAGGCTGGAATTCAGCCTATGTACCTTTCCACCCTACCACACTGTCCCTGCCACACCTGGGCCAGGGCCACAGTCAGTATCACGGATTGAAACAAAGTGCCTGCTGTGAGCCTGGCCAGCCTGGTGCCATCACAGGGGGCTATGGAAATGTCCCTGGTTCCAGAAAAGCAGGATTTTCAAACATGGCCCATTGGACACGCTCACTCAGATTCTGCTCTGCTCAAGTTAAATATGGCCAATGTTGGATGACCAGCAGTGCCCCTTGATGGGAGAGGCAGGGCCAGGGGAAAGGTCAGGCAACCTGGTCTCCTGAGACAGGTCAGCGGGTGGTGAGTCAGGGGGCTATATACAGCCTGTGGCCACCACCGCCAGCAGTGCCGCAAAAACTCAGCTGATGAAACCCCCTGTAAGCCCCTGCCGGGCTCTGAGAGGAGCACATCAGCCCTCCTCAGGGAGGGGCCCTCACTTGGCAGGTCCCTGGACCAGCATTGTGCACGGTCTGTTCCAGCGCTCATGGCGAGGCCTGGGGCCTGGGCTCATGGGCTATATTGAGGGCTGAGTCACCAGCCTGTGCCTGGGCAGGCTGACTGTGACGGGCTGGCTGGGGCCTGAGTCAGGCCCTGATTTATCCTGGAGAGTAACGGGCTCTGGTTTCTGGGGCAGGCAGGGTGAGAAGGGTGCCAGGAACCATCCTTGGCACTGGGCACCCTCTGCCGCCCATTCACTCACTCCCCTGGGGCCACACACACACACCTCTCGGAGAGAAGAAATGAGAAGGGGGAGAAGGGAGTTCTTTGTCCACTTGCTGGCTTCCCTCTGAACTCCCCCCACCTTAAGCGAGGCCCTCAAGTTACTGGGGGACCTAAGGTAATGCCCACAAAACACGAGTGTGAGCCATTAGGGTTTGTGAAGGGCTGTCAGCTCCAGGCAAACCTGCTTTACCCCTTTCTCTTCTCCCCAGAGGCTCAGGGAGAGGAATCCATCCTTTCTTGGATCTATACCTCAGTTTCTTCATCACTGAACCCTGAGCTGGCACCTCAGGTTGGGTGTCAGAAGTCTGCCTTTTTGTACACACACACACACACACACACACACACACACACACACACACTTCCCTTATGAAACCCAGCTACATGTCATGTGTCCACAGGAGGTGGGCATCTCTGCACAGGAGAGCTCAGCCTCTCAAGTAGACAGACGGCACTGATGCCTGATGTTTGGTTTTGGCCATGGTATAAAGGTGGCATGGGGGAATGAGAGTTCTGGAGATAGGGAAGGGGGTGCCAGCAGGAGGGTGGAATTCCTAAGCACCTCATCACAGGCAGCCGAGAGAACATGAGCCGCAGGGCCCAAGCTATTTATATCTCGGCTGTCACTATCAGGGCCCCCAGAGCTCCCCCCTCCTAAGTCACGCACAGCAGGTCCCTTTTCTGTTTCTGGTCCCTTCTCTACTCCTCCCCCTCCCTCAGTAATGAGAAGGGAAAGAAATCGTTCATGGACCCCTCTCACCATAAGCACTGCCCCCCACAAAGCTCCTGAACTTCTTCCCAAGCTCTATAACAAGGACTGCCCTCATTCTTCCCCCAAAGATGCCCACTCTCCCTGTCCTTTTCACCGGGCCTGGTGGGGGAAGAGGAATAAGGTCAAATGATTCACCAGAAACTTGCCAAATTTCGGTCATCACAACTTGAGTTGGGGCCCAAACTTATGGGTCCAGAGGGATGGGAAAGCTGAGGAAGTTTGGCCTAAAGGGGGTGCCAGGAGGTGTGGAATACATGTATTCTACAGAATTGCTGAATATATATTCCTTTTATATAAAGTATGTTCTACAGCTCTTTCACCTCATTCCAGGCCAGCTCCTCTGTTTGAGTGCCTCAGTTTCCTTGCTGTCAGCTGCCCTTGGCTTACCCTGAGCCCAGCCCAGTCCTGCCCAGGCATCCTGGCTGGCTCCTTGGGGCTCTCCCTGCCCACCAGCCCCCGTCACGTTTCCCCTTGACTACTCTGGGCAGGACTCTCTCTGTCTCTGTCTGGCTAACCTGCCTTGCCTTTGACTGGAAGGATCTGCCCTGTGACCCAAATGGGCACATCGCCCAGGGGGCTCCCTGGTACTACAGGGCAGAGGCTCTCCCTCCCCTCTCATCACCTCGGTTGAATCAGACTTTGGTGTGGGGGGGAGCACAGTGTGACTCACTGGGCACTCTTTTCCTGAGCTCAGCTTCATTCTGAGAGGATGAGGACAAAAGGGCTGGTGACAGGGACCCTGAGTCAGGGGTACACACAGTCCTTCCCCTGGGACCCTGGGTTTGGGCTTCAAATGACACTTTTCTACCTGTAAAGTGGGGCACCCTCACCCCAAGCCTTCTCCCTAATTGGCGTGGGCAGTGTCGTTACTTCCTCTCAGCCCGTCTGCGCACAAGCACACACACTTCCCTTCCCTGTCCGCAGGTGGACAATACCCTGGGCTAGGAGCCAGGACTCCAGGCCCTGTGAACAGCCCTGCCACCAAACAACCCAGAAGATTCTTTCAACACCAGATCAGTGTGTTTTGCCCTAACCACTGGCCTCAGTTTCCCCTTGTGTCTCTTTAGTCCTGGGGGGCGGGGGTATATTTCATCTCTGACCGGCGAAGCTTAGTTCTGGGGTGTTGGGAGCCCTCACTCCCCCCATTTTCCAGCTCCGCTAGTCATCCCTCCAGCGCGGCGGCGCCGGGGCCCGGGCCTCCCCGGGGTAGTAGACCCGGGCCGGGGGCGAGGATGCCCCTCCCGCCGGCGGGCCGCGTGGGGGAGGGGAGGGAGGGAGGCGGGGCCGGCGGGCTCGGCTCGGCCCCCACCCGCGGGCCGAGCGGCATTCCTGGGAGGCCGGCGCTCTGACGTGGAGCCGGGGGCCGCAGGCGCGGCGGGGGGAACGCGGCCCGGGGGCTTCTTAAACCCCCCGCCCCAGCCCGGCCCGCACTTCCAGAGCACCGCTCCGCCCCCGGAGGGAGAAAGACAGAGAGAGAGAGAGCGCGGCGGAGGAGCCGAGGAGGCCCGCCGAGTCCCGCCAGCCAGGGGCGCGAGAGAAGTTGAGAGCCGCGCAGCGCAGAGCCGCGAGTCCCGCGATCGCGCCCCGACAGCGCCTCGAGCCCGAGCCCAGCCAAGCCGGAGCCCAGCCGGCAGCGCAGCCCCCGCCCCAGCCCGCGCCAGCATGATGAACAACAGCGGCTACTCCGAGGCCCCCGGCCTCGGCCTGGGCGACGAGGCGGACGACATGCCGTCCACGGAGAAGGACCTGGCGGAGGACGCGCCGTGGAAGAAGATCCAGCAGAACACTTTCACGCGCTGGTGCAACGAGCACCTCAAGTGCGTGGGCAAGCGCCTGACCGACCTGCAGCGCGACCTCAGCGACGGGCTGCGCCTCATCGCGCTGCTCGAGGTGCTCAGCCAGAAACGCATGTACCGCAAGTTCCACCCGCGCCCCAACTTCCGCCAGATGAAGCTGGAGAACGTGTCCGTGGCCCTCGAGTTCCTCGAGCGCGAGCACATCAAGCTCGTGTCCATCGGTCAGTGCGGGCGGGGAGGGGGAAGTGCCCCGAGGAGGGGCTGGCCCACGGGGACAGAGGACTCAGGTGCTGGGTGGGCGCGCGGGGAGCCGAGAGAGGGCCGAGAGAGCCCCGGCGTCGGGAGAGGACCCTGTCCCCGCTCTCCCGCCCGCCGATGCAGGCCCCCTCGGGTCCTGCCTTCGCACCCCTCTCTGGTCGGCCGGCATCCCGAGGCGGCCCCGGGGGAGTCCAGACCCGACAGTTTCTGAGCCCTCCAGCTTCAGCCTCCCTCGCACACTCTCACCAACCCGCCTCTCCCCTTCGTCCCCTTTCCTGCCACCCGCACCCCCAGACCAGGCTTGAGAGGACTGGGCCAATGCCCATTACTGATTCCCGGGGGCACCTCCCCCCAAACAAAGCAAATGGCTTCCCAGCCTCCCAGCACCTCCACCGGGGAGGAGCGGCTGAAGGCGGGTCCCAATCGCTGCCCGATCCCAGGGAGCAGGGGGAGAGCTGGTGGCCGGGCGGGCGCGGGGCCCGGGTCCCCCGCGGGCATATGTTCTCGGCGGCTGGGTTCAGGCCCAGGGGCCAGGGCCGGCAGGGCCCAGCCTCGGAAACCTAAAAAGGCTCTGAGCGAGATCCGAGAGCCTTAACCCCTGCCTGTCCTCTACCAGCTTCAGCCGGCCGGGGAGGGGGCTCCCTCCGTCCACGCCCGGCCCCCGCCCACCCCCTAAGCCCCGATTGGCTGCAGCTCAAACGGCCTGGGCTGAGGGGAGGGAGGGAAGGCCTGAAAAAGGGAGGAAGTCATTGAGTGTAACCAGATTTGGAAGGTGTGTCGGCGCTGGGTGGGGGTGGGGAGGCACCCCAGGCTTGGGAGCTGGGGAACCCGGGATGGGCTCTGAGAGGGTAGGAGCTGGCCCTCCCCTCACCGCCCTGCCGTCATCCCTGCAGGCCGGGGGCCTGGGGCAGAGCCCTACCCCTGTGGCGAGCTCCTAAGAGCCCTGATGGGATTTGCAGGAAAGGGCCCCTCGGCGGGGTGCACCCCAGGGCCGCAGGAGGGGAGTTTCACAGGGCGTCCGGTGCCCCCCAGGCTGCCCCAGAGACTTCTTCAGATGATGGAAGGTCTGTCCGTCCACCTCCACTCTCCCTCGGGGCATCTCTAGGCCTCCGGAATTAGCAGCTGAGCTCAGTCCGGGGCCTTTTGCCCCGGCCAGTCCGCTCTCTAGGCCTTACCCCCTCCTGCCCCAATACTGACCCCCACCCCACCCGCTCTGGCCTGGAAATAGCCCTGCCGCTGTGACACAGCAGATGTCTCTGAGCTTTCCAGAAGGACAAGCCTGAGGACAGGGCGTGGGGAGGGGCCCCCCGGTGTGTGTAGTGGGAGTGAGGGCTGCTTGAGAGCGCGTGGGGTTGCCGGGGGCCAGGGTCAGAGAGGAGTCAGCCCTGGGCCTGTCAGCCCCCGGCAGCTGGGATTTCACCGACTGGACTGACGGTCCCAGGTGGGGTCTCGAGGGGAGAGCCTGGGGCCTCAACAAGGCTTCGTAGGAAATGGCTCAGCCTTCCCCTCCCCTCCCCGCTGCAGGGCGCTCGGCCCCTCTCCAGGCCTCGTCCTTCCTGAGAGCACACCTCTCCCCTCCCCCATGGTGGTGCCTGGCTCCGGCCCCTTTGGCTCAACTGTGTGTGGAGAGGCCGTCTCAGAACAGAGGGGGAAGAAGCAAAAGCTGGTTTTGGGGCGGGAGGGAACCCTCCTTTCCCGCTCCTGCAGGGAATTGTTCCCCATTTGGGCCAAGTGGCTCGCTCCCGCCGCCACCGCCGGATGAGATAAGCTGTCAGCAATACAGCTGCTGGGGCCTGAGGCTGAGGCTGGATGGGAGGGGGCACAGGCGGCAGGGGCTGCCCAACCTGGAGAAGCTGTAACGGGTGGTTCCCCGCCAGGCGGGCATCGTGCTTCCTCTAGTTTCCTCTGTCCCGCTAAGTGGTAGGAAGGGGTTGGGGCAGGGGCCGTCTCTGGGCATCGTCTCAGGACTGAAACTGAGCATCTGGGCGCCTGGGAGGAGGTCAGAACGGCTCCCCACGCCCTTTTCTAGGAGTGGGGCGGGAGCTGGGGGTTGAGCCGTCCCCCTGAAGGAGGTAGGGGTACCCAGCCGGGGTGGAAGGAGCTGTGTGCCCTCCTTACCCCACCAGCCCCTCAGCCCCTCCGAACAAAGAGGCCTATGCGGCAGCTCTGTCCCGCAGCTGTTCCCCAGTTGCTATTCCTTCTCCTGGAGCCAACCTCCGAGGGAGGGGCTGGAGGGGGCAGCAGCTGTCCCGGCACCTCCCTCGCTGGGCCCTCTCTTCTTCCCCTCCACTTGAGGCCTGGGGTGGCCTCAGGGACTGGCTCTGGGGCTCCTCCCACCCCTTTGGTGGCATCCCCATTGGGGTGGGAAGGAGGGAACCCGGCCTGAGCAGAGCTCCCCTCCTCTGCCTGGCCTCTGAGGGGGAGGAGGGAGAAGAAGGTCACTGCCCCTAGAGTGGGACTCTAGGCCCACCCCTCTCCTGCTGACCAGGACCACTTGCTGTCTGGCCCAGGGCCAGTTGCTGGGGAGAAACCTTTCCCTGCGGCAGATGGGATTGACGCCCCCGCTCCCCGTACCCCCGCCCCCCGCCCCAGCAGCCTCAAGGCCTCCCTCCCAGGGATCTGGCTGCAGTTTGCAAGTAGCACTCTGGGCATTCGAGCACCAGCTTTGGAGGCTGTCAGGGTTGTGAGAGGCTGTGAGGCCCTGGGTGTCAAGACTGTGCGAAAGTGTTGTGGGCCTGTGTGTGTTTGAGAGAGACCGCACCAAAGCACCAGGAGGCTGGGAGTGAGTGTGTCATGGAATCTGCAAGCTGCCAAACCATTGTGCTGCAGTGGAGCCAGGGGTAGAGGGGGCGGGCCTGGGGAGCTGCTGGGGAAGGAAGGATGAATCAGTGAAAGGGTGGTGGAGCCAAGGGGACCAGAGCCCGAGGCCAGAGGGACAGAGAGACTGAGACTCCCCTCCTGGGAGCAGGTTGAGGGGGGATACTGGGGTTCCCCAGGCCTTACCCTCCAAAGGCCATCCCCCAAGATCTGGTGGGGGGCAGGAAAAGATACGTAAGGAGGCACCTTCAGCCCCACCCTTTCCCATCTCTTGGGCAACACCAGTAAACAAGGCTGATTCTCCCACCCTCTCCCAACCTCCTAAAAGCAGTGCTCAGGGAAGCTGATGGATTTCAGGCCTGCATTGTCCTTTACAAGTAAGCTGGTTTCCAATGATCTATACTCCAGGCCACTCCTGGCTCCTGGATATTTCTCTCTGGCTGTTAAAAGGGAACTAGGCCCCCCAAATCTTGGGGTACCAGTTCTGGTCCGTAGTATTCCTCAAAGGAGGGGATGGGTCGAGAGCCTCGGCTGCCCCCATGTGGACTTGAGTCCACATGGGTAACACTCCCCCTGGCTCTTGTGAAATCTTACTGGTCCCTATCATTTGAAAACATGATTTTCAAGCTTTAACAGATGTGCACTGTACCCACCCCCTCCTCCAAGAACTTTGTTCCTAAAACCTTTTATAGCGTTCAGAGTAGAATTTGGCTGGAACCACGTTGGTCCCATTCCTCTCCAACTTCAGTTTTTAAAATATTCATTCATTCAACCAGTATTTATTGAGATTCTACTAAGTTCTAGGCTCCGAGTAGACATAAGATACAGTATCTAGAGGAAAAGAAGGCAGACAAAAGAAGTATATACTGTATGATTCTATTCATAGAAAACTCTAGAAAATGCAAGCTAATCTATAGCGACCAAGAGCAGGTCAGTCGTTGCCTGGGAAGGAGACACCAGGAGGGGCAGGAGTGATGGATCACAAAGGAGAGGAAACTTTGAGGAGGGGTGGATATGTTTATTATCTTGATTTGTGGTGATGGCTTTGTGGGTATATACATGTCAAAACTTATCCAGTTGTACTTTCTAATAAGTAGTTTATTGTACATCAAGCATACCTCATTAAAACTGTTTAAAAAAGAAAAAGAAAGGAAACGAAACAAAACGGTGTCTGCCCCCGAGAGGCTTCCAATCTTGCGTAACTGCATGGATGCCTGTAGCCTGCTAGGAGGCTCGCACAAGTGCCGTGCAAGAGGTGAAACTACACGCTGAAGGAACACATTGGGAGGCAGCCTCATTCTGAAGGGAGAGGAGGGGTCCATCAAGGGCCGGGCCTCACAGGATGGAGAATTTGGTAGTCAGAGAAGGAGTAGGTCCTGACCCAGCGCTCAAGCAGCACCTCAGGAGCTGGGCGGGGGAGGGGAGGGCACTGTGCTAGAAGTGGAGCCCTCCCGAGCCCAGATCGCCTCTCCGCTCCGCAGACAGCAAGGCTATCGTAGATGGGAACCTCAAGCTGATCCTGGGCCTGATCTGGACACTGATCCTGCATTACTCCATCTCCATGCCCATGTGGGAGGATGAGGAGGATGAGGATGCCCGAAAGCAGACACCCAAGCAGCGTCTACTCGGCTGGATCCAGAACAAGGTGCCCCAGCTGCCCATCACCAACTTCAACCGTGACTGGCAGGATGGCAAAGCTCTGGGCGCCCTGGTGGACAACTGTGCCCCTGGTAAGTGGGCCGGCGGCACACCATGGATCCTTGAGCCCGGAAGGGGGGCTGGGATGAGCTGGTGATGCCGAAGCTTCTGTTTGTCAGAACACATGTCCCAGGGTTGGGGGATCAGGACCCCCTGCCCCAGCTGAGAATCACTGCTGGAGTTAGACCCTTCCTGATGAGTTGCCAGATCCTGCAGTGGCAGGAAAAGGGTTTACAGGCCAGGACACTGGGGTTCAGAAAAGGCCAGTGACTTGTCCAAGATCACATAGCTTATCTGTGGCAGAACTGAACCAGAGCCCAGGGCCTCAACTCCCTGCTTCCTACTTTGCCACATGGGTGTCATTTCTGCTCAGCCAGCAAAAAGCAAATGTGGTGGGACTCTGGCTTTCCAAAGAAGGCCAGGACTTAGACCCAAAGAAGGCTGTTCTTTGTGAGCCCCTGGGACAGCGTTGAGAAGGGGTTGAAGCCCAGGATGATGTGGGCTGAGGCTGATGTGACACTGCCCAGTGGCAGGTGACCCAGCCCTGCCCTCTGTCGATGTAGGCCCTGGCCTGCTCAGGTGGGGGCAGCTGAGGGCCCATGAGAAGACTGAGGCATCACAGGCGAGAGCCGTACCCCTCGTGCGGCTCCCTTTCTGACCCTCATCTCCTGAGAAGATAGGTCTTCTCAACCCCTATCGGTCAGCTCTGCCTCTGGGGAGCCATGTCCCCTTGGGCGAATCCTCCCTCAGCCTGGGGTCAGCTGGGGAGCAGGGGGTGGGAGGCGGGGGCACCGGCCGCCTGGGAAGCATTCCCAGCTGCTGAGCCATTGCCCATGGCTGGTGCGGCTGCCAGCAGTGAGCTCAGCTGTTCTGGCCAGTCATGGATTCCAGCCTTTGAGCTGGCCCCCTCCCCGCCAGTGAGCAGCGCCCTCCTTCTTCAGCTCTGGCTTGGACCAAGCACACCCTAACCCCTGCACCCCTTCCCAGGAGTGACCTGTGGCCACCTCAGCATTCCTCCCATTAGAAGGACTGGGTTCTGGGTGGCTGGAGAGAAGAACTCATCCTCTCCAAACAGGCCCTTCAGTGCCTCCATTTCCCCAAGGGGGAAGTCAGGAAGGAGAGAGAGTCTTATGCTCTGAGGCTGTTGTGGGGAAGGGCTTGGAGACCTAGGACTTCAGGGCAGTTGTGAGGAGACCTTTGAGGCGACGGGTCAGAAGCATGTGTGGGACGGGGACTGCCCACCCGGAGGCAGCTGGGATGAGGCAGGAGAGGTCTGCGAGGGATGCCCTCACAGGGGTTTGGTGTTCAGGGTCGGTGCTGGGGCCTGGTAGGCAGGAGGCCGGCTGGCAGGGCTGGTGCCAGGCTGCGTCAGCCGGGGCAGAAAGCCCTCATTGTTGGTGCTAGGGAGGGCTGCCGTGCCTCTAAACAGCGATGGGCATCCCAGCTGATGGGCTATAACATCGGGGGTCAGCAGGAACCTGGCTGGTCAGGGGCCTAGGGCTGCATGGGAGGGAGTGTGAACCCACAGCCCATGAGGGTGTTGGATGAGCAAATGCTCTGTATGCTGGCTGACTGCTTCCCCTAGTCATCGCCTCCCTCCGCCATCTCTCCAGGCCTCTGCCCTGACTGGGAGGCCTGGGACCCCAACCAGCCTGTGGAGAACGCCCGGGAGGCCATGCAGCAGGCGGACGACTGGCTCGGGGTGCCCCAGGTACACTGGCGGACGGGGCGGTGGGAGAGTAAGGGGGCCAGAGGGCCAAGGGTGGAGTTGGGTCTATAAGGGTACCTGGTCAGGATGTGGGTGAGAACCGGGGCTCCTGGCTAAGGAGGGCATCCTCTAACTCCCTTCCTCCTCATGGCAGGTGATTGCTCCCGAGGAGATTGTGGACCCCAACGTGGATGAGCATTCTGTCATGACCTACCTGTCCCAGTTCCCCAAGGCCAAACTCAAACCTGGTGCCCCTGTTCGCTCCAAGCAGCTGAACCCCAAGAAGGCCATCGCCTACGGACCTGGTATGTACTGAGCCCTCACAGCCCTCCCCGGGCAGCTGGGCACAGGCTAGGATGGCTCTCCCTAAACTCTCGGGCTCTGCCTTCTGCCCTGCAGGCATTGAGCCGCAGGGCAATACCGTGCTGCAGCCTGCGCACTTCACCGTGCAGACAGTGGATGCTGGCGTGGGCGAGGTGCTGGTCTACATTGAGGACCCCGAGGGCCACACCGAGGAGGTACGGAGAGGCCACTGGGGGTTGGACAGAGACCACAGGCCAACAGCTGAAGTGGCCTGGAGATGGCTGCCAGAGCTACCCTCTATGCTGGAGATGGGAGACGCCTCACCATGGGGGCTGCAGGAGCTGTGGGCTTAGGAGGGGCTCTAACTGCCAATCTTTTCCCTTCCCAATAGGCAAAGGTGGTTCCCAACAACGACAAGGACCGCACCTACGCTGTCTCCTACGTGCCCAAGGTCGCCGGCTTGCACAAGGTATCTACCTATAGGCCCTCCCCCCACCGTCCCCCGTCTTCCCCATTCCATTCACATCCTTGGCTCTGCTGAATGGACTCCTGTCTCAGCTCGCACCCCGCCCCACCCCCGTGCACCAGCCACCCGCCTCCCACCCTCCTTGGCTCTGCTCTGCTCTGCTCCTCCATCCCCTCTCAGAGCTGCTCTCCTCTAAAAGCTTACCTTTGGCCTCTGACCCCCAGGTGACCGTGCTCTTTGCTGGCCAGAACATTGAACGCAGCCCCTTTGAGGTGAACGTGGGCATGGCCCTGGGGGATGCCAACAAGGTGTCAGCCCGTGGTCCTGGCCTGGAGCCCGTGGGCAACGTGGCCAACAAACCCACCTACTTTGACATCTACACCGCGGGTGAGGACGGCCCCCTTACACCTGACACCCCCTGACTGGGTGTGGGGCGTATGCATGGGGGCCTGGGGCAGAGTCCCAGCCAGAGGGCAGTGGTCTCAGGGTGAGGGAGCCCCAAGCAGAATGAGGGCTGATGGCCGTTGTCGCAACAGGGGCCGGCACTGGTGACGTTGCCGTGGTGATCGTGGACCCGCAGGGCCGGCGAGACACAGTGGAGGTGGCCCTGGAGGACAAGGGCGACAGCGCGTTCCGCTGCGCGTACAGGCCTGTGATGGAGGGACCCCACACGGTGCACGTGGCCTTCGCCGGTGCCCCCATCACCCGCAGCCCTTTCCCTGTCCACGTGGCAGAAGGTAAAGGCCCTCCACCCATCTGCATGATCCCCTCCCCGACGCCAGGACACAGAGAGCGTTGCCACCGAATTCCGCGTCTGAGGATTTACGGGAAACGCACTACCTCCAGGGGCGGGGTGGGGGGAGCCATCTGAAGGCTTAAAATGGGCAGAAGAGCGAGCCAAGGGGTGGGGCTCTCGAGAGCTCGTCTGTCCATCGCCTGCCCCCAAGGGGGCTCAGGAGGCCACAGTGAAGGATGCCAGACAGGGACCACTGTGGAAGGGTTGAGGGGGAAGCGACAGGGCCACGTGGGTGGGGGGCATTTAGGTGAGCACCTGTACGCCAGGCCCTCAAGCAGTGACCCCCCACTTGGTTCTCTCTTTGCCATTCAGAGCCCCTGCCGCCGCTCGCCCCCTCCGTGCCCATCGTCCACCAGGCCAAGAGAGTGGCGCCACGTTAGTACAATCCAGTGGAGGCGCGGCCGGGCATGGCCGTAACTGACTGGCCTCTCCTGTGCTGTGTGGCATGGCCCAAGCGGTGTGGAATCGCGCCCCCCTTCTGTGGCATTCTGTGACAGGCCCCAAGTTCTGCGCCTCTGCCTATGTTTTGTGGCAGATCTAGTTTCTTTGCCACTTGCCTGATGATTTCCGTGATACAAGACCTCCGTTTCGTGCCATTGCCTGTGTTCCATGGCAGGCTCCGGGTTCCGTGCCGTTGCCTGTTCTGTGGCAGTACCCGGATTCTCTGCCATTGTCTGTGTTCCGTGGCAGGCCTGGATTATATGTCATTGCTTGTTTGGTGGCAGCCCATGGGTTCCATGCCATTTTATGGGTTCCGTGGCAGGCTGAGATCACTGTTCTTTGGCCTGTGTTCAGTAGCAAAGTCTGGGTTCATTGCCACTAGCAGTGTTCTGTGGCAGGCTGACTTCCATGCATTGCCTGGGATCTGTGGCAGGCTTCCGGTTATATGCATATCTCTTGTTCCATGGTGTTGCTGAGTGTTTTGTGGCATGACTTAGTTCCTAAAGCTGCTATGGTGGCTCTGAGAAGGCTCAGATGGCTCTAGGTGGGTGGCCTTGGGGTAGGTGAAAGGTCCTTCCCTGTCTCTCTTTGCTCCAGTCTCTGCTCAGGCTCTGCCTTGCCTGTGTCCCAAGCGACACTGACTCCAAGGAGCCTGGTGGGGAGGGTTTCTTGTGAGCAGCCTGATGAGGGGGGCTGGGGGCACCGTGGCCAGCTCCCTGCCCAGCATGGTCTCGGCAGCCCTAGTTGTGTCGGGGGCACCAGGGAGCACGGGGGAGGGTTGCATGAGGCCATGGCCTGTGCCTGGGGGGCGTCAGGAGGACTGTGCACAGCGAGGTGGGGGATGAGAGGTGAGGGCTGAGGCTCTGTCTAGGGCCTCTCGGCGCCCCCAGCCTCACCCCTCTTCTCTCTCCCAGCCTGTAACCCTAACGCCTGCCGCGCCTCTGGGCGGGGCCTGCAGCCCAAGGGCGTGCGTGTCAAAGAGGTGGCTGACTTCAAGGTGTTCACCAAGGGTGCTGGCAGCGGGGAGCTCAAGGTCACAGTCAAGGGACCAAGTGAGTGCCAGGGGGCCGTGGTGGGAGTCGGGGCACAGGGGGGGAAATACAGCCAGTGGTTCTGAGCCCCTGAGGGCAGTGGTGGTCAGCACCACGCCCCCCTGGGGGGCTCCAAAGAGACACTGACTGGAGGCTCCCTGGGACCTCAGGCACATTGTCTGACCTCTGCCTCAGTCTCCCAGTGTGCAAGCCGGGAATGCTGCTCTCGCCGGTGTGCTGCCCTGGGCTGTTACACAGTGCCTACTACAGTGCCTACCGGCAGCAGTATCCTCAGGCTGGGCCTGGGTCCCAAGGCTCCCGGAGGGGACTGAGCAGCTGGGACTCGCAGAGCCTTGACCCCCCACTTCCCACACCTCCTCAGAAGGCACAGAGGAGCCGGTGAAGGTGCGGGAGGCTGGGGACGGTGTGTTCGAGTGCGAGTACTACCCCGTGGTGCCTGGCAAGTACGCGGTGACCATCACATGGGGCGGCTATGCCATTCCCCGCAGGTAAGCACCATGCGGCCCCCGTGCCTCCAGGTCTGGTCCCTCAGAGGGTGGGAGAGGGAGGCGGGCTGCCTGGGACTCTGAGGGAAGGGAGGGGGACGAGTACCTCTGGTGGGGGCAGCTCCCGGCATGGACACCAGCTCCCTCTTTGCCCAGCCCCTTTGAGGTGCAGGTGAGCCCAGAGGCAGGAGTGCAGAAGGTGCGGGCCTGGGGTCCCGGCTTGGAAACTGGCCAGGTGGGCAAGTCAGCCGACTTTGTGGTGGAGGCCATTGGCACGGAGGTGGGGACGCTGGGTAAGTGGCTGGGGTGGTGACAGGTGGGAAGTGGGGGGAGTGGTGTGATGGAAGGACACTGGGGGGTGACTGGGGTCAGGAGGTGGGAGTGCTAGCGAGTGTCGAGATGAGACTGGGAGATGGGACGTGGGGTGATCAGGGTGGTGACGCCGGGAGAGCGATGCCCCGGGGACCTGCCTGAGTATCCAAGTTGCTTCTTGTGCTCTCTGACCCTCCCCATCTTTCACCTAGGCTTCTCCATTGAGGGCCCTTCACAGGCCAAGATCGAGTGTGATGACAAGGGAGATGGCTCCTGCGACGTGCGGTACTGGCCCACAGAACCAGGGGAGTACGCCGTGCACGTCATCTGCGACGATGAGGACATTCGAGACTCGCCCTTCATTGCCCACATCCAGCCAGCTCCACCAGACTGCTTCCCGGACAAGGTGGGGGTCCCAGCTCCCGCGGGCCCGGGACAAGGTGAACAGGCCCTCCTCCAGTCCCCAACACAGCCCTCCGGTCTTGCCCCTGCGCAGGTGAAGGCCTTTGGGCCCGGCCTGGAGCCCACTGGCTGCATCGTGGACAGGCCAGCAGAGTTCACCATTGATGCCCGTGCTGCTGGCAAGGGAGACCTGAAGCTCTATGCCCAGGTGGGGTGTTGCCCCATCTCTGTGCCCCTCGCCGCTGTAGCAGGGACCCTGGGGGGGTGGGGGCAAGTTAGAGAAAGGGGCCTCCAGGCCTCACAGGACTGATTCTCATGGATCCATTAGAACTATGAAAAATTTAAAGTTTTGTGTTTTCTTATTGATGATCATCTTAAAAACATATTTTACCAAATATATATTTTTGTACTAATAATTTGCAATTGAAAGATGATTTGACTGAGTAAGACATTGGTTTCCCAGCTGAGTTTCTCACAGTGGTGTCCACTGACCCCTAGAGGTTAATGAATATGTTCTTGGGTCCAAGAGGATGATTTCTTCTTTAAAAGGTTATTTATTCAATTTTAGGAACATTGATTTAGCTGAGCGTTTCCCCTGACAACACATTTCAGAGACCTAGGCTGGGAGACCAGGCCACACAGATGGTCTAGAGCCTGGCCTCCCTGTTCCCAGGGTGCGCCCTGGCCACCAGAGCTTGTGGCACTAGGCTCTCCCGGTCTGAGGTCTGTGGCTGGGCGGGGCCTGTGAGTGGGTTGGCGGCGGGTAAGGAGGATGGCCCACGGCCAGCAGAGGGCGCTGGTGCTCTAGGAGTCCGGGGCACTCCAAGAACCTTGCTTTGGGTGACGCCCACAGGACGCAGACGGCTGCCCCATTGACATCAAGGTCATCCCCAACGGCGATGGTACCTTCCGCTGCTCCTACGTGCCCACCAAGCCCATCAAACACACCATCATCATCTCCTGGGGAGGCGTCAACGTCCCCAAGAGCCCCTTCCGGGTATGTCCTTTGCTCCCTGCCCCGTGCCCACTGCCAGGGGCCCCAGAGGGAGGGCGGAGCCTCACGCAGGAGATGTTGGCTGTCCCTGGGCCCTGTCATCGCTCCCCACCTCAAGGTCCCTGCGAAGATGCTAAGACTGGTCCTGCTAAGGCTGGGCTCAGAAGTGCTGGGGAAAGGGATAGACCTTGAGGAAGGGGCACCGTGCTGACCATCGACTCTTCCCCACAGGTAAACGTGGGAGAGGGCAGTCACCCTGAGCGGGTGAAGGTGTACGGCCCTGGCGTGGAGAAGACAGGCCTCAAGGCTAATGAGCCCACCTACTTCACGGTGGACTGCAGCGAGGCGGGGCAAGGTGCCCTGAGGACCAGGGAGTGGGGCGGGGCCGGGCGGGGCCGGGCAGGGTCTGGGTGGGAGGCGCTGGTACCCTCCACCTGGTCCCAGCTGTAGGCGGACTGGTCAAGTGCCGGAGGTTGTTGAGCCCCCCGCTCATGGCCTCGTGCCTGCCTCCCCTCAGGCGATGTAAGCATTGGCATCAAGTGTGCCCCCGGCGTGGTGGGCCCTGCAGAGGCTGACATCGACTTTGACATCATCAAGAATGACAATGACACCTTCACAGTCAAGTACACACCTCCAGGGGCCGGCCGCTACACCATCATGGTGTTGTTTGCCAACCAGGTACCCTACGCTTGGGTTTTGGTTGTCACGGGTGGCTGCACACCCCACCCTGCCCCGGCCCACATCTCAGTCAGCAGCTTAAGAGGCAGTCGTTTGGGGACAATTCTACAGCCGTTGATTGCGCACTTCCTATGTGTAGGCAGCGTGCCTCAGAGGAAACAAAGGGCACTTTTTCAGAGACTGCTCGTGTCCACCCTGACCAGGCTTTTTCTCTCTCCAGGAGATCCCTGCCAGCCCCTTCCATATCAAGGTGGACCCATCCCACGATGCCAGCAAGGTCAAGGCTGAGGGCCCTGGGCTGAACCGCACAGGTAGGTGTCTGAGTCAGGGCTGGGCTGGGCTGGGGGTGGGGCTGGGTGGCCGCCAGCCCCTCACCACCATCTCGGTGTGACTCCCCAGGTGTGGAAGTTGGGAAGCCCACTCACTTCACGGTGCTGACCAAGGGAGCCGGCAAGGCCAAGCTGGACGTGCACTTTGCCGGGGCTGCCAAGGGAGAAGCTGTGCGAGACTTTGAAATCATCGACAACCACGACTACTCCTACACTGTCAAGTACACGGCCGTGCAGCAGGTGTGTCCGCCCCCTCCATGCTCCACCCGTCCCGGCTATGGGGTCGTGGGTCTCCTTCCTTCAGTCTCACAGGGCCCGCTCTGCATGTAGCCTCCCAGATCTTGCACTTTGCTGCCTTCCATCCTCTCTCGCTGTGGATCTCTGAGCCTGTGGTCCACATCGGCCAAAGGCATGTTGCCAGGCTGTGCCTAAGCCACCCAGTTCTGACCTCCTGTTGTACCCAATAGGGCAACATGGCAGTGACAGTGACCTATGGTGGAGACCCTGTCCCCAAGAGCCCCTTTGTGGTGAATGTGGCACCCCCACTGGACCTCAGCAAAGTCAAAGTTCAAGGCCTCAACAGCAGTAAGTGGGGCAAGAGCTGCCCTGGGAGTGAGGAGAGCTGGGCGGGGGCAGTGGGTTGCTGTCTCTGCTCACGGTGTCCCTTGCCGTCTACACAGAGGTGGCTGTGGGACAGGAACAGGCATTTTCTGTGAACACGCGAGGGGCTGGCGGTCAGGGCCAGCTGGACGTGCGGGTGATCTCACCCTCCCGACGACCCATCCCCTGCAAGCTGGAGCCTGGGGGTGGAGCTGAAGCCCAGGCTGTGCGCTACATGCCCCCTGAGGAGGGACCCTACAAGGTGGACATCACCTACGATGGTCACCCGGTGCCTGGCAGCCCCTTCGCTGTGGAGGGTGTCCTGCCCCCTGACCCCTCCAAGGTGAGGAAATAGGGGCTGGTGGGAGCTGGGAGTTGGGGGCTTCTAGCGAAGATGGGTGAGTCACAGGGGCAGAGGCCAGAGGGCCTTACGTCCTGGAGTGAGCATAGCCGAGGACCCAGGGCCGAGGCAGTCCCCCACTTCAGGGCCTGCCTTTGAGACTGCTTAGTGTTTTTTTGGTTTTAATTTTTGTATTTTTATTGAAGTATAGTTGATTTATAATGTTGTGTTCGTTACTGCTGTACAACAAAGTGATTCAGTTATACATATATGTACATTCTTTTTTAATATTCTTTTCCATTATGGTTGGTTGTAGGATTTTTTTTTTTTTGGCCGCACTGAGCAGCATGTGGGATCTTACGTCCCCGACCAGGGATCAAACCTGTACCCCCTGCAGTGGAAGCGCAGTGTCCTAACCACTGGATGGACAGGTTGTTGAATATAGTGCTCTGTGCTATACAGTAGGACCTTGTTGTTTATCCATCCTACATATAAAAGCTTATATCGAGACAGCTCAGCTATTAAAAGCCTGGCCTTGGATCCGACCTGGGCTTCAATCCCAGGCCCACCAGCTGTGACAAATTATTTAATCTCTCTACCTGCGTTTCCTCGCCTGGAATTGTTATAAGGACTCAGCCTGTGGTAGCTGCTACAGTTGAAAGCGCTTAGCTGATTTGAGAGCCGTGAAGGCCTCGTGGGCGAGGTCAGGTGTAGGTAATCCACACACCTGTTCCTTCTTTTAGGTCTGTGCTTACGGCCCTGGTCTCAAGGGCGGGCTGGTAGGCACGCCAGCGCCCTTCTCCATCGACACCAAGGGGGCGGGCACGGGTGGCCTGGGGCTGACCGTGGAGGGCCCCTGCGAGGCCAAGATCGAGTGCCAGGACAATGGTGATGGCTCGTGTGCTGTCAGCTACCTGCCCACGGAGCCGGGCGAGTACACCATCAACATCCTGTTTGCCGAAGCCCACATCCCCGGCTCGCCCTTCAAGGCTACCATCCGGCCCGTGTTCGACCCGAGCAAGGTGCGGGCCAGTGGGCCAGGCCTGGAGCGCGGCAAGGCTGGTGAGGCAGCCACCTTCACTGTGGACTGCTCGGAGGCGGGCGAGGCTGAGCTGACCATCGAGATCCTGTCGGACGCCGGCGTCAAGGCCGAGGTGCTGATCCACAACAATGCCGACGGCACCTACCACATCACCTACAGCCCTGCCTTCCCCGGCACCTACACCATTACCATCAAGTATGGCGGGCACCCCGTACCCAAATTCCCCACCCGCGTCCATGTGCAGCCCGCTGTGGACACCAGTGGAGTCAAGGTCTCGGGACCCGGTGTGGAGCCCCACGGTGAGTGAGAGAGGAGCCTGGAGCTGGTCGCATCGCCGGTCAGGGAGGGAGGGAAGCGGGGCTGAGGGCTTGTTGGGGGGGAAGGGAGGGCTTTGGGGCAGCGCTGAGTCTTTAGGGCTCAGATACCCCAGAAGAAGGCGCCTGAGCCAAAGGCAGGACGCGGAGCTTCACCTCTGGTCTCGTGGCAAAATTGCATTTTCCTGGGGAGATTCGCAACTTTCATCAGCTGATCTGAGAAAGCTAAGAACCTTGCTCTCCATGGTACAGAGGGAAAGCTTTGGGGTTGAGGGTCACAAGAGTCAGGAGACAGTTCAGCTCAGCTCGGTGACTGTGAGTTACCATCTGCTGGGGGCCAGACCCTGGGCTAGGCATGGCGGGGTGTGCAGAGGAACCTAAGACCCAGACCCGCCCTCAAGGGGCGCACAGGCTGGTGGGGAGACTCAGGTGAACAGAGTGTCAGTATGTGGTGAGGGGAGCGCAGGCAGGGGCAGTGGGAGGCGGGGCCCGGAGCTCGCAGGGCTGAGGGGGGCAGGGCTCAGGCTGGGGAGCAGCAGGTGGGGAGGAGGAGAGGCCTCGGAGTTGGGGAGGGAGGGCGCGCTGGGGTGAGCAGCTGTGTGAAGGCTGCCCCCAACCTATGCTGAGCTCTCGTCTCCTGGGAGCCAGGTGTCCTGCGTGAGGTGACCACTGAGTTCACTGTGGACGCAAGATCCCTGACAGCCACGGGTGGGAACCACGTGACGGCTCGCGTGCTCAACCCCTCGGGTGCTAAGACGGACACCTACCTGACAGACAACGGGGATGGCACCTACCGAGTGCAGTACACGGCCTACGAAGAGGGTGAGGGGCTGGGCTGAGCGGGGACGTGGGGATCTGATGCCGGCATTTTCGGGGGTTGGGGAGGTAGGGGCCTCGCACACCCTGACTTGCACTGTGTGGCTGGCTTCCAGGAGTGCATTTGGTGGAGGTGCTGTATGATGACGTAGCTGTGCCCAAGAGCCCCTTCCGAGTGGGCGTGACTGAGGGCTGTGACCCCACTCGCGTCCGGGCCTTTGGGCCAGGCCTGGAGGGTGGCTTGGTCAACAAGGCTAACCGCTTCACTGTGGAAACGAGGTATTCCTCCCTCCGCCTTTCCTAACCTTGACCCTGATCCCAGCCACCTGGTCTCCCCCTTCATCCTTCTGTGTGTGCCTCATCCCCAGCCTATCCCCTGTCAAGGGTGCAAACCTCCCCGTGTCCCAACCCCTGTAGCTGGTCCCTTCTCAGCTGGGCCCCCAGCCCCCATTCAGCTTCTCCATCCCCACTCACTGGTCCTAGCGGAGCTGATATAGGGGTGTCATCTTGTAGGGGAGCTGGCACTGGGGGCCTAGGCCTAGCTATCGAGGGCCCGTCGGAAGCCAAGATGTCCTGCAAGGACAACAAGGATGGTAGCTGCACCGTGGAGTACATCCCTTTCACCCCTGGAGACTATGACGTCAACATCACCTTCGGGGGCCGGCCCATCCCAGGTGTGCACGGGGTGGGTGGGACTCAGGGAGGGCAGCAGGAGGCCTGCTCAGCGAGAGAGAAACTGGAAGGAAGTCAGGTGTGGGGACTCATCCCTAGAGCAGGAAAGCCCCGAGCCCAGCCGGCAGGGAGGACGTAGAGCAGGCAGGTGCTGCGGTCGCGGCCAAGAGGCAGGGCGGTGCGTGCAGTCCGTTCCCAGAGGTCCAGCACTGGTGTCTTGGCCCTTTGTCTGGAGCGCCAGACCTCGTGGGTTCGGTCACTCAGACACAGTGCAAGCCTCTGTCCCGGGCTCAGCAAGGACAGCCTCTCACACCCTCTCCCTCTCACTGTCTGCAAAGCAAGGAACCCCCCTGCCCTCCTGCATGGCCGAGTTGCTCAGGGCAGGGGTAGGGGTGGGGAGGGCGGGGTTATGTCTTCAATTATCACATAACTCGGGCCTGCTGAAATTGGACATTTCTCTTCCTTATCTAATTTCACGCTGGCAAAAATGCATTTTCTGTTACAGATACTCCACTTTTAACATTTTATTAATTTAGGAAGGCCTTCTTCCAGGCTTGTGGTCTAAATAAGTGGATTTGCCCAGCCGCAGTCTGTAGCCAAGTAGCCAAGTTTATTTTCCCTGTTTACATTTTCTTAGCAAGTCCCTAAGCGTTTGCACATTTGGTCTGGTCTCCCTGGGGCATTTCAAAGGCAGGGAAGGCGTCCTCCTCCTCCTCGGTGTCAGGTAGACCCTCCTGGGCAGGTGGGTAGGGGCTGATGTCCCTCTCCTTGCAGGGAGTCCATTCCGGGTGCCAGTGAAGGATGTGGTGGACCCTGGGAAGGTGAAGTGCTCCGGCCCAGGGCTGGGAGCCGGTGTCAGGGCCCGGGTACCCCAGACCTTCAAGGTGGACTGCAGCCAAGCTGGCCGGGCTGCCCTGCAGGTGGCCGTGCTGAGCCCCACAGGTATGGAATGTCTGGGGCAGGGTGGAGGGAGGCAGAAGTGATGCCAAGAGGCTTTGCTGACCCTGCTCCCCTTGCCCAGGTGTGGCTGAGCCTGTGGAGGTGCGTGACAATGGAGATGGCACCCATACCGTCCACTACACCCCAGCCACTGATGGGCCCTACACAGTAGCTGTCAAGTACGCCGACCAGGAGGTGCCACGCAGGTGAGGCCCAGCTTTGGGCTCCTGTGCTGTGCTGAGCTCTGGGGAGCTCCCGCCAGGGCCGCACCTGCAGGGCCACTGCAGGGCCCTGGAAACACCCCTCCTACTTGTGTTCGCCTCATCCCACCTCTGCTGCCCCATCCCGCTCTTCCTCAGGGCCCCCTGCCTGTCTCCACCCTGGAGGTGGCACAGCCCCAGGGGCTCTCCTCTGGCTGGCCTGTCCCCCCATGTAGATACAAAATTTACAAAATTAGTGCCTTGGGAAAAGGCACCATGTAGCTACAAAAAGGTGGGAGAGGGCAGCCTCCTGCATCCTCCTCTTTAAACAATTCACGGCATCTTCCTGGAGAATGGAGAAGAAATGCTCAGGCTTTGTCACGGGCACACCTGTGTGACCCTCCCCCAGACTCAGGCTGTGACCTGGTCCCTCCTCCCTGCCAGGAGTCATCTCCCCTGCTCATGAATGTGGGGAAGATTCCAGGCCCCAAACGAGACGGGATTCCCTTTGCCCCAGAGCTTGAGCCAACTGTCCATCCCTTCTGCCCCTCAAGCCCCTTCAAGATCAAGGTGCTTCCAGCCCACGATGCCAGCAAGGTGCGGGCCAGCGGCCCCGGGCTCAATGCCTCTGGCATCCCTGCCAGCCTGCCTGTGGAGTTCACCATCGATGCCCGGGATGCTGGGGAGGGCTTGCTCACTGTCCAGATCCTGGTGAGTCCATGTGCCGCCCCCCTCTCAGCTGAGGCTCTGGGCACAGGCTGGCCTTGACCTCTGTTCCTCCCCCAGGACCCTGAGGGTAAGCCCAAGAAGGCCAACATCCGAGACAATGGGGATGGCACGTACACCGTGTCCTACCTCCCGGACATGAGTGGCCGGTACACCATCACCATCAAGTATGGCGGTGATGAGATCCCCTACTCGCCCTTCCGCATCCACGCCCTGCCCACTGGGGACGCCAGCAAGTGCCTGGTCACAGGTGGGCACTCACCCCGCCTCCCCTGCCCCTCCCCCCCCACCCCCCCACCCCCCCATCATGAGCACTGCGTGGCTTACACTCTTCTCCATTTCCAGTGTCCATCGGAGGCCACGGCCTGGGTGAGTGCCCCTTCTCCTCTCTTTCTGCTGTGGGCTGAGGTGGTGGGGGAGCTGGGCACAGGCCCGCGGACCCCTGACCGGACATTCCTGTGTGGCAGGTGCCTGCCTGGGCCCCCGCATCCAGATTGGGGAGGAGACGGTGATCACGGTGGACGCCAAGGCGGCAGGCAAGGGGAAGGTGACGTGCACGGTGTCCACACCGGATGGGGCAGAGCTTGACGTGGATGTGGTTGAGAACCACGACGGCACCTTCGACATCTACTACACAGCGCCCAAGCCGGGCAAGTACGTCATCACCATCCGCTTTGGAGGCGAGCACGTCCCCAACAGTCCCTTCCACGTGCTGGTAAGCTCCGCGGCCACAGTGGGACTAGGGCGGCTGGGGAGGTGGGCCGGGCCCTCTTAGTGGTAGCAGGGAACCTGTCCCCACGTCTGATGGATCCGGGACCCAGAGTGCCCCAGAGTCGAGTCTGTGCTTTCCCTGCAGCCTCCCAACCCAGGAGGTGAGCACAGCCCTGCTTCTGGCCCCTCTGGTGGTTGGTCAGCTCTCTCTGGTGGAACTTGCCGTGTTCCTTCTGACCCTCGGGCCCACTGTCCCTGTGCATCTCCCCAGGGTGGCCCTGCAGGACGATGAAGCCCTCCAGAGGGTAGAGCACCCAAGATATCCATCCTGCCCTGTGGGCAGCCCGGGACTTCAGGTCCCTGGGCCATTCCCTGCGTCAGCTCGTGGTCCCTCGAGCTGGCGTGTACCAGCTTGCTACGTCCTGTGCCCTCCCGCGCCTGGCTTTCCAGGCGTGTGACTCCATGCCCCGCATGGAGGAGCCCTCTGACTCTGAGCGGCTGCACAGGCCCAGCACCTACCCCGCACACTGGGTACTGCCACCTCCCACCCGGGCCACACCTCGCCCCCCTCCTCCTCTTCCTTTATTTCTTCTCCTCTTCAGGGGCCAGGACTGGGGCATGGTTTGGGGTCATCTTGGGGGAGCAGGCAGGGGTCAGGCTGGGCAGACGGATCCCCAGGCTGGGCGCGGCACCTCTTCTCTTGCAGCTGACACGCCTCTCCTGCCCTCTGGCTTCACCATGAACCATCTTTTTCTTTGCTCATTTGCTCTGACTTCAGTCATGGCTCAGGCCAAGCTCCCCAGGCCTTCCCCAGCCAAAGACTGTTCCCTCTCACCTGCCACAGGCCACAGAGGAGCCAGTGGTGCCCGTGGAGCCAATGGAGTCCATGCTGAGACCCTTCAACCTGGTCATCCCCTTCACTGTGCAGAAAGGGGAGCTCACAGGTACTGCCCCGGGGCCCTGAGGCATGAGGGCTCAAAGGGAGGACACCTGCATCCAGGCCCAGCTCCTTCTTTAGAGATGAAAGCTGGGGCCCAGAGCAGGGAAGCAAGCTACCCAGGGTCACACAGCAAGTTGAGCAGAGCTGGAACTCAGACTCCAGCTTTCTGTCTCCCAGGTCAGGGTTCATCCGGATGCTCCAGGCTGTCTCCTGGTGCCTGACCTCTGGGGTAGAAGCAGAACCACACAGGAGTGGGAGCCTGGGACAGCAAAGGGGGTTGAGGTAGGAGAAACTGGGGTCCCCCACTTAACCCTCTGCCTGGCAGGGGAGGTACGGATGCCCTCTGGGAAGACCGCCCGGCCCAGCATCACTGACAACAAGGATGGCACCATCACGGTGAGGTACGCACCCACCGAGAAAGGCCTGCACCAGATGGGGATCAAGTATGACGGCAACCACATCCCTGGTGAGTCGGGGGCCAGGCTGGGCTTGGCTGGGCTGAGAGGAGCCCATAGTGACTTCACCCTCATCTGCCTTCTTTCAACAAATCTTTATTGAGCACCTGCTGTGTGCAGACACCATGTGAGGCCTGGGAAGTCTGGTGCCCTGGTGGGAGGCCCCTGTGGCAGAGATGCAGGGCTCAGCAGGGAGGGAGCCTGTGGGGAGGTGCGGGGGCCGAGGTGGGCTCAGGCAGCTCCTGTCCTCACTATTGACCCAGCCCCCTTTCTCCGACCACCCCCAGGGAGCCCCCTGCAGTTCTACGTGGATGCCATCAACAGCCGGCACGTCAGTGCCTATGGGCCAGGCCTGAGCCATGGCATGGTCAACAAGCCGGCCACCTTCACCATCGTCACCAAGGATGCTGGGGAAGGTGAGGGGAGCCGGGTGGGGGCAGCCAGTGCAGGGGTGAGGGCAGAACCTCTGATCTCAGCCCTTCCTCCACCCACAGGGGGTCTGTCCCTGGCCGTGGAGGGCCCGTCCAAGGCAGAGATCACCTGCAAGGACAACAAGGATGGCACCTGCACCGTGTCCTACCTCCCCACGGCGCCTGGGGACTACAGCATCATCGTGCGCTTTGACGACAAGCACATTCCGGGGAGCCCCTTCACAGCCAAGATCACAGGTGGGTGGACGTGTGGGCACACAGCCTGCCGCACACACCCCAGCACACAACGGATGTGCAAGCCCAGCATGTTCAAGTAAGTCACCGGGGCGTTAGGGTAGGGCCCCCTCGAGGTGGAAGAGGTCGTTTTTGGATAAATGTAAGGAACACTCTATCCTCTAGAGCAGGTGAGAGACATCCAGCCACCCTCTGAAAACATACCTTGTTGAGTTTTTTAAGTCAGGGTACTGATAATCCCTTTTGATAGACGAGGAAGCCAGCAGGCCCAGAGGGGCTAAGCAACTTGATCAGAGCCACACAGCGGGAAAGGGGTATGGGCTGTCTGGCCCAGTCTAGTTTTTTGGTTCCATGCAATCACGTGACTCAGGATTTACATTCATGTAAATTAGGGATTTAACCCATTCAGGACTGGGGCAGCCCCAGGGGAGCTGGGTGTGAATGGAGACTGCGCTCTCCCTGGTCTCTCTGTGCCTCGGAGTGGTCCCCAGTCTCTGTTGAGTCCAGCGGGGGTTGCCAGAAGTCTCCTGATCTCCATGAGGGCAGGGCCTGCCTGGAGTCACACTGCCTGACATGCCAACTCTCCCCCAGGTGATGACTCGATGAGGACGTCACAGCTGAACGTGGGCACCTCCACGGACGTGTCACTGAAGATCACCGAGAGTGACCTGAGCCTGCTGACCGCCAGCATCCGTGCCCCCTCGGGCAACGAGGAGCCCTGCCTACTGAAGCGCCTGCCCAACCGGCACATTGGTGAGCATGGGGGCCATGGGAGGGGCCCGGCAGGGTGGGGGGGCGGTGAGGAAGGCGGGGGCAGCCGCAAAGGAACACTGCCGGGCCCAGGGCTCCATTCATGCCTGACCTCCCTCCCAACAGGCATCTCCTTCACCCCCAAGGAGGTTGGGGAGCACGTGGTGAGCGTGCGCAAGAGTGGCAAGCACGTCACCAACAGCCCCTTCAAGATCCTGGTGGGACCGTCTGAGATCGGGGATGCCAGCAAGGTGCGGGTCTGGGGCAAGGGCCTGTCCGAGGGACACACGTTCCAGGTGGCGGAGTTCATCGTGGACACTCGTAATGCAGGTGCTTCTTGCCCCAGAGACCCCTCATTTCAGCTGGTGCCGCCAGTGACGACTAGTCCTTTCCTGCCCAGTGCCCCTTGGCCATACACTCCTCCCTGAACCTCCTGGCGCAGTCTCTGCTGAGATTCACATTCTGGGGCCCCTTTGGGGAGAGTGAATGTCCCCATGTCACTTCTCCCATGTTTCAGAGAAAGCTCAGCTTTACTGAGTTTGTCTCTCCCTTGCTCACTGGAACCCAAGAGGCCTGCCTTAGGAATTTTCCAGACTACCTATCCCCGACCTCTGGGTCAGTGCCTGGCTCACCCCTTCTCCTCCTGCTGAGGCGTCTTTTGTTAGCGGTTGATACACCTTGGGTGCCTGTTCTGGACGGAGCCTGTAGTTTGGGGAGGGGAGAGCAGAACAGCAGTGGGGACTGAGGGAGACGTGTCCCTTGTTCCCCGCTAGGTTATGGGGGCCTGGGGCTGAGTATTGAAGGCCCCAGCAAGGTGGACATCAACTGTGAAGACATGGAGGACGGCACATGCAAAGTTACCTACTGCCCCACGGAACCCGGCACCTACATCATCAACATCAAGTTTGCTGACAAGCATGTACCTGGTAAGGCGCTGGGCTGCTGCTGGGACAGGCCAGGAGGCCAGCGACGAGTGATCTGAGACGCCCGACCCTCCCTTTCTCCCCTCCAGGAAGCCCCTTCACGGTGAAGGTTACAGGTGAGGGCCGCATGAAGGAAAGCATCACCCGGCGCAGGCAGGCGCCGTCCATTGCCACCATCGGCAGCACCTGTGACCTCAATCTCAAGATCCCAGGTGGGAGGCAGGAGCCGGGCTGCGGGGTGCGGGAGCAGGGCGATGGGGAAGGCCCAGGGCCCGCCCCCACGGTCTCTGTCCTGCTGGCTCGTTTCTCACCTCCCTCCCCGCCTTGGGCTCCATGCGCGCACAGGGAACTGGTTCCAGATGGTGTCGGCCCAGGAGCGCCTGACGCGCACCTTCACACGGAGCAGCCACACGTACACCCGCACGGAGCGCACGGAGATCAGCAAGACTCGGGGCGGGGAGACCAAGCGCGAGGTGCGGGTGGAGGAGTCCACCCAGGTTGGCGGAGACCCCTTCCCCGCCGTCTTCGGGGACTTCCTGGGCCGGGAACGCCTGGGCTCTTTTGGCAGCATCACCCGGCAGCAGGAGGGTGAGCAGGGCGGGGCTGGGGTCTTCACAGGGACGCTGGGCTCTCCGTCCCTCGGGACAAGAGGGGGAGGCTGTTGGTCTGAGTGGAGGAGGGGGTTTTACTGAGGGAGGGAGGGAAGGGCCAGGGCCAGGAGCAGCCCCCGTGTCGCCCTGACACTCCCCACCTGCTGCAGGTGAGGCCAGCTCTCAGGACATGACCGCACAGGTGACCAGCCCGTCAGGCAAGACGGAAGCCGCAGAGATCGTGGAGGGAGAGGACAGCGCGTACAGTGTGCGCTTTGTGCCCCAGGAGATGGGGCCCCACACGGTCACCGTCAAGTACCGCGGCCAGCATGTGCCAGGCAGCCCCTTTCAGTTCACCGTGGGGCCACTGGGTGAAGGCGGTGCCCATAAGGTGCGAGCTGGAGGCACAGGGCTGGAGCGAGGGGTGGCCGGCGTGCCAGGTAAGGGGCAGGGGGCCAGGGCGGGGGCAGGGCAGCCACCAGGGTGGACCATGGTGCTGAGGAACCGCCCCTGTCCCGTTTCCATCTCCAGCCGAGTTCAGCATCTGGACCCGAGAAGCGGGTGCCGGGGGCCTGTCTATTGCTGTGGAGGGTCCCAGCAAGGCGGAGATTGCATTTGAGGACCGCAAAGATGGCTCCTGTGGGGTCTCCTATGTTGTGCAGGAACCAGGTGGGTGTCCACCACGGGGCTGGGCCTGCCTGACCTTCCAGACTGGGTTTTTGCTCGCCCAGGCAGGAGACGGGGCTACTGAACCAACTCTTCACCTGGGCTGCCGCTCTTTCTCTGCCCTGTCTCCCTCCACCCCACACTCCTGGGAATGCACATCTGTCTCCAGAGCTGAGCCCCGACCCAGGAGCTTGTTCTGGGATGAGGCCAGGGTGGAGGGGGTTCCACCCTGCTGTCCCCAGTCCTGGGGCCTGTGCTGACTGGCCTTCCCTCCCCAGGTGACTATGAGGTCTCCATCAAGTTCAACGATGAGCACATCCCAGACAGCCCTTTTGTGGTACCCGTGGCCTCCCTCTCAGACGACGCTCGCCGTCTCACTGTCACTAGCCTCCAGGTATGTGCCTGGGGGCCCCTTTGCCACCCTGAGAGATGGGCAGAAGTAGAGGATGGCAGGCCCATGTGGCCAGGGACTTAGCGGTGACCTTGGAAGGTCCAGACAGACAGATGTCCCCTCTCTCCCAGTGTCTGTACAGCAGGGGGCTCCATTCCCCCTTCTAGCTGCCCCTCAGGAGCCCTTGTGCCTCTCCTCCCCCATCCCCTACCCCTACTCTAGAACTGGGCTCTGTGGCCCCAATCTTCACCTCCCCGGGAGCCTCCCCATCGGCCCACCTCCCCCATCGAGTGCCCCCAGGGCAGTCTAGGCCACACCCCTCCTTCCTCATCCCAGCTACTGTTTGCAGTCCACACACAGCACCGTCCTAGCACTGGCTTCTCTGCTGACAGGCCTGCTTTATGGTTTCTGGGTCTTAGCTCCTCAACCAGGACAGGGCACATCATGTGTCGTCCCCACCATGCCCAGCCACAGCCAGGTGGCCCCACCTCATAGCAGGTGGATGCCAAGGCCACAGACCCTGCCTCCACCTCCCATCACAGCCCTGTTCAGAGCCTCCCTGAGCTGGGCTGGGTGTGCAGTGAGATCAGTGCCGGGCTGCAGAGACGAGCCCTGCAGACCCTCCCAGGAGTCTGAGCGCCCTCTGTGGCCTCTGCAGGAGACGGGGCTCAAGGTGAGCCAGCCAGCGTCCTTTGCGGTGCAGCTGAACGGCGCACGGGGCGTGATCGATGCTAGGGTGCACACACCCTCGGGGGCGGTGGAGGAGTGCTACGTCTCCGAGCTGGACAGTGGTGAGCTGGCCCTCTCCCTGCCAGGCTGGGACTTTCTGGGAAGGGGAGGGAAGGACAAAGGCTCACCCACCAACGTCTGACCCACAGACAAGCACACCATCCGTTTCATCCCCCATGAGAATGGCGTCCACTCCATTGACGTCAAGTTCAACGGTGCCCACATCCCTGGCAGTCCCTTCAAGATCCGAGTTGGGGAGCAGAGCCAGGCTGGGGACCCAGGCTTGGTGTCAGCCTATGGTCCTGGGCTCGAGGGAGGCACTACAGGTGAGTGCCTGGGGCTGGGGAGGAGGGGTGGACACTGGTGCCCCAGAGGCGGGGCAGCGTTGATGAGCCCGAGCCCAGCACGGACCTGCTCCGGGGAGGCTTCCTGTCTACACCCTTGCTACCTCTGGTCCCCAGGAGTGTCATCGGAGTTCATTGTCAACACCCTGAATGCGGGCTCGGGGGCCTTGTCTGTCACCATCGACGGCCCCTCCAAGGTGCAGCTGGACTGTCGGGAATGTCCTGAGGGCCACGTGGTCACTTACACTCCCATGGCCCCTGGCAACTACCTCATTGCCATCAAGTATGGTGGCCCCCAGCACATTGTGGGCAGCCCCTTCAAGGCCAAAGTCACAGGTGAGTGTCCTGGGTGGGGGAAGGTCCCTCCAGCCCATTCCATACTGGCTGGCTCCAGTGGCCATTCACATCCGGGTCATATGCCCCAAACATCGGGGTCAGGTTACCAGGAATAAAGTGGGCCTGGCTTTACACGTCACCCCATTCTCCACGTGGACTCATGTACATCACTTAAAAAAATCAAATCCTCTTTATTGTCCATCACTTGACTAACCTTTTCCCTGCGGTGGCTCCCCAAGCTTTCGCTTAGCGTTCTGCCCTCCTCTTCCCACATTTCTGGCTTCCAAGAAGACAGAGCTCAGTAAAGATTCAGCCAGCTTTCCTTCTGGAAGCTGCGTGAAGGACTCGTTGATACATGTTCCTTTTTAAAGCAGGACCCTACCCTGTGACTTGGGGTCCCAGGCAAAGCCCAGAAGTCGGGTGGAGGGGGAGCCATCGAGGCTCCAGACCTCGAGATAAGCCTGCCCCGGAGCCCTGTTTGGAACGGGCTGCCACTCCTAGCATGCTGCATCTGAGGAAGGGAACGCGGGGCTGTCGGTGCCGGCACACGGCCTACCGCCTGGGGAAGAGCAGGCCTCTGACTAAGCTCGTGGCCACCCACTCTGCCTCTCAGGTCCCCGGCTGTCTGGAGGCCACAGCCTTCACGAAACATCCACGGTCCTGGTGGAGACTGTGACCAAGTCGTCCTCAAGTCGGGGTTCCAGCTATAGCTCCATCCCCAAGTTCTCCTCAGATGCCAGCAAGGTGGTGACACGGGGCCCTGGGCTGTCCCAGGCCTTTGTGGGCCAGAAGAACTCCTTCACCGTGGACTGCAGCAAAGCAGGCAGGCAGTGGGGGGAAAGGGGGCAGACCCCCAGGGTGGGCAGGTGCGCGGGAACGTGGGCCCAAGGGCCTGGGGTGAGCCTGTCCCTCACTCCCTCTCTCTCCAGGCACCAACATGATGATGGTGGGTGTGCACGGGCCCAAGACCCCCTGTGAGGAGGTGTATGTGAAGCACATGGGGAACCGGGTGTACAACGTCACCTACACCGTCAAGGAGAAAGGCGACTATATCCTCATCGTCAAGTGGGGCGACGAAAGTGTCCCTGGAAGCCCCTTCAAAGTCAATGTGCCCTGAATCCCAGAAGTGCCTCCCCCAGCCTCGGCCCCCACCTCTGGCCAAACACACTCACAGACACACACACACAAATAGGCCACACCCAGATGCACGCACGCAGCAGAATCAGATACCACAAACACCTGCCCTGGGGGTGGAAGGAGTGGCACTGCCCCCCTCCCTGCCCCCCCCCGGGTTGGAAGGCCTCGTCCGTCTCAGGGCAGTGTCCCTGCCTCAGACGTGACATGAGGGCGAACTGGAGGTTGGGGGGCCAGGGAAGCCCTGAGTTTTCTGGCGGGGCTGAGGCCAGTGGGGGAGCACGTGTCTGGGGGTGTCTGCATGTGTGAGAGAGGTCGCCCTCAAACTGCACCGCCAGCGGGGCCTCCTTGCCACTGAGGACTGCATCCGGCCCCTCTGGTGGCCACAACCCCAGAGCGTTAAGGACTTGGAAGAGAAAGCACAATCGCAGGAGAAAATGGACCCAGCAGCAGCAGGCTTGGTGCGTGTCCTGGCCCCGGGCAATTGAGATCCCAGCCAGGCTTCCTGGGGGACTGATTTCTCTTTTTTTTTTTTTTTAAGATTGCACAGCTCTGCCCCATGGGGGGCTTTTTTTTTTTTACACACTGCGAGGCCCAGCTTTCTGGGGGGCTTTTGCACATGTCATGCGGCTCAGCTGGGAGCCGTTTAGGTGGAAAACAAATAAAGTGCGGCCTGTCGCAGAGGCCTGGCTGTTCCTTGTGTGTGTGCTCCCCACGGCTGGCCACCAGGCCCTGGGAGGCAGAGGCTGGCTGCCTCTCCCCTGGAGGACTGAGTCAGGTCAAGGGGTGGGGGGGCCTGGGGCAGAGAGCGGCCCCCTCTGGGCCATCTGTTTGGGGAGGTCTGGAGTGTTGACAGAATGCTTGAAAGAAGGGGCTGGGGGAGCATGCCAGGGATGTGGGCTTGGTCCTCAGATTCCTGGAGAGCTGGTGGGTGGGAGAGGGAGGTGGACACTATGTTCTAGAAGACTGCCCTAGGACCACCAGGAGGCCAGTTTCCACTCAGCCTGATCTCAAGGATGTTCTCAAAATTTTTAGGACCTTAAAACAGCACTGGCTCAAGCAGGAATGCTCCTCACCCAGCAGGCAGGCACAAACCCAGGAACCTTTCACTCCAGCCAGGTCCTGGGTCAAAGCTGGGCCTGCTCCCTCCCCACCTCCAGCCCTGACCTGGCTTAGGGCCTCCCTCCTGAACTGGCCCCTCCACTAGCCTTCCTGGCCCACCAGCCAGCTCCCTCCAACTAGCCCTCCACACTGCAGCCAGAGGGCGGGGTCACATCACAGGGACTATGGCCCTCTCTGGTCCAGGGCCCTTCTGTGGCTCCCTTCTCTCCAGGCTAGTCTAAGTGTCCTAACAAGGCCTCCAAGGCCTATAGGTTCAGACACCAGCCTTCCTACCCATTCATTCAAAAAGCTCCCCAGGGGCTTCCCTGGTGGCGCAGTGGTTGAGAATTTGCCTGCTAATGCAGGGGACACGGGTTCAAGCCCTGGTCTGGGAGGATCCCACATGCCGCGGAGCAACTAGGCCCATGAGCCACAACTAGTGAGCCTGCGCGTCTGGAGCCTGTGCTCCACAACAAGAGAGGCCGCGATACTGAGAGGCCCGCGCACCGTGATGAAGAGTGGCCGCCGCTTGCCACAACTAGAGAAAGCCCTTGCGCAGAAACGAAGACCCAACACAGCAAAAATTAATTAATTAATAAACTCCTACCCCCAACATGTAAAAAAAAGGCCCCCAGTTGGGCACTGTGCCCATTCCTCACTGCACCCTCCACCTCTAACCCTCTCCACAACCTCTAGTTTCCCAGGGAGCCGTGCTGCAGTTTGGGACTCTGCCCAGGAACACCCTTGCCTCTCCACCCTCCTCATCTTCCTGGCCAACACGAAGCTTTCCCGAACCCCTTCCTGTCCTCCCAGACCTGCCCCCCAGCTCTCATACTGCCCTGGGGCACATCTCTGGCTGCATTTACTACCCTCATCTGTGACCTTGTATCTGAGGGTCGGTCTCCCTCACCAGACTGTGCTCCCTGACCCTGGGAGGTCCGATACAGACAAGTGTGACCAATGAGTAAATGAGCAACTGAGTAGCCAGAGCAGAGCAAAGCAGCATTTCACTCAACCGATCCCCCAATTCTAAACTCATCCCAGACATTTCGGCACATGGTGGTGGGCAGGCCAAAGAAAACCCAACACACGTGGCCTGGCTCCAAACACCCCCTCCCCCCGCCTCTTCACTCAATACGCTGTCTGCCTCCCGGCTCCTCTTTAAGTTTCTTCTTTCCTTTCCCCTGCAAGACCCTTCTAGGGCCTCACTTTCTTCTGTAGGTCTACCTCCCTCCCTGTGATATTTTTTACTCTCCCCTCAGTCCCGAGGGAATTGAGGACAGAAAGTGTATTTTATCAATCTTGTGTCCTCAGCCTCTCCACGACCACATTTGCTAAATGCTGGTTGAATGAAGGCGTGTGTGATAAACATGGCACTGTCTCAGCTCCCTACTTTACCTGACAGACCCTTTAAAGGCAGGATCCCTTCTCAAGTACCCAACCATTCGTGGCCGTTAAGGGTCAGCTCTGTGCCAGGCACTGAGCCAGGTGCTTCTACACACACCCTTCCTCGCTCTCTGCCTTCCCTCCCACCTCGCCCCCAGATGGGAGCGTTTTCCTGCAAGGTTTGCTGGCCTCCTCAGCTTCAGCTGCCCTCCACCTGTGAGCGGATGTGTTTATGGATATCCAGTTCAGCTGCTCTCCCCCAACTGCAGTATGGCCACAGGTGCTGAGCATTTAGTGCCTCTACCTCAATCCTAACGGCCTATGAGGTGGGCATAGTATTATCTGAAGAGATCACGGTCCTGAGAACTTTGGTGATGAGTCCCAAATCATACCTCTAAGTAGCAGGGTCGAGATTCAAACCAGGTATGTCCAAATCCCAGACCCATCACAGAGATAACCACCAGACCAGACGATCTGGATGTCTCAAGTGCTCTAAACTTGCAAATCACATGCCAGATGCAGGACGCCTTTTTGTTAAAAGGGTGGAGGAGCGAGCGGACCTCTCTCCTTCGACATGTTCATCTCATACATAGAGTTCACTCTCTGAGGAATGTTACTCCTGTCCACCTAGCTGCACAGGCCAGAAACTTGGAAGTCACCTGGTCTAACTCCCCAAACATAACCAACCCCAAACCCAGTTCTGTCCATTTTTGTCTCTAAATATCTCATGACTCCACCTGACTCTCACATTCCCCATCCCCACTCCCTGGCTTCTTTCTGGCCACCACCATCTCTTACCACAATGGTTTCTCCACCTTAGTCTTACCTCCACACACAGCACGATCTCAATGCTATCGCTAAAACATAAACCTGGCCGTATCATTCTCTTGCTTAAAATCCTTCAGTGGCTTCAGAACAACTCTGTCCTCAGGATAACTTCCAGATTCTTTATCTTTTCTTGAAGGCACTTATTCTCTCTAGTCCCCGCTAAGTGTTCGCACGTGCTGCTCCTCTTCCTGAGAACACCCTCTCGTCCTCACCTCTAGCCCTTCATCCTGCTGGCGGCCTTCTCCGCGCGCCCCCTCTCCCATAGGTTAGTTACACCTAATGTGTGCTTCCACGTACTTCTCACGTTTTAGCAATTGACACAGTGCTTTGTCAACGCTCTACCTCACTACAGAGTATCATCATTAACTTGCCCATCCTTTTATTAACTTAATAAATAACACTAGCTGTGTCATAGTTACATACATACACGATACAGACTCGGACCTTACTCTCGAGAACAGGTACCGTCTTTTCTTTGGCGTCTCGGCGCCTAACAGCAGTAGCCTCAACAAGTTTGTCGAACTTACCGATCGAACGCGCCTCCGAGAGACTGCTGTGCCGCGTGGACTTCTGGGAACCGTAGCTCCCTGGTTCGGACCTCCCTTTATGGCGCAGCCGTATTCGGATTCAGGCGCTTTTGCTCTTAATGCGCATGTCCCGGGAGGCGGAGTGGTGGAACTGCGCATGCCTAAAGAGCGGGGCGGGGGGGAGGTGCAGCCGAAAAGGAGGTGCACTGCCGCGGCGGGGCTTTGGTGACACCCGGAGGCTGCGGCTGATCGTTGCTGGACTGTGAGGATGGCGGGGAGGGGGAAGCTAATTGCGGTGATCGGAGACGAGGACACGGTGACTGGCTTCCTGCTGGGCGGCATAGGGGAGCTTAACAAGAACCGCCACCCTAATTTCCTGGTGGTGGAGAAAGATACTACCATCAATGAGATCGAAGACACTTTCCGGTACGGTAGCCCGCGAGGCCTGAACGGGACCTTCAGCTGCCTGGTGGGAGCGCGGGGAGAAGGCGGGGGCGGCCCTGGGCTTCCAGACCTTGGCCGAAGTGTCAGACCCCGTCCTCGAGGGTCGAGGAAGTCGGTCCACCTCCCCTTCCGGAGAGGGGGCCTCCGCGTCCCAAGTTCCCTTTTGGGTCTCGGTGGGACCGGGGCTATGTCGGGTCCACAAACTCCCCCCTGTCACATGACCGTGTGTCAGGAAAGAAGGGGAACAGAGCTCGTGACGGGCGGGCGCCGCCCCTTGACCCAACCTGGCCCGCCAGAGCTGAGCGTCCGGAGGGTCCAGGCCCGGAGGGGGCTAGTCTCAGCTCCCCTGCAGGGGCTCCCCCATTTCACCCGTAGAGCAGGCTCCGGGCATTGCAAGCACTCGACTCTCTTGCGAGTTGACACCTAAAGGAACCACACACTCAGTGAACACACGGGCAGTGGGCTCGGGCTTTCCTGTATTTTCGTCTCCCTCAGAGGCTCACAATCGTCTTGTGAGTTAGGGGTTATTCCCACTTACTGGTGAGAAAATTAAGTTCAGAGAGGTTAAGGCACACTCTGTGATTCAGACGAGAGCGAGCAGGGACTTGAGCCCAGTCCCACCCTTTCTGCCTTTCTTAAGCCAGGGCTACACTCTGACTGTGTAGCGCTACTCAGTCGGCTTCGGAATTACCCGTTGTCCTGAGCACAGCGGACATTATCAGGACTGTCCTACCTTCTGCTGAGACCATGCACTTCAAATCTTCACTTCCTGTTCTGGGTTAAGAGCAATAGCTTCAAAATGTGGGTGCAGGCATGTCCCTTAATCCAGGAGGCGTCCTGGTGACTAGAGTTGAGGGTGCCAGCCCCCTATTCTCTCCCACACCCCTTCTCTAGGGCCCCTGTGCCAAGTCCCAGGAACAAACCACTCTCCCTTGTTTCCCCCTAAACAGCCCAGCCCTGAGCTACCGGCTGAGACTGGTTCCTGCTGCCTGGGGTGTGATAGGCCCTGACCCGGGAGGCTGATCTCTGCCACTCTCTAAGCAGTCCGGTAAAGTGACCCAGGTTGTCATGAGAGAAGGACAAATTTTACTTCAAGAATTTTCCAAGTTTCTAACCAAAAGGGATCTCGGAAATCATCAAGTCTAACCTGCCCTAGTGTCTGGCACAGAGTAAGCTGCTCAGTAAACAGTTTTTAACGAGTAAATAAATGAATGGGTGGTTGATCACAAGAAAGTAAGAGCCCAGTGTCGGGTTCTCTCCGTGTGGAAAGTGTGATTCCTTTGTTACCGATTTTCCTCTTCCTGTGTTGTGTTCTTGGCTCAGGCCAAACTTCCCCTCTGACTCACCCCCTGCCCTCATCAGCATAGACCTTGAGTGGTCTGTACAGCGCCCCCTCAACCTTAAAAAATTTAATCTGTTTTCTTTTGAAAGGTTAATGTGTTCATGTGGGCTTACAAATTAATATTTAAAAGGTATATACATTGAGAAGTCACACTCCCACCCCGACCTCTTCTACTTCATTACCTCCTTCCTCCACCCCGTAACCACTTAGTTTTTTCCGTATCTTTCTTTTTCTTTATGCAGATTCAAAGGGACAGATGTATATATTCTTATCCTCTCCCTCTCTTACCCGAAGGCAGTGTAAGGAGTACACCAGCAGGCACCCTCACCTTCATTAGCAGTTCAGTTGGGAGCCTCCCAAGCAGGGCAGGTAGAAGCCATGGCCCTTAGCTTTGGACTGAAATTGATTCTAAATAGAATGAAGAGAGTTTAGTGTAGCATCCTTGTCCATTGCACTCTCTGGATCGAGCTCGTGCCCCTCTGCAGCCCAGCCCACCAACTCAGAGTGGGCTGCCTTGGACTCCCTTCTCATCTCTCCCTACAGGCAGTTTCTAAACCGGGACGACATCGGCATCATCCTCATCAACCAGTACATCGCAGAGATGGTGCGGCACGCGCTCGATGCCCACCAGCGCTCCATTCCGGCCGTGCTGGAGATCCCATCCAAGGAGCACCCCTATGATGCTGCCAAGGACTCCATCCTGCGCAGGGCCAGGGGCATGTTCACGGCCGAAGACCTGCGCTAGGGGACTCCCCTCAGCCATGTGGCCTCTCCCCAGGCTTGCCATCAGCCCTCCTCTAAGATTCGAGCCTCTGAGTTCCAATTCCCTGCCCCTTCCCACTCCACTGAGAGGCTAGGTGAGGTGCTTCCAGTTCACTGGGGCTCTGCCATTCAAATCCAGGGTGGTTAGGGTATAGGAAGCCTGAGCGTCTTCTCTCCATTACCTCTTCCTTGTGCTGTTATACAGTGTCCTTGTTGATGTTAAATTAAAGTAGTTCTTGCTTCTCTCCGATCTGAGGCTGGGTGCTCGAAAGGACACGTGTGGGGTGAGGCTGTTGCGGGGAGGCGGTGGGGGAGTGGATTCGACTGGCAGGGCTGGAAAAGGTTTTGCCAAAGATCCAGGCATAGAGGAGTTGGACCAGGAAGATCGTACCAGATCGGCCCTCTGAATTAAAGGTAGCCAGCTCTGGCAGGGAGGAAGGGAAGGAGGCTTGCGTCCAGTCCCCTGGCACCCCAGCTTGTCTGTATTGGCTGGGGGGGGGGGGGACCAGACCTCAAGGGAAGGAAGCAGAAATCACAGGAAACCTGGAAGCCTGTGACTCTAGCCTGGGTCAAGCAAGAGGTTTGGGGATCAAGGCTCTTAGCCAGTGGGCCCCGGCCTGAGGCTGCCTCGGCAAGCAAGGCATGTGAGGCGCTCTGAGGGTATGGCCCTGTGTGAGGTGAGGCTCGGTTGCCGAGCGACTGTCCCTGGGCAGCCACCTGCTGGCAGAAAGGCTCTGCTCGCTGCGCTCACCTCTCAGCTGCAGTCACCCTGGCCCTGCTCCTTCCTTTGCCACCATGTCTCGGCCACTTAACATGGACACATTACGGCAGAACTTCTGGAAGGAGCAGTATCTGAGGGAGAAGGTGTTGCGCTGTGAATGGCACCGCAAGTATGGGTCGACGGTGAAGGCCAAGCAGAAGGCTAAGACTGCAGCCCACGTACCCCTCAAGCTGCCCACCCTGCCCCCCAAAGCCCCACTCTCACCCCTGCCCACCCCCAAAGCAGTTCCTTCCAAGGCCCCCAGCCCTGCCCTGGAGGCTCCTATTCAGCCAGAAATGTACCCAGTCCCACCTGCCACCCGGGCCCTGCTGTATGAAGGCATCTCCCACGACTTCCAGGGCCGCTACCGCTACCTCAACACCCGAAAACTGGACATGCCAGAGAGGCGCTACCTCTTCCCCATCACCACCAACTTCACATATGGCTGGCAGCTGGGTGAGCCCTAACCTCCCGGAAATTATTCGCCTCACAAACACAGAGCACCTGCCATGAGCTAGGCAGCGCTCTCGGCGCTAGATGCACAAGGCACGTGGACACTCCTTTTGGGGACGTCCATTCTAGTGGAGGGTCCAGGCCATAAACATAAGAGCAAGAGAGGGCCAGGCGTGGTGGGAGAGGGGGACAGGGGGCGTGTGCGGCTTTAGACTGGACTGTCAGGAAAGGCCTCTGGGGACCTAAAGGCTGAGTGAGCTAAGTAACAAGGAGGAGGAGTTGGGGTTTTACTCTAAATTTGAGGGGAAGCCATGGAGAGTTTTAAACAGGTAAATGATACTGATAACACTTTTTTTTAAAAAAATCACCCTGACTATTCTGTAGGTAATGGCCTTTTTAGGGACACGAGTAGGCTCTGGCAGGTGGCTAAGCTATCCTGGCAAGAGATGACGATGGCTTGGGCTAGGGTGATTGGCGGCAGAGCTGAAATAGATTCCAGATATGTTTTGGAGGAAGAATCAAGAGAACTTACTGATGGTTTGAAAGAGACAAGGAAAGAAAATGCAATGGCCATGCCCAGGTGTTCAGCTGAAGCAGTTACAGCAGGGGAGACTGGGGCGGGGACAGGGCTGGGGGGGTGTGAAGACAGGTCAGTGTTGGGTGTTTTGCGCTGGAGGTGTCGGTGAGTCGGCTGTGTATGGGAGTCGCCCTATGGAGGGAGGTCAGAGCTGAAGATGCAGTTTTGGGGGTCATCAGAATATAGGTGCTCTTTAAAGCCCTGAGACTGGGTGGGCTTACCCAGGGAGCTCCAGAGGCTGGATCAAACTGGAGAAGGCAGAGGACACAGCGAGGGGTAGGGAGATGGTATCGGCCAGAAGGCTGTCCATCTGGATTGAGTCATGGTCATCGGCTGGGCAGGAGAGGAGCGAAGGCAATGGTGCAGTTGGAGATGAAGAGTCAAGGTGTGGGGAAAAGAATATGCCAGGGAGTGTTGTGGGTTTTCTGGGTGATGAGACATGTCCCTTTGCTGTCTGTGGTCATGAATTTGAAGTGAGACTACTCAGTCACGTTTTCTCCAGCTCCTGCACAGAAAACGTGGATGGTTGGTGATAAACACAGTTGAAATTTTGCCTAAAAAAAAATCCCCCTACTTTCCCCAGGGCCCTAAATGGGTAGGAAAGGGAGCAATTTCCAAATGAAAGCAGGTGGTGAACCCCGAAAGGGGAGCAGGAGGTAGAAAGAAGCCCTGTCTGCCCCAGAGAAGTCTAGCTCTGTCTGTAACAAGCACGGCTGGGAGTCCCACCACCCGCCTCCATGGAGGATTCTGAGGCTGGGGGAAATGCTGGCACACAGCTGACTGGCATTTGGCCATCACTGCTGATCCAGGCAGCCAGCCAGCTCCCTGTTTCCCCATAGCCCCCACTCCTCAGAAGCACTTCTTTTTATTTTTTCACACTTACAAAGTGGATACAACACAGGCAGATTCCTAGGGTTATGCAGGCAGGGCTCCTGGGCTCTGCGAGTTCCTTTCCCGGGAATCCATTCCTGGCCTCTGACATCTTTTCCCAGGCCCCCCAGTGAAGCAAGAACTGGTCTCCTGCAAGATGTGCCGCATTGAATCTTTCTTCCGCAAGAATGGGGCCTTCGCACTGCTTGACCCCCAGGACCTGGCCCTCTGACCTTGGGCCAGGCAGTGGGCTTAGGGGAGGGAAGAAGAAATAACACACGTGGTGGGCCGAAAGTGCCATGCGTGTCTGTGTCTGGCTCTCCCGGGCCCTGAGGCTGCGTTCCGGGCCTTTCTGAAACTACCTCTGACCTACAGGTTGCCCTCTTGCTTTTTCCTTAAATCCCCGTCTCTTTAATCGTCCCTTTGAGGATTCAGCAGTGACCAGAGCGGGCTGGGAAGAGTGCGCGATGCTCTCCAGGCGCAGGCTCCTCAGAGCCAGGGGGCCACAGAAGTTGCTGGAAGTTCTGGGTGTTCCTGTGTAAAGAGTGGCCTTTCATCCCAGATGCCAGGGAAAAGGGACCGCCACCACCCCACAAGCCTCTCCGCCCGAACCCGTCACCTGGCCCCGAGGGCTCGCAGCCGCCCGGTCCTCTCCCGTTGCATTTGCTTCAGCTGCTCCCGCAGGGCGCTCCGCTGCCCGGCCGCGTCCTCCTGGGGCGGCGCCGAGCGCTGAGCGCCCGCGCCTCCCAGCCCCGGGGCTCGATGCGGCCAGCAGAGGGCAGCACCCGGGCAGGCCGGCCCCTCCCGCTCCGCAGGTGTCATCGCAAGTGCGCGGTGCGCGCAAGTGAAAGGGACCCAGGTCGCGCCCCGTCCCCCGCCCAGGCAGGGTTTTGGCGGCCCCACCGCCTTCTCCTAGTGGTCTTGCCTGTCGTGGGAGCTGAGCCGGGCTCGGTGGGGGTCTCAAGGGGTGCACGCGGCAGTGGCGGTTCCTGGCGATGCGGAGGCGTTCCAAGACCTGGAGGAGGCTTCCGTCAGCAGCCGATCGGCCGCCCCCTGGTGCCCCGCCCTCCCGGCCCGGCCGCGCACCCGGAGCCGCTGCTGCTCGCGGTCCTGTTGCCGCCGACGCCTGGCCTCACTGTGCAGCTCCAGCAGCCGCTGCAGAGCCGTCTCCTGCTGCGCCGCGCTCACGCTCGCAGACCGCCTGTCCCTGCTCGGGGACTCGGGCCACGCGGTCTTCAAGGCTCTGGGGGCCTCGGCACCTTCCCTTCGACCCCCGAGGGCGCCCGGGAGCCCCATGGAGCCGCCCAGCTCCTGCTCCGCGGGGCCAGGGCTTCCTCCCGGGCCCCGAAGCGAGTGCGGATCGCTCAGCAGGCCCGGGTGCCCTGGGAGAGCTGCGGGGCGCTCCCGCTGCTCGGAACCACCGGTGCGTAGAGCCGCCAGCAACACCGCTCCTGGGCGTGGGAGCGGCGGCCGGGCCGGAGGCCCCGGGGGCGTAAGGGGAGCCGGCGCCTCTTCCCGGGCGGGCCCCTGCTCTCTCACGGCCGCTGCGCTCTCTCCTCTCGGGCCGCCGGTCTTAACCTGCCTCAGCTGCGTGGTCCTTCCCCGCGGGTCCGGGCCCTCCCTTCCCCCAGGCTGCGGCATCCGTTCTCCCAGGGGCCTGCAGAAGCCCCCCGGAATCCCCAGGGAGCCGCCTTCCTCCCGGGGCGGTGTAGGTGCCTCTCCCCGAGCCACCTCCCAGGCTTGTGAGATACGGCCTCTGCCCTCGGAAGGCTGAAGCGTCTTCACTTCCGGGCCCTGAGGAGAATCCTCGCTCTGCTCCGGGAGGACCTCCTTTCTCCGGCACTTAAGGCGACTTCCGCTTTGACTTCGAGGTGCTTCTTTGTTCTCACCCTGGGAGGCCTCCCACCTTTGACCTTCCGAGACCTCTTCCCTCAGAGCCTGAGGGGCCTCCCCACTCTGACCCTCGTTTGTCTTCTCTCTCTTTCTTGGGGGAACTTCTTTGTCCTCCCCCTGGAGGGCCTTCCCTCTCTGATCCTGAGGGGCCCCCTCTCTCTGACTCTGAGGAATCTCACTTCTTAGCAGTTTCTTTAGTTCTGCTCTCTCCTGGCCCAGGCTGCAGCCCAGCCCCTCCAGGGGATCCGGGGGTTCTGGCAGGCCCTGGGAGGGGAGGCCTGAGGGCCCTGGGGCTCCCTGAGCCAGCTTCTTCTCCTGTAGGCTTCTGGATGGTGGTTGATGGGGCCCCTGGGGCATGGGCCCTGCTAGCTCCCCGTCTTCCCTCTGGGCCAGCTCCTAGGAAGGAAGAGCACCTTTCCCGGGTTTGTGAGGGAATCCTCGTGCCAGGGCCACTTCCCCCAGGGGAGCCTGGAGACCCCAGTGGCTACCCCAGTGGGCCTCACTTCCATTAGGGCCCTTGCCCGATTCCTAAATTCGTAAAACCCATGTTATGTAGTGTAAAAGGTGCTTCAGTGATGGCCCCTTCTTCCACCTGGCTGTGGGCTTCTCACCCCTGCAGTCTCCTCCCAGGCAGACCCCACCTCTGCTATCCCCAATCTGAGAGGGGTCTTGCCCAGGACGCTTCGACCCTTTCACCTTGAACTCTGAGCTTCCTGGTTCTCCAAAGCTACTGCTGGTGGTGAGGTTCAGCTCTTGTGAGCAACCTGAGGGAGAGAGACAGATGTTGAGAGCCCTCTGCTCATGTCCCAGGCCCTCACACACAACCCACAGAACTGGAACCAAGAAGCCTAGGGAGTCCCCAGCACGTGAGGGGATGTGGTGGTGGGGTACCCTGAGGGTTGGTGTTGGAACTTCAAGGCCGTCGCAGTTCATCATTCCACCTTTATTTACACAGCCTGCTATGTGCCTGCTTCTCAGGCTTGCCTGCCAGCAGCAGACCCCATCTTCCTCATCCTCCCAGCCAAGGACCACCTCCGAGGAACCTGCACACCCTCTTCCTCAAAACCGCCAGGGGAGGCCCAGGAGCAGGAAGGGACTGGTTTCCAGGCTCCTCAGGCCCTCATAAGGACACCCGCACTTTGTCCTTGTGTGCCTGTCCAGCCCCACAATATGCACCCGACTTTCCTATTATTAAGGATAATCCTCTTTAGCTCTTTCTTGGTTTCCGACAGCAAAACCAAATGAAATTCAAGAAGTGGAATTTTAGGCCAGAGACTAGCCTAAAAACTGCAAGTCTTCATAATTAACGAAAGGAATCTAAAAAAAGAGATGAAATGTCGCTGCTCCTTTGCAGCTGTGGAGGAAGGAGCATCGTTTTGCATCCATAAAACTACTTAGAAGAACCTGATCTCGTAAGGTCTTAAATTGAGAACTCTCACAAGAAATGCCATCTTTATGCAATATGGACATGTGAATATTCATAACAGTAACCAAATGGGAATGTTCTCTGTGAAAACAAATCTGTCTTTTGAAGAGTTCTGAACAAAGAGGTCTGATAAGACTCCCAAGCCTTCAGAAATTATTGCCATGAACTGTGAAAATAACCTCCAACCCTGTCCCTCTGTAATTCTGATCTGTTGTCTTACTAGATCATTTATTTCACTGGTTATAATGTTGTGATAGATGTCTCCCATCAATGTATTCCCAAGAGAAAATATACTTGTAAAAATTTTTCTGTCAATCAGAAAATAATCATGGGCACTTTCCTCCACTCTCCCATGCATGATATCACAATTAAAAGCTGATAAAAAAAAAGCTTATGACTTTGCTAGGCTTATTATTTAACAAATCATTTGACAGCCTGTTTCATTTAAATTAAATTAACAGGCCCAGGGCTCACAGCATCCATCCCACTGAATTCTAATTGCCTGTTTATTGTCACACCCTCTCACTAGGCTGTGATCTCCTCAGGGATGAGGACAACTGACTGGCCAAGTCTCTTTTGTGCCCTGTATCTCCCCAGTGCCTGGCATGAGGGTGGCAGCAAGGCAGCTTGGAGCTGCCATTCCATTCCCTCCTCGCTGGAGGACAGGGAGGACAGACAGTCATTCCCAGCACTTTCTCCTCTGAGCCCCAGCTTAGCTTCAGAATCCTCCTGGACACAGTACCTGAGACAGCTGGCACCAATCAGGTGGAATTGGCGTATAAAAGAAAACCTACTTGCTGTCCCTGGGTGCCCCTGGCAGCCCACAAAAAGGTATGAGGCAAAGAATAGGTGAGGATGGACTGGAATCCTGGGACTTGGGGTGAGGGCTTCCCCGCTCCTCCCAACCTAGGCTGGCCACTCCAGCCCAGGGGCTCCTATTCTCCTGGCTGTAAACCCCTGCTGTCAACGTACCAGATGTGGGCCCTTCTGCAGGCATGCCAGGGCTCTCCCACCTTGGGTCTGCATCAAACCTGGCTTCAGTCAGATCCAGGGCTGATGACGGGTCCTTTGCCAGCCCCCTGCAGGAGTGCAAAGGCTGCCTCAGGTGCACCTCTTGCATCTGGGCTCCGATCGGCTGGGGGCAGCCTGTCTGCCAGACTCCTCACCCACAGCAGGCTGCGGAGCCTTCCCACCCCAAGACCGAAACTCAGTCCATGGAGGCCTTCCCCACGCCTGCACCCACCACTGGGTTCCAGGAGCTGGAACTCAGGGTTACCCTGTCCAGAGGCTGTGGGGCAACCACATGGGTACAACTGAGTGAGAACCCCAGGAGGATCTGGGGGCCCGAGGAGGGGTCGCTGGGCAGGGCTGTGGAGGGAGACGGGGCAAAGGGTCCAGTGTTTTGTCACTTTGTGTGGCAACACAGAGTGGACGGAATTCCCTGGGAGACTCACCCCTCCAGAAGCTGATGGTCCTGGCTCAGGGAGTCCTCAGCCTGGGGCGATGCGCACAGCCTGGAATTCTGGAAGGATTGGGGGGGGTACCCTAGTCTACAGGGCACCATCCCCCAATGTGGCAGGCAGCCTCTAAAACAGCCCCCAGTGATCCCTCCTCCTGGCATCTGTGCCCTTGTGTGACCCGCCCCCCACTTCCCCTCCAAGTGAAGGAGCTTGGAAATGGATCCCTCCTGCCCACTGAACCCTTCAGCTGAGACTGCAGTCTTGGCTAAAAGTGTTGGCTGGATACTTCCTTAGTGGTCATGACTAACACCCCCTCCTGCTACAAGCTACTAACCTGCCCAAAGGGCCTCAGGCAGTTGGTGGCTGAGCCAGGACTCGAGGCACATCCTAGTTCCCAGTCACCACAGCACCCTCCTTCCTAGAAGGGTGGGACCAGCCACCAGCCCCGGAAGGAGGGGCCTGGGGCTGGGGCTGCTCAGGGTCTCATCTCTGGGGCACCCTGGGCATCAGTGCCTCTGCCCTCTGGGCACCGCCAGGCCTGCTTTCCTCCCTTGCTGCAGCCATGTCTAAAGGCTTCTAGGTGTCACCACGCTGTTGATTTGACCAAGATAGTTCACTGTGGAATGGTAGCAAGCCAGAATGGTCCTGTATGCCAGGCATGGTGCTAAATCCTTTACACAGATGAGTTCACAATCCTCCCAGCAGCGCTCTGAAAAAGAGCTATTATCTTCCCCATCTTGTAGCTGAGGAAACAGGCTTACGGTCCACAGGGAGCGTCAGAGCAGAGATTTGAACCCAGATCCATCTGTCTCCAGAGCCCACATTCCTTCCACTTCTCAACCACTACAAGTGCCCCAGTGTTTCACTGACGCCCCCACCCTCAGCCACACCCCAGCTCACCCCACTCGTCCGCCGCTCAGAGCCCCCATCCGTCCTACCACGAGGCTTGCTGCACTGGCTCCACGCACACTGGGCCCGGTCCCTCAGACCGCAAAACTGGGCCCAGGGGGGCCAGGAGAGGCCCAGCCCCGCCCCGGTCAGCAGCTCCAAATCCCACAGGAGCTGCAGGAAGGTGGGGTGCCAGGATGTGAGCGGGCACGCACCCTGCGCTCTGCCACCCTCCCTGGCCGACGGCCGCCTACCTGCTCCTGGGCCCGCCGGCTCCGCTCCATCTGCAGCAGCACGGTGGGCAGTTCGAGGCCTGAGGGACAGGTCCGGCCGTCTCCCACCTGGGGAGGCAAGGTGGAGTCAGACCCCACGGAGAGCCTGTCCCCTCGTAGACGGTGCCCTGTCACCCTCACCTGCTGCAGGGCAGCCCAGAGCTGGCCCAGGCCCGCAGGGCACCGGAAGAGGTGCTGGTACAGGGCCAAGGCCTGCTTGGGGCTACAGGGGAGCCCTAGGCCCCCAGGTGTGGCTGCCTGCTCCATGGGGCAGGGGGCCAGGGAGGACGTCCACAGCCCTCCCCTCCACCAGCTGCTCCTGGAGAGAGGAGGAAGATGAGGAGCTGGGGACAGGCGCAAGGAGGAGACAAAGGCTCCTGGGCTCAGTAACGTGGGGCCCTGACATCTGAGCCAGGGCCTGGGCCTCAGCCAAGTCTCAGAGAAACCTGACTCTGATGGAGGTTTCTTGGCCACGTGGGTGGCAGTGTGGGGTTGAGGACTGTGGCCCTGATAGAGAGCGACGTGTGTGCATGTGTTTGCAGTCCCAAATGAGCGTCTATTTTTTTTTTTTTTTTTTTTGCGGTACGCGGGCCTCTCACTGCTGCGGCCTCTCCCGTTGCGGAGCACAGGCTCCGGACGCGCAGGCCCAGCGGCCATGGCCCACGGGCCCAGCCGCTCCGCGGCACGTGGGATCCTCCCAGACCGGGGCACGAACCCTTGTCCCCTGCATTGGCAGGCGGACTGTCAACCACTGTGCCACCAGGGAAGCCCCGAGCGTCTATTTTATACATACGGTTAGCCCTTAAGCAACACGGGGGTTAGGGGCCCAACCCTCCTTGCAGTCAAAGATCCACATATAACTTATAGTCTGCCCTCCATATCCGAGGATTCAACCTACCTGGGATGGTGTAGTGCTGTAGTATTTACCATTGAAAAAAATCTGAGCATAAGTGGGCCCGTGCACTTCAAACCCGTGTTGTTCAAATGTCAACTGTATATCTGAAGCTTGCAACTGCATTATATGGTATGTGATATATGCCCAATACAGGCAGCAGCTCCCAACAGCTAACTGTATACCAGGACACAAAATGCTACGTACATGTACTCCTTCCTTGAAGCAACTCTATGAAGTAGGTGGTATCGTTTTCATCCCCATTTCACAGAAAAGAAAACCGGGCCCCAGAGAGTAAGCTGTCCTACCTAACACATGGCACTGTCTCCCTCATCTGGGGACAGACAGCACGAGAAACAGGCTCTGGGAAAATGTGGTCCCGAGTGTGAGTAGTAACGCGCTTCCCTAGTGCTTGCTCCAAGCTGTCCATGCTCTGTTTATTCTCCGCAACACACGAGATACAGCAGATGAGGACACAGTTTGTAGAAGTAACGACAAGGGGAGGGAACAGGCATACGTGATGGTCTGTAGTCTTCGCATCCCCTGCCGTCGTGAGCAGCCTGGCCTGCCTGCCGCTTTGTAACCGCTCCATGAAAGGGGCCCCAGCAGAAGCAGGCTGAGGAAGCATGCGGGGGGGTGGGGGTTGGTTCAGCCCAACGCCCTCCCTTCACTCTCTGTTGGAATACTAGGGTCCCCCCAACCCCGATCTTTAGCTAAGGTCCCTAAGAAAACCAAGGTCACAGAGCTGGTAGGTAGCAGAGAGAACTCAAAATACAGTTCTCTTTGAAAAGAGACTTTTCTTGTCAAAGAAAGAGATTTTTTTTTTTTTTCCTATTTCAAAACCCATGTTCTTTCCCCTATAAGGATGTCTTTGAAAGTCACATGTGTGTCCCCTGCCCACATGTCCGTCAAGGGTGGGTGTAGCTGCGAACACACGAGGGATACATGCATGTGTTTATCTGGGTTTTTGAGGGGTGTGTGTGTGTGTGTGTATTTCATCACATGTGTCTGTATGTCATCACAGAAACATTGTCTCTCCTGTTCCCCACCCAGGCGTGGGGTCCTTGTGTCACCAGCTCTTAGGGTGGCCCAGGAGGTGCCGAGCACTCAATATCCCCAAGGAAAGGGGGATGCCATGTGGGCACTGAGCCCCTTCCCAGTGTTCCTCAGCCCCTGCAGGATTCCACCTGGATCCACAGAGGGCCCCACAGAGGGCCGCACACGGGGGCCACAGGCCGTGCCTGCTACATGTAAACACAGGGCTGGCACCAGGACACCTGGGTCCTCCTTCTGCCCATCGCAGGGTTTCCCAGGCAGCACCAGGGTGTGGCAGGTAGGGCAGCCCAGAGATGCAGGCGCAGAGAGTGGGCAAGGTCCACCCCACAGCTGCTACCACCCTGAGTCTGGGGACACTGACCTCTGGACCCCATGTTCCAAAGAGCCCACACCACCAGCGCAGCACCCAGAGGCAGCACACATACACACAGAGAAACCTTAGGGCAGTTCCCGAGTTTACTGCTTCTGACTCCACACGGCGGGGGTCTTTGTGGGGCCCAGACCCAGGCTCCCGATGCCCGGGCAGTGTGGGAGCTTCTCTCCGGGGGAGACTTCTAGCCTGATGAATCCTGGTCGGTGTCGTCCTGGCTCAGGGTTCCTGGCCCTGGGGCTTCTGGCTGGGGTTGGGCAGAGTGCTGGGTGGCTGGTCCCCAGTGAGTAGGACTGGGGGGCAGGCCTCGGGTGAGATACAGTGGGCCTCGTGCTCCACCAGGCCTGCGGGGCACCGGCAGGCAGGAACACAGGGCCTTACGCAGTGGGCCGCCAGCTCCCCCAGGGGGACATGCTGGTTGAAGCAGGTGCGGGGACAGGGTGGGCCACACTCATCAAACACGAAGCCACGGTCCAGGAGGCAGCCCACCACTGCAGGTGGAGTGGAAAGCAGAGTCACTTTCCAGTCACCAGGCCCACCCCCGTGACCCTCCCTGTACCTACGCTGTCCAGACCTGAGCCCTCCATGTCACCCCTCCCCCAACTCGCACTGGGCATTGCCCCCTCACCGCAGAGCGTGGGGCCCCGCCAGGCAGGAGTCACCCCTGCTTGGCGACAGTGGCTGGCATAGGCTTCCAGGGCGTCACAGAGGCAGGTGTCAGCCAAGAAGCCAGGACCACAAGCACAGAGGTCATACACGCAGGCGGCAAAGAAGGGCTCTGGTGGCACCACAGCATGGCAGCGACTGAACGGGGAGGACTTCAGCACCCTGCACCGGGCGTTGGCCTCACGCCTGGCACGGTACCCTGCTGCCCGGCATGGATCCACCTCACGGCCCTTGGAACAGGGCCGACCAGGTCCTGGCCCCTCTGGGACCTAGGTGGGGAAAGCGGCTCTATATGGCAGCATCCACTGGCAGCCGACCTTTGTGTGCTATGTTCTTCAAAGCACTTTGCACCAAATATTTTGTTTTAGCCTCATAAACCTCCCTATGAGAACAGCAAAGGAAGCATCAGCTACTTTTCCTTTGTTCCCATTTTACAGATGGACAAACCAAGGCCCAGAGCAGGTAAGTGACTTGTCAAGGTCACACAGTTCGTGAGCGGCAAAGCAGGGCTTGGGGATTCAGATGATGAGACCGCTTTCAACAGGCCATCCTGCCTCCCCCAGCACCATAGCAGGCAAGAAGTCCCCAAACCTCCTTGAAAGCCCCAAAGCCCACCTTGTGTGCAAACTTCCCTTTCCATACCAGAAGGCTGCTCTGAGATTCATGCTCAACTGTGCCTCCCCCCTGCCCCCCAGCTCCTGTGTGACTCACCTGCCAGCTATTCCCAAACTCAGCCTCAGTGGACAGGAGCAGCCCCTCAGGGCCCTGCAGATCATCCTGGGCAAAGCCATTGAAGTTGCCACAGAGCCCACAAATCTGGCCCCGGTAGGAGCCAGGCACTCTCACCTCCACCTGGGACTGCCCATCCCACAGCACCTGTGCAGAGAGGCTGGGACTGGAAAGTGGGGAAAGGCAGGGGCCCCAGGAAGCCCAGTGCCGATCCTGGCGGCGTCAGCACGCCCCCTGCTGTAGGGGAGGAGAATGGACAGGTGGAGGTGTCTCCTGGAAGGGAGGATACAAGTAGGTACCTGCCCTGTCAGCCCTAGGCAAACACAGAAGACATGAAGAGCCACCCACAGCTCCCTCAAAAGGGCACCTTCTCCCCTCATCCTCCATGAACTCGGCGCCCCCATGAAATGCAACCCTCTTCCAGAGAGTCACTCTCTCATGGGCATTCAGGCCTTACCGAGAACAAAGCATAATTAGAGTCTGTATCATAAGAGTAGACAAGACTTATTTTCTGAATTTACAAATGTGCTTGTTGCTGGAGGCCAGGGAGTGAACTACTCTTTGACATGGGAATTGGAGAAAATCTCTGAAGCCACCCAGGAGACGGCAGTTGACATTGCCCACCCTCCCAACCCTTCCCCCATTTGACTGATGGGAAAGCTGAGGCCCAGAAAGGATGGGCTTAAGGTAATGGCCTAAGAGCCCCAGTGTGTGGGTGGTTGAGCCAAGATCGCAACCCAGGCTCAGAACTCCTTCCATCACACGTGGAGGTCTCTAACCCTGATTCCTCTTCTCCCTTCAGAATCCAGCAGAACTCTCTCACCTCTGTGGCCTCATTTGGCCTGGGAGGTAGCTGGTATCCCCACTCCCTCTACAGATACAGACACCTGAACAGGCCCGAGGCTCCCCTGCACCCCACTCGCCCCGGCCGCACCTGGAGCCCCGGCTGGGCGTGTAGCATCACCGTGCGTCCCCGCAGCTCCACATACAGCAGAGGCTCCTGCAAGAAGGGCAAGGCGACGGGGCGCCCGTCCACCTGGAGGAGAAGGGAGGCGGGAGGAGGAGCGACGTCGGGACAGCGGAGAGGAACGCGCAGGACCGACTTTCCCCGGGTCCTTGGCTTTACTCACCGTGACCGCTCCGCCCTGCAGCAGCCGCACGGCCACGTCTCCCAGCAGCACGGCCACCTCGTGGGTCCAGGACACGCCGCTCCGGCCACGGTCATCGTTGGTCACGTGCACGCTGTGGCGTGGGAGGCCCAGATGCAGTGGTCAGCAGGGACGGGTGTAAGGGGGCAGGGAGAAGGCAGAGGGAGTTGCGCACCTAAAGTCGCCTCCACGGCAGTCCTTGGCCAGCACGTAGCTGCAGCTGCCCTGGAAGTGCAACAGGCGGCCGTCGAAGGTGCGGTAATGAGGGTCTCCGAAGGCCATGCAGGAACCGGGGCGGGTCAGGCAGCGGGGGCAGCAGCTGCCGGGACGCAGGGCGGGGGCCTCGTCCTGGCCTCCGCCCCAGACACCGTCAGACACGCTGCGCTCCCTGCCGTGCCCCACGCAGAGCCTCCCGGGGCACGGAGGATCGCTGGGGAGGCTCCAGGGCTCCTCGGCTTACTGCTGGCGGGGGGGTGTCAGAGCGCCACCTCGTGGCTACTTCGGGAACTGCACGACCCGGGCAAGTCCAGCTTCCTCCTTCCCCGGGGCACCCAGGGGGGCGGTGCCAAGTGGCCACCCATCCCACCGCCTCAGACAGCAGCACTCACGGGCCCGCAGGAGAGCGGCAGGCAGCGCTGGCTCTGGCAGCTCACGGCGCCGGCTACGCAGGAGCAACTGGTGCACGCGTCCACGGCCCAGCGCTCCCCGGAGGCCACCTGCCGGCCCTGGTGCGCGCACGACTGGGCGGGGGCTGAGGGGACAGTAAGGGGCGAGGGTCCGCTGCCCATCCCTCACACTGGGTCTCGCTCCCGCCTCCCCCCTCCCTGACCCTCCCCCATCTCCCTAGCCCGCACCTTGGCATCTCTCACAGCACCTGCCAGCCTCCCGCACCTTCGCCCAGCCGTGGGGGCAGGAGAGGGCCTGGCACTCTTCCAGGTGGCACTCCACGCGGCCCCGCTGAGGACAGATGCCATGGCTCTAGGGACTTCCGGCAGGGCCTGGAGTCCCTGGCCTCACACTCTCGGAGCCCTTCTGGATCAGGGACTGGGGCGGGAGCCCCCTCTCTCTCTGCCCCTGCCCCACAAGAACAGCCACTTCACGTTCAGGTAGGGGATGAAATGCACCTTCAGCTACCTGCCCTCACAAGGGATGCCCAGAGGGGGCGCGTTTTTCTGATTACCTCGAAGACCCCATATTCTCTGGTCCAGTGACCAGAAGCTCCTCCCTTTATCCATCTCTCAGGTCCTCCACCCTCACCCTCCCACCCCCAGCTCACACGGCAGGTGCAAGTGATACAGTCGTCGCTGGGGTCCCGCCAGCTCTCTCCATCTGCCACTCTCTGGCCCTCAGCTTCCACCACACATTCTGAGGAGGAAGAAATGGGGATGGGAGAGCACTGTCATTCCGCCTGCATGAGCTCACCCTGAAGGCCAGGGCAGGGCAGTGCCCACCCCATCCAATTAGCACCCTGATGGTGTTGATTTCTACAACCAGCACCATGGCCTACTAGATGGCAGACCCGGCACCAGTGCTCGGGATGTCCAGAGTGTCCCGGAAGCCACAAAAGCCAGAAGCTGGAACTTTCCTCTGGGCCGGCTGCCAGCTCAGCTGTGCGATGCCCTGCTAGTGGGCCTCGGGTCCTTGAGCCAAGCCTCAGGCCAGGCCTTGAGAATCCAGGCTTCATTCCCTGCCTCCCTCTACCTCATGGGTCCCTCCTCCACCCCAACGAACAGCCCTCCCTTTCTACAAAAGAACAAAGCCTGCATTCTGAGTGCACACCCCAGGTTGCCCACTTGGCCCATGGATGCCACCCCTCCTGTCTCCCTCCTGGCTTCGGCTCTGAGGATGCAGAACAAAATTGGGCATGAACCCTGGCACACGGGACAGCAGCTCCCAGGGGGGGTATGGCGCTCCAACAGGGGACAGCTGGGTTCAGGACAGGCCCGGTGAATGCAGAGCCAAGTCAGGTCCTGTGGAAGGGCACAGGAACACACGACAGGTAGAGAACAGCAGGGAGGGAGCAGGACCTAGGCAGGATGCGACATTCAGGACAAGTGGGCAAATATCAGGGGTGAGTAGGAAGTCCAGAGCTGCTGCAGGAGAGGAGTCGCAGCCACAGCCCACAGAGGAGAAGAGGGGGCTTGAGGAATCCCCAAGGCAGGAGGGCTCACCTGGCACTGGCAGGTGTAGCAGGGGTCTGGCGGGGCCAGCTTAGACCCCCGCAGGTGCTCCGTGCAGGGACTCAGCGGCTCTGTGAAGACAAGAACGCAGTATGGGAGATGCTGCCAGGATGGCGGTGGGGGACAAAGCCTAACTGACCCCTTATCCCCCTACTGCGTCCCCAGGCTTTTTGGGACCAGGGCATACTTATGGCCCTAACACCTTGATTCCAGGAATGACAGATCCCTTTTCCTTTTGTTCCAGCAAAGAAAAGTTTGGACTTTTGAAAAGGAACTTTGCTAGGCTGCTAGCATGGAGGGCCTGAAAACGGACAAAGCGTGGCTTCCTCAGCCTGAGGTCACTAAGGAACACTGGGCTGCCCGCCCTGCTCGCCCTCCCACTCATCGTCTGAAAGGAAGCACAATGAGCCAGGTACCCCAGGTTCCAATCCTGGCTCCAGCACTCAGTGCCTGTGCCATTTTGGGCAAATTAATCAACTTCTCTGAACCTCAATTTCTTCATCTGTTAACAAAAGGAGTAATAACACCTCCTCACTGGGTAACTGAGAATTAAACGTGATGCTGTTTACTAAAAGCACCAAGTACAGTGCGTGGCATGCAGTAGGTGCTTAGTAAATACTGTGCCTTTCCTCTTTCCCTGCAGCAGCACATCCGAACAAGTGTTGACAAGAACACCTCTCCCCACCTCTGTAGCTGGGCGACTCACTGCCCCTCTGGTCCTAATATCCCTGCCCTCAAGAAGCCAGCAGCCAGCACAGCTGCAACCCTGCAGCGCCACCTGCTGGACAAGATGCACCAGGCTTCAGAGTCAAGGGGTCCTGCTAGCTTCCCGTTTCCCCTTAGGGTATTACAGGTCTCACCCTCCAGGGTACAGGTTTCCAGAACAATCCACTGGACTCAGGAAAGGGCTGGGGCTGGTACTGTGAAGGAGGGCTGGCTGGCCCTTCCAGTGTCACTCTGGGGTTGGCAGCCCTGCCCTCTTTCCCCCCCAGTCCGGGGACTCACGGGCACAGGTGGGGCAGCAATGCTGGGGCCCAGGGGGCAGGAGCTGGCTGGCGGGACAGCCCACCAGGCTGGGACACTGCCGCCGGTGACAGCGAAGGCTGGGAGTTCCCTCAGGCTGCAGCTGAATGAGCGAGCAGGGGGTGGGTCCCAGGCCATGGAAGCTGAGAGCCACCCTCTTTCCTCTGGATGCCAGGCTCCTCCATCTGCCTTGGGCAGATCAGACGACAGTGTGCAGAGAGACTGAGCATCTCCTCACCCCATGCCCCAGTCCCCAGAGAGGACAGTGCCTGCTGCCTGCAGTCACTGGGGCCTGAACCTTCATGTGGCCTTTGACCCTTCTGCGCTCCCATGCCATCCCCCTCCCCAATCCCATTGCCTAATCTCCTGATCTATGATGTCAATTGCCTGCTCAAAACCCTTTCATTGGCTCACCCTTACCTTTCAAATAGAAGTTCCCCAGTATGGCCCCCAACCAATTCCCAGGCATCTCCCCGCAACCTTCTACCCACATCACCCCACACTCCAGCCAGGAGGGCCCGCCCACTGCCTGCCCCCCCAGACTTGCTGGCCCTGCAGGCTCTTCACCCCAAGCCCCTGCCTCACTCCCTGGCCACAGGGACACACTCCTGACTCCCCACAATGCCTGCTCCCCGCAGGGTCCAGGCTGCCCCTCAGCGTTGCGCTCCCCTACCTCACAGGTGCACACTTCACAGGGGTCTGTGCCAGGCTGGAAGCTCTCCCCGGGCTCATACTTCCGACCCTCATGCTCACAGGCTTGGCAGGGGTTGGGTGGGGGGTTAAGAGCAGAACAGAATCAGGGAGCTTTCAGGCTGGCAGCAATGCCAGGCCCCCCAGCCTCAGAGAATGGGGTGTGCATAAGAATGGGGGCCACTTCTCCTGGAACGACGCATCTCTGCCGCCCAGCCCAGGGCAATGGCAGGGAGATGCTGACGGGGCACTGCCTCCCTGCCCACGCCCCCCCACCCCAGGCTCCCAGTACCAGAGCATCGAGGGCAGCAGTCACGGGGCCCCAGGTGAGGCTGGGCACAGGAGGTGACACACTGGACGCGGGCACAGGTGATGGCACCCTCATGACACATGCAGGAGGAACAGGGGCTGTTGGGGGGCTCCCAGCTACTGCCTTCAGGGTGCTCTTCCCCATGAACCAGGCAGCCTGTGTCCGAGGTGGGCAGGGATGAGCTCTGAGTCTGGGTTCTGCATGTCTGCCCCCTCACCCTGGGTGCTCAGTAGGGTATGTGGGTGCCAGGAGGGGTTTCTGCAGGGATATAGTGGAAAGGTGTCCTGGGACAGAACTCCTGCCTGTGATGGAGGGGAAAGACACTGGGTCGGGGTCAGAACACCTGGACTCTAATCCCATTCCTCGTCTGCTTGCTTGCTAGACCCAGTGCCAGGCAGCAGGCACTGTCTCTTATAGCCCAGCGCCAGCAACAGTACCTGGCCTGCAGCAAGTGTGTAATAAATGCACGTGGGATGAATGAGAGGCTCCATCAGTAACCGTGTGCCCAAGGTAACTCAATCTCTACAAGTCTCAGTCTCCCCATCTGTTAAATGGGGATTTCATCTCAGGGCAAGGAGACGCTGACAGTTCCTATACCATGCTGGGCAGTATACGGGGCGAGGGCTCACACAGGCTAAAAAAGGCCCCTACTCTAGAAACAGATGGCCTAGATGCAAATCTTGACTCTGCCATCTACTGGCTAAGTGACCACAGGTGAGTTATGTTACCTCAGTTTTCTCATCTGTAAAATGGGAAAAGTTAATAATAACACCTACTTGTTGAGATCGCTGTGTGCATCAGATGAGGTATGTGTAAAGCGCTTAGCACGTGGTACGTGCTCAATAAATGTTAATGATCATTATGAATGGGGCGTGGTTAGGAATGGGCAGCTTCGAGGAGATTCTAATAAGCACCTAGAAGGGGAGACGGTCTGGATAGGCCAGGGGCGGGGATAGGTAGGAAGAGCTGAAGGTGAATGTGGTGAGAGCTCAAGGGCTGAGGTGTGGGAGGGACAGACGGGTGGACAGGGAGGTGGGAAGTCTGGAGGAGAGCTGAGGGGAGGGAGGTGGGGCCGATGGAGGGACGGAAACAAGGGAGCAGCCCCACTGGCCAGACGTACCTCTGCAGCGAGGGCAGCAGCTCCCCGGCTCTGTGACCTGGAGTGGGCAGGGCAGAGGTGGGCACTGCAGCCGCTCACAGCTGACCTGGCCAGCCTGCAGGAGATGCCTGGTCAGTGACTTGCTCTCCAGGCCAGCTGACCCCGCCCCTGCCCGCTCTGCCACCTCCCTACCACACCTGACAGCGACAGCGCTCACAGCTGCCTGCGGGCCCCTCAAACTCCTCCCCGTCCTGGTGCTCCCGGCCCTGAGAGAGGCAGCCTGTGGGTGACATGTGTCCTGGGCGGGGGCTGTGCTACCAGTCCAGCGTCAGGTCTGGCAGAGCGGGAGGGGGAGGCGTGGGGGGGGCGGCGGGGCGTGTGTGCTCACTGTGGCAAACAGGGCAGAAGCAAGGCCCTGGGGAGGGATGGGGGCACAGAGCTGGAGCACACGGCTTCTTCCGGCAGCGCATGGAGCCTTCCTGGGGGAGAGAGGTCACGCTGCCACTTCCCATGTCATCACACCCTCAAACCAGGCCACATGCGGCCTCATGGGGGTGTGCCCCTACTGACCTGCCCGGCCCAGACCCCCTCCCTCAGCCCAGGAGGCCTGAGCCCAATCTGTCCTGATGGATGTCACAGGCAGCGTGTACCCTGGGAGGAGGAGACGACCTCTTTCTGGCCAGAGAGGAGGATCAAGGGATGAAGGGCTCCAAGCCCCCAAAGGGCCGCCTCACCTGGCAGGTGCAGATGGAGCAGGTGGGGTCGAGCGGGTCAGGAAGGGTCTCTCCGGGGGCAGCGGTGACCCCATGATAGAGGCATCCTGGCAGAGGGGGGAATACAAGGCAGAGCCGCAATCAGTGGATCCCTCTGCTGACACAGGCACACACACCAACACAGACACACACACACACACAGCCGGGCCTGGGGTCCTCTACCAAAGCTTAGCTAAGAGTCAGAAAGAGTGGTGAGTGGCTGGGAAGGTGAGGGGCGGGAGGAAAGACTTCAGCCAGACCACGGTGGTGAGACTTGCATGCGTGAAGCACGGCGGGGGGGACTGAGGGTGGGATCACAGAGCAGGGCCCTCGTGGGAGGAAGATGAGAGGAACGGGCACAGTGGAAATGAAGGCGAGAGGTGGGCTGGGCTCGGGAGGGTGGCTTCTTTAGAAGCCACGGGGGAAGGAAGTTGCCCAAATGTGCTTGGGTGACTCAAGGGCAGTGGAAGCCACTGAATGGCTTGGAGTCTGGTGACGTGCTATTTTGGGAAGGCAGGGAGACAGCTGAAGAGTGGGAAGGTCTGACAGCACAGGGGTGGTTGTGTGGTGCCCTTCACAGTTGGCGCGAGGTGACAGCAGGGACGGAGAGGAGGGCTCAAGTATGGGGTGAGGAACCCCAGGAAAACCCAGTCTGTGGGCTTGCTGCGTGGCTGTCTCGGGGGAGGGGTGACAGTGACCAGACCAGGGGACTCGCAGCAGCCGAAGGGAGGCCGAGAGTTGAGAAGGGCAGTGGGAGGGCAGGTCTACCCTGGCAGGTTGGGCAGCAGTGCCCAGACGGGGTGAGCGGGTGGCTGCAGCCCAGAGGCTCACAGGGCCGGCGGCTACAGTTCACGAAGCCTCCGAGACAGGTACACAGATTGCAGGGCTCTCGGGGATCCGGAAAGTCCTGGCTGCTCAGGTAGGACTCCCATAGGTACTCGCAGCCTTGGAGAGAGGACAGGGAGGGTGGGGGGAGCGGCAGAAATCAGGGAGAGGAGACCAGTCATCCAGCTCTGAGCCTGGGCCTGGCCTGAGGCCAAGGCCTCAAAGACCTGGTGGGGAGGGAAGGGCTCATTCTTGGCCGGTGGGTAAAGGGGTCTGGGGGGTGGCAGTTGGATTGGCCAAAGGGCAAACTTTCTCCCCTTCAGCCTGCAAAGAAGCTCCCTGTCCAGGGCCTTCCCTGTGGTCCAGTGGTTAAGAATCGATCTTGCAATGCAGGGGACGCCAGTTGGATCCCTGCTCGGGGAACTAAGATCCCACATGCCGCGGGGCAACTAAGCCCTCACGCCTGCAACTACTGAGCCAGTGAGCCACAATGCACCGCAACGAAAGATCCCATGTGCTGCAACCAAGACCCAACACAGCCAATAAATAAATAAATATTACAAAAAAGAAAAAAGCTCCCTGTCCAATCCGTAGGGAAAACCCACACAGAATTTGGTCCAGGGCTTTTGTCTTACGGTAATAAATATTTTTGACCCACTCTAGGGCAGTAAAGATGACTTTGACCCCGCCCTCCTGTCCCCCCACCCGTACAGTTCCCGCCCCCTCACCATCACAGGTAGGGCAGCAGTCACCCCTGGCAGGGAAGGGGCACTGTGCTGGGGCACAGGCCCTGGGCTCGCAGCTGACGCTGCCCTCCCAGCAGAGGCAGACGTGGCACCGGGCAGTGGGCGAAGGGAAGCGCTCGCCACTGGCGAACTCCTTCCCCTGGTACAGGCAGCCTGGGGGGCAGGCGAGGGGCTGGGGGGCCTTGGAGGTGGCGCACCAGGCGCACTACCTCCCGGGCCCTGCGGGCTGGGTGGGCACTGTTCCCGCACTTTCTTAGTGAGAACCCCGCCCCGGAGGAGCGGGCCAGGAGGAAGGGGGAGAAGGGGTGGCGCCCCGCCTGGAGGTAAAGAGGGACGCAGAGTAAGAGGGGGACGGAGCAGGTGAGGTTCCGGGGTGGAGCTGGAAGGAGTGCGGGCAGGTGCAGTCGGGGCGTTACCGTCACAGGAGGGGCAGCAGGGCCCCTGGCGCGGGTGGGTGCAGGGCGCCGGTGGGCAGGGCAGCAGCTGGCAGGACACGGAGCCGTCGAGGCAGAGGCAGCGGCGGCAGGGGTCGTCGGGCTGGGAGAAGTGCTCCTGGTGGCGGACGGGGACCCCGCCCCCGGGCCGAGGGCAGCCAGAGGGGGTGGCTGCAGCCAGAGAGCAAGCGTCAGCGGGGGTGGGGGGTGGGGGGGGTGGGGAGGGAGGCTGCTGAGGGAGTCTCCCCGGAGAAGTGGCGAGGGGTGCGGCTCCTACCCGGGCACTGCGGGCAGCACTCTCCTGGCAACAGGAGCGGCTCTGGACAGGGCAAGGGCGGGCAGCGGCGGGCCGGGCACTGCACGTGGCCGCTCTGCAGATGGACGAGGCCAGGCCAAGTCAGTGGTAGAAGGTGGAGGAGACCCCTCCCCTTCTCACCCTCACCTTGGCGGACTTCTCCTGGTCTCCCCAAGTGCCCCCCCCACTCTTCCTTCCCATCCAGGTGGCAGACTCACCAGACAGCGACACAGGCGGCAGGGGTCAGAGGGGTGGGGGAAGTCTGCTCCGTTGGGGTACTCTTTCCCAGCAAAGGCACAGCCTGGGGGAGGGGGGAGCTATGGGCCTGGGAGAGGCCCCCCTTCCCCCAGGGCATGCTGCCCTCCCAGCCCTAAAGGCCTATAGATGGGGCCAAGCCATCCCGAGGGACCACCCCCCATCCCGCCCACCTCACCATTGCAGTTGTTCTGGCAACAGGGACCAGGCAACGGGTGGGCACAGGAGGCCCTGGGGCAGGCCCGAGGTTGGCAGTGGGCATGGCCTTCCCGGCACTGGCATTCCTGACAGGGGTCTCGAGGGTGGGAGAAGCTCTCGCCATCCATAAACACTTGCTTCTCCAGGATGCAGTCTGGGCAGTGGGGCGGGTGGGCAGGAGTGGAGACAAAGACTGACAGTGCAAGGAGCAGGCTGACAGTCCCTCTACCCTTGAGTCCAGAGCCACTGCAGAAGTGCCACTTGGAAGCTGTCCCCATGGAGGGAGAGGAGGAGGAGGAGGGGCTGTGTATACGGACAAGCGTATCTCCCCGAGCACACACTTGTGTGTGTGTGTGTGTGTGTGTGTTTAGTTCCTTTACCTGCACGCAGATGTGTGTGCCTCTGAGGGTGAAGAGCCGAAGGGCTCATGCATGTGCATGCCTGTGTTTGTGATACGCGCCCTGCACACTCTCCGTGTGGGCGGGGATCAGGGCACACAGCATCCCAGCTCCCAGTCTCTTGCATAGGAAACCTGAACATTTGTTGCATGAACCAGGCTTATACAGGTAGATATACGAATAGATGTGCATGGTGAGGGTATTGGAAGAGGAAGTGTAGGAAAGGAGGGAAAGGGTGGTGTCGTAACATGAAGGGACAAACGAATGTCTACTCTTCTCTCCCACCCGTACCCTGTGAGTTCCAGAGAGTCCCAAGCTTTGTCAGACTGAAAAATTCGGAAGGCCATTGCTTTCTAAGGTATCCGTTGGGCCCACGGGGCCATGGAGTGGCAGGGTCAAGGGTTCACCAAGCCAGACAGGTACAGTAAGCACGTACCTGGGCACCTGGGGCAGCACTGGCCGGGTCCACTCTGGGGCCTGGCACAGGTTGTGGGAGGGCAGTTGACCAAGGAGCATGTCACGGTCCCATCCTGGGAGCAGGTGAGAAGGCAATGGGGGTGGGCCCTGGGAGGGGCTCAGCAGGGCAGCAGCAAGCCTGGGGATGTACCTCGCAGTAGCAGGTGTGGCAAGGGCTGTCTGCATCTGTGAAGTTCTGCCCGTTGGCGTACACTTGGCCGTGGTAGGTGCAGCTCTCACAGCTGGGGCAGCAGGCACCTGGGTAGAGCAGGATGATCACAGCCCAGCCGATCAGGGTGGGCCAGGCAAGGCAGGGGAAGAAAGCTAGATTGGGGCGGGGCACTCACCGGGGGGCTTGGTGGGGTGCTGGCAGGGGGCTGGGGAGCAGAGCAAAGCCCTGCACACGGGCACCCCAGCTTGACAGGAACAGGTTGTGCAGGGCTGACCATCAGGCTCCCACTGGACCCCCTCAGCAAACTCCTCTCCACCAAGCACGCAGGCTACAGCAAGGGGCGGGGGAGGGGGGCTGTCACCGTGGCAACCTGGACACATCCACCCATCCCTGCCCTTCCCAGACCATAAGACCCTTCCCAAGACCCTGGCTTAGCCCTCCCCACAGCAGCCTCTGAACACACTCTGGAATGGCTGGTGGACTTAGGAATGCCTCCCCTTACGGTGAAGGAACACTCCTCCATCTCTAGCTGCTGGGAGAAGCACCCTTTCGTGGTTACCCCTCAACACACACACCTGGGCAGAGCTGGGGGCCAGAGTCAGACAGGGTGCAGGGGGCGCCCGGGCACTCCTGCTCCTCACAGGAGACCTCGCCGGCCTAGGAGGGAGGCTGGGTGAGTGGCCCTCAAGGGACAAGACAGATCCGGGGCGTGAGACAGCGGCACTGCCTACCTGGCAGGAGCAGCGGACACAGCGGCCACTCTCTTGGAGTCTGAAGGTCTCCTGGCTCTGATACTGGTGTCCCTGGTACTCACAGCCTGGCTAGGATGACAGAGGGACTGGGGCACAGGGCTGGGGGCTGATGGGGAAGCCTCAGAGCACCTGAGGCATCCACCCCCCACCCTGACAAGGACAGCCACCCCTGTCCTCCAGGAGGCCCTGCCAGCCTCCCCCAGCCCACACATGCCCAGGGTGCCATGAGGCGAGGTGAGAACTCATCCCTCACCCGTGGTGACAGAGCTTAGCTTTAGAAAGGACTTCCCCTGTACTTTAGCTCAAGGGGGCTTCCTGTTAGTCCACGGGAAGCAACCACCCCACGCCGAGACCCAGAGCCTCTCTCAGGGCAGTGCCCACCCCTCCCCCTGGTGACTCAAGCCCCCCACTCACTGTCACAGACTGGGCAGCACTTCCCAGGGATCCTGCCTGGGTGTCTGCAGGGCGTCGGTGGGCAGGGCAGAGGCTCACAGTGGACACTCCCATTCTGCCAAAAGGACCTGGTCAGCAGGTGAGAGGCAGGCCCAGAAGCCAGCCCCTCCCTGCCGGGCAGACACACTCACGGCACAACGGCAGTGGGAGCAGAGGTCCCCAGAGCCCACGGGCTCCCCGCTGCGGTACTCTCGCCCATTTAGGAAACAGCCTGTTGGGAAGAGGGTGCCTTAGACCCTCCTCAGGGCCCCATGCCATTCAGTGTCCTGGCTTTCATGGGAGGCTTGAGCTGGGCCGTCCATCAGCTTTCTGAGCCCCTCCAGGATCCACCTGCTGACTCACCATCGCACACAGGGCAGCAGGTGCCCGGGAGGGGCCGGGCAGGGTATGGGCACAGGCTGGCACATTCTCGCTGGTGGCACCGGATGTGGCCCTCCTGGTAGGGGGCAGAGTAGGCAGAGGAATGGGCCGTCAGAGCTCGTCCAAGTGGCAGAGACAGCATTTGAGTTGCAGCTATCCACTTATTAGACGTTGCTATGAGTAAACTGTGTCCCCCTTCAAACTCTTATGCTACAGTCCTAACCCCCTCAGAATGTGACCTTATTTGGAAATAGAGTCGTAGCAGATGTAATCACTTAAGTTGGGATGAGGTCAGACTGGAGTGGGGTGGCCCCTGATCCACTGACTGGTGTCCTTATATACAGGGGAAATTTGGACACAGACACACACTCACACAGGGAGGGAAGCATGTGAAGATGAGGGCTGAAGCCACGGGATGCCAAGGATCTCCAGCCAACTGCCAGAGGTGGAGGGGCCTGGAACAGATTCTCCCTGACAGCCCTCAGAGGGAACCGGCCCTGCAGACACCTCGGTCTTGGACTTCTGTCTCCAGAACCATGAGATAATGGATTTCTGTTGTTTTAAGCCACTCCGTTTGTGGTACTTTGTTACAGCAGCCCAAGAAACTAATATAGTTGTATAACCTAGCATGCCACTTAAGTTCTCTGTGCCTCAGGTTACTCATCTAAAAAAACAAAAAAAGACAATAATAGACCTGCCTTCATAGCCTTGTTATGGGGATAAGGTAAGTGTGTGGTATGGCATCCACCTCTGGAAGCTGACCGTTAACAGATAGTAGCTGCTGCTACTCCCCATGGTCTTTCCCAGACAGACCCCATCCCTGGAGTTCACACCTATACCTGGGCTCACTACCTTAGCCCCATAAGTGTCTGGGCTGCCAGTGACTCTCCTCACAGGTGGGGGTGGGGCGGTGGGGTGTCAGTGCGAACAGGGAGGGGAAGCACATGCCAAGGGGTTGGGTGCCCCACGGCCTTCACAATGGAGTCCTTAGTCCTTGGCAAGCTGTCAGGAAGCTTTGTGACTCTGGCTTCAGCCCCCATGAACCATAGCCCTCCTTGGCGTGCACCCTGCCTGGACATTAGGCCTCCGTGTGCCCCGCTTCCTCCCCCAGACTTTGCCCTGACTCTTCCCTTATGCCTGGTGTCTTAGCCCATTCAGGCCACTGTAATAAAAAATCCCATAGTCTGGGTGGCTTATAAACAACAAAAATTTAGTTCTCACAGTTTTGGAGGCTGGGGAGTCCAAAATCAAGGTGCTAGGAGTTTCAGTGTCTGGTGAGAGTCTCCTTCCTGGTTCATAGATGGCTGTCTAATTGCTTGTGTCTCCACATGGTGGAAGGGATGAGAGAGCTCTCTGGGGTCTTTTTTATACAGGCACTAATCCCATTCATAAGGGTTCCACCCTCATGACCTAATCACCTCCCAAAGGCCCCACCTCCTAATACCATCACTTTTGGGGTTAGAATTTCAACATATGAATTTGGGGCGGGACACAAACATTCAGTCTATAGCATCATTTCTCCCTGCTCAAATCCTACTCACCCGTTAAGACCTAAGTAAACACCCCCCCCCATGAAGATATTCTAGATCTGTTCTGCCCAATAGAAATATAACACAAACCACATATGTCATTTTAAATTCTCTAGTTGTCAAATTTCAAAAAGTAAAAAGAAACAGATGGACCTAAATTTTAATATTATGTTCCACTCAAACCAAAAAGTTATTTCAACATGTAATCAACATGAAGTGTTAATGAGATATTTTACATTCCTTTCTTTCCTACTAAGTCTTTGAAAGCCAATGTATATTCTACATTTAGAGCTCATCTCAAACCAGACAGCCACATTTCAAGGGCTCAGTGTCCACATGTAGTGGCTCCTGATCAGACAGCAGAGTCCTAGATGCCTCAGGTCAGCTGTGCTTCTCCCTCCCTGGAGCTTGTGCTGCCTGTCATATCCTGCCCGGCCTCACTCCTCCTGTAACCTGAAGCTCCTCGAGTTTGGTTCACAGACATCTGCTCACCTACTGTGCTCAGAACTGGACATACTGAGGGCGCAACCCCTTCCCCACCCTCATGGTGTTCAGGGTTAGGTCTCCTCCATCTCTGTCCCCTCACAGTGCCTTTTGGGATGTGTTCAGTGGAATGAAGGAATGAATCTGGTGGGCCTGGGGTCGGGGAGGGGTGGGGGCAGCCCAGGAGCAGCACAGGGACTCACCAGGCACTGGCAGATCCGGCAGGGGTCCCCAGGTGTGGTCCACTCTTGGCCATGCTCCCAGTGAGAACCACCTTCTGTGCAGCCTTGGGCTGGGAGGCGATGGGCAGAGAGGAGGCCTGGTGGGAGCTTCAGCCAGAACCCCCTCCTTCACGTGCCCTCTGAGGGCTCTCCTCTGAGCCTAAACCAGACCAGATCCTGCCTCTGCCTGGACCCCTCGCCTCAGCCTCCCAGCACCCCAGGCAGGGTAAGGCCCAAGTTCCTTAGCCTGCCCTTCCAGGCCTTCCAGGGCCAGCATGGCCACACCCACGTGTCTCTGGCCCCTCCTCACGTCTCAGTTTAAGCTTTGGCCGTTCCAGCCTGCCTGCACCTTCCCGACTAACACACACCCACCTCACACTGAGTGTCAGTCCCAGGCTGCCCTCTCTTCCTGGAATGCCCCCCACTGTGTTCCGCCCTTCGCCTTGCTAACTGCTCTTTAACCTTGAGGCTGGCTCCAGACACGCCACCTCCAGGATGCTTTCCTTTCTGTGCCCAGGCTGGATTAGGTCTCCTTCCTCATGGATTTAGTGTCACCCTCTAGTGGTCTGCCTCGAGGGCCCACCCCGTGTCTTCTGTGCGCAAAGCAGGTAATAGTCAATGTTTATTGATGTACATATCATTACACATCTTACAAATGGGGAACTGAAGCACGGAGTAACTCCCTCAGAGGTACATAACCATTGACAAGGGCAGAATCTGAGCCCAGGCCTTCCAGCTCCGGAGCAGGGTTGGCCAGGCATGGGTCCCCCCACAGATGGAAGCCACAGGTCAGAGGCCAGCAGGGTGGGCTTTGGGTTGAAGGAGTGGAAATAACAGCCCTCCCTGGAGCTCTACCAGGGAAGGGGCAGGGCTCTCACCTTGGCAAGTCGGGCAGCAGTGCCCGGGCCTCAGGACTGGTTCAGGGCAGGGGATGGGCGGGCACTTCATGGGCACACAGCGAACCAGGCTCCTCTGTAATGCACCCATAGCTGTACTGCCCCTGGGTCTGGCTCCCAGAGACAGCAGGATGGGCCATAGAGTGGAGATGGAGGGAAAATCTCTCTGGCACCAGGCCTCGGAAAGTATGTGAGGGGCTGAAAGAGTGTCAGGTGTGACCCAGGGTAGGCGGGGGTGTCCCAGGAAGATCAGGGTCTGGGCAAAGGTGCGGGGGACTCACCAGGCAGGAGCATTGGAGACAAGGGTTGGAGCTGGACAGGAAGTTGGCCCCCTCCTCATAAAGCTGCCCCTCATACTCACAGCCTGGGGAGGGTTGCCAGCGTGACGGACTGGTCAGCAGACAGCGGGGTGGGTGGACATTACCCAAGGGAAGGCATGACCCCAAGTATGTACGGAACCCTCTGGGGCCGAGGGGACGGCGGGGCAGGGTGGGGGGGAGGTCACCTGGCCAGCAGATGGGGCAGCACTCCCCAGGTGGGGTGTAGCTCTCCAGGCAGTTGAGTTCTGAGCATGAGGGCCCCTGGCACTGCACCGTCCCTGCCTGCAGGGTAGACACTGAGCCCTCCTTCCTCCTCTACTGCCCAAGCCGAGTTACTCTGCTGGCCTAGCAGGCCTAGCAGGCTCCAGGCCTCAATGCCGGGGTGGCGGCAGCAGTCCTGCCAGGACCCCAGATTGGGCTTGGCGCTGCCAGGCCTGGGGTTAAGCCGGGCGGTGGGGACGTGGGTGGCAGATGGGACAAGGCTCTGATTCCCTTACCTGACAGGTACAGATGACACAGGGCTCCAGTTGCCACGTTTCCCCACTCCTGTGGCCTCCAGTACAGCCTGCAAAACCAGGGCCAGGCCCGCAAGTAAGAGACCCAGAGAACTGGGGCGAAAGCACGGCCAAGGGCGCCACATGAAAGGGGCACCATTCAGGTGATTCTCAGAGATTGTATACTTACTGCAACTTTCCAGCAGATGGCAGTATAGTGTCTGCCTTGAATAATCACCAGATTCCCATTATTTACAGCACATGGAAGCATTGAGGAAAGCGTGCCTTTTTAAAACTTTCACCAAAGACATTATATGTGCTAGCAGTGGCCCTGAGACACCACGTGTCCTACAAGCGATGTGTGTGTGTGTCCCTTTTCTTTGTTGGGAGATCCAACAACTCCCAAGACTTTACTCCTCATCTCTGGCCAAGACTCTCAGGCTACATTTCCAGAACCCACCAGTCCCTAAGCCTCTGTCCCACCTTTCAGACTAGCAGCTGCCATTCTTCCCAGGGTAGGGTTGCCAAAGACAATATAGGATGCCCAGTTAAATGTGAATTTCAGATGAACAACACATAATATTGTAGTATAAGTATGTCCCAAATATTGCACGGGACATACTTGTATTTAAAAATATGTTATTTATACAAAATTCAAATTTAACAGGGCATCCTTTTTTTTTTTTTTTTTTTGGCAGTGCCGCTTGCAGGATCTTAGTTCCCCAACCGGGGACTGAACCCGGGCCCTCAGCAGTGAAAGCATGGAGTCCTAACCACCGGACCACCAGGGAAGTCCCAGGTATCCTATATGTTTAGTTGCTAAACCCGGCAACCTTATCTTCCTGACTATGAACCAGTAACAGCCACTGCCTCCACTCCTTTCCAGCTGTCTTCATGTCACTGGCACCACTAGTTTCCCAAGCTCAGAGTCCACTATTCCATGGGATCCAACTACGTTTTTGGAAACACCCCTCCTTCTGCAGCCCACTGCCATCCCTGGCTCCATGCCTAGGCAACTACAGTAATAGCCCCCTAACTGGTCTCTCTGCATCTAGCCCATATACCACGTGAAAATTCCAAAAATGCCTCTTTAAACATGCCACACTCTGGCTTTTCAGCCTTCAGTGGTTCCCCACTGTCCACAGAAGAAAGTCCACACTGTAAGGCTTACAGCAATGTGTTCCCACTGGCTTTCCCAGTCTGATTTCCTGCAACACACCTTTCCCCACTCTGTGTGCCTAGAAGGCCTTCAGGTACACCCTTTCCTTCTGGTGAAACCCCATTTTCCCTTGCAGATCCAGCTCGGATGACCTGTTGTATGTAGGGCCCTCCCTGATCACCTAGTCTGGGTGGGCCTCCCCTGCCTTCCTGCCCTCTCCTCTGGCGACTGACCACTTAAGACCTTCCTCCACCTCCTCTTAATCTGTTCGTTGGCTCTTAAATCTTGTATTATACTAGCTATATACGTTTATCTTCTCACTAGATTAGAAGCTGCCTGAGGAAAGGAAAAAGATCAGGTAGAGCAGGGGTCCCCAACCCCCAGGCCACGGACAGGTAATGGTTCGTGGCCTGTTAGGAACCGGGCCGCACAGCAGGAGGTGAGCTTCACCTGTATTTACAGCCGCTCCCCACCGCTCGTGTTACCTCCTGAGCTCCGCCTCCCGTCAGATCAGCGGCGGCATTAGATTCTCATAGGAGCCCGAACCCTACCGTGAACTGTGCACGCGAGGGATCCAGGTTGCGCACTGCTTATGAGAGTCTAATGCCTGATGATCTGAGGTGGAGCCGAGGCGGTGATGCGAGCGCTGGGGAGCGGCTGCAAATACAGGTCATCATCAGCAGAGAGGCTTGACTGTACAGAGGCCATAATAAATCAACTGCTTGCAGACTCACATCAAAACCCTATCGGTGGGTGGCAAGTGACAATTAAGCTGCATCTTATGGAACAGACTGGACATAAGCAACACACTTTTGGTGTCACTGTCCCAGAAGGGACCATCTAGTTGCAGGAAAACAAGCTCAGGGCCCCCACTGATTCTGGATTATGGTGAGTTGTATAACTATTTCATTATATATTACAATGTAATAGAAATAGAATGTACAATAAATGTAATGAGCTTGAATCATCCCGAAACCTTCCCCCCCCACCACCCCGGTCCACGGAAAGACTGTCTTCCATGAAACTGGTCCCTGGTGTCAGAAAGGTTGGGGGTCGCTGACGTACAGCCTTTGGCTCAGTCCCAGGTCAGAGGCGGCATTTGCTGACTTGGGCTTCGCTTCTGAACACCCCTAGCCACTGCCGGAGCGAGTGGGCAGACGCCCTCTGGACACATGGCAGGTGGCAGGCCAGGCTCTGGGGCCCCAGAACAAGTGCAGGAGGTGGGTCTGGGGCCGGCAGAAGGCTGACCGGGCTCGCAATGCGGGCAGCATGCTCCCGGCTCCAGGCAGGGTCCTCTTGGGCATGGCTTCTGGGTGCAGGTTATGGCTCCTTCCTGTGGAAAGCAGGCATCAGAACCCTGGAGGATAGGGCCTCCAGAACCGAGACCTCTCCCTAGGGTGGGACCCACCAGAGGCGCAAGAGGCTGAGTTGGCTCAGACTACGTGGGCTACCCTTGGCCCAAGGGCAGAAAAGAGACATCCTTCCCCCTCTCCCATCATCTCCTGCCACTCTCGACCCTCGGAAACCATCTCTTCCAGGTGCCAGCAAATCCCCCATCGTGGAGAGATCCTAGGAAGGGAGCCAAGGGCTTCCTCAGTGGAAGGGTGAGGAAAGAAATAGGTGGGTGTGGAGCCAAGTGAGAGAGCAGAGGCAGGTGGATGCCAGGGACAGATGGATGACTGGGGACACTGAGGGTCCGCAGGCGAGGGGGCAGGTATAGGAAGACAAGAACCCCACTGTGTGCATGGGGATTGAGCTCCAGAAAGCAGAACTCTTCGGAATCAGCTGAAGGCGGCCAGTGGCAAGGCTTGGGGGGATGGGCAGGGAGACCCCACTTCTAAACATTCAGCACACCAGGCTGCAGCGACAGGTAGCTGAGGTGAGGCAGACAGGTGAGGGGAACAGGTATGGGATATCCAGGGTGGGTCACAGGAGCTCACCAGGCAGCGGCAGGTGGTACAGGCATCTGTGGCGAAGGTCTCCCCATTGCCATAGGCCTGACCATTGTGGCTGCAGCCTGAGGAGGAGATGGTGCTGTCGCTCAGGCACTCAGGGCCATTTCCGGGCCCTGAGGTGGTGCCAGTGGGCAGGCGGATGGCACTCACCATGGCAATGGGGCAGCCCAGGCTGGGGGACACAGTGTGTAGCCCCGTCCTGGCAGACACAGGCTGTGCAGGCATCAGGCTCCCAGCGAGCCCCCTCGGGCCAGGCCCGACCCAGCCCCCAGCACTGGGGCGAAGCCGCGTGGCATTCACAGGACTCCAGCTGCCTCACCCTCCCCTGCAGGTCTTTGTTCTGGGGAGAGAGGTGGGGGTAAGAGGCACTGGCTCAGCTTCCCCCACCAACTCCCACAGATTTGTGGGGTGTGAAAGCCAAGGCAGGATGAGAAGGAAACGTGACAGTTCCAGAGCAAGGTGGGTCCCCCTCCAGGCAGCATCCAGCTCAAACTGTCCCAGTTCTCATAGCCTGGGGTCTGGATAGGCTCCCAGGGAAACACAGGCCCCCAGTCCTCTCCTTTAGACAAAAGGGGACTCAGTCCCTGTGACCCAACAGTTAAAGACCTTTATCTATCCAAAATCTTTCCTGATGATGCTCCGTATTGTTTGCCAAATACATGAAAGAATATGAAAATCTGACAAAACAAATACCCGGAGGTTCTTCCCTGGTATGAAAGAACTGATGTTAAGAACTGCTCAGGGCTTCCCTGGTGGCACAGTGGTTAAGAATCCGCCTGCCAATGCAGGGGACACGGGTCCGAGCCCTGGTCCGGGAAGATCCCACATGCCGCGGAGCAACTAAGCCTGTGCGCCACAACTACTGAGCCCGTGCACCACAACTACTGAAGTCCGTGTGCCTAGAGCCCGTGCTCCGCAACAAGAGAAGCCACCGCAATGAGAGGCCCTCGCACCGCAAGGAAGAATAACTCCCACTTGCTGCAACTAGAGAAAGCCCGCCCACAGCAACGAAGACCCAACGCAGCCAAAAATAAATAAATAAAATTTATTAAAAAAAGAAAAAGAACCGTTCAGATAAGAATCTTTCTATGTGCATTTAAAACAAAACTCTATTTCAGGGTCCCAAGGACCCCCCTTCTCTCCTTCCCTCCCACTACATGAGGCCTGCCCTGCCCCACGCACACCCACTGCCTCCAGTGGTACCTGTTCTCTGAGCTCCGTGACCTCAGCCTCCAGCCTTCCCAGTCGCTCCTCCAGGGGGCGCCACCGCTCCTGGGGGGCCCCAGCAGGGGCTGAGGAGTGGGCCGGCGCCTGCAGCTGGTAGTCGTGGATGTCAGCAAGCCCCAGAGGCTCCCTGGGGACGGCTCCACCTGAAAGCACAAGGATCCAGGGAGGGCCTATCGGTGAGGGGCTGAAAAGGCTTCCTGGGTTTGTCTTCCCAATGATGTCTATCCTGTGCCCACCTTTGTCCACCTGTCACCCACCATCCAGGGAAGGAGAGGTGGTCTGTGAGGGGCTGGAGTGAAAGCATGGGAGGAGGAGGAGAGAGCCCTGGGTGCACGGAAGTGACCTAGACCAGCTTTCCCAAGTAGTAAGAGCCTCAGGCAGGTATAAGCCACAGGGACCCCGCCTCACCCGGAGCCTGGGGGGAGGATCTAGATCAGGGCCTCTCTGTAGGCTGCCCTGACTCTGCAGGGGTCCCCAGCCACGGGGGCTGTGCCAGGGTCATCCAGCCTCACTCAGGCCACGGACTTGGCCAGGGGCAGCCTGGGGAGCTGATGTGTCATGCTGGGAGGGCCCACGAGCCAGCACAGGCTGAAGTGCAGGAGAGGGAAACAGAGGAGTGAAAGGCGGGGCTGCTTTCAGGTACCCAGGGTCTGTGTGCAAACCCCACTGCTTGTCTTTACCTTCAGAAAGGGCAGCACTTCCATGCACAGGGAGGGGCAACTCTTCCCTCTGCGGCCACTCCCAAGCCTTGCCACTTTTCCGGGCCTGTGGCAGAGGGGCCTGGGAACTCCACCCAGGGCAGAGTGGGCTCCAGAAAGCGGGACTTGGCTGCATTTCTTGAAGGGTTCGGGGAGGGTGCTGGTAGGGCCCCCAACTAGGTTTCAAGGCACCATGAGAATGAAGACAGGTTGTCCCGGGTTCTAGAGGACACTGGGTCCTAGGAGGGGGCACCTCTGCGTTCAGGCCTGGGGTTGGGGACGGCCACTTTCACCTGACTCTGATCCCCCTCCTGCCGTGGGGAAAACGAAGGCAGTGGGGGGGGGTCATTGTCTGACTCCAGGTGTCCTTCCCACAAACATCATCCCTCCTCCCAGCAGAGGGTCTGGAGCAGGAAGTGAGTGAGCACAAGGAAGAGGTGGAGGGAGAGGGAAGGGTCTTTCCACCGAGGCAGCTCATTAGTGAGGCTGGGCCTGGGGGTGGCTAAAAGGGTTTCTCGTGCACACTAGCCCCGTGAAACAGGGGAACAATACTGCTCACTCCCCCGCCCGCCACTGCCTCCACCAAAGGGGGTTGAAGATTCTCGTCCAAGACCTAATTGTCTTCTTTTGTCCAAACCTGCTTTGTCCTGAGTTCCTCGGCTTGGTTAGTGCCATCCCCACCTACCCAGAAATCTGGGGCTCAGCTTCTTTCTTTTGTACCCCTCCCAAAGTCCATCAGTCTCTGGTCTCAGCCGGTCATCCCCCAACCCTCCCCCAGCTCCTCTCCTCTCCCCTCTGTGGCCACTCAGGAGGCTGAAGACTCCCTGCCTCCACGTGCTCCTCTTTTCCTTTCACAGCCTTTCTAAATCACACATCTGCAGGTTCCCAGAAGCAAGTCCAAATGTAAGCTTTCCCAAGTGCCATTCATCTTTTCAGCCCACCCTGCAACGCCCCCCCCGCCCCCCACCCACACCCCTACCTTGGGCAGGGTGTCGTCACTTGGAATGGCTCTCTGTCTTGGTATGGCCCCTGTACCTCGCTTCCTTCCCAGCCCCATGAAGGGCGGCCAAGGATGGGGTCCCAGTATCTTAAACCCTCCACCCCAGCATGACACCCCCCCCCCACCATGATTCCTCCTTTCAGGCCACTCCCTCCAGGCCTGCTTAAGCAGGCACAAGAAAGGGGTTGGGGAGAAGCTGAGGGTCCTCTGGGACCCTCAGGGAAGATCGGGCCGGTCCTTTGCCTGGAGAGACCTGCAGAAAGAGCTCCTGTTGCACAAAGCCTGATTGCTCCCCGTGGACCTGTCCTCTGCTCCCCTCCCTTCCCCCCTGCACAGTCCCAGTCCTGACCTCTCTGTTCCTGCCTGTCCTTCTGGATGAAAGCCAGACACAGAGACTCAAAGTCAGCTCCCATGGCGGGCCTTCTTTTTTTTCCCCTTTCTCAAGACAAATAATTAACTTCAGACTCCCAGATTCCAGGGCGGACTCTCCCCCACCGCTGCCTGCAGGAATTCCTCCCGAGGCCAGAGCAGGAAGCCCCGTCCTGCTCCGGGACCCCATGCCACAGTCTCCGTGCTGCCCCGACCATGCTGGCTCCTCCACCGACGGGGAGGACTCAGGCTGGCCTGGGAGGCTCATGCACCCCGAGGCAGGGCCCAGGGAGGCGGCCCCCGGCCCCAGCCGTTCCCTCAGACTGGGCTGAGCAAGAGGTGAGGTCCTGCCTGGCTGCCCCCAAGCCCTCGGCGCCCCGACCTACCTCTGCTGGTCCCCGGGGCCAGTGCCAGGCCCGTGAGCTGCAGGACGAGGGGCAGCAGAGCGGCCTCGGCCCTGGCCATGCTTGCCCCGCCTTGCTGACTATGGGTCGTGGCTCAGCAGGCGCTGGGAGGGGCGGGGTGTGGAAACACCAGGCCGCCTCCCACCCAGCCTTTGTTCAGGGAGGGCTTCTGGTGTCTGTCACCCCGCCCCGTGGCGCCTGCCTTCCTGATGGGCACTTCGACCCGACCCCGGGGCCCAGCCCCATCCTGACCCCAGACCTGGCTCAGAGGTGCAGGGGAGCCCCCGGGAGAGCAGGAAGCTGGGAGGGGTTGAGGGTGACTTCTGCATGTGATCCAAGAGCAGGCTCTAAAAACCCCACAAACTCATCACTCTTGGGCTCTGGGACAGCTGGTCTCCTAGCCCCTTGGGTTACTTCACCACCCTGGGGTTCCCTTCCTCACCTGTTTACAGGAGAAGCAAACTGAGCTGGGTTCAAATCCCTGCTCGGCCAATTCCACTAGGCTTCTAACTGCTAGTTGCCTCAGTTTCCCTGTTTGTAAACTGGGGATCATAACAGCTACTTTATAAACTAACAGTGAGGATTAAGAGAGACTAAATAGATAAAGAATTTAGGGTAGGGTAGTGGTCGGCACAGACTAAGTGCTCAGTAAATGAATAAAAACAAGAGGTGCGGGGCTTCCCTGGTGGCGCAGTGGTTGAGAGTCCGCCTGCCGACGCAGGGGACGCGGGTTCGTGCCCTGGTCTGGGAAGATCCCACATGCCGCGGAGCGGCTAGGCCTGTGAGCCATGGCCGCTGAGCCTGCGCGTCCAGAGCCTGTGCTCTGCAACGGAAGAGGCCACAACAGTGAGAGGCCCGCGTACTGCAAAAAATAAATAAATGGGTTTAAAAAAACAAACAAAAAAAGAGGCGCTGCTCCAGGTCTCCGAAGTCAAGGGCACTCCCGGTCTCCCCTCTCCACCTCTACATTTCTTTCCTGGACTCTACTCACCATCCCTATGCACCCTGGCAGCCCCAGGCTTGGCCCCAAATGCCAAGGCCTTTCTTCTCCAGCCCATTTTCCAGCTCTTGGGCTCAGGCTTGGCCTGTGTGTGTGTGTAGGGGGGTGAGTCCGGGCTGGGGGCAGGGCTGGGCCTTGGGCTCAGCAGGCGGAGGGGGCCAAAGGGAGGAAGTGAGAGAAGCTGGTCACATGGGCCACCAGGCTGGGAAACTCCTCAGTGCAGCTGGAAGCAGGGGAGGTGGGGATGGGCCCCAAGCTCACAGGCAAAGGGATATGGAGGGTGGAGCCGTGAAGCCCGCCAGAGCAGTCTCCCTCCCCATAAAGGCCAGCAAATCAGAGCCACCCTGCTCCCTGCTCCCACCCCCCAGCCCACGTCAGGGCTAAAGGTCCCTCGAGCCCACTCTCCAAGCACCTTAAGGGAAAGCAGTGTCTCTCCTCAGAAGTGTGGACCCCTAATAGGCCCTGAGCAGTTGGCGGCAGGGGACGGGGAGAATGTGAGCCAGTGCTGAGACCTGGCCTCAGCTGGCCTGGAGCTAGGCTCACAGGAGCAGAGGAAAGCCAGGGCCAGCCGGCTGCTGGAAAAGGAGCTGGAAGTGGCAGCTCTGTTCCCACCAGGGTTAAGGAAAATGGTGCCTGTTAGAAGGCAGGTCTCCTGGGAGTCTGGGTGGAGGAGGGGCTAAGAGCGGAGTCTGGTGAGGGCTACCAGGTCAAATCCTGAGTCTGAAGCTTTCTGCTATGCGGCCTCAGGCAAGTCATTCAACTTACAGTGGCTAATTTTTCTTCTCTGTGACCTGTGGCTCTAACAGCACCCGCTTTAACGCTGGAAAGTGCACTCAGCACGGGGCTGGGCACGTAGGCATTATTTCTTATTACTTCTCTTACGGGATCTCTAACTGTCCCCCCAGCCATGCGGGCGAGGGTGCCTTTATTCCCATTTTACAGTTGAGGAATCTGAGGAGTCAGGTGAGCTGTTCAGAGTCACGCTGGGAGTAAACCACAGAGCCTGGGTTCAATGCCAGGTCCTTGGGGTCCCAGGGCCCACACGCCTTATCATCACCAGGAGCCCAAGCCCCCCGACACCCCTGGTCACCCTGGCTCCCCGCTGCTTACTGCTCTGCCCAACCCCTCACCCTTGCCCTCCCACAGTGACTCCGTCGGAGCACCTGAGTATCGCTGCAGAACACCCCAGTCCTTGGGTGACTGGATTTGCTTCAAATTCATGGCCACAAACCTCAACAGACACACAAGACTGCCAGAAATTCTACTACAATTCCCTGGTAAATCCAATCTCCCTCTCCTGAGAGGAGCATTTCACACCCTTTCCTTCCTTCCTAAACGTTTCAGTGGCTCTGCCCTTACCCTCTGTATGATTTTGGCAGGTTACTAAACTTTGCTAAGCCTCAGGTTCCTCCCCTGTGAAGTGGGGATAATAATAGTACTTCCGTCCTGATTGTTATAAGGATTGTCGAGACAAAGGCTTACATGCAAGTTTTGGAATATGATCCCAGGGAGCAGAAATGAGGGGTGGGGAGAGCAAAACGGGGAAGGATGAAAAGCCAATACAAGACTGCCTTATGGAGTGGCTGGTCACTGCTGTGGGCATGTGTGTGTCCAATTCCACAGGACCATCTGTATGAAAGCAGCTCAGCCAGAAAGTGGAAGCACTTATCCGTTGACATCAGTGCCCCACTGGTCTAGGGTAGAACCGGAAGGCATTAGGTGCTCCCAGTTAGGTGTGAATGAGTGCTCAAGTGGGCTACCGAGGGTGCAACAGGGAAATTCCAAAGCCAAACAGGAGAGATTTATAGCCAGGGCCTGAGGCGAGACGCCACTGGGATGCACCTGAGCAGCTTGCAGACTGTGGAGAACTGGAATAAGGGGCAGCTGAGAGAATTTGCAGAAGCGGCGTCTGACGAATGAGACAATGAGTATAAAAATCTTTTTACAGTGCCTGGCACATTTTAAACACCCAAAATATATTATTATTTTTATTGACATCATCATCATCTCCCGCTGAGGCCCAACCTGAAAAGGCAATATTAACATCCTTTACCTGCAACAGAAGGTACAGGAGCGTCTGGAAAACTCGCTCTGTGAAAAAAATCCCAGAGCCCAGAGGAAAGGGTGTTATTTGGAGAGCAGCTGAGTTTCCACTGTGACTGCTCAGTGTGAGCCTCTTCGGTGCCAGGTATTGAGGCAGATACAGGAATACAGGGATGAATGAATCAGGAATAGCAATGGCCAGAATGCCCGGGCCAGACCAAGGGAAGGGGAATGTGGATCCTGGCGGACGGAGGGGCGTGAGCACACGACTGCAGGTGCACTCAAACGTCAGGCTTGGAATAAAGGGCTCACATTTCTCTGCTGGGCTAGTGGAACCAGATGCCACCATCCTCACCAAAGTCCAGTACTTTCTTTAGAACAGGAACATTCTGGCTAGAGAAAGGAGGAATATCTCAGGCCCAGGCTTGAGTCCTTATTTGACAGGATGTCCGCATGAATGGAGTGGCGTTTGGGACCCAGCCGGGTGTGTGGGCACAGTAGCATGCGTGGCTCCGTAGGGCAGCACAAGGGCTCCAGGGTTTAGAGTCAGTGAGTCCTGGGTTCAAATCCTGCTCCACCACTGACTGTCTGTGCTGGTTGATCTCCCTTTCTACCTCTTCCATTCATTCTCCCTCTCCACCCCCTACAGACGGCATCGCTCTGGCTTTCGTGCCCTCTGGCTTCCTGTTGGGTCAGCCAGTGAGAGGTGCAGGCGGGGCCCGAAGGGCAGGGGAGGAGAGCGGTTGGGGTATTTCTTCTTGGCCTCCTCCTGCTCAGCACAGCTCCCATGGTACCACTAGTCCTTCCCCTTATCCGCTCAGCCCAGGGAGTGGCAATGGCTCCCTACTATTGTTAGTTCCCTGGTGATTCTCTTTTTTTTTTAAACTGGCTGCAGCTGTGCGTTGGCTGCTGCTCTTTGTTTTTTTTTTGGCTGCGTTGGGTCTTTGTTGCTGCGCACAGGCTTTTCTCTAGTTGCGGCGAGCGGGGGCTACTCTTCGTTGCAGTGCGCGGGCTTCTCATTGCGGTGGCTTCTCTTGTGGAGCACGGGCTCTAGGCTCGTGGGCTTCAGTAGTTGTGGTACGCGGGCTCAGTAGGTGTGGCTCGCGGGCTCTAGAGCGCAGGCTCAGTATTTGTGGCACATGGGCTTAGTTGCTCCGTGGCATGTGGGATCTTCCCGGACCGGGGCTCAAACCCGTGTCCCCTGCACTGGCAGGCGGATTCTTAACCACTGCACCACCAGGGAAGCCCCCTGGTGATTCTCTAATACCATGTCTACAGATCGGTAAATGGTCCCTCCTTTAAGTTCTCTTTAGCTAAACCCTTTTGAGGGGAATTCTCTTTTCTCCTGGGCCCTTAGCTGATATGCTAACCTTACCACATATTCTACTAAGTTACTCTACCTCCCTAAGCCAAAATCTTTCATCTGGAAAAGGAAGTAATAACTGCTACGGTAGGCTGGGAGAGTCTAATAAGGCAACAAACACGTGATGTGTGCTTGACACATGTGCAGCACCTGGTACACGGAAGACCCCAACATAGTCACTTTCTGTTCCTTACCTCCTTCAGGTTGTACTGTCAATAGAAGCAGCTTGGTTTTCCCTCTGCCTTTGGTGGCTGGAAGCAAAAGTTGGCTGTAAACAGGGAGGGAGAGAAGGGGTTAGTAAATGATTAAATTTTGTACTTAAATGTTGACCTTTCAAGTCACACCAGTTGTAACAAATGAAATAAGCTACCACAAAGGAATAAAGGCAAAGCCCATCATTACACCTGCTCCAGCCCTTCCTTGCCCATCACTCGCATCCGGTGTAACCAATGGTAACAAGGTCTGTTCTTCCACACCCTTCACGTGGCCCACACAACCGCGTGCAAGCGTGTGTGCACCCCAGGATGTCGTTTGGACGTGGTATTTGGGAACAGGCTGTGCAGCATCCCAACCCCCATCCCCATCTGCCCCTGCAAGTCACCAACTTGCCCCCAAGTCACCTCCCTCAGTGGCTCCTGTCTCCAGCTCCCTACTCCCCTAGGACCCTCTCTCCCTGCTCACAACATCATGTCCACCCCAGGAGAAGGTTACCCCGGCTGACCTGACCAGCTGAGCAGCTGCAGCAGGGGGACAGGGGGCGGGGATGTGCTGTTTATCACAGATCAGATATTCTTTTTTTTTTTTTGCGGTACGCGGGCCTCTCACTGTTGTGGCCCCTCCCGCTGTGGAGCACAGGCTCCGGACGCGCAGGCTCAGCGGCCATGGCTCACGGGCCCAGCCGCTCCGCAGCATGTGGGATCCTCCTGGACCGGGGCATGAACCTGCGTCCCCTGCATCGGCAGGCGGACTCTCAACCACTGTGCCACCAGGGAAGCCCCGACCTGAGATTCTAATTCCACAGCTGTACCCCACAGCTGGCCACCTCTCCCCACAATTCAGAATAACTAGGCCACCAGCCCCCTTCCAGGAAAAGGGCTTCCTTTGTCCCTTAAAAGGCCTTCAGGGGTCCGCCTCACTGTGTTCCAGGGACTGTGCCAAGCTGCAGCATGCCTACTCAAGTATCAGTGTCAGCTCACACACTAGACCAACACCACTCACAGGTTAGTATCACATTCGGAGCGCAGTACTTCCTTGTCAGATGGAACCTGCTGGGATCTTAGGAGGGTTTGTGTATTTTTCTGTTTTCGTTTTTGGCAAAAAAAGACCAGGGCAATCAGAGTGCGTATCTGAACCTCGCAGCAGAGCCAGGACCTGGAGGGGGGTATTGGCAGAATGTTTCCAGGCGCCACACAGGGACCTCCAAGCCACGAGGCTCTCCAGCCTGGAGGGAAGCTTGCCAATCAACCTTGGGCCCACTGGAGAACCTGGGGCTTCCCCAATCTCTTTTCTATCTTTTTTCTCAAAGACCGCTCCCTGGGGATCCCATTAGGGCTTGGAGAAGCTAAGAGGGTGGGGCAAAGAGGGCAGGAGATATGTGTGGCTTCCTGCCTGCCATTTCCTCTTCTTCCCACCCATTTCGCTTCTTCCCATCCCTCACGGTCCTGCTCTCAAGATCCCACAAAGCCTCTTCCAGTGGTTTTGAGCAGCACAGTCCAACAGAACTCTCTGCGATGATGGAAATGTCTATATCTGCACTGTCCAATACGATGGCCCCATGAGGCTACTGAGCCCCTGTAATATGGCTAGTGCACTTGAGGATCTGAATTTTTATTTTTTTTTATTTTTTGGCCGTGCCACGCGGTTTGCAGGATCTTAGTTCCCCGACCAGGGATTGAACCCGCGCCCTTGGCAGTGAAAGCGTGGAGTCCTAACCACTGGACTGCCAGGGAACTCCCCTGAATTTTTACTTTTTATTTCATTCTAATTCACTTTAATAGAAATAGCCCTATGTAGCCAGTAACTACTGTATAGAACAGCGCATATTCAGACTGTAAGGCAACTTTGTGCAAATTAGTGAAAAGTGCAGCTTCTCAAGACAGAATACTCCCTTCCATTGGCTGGGAAAGTTTCGTAATAGATCCACATTGGCTATGATGTGAATGAGGCCCCCTAGAGAGAGAAGAGACAGTCTTGCAGGAGTTTGGGCCAAGACTTGCCACGGGGCCTCTGGTCAAGGACCTGATCTCACTCAGCACCATAGCCCCACTCCACAGTTTTGAGACAAGCAAGATCTTAGACAGGGGCTGAGGGAGGAGAAGTGGCAGCTGTTCCTTCCAGGTAGTATGAAGAGAGGGGGTCAGGTGGCAAGGGAGTAGAGGCCAGTGGGTCAAAACCACAGCTGGGGCCATAATGAGGCACCAGATGTCCTGGAACAGGGTAGTGACCTCAAATTCCTATATGTTTGGCTTATTTTTTTGGTAACAGCTTTATTGAGATATAATTCACATACCATAAATTCACCTGTTTAAAGAGTATAATTTAATAGTTTAGTATATTCATAGAGTTGTGCAATCATCACTGCAATCAATTTTAACACATTTTATCATCCAAAAATAAACCCCATACCCTTCAGCATTCACCCCCTATTTCCCACCACCATCCATACCCCAGCCCTAGGCAACCACTCATCCACATTTCTTCTCTATGGATTTGCCTATTCTGGACATTTCATATAAGTAATCCTTTGTGTCTGGCTTTTCACTTGGCATAACGTTTTCAAGGTTTATCCATGTTTTACCGTGTATCCATACTCCATTCCTTATTGTTGCCAAGAAATGTGTATGTACCAAAGTATGTACCATACTTTATCCATTCATCAGCTGATAGAATTTGGGTTGTTTCCACTTTTTGGCTATTATGAATAATGCTGCTGTGAAGATTCATGGGCAAGTTTTTGTGAGGACATATGCTGTAATTTCTCTTGGGTATGTTACTGGAAGTAACATCATATGGTAATTCTACCTTTGACCTTTTGAAGAACTGCCAAATTGTTTTCCAAAGTGGCTGTACCACTTCCCATTCCCACCAGCAACATATGAGGGTTCCAATTTCTCTACTTCCTTGATAACACTTATTATTATCTGATTTTTTTATTACAGCCATCCTAGTGGTATTTCATTGTGGTTTGATTTGCATTTCCCTAATGACTCATGATGTTGAAAATCATTACGCAAGCTTATTAGTCATTTATGTGTCTTCTCTGGAGAAATGTCTATTCAAGTCCTTTGTCCATTTAAAATATTGAGTTATTTGTCTTTTGATTATTTTGTTGTAAGAGTTCTTTATATATTCTAGATTCAAGTCACTTATCAGGTATATGGCTAGTCAATATTTTTTCCCATACTGTGGGTTATTTTCATTTTTTATGGTGTTTTTTTTTTTGCAGCACAAAAGTTTTTAGTTTTGATAAAGTCCAATCTGTTTTTTTTTCATTGTTGTTGTTGCTTGTACTTTTGGTAACATATTTAAGGAATCATTGCCTAGTCTATGTTTAGAAAAATTCATCCCTGTGTTTTCTTATAAGAGTTTTACAGTGTTAGCTCTTACATATAAGATCTTTGATCCATTTTGAGTTAACTTTTGTATACGGAATGAGGTATGGATCTGTTGTTAAGGTGCACTTAGGTTTACAATTGTCACCTTTCTGATGCATTACACTTTTATCATTATAAAATGTCCCTCTTTATCTTGAGTTACTTTTTTTGTTTTAAAACCTATTTTGTCTGATGACAGTATAGCCCTCTAGTTTTCTTATGGTTGCTGTTTGCATGATAAAACTTTTTTCTATTCTTTTAGTTTAAATCTTTTTGTATCTGTAAATCTAAAGTATGTCTGTGGGACTTCCCTGGTGGTCCAGTGGTTAAGCATTCGTCTTGCAATGCAGGGGATGCCAGTTTGATCCCTGGTCAGGGAACTGAGATCCCACATGCCGCGGGATCCCATAAGCCTGCATCCCATAAGCCTGCACTGCAAAACTAGACAGAAGCCCATGCATCGCAACTAAGACGTGATGCAGCCACAGAATAAAAATACATAAATAAATATTTTTTAAAAAATCTAAAGTATGTCTCCTATAGACAGTATTTTGTTGGATCTTGTTTTAATCCATTCACGTTACTAATATAGTTGTATTTGCCATTTTACTTGCTTTCTAAATATATCATTTCCTTTTTGTTCCTCTATTTCGCCTAGACTGCTTTATTTTGCATTAAGTGAATATTTTCTAGTATAACATTTTAATTATTCCTTTAATGAGTTTTTTTTTTTTTTGCGGTACGCGGGCCTCTCACTGTTGTGGCCTCTTCCGTTGCGGAGCACAGGCTCCGGACGCGCAGGCTCAGCGGCCATGGCTCACAGGCCCAGCTGCTCCCCGGCATGTGGGATCTTCCCGGACCGGGGCACGAACCCGCGTCCCCTGCATCGGCAGGCAGACTCTCAACCACTGCGCCACCAGGGAAGCCCCTTTTTTTTTTACTGTATTTTTTTTCTATTTTCTTAGTGGTTACTCTAGGGCTTACCTCTGGACAGTTTACTATACTGTCTTCCTGTCCCATCCGGGTAAGTTGTTCCCAGGAAAGGTCCTGGGCAGAGCGTGTGGGCAGGAAAGTTGCCTGAAGAAGGACGGCCTTGGACGATGGGGCACAGGAGGGAGGACTGAGGCACTGAGATGGCCACAGGGTGGGAGCCCCAGTGATAGAGAGGCTGCAGCTTTTTTTTTTTTTTTGCGGTATGCGGGCCTCTCACTGTTGTGGCCTCTCCCGTTGCAGAGCACAGGCTCCGGAAGCGCAGGCTCAGCGGTCACGGCTCACGGGCCCAGCCGCTCCGCGGCATGTGGGATCTTCCCGGACCGGGACACGAACCCGCGTCCCCTGCATCGGCAGGCGGACTCTCAACCACTGCGCCAGCAGCGAAGCCCCGAGGCAGCAGCTTTGATGGAGCTTTGTGGGGCTGCACAGTCCTCAGGGTCACCTCAGATTTTATGAGTCAGGATGGATGTCCAGATCCAGGAAAACGCGTGTTCTAAGGTCTGGGCGTGGCTTATTGGTGGCCCTGTGGTCAGGCTCCCCTGGTAATTGCCCCTGCTGCTCCATCCTGCACCTGGAATACCTCTCGGTGTAGACCCCGGAGCTGGTCCAAAATTCCCCTCAGCCCCCAGGGACCAACAAGTTGTCGGGGCAGGTCTCAGTGGGAATGGTGGCTACCCTCCTTTTCCACATCAGCTACCACCTGCCTTACCTCCCAGGGTACTCTGAAAGCACGCACGGGTCCGAGGCCAGGCTCTGCTCCTCCCACCAGGAGGCCCGCTCTGGGGATCCTGGCTGCTGCTCTGCAGACGTGCACACTGTACGAATCAGGGTGACAGGTCCCTTGGTTTCCACCCTGCTGTGCCTCCCCTCCCCTGCAGCACCAACGCCTGACTGAGCCCTGTGAACCCAGCCTATGTCCCTGAGTGGCCCAGCTGGAGAAGGCGGGGTCTGGGGAGCAGGGTGGGGCAGGACAGGAGGCAGCCCGGGAGTAGGTTTCCAGTGTGAGGGAGGAGGAGCAAAGCCTTTCATCCTACAGGACCTACAGGCTCCCCAGTACCTGATGGCCCACCTTGCCCTGTCCTGCCCAGCCCATGCCCTCTGCTTCTCTTGCTCAGGGTCCTGTGTAGGGCCCCAAAGTGGGTATTCTGGAAATAGTCCTTAAAGGCCTGCAAGGGTGGGGATCCTGGGAAAAAGGATCCACCTCCTTCTTAGTGCCAATAGGAACAGGCCCATCCCCATTCCTTCTGTCACTCATCCATTTTCAAATTTATCATTCATTCATTCATTCATCTAGGAACTCCCACCCTGGAATAGCTGGGACGCCTGGCTGTCCCTGGGTAGAAGCCTGAGGTAACCATGGGCCCAGGGTATGCTCCCAATTTCCCCATGAGAGTCCTCCCTTCCCAGTGGCTCTGGTTTCTCTCCTCTTGCCCCCCCCCGTCTCCACCACCCTCTGCTTTTTTCTGCCCTACTTCATGCCTCAAAGCGGCTGACCTGGACCTGCATGACACAGGCTCCCTTGATCTCTGGATTCTGGGCTGATTTGGCTAAGGGGAGGCACTGGCAAGAAATAGGAGGGTGGGAGAGTGGAAGCCATAGAGCCCCCAATCTTGCACAGCCGCAGGTCCTGGAGGACAGCCACTCTGTGGGTGGTGACAGTTCCCTGCTGATGTTAGGCCTTGGGTGCCTGGAAGTTTCACAGTGGCTTTCGTAATCCTGTTCACATCTCTGCAAATGTTCTAAACTTGCCTCCATTTAGCTCCGCCTGTGTCCTGCCACAACCTTGCCTCACACGCCTCTTACCTAGAGCCACCCACACTGAGGGTAGCTCCTTTTTCTGTGTCCCTGGGGCAGTCAGAGAGCCTGATAGAAGTCATCAAACCCCAGAGACAATACTCAGCCTCCTGCGAGTGGGAGGAGGTCAGCAGAGGTATAGCAGGATGACCAGGGGAAGAGCCCAGAAGATCCAGGCTGGAGGGAGGGAGAAACGGAGAGGGTAGGGGCCAGGTGCCAACCCTGTCTCTCTGTGATGAACCCGCTCTTTTGCTTTTCTTTTTTAAATTATTTAGAATTTTTATTTAAAACTTACTTAGAGATCTTTAAGGCATATTTATATTATATTGGTCTTTTGCTTGCATTAAAAGGAAACTACAAGCTATATAAATTTGTTAAGTCATTCCTAAAATGTCTTGACATCTAGAATTTGGATCTTCTGAGTGGCTTTTTAAATTTTTATTTATTTAATTTATTTTTTTAAACATCTTTATTGGGGTGTAATTGCTTTACAATGGTGTGTTAGTTTCTGCTTTATAACAGAGTGAATCATCTATACCTACAAATATATCCCCATATCTCCTCCCTCTTGCGTTTCCCTCCCACACTCCCTGTCCCACCCCTCTAGGTGGTCACAAAGCACCGAGCTGATCTCCCTGTGCTATGCGGCTGCTTCCCACTAGCTATCTATTTTACATTTGGTAATGTATACATGTCCACGTGACTATCTCACTTTGTCCCAGCTTACCCTTCCCCCTCCCCGTGTCCTCAAGTCCATTCTCTACACCTGTGTCTTTATTCCTGTCCTGACCCTAGGTTCTTCAGAACCTTTTTTTAGATTCCGTACATATGTGTTAGCATACGGTATTTGTTTTTCTCTTTCTGACTTACTTCACTCTGTATGACAGTCTGTACTCTAGGTCCATCCACCTCACTACAAATAACTCAATTTCGTTTCTTTTTATGGCTGAGTAATATTCCATTGTATACATGTGCCACATCTTCTTTATCCATTCATATGTCGACGGACACTTAGGTTGCTTCCATGTCCTGGCTATTGTAAATGGAGCTGCAGTGAACATTGTGGTACATGACTCTTTTTGAATTATGGTTTTCTCAGGGTATATGCCCAGTAGTGGGATTGCTGGGTCGTATGGTAGTTCTATTTTTAGTTTTTTAAGGAACCTCCATACTGTTCTCCATAGTGGCTGTATCAGTTTACATTCCCACCAGCAGTGCAAGAGGGTTCCCTTTTCTCCACACCCTCTCCAGCATTTATTGTTTACAATTTTTATTTATTTGTAATTCACATACAATGGAATCCGCTCTTTTTAGTGAACAGCTGTGAATTCTGGCAAATGCAGAGAGTTGTGTGACCATCACCACAATCAAATCAAGATGCAGAACACTTGCCATCACTTCATGCTGCCTTTGTGGTCAGCCCCTCCCCACGGTCCCACATCCACCCACCCAGCTCTGTTCTCTGACCCTATGCTTTCTCCTGGGCCTGTTCCTGAGGGGGAGACAGCTGGGGAGTGGGCAGCCTCTCTCAGGGGCCACGATCATTCCCTGACTCGTACACGGGCCACATTTTCTATACAGACAACATCCCGGGGCCTGAGCATGAGGAATAAGGCCCCTAGCAGCCAGCTCCCTCTCCTCTCCCAGTGGAGAGCATGCCAGGTGGGAAGCTGGAGGTGGGGGGATAGCCCCAGGGAGCTCTGGGCTGGAGAGTGTGGGATCTGCATGCTTCCCTGGCTCTACCTGCCCCAGGGGCTCAGTGAGGACAGCTGGCCATAGTGAGGCTGCGACCCAGAACCACCAGAACACAGGATGTGCTCTGGGGAGTGGCTACTGCTATGTTTAAATTAACATCACTTCTTCTACCAGGCACTGGGCTAGACCTCACCCCCCCCCCCCCCACCAACTGCTGAGCAGCAGTTCTTCGCTGCTGACAGTACAGTATTAACCCCTTGTGTAAACAAGGATACTGAGACTCAGAGAGGCCGAATGCCTTACCCAAGGTCACACAGCTGGGACCTGAACCCAGGTCTGTCTGACTCTAAAGTGATCAAATATCACTCGTGGTCAGGTTCAAATCCCAGTGCCTCATTTTACTAATTGCTGTGTGCCTTTGGGTAAATTGCCCAACCTTTCTGAACTTCAGTGTCTTCACCTATAAAACGAAGATAATACATATCCCTACCTTGTACAGTTGATGGGAGAATCAAATGTGACTCTGGTGTTTGGTGGAGAGTAGGTTACATGATAAATTCTGTCATGGGTTGAATTGTGTCCCCCCCCTCCCCCAGATTCATGTGTTAAAGTACTAACCCCAGTACCTCTGAATGTGACCTTATTTAGAAATAGGGTCTTTGCAGATGTAATTAGTTAAGATAAGGTCATTAGGTGGGCCCTAATCCAGTATGACTGTTGTCCTTATGAAAAAAGGGAATTTGGACACAGTGACGTGCACACAAGGAGAGCAACGTGTGAAGACGAAGACAGAGATCAGGGTGATGCTTCTTCAAGCCAAGGAGCACCAGAGATAATGCTAAGAATACAAAGAAGTAAGATGAGTAACTCACTCAAGTTTGCAAGGTTAGGAAGTAACTCAACTCGCTTCTTTGTAAATGGGGACATGTACGAATGATGCCCACGTCACGGTGGCTGGTTGTGACAGTTAAATGCAATAATGTATGAAAAGTGCTCAGCGGTATCCTGCATGTCTTTGGGGCTCATCAATATCACCTGGTTGTATTTGCGCCTCCAGCCAGCCCAGCATGTGGCCTGCCCTCTCCAGAACACCACGCCCCGTTCCAACAGGGCCTTCACCAGCCTGGTGGTGCTTCTCCTGGCTCTTCTCCATAGCTTGGGATGGGCTGTCCCTCTGCAAGAGGCCCATGGCCTACTCTCTTTCCTGACCCCCATGGTCCCTGAACTGCAGGAGGACGCAGGATTGAGCACACTTGCTCTCTAGACGGCCGAGTTCCAGGTGGACCCAGGATCCCTGGGCTCACCACCCTCTTGCCCAGTCCTCTCAGGCACTCCTGTGACCTGCTGCTGCAAAGCACAGCTTTTGAAGTGAGTCGGGGGGTGACGAGGAAGCCCCCATAAGTTCTTTCCTACCTGAGCAGGTGTCCCTTTCTTCTTCCCATCTCACCCCAACCTCCGCCACTGGTGATGACTCCTGGACAAGCTGTCAGGTCACGTCAGCCTCCCTGCAGCTTTGGAAGTGCTGCTCCAGGAGAAAGGGAGGAGAATAGGCTGAAAGAAATCGGGGAGACTGGTCCTCAGACTGGCACAGATCGGTGGAGACTCTTGGGTCCTGCATGCCCACCAGCACCCTTATGGCCCCAGTTGGCCTGGCACAGGGGGCCTGGGTGGGCATCAGAGCTCCAGCTGGCTCCTGACTTGAAAAACTGTGAAACACAGAGATTCCAGGACACTGGCCTGGTCAGAACTCCCACTAGACTCCCCTCTAGCAAGTCCTGACACCCTCCTTCTCTAGGAGGACCCAAGAGAGCAGGGTGGTCCTACTCTAGGAGCCCCCCGGGGTCCTTCAGCCCTCAGGGCTCTCAGAGGCCACAGAAGCAGCAGAGCAGCCTGGGGGAGCCCCATCTCGGGCCCCCAGGTCTGACTCTTACAGGGTGGTAGCCCTGGCCCAGGGGTACCTGGCTGGCAAGAACCAAACACCTGTTCCCACAGCTCTGTTGGCTCCTGGCCCCCAAGAGCTCCTTCTCCTGCCTCTACCACATACATGACGTCCTCAGACCACAACCCCCAGCCAGCCCACCCCTTAGGAGGCCAGAGAGGGGCAGCTGGGACATCCCCCTCCCATGGTGAAGTGTTGAGAGGCCATGTGGGACGAATATTATGCCCCCTGCCCCCCCTATAACCTCACACCTCACTCCAGGCCAGAGAGTACCTCCTCTGGACTCCCAGAGCCATCCCCAGAGTCCCCTCCCAAGCAGGGTGGTTCTGTCATCTTTCCACCATCCTGAGGTCCAGATGTGAGCTGAGAAGAGCCCCCCCCATGCCATTGGGCCGACCCTGCCATCCTGGACACAACTGAGTCTCTCCTCCTTTCCCACCTTAGAGGCACAACAGTCCTGCCCCAGGGGGGATCCCGAGCCCTGGTTCTAAGTTGCAGGGGCTTGAGATGAATTGGGCTGATAAGCCACGGGACCCCCTGCATCCCACATCAATGACGGGTGGTCCTCGTGCATCTGGGTGGGATCCCTCTCCCCGGTGGGGGCACCTATGGACTCTGGGCTTCAACCAAGTCTGTTTGGGACAAGGGAGGACACTGAAGTCCACAGCTGGTTCTTGCAGGACTGGGGTGGCCTCTGTCCCCACAAAGCAGGGGCTCAGTCATCCCCATTGCAGGAGCCCTGGAAGACTGTGGTTTCCAGGTTGGACTTCCTTCTCTTCCTTTTCCTCCTTGTCCAAGTGCTGCATGCTCTCAAGTGAGTCCTCCAGACAGGCAGGAAGGATGGAGGCTCTGGCCCCAGCCCCTTCCTTGATAAAGCCCAGTACTGGGGAGGGAAGTGGTTTGAGCAAAACACTGAGCTAAGTAGATTTTAGAAGTGTCTGAATCAGACCAAGCGTAGTCGCGGGGGCAGAGTGGGGAGATGACGATCTGGGCAAGAGGCCTCCTGGTGTCGTGGTGGAAGATACAAGCGGGGGAAGAATCAGCAGAAGGACCAATGACGACTGCACTGAGAGGCAGGGCAGGGGCGAGGCAGCGCAGGGTGCAGGAGGATGCTAAGGCACCGAGCTGAGCTAGGAGCGAAATCCCAGGGCATTTATTTACAGTGGATGGGGAGAAACCCAGGCAACAGTGAAACCTCAGGATCTGAGAGTTTAAGTAAAGAAGACATGCAGAGACTGGAGTTTCTGAGGCGTACCTGAGGGTCTCAGGGACAGCTGGAGCTCTGGGTCCAAGGTCCAGAGCAGAATCCGTGGGAAAGGGGGTGGGAGCCAGATTGCAGAGGATTAGGGAGAGGAGAGGGGCTGACCACGAAGGAAAAGGGAAGTAGCATTTTTTCTCAACAGGGTTAAGGGAGCACAGAGCCAGGACCTGGGATGGACAAGGGTGGCTGTGTAGCTTCCTGGGACACAGGCCATTTGAAGAGATAGAGTGCAGATTTGGAAGGGGGTGGGGTGGGATATGAGGTCTAGAGGCGTCTGCGTGACAGTGCTGGCCAAGCGGGGGACTTCCAGCTCACACCTCAGAATGCTCTGAGGACGCAGCGTTTAGTAAGAAAGGGGAAGGAAGCCCCAGCTGTGGCGTCCTGGGCATCGGTAGCCGTGAAGCTGCCACTTTCGCGTGTCATATTATGTGCTTTACAGGCAGGAGCCAGAGTGGCCGTGTAAAACCCTAAGTCAGATCATGTGGCGCCTCTACTCTGACTGTGCAACAACCCACGAAGCGCCCCGCCCCCCCAATTTTGTCACCGAAGCATTTATTGTCTAGCTCACGCCGTAGAATGGGAGCTCCAGGAAGGCAGGGTGTGTAGACAAAGTAGACTTTGGTTTGCCGTTTTCTCCTGGTACGTAGGAGGTGCTCACTGAGCATTTGTTAAATTTAGGCCTCACGGTCCAACTGTGACCGTGATGTTATCATTCTCACCTTACAGGCAGGAAATGGGGCTTCCAAGAGAGTCCGAGATTTGCTCAAAGTCACACAATCCCCGAGTGGTAGAGCCAGGGTGTGACTCAGCCCCGTTCGAGTCCAGAGCCCAGTGTCTCGCCAGCAAGTTCCTAGAAACAGAAGGACATCTGAGGACCAGGCCAGCCTGGGGAAGCCCGACAGCCCAGACTGAGGGGATGGGTCTCCCGGATGGGAGGTACTGGGGGCAAAACCAGCTGTCATCTGCCCAGGCCTGTGTTGAGGGGGGCAGGTCCAGAGTTGGGAGGGGGTCTTGTCCAGCTGCCTGCTGGATCTCCACCTTCTCTCCCCACCACTCACCCTGAGCTTCTTTCGGTTCCCTTTGGTGATGTGGCTCCCCCATCCCCATACAGAGATGCACACGCGTGGTGGCTTCTACAGGAATCAGGCCTCTCACCGCACCCTCAGTCTGATGCCCCGGCCAGGGGAAGTCAGGGCAGGGGCCGTCTCACCACTGCGAATAAGAGGCCTGGATACACGTCTCTGCTGAGGCTCCTGGGGCTGTGGAGGCCGAGTCTCCTCGTTCCCCGTGTACCCCGGCCCCACTGCGGGGAACCGGGAGTGATCCCATGGGGGTCACCAGCGTAGTCTCACTTCCCCTCTGCTTGTACTTCACCATAAGACAGCATCCAGAAGCAAGGGGACCCTTCGATTTTGGAAGAGCCTGAGTGGCTCTCCGTCCTCACCCCTTCCTCCTTATGCCATGTCTATGGCCCAGAGTGGTTCTCGGTTCAGGTTCCCCTGGTCTGGGGAAGGCAGGACCCAAGCCGAGCGGAGCCCCTGCATAGCGCCTATCCTTGGAGCGTCACGCCAATGTTGCGATCTCGATAACATCACCTCCCTTTTACCCCAGGGAATGAGAGTCACAGGACCTGCCTAAGGTCGCTGAGCTTGAATGCAACAGAGTTGGAGGCAAGCTCAAGGGCAGTGCCCCTTCTTCTACACACAGCCCCTGAATGGTTCTTGACAAAGTTCAGAGACCCTGAGTGGGGGAGGCCTCACCTGAGGACACGGGATCGTGGGGAGGCAGAGTGCAGAATCCTAGTCTCACGCTCCCTTAAGCTGTGTGTGGTGCATCTAACGATAAAAGAAGGCTCCTCTTGACTATTGCTCCAGATATATTTTCTAGTCCAACATAGAATACTTTCTATTAAGCACAACTGACCTCCGATGGAAAAGGTTCGTATTTTGGGGGCAACCATTTTCAAGTAAATAGCAGTTTCACATTTAAAGAAAGAAAGAAAAAACAATCTCCCTATCCTCATTTTCTGCATCCACACTTTAAATTTTAAAAATATAAAATAGTGAAAGATTCAGCAGATACAAATAATAAAATACATATAATTATATTCCCTTTTATATTAGGGCTATGCAAGAGTGGGGGAGAGGGAGAGACATGCAGGAGAGAAGAAAAACAGACAACACATAAAGAGTCATGATTACAGATCGGGGGTAAAGACCAACCTCGGTATTCCTGCAGAGATGGAGAGGGGAGGGGAAGGTCAAAGTTCTGATTCATCAACTAACTAATACGGCTGTATTTGTTAAAAAATACAGGCTCTAAACTTTAAAGTGCAAATAGTGTTTTTTTAGAACTTATGTATTTTAGTTTCTACCTAAAATTTAATCAACTGACGTAAATTTCCTTCGTTTAAAAATATTTTAACTAAAAATTACTATAGAAAATAGAAGACGAAAAGACAGGAGTGGTCCCTGAGTAAGCTGATTCCAGTGGGAATCAGACATTAAAATCCTAAGTGAAAACCAGCGAGGACGAGCCTCAGAGGCTGGGAACCCGACCTAGGAACGGAAGTCAAGGTAAGCTTTCCAAAGGAGGTGATGCTGAGGCAACATTTGAAGACGAGCAGGTGTTCCCAAACGAAGAATGCTCCTGAAGAGGGAACAGGTTGTGTGAAGGTTGAGGCCAGCGAGGAGGCCCACGTGTGGAACCGAAAAGCGTTCAGAACGGCAGACGGGTAGTCAACATAGCGGTGAGTGAAGGGGTGGGACAAGCGACCAAGGAGCTGACCCTGAGAGACCCGAAGGTGATCAGGGAGGGGACCTGGGGCAGGCAGGTGCGAAGGTTGAGAATTAGAAAGGAACAGAGTAGCCTGAGGATCCCTGTCTGCAGGCACGTCGTGGAGGGGTTGTCTGAGTCTGGGTGCCAGCGACCCTCGGCTGGGTGCCAGTGACCCTCGGTAGAGTTCGCAGGCTGGCGGGCGAGGGCCGGGGGCTGTCTATCAGTCCGCCCCACCGCGCTGGTACGTGGCTCGGTTGATCGCCAATGTCCGCACCGATCTTGAGCTCCCGGAGGGACAGGCTGGGAAGCTCCCGGGCCCAGCCGAGCACCGCGGCAGGGTGGGGTGGGGGGCTAGGGGTGTCGAACGACTTTTTCGCGCTTCCCGATTGCTGAAGGAGCCCAGTACTCAGTCAAGGCTACCTCGCCGCCTGGCGTCTCCCCCAGGCCCTGGGCTGCAGTGGGACCAGCCTGGCCCGAGGCTCAGCCCGGCCCCTCGGTCGCTGGGTCTGCGCGGGGACCCCACGGTGGCTTCGCGGGGCAGGGCTGGGCGCTGCCCGCGCACCCAGGCTCGGCGGCCTCGGCCCAGGGGCGGGGGCGGTGATGCGGAAGTGCCGGGAGGGCGGGCGGACAGACAAGCGCGGCTCCGGGAGGGCGCAGCTCGGCCCCACCGCCTGGCCCGTGCTCCCGGGCGCAACCAAGCGGGCGCACCGCAGACAGGTAGGTCCCGGCTGCCGCGCGCTCCTCTCCGCGCCCGCGGAGCACCCGCTGGCGGCGGGAGGGGGACCGGAGCGGGGCGGGCGCGCGGGAGGGGTCAGCGCCGGCTTCTCCTGGCGCCGGAGCGCGGTGAGGGGGGGGACGCGGGGGGGTCGCGTAAGGCAGGGCGCGCCCCGCCGTTCTGGCGGCCTCCAAGATGCCTCCTACGTCCTGATTAGCGTGGGGTGCCCCGCACCAGCAGCCTTCGTCCCGAAGGCGCCCGGGGAGCCCGGAGGCGCGGGCGGCGGAGTAGGCACTGCTGCCAGGGGCGCCAGCTCTGCTGCTTCTCTCCCTTCGTCTCGCCACCGCCAAGGATGGGCAGCGCCCGGGCTCCCGGCTTGGGCCATGGGAGGAGCAAGCCCCGATTCCCCCTTTCTGTGCACTCCAATCCCTCTTCCCCTGGCACCTCTCATCCTTTCGAGTAAGAGAATGAGGTTTAAAAAGGTTCATCCTCCCTGGATCTTAAGGCCAATGGCAAGAATTCGGGCAGAGAGTGTGTAGTAAGATGGTGTCAGGCAGAGGCGCCGGCCGTCCTTCGACTCGTGGCCGAGAAAAGAAGGCGCTGACCCTCCTCTAACAGAGAGGAACCACGGGCGTGATACTTCTTAGACTAGTTCCCCCGAACTTAGAAACGAAACAGTTAAGAGTCTAAAAGTGGAAGGAAAGTGAGACCAGCGTGACCATGATGCGGGATAGGAGATGGTGAACACCTGCGCCGGGGTTGTCTCCGCGACCCCAGAGCTGCAGGATCCGGCACTCGGGATCAGGGGCGAGAGGGACTTTCCCGCCCGCGCCGCCACCCTGGGCACATCAGAGCGGGGACGAGGGCGGGGGCGCCACCAGCCAGAGAAGCGGTCCGAGAGGCAGACCCTAAGCCAGCGCCCCGGGCGGGGTAGGGGGGTGGTGGTTCTGTGGGCTGGCCCAGGAGGCGCGGGCAAGCTACCCGGGGAGCACCTGCGGGGGCGGTCCAGAGGGCAGGGCCGGGCCTGGGTTCCACGAGCGCCCAGAGCTGGGACGAGTGACCAGGACCAGTAAGGACGAGGGCGGGGCCGATGCAGGAAGCTAGAGCCCCTCGGGAGGGCAGCTGGGCCAGAGCAGAGCTATCGGGCTAGGGCGCTGGGGCTTCCAGCAAGTCAAGAGAAGCCATGGGAAACCACCCTTTTCTACCTAAAGGCCCCATCTTGGGGTTTTCCCCCTGCGCCTTGGCCTTACCCCAACGTGCGCCCCAAATGAAGCCGAGAGAAGCTTCTTTCGCCGCATCAGCTGCCCCAGAGCCTCAGCTATTCTCAGGGTGTGGTCAACTCACCATGAGAGGGCGGGGCTTAAGGTCTTGCCGGGGCAGGGAACCCCTTGCCTTCTCCAGGAGCTTGGTGTGGAGTTTGTGGGGAGACGTCTGAATCAGATAAACTCAGGAGGTGCAAGGGCTTTCTGATCTGCCCACTATTGAGGGCTGCAGAGCTTCCTCCCCTAGGGGGTCCCTGGTGCCCACAATGTTCCAGGCTCCTCTGGTGGCTGGCTCCTGGGACTTCAGGAGATGTGGGGCCTCGCCCCCTCAGGAGGAGCTCCTGGGCTGCCCCTTCACCTCTGGGGGCTTCCTCGGGTCCTCAGCAGGCCACACCTCCTTTGATGTTCCCATGGAAGCTGATGCATGCACTTCCGCCTTTCCCCTCTTCCGGTGCTCAAATCCACAAGGCTAGGTCTGAGGGCTGCAGACCGGCTCAGCTGTGAAGGATCAGGGCAGACCCCCTGACTAGCCTGCCCTCTGATGGAAAATCAAGTCCTCTTCCCAGCAGCAGGTAGGGGGTGTAGGATGGAATTTCTCAGGGCTGTGCTATAGCTTCTGGGACACCCTGGGAATCTGGGCGGCTGCTTCTACGTGGAGGGAAAGTAGGGTTGGAGCACAAAGGCACTGAAATTCGGAACTCCTGGCATTGGGATAGTCTGAATCAGATCTAAGCCTGTCTCCCTGTGGGAGGAAGCCACCTTGGGGAGCTGATGCTGAGCCTGGTCCTGGCTTGCACCTGGAGGCAGGCAAACCCCCTGTGGCTGAAGACCCTTCTGTGGCATGCTGGACAGACCCTCTCTTGGCCCTGGTCAGGCTTGTCATGGGAGGCTCTCTCCACAGCCCCTCCCTGTACTGCTTGAAGGGGTTGCACCTTACTGTCAAGAGGTCAGTGTTATAATTTCAACATCTTTGTGTTGAAAAGCAGTGTTGTTCCAGGCCAGGCAGTGTTCCTCTCCCTGATTTCCTCCTTGCCCTGGGCAGAGGACTCGACCTTTCTGGCCTCCCAGCTGCACCACCACCTATGGCACAGCTGCGGGCTGACCATGTGTGTGGGTCATCAGGAAAGCTTGCCTTGTCCTCTGTGTCAACAGAGCTTTCCTCTGTCCACCTTCTCTTAGCCAGAATGGCCTGCTACTGGTGACTGCCACCCTTCTATTCTAGGACCCAGGCCTAGAGGGTCCTAGAGGGTCCTAGGGAGGGTGGGGATGCTACAAATACATATTGGGTGAGGCTCTCCAGTGCTGTGAACCACACAATGTACAATGACTGCCAGTGGGCTTGAGGGTTGGGGGATGGGCCACAAGGTGAGAGATTGAGAATTTGGTCTGGGGGACCCAAATGTGATTCTCTCCACATCCCTTCCCTCCCCCAGCTCACAGTGAGTCAGGTTTCCGAGTTGTCCGGTCTGGCCACTTTCATTTCCCTTGGGGCTGGGTGGAGGCTAGTGCAGAAAAGGGAACCGAGCCACCCATCTTCTGAAGCCTGGGGGCAGGGCTGGACGCTCTCCTGCCTTCCCTGTCCCGGCCCAGCGCTGGGCACTGCTCTGAGGAGAGGCCGCACATGAGACACCTAAGCGACGTCGAGGTGGCACTTACCTGCCACAACCCAACAAGGTACTGGGGCAGGCCTGGGAGGATGGTGTGTGTGTGTGTGTGTGTGTGTGTGTGTGTGTGTGTGTGTGTGTGTGTCCCAGTGCAGGCCAGGAAGCCCGCCAGGGCTTGTGTACTCCCAGAAGCCATTGCTCCCAGCAGCAGTCCGGCCTGTGGTTGGGTGGCTTTAGCTGTTAGGAAGTTCTTCAGCCTGGGTCTAGTCTGTCTCAGTAGAGGCTGTCCGGGTGTTGACTTCAACCCTAGTCTCTTTGTCACATGGTGGTACCTCTCATTCCCACCCCACTGAGTGTTCACTTCACCTACCCAGATATCCCATTTCCTTCAGTCATTTCTTCCCTGACAGGCCTGCCTCCCTGAGACCCTCACCTGCATCACAGCCCCTGCAGCCTTCCTCTTGGGTCTGGTCTCACCCTTGAGTCAGAGGAGGATCCTGGGGAGAGCAGGGCTGGTTGTGGGGTGGGGATGGGGGGAATAAACGGCTGGAGGACAGATGCTTCCAACATCTGGTTGGTATTTCTTAAGTCCTATTTTGGTCCACTGAATGGCCGGGTGTCTGGGAGGGGGGCGAGTGGTGAGGAAGAAGAGCAGGAGGCACTCCTGGCCTTGAAGAGGTTTTGCACCCCCCCCCACCTGGAAGGTGAACGAGATGGGGAAGAGGCAGTGCGAGGCTGAGTAAGAGCCCCAAACCACTCATCTCAATGGTGAAGAGTTCAGGACCGCCCATGGCACTCTGGAGAGGGGCATGTGAGTGCTGGGGTGCCCACCCCAGAGGCCAAGTGTGGGCACCTCTGTTCCAGGAAGCACGACCTCTGGAAAAGACCCTGGCCCACCCCCTCCTCATCGCCACCACTCCCTCTCCATTACTTGTGGAGCATCTTCTGCGAGGGACAGTGGTACCAAGGAAGTGGGAGAGGAGCATGGTGCCGGGGCAGTGTGTGCCCTCTTACACACACGCTTGCACACCCATCTAACTCACATGTGCTCAGAAACTGGAGCCCCGGGCGGGAGGCAGCCTGATTTCTCATCGTGGCTCAGCTCTTTGTTCCTTCCTTGACCAGAGACAGAGTCCCCTCTGAGTCTCAGAACGGGGGTCTATGATGGCTTGGTCCTTTCTGTCTCTGACCCTGGCTCACAGGTTCTACCTTTGTCTTAGCCGGGTTTCCTAGAAGGTGGTTTGGTGAGGGGTTCTCTGGAGGAGAGGGAGGGAGCAGGGGTGGGGCAGGAAGAAATCTAAGCAAGGATGTGGCCTCAGCTGGAGACTGGCTTCAGCCCGAGCCCTTGAGGAGCCTGGGGCACACATTTGCTCCACCTGAAGCCAGGGGACCAGCCTTCCATCCCCGTGTGTCAGTCACCCACTGGCTGTGGGCTGTCCCCCCAGAGTGGAGGGGTGGGCCCAGCCTGGGAGTGAGGCAGCGAGGGTGGCTCTGCGCTGTGCCGGCCTCACAGCAGCGGGGGAATTGACGCCCTGCCTGGCACGGGGCGTCACGGTGGGGCACCCACAGCATCCACTAGAGCTGTACACCCCCTCCTTCCTTCCCCCCAAACACAAAGCCCACATGCAGGGACCCTGTGACAGGAAAGCTGGTGGCTGGAGAGGAGAACTGACTTGAGCACCTGGATGGACGGCAGTGACTCCGGCCGCCCGTGCTGGAGGAAGGGAAAGCCCTAAAGGCCCGGCCCGTGCCTCGGCCCCCCGAGCGCCCACACGTCCCCTGCTGCAGGGAACGGCCAGCTGACGCGCTGATGTGCTCCCCCTCTGCTCTCTCCGGCAGACGCCTTTGCCATGAACCAGCCTGCCCCCGCTGCCCTTCCTCCGCCCCGCCGCGTACGGCTGAAGCCCTGGCTGGTGGCCCAGGTGAACAGCTGCCAGTACCCGGGGCTTCAGTGGGTCAATGGGGAAAAGAAATGCTTCTATATCCCCTGGCGCCATGCCACGCGGCACGGCCCCAGCCAGGATGGAGATAACACCATCTTCAAGGTAAGCCCTGGACAGGCGTACCGCCTGGACCTCTGAGGCCCCCCTCCCTAGAAGAGAACTCCCTCTACATCTCAGACTGGCCACTCTCCTAGCTGCCTTGCTGCAGGTGACCCCAGTCCTGGGCTAAGGGGCCGCAGGCATCATCACAGTGCACATCTTTCTAACCTGATCCCCAGAGCAAGGTGAGGACTGAGGGACCCCCCAGGAGACCTTCCTGTAACTCTTTCTCTTCCTCCTTGTTCTTGTGTCATTTTCATCACACGTGAGTGCCTGTCCAGGGTGCACGTTTGGTGTACACAGACGCTAAAAGAACACCACAGAATTCCCCCTTAATCTTAATACTAGGAGGTAACTACTGTGAATATTTTTTGCTTACATTTCCAGTTTTCTGCATGTGTGTGTATATGAAGTGCAAACATGGAATCAAACCATAGATTCTATTTTATAACCTGTATTTTTCACCCAACATCAGGACTAGCTTTCCTCTCCAACAAATGCCACAGCACCTTTAGTGACCACTGAATGTTCCATTGGAGGGGTTAGCACACTTTAGTCACCCAGTCCCAGTTTCTGGACACCTCAGGTGGCTTTCAGGGTCTCTTGTGTTGAAGACCACGTTGCCATGGACACCCTCTAAACTCTTACCCATGGCACATCTTAAATGATTTTCTTTGGGGTTAGTTCCCCATTAAACATTTCTGGGTCAAAGGGAATGCTTTGTTTTAAAGCTTTGGCTATGTATTTCTTAGTCTTTGCATTTGGTATTTACCTTTTCAAGGTTCCTTTCAAATCCATTTCTTATTTTTGAATAGGTAACATGGTCATACAATTCAACATTTAAGAAGTGCAAAATGGTTAACAGCAAAAAGTCTCCCTTATGGGAGACTGTCCCCCAGGCACCCAACCCCCTCCTTTGGGGCAATTAGTATTATCAGTTTCTTGTTTATCCTTCCTGAGAGATTTTTGTGCATATACACGCAAATGTATACCTATGCTTTCCCCAACTTTTGACAAAAATGGTAGATGTTTACATACTCTTCTGTACCTCATTTCTTGAAGATTACAACATGTTAGTGTATCAAAACTTCCCTGTTTTTGTTTTTCTTGCTGCCCAGTATTCCATTCTACGGGTTAGCCATAATTTAACCAGCTCCCATTAATGGACATGTAGATTATGTGGGGTCTTTTTCTCTTGTAAACGGCTGCAGTGAATAACCTCGTACGTGCAAACTTTTGTGTGGATGCTTCTGCGTCCGTAGGATAAATTCCCAGAAGCCAAATTGCTGGGTTAAAGGGCAGAAACATTTGTAATCTTGATATCAACCAAACTGCCCTCCAAAATAATAACACCAGGAGTTCCCTGGTGGTCTATAGTGGTTAGGATTTGGTACTTTCACTGCCACCGCCCGGGTTCAATCCCTGGTCAGGGAACTGAGATCCCGCAAGCCGTGCAGCGAGGCCAAAAAATAATAATAATTATGATATTTATAATAATACCAACAGCTGAAGTGTACGGAGTCCATCCCAAGTGCAGACACAGTTCAGAGAGTTTATGTGCATTAGTCCTGAGTCTTCACCGCCACACTGCGAGGTAGGCACTGTGTTGGGGAGATCAAAGCAAAGAGAGGCAAAGTGACCCGCCCTGGCACACAGCGGGCGGTGGCAGATTCCGGATTCAGTTCTGCTCCAGATCCCATGCTCTTATCCACCATGTTACCCCATCCTCCTCAGAGACTGTACCTATTTGCCACCTTAGGACCAGTGAGTACAATGCCCTTCAAAGCACCTAGATTTCCTTTCGCTTGTTGGAGCCCCAAGGGACTGGCCTCCTGTCTCCCACCTTGCAAACGGACACTTGGGCTCCACCAGTGTGTCGCTGAAGGTTTCACCGCACAGCAGCGACTCCCACTGGCCAGGAGGGGCTTTTGTGAGGGGTGAGGTTCTCTGTGGTCGCCTGTCTGCTCTTCCTGACCTAGGCCTGGGCCAAGGAGACAGGAAAGTACACCGAGGGGGTGGACGAGGCCGATCCGGCCAAGTGGAAGGCCAACCTGCGCTGTGCCCTTAACAAGAGCCGTGACTTTCGCCTCATCTATGATGGGCCCCGGGACATGCCGCCTCAGCCCTACAAGATCTATGAGGTCTGCTCCAATGGCCCCACTCCTGCAGGTATCCTGTCTGGCCCTGTGTGGGACACCGGGGAGGCTATGCAGGAAGGGCCAGGGGGCCCTCCAACGAGCAGTGGTCGGGGGCATGCTGCTAGGTCATAACATCCAGGGCTCCCAGGAGTGGATCATTTGTGAGGCCAGGAATGGCTTGGCACGGACCAGGCCCCCAGGTTTGTCTTCCTCAACCCATCCTTGTTCTTGGTTCTTGGCTCCAGTGAATGTAGGTCGGGTGGTCCAGGGAGCAGAGTGCCGTGGGGTCAGGGGCATCCCTAGTGATTGCTGATGGCTGTGCGGCCCTTCACTCACTCTGTTCGGGCAGCTCTGGGCAGGGGGAGAAGCCACAGCAGGAGCTGCCACATGGAGCCCTGGTGGCCTTCCTCCTCCTCCCCCACTGAACTCCTTCTTTTCTCTCCCTCACTCTGCAGAGTCACAGCCCAGTGAGGATTACACTCCCGGTACAGGAGAGGAGGAGGAGGAGGAAGAGGAAGAGGTGAGCTCCGGGGCCGCTCTTCGCAGCGTCTGCCTGCGCTGATGCTGTGGGCCTTGCTAGGGCATTTCTGCTCTCCTACTCTGCTGTAGGATGGAGCAGTTCCATTCCTCTGGAGCCCTGCTGCTGTTTCTGCAGCTCTTCTCTGAGTTTCTTCTCTCGGGATTCTGGAGACAGGAACAAAGTCACCACCTTGAACCTCCCTGGGACTTTGTTGGTATAAAGTATGCTCACACATGGTCTTGCCCTCAGCAGTTGGGGCTTAGTAGGTATTACCACCTGCAGAAGGCGGAAACTGGGGCGCTGAGAGCCTACTGACGTGCCTGGGATGGCCGAGCTGGGCCTGGAGGCAGGTTCTGGCCTCGCCTAAGCGGAAGACCAGGGAATTGCCTTGTGGGTCTCATTCTTTAGCATCAGATCAATTTAATAACCTGTCCTCCCTTCTCTTTCTCTGACCTCCTCCCTCCTCCTTTGCCTGTGTCTTCCTTTCAGCTCCAGAGGATGTTACCAAGCCTGAGCCTCACAGGTGGGGCTGGGAGGCGGTGTGGTTGGGGGTTTAGTATAAGGAGGAGCTGCAGGTACCACAGGTACCTGGGAGGGGGCTGAAGGGAGGCTGGGGGGTGGCCCAGGGCTGGGAGTAGGTGGGCCCGGGAGGCAGCTCCTGGAAGTGGCATTGAAGCTTTGTCCGCCGCCACCTTCCGTAGAAGCAGTGCAGCCCGGTCCCCCCATGGCACCCTATTCTTTATCCAAAGAGGATGTCAAGTGGCCACCCACTCTCCAGCCGCCTGTGGTGCTGGGTCCCCCTGCTCCAGACCCCAGCCTCCTGGGCCCTGCCCCTGGCAACCCTGCTGACTATGGGGAGCTGCTTTCTGAGGTCCTGCCAAGCCCACAGCCTGGGACCCTGGCTGCCAGCCTGCCCCCCACAGGCGAACAACTCCTGCCCGACCTGCTGATCAGCCCTCACATGCTGCCTCGTAAGGACCCCGGGGGGTGCTGGGCCGGGAAAAGCAGCACTGGGAACGTGGAGGATGACGAGGAGAACAAAAAAGCCCACGCCAGTCCCTGCTTGGGTGGAGGAAGGAAGTGGGAGAGCTGAAGATGGCCTGGCCATGGGGCAGAGAGGGCAGAGAAAGTCAGTGGGCTGCGGAATGGGGAGGCGTGGGGCTCACGGGTGGGGTGGGGCTGCCCCTCTGCCCTACAGTGACCGACCTGGAGATCAAGTTCCAGTACCGGGGGAGGCCACCCCGGGCCCTCACCATCAGCAACCCCCATGGCTGCCGGCTCTTCTACAGCCAGCTGGAGGCCACCCAGGAGCAGGTGGAGCTCTTTGGCCCTGTGAGCCTAGAACAAGTGCGCTTCCCCAGCCCCGAGGACATCCCCAGCGACAAGCAGCGCTTTTATACCAACCAGCTGCTGGATGTCCTGGACCGCGGGCTCATCCTCCAGCTACAAGGCCAGGATCTGTATGCCATCCGCCTGTGCCAGTGCAAGGTGTTCTGGAGCGGGCCCTGCGCCTCAGCCCATGGCTCGCACCCCAACCCCATCCAGCGGGAGGTCAAGACCAAGCTCTTCAGCCTGGAGCATTTTCTCAATGGTGAGGGCCCCATGTCGTGTTCCTCTTGGTCTCCTTTCATCCAGGGGCATGGTGCCAGCCTCTGATTAAGGGTCTCAATCTCAATGCAGAGCTCATCCTGTTCCAGAAGGGCCAGACCAACACCCCACCACCGTTTGAGATCTTCTTCTGCTTTGGGGAGGAGTGGCCTGATCGCAAACCCCGAGAGAAGCTGCTCATCACTGTACAGGTATACTCCCACCTCCCACCCCCCAACCCTGCTTTGGTTTGAATATTGGGGAATCCTGGGGCTAGGCCCTTGCCCCACCCAGGGTAGAGGCGCAGGGCCCTCTGGGTGGTGTAAACTCAGTGGTCAGAGTTAATCAAGGATCAGTGCTGCCCACACATAAGCAGCCTTTTTATGAGGTAGAAGTTGGTGCCCCATCTTCCTGGTGGATGCAGCCCACCACCTGACCCCTGCATGCACAGCTGGGTTGGACAGCCCTGCCAAGGTTCTCCCTGTCCTTTCTCCTCTTTGCCCCCCAGGTGGTGCCTGTAGCAGCTCGGCTGCTGCTGGAGATGTTCTCAGGGGAGCTTTCTTGGTCGGCTGATAGCATCCGGCTACAGATCTCAAACCCAGACCTCAAAGACCGCATGGTAGAACAGTTCAAGGAGCTCCATCACATCTGGCAGTCCCAGCAGCAGCTGCAGCCTGTGGCCCAAGCCCCTCCTGTGGCAGGCCTCAGTGCTGGCCAGGGGCCCTGGCCCATGCACCCGGTCGGCATGCAGTAATGCGGCTGCAGTGACTGGCCCAGGCTTCCAGGGTGGCTGTGCAGACTGATGTGGAGGTGCGATGGCCTCAGTGGGCACCTGGTGGGCGGCAGGGTTCTATCTCTGGGTTCTCTGGAAGTGGATCTGGGTCACAAAGAAGAGGGAAAAGAGGCCCGAGTTCCAGGTTCTCCTTAGAAGCTGACGGAAACTGGAAGCCAATTTTGCTTTGAGGACTCTGTCTTCCTGGATATGCCTCTCCTGGGCTGGGTGGGGGAACTGGGGGAACTGAGCCATCGGCACCAATGAGGAGGGAAAGAACTCCCCCTGGCTCCAGGGGGCCTAGTTGTACAGAGGGAGTTGCCCCAGAGTGACCCATACTTGTGGTTGCCCCCATTTCTTCTGGCAAAAAGAGCCAAGTGCTGTGGGTCAGGTCTCCCTGGCAGGTCCTCTGCAGGGCATGGACTGGATATTGGGGTTCCCTAGCTTGAGCCCCACTTCCTCATCTTTCTTCCTCCAGAGACAGAGATGAGCACTTAGGTATTACACCAGATACTTAAGGCTGGCAGCTACCTCCCTTCAGAGTCTAAGAACCTGGGGTAGAAAGTGGAATTTTACGTATTTTTGGATTAATAAATATTAAAAAACAGACTCAGCTATTATTTTCCAGTACCGTTTGTTCCCATGCTATTCTACTAGACCGTATGTCTCATACCAGCTGGCCCTCTTTCCCCCAGCACCTGCCCTCCTGCTCTGGGGCCGCCGACACAGGGAGGGCTCGCCTTCCAGGCTGATGAGTCAGTGGGGCCTTCATGAGCACTCAGCTGGCTGGCTTTGCTTTCCAGGAGGAAGCCGGCTGAAGCAAGGGCGTGGACTTTTAAATGTGTGCAGAATCTAAAATCCTGTCCAAATCAATTCCCGTAAGAAGTGGTGAAAAAGGAAGGGCTGGATTTCAACTAGGGACCATTACAATCTGTCACCCTCATGTATACTCATATGCTATTAAACATATTAGGACAATGCATACAAATTGGTAGCTCACTGTTTGAATCTGGCTCATAGACGTTAATTTTCTGACCTGAACAATTCTGCTCTCATCTTTTTATTAGGGAATGTTTTAAACGTTTGTGAAAGTAGGGAGAATGGTATGAAATTCCCATGTAGTAGCTCCAACAATAATCAATTCGTAGTCTTTCTCATCTAAACTCCCAACCACACCCCCACCCTGAGATTATTTTGAAGCAAATCCTAGACCTATTTCAGGTATAAACAGTATATATCTCTAAAAGACAAGCACGTCCTAAAAAAACGACAATATCGCACCTAATTAATTCTTATCAAATATCTAGCATTTAAAAATTTAAGACAACTAGAGAGATTTTATTCCCTTGCCATTTAATTGTGGAAGAAATTGCATTTTTTGTTCTGCATTTTGTTTTTGCCTAGATGCTCCTGACTGCATCTGTTGTGTTAACATATTTTGTCTCCTGTGTTTCCTGTAAATTGGTACTTTGATCTGGACCCTGGATTCTAGAGGCTTAATTGGATACAGGTTTTTGTTTCGACTACTTTTGACTTGTGGGTATTGGAATTGTTTCCGATCTTTAGTTATTATACATAACGTTGTAGTGGATAGGCTTGTGCATATTTATGTATTTTCATATTTTTGCCTGTATATCTTTAGGATGGCTCCACAGAAATGGGATTTCTGGGCCAAAGGATAAATGTGTGTCTAACTTTGCAAGATATTGGCAAAATTCTGATAAATCTCTGAGCGTGGCTGTTTCCCCACTGTCTCAACAGGCTATAGTGTCAACTTTTTGGATTTTTGCCAACCTGATAGGTGAGAAATAGTATCTCTACCATTTCTCATTATGAACAAGGCTTAGCATCTTTATATGGTTAAGTGCCCTGGGCAGATTTTAGTGATTTTTTTTTAAATAAACAAATTTAGAATAGTCTCAGATTTACAGGAAAGTTGCTAATAGAGTGCCTATATAACCCACAGCCAGTTTCCCCAGTTGTTAACATCTTACATTATAACTTACATTACTATGGAACATTTGTCACAACTAATGAAACAAAATGAATACATCATTATTAACTAAATTCCATTCTTTATTCAGATTTCATTAGTTTTTATCGCATACTCTTTTTCTGCTCTAGCATCCCATCCAAATGATCACATTACATTTAGTCATTATGTCTCGCTAGCCACCACTGGTCTCACAGTTTCTCAGACTTCCCTTGTTTTTGATGACTTAGATGGCTTTGAGGGTACATTTTAGAATGTCCCTCATTTGGGATTTATCTGATGTGTTTCTCACGGTTTTTGTAAGGAAGACACTGAGGTTAAGTGTCATTCTCACCAGTCATATCGAGTTGATGAATTACAAAGCTTGGCAGGAACATCTGACTGACTTCTGCAACACTGCAGGAAGCTCAGTGGCTGCTGAAAATCTTCCTTGGGCTTCTACTTATATTTTGATTTCTTAAAAATAAAACAACAATGAAAGCAGAAACAAAAAAACAGCATACCTGCCATCATTTCTTGTAGATCTGTGTGTTGTAGCCAGTGGTGGATGAACACTACCCCTCCCCGCCCAAAATAACAGATACTGTTAAGTTCCAGAGCTTAAAGGCAGGACAACGCGTTGCTATGCACTGCTCCCTAGCTACGCTAAAGTTCCGGTTGGTAGTGGCCTCTGCTAGTGTTTAAGTTGGAATCCACAGAGTACTGATGCTCATGGCCCTGGGGATGAATACACCCCTCTAGCACCCTGCAGTTTACCTTACATCCTTCCTGCAGGCCCCTCATCCCCACCAAGTTCATCCTTGTACCCAACAAAACATTCCCTTTTAATTCAAGACTCCTTCCCCTTAATCAGCTTTTCACTGACCTAAAGAACTTTTCAGTCTTTGTCGAGTAGGAGAGAAATATTGACAGCTTTTCCCCATTTTTGTCAGAGGAATGTTCTCACAGGCAACTTTCTCATTTGCTAGTAATACATCTCACAAAAATCAGGCATACCTTGTTGCATAATCTTGAATGTTTAACTTTTCTGGATTTTGGCTTTCATCCCTGTAAAACGATTTAGCACCCAGGCTACACAAGATGGACACATACTTCGCATTCATGAGGTCTTGATGCCATTCAAAAGTTCCTGTCTTATTTATCTTACATTCTCAGTTATTGATCTTTATAGAACAGGTACATAAAAATTACAAGTTACTTTAGTTTAGTACAATCTTGCTGGGAATAGCCCCAACGGGTGATTTGTGTTTCACATAATCATGACTAAAATTTCTTGGCTAAGTCAATCACGGAAATAAGGGAACAGATCCATGGGAACTTTCTGACTTAGGTAAGTTCAGGTGCTTACTTAGGTAAGACTCTCATTCTACTCCCACTAGACAATGTCAAGCAGGAACACAATATCTACATTAGGGTACCTGATCCCAAACAGTTCCCTGTTAAATTGAAATTAAGGTGGGTATCCTTGCTATGCCCAAAAGTAACAAGACTACTTGTAAGAATTAGTCTGAACCAATCTGTTAACACTGAAGAGTAAGCAGTGAGAACCATTAATAAGAGTTCTGGATTTCAAAGCTATAGCTGTGGAGAGGATGTTCTTGACATACACTAGGATATGTATTCCAAAGGCTACTTTTTAGTGGCTGGGGAGAGTTATATTAACCCTTCCACATGTTTTCCAGTCCTAGACACAGCTTTTGGTGATAAAAGCCAAAATCCTTAAACAGAGAAAAGTCAACTGGTCATTGCAAGGACCTAGGGTTGGACTAGGCTTCAAAGTTTTACTGTCTAACCAGAAAATGAGCAGGATGGTGAGGGCAACGTGCTGATCCCCAGAATCTGATAATCTTACTCCAAACACCGTTCCATATTCAAGTTTTTTTTCTCCCCTTCCAATATTGCCTTTTTAGAGAATCAAACTCTGAGTACCATTGATGTTATGCAGGGAGGTTTGTTTCATGGATTCCAAATACTAGATGCAACTCTGTGGTCAAGGTTATTAGCTCAAAGCCCAATTACTAAAATATACTGTGTGATCTCATTTATATAAAACTCAAGAAAACGCGAACTAATTCACAGTGATGGAAAGCAGATCAGTGGCTACTTGGGCATGGGAAAGGGTGGGAAGAGGCACGAAGAAACTTTTGGGAGTAAAGGGTATGTTCACTATCTTTTCTCTTGTTGTGGAGCATGGGCTCTAGGCGCGTGGGCTTCAGTACTTGTGGCACACGGGCTCAGTAGTTGTGGCTCGCGGGCTCTATAGCGCAGGCTCAGTAGTTGTGGCACACGGGCTTACTTGCTCCGCGGCATGTGGGATCTTCCCGGACCAGGGCTCGAACCCGTGTCCCCTGTATTGGCAGGCGGATTCTTAACCACTGCACCACCAGGGAAGGCTATTACCCAACACAGCCAAAAATAAATAAATAAAATTAATTAAAAAAATAATTTTTTACATACATACATACACAGGTGTATCCTATGTCAAAGCTTATCAACTGTATACCTTAAACATGTAAACCTTAAACATGTACAGCTTATTGCATGTCAATGATACTTCATTACGGGGTTGTTTTTTTTAAGATCAAATAAGTACTCAGTAGGTTAGGAAACAATCTACTTGGGTGCCCACTGTAAAAAGAATATGCTACATTTTGTTTAATATGCCAAGTCACCCAACCTCCTTCCCACTGAGGCCATATGAAAGGACAGAATGTAGCAGGAGGAGTTTTAGCGTAAACCAGAAGAATAAAAGATGCAGAAAGAGCCACTCCCCTGAAATATGAAGGGTCTGGGGCAGTAATGGCAGGGGCCTGAATTTCAAACTCTGTACTCAGATGCCTATTAGAGAACAACTAAGACTATTCACTCAGGAGGTTTAGCCATACCATTTCAGATCTATGAGGCAGTGAAATGAAGTAAAAACAAACACTGATTAAATTTTTAAAATTTATTGGTTTTTTTTTTGGTTGCTGTTGATTTGTTCTTGTGATGGCTACAACACCAGACAGAACAGTGCCCTAATATCTAATGCCTGTGCAGGGCTGCAACTCCTTTAAAATATTAGGACTTGCTTTGGGCCTCCCTATTCTGCCTCACTCCCCATGAAGTCAAATAATTTCTGCATTTTTTAGTAAACTACAGTTAGCCCTGTAAACACTTGTTTCCATTCTCCCACCCTCTGTTTTCCTCTCTCATGTCTATGGGTGAAAAATTAATTGAAAAAAAATCTTAAAAAAACTACAACTTAGAATATATATTTATATCCCACTCACCCTAATTTTGGCTCTTCTCTCCAAAGATGACAACAACCCAATGTAGGTGGGAAGTGGACTTAAGAGACTGAATAGGGTCAGGATGGGGATATACATGAATTTTGGCCCTGGCAGGTCCTAGTATCATTGATATGACCATGATATAAAACAAAACAGGCTCCTTGCTTATTTCTCCTTGTCTGAAGAATTCTAAAGGTGAGAAGAAAACAGTTGGGACAGTAGGAAAAATTTCTACTAACTTTCATTAAAAGAGGAGGGGGAGGGGAAAAGGGAAAGAAGAGAGGGTGGGAGAGAAGGAAAGGACAAAACAGCAGAAAACCTTAAGAGATGATCCTGACCCTTTCCTTCCAATTGCAGTTATTTAATTCATTTGAATTCCCACTTCCCTAAGTAAACGTTTTTGTTTCACAGAAGGTTTTGTACTTTTATTTTTCTGTGTGCACACATGCATGTTAGCATGTGTGTGTGTGCGTGTGTGTGTAGGTACGTGTACGTATGTGTGCATGTCATTTGCTACCAGGAGAATGTTTCAGTTCTGATTTCAGTTTAGTTTTCCTTTTTTTTTTTTCTTTTTTATTTCTTTAAAATTATTTTTCCTTTTAGAAACAAGTTCACCAGGAAACCAGCTCACCTCCCACCACGCTGCACAGGCCGCAGCCATCTTTTTTAAACCGTGCTGATTTTCCCTCACACCCCCAAACAGGAACTCCTCGGGATGGCCTTGGAAGGCTGGAGTCTCTCCCTGTCTGGCGGGAGGCCCTGGTGGCGGTGAAGGCCCCTCTGCCACAATGGAGGTTTCTGATTGTGGGACACAGTCTGGTTTTTGTTTTCTTCCTGTCTTCTAATTAAAAAAGACATTCCTGACAAAAGAGAGAAGATAGTCAATAACTGTGGTCCAGGAGACAGCAAATACTTCAGAAAGTCAACCTCAAGACAGAAGTTTCTATACTTGCTCAGGCACCTCATTCTGGCCTCTGCTGTAAGAACTCAGTTTAAAGAAAAAAGAAGTTGGATTTTTTCACTTGTGATTTTAAAGGAGCTACTGTTTTAATGAAATACCGTCTGTGGTGCTTTTCCAATTCTGAGTGTCCTCAGTGATAATATGTGGGGGTAAAGAGTAAGCCAGCAGGTCCAGGCTGCCCACTCCAAAGCCAACCAGAAAACCTCCATTTAAGTCTTTTAAAGTATTGGGGTTTCATGCAAGATTTTATTTTGAAAGAAGGCTTTGCCTACTAAGAAAAGGTTTAAGAGCCACTGATTTAGACTCTACTATTACAGACACTGCAAAACCTGAGGATCCCAAATGATATCACTACTCATCAAAGAACCAAAGTTTAGAAATAATTTCTGGTATGGTGAGGCATTGCTCAACAGCATCTTCACCCGCAAATTCATTTAATCACAAAACCACCAGTGAGAGGGCTGCACATTCATCAAGAATTGCCTCCAGGGAGAATAAATTCTGCTTAAGACATCAAAGGGTGGGCTTACAGGAGAGATGCCTTTCTTCTTTCAGTCAAGAAACTGGCACCCAGATCCCACCACCCAGTCCTTTCCTTCCTCAGCTAAGCTTCTTGCTTTACTTCAGAATCAGAAGCAAATGGAGAAAACTGATGATCAGGGGCTAGACACAGAGGCTAGCTCTTTTCCTTTACCTCCTGCCTTGGTCAAAAACCTAGCATTTCAGCGTTAAAATTGTAAAAAATGATAAGAACAAGCATCTTTATTTATCAAATCTGAAAGATCAGTTTTAGGAAGGCAGTGCCATGTATCACGGTCTACTTTACGTCAGCACTGTTTTCACCAAAGTTGCCAGGTTGAAAAATATTCATTTGTTACCACACATACTTACCATGCTAGAAATATCTGTAAAGAGAAGAGGGGAGGAATTATCTTTTTGAGATATTCTGCAACAATAACTTTCTTATGGGGGTAAAACTGGCATCCAAAAGAAGCTGACAATTATTTGGCTGCCTTGACCCAAGAAAATCAGGCCTGTGCCTTTCTCAGCTGTGCAGCAGCGTTAAACTGTTAAGTCCTTCCCTGACTCTAGCTATAGTACTAGTCCCATGATGGGCATTAAAAACCTACGCCTATCCCCAGGTACTTCCAACAGCCAGGGGAAAAGCTGGGAACTATATACCACTCACCTGGGTGACAGGCACAGTGCAGGAGTATGAGCTATCGAAACAACCTGGTGAAGTCTCGCAAGGCCCAGCAAACTTGTTTACATTCCTCAGCACTAGAAAAGAAAAGGTAGGTTGGTCCCTGACTCATGAGAAAGATATAATATGTTGAAAAGCAACCACAACCTTGAGGTATACCGAGAACTGTCCCAGCTCTGCTCTCTCCATCATCTCTTTGACCCCGCTTTCAATCTTTCTGTAACTCAAGAGTAAATATTAACTATTGTACATGAGAATAATTATAAGCTGTGTGGTTGTTAAAGAGTGGGTGTTGGAGAAAAACTGCTTAGGTCTGAATCTTGGTTATACTGTGTCCTTGAGCAAGTTACCAATCTGCCTCAGTTTCCTCATCCATTATCTACCCCATGGTGTTCTGAAGATTAAATCAATTCCTATATGTAAAGTGCTTAGGATAATAGAACAGTGAATAAAATAGTATTTGACAAATGTAGGCTGCTACAACAAGAAAACTTGGCTATTCCCTGGCGGTCCAGTGGTTAAGACTCTGCGCTTTGGACTTCTCTGGTGGCGCAGTGGTTAAGAATCCGCCTGCCAATGCAGGGGATGTGGGTTCGAGCCCTGGTCCGGGAAGATTCCACATGCTGCGGAGCAACTAAGCCCGTGCACCACAACTACTGAGCCTGCGCGCCACAACAAGAGAAGCCACCACAATGAGAAGGCCGCACACTGTAACAAAGAGTAGCTTCTGCTCGCCACAACTAGAGAAAGCCCGCACACAGCAACAAAGACCCAATGCAGCCATAAATAAATAAATAAAATTAAAAAAAAAAAAAAAAAAAAAAAGACTCTGGGCTTCCACTGTAAGGGGCACGAGTTCAATCCCTGGTCGGGGAACTAAAATCCCATGGCCAAAAAATCAAAAAACAACAAAACCTGGTTAAAGTCCTTGACATAAATAAAAGAAAGCCAGAACCCTCAAAGTAAAAAAGCAAGCATATTCACCTAAGGTTGATCATTTTAACTCTATGAACTGAGCTAACTTAGGTACCCTGGTTTCCTCATTCTTTCCCAAGAGCAGATTTTGTTTATAAAGCCCAGTCCAGAAAGTGAGTCTCAATAAGCGATTTTCTAGTTGAACAGGCTGCTCAAGGTTTCCTCCTGTGGGAGGAGGAGGGAGAGGAGAGAGGAAAGGGTTAAGGCATGAAGAAAGGGAGGAGGAGGAAGCAGGTCTTGGTCCTCAGGCAAGCAATGAGATGCCTAGGTGGCACGAATAACCCAATATTCATTTGACCCTGTTTTTTCAAAAGGCTTCCTTTATCTAAGATTGTCATCAAGAAACCAGCTGATGCCAGCTTCATTCTTTTTTGTCAGTCTTCATAATAGTTTTTGGTAACTGAACATGAGGCTAAGCTAAAAACAGTGGAAAAGAAAGCACATCCTAATATGCTCACCCTTCTGTGGCCCTCTCTTCGGCTCAGAAAAATTAAGGGAGCACAGCCTATAGCCTAGCATTCAGTGTCAGAAGAAAGCTCTCTCTCCTTGTAATGGTTAAAAGTCAGGGAGGGAACCATTAACAGTGATTCAACATAAAAGAAGGTAATAAGAGCTATCTCCTTAAGAGCCTACATCTGGATTTCCCCAGCTATTATAAGGTCTGAAACATCACTAAGAACCTTGATTTAGACTCTAGGACTTGATTCAACAGAGGCTTTCTTCTAGTCTCCCTCCATCCTAAAAATGTAAGGAAAGTAAAGAAGGTCTTCTAGTTTTATTGTAATTCTGCCATTTGCTCTGTGAATTTAACATGCCTCAATAAAAGCATTACATTTCTCTATTTCCGAATCAATACTGACTATAAGGAGGCAGCCTTGGTGAGTGAGCCCGATCACTCCTGCTTCCCAATGTCACGAAGGTGGAAGATACGTAACCCCAGAGAAGTCACTGTGTGGTGTATTATTATAAGGGACTAAGACGACAGGAAAGAGATAAACTTAGGATAATGCTGGAGACTCAAGATTCTTTTGCTATCTTAATGCCTTACATGTTGTTCAATACTACCCTTCTTCAACCAGAAATCATGGTTAAATCTGGAAGAGAAATGATAACTACACTCTTAGCATCTTTCGTAACATGAGAAAAAGTATTGAAACCAAAATTCAAGTACAGGAGAACTGTGGTGAGACACGGTGAAATGAGCGATAGGCCACAATCTCTCGAATCAACTCAGCTTCTGCTCCCAATCCTGTCAGCAACTGCTCTGGTGTCAAGCGCTTCAGCCAAATGTTTAACTTAAGTGTCCCTGGTGATTAAGCCCAAAGAAATAGATTTTTAAACAAACAAACAAACAAACCTCCTTAAAAACTAGAACTATTTTCTGTTACTGCCTCAGTCCTCCCGGCACTTAACATTTCTGCGTTGTTTTTATATTCATTTACACTTATTTATTTATATTCATTCATTCATTCAAAACTGCCACTATTTTTGTAGGTTCTATTTTCTGGCTTCTAGTCCCACCATCCCAATCCTTCCTATACTTTTTTTAAAAAATTAATTTATTTTTTTCACTACGCGGGCCTCTCACTGTCGTGGCCTCTCCCGTTGTGGAGCACAGGGTCCGGACGTGCAGGCTCAGCAGCCATGGCTCACGGGCCCAGCCGCTCCGCGGCATGTGGGATCCTCCCAGACCGGGGCACAAACCCGTGTCTCCTGCATCGGCAGGCGGACTCTCAACCACTGAGCCACCGGGGAAGCCCTTTTTTTAAAATTTTAAATAATCCAAGTATAGTTGATTTACAATGCTATGTTAGTAATTTATCCCTCCCTGATCCCTTTCCCCTTTGGTAATCATGTTTGTTCTCTATGTCTGTGAGTCTGTTTCTGTTTTGTAATTAAGTTCATTTGTGTCATTAGACTCCACACATAAGTGATATCATATGGTATTTGTCTTTCTCTTTCTGACTTACTTAGTATGATAATCTCTAGGTCTATCCATGTTGCTGCAAATGGCATTATTTCATTCTTTTTTATGGCTGAGTAGTACCCTGTTATGTATATATCACATCTTTATCCATTCATCTTTACATGGACATTTAGGTGGCTTCTGTGTCTTGGCTATTGTAAATAGCGCTCCTATGAACTACTGCACTATTGCATGTATGGGGGTGCATGTATCTTTTCGAATTATAGTTTTCTCCAGATATATGCCCAAGAGCCTTCCACTATACTTTTGAGTAATTTTATGGTCACTATTCCTCAAGCCCCGTAATCCTAGTGGTGCGCTGAGAAGTGCAACCCTTTTCATCTGATGTGCATAATGGAGAGTAACCAAGCTCTAACTAATGACTTCAGCAACAAGACACCCCCATACTGGCCCATTCTAGTGTCAATGCTCCCCATGCATGTCTTTTTATCTTGAGATCCTCATGCAAGTGATAGTCACAGAATAAATACCAAGACAGGAAAATGGGAAATGATGGCAAAATTTCTTCTAGACATGATTAGTGGTATTTGGAAAGCAAGAATGATATTTCAGAATGAAAAATTCCAGCTTTCTTAAAGTTAGCCAACTAAAAATGCCAGGAAATTAATTAATTACCAGTACCATTTGAGAAACAGGCTTGGACTTGCTGAAATGACACTGAACCAGTTTACCCTCCCTGCTAGGATGGCAAACAAAATAGCATGTTGAGGCAGGAGTAACAGGACCTTAAAACCGAAAGGGAGACTGAGTCATGCATGGAACAGAAGGTTCAAGGGCAATACACATACCAGAGAAAGAGAATTACTAAGAGGAGCTGAGCAATCTCAAATCCTTTCTCTAGCACCTCAACATTACCTCTTACTTCTGTTCATTTCCCACCATTATGTCACAGCCTACTATAGGAGGAGCTGCAAAACTTGTTTAGCAGTAAGAGATCAAGTAGTCCAGGATGGTAAATACCTTATTGTCCCATATCACAGGACAAAGATCACAGATATTTTTGTTCAAAGCAATACATTATTTGGGTTCATTTTCCTAGCCTCAAGATTTTCCTTATACTATGGAATGTCCATGACTTTTATTTCAGACTTACACTTTGTTTCTACCTGTCATATATTAGCCTGGATAAGGAAATATGAGCTTGGTGGAAACTTATTCCAGAATGTGTGGGAGGTTGCCTTAGAGCTGAAGGAGACATGCTCTAGCTAGTTTTGCAAGTATGTAATGACATTCTGGCAGGTTCTTCTCCAAGGAAAAAGTTAACTGATCACCTACTATGTACCAGATCGTCTTTAAATTTCCACTTGGTATTTCACAATAACCCTATGAGAGAGGTATTACTAACCCTATTTTACAGATAAATAGGCTGCAAAGTAACAGTAAGTGGCAAGATTCAAACCTACAGCCTTGACTCTAAGCCCAGGCCTCCTTTGAGGGTTCTCCTCAGGCTCTCATTCGCTCTAATCTAGAGTCAATATGATCCTGCCCTTCTAATGAACAACACTAGATAAAATAGAGCAAAACAGAAGCAGGGAGAAGCAACTGTTATACTTCTTTCCCCTGAGACAGTTTGTAGGTACAATATTACTTCTACCGGGAAGATTCATAGTAAAAAAAGATAAAATAGTTTTTTACGGTCATCCCAATAAATATATGCCTACCTAGTAGGGGGAAATCCACTCTTTTGGCAAAATGTGTCATGAAGGCAGTCACATGCTATTTTAAAGTCATGCGTGTCACTTGATCTATGGCCCAAAGTCAGTTACTTCCGGGACATGAAGTTAGGCCACTTAGTAAACTACAAAAAAACAGCACTCAAAGATTTGGGATTTTACCATTAACAGAATTATTGGAAACTCTTGGGAATAAGAAAGTAAACCATTTTGGAGAGTGACAAGAAATCAATTCTCAGAAAAAAAGATTAGCATTTAATTTTCTCTCCCTTTTAAAAACTAGGTCTGGGGGCTTCCCTGGTGGCGCGGTGTTTGAGAGTCCGCCTGCTGATGCAGGGGACACGGGTTCGTGCCCCGGTCCAGAAGGATCCCACGTGCCGCAGAGCGGCTGGGCCTGTGAGCCATGGCCTCTGAGCCTGCGCGTCCGGAGCCTGTGCTCCGCAACGGGAGAGGCCACAGCAAGTAAGAGGCCCGCGTACAGCAAAAAAAAAAAAAACCAGAAAACTAGGTCTGGTTTTAATTGTAAAAGCATACCATGCTCATGAAAAAAATGCAAATAGCACAGGTTATGAAATGAAAAGTTCTACTTACATATCTTTTCAGAAATTTACTATTCATAATAAAGTAGCTTGCATATATATATACCATACATAATAGAATAGCTTTTAAAAGTACAAATTGGTTCATTTACAACAGCATCAAAAAGAATAAAATACTTAAGCTATAAAATGTTGCTGAAAGAAATTAAAGATACCAATAAACGGAAAAACATCTCATGTTCATGCACTGGAAAGCCTAATATTATTAAAGGTGTCAATACTATACAAAGTGATCAGATTCAATGTAATCCCAACGACGGGCTTCCCTGGTGGCGCAGTGGTTGGGAGCCCGCCTGCCGATGCAGGGGACACGGGTTCGTGCCCTGGTCCGGGAGGATCCCACATGCTGTGGAGCGGCTGGGCCCGGAGCTTGTTCTCCGCAGCGGGAGAGGCCACAGCACTGGGAGGCACGCGTACCGCAAAAAAAAAAAAAAAAAAAAAAAAAAAAATCCCAACGACATTTTTTTGTGGAAATAGAAAAATCTATCCTAAAATCCATATGAACACAGTTCTCCCAGTTGTGCTGGTATTCACTGTGGTCATGCAGTTACCTTGGCAACGTGTACATTGCTTTTTTGGCTTTTAATGTATAGTCAGTACTATAAATTTTCTGTTTTGAGTTTTGTAACTTTGTAGCATTTTAGATAATGTCGTGTTTGTACTTTGTTGTGTAGAGTAAAAGGATTGTGTTGAATAAACCTAGGATTAGAGTGAAAAAAAAATTCATATGAAATCTCGAGGGACTGCGAATAGCCAAAATACTCTTGAAAAAGAACAAAGCTGGAGGTCTCAATTTACCAATTTCAAAACTTATTCAAAGCCATAATAATGAAAACAGTACGGGACTGATATAAAGACAGATACATAGACCACTGGGATAGAATAGACAGTCCAGAAATAAATCCCTTACGTATATGGTCAAATGATTTTTCAATAAGGGTACCAAGACCATTCAATGAAAAAAGGACAGTGCAGGGAAAACTGCAAAAGGATGAAGTCAGACCCTTAACATACATCACATACAAAAATTATCTCAAAATGGATCAAAGACATAAATGTAAGACCAAAAGTATAAAACTTTCAGAAGAAAACATAGGGGAAAAGCTTCATGATATTATATTTTGTAATGATTCCTTGAATGTAACACCAAAAGCACAGGCAACAAAAATAAAATAGATATGGAGAAATTAGAACCTTGTACACCGTTGGTGGGAATGCAAAATGGTATAGCTGCTATGGAAAACAGTATGGTGGTTCTGCAAAAAAAATTAAACATAGAACTGCCATGTAATCCAGCAATTCCACTTCTGGGTATATATCCAAAAGAACTGAAAGTGGGGTCCTGAAGTGACATTTGTACGCTCATGTTCATGGCAGCATTATTCACAATAGCCAAGAGGCAGAATCAACCAAATGTCCATCAAAGGATGAATGGATAAATAAGATAGGATATATACATACAATGGAGTGTTATTCAGCCTTTGAAAGGAAGGAAATTCTGATACCTGCTACAACATGAGTGAACCTTAAGGACATTATGCTAAATCAGTCACAAAAGGACAAAACTGTATGATTTCACTTATATGAGGTATCTAGAATAGTCAGAAAGTAGACCGATGGTTGCTAGGGGCTGGAGGGAGGGAGATACGGGGAGTTGCTGTTTAATAAGTATACTTTCAGTTCTGCAAGACGAAAAGGTTCTGGCGATTAATCCCACAACAATGTGAATGTACTTAACACTACTGAGCAGTTCACTTAAAAATGGTTTTAAAAAAAAGGTTAAGACAGTAAATTTTGCATGTATTTTATCAAAATTAAAAAACATTTTAAGTGCAAGTTGGGTTATACAAAATTGTTATTTTTTTCCCTTTATATCATATATTTTTCTGTATCATCAAATGCATTTTTTTCCTTCTTCTTCTTTTTCACCATTACCAAGCTCACTGCAACAACTCATTCTTGGACCTATAAATCGTTCCACAATTGTATGAATATAAGCCATTGCCTAAAATTTAGTCAAAATTCTAAAGACTCTACATAGAAAAAGGAATATCAGGAAGGTAACACACAGTTACAAAATCCAATTTAAGTTGTTGTCATTAATACTATCAAGGACCATAAAAGTCTCATAACTTCTGATTCAGTGATTGCATTTTAAGGAAAATAATCAAAAGAAGGAAAAGGCTAGACATTCAATATTATCCATAATACTGAAAAAATGAAAATTAATAGAGGCACTATAAGGAAATCAATCAACACCTTATAGCTATAAAACTGTAATTAGGAAGACTATGTAGGTATATTTAAAATGTTTATTATGTTTACAGTAAAAAAAAAAAAAAACCCACACATGTACAACTTAACATTTTAACTAAGCTGTAAGCAAGTGGCTCATGGGCCTAATGCATCCCAGAGACATGTTCTGGTTGGCCTGAATTAAATTAGAATTTGAATATCTTTAGGCACAGCAAAAATTTCCTAATTCACTGCAGTCCACATCACTCTATAATATTTTACAACCAATGCTTCACCTATTCAGACACCTGTATTCTTGGCCCCTGAATACGGATAAGAACTGGGAAGGACTTTAAAAAGATACAGACAGATTTCCTGAAGGGTAGTGGGCTGTTCAACACACTGTTCTTTTGGAAGAACATCAGGATATGTATAATACAATAAAACTGAGGCACACATGTACAGCATGGTGATACTTTCCCCCAGATTGGTTTCCAATGCCAATTTGTGCAATTCAAGGCTAAACAGACACAAAACTTTGAATTTACAAAGACACACACAAAAATACTCCTGGGTATATCTATAACTAAGTTGGTATAAAAAACAAAGATATTTTTTCTGCATACCCCCGCTGCTGATCATCACTCACCTAGTGACTTGTTTGTGGAAATCTGTAAGTTGTTTGTGTGTCACTGTGACAGCTCCCACGGTTGTCTCCTTTGGCAAACCTTTCAAGGAATTCTCTAACCATCGACAAAAAGTCTGTACAAAGAATAGGAAGAAGCGTTTTAAAAGAAGGAGGGCTTACTCAACTGAGATCCTACAGGTGATAACCAAAACCCACAGGTTTTTTCCTTAGTAGCATTAGCTCCCCAAACTTGGAAGCAAGTAAAGGACTTAACAGAAGTACTATTTCTGGCCTTCCAACCCACTGGGGGTTGGAACAGCCTACAAAGGCATGCCTAGACTCCCTTCAAGGGGGCAGCCGGCATCATTTCAGACAGAGCCTTTCAACCTTGGAAATGAAGTCGCTTCTGGATAAAGCTATTGTTCTGTTTCTGTCATTAAACTTATGTAGTATTTTAAAAATTAAACAGCCGCCAGAAAACTGTTGAGCTTAGAGATCAAAGGCAATCCAAAGCAAAAGTTCAGGTACCAGAAAGAGCAGGGACAAAAAGCATAGTATTTTAAAAAGTGCATACACGTAATATGAATCCAGAATCTTAAGGATTTTAAGGTCACTTCTCTCAGTAGGGGTCATAGCCAGTCAGTTCCTTTGTGATACCTGCCTGTTCTGTGGGTTAGAAAATTCTTTTTTTTTGCTCACTCTTATTGCTCTTTTCTTCTTTTTCTTTTTTTTTGGCCACACGGCATGCAGGATCTTAGTTCCCTGACTAGGGATGGAACCCATGCCCCTTGCAATGGAAGTGTGGATGGAGTCTTAACCACTGGACCACCAGGGAAGTCCCTCTTGTTGCTCTTTAAAACAATTTACTTACATCTGAGCATAGTCTCTTTATATCTTTCATGTGTACAAAAACTGAAGAGGAAGGGGAGTGGGAGCAAACTTAAAAATCAAAATTCTAAAGACTTCCTCTGGGTTCTTATTTTCATTTGAATTGTTATTCTTTGAAAAAGCTCTAATTTTTCTTCATGCCTTTCTTAATTAGGATGTATGCCTTGGTCACAGTTTTCAGTTGTAAAATAACTTTTTTATACCTAAATTTTTTACATTATGTGTTTTCCCATTGTTAATTTATGAACACAATAGACCAGAGCAAAAGTAAATATTCCACTATAAATGCTTAAAAAGTACTGCATAATTCTCCAAGTATTGCCCCTTCTGAGTAGAAGACAACATTCTACTCCGACAAAAACAAGCAGAGGCAAACAGCATGAATGAACCCTTAACTGACAAAGCTTTGGCATCCAAAACGATCCATGAGTTAACTATAAGTATCCCCCAAAACAAAAACAGTAAGAAACTAAACTATATACTGTCAACTAATATTTGACAAAGGAGATGAGAATACCCAGTGTAGAAATGACAGCCTTTTCAATAAATAGTGCTGGGATAATTGCATACTCACATGTAGAAGAAAGAAACTGGACTCATGCCTTTCACCACTCACAGAAAGTAACTCAAAATGGATTAAAGACTAAATGTAAGACCTGAAACCATGAAACTCCCAGAAGAATACAAAGGCCTAAAGCATTCTGACATGGGTCTTGATAACGATTTTTTGGCCGTGACACCTAAAGCACAACCAGCAAAATAAAAATAAACAAGTGAAACTACATCAATCTAAAAGCTTCTGCACAGCAGAAGAAACCATCAACAAAGTAAAAAGACAACCTAAGGAATGGGAAAAAATATTTGCAAACCATATACCTGATAAGAGGTTAGTATCTAAAATACATAAAGAACCCATACCAGTCTAGCAAAAAGCCAAATAACTCAATTAAAAAATGGGCAAAGGACCTCAATAAACGTTTCTCTAAAGAAGAAATACGAAAGGCCAACAGGTACCTGAAAAAAACGCAAATTAAAACTATAAAGAGATATCATCTTAACACCTGTTAGCATGGTCATGATCAAAAAGATAAGAGATAACAAGTGCTGGCATGGGTATGGAGAAAAGGGAACCCTTGTACACTGTTGGTGGGATTGTAAATTGATACAGCCACTATGGAAAACAGTTTGGAGGATCCTCAAAAAATTAAATATATATACCATATGATCCAGCAATTCTACTTCTGGGATATATCCAAGGGAAACAAAAACACTAACTCGAAAAGATATCTACACCCCACGTTCACAGGAGCATTATTTATAGTAGCCAAGACATGGAAACAACCTAACTGTCCATGGATGGATGAATGGATAAAGAAGTTGCAGTATGTGGTACACACAATGGATATTATTATTCAACCATAAAAAACGAAAAAATCCTGGGCTTCCCTGGTGGCGCAGTGGTTAAGAATCCTCCTGCCAATACAGGGGACACTGGTTTGAGCCCTGATGTGGGAAGATCCCACATGCCACAGAGCAACTAAGCCCATGCACCACAACTACTGAGCCTGTGCTTTAGAGCCTGCAGGCCACAACTACTGAGCCCGCGTGCCACAACTACTGAAGCCTGTGAGCCTAGAGACTGCTCCACAACAAGAGAAGCCACTGCAATGAGAAGCCCGCGCACCACAACAAAGAGTAGCCCCCACTCACCGCAGCTAGAGAAAGCCCGCATGCAGCAATGAAGAGCCAACGCAGCCAAATAAATAAATAAATAATAAATTAAAAAAAAAACAAAAACGAGGAAATCCTACCATTTCTGACAAAATGGATGACCTTAAAGGCATTATGGTAAGCAAAATAAGTTAGAGAAAGACAAACACTGTATGATCTCACTTATATGTGGAATCTAGAAAAACAGAACAAAACTCATAGAAAAAGAAATCAGACTTGTGGTTACCAGAGGCAAAAAGTGGGGGGAGAGAAACTGGAGGCAGTGGTCAAAAGGTCAAACTTCCAGTTATAAGATAAATAAGAACTAGTTAAGTAAGTAAATCCTATGAGTTTTCAACAGGAGAAATTTTTTTTCCTTTTTTCCTTCTTTTCTTTTTATTGTGTCCATAGGAGAAGATGTTAGCTGAACCTACTGTGGTAACCATTTCACAATATATGTAAATCAAACCATTATGCTATATGCCTTAAACTTACACACTGATATAGATCAATTATTTCTCAAAATATTCAAATCAAGAGACAAAGCTGGTACGCCATCTTCTACTGAAGAATCTGTGTTGAACTTTGAAAATGTATGATTGAGAATGTGCTCAAGAATGTTAATTTTCTTCAGACTTATATCCTTAGTTACGAGTTCAATCAGTTTACAGCGTACAGACAACCTAAATTTATGTAAGAGTTCCTTTACAAAAACTCAGTTTTAAGTTGGTGTTTATAGAAAACCACTATTTAAAAAAATTTTTTTATTTTATATCAATCCGAGTATAGTTGATTAACAATGTTGTGTTAGTTTCAGGTGTACAGCAAAGTGATTCAGTTATACATATACATGTATCTATTCTTTTTCAAATTCTTTTCCAATTTAGGTTATTACAGAATATTGAGTAGAGTTCCCTGTGCTACACAGGAGGTCCTTGTTGGTTATCTATTTTAACAATCACTTTAAAATAATTTAGGAATTCAGTGGGTACACAGTAAATTTAAGAGCACAGGGCCACTTGGTTTCTGTTCCTGCCCCAAATTGCTGCTCTCATTTTCTTCTTTAGCCCTTACCTGTATGCTTAGAAATCCAAAATTTTTTGTAAGGTTAAATGTACATAATAAGTTTTTTGTTACCTGGAAACCAAGTATATTTATTTAAAAGTAAGAGTATGGAAATTTTATTTCTCTTATCAATAATGTTTGGAATAAACTTGTTGGTCCCCGGGGTTCACAGAATACTTTTTAGAAAAACAAAAACTACTACTGTATTAGATTGAAATGGAACAGGTGTCGTGAACAGCCAGCAAGGGAACTACAGGTACTATTCATTCCTGAAGCACTTGAGCTAATGGAAGAACTGCAGAGCTATTTGATGAAACCAAAGCCACACAGGAGCGTCACAGAGTTTGATGAGTAAGAATTAAGGTTCATGGAGGGGACTTCCCTGGTGGTGCTATGGTTAAGACTCCGCACTCCCAATGCAGGGGGCCCAGGTTCCATCCCTGGTCAGGGAACTAGATCCCACATGCATACCGCAACCAAGAGTTTGCATGCTGCAACTAAGGAGCCCGTCTGCCACAACTAAGACCCGGAGAAACCAAATAAATAATTAAAAAAAAAAAAAAAGTTAAGGGGCTGTTTCTGAAGTAGAAACCTAGAGAAAATGTTAGAAATCCATTACACATCTACCATCTACCCTACATGTGATTGTGTTTCATTTGAGTGAGCTAACGATAAAGTAATGCATATGCCTAAGACAATTTACACTAATCATTGAATTTTGGAGATGAACACACAAATCCAAGACTAGGCAGAACTTTTGGCTCAGTAACATTAGGGTCTGAGAGTGAAAGTGTACTCTTCTTTTGTGAAACTGCTGAAATTGAGGCTAAGAACTGCAATCAGTGATATAAAATAGGAGATAACATTAAGATGTACATGGACTTAAAAGTTATAAGATACTTATGTATCTGGATTTCTGTGGTTCAATCAAGTCAGCTCACGTTAGGTCCAACTGTGTACTTTCCTGAACTGCTTTTATATTAATATTACAAATTATAAACCTCATAAAAAAAAATAATTTACAGGCTATACACTGTATGTTACCATTATGCTCAAAACTTTCATGCAGTACACACAACCTGATTTATAATCATGTGGCCCAGCACTAAAATTAGTTGGACATTACTGGATAGCCTAAAAAAAACTTGCATGCTCAGGTGACAAAGAACCTGGTTCAAGAACTGAAACAGGATATAAATAAATCCAAAGGGGAAACAAATCCAGCTATAGATTGTAGGCTAGTTTTATATGCATATGCCTCCAAATGCTCTGGCTAGATTTATTACCAAGGAACCATATAGTGCTATTTAAGGAACCTGAAATGAATTAACACTTCTTTTTTTTTTTTTTTTGCGGTACGTGGGCCTCTCATTGTTGTGGCCTCTCCCATTGCGGAGCACAGGCTCCGGACGTGCAGGCTCAGCGGCCATGGCTCACGGGCCCAGCCGCTCCATGGCATGTGGGATCTTCCCAGACCAGGGCACGAACGCGTGTTCCCTGCATTGGCAGGCGGACTCTTAACCAAACCACTGCGCCACCAGGGAAGCCCGAATTAACACTTCTTGAATAACCTGTAATATGGGCATCTCTCACAAGTGAACAAATTTCCCACTGGCCAGCCACATAGCTGAATTCAATGCTTAGTATTCACTTTTGGTAATAAATAAACCCTATGACAGTGACACAAACACATTTTCAAGAACCCTTCTATAGACCCCTTCATTTAACAATTAAACTTAGCAATATACCTAAATCAGGTTCCACGAACATACAACAGGACTGGTTTCAAAGTTATAGTCAGCCTCTCAAGGAACTGTTTAGGACTTGTTAGGGTTAGGGACTAACCCTAACCCTAACCCTTTAAAAAGATTATGAAAACAATCTTACCGGTCTGTCAACCTGCATGATCTCCCAGAGCACTTCGGCCACATCTGGTAGGGTGTATGGGGGGAGACAGAAGCAGCACGTGTGAAGCAGCTGGCTTACAAGTTGCTGTCCAAGCTGGTTCATCACCTGTCCAATCAGTTCTTTCCGTAATTCAAAGTCTTCTTCATGCTGTAAGAAAACAGGAACAGGAAAATTCTAATTTCAACTTTCCAAAGAGCAAGTACTCTTTCCCCTTTAGTCTAGTAATCTCTCTTTCCCGGCGAAGAAAGTATATATAACAGCTGGATTCACAAGGTCCACTAAATGTTCTGTCACCAGGAAGAAAATATTAAGAGTTTAGTTTCAAGGAAATGGGCATGGGCTTCAGCTGAGATTAACCTTAACCCTTAGGTTTTTTTAAGTTTTTTTTTTTTTAATAAATTTATTTATTTTATTTTTGGCTGCATTGGGTCTTCATTGCTGCATGCGGGCTTTCTCTAGTTGCACAGCGACCGGGGGCTTCTCTTTGTTGTGGTGTGCGGGCTTCTCATTGCGGTGGCTTCTCTTGTTGTGGAGCACGGGCTCTAGGCGCGCAAGCCTCAGTAGTTGTGGCACTCGGGCTCTAGAGCGAAGCCTCAGTAGTTGTGGCGCACGAGCTTACTTGCTCCGCGGCATGTGGGATCTTCCCGGACCAGGGCTCGAACCCGTGTCCCCTGCATTGGCAGGCGGATTCTTAACCACTGCGCCACCAGGAAAGCCCAACCCTTAGGTTTTTCATGAATAGAACACAGAAGAGAAACAATGGTTAGAGATTAAGGGTAGCAATTTTCTTAACCTTTTTTTTTCTGTTAAAAAATAAAGTATCTGTATTTCCTTTTTTAAAAAGCGACTGAAAAAAAGAAGACTTCTGTCAGATATCTAATCTCTATCAAAAAAAATCTTACTTATTTTCTTCCTTCTTAGTCTTTGAATACACATATTTCTAATATGTTGAAAAAAAAAAAAACTTTTGCAGTGCCTTTCACTTCTAGTTATTTTCTTCTTTTCCCTCTCTCTTTTTACTGTCAAAATTCTTCAGTAATTAGCCTAGTCACATACTTAATTCTTCACTGATCTCCCTTACCTTCAATTCTACTCCACATCTAGTCAAACCTACCTTTGAACATTTTGTGAACCACTTTACTACTCCAGCCAAAAAGGTCTCTTAAGTGTCTACTAGTATACTTAGTACTATCCTGACTTTCTCTGATTATGATTTATACCCCAGTTAGATTTTCCTCCCCTCTCCAATCCATCCAAATGGCTCCACTGAGGTCCTTCCTCTTCCAGAAAGTTATCCCAACCTACTTCTTTCCAAAGAGTTTTCCCTCCTCTGATCTCATAGCAATCATGACTTTTATCACTTATCTGACAATCAAATACTGCCTTGTTGCTGTTGTTTAATTCTTTATAACTGTATCTGCTTCTCTCTTCAATTAGACACCAAATGGCTTGGAAGCAGAGATAATTTCAGACTACTTGATACAGCTTACAACACTTAGTACAGGCTGTCTTAAAACTATTAGTTGATATTTTGGTTACTGAATGATCCACTATGGAATATTCCTACCAACACAGATCAAATAAGGAGATGCTGGTTTTCCCCTAAGGAATGAGAAAGAGATATGAGAAAACAATTGAGCTACAAAGTAGAAAGACTACATTGTTCATACTTACATCATTGGCTACCCCTGTGTGGATGAGGTCTCGTAGGAACCTCATGACACTACAGTTGGCATCCCGGTGGTCCAGGGTAGTAGAGGCAATGGCCCATTGTAAGATAGGGATGACAACCTGGCTCCTCAGCAAGGTAACAGGGCTACGCTGAATAAACCTGGTGTGGAAAGACAATCTAAATATAAATGACAGGATTAGGCTATAAAAGCAGCCGGTGTAAAAAGCAAAACTATGGAGACAGGAAAAAGATCAGTGATTGTTAGGGATTGAGGGAGTGGAGGGTAAGAGGATGAATAGGTGAAGCACACAGGAGTTTCAGGGTCGTAAAACTATTCTGTATGATACTATAATGGTGGATATATGTCATTATGTCATTACACATTTGTCCAAACCCATAGAAAGAACACCACCAAGACAGAACCCTAATGTAAACTATGGACTTTAACAATGACATGTCAATGGAGGTTCATCAATTCTAACAAATGGATCACTCTGGTGGGGGATGTTGATAGTAAGGGAGGCTGTGGGGAAGGAGGGGGGAAGCTAGGGGTATATGGGAACTCTATACTTCCCACTCAGTTTTCTCAGATCCTCTAATGTTTACAGAGAATCTCCAAGAAAAAGATAAAACATTGTTCCAAATTTATTTTACCAGGCAACCATTTGTGCAAAGAGCATCTCTAGAGATTGATTTTTTCAAGGAACACACTGGGAAAACAGGCTGACAACCCACCAAACAATTCTCTCATACCAACACACATACACACACACACAAAAAAGAAGGGTTTTCTGACTTGTCCAAAAATTAACAAAAAAACCAGTGTTCATTACTAACTGATCTGGTTCAAATTCCTGAGCTAAGGACTAAGAATGAATACAAATGTCAGTGTTACTAGTAAAAGGAATTTAAGCAACAAGTGGGGTGGCTGGCTAGGGGTAGAGGTAGGAAGTACATACCAGGTAACTTCTAAGGCACCTTAAAACCCTAAGGATTTTTTATTCTGAGATATGATTATATCTAAAGGATGCTAAGCTTCTCAAGGAAAAAGTTTAAGTAAAGCATGACATCATAGTACCATAAAATGTTAAAACTACATGGGATTCTACAGACTGTCTAGTCAAATATTCTTGCAAAGCTCATTTTTATTGCCTTGGGCATGTTCCCTCCTTCATGCAAGGAAATCAGTTATTTTCCCCTGTTCTCATCCAACTCTTCTTCATTTATGGGAATATTCTGGTTCACGATTTAACTTTGGGTTATGAACCATTAATCTACCTACTCCTCTTACCTCATTTTACAGAGAAGGAAACAGTTAACTGTTAGGTGACAAGATCAAGCAGTGATGAGGATGAGCAATAAAAAAAAAGGGTCGCTCTTCAGAAGGACTGACCTGGTGGCTAGCCTGAATAGGTCGTCCACAGTGTCAGGGTGATTCTGGAGCCCATTCTGCTGTTCTAAGAGCTGAAAGGTGGGCATGCACAGTGCCTAGAAAAGAAGTTAATTTAAAACAAATGCTTATAAATTAATGCCATGGGATTCAGACTTGCTAAATATCATAACATATACAAAGAGAACAAAGAGGGGAAGCACAGATAAGTAAGAAAAGAAAAAGACTTTGATGAGAGATCAACAAAGGGAAGATATAAATCTTTCTCAGTTGACAAAAACAGTCTTCACATATGAAGTCCACATTTCAGAAAGGGTTGAGGGTACAGATTTCTGTTGATGAAACTGGGTAGATGTCACCTCAAATTTTTAGAAGTTTCTGAAACTGAAGACTGTGCTTATGTACTAGATATGATCTGGTCCACTAAGGGAGTAGTTGATGTTTTAATAATAATAACTATGAAATGTCAATTTTAAAGGGAAAGACATCTTGGGAAAAGGAGCATTATGATTTAACTCCCTAATATATTTCCCCGCCCTGTGAACAGGAGAGGGTAAAAGCAGTATATCAGGAGACTTTTCCAATGCCTGCTATTTACCCTAAGACCATCCCTCCTAAGTAAACTAGTTCACTGGCTGTTCCAGGCAAGAAATTAAAAACAGAAACATGCTCGAGCTTAGAGATCCTTTATTTTAAATCTACTTGCCCACCTTCCCACCCTCCAAAAAAATCCTACCTCTGGATAGCATAAATCAGACAGTAATAACTGTAATGACCAGTACATTTGTGTGGTCAGTCTCTCTCTCATTCTCCCAAGCAGGCCTGTCCAGAGAACAACTAGGAAGTTCTACCTCCCTATTATTAGGACAACATCATGCCTGGGAAGGAAATATGAAGAAGCAACAGAATTAAAGACATGGTGAAGAACACACTGCTAGGCCTTTAGACCCTCCAAGAAAACATACCTGGAGCATGTCTAGTAGTCCCTGCCGACAGCCCTCTTCCATGCCATACTCATCCACAAGGATACTACCAAGGTACAGGAAACAGGAATGCTGATGTACATGGTAAACATTCACCATCTGCCAAGGGAAAATCCAATTAGTTCAATTCTTTACCCCTCAAAAAGTATCAGCTTAGGACTTCCCTGGCGGCACAGTGGTTAAGAATCCACGTGCCAGTGCAGGGGGCACGGGTTCGAGCCCTGGTCTGGGAAGATCCCACATACTGCGGAGCAACTAAGACCGTGCGCCACAATGACTGAGCCTGTGCTCTGGAGCCCGCGAGCTACAACTACTGAAGCCCGCGTGCCTAGAGCCTGTGCTCCACAACAAGAGAAGCCACTGCAATGAGAAGCCTGCGCACTGCAATGAAGAGTGGCCCCCGCTCGCCACAAGTAGAGAAAGCCCACGTGCAGCAATGAAGGCCCAACGTAGCCAAAAATAAATATTAATTAATTAATTATTTTTAAAAAGTATCAGCTTAGGTAGCTGTCTGGAGGAAGAAATTCTGAGATAGCCTGGTCTCTTCTCTTTAAGACAACGTAGTAAAGCTTGTTGGCAACATTTTCTAAAACACAGGGCTCAATTCCTCAATTATTTTCAAGTACTCTATTTAGAATTCTTTCAAGACTTTGACCTTTTTTTATCTTTCCAAAACAATGTTGTAGGAGAGTTGTATAATATTTACTTCAAGCTGGAACCATTAAGGAGTTATTATCCAAGGCTTGTGTAATATTTACAAAACCCTAACAATATACCTTAATTTTCCAACCTACAAGTTGCTCTTATTTGCATCAAAGATAATTCTTTTTTTAAAAAACAACCACAGCAGGAACAAAATATCCAATGCCCCTCATATGAGAGGAGACTCTGAAAGCATTGTTGTTGTTGTTTTTTTTGGTGGTACGCGGGCCTCTCACTGTTGTGGCCTCTCCCGCTGTGGAGCACAGGCTCCGGACGCGCAGGCTCAGCGGCCGTGGCTCACGGGCCCAGCCACTCCGCAGCATGTGGGATCTTCCCGGACTGGGGCACAAACTCGTGTCCCCTGCATCGGTAGGCAGACTTTCAACCACTGCGCCACCAGGGAAGCCCTGAAAGCATTGTTTAAATTGGCTTCTAAACCCCTCTATCTAATCATTTGAGTAAAAACAGCATTTCCAATCAAGATATCTGAATCTCTACAGAATAAAAATTTTAATACAATATAAATATTTAAATTAAATTATTTGTTTAGGATTTTTACCCTACTATCCTCCAAAAATTAAGAGGCCACCCGTACATTCATCTATTTAAAATGCCATCACATGAGAATTCCCTGGCAGTCCAGTGGTTAGGACTTTCACTGCCATGGGTCCAGGGTTCAATCCCCAGTCGGGAAACTAAGATCCCACAAGCTGCATGGTACAGCAAAAGAGGGAAAAAAAAGCCCATGCAACATGTATGTATGCATCTTATTATATAAATTCAATTCTTTGAGCTTGGTGGGAGCAGAAGGGCAGAGTAACTGGCACTTATCAGCATATACCATGAAAAGAACACGAGATGGGAGCTATGAATCTGTTCAGTGTTGTATACTCAAAACTATATGCTGTACTTAACGAACGATATAAGTTACGGGTTGGCAAACTTTTTCTTAAAGGGCCAGATGGTAAAAGTTTTAGGCTCTGCCGGACTTACAATCTTTTGACTATTTAACTTTTCCCTGTAGCACAAAAATGGCCAATAAGCAATAATTAGATGAATAAGCATGACTATCTCTCAGTAAAACTTTATTTACAAAAACACGTGGCAGGCCCACTGGCTGTAGTTTACTGACCTCGAATTTATGGGATTTTTGTCACATAAGATGCTACCCTATGCTACTGGAATAAAAGAATAACATAAAAGTCATGAAGGTATCCTCCAATAGCAAAGGGGAGTTAAATCACATTGTATTGGGCCCAGAACGTATTGCACTGAAGGGGACACTTGACCAGAGGTGGACACAGCCTAAATGCAAACATATACTGTTGTACTCAGGGTACAGTAAATGCAGAAAATCACTAAAAATTAAAATTCTGTTAAAATATTTACCTGTACAAACTTTAATCAAATCTACAATTTAAGGAGGCATGGTCATGTAAGTGCCAACTGACACTGCAACAGCATGATCCTGGCTCTGGGTAAGAGCTTCCTTAAGAGTGAGGCAGAACTTGAGGGGGCACTCACTGTCAGAGTCAGCCTGATAGATACCCTGCCCAGGTGGAGAAGGGTCACTTCAGGTTGGCTGGGTGGGGTCTAGCCTGAAGCCCTGTGGTAGTTCTCCTCACAGCATGAGTGCAAAATCTGAGAAGGTACTTGCTCAGAGTCACACTCTGCCTCACCTCCGTCAATTTTGTGCCCATGGCACCTCACTTGCCTAAATCTAGTTCCGGCCCTACTGTAAGGTTAACACCAACATAAATTACTTAGTGAATTAAGTCACTAGTCATAAGTGTCTCATGCAGAATATTCTAGACATGAATATGATCTCAGAGAGCCATGTACAGTGAGGCACACCATTATAATTACATACCAATCTTGGTGATTGAAAGAGTCAAATTTATTTCTTGACAAATGAGAGACTTATGTAAATAACTAACTACGGTGAAGAAAGAAGAACATCTCTTTGGGTCAGAAATAGCAAAGTTTGACTTGCCACATTTTTAAAAAGGAAATTAATATAAAATGCTTAACATGGGTATATAAGAGCTGAGCATTAAAGTCATTCCCATTTCTGAATTCCACACTGAAATGTGCTGCTATTTAGACTATCACTATACAGAACAGATTACAGGCTATTTGCCTAATAAATAACATACCACAGGCACTACTTATCTCTTTCAAATATATTTTAGTTTGTATTTAAGAAATACAAAAATGTTTCATTTCATCAGCAGAGTTTTTGTTCTAAAAGGCTCCTATTTCAAAATTCTGTATACTGTACATTTTCCCTCTTGTAGAGAACTCACCTGTGTGACTAGTGGCTGCAGCAGGGCTGCAGATCCTTTGCCTACACAGCGAACAGCAAAACGGAGGCATCTGCAACAACGTTCTACAATCCGATTATCAGCCCGGTGCTTATTTAGAGTCTCAGATAAAACTGGCCATATCTGAGTCAAAAGTGAAAAGAGCACAGAAAGAAAATGAACAACTAAGTGCTGAAAACAATGCTCCCAAGTTGGTAACAACTTATTTGGCTTTTAAATAATTTGGAAAAATCTTTCTTTATAGGAACACACATGGCCTGATTCTGGTCAGTGGGTGTGTGTATATGTGCTGAGGTTCAATACACTACCCATCACTGAAACAACCACTTCTTAACGGAAGCACAATGACTCTTTACAACACAAGAGGAGCATGTCTAACTTTACGAAAAGACAAAGATACATATTTTCCTAAATTCTGGACTTCCTGATTTAGGATGGGAAGAAGCAGAATGAATTATAGAGGAAGAGATATTTAAAGACAGTTCCAAGAAGTTGGAAGACCTTGAACAAAAGGACTAGAGCTAAGGAAATGGCAAGATTTGATACCACTGAACACTTAAGGATATTTGGTGTTTCCCCCCTGAAGTCTGAAAAGCACTTCTCAAAACATGCCCTCTGATCCTCACATTACCCTCATTTTTTAAAAAAGTCCAAAGGAAGTACGTTATCAAAGAGGAAACTAACTATGATGGTTAACTGGCTTTGTCAAAAACATTTTGCCGGTAATGATCATGCCTCCCAGCAACAATAAGATTCACACAGCTAATCTCTCCCTACTTTGGCCTTTCAGTGCATTTCCCCACAGCCTGTTTTCTTACCAAATCTAAAAATCAAAAATATTTATTTGGATGGTTCTGTTCCTCTTTTCATTGATATTTAAAGCATATCAACAAATTGAATCTTCCTGTGAACCTAGAAGACAGTACCTTCTCACTTTAGTTACCCAGAGCCTTATAAGGAAAAAGGAAGATCCATAGGCATACATTAGCACTTACTTCCTGTATGACTTTTTGGCACGGATGAGTCTGCCCATTTTCCACAATGGGATTGGTGTGTCTGGGGAAAGACAATGGCCCAAATTAGCGAAAGAAGAGCAATTTCATCAAGGACCCAGGGCCCTAATCCCTGCTAGTTATACTTAGTATCATTCTCACCAATTAAAGAAAACCAGAGTATTTTTAAGAATCAATACCTTTTCCTCCCACTCTGTTCAAACACAAGCACAGTTTAAATCATCCCATCAATTTTTTCTCACCTTTAAGCCTCTTCTACTGTAACATGTAAATTCAATCCAACTCTGCTACATGGGCTGTGGGTGTGGGGCACTACAACTATCCTTTCCATCTTTTTTCCCTTTATAAACCTGAATATGTAGTTTCTTCCAAACTAATAAATATATTCAGATTGTCTAAATCCACTATGAGAAACCAAGTACTGCTTCATTCCCAGCATTAAAAGGCAAAAGCATTAGGAACCCTGGTCTACCAAAGACGTTTCTCATGGTTCTATAAATCCAATGATACACAACATGGGCCCACCCACAGTACATCCAATCCAACTATTTGTCTAGTTCTAGAATCCACTAATTTGAAGGAAAGCAGGGGGGAAAAAAAAACCCACTACGATTAGCTACCTACCTCTTTAAAGGAACAAAATTCTTTAATTTTAAAAAGCTCAATAGCAACTCAATAAAAATCTAAATTTTAAAAAATCAGGGCATGTCCACCTTTTGCAGATTTTCTTTCATTTATTGTGAAATAGGAGTTATTGTTAATAGGCTCTCAGAATGGTATGCAACAGGGCTCCCCTAATTATATAAGGAAAGCATTATACCAACTCAGGAAAAGATACGTGTAGATAAGAACAAGCTAAAACAACACCTCAGTTTTAATTTCTTCCACATAGGTTTTTATGCAACTATTAATTGATATTCCAGTTATACCTACAGGACTCGCAAATTATATTATGTAACTAAGAAAGGACTACTCTTTGAACACTGTCACTCTAATGCTGTTTTAATCATTAACGCTCCTCTTGACTTCAAAGAAAGTTTAATTTCACCTGGTTATTGAAGAGGCTTCATTATTTTTTTGCACCCATACACTATATAGCAATGACTCTGAAAGTGTAGTCCTTGGAATAAAAAGCAACAGCATCTGGGAACTTATTAGAAATGTAAATTCTTGGGTCCTATCCAAGATCCAATCCATCAGACACTCTGGGAATGGGACCCAGCAATCTGTTGCCTTGGTAATTTAAGTACTACAGGCAACTTTGATGCATGTTAAAGTTTGAGAATCACTGATCTAGAGACCTAGAGAATTAATTACATTTTAAAGGGTCTTTTGACAAAGGTCTACCAAAAATAAATTCTTAGAATTTGCCTTTGCAATTGTAATAGGACTAAATTAGTCTCCTGATAGAGGGAGTTTATAGGAGGTACTCAGAAGTTGGAGGAAAAAACACTTCCTTACTTCAATACATAATGGTCTCATTTGAGCTTTTAACCCAGGGCAGGAACCTGGTATCTCTCTTCTTACCTAAATATCACTGCAAGGCGATCTAAGAACACAGTGGGATCTGAGGATATGCCGTTGCTGGGCTCCTGAGACAACAGCTGAAGAGACAGATATTAACATCCAGTCATTACACATACAAACGTACAGCAAACACTGCAATATATACCCTTGTACATCAACCTCTGTCTCAATCTCTGATTATTTCCTTATAACAGATTCCTGAAAGTTACTCAAAATGGTAAAAACTTTTAAATTCATATTAGCAAATTATTTTCCTCCATCTTACTGCATCCTGGCCTGGAATGCATATTAACTTTTACTATATGATCATTGTGGAGTAGAAAACAGTATCATTTAATTTTTTCCCATTTACTTTTACAATGATTAGGATATTATAGACATTATACATTATAATATAGATTATATGTATTATACTATATAATATATATTTATATTATACTTTTATAATATAAAGCTTCAAAATTATTATAGCTTTATAATATATTTTAAGAGGTAAGGCAAGTTGCTACCTCTTACTCTTCTTTCCTAAAATTTCTTAGATACTTCTACCAGCATATTATTAGAGATAAACTTTAGAGTCACTTCGTCAAGTTCTCCTAAAAATCCCACTGGTATGTTCATTGCTAAGGTACCATAAAAGTAATTTGAGAAGAGCTGACGTTTTTACAACACTCTTCAAGGAAACATGGTAGGTTATGGTTTTGGTTGTTAACTTGAATGGTGTTTTTCCCACTGTCATCTTGTAAATGGTATTTCTGATACAGTGAAAATCTACTGATTTTGGAATACTTATTTCATATATATAGCTACTTTGATAAACTTATAAATTTTAATAACTTCTCAGTTCATTCTCTTGGCTTTTCTGGTTAGATAAAAGATCACCTGCAAATAAAAAATTCTGTCTTTTCCTTTCTAACATGTAAACATATTATATTTCTTTCACCCCTTACTTAACTGGACTCACCTTTTTCAATGCCATAACCTGAACAGAACATAGTTCACTAAGACATTCAGTAATCTTATCCAAAGGTAATCTGGCTAGGACAAGCGCTGTCCCTGAAAGACAAAAGATGATACAAATGAAGAAAATAAAAGCTGAACTGAGGTAATTCATTGGTCTACATCATATGGCTAACAGAAAAGGCTGACTGGTTCCATTCTTTCAAAAAGATCAGCACTGTTTTTAAATTATAATAGTTTGTTATTTATGGTTGGGTTTTTCTTTATTTGGCTTAGAAGACCATACTGACTTTCACATTGACATTTACAACTGAAGTTAATATTAAACTATTTCTCCTCAGCAGCCTATTGGTTTAAAGATGTTTAAATACATAGATAGCCCCACTTCCAATTCTTCAAAGATTTAAATGAGTGCTTTGAACAGAAAAGTAATAGTTAAGTTTGCCTTTCTTTCATTTTTAAATAGTTCCAAAAATCTCCCCTCTGCCCTTTTCCCCGAAATAAACAGTAATAAATCCATACACCTTCACATTTGAATAAAAAACTGAATGATTTTTCTTGACAGTCTATAAACCATGGACAAATTAGATTTTTTATTTAAAACTGGGGGAAAAAATCTAACAAATACAATTTTCTCCTTTTAATTCATCCCTGTAGAAAAGAATGTTACTAAAAAGTTTTCTATATCTATAAGATACCACTGATATAACTGGGATGCCACATTCTAAGTTAGACGTCACATTAGCATCAAGGTTAAATTTCACTAGAAAATGACAAGATGGCAGCGATACCCACTGGCAGTAGTTAAGAAAAATCTGACCTGATTTAATGCCAGAAAATGTGGCAAAAGAAGATTGAAACGAAAAGAAAACCTGTCCTGAAAATGCACAGTTACACTGGCTGGTAGGGAACCTGATCATAGAAGTGAGAAAGAACAGTTAGTTGACATTTAACAGGCATCCAATCTGGACAAGGCTGTCTGCCACTCACAGAGACTTAAAAGATGCTGCACAGGCTGTATTACCCAATCTTTTATTTGGTATACCCCAATAAGAGATTGCTCAATCTTTTATTTGATATACTAGCTTTAAGGATTTCGCTACCTCACAGGACACCCCAATTTGTTTTCAGAAAGTATGGTTACAAAGCATTTTCTTTCTAGGAACCAGTAAACTGTCAACAATCAATTCCTCATAAAATAAATCTGTTCCCTCTTTTCTAAGATAATCTTTCAAATATTTAAAAATAGCCACTGTGTTAAAGCCTCCTCTAAGTCTTTTCCCCTAGCATAATATCTCTAGTTCTTCCATTACTCTGAGTTTCATCACCACCCTGGCTGTTTGCCTTTTGATCAGTGTAAACTGATCAGTAATGGTTAAAGACCATTAAGCGACCAGAACCCTTGACTTCTAGTTATAGGACTGAGCCAGGCACACTACCTTTAAATTTCCACTTACTTCTATGGTATAGCAATGCTTATTTGGTCTCCGTTTTTATTCTTTCCCCCAACTCAATAAGGAACTATGTTCAGTTCCAATGTGTTGTCTCCACCCAAAATCTAGGTTCGTGCTATAAATACTGTAAGCACTTTGTATTAGTTATATAGCCTTAAAATATTCTAAGAATGCATGTACACATAATCAACACCCTCCCCTCTGAGTGACCTTCCCCATAACTGAGTAAACTGCAACTGAAAAGTGGGATACAACAACTGATATAACCCCTAGAAGTGGCTTAGAGACTGTTCCTTCTTAATATCTTAAGTAAGTACCTTTTAGCAAGCCCACAGCAGCCTCTGGAGACAACATGAAGGAATCAAGGGAACGGGCAATCTCTAGGAGTCCATGAAAGTGCTGAGCCATGTGGTCTCGGCAGACAGAGCAAATGTTATGAATGGCTTTGGCTGCAGCAGAAGCCAGAGGTTTTTCACACAGTCCTTTCATCAAATAGCCCAACACAGGGTCTAAGGAGAAAATCCATACGTAAAGATTACACTATTTGAAACTCAAGGAAAATTTCTATTTGTTAGAACAAAGGTTTTACATTCCCTTTTTAAGCAAAAGAAACATTTTTAAAAAATGAAATGTGGGGCTTCGCTGGTGGCGCAGTGGTTGAGAGTCCGCCTGCCGATGCAGGGGACACAGGTTCGTGCCCTGGTCCGGGAAGATCCCACATGCTGCGGAGTGGCTGGGCCCGTGAGCCATGGCCGCTGAGCCTGTGCGTCCGGAGCCTGTGCTCCGCAACGGGAGAGGCCACAACAGTGAGAGGCCCACGTACCGCACAAAAAACAAACAAACAAACAAAAAAGAAATGTGTTTAAATTCCAATGTTTTTACATATAAAAATGGGGCTGATCTCACGGACAAACGGTGTCAGAGAGAGTCCTATCTATTTATTTTCCATTTCTTTCCTTGTGGAAATCAACTGTTGCTTGTTGCTAGGGCTCCACAGAGCACGGTTTGAAAACCACTGATTCAGTCTGAAACCACTGGTGGATATAACCATCAAGTATTAATAGGGTAATGTAAGAAAGACGATAAAGCTCAGAGAGTACCATTATACTCAGAGATTAGTCACTTTGTTTAAAAAAAAGCAGTCTACATTAATCAGGACAATGACAGTTATCTAAAGCTGACACTTTTATACTTGCTTCTTTATAATTATAAAAGGCCCCCAAACCACACAGATGGATCTTTAGCACTTCTAAAAGAATTAATTCATTATGTTTTACTTTCTGCCAAATGTAAGTGTTCTAAGAAAAGGGATTACAAAGGCGAATTCCTATAAAGCAAATCCTAGTTATCCTTTACCTTGCTTCATAAAAATCAGAATGTTTTTCTATGAAGAAACCCTAAGAAAAATCATACATGGTTAAAGAGCACTTTATGTGTACTACAGAGTAACTGCATACCAAACCTTATAAAAGAAGTAATCTCTGAAAGCCCATTTAAAAGTTACCTCCATTTCTAGTCTAATGACAGAAACAATGCACCAACCCAGCATGAACCTGCTCCCTTCCACACACACACACACAAAAAGGCCTGTTTAGCATGGGAATCAGAACTAGAATCTAAAACCTAGCCCACGCAACTCTAATACTATAGGCTTCAATGATTCTCAAATTAAATATTTGTGTTTTTGACTATTCTAGAGTAAGTATGAACACTCAGCAATTTGTCTTCTAATTGAGGCACAAATTTGAATAAGATACTACAGGTGGTACTGAATATGTCTTAACAAACAGATAAACCCACTTAGTTTCTTTGTGGAAAAAGTGTTCAGAAAAGAAAGCCAAATTTTGAGACAGATAATGGAAGTGAAGAGATTTAAGAATTAGAAAATAGGTATTTTGAAAAAATTTTTAAATGGTATGTTGAACTTGAAAGTGGCTCAGCTATGATGTAATAAGCCTATCTATCTTACATGCTCTATATACAGAAATAAGAAAATAGGAACACACATCTCTTTTTAAGTAAGAGTTTCAGTCAATAAAAAAAGATCATGTGTAAAATAAAATCAAGTCGAAAGGTGGTAATAAAGATAAGTACAGCACAACTTAATGATATTCACGAATTTGAGAATTCTTAAAATTCTCAGAATATATCAGTCTTGAACATCAGGTGGGCTTAATATATATTAACCTAGATAAATTATTTAGTCTCTCTGTATTTCAGTTTCCTCATCTGCAAAATGAGGGGATTAGAAGAAATTATTTCTAAATTTACTTTCCAAGTTATTTTATATGATCTTTAGTTATTTTTTCAAGTCAGTAAAAGCAGCCAGAGGTTATATAACTCAACACTCTTCATTGTAGTTTGTACTTACTTAGTTTTTAAATGGAGCATGTATTTAACACTGAAATAACACCCCCCCCCCCCCCCGCCACTGCCTTTGCTTTAGCCTATTAGCAGCTTCTAGTTTAGAACTACAGGACAGTCTGATTAGCTCAAGCCTATGCCAAAGCCTAACAAAGACAGAAATAGTTATGCTGAAGCACAGTACTAGTAGCAAACTGTTTCCCTACCTAGAGATCTAATCTTTCAAAGGTCCTTTCTCCAAAGTCTGATCAGATTATAAAATGTTGTATCAACTAAGCAATAACGCATATATTTAGTCTCAGTGTCTAGAAACATTCAACCTATCAATAGAAGAGAAAGTAGGAAAACAAAAGCAAAAGTAAGAGAGAGAAAGAAAGAAAGCAGAAAAATCAAAAGCAGCAGCTGCAGAGGAGTGTTCACACATACCAAGGAACTGAGGATTTCGATCAACCACTTCGCTCATCTCTCCAACCAATTCAATGCTGGTGTATCGCACAGCTGTATGTACGGTCTCTGGGAGACGGACAACTCCTTCTAGGACCTCCACAAGTGTTGGATTGTTCTCCCTGAGTTTAGAAGGCAAGTACTCAGAGTTACCAATTTCAGAGGTTAGGTTCTGGCTAAAAAACAGGCTGCAATGACACAAATCATTGCTAAAGGGTTTCTTTCTAAATAAATAACCATTTGGATAAAAGTGCTTAACATCTGGTATGAAAGTTTTTTAACCCTCAAAAAGGAGGAAAAGACAGAAATGGAAGATATCATTGTTTCAGTTGAGAAGCATACTACTGCTCCTTAATCTTCTCAATGTCAGTGAAGTGTCTAAAGACACATCCTGCTATCAAATAAGGCTCTTCAAATTGGAGAGGCAGGCAATTACTGTGGATCAATGTCTTCTTTTAATGAATCCATTTTATTTATTCCTATATCTGCAGCACCTAGAACAGTGCCTGGCACACAGTGGGCACTCAATAAATACTGCTGAATGGCTAAATGAATGAATAAATAATTCTAGACCACTCGCTATTAGTTGTTATTCTCCAAAAGATTTCTTATAGCTGGATAATGGATACTTTAAGAACAGGTAAGCATGGGTGGGCCAGCTCACTAATTAAAGAAACAAGAACACAAGCTGTAGGAATAAAGGTACCCTGACTTAGAATATGAGGGAAAATTAAAGTTATCCAAATACTTTCCACAGCTCCATGAATTAACTTTTTCCCTTTCCTTCTCTTTTTTTCACTCTTTTATTTGCGGTACACGGGCCTCTCACTGCTGTGGCCTCTCCCGTTGCGGAGCACAGGCTCCGGATGCACAGGCTCAGCGGCCATGGCTCACGGGCCTAGCCGCTCCACGGCATGTGGTATCTTCCCGGACCGGGGCACGAACCCGTGTGCCCTGCATCGGCAGGCGAACTCTCAACCACTGCGCCACCAGGGAAGCCCTGGCTGAAGTTCTTTAAGCAGAGTGGAGGATGCCCCCAAAGTGGTAGAACGTAATCCAGAAATGAAAGATGTTTAAAACGCAAATAAATCCTGGATTAGTGCAAGAGCACTCCTTGCTGATACACTAAGTCTATTAAGTCCTTCATACACTAAAAAAAATTGTAATCATGCAGTTGGCTTGAAATGTGGATAAACAAAAAACAAAATAAAATCTTCTCTCATTTATGCTTTATGCTTCCTACGGGCACTAAGCTAATTATTGAGACTCTCTTCCCATCCTTTCTCATACCAACACAAATCAGTTAGATTATTAGTGTAATAATCTTCAGACTGTTACTGAAGTTTCCAAAAGATACCAAATGGGTTTAAAAGCAAATAGTATGATATGTGATTCAGGACCAGAACTCCTTAATAGAGAAAAACAAACCTACTCTATCTCCTTAAATGTTTACTGGATTAGAAACAACATAAGATTTCATTGACTAGACCCTGTAAGACAGCTAAGAAAGAAGCACTGTACATTTTATGAATACATGCCTTAACCATCTCTCCAACCAAGGCCATGGACAGAGAGCTCAACTGCAGACATCTGATTACAATACAGGAAAACTTGACAGATACTAGCATTGATTTATAAACTCACAGAACAAAGTAAATTCTGTTTTTAAGGATTCATGTTGAAATAATAAATAGAACTTCTATGCTAAGCAATTAGAAATCAAACTCTAATAATTTAAAATTTTCCAATGACGAAAACAAAAATAATAATTGCCCTTTAGAGTTCGCTATTCTTTTAGGTGAAATGGTACCTATGCCTGGCCTCTCTGAAACTTACAAATGACTCTCCAAGACAGGAAAAAAGGAGAACAATATAATTAAATATTTGTAAGGATAACTCACCCAAGGTCACAAAAGCAGGTGAGAGCCAAATGAGTGCCTATTCAAATGCTTTTAAGGAAGTGCCAACAATTTAACAGTCTAGCAAAGTTTTGATTATACCAACTTGCACAAAGGAGCCTAGGTTGGGAAGATAAATCAGCATTCTTTTCCTAGCATCAAGAACAAAATAATTTTAACTCTAGGAAATGTGTTTAAAACATGGATATCAACAATGCATGCTACTCTGGACTAGACTCTAGAAGTCAGAAGACTAGACAGCATTATAGAAGTAAGAAGTTCTAAGAATTTCCAAACATCCCATACGAAAAAAATGTTGTAATTTTCCTTCCTCTGATATTAAGAGTTCCCAGCAAAAGACTTATTAGACACTCACGGATCAACACTCTTTGCTATAGCAGCCATGATAAAGAGAACCGCTTCTGTCACCTCCCAGGGTGGGTTGCCTTCTTTCAGAGTAGAATATAACTAGAGAAGAAGAGGTGGATTATGGATCCATTAAAAGGAAAACAGAATAGAATTCCAAAACAAACAAAACAAAAAACTCTGTTAGTTAAAATAAATCTAGCCCCTTGCTTCTAAATTTATCTCTCAGAGCCAGGGAAAAATAGTATTTTCATTTTTCAAATCTTCACTAACTCTAAGTAATACTAGTTTAATATCTGAAACAAACCCATTTAGGGCCCCAAGAGTATATCAAGGTTATCGTCTACTCCCATAAAATGAGTATTATGGAGAAAACAAAACATATTACACGAGTGTCTTTTCCTGGTCCTGATGATAACTCATAAATACATAAACACACTTAAAAATGAGATATAATGTAAAACCTCGGCATATGCATTGGCTTTACATTTCTATTATTTTAACTACCTGTCTGCATCAACACTAGTAGCATAGATTAAATTCCTAAAAAGTAGCTGTTCTGAAGCACCCATCACAATACCATGTCCAAGCAAGGGGAGATGGGGAGAGACCAAGCAGAATACTCAGAGATGTCCAGAAACTTCCCAGGGTATATCCATCAGTGGGATGTGACTGGGTGTTAGTCTAAATAAGATTTCTGTAGTCATATAACACACTGCTAGTTAAGATAAAATTAAACAATTCTCTTGTACGACTTCACAGAACCTTTAAATATACTATTTAAGTCATTTTCCAGTTTTAATTGACAGAACAGTTTTTTCTGGCAAAGAACATCTCATGAGACTGGTGTCCCACAGTACACATCTTGGACAAGACTAATAATTTATGTAAACTTGTAAATTGAGGTCTGGAGAAGAACAAGTAACTTGTTCAAAGCCGCAGAGCCAGTGAGAGAAGAGTTGAAATCTGAGCACAGGTCATCTGCCTATGATCTGGGGATCTCACTAAATCTGCTAAGAATCCCCAACCCTTTCTAGTTAGATCAAGAAACATACCTTGTTTAATATAAAGAAATATAGTTATAATTTTATTAACACTTTCTAGATCAGATGATGCCCCAAAATACACAAAATGCCTGGATTACCCATCCCCCCAAATTAGGTTAGTTCAGCATTGCTGACAAAGCATTAAAACTAGTATTTCAGGATTCAGAGCATGATCCAGCAATATGAAAACCACCTGACATTATGCTAATGTTAAGTGATGTGGAATGGTGGTGACTGCAACCTTATGATGTAAAATGTTACTCACTGATTGTCAGGAAAACCACAGGACTATGATTCTTCTACTCTAGTATAGTCACCTCTGGGATGAAACTGCAAAGGAATCTAACCATAAATGTGAACAAAGGAAATGCCAAATAACTAAGAGTTGCCAGGAGTTGATACATAATTATTAAAGCAGAAAAACTTGTCTATTTTCCTGGCTAGGTCCAAATTCCCTATAAGTATCTTGGGGGCTTTCAGGTTTATCCATGATCTTCCATTTCACCTGAACAAGTGGAACAACTCTCACTAGCAAGATTATAGTATAAACCATAACTGAACTGTTCACTGCAATTGGCTTGTAAGATACTAAACAAACATAGCTACTATATGCCAGGCAGTGTGCTAGGCACCTGCATATCTACTGTCCCATTTAGCCATCAAGATTGAAGAAAAAGATGGAACACTTAGAGAAGACACAGAAGTTAACACAATTAAAGTGATTGGTAAAACTGCTAAGAATCTCCAAATGGGCTTACCTGAGCAAAACACTCCATAGACCCAATCAAGAAAATCAAGTCCTTCACCAGGTCTGACACCCTCATCCGAAACTCCCCAAAGTCATCAGTCTCCTCAGGAACCCCCTCCTGAAATTTCAAATCAGATAACATTTGTTTTAAACTAAGGCTTTCATTTACTTTACAAAATCAAGAATAAAAAAGCCATTAAGCAGTCCAGTCCCTATGAACAAAAAGATGAATCGCCTAAATCACAAAGACATTTTACTATAGAGGGTATCCCAAACTTTTAGGTGTGTCAAGTCAATACAATCTATCCTCTGCCTTGACTATTAGAAACGCTTCTCTTTTTTTGTGTGTCCCAGCTACATCTTGCCTGCTGTTGGAAAAATCTGGAGTGGTGGAGGGGGCAAGTGACCTAGAAGAGGTGGTAACTTAAGAGTTTATTAGCCTATCTAGATAAGGCCTAGCTTTTTATTACTGAATAAGCCTCTGAAGCTTTACGGTTCAAGATCTACCAAAATCAACCATTATCACAAGAACTAGACACAGAATAGAATATTAGACTTCAAAAAGAATTTTATATAGGTGGACAGATACATAATAAGACAGGAATAATAAAATATTAATGGTAGAATTTAGCTAGTAGGTATACAGATATTCACTATAACATCATTTTCCCTTTGCTGTATATTTGAAATTTTTCATTAAAAAATACAGAGATCATTTACATTTCATGCTTAAGTTTTTCTTATTCCAACACCCTCCTGTGAGTAAACTAAGGCTTACCAATTGTGAGATGGTTATGGGCACCTATAAGAATCTTGGACCATGGGTATCTGGGAAAAGTCCTTAGTATTACTGACAATTGCTGATTTAGTTCAACCTCCTTGCTTTAAGATGAAAAAATTAAAGTCAAGGAATGAGGAGGAAACAATGGCTGTCTCAGATGAGATAATGAATTATAAAGCACTATACACCTACAAGTGTAAGGAATTACCTGCCAGGGAAATGGTGTCACAGAACTAGCAAAGGGAAGAAATGGATCAAGCAAGCAGAGCCATTTAAACCAGAGCAGCCCGGCTTTTATTTACTTATCAGGCTTCCAAGCAATATGTAGTTGAAGATAAGATTCCTCAGTTTTAAAAAACAAGTAGTGAAAACCACTAAACTAAATCATCACTAAGGTTCTGTGGAAATACAAAATACCATAACTCAAATAACAACATTAACATTACAATGAATAGACAGTTTTCATGTCAGATTTAATAGTAAGCAATAGGAAAAAAAACCCACTTCAAGTTATAGGTTGAAGGACAGGGATATTAAACCAACCAACCAAAAGAATGAAATAAATGCTACAAAATTTGAAGTGACTAAACAAAGAATGAGATTGAAGAGTTTTCCAATGGACTGTTTTATAATATTTCTAGTGTATTTTATTCTAAGCAAATAGATTATATTTTATTTTAACTTATAAAATTAGTACAAGTAATATAAAGAAAAATGTGCACATATGTGTTGGGGGGGAATCATAAGTTACTTTCCACATCCTCACACAAATATTTCACCTTTGTGTTAGTTTTAATCCAACCACATATTTTATGCTATTAAAAATACATATTATAAAATCTGACATTTTTTCATTTAGCGTACCAACTATTGCTATCTCAAGTTATTATTTTTAACTGCTGCGTTATGATCCATCAGAATGCTACATAATAATATACGTAACTCTTTAATATTCTTTTTTTTGGCGGGGGTGAGGGGGACCATGCCACACAGCTTGCGGGATCTTAGTTTCCCGATCAGGGACTGAACCTGGGCCGCCAGCAGTGAAAACACCAAGTCCTAACCACTGCACCACCAGGGAATTTCTTCTTCTAATACTCTTGTACGTGGGTTTACCATTTTTTTACTTTTATAGATAATGCTTTGTACATAAAATAGCAATTTTTTTCTTCTGCAGAATTATTTAAGGTGAATTCCCAGAAGAATTACTGGCTCAGCAGGATTGAGTTCTTTTTACATAGACCTAGCACTCTTCATTATACTGGTACTGACTTCTTCAGTGTAAGCTAGAGTGACAGAAAACCCACAGATTCCATTAGCTTTATTCTCTATCTTTTCAGTTCCTTTTCAAGCTTGCATTGAAAACAAGAGGAAATCAAGACTTGATTAAGTAGAGAAGAAAACTTACATGGTCTGGTTCCAGCTGGCAGTGGCGAGCCAAGGCATGAAGCAGCCTTTGAATGTAAGCTTTGAAGATGCCATGAATAACTTCATCATTAGTTTTGTATAAATGCTCCCCTAGTCGGTACCAAAAGTTAAAGGAAATTTCTACTACCTATCAAATTAAAGGAAAGAGAAAAGATGGTTTATTTGAATAAGAAAAGAAGGCAGTTTTATTATTACTAGGGCCAATAGGAAAGAAACACTTTAAAACAATATGAGTGGAACCAGTTAAGAAGCCACCTTTTTTCTAGCAGATTTATTATTATCCTCCCAAATTATCTTTCCATGTTAGGCCCAAAACTCCATTTAGGATGACTGGCTTTACATTCTCTGTCTAGCCCTGGGATAACTTCTCCAACAGTATATTGGATTCTGAATTTAGAGAAACAGATACAGAAATGGAAGTCTCTTTAAAAGTATTTTTTCCTAAATTCTGAAATTATTTCATTTTATTTTTGAGATTAAAACACTTCTCACCAGATAAACCATCTACAAATACCTGTACAAACCACAGCTCATCTTACATATGGCACTGTTCGGAGGAATGATAATTATTAGGTAGTACAATATTTCTGCCCAAAAATGTTTTAAGTTTCAACAAAATCTAGATATCCTCATGAGATTATGTCAAACAAATACGCATTATCTTTTATATGATCAAAGAAAAAGGATTGAGACTCACAGGACTACTGAGCCCCTCCCTAAGAAGGGCCCTACCATCCTTTCCCATCAATGATCCAAAATGGAGCCATTTAAATAGAGCTAATCCAGCTTGGGAGTTCTTTCTCACTTCTTATACTATTAAGAGGAGATAAAGTTTCTTGAATAAGAGGAGTTTTTTTTTTTTTTTTTTAATCTAGCAAACTTAAAAGAGGCAGCATGCCTTAGAAATTTTGGGATGAAGAAGACTCTTTAAATCCTTTCAACGCCATTCTCATTTTCATCCATAATTTGGAGAAAACTTTTGTATGTTAAAACTTGTGGAGGTACAGTTAAGATTTGGTATGTTTTCTTTAGCTATAAAGCTCTAAAGAGTAACTGACGCTAGAGAGGGGGCCTCAGTGGAAAAGTAATAGGCTTTTTTTCTAACAGGTTCCTATACTAGTCAGCCCAGCTAACCAAGTAGGAAAATAGAAAGGAATTAAAGCTGAAGCCCAAATATATATTTTTTAAAAAATTCAAAACAGAGGAAACTCCCCATCACATTAATTAAAAATAAAACTATAATTTCGGGCTTCCCTGGTGGCGCGGTGGTTGCGAGTCCGCCTGCCAATGCAGGGGACATGGGTTCATGCCCCGGTCCGGGAAGATCCCACATGCCGCGGAGTGGCTGGGCCCGTGAGCCATGGCCGCTGAGCCTGCACGTCCGGAGCCTGTGCTCTGCAACGGGAGAGGCCGCGGCAGTGAGAGGCCCGCGTACCGCAAAAAAAAACAAAAACAAAAAACTATAATTTCCCACAAATAAAAAGCTGGACAGGAGAAAATGGAATGCAGATAATATGTGACATACAACTTGGAAAATAATGGCATTAGCATAGAATAAACACTACCTCATATTGAGGATGTCCTGCACAGATAAGAAGCAGTTCTAGAGTTCGTAGGTCCCCAAGGCCTTGGCCTGGAGTACAAACAATTTTTTCAAGAAAAGTTTCACACAGTTCAGTGAAAATACGGCAGTAATTCAGAACTCTGTAAATGAAAGAGGAATGAGAACATCAAGTCAGACATCTGGATATTATGCGTACATACTCACAGACACAGTTAATCAAATAAATAAAAGCAATCCTCAGCCTAAGGGACATGTAGTGATTATTTGCTATGTTGTATCATAATTTCCATAACAAACATCTTTCCTTAAATCACATACTTTTATACATACAAGCAAGTGACTCATAAGTCAGTTAAAATTCTCAATTATTAAAACATCTGAATAAAATTCCCATCAAATCACACTTGATACTTCAAAGGTCATCCCTAATTCTTAGAGCCTTACCCTTTTAAGTGCAAAAACACTACTCTCCATGATCACAACCTCTCCCTCTGCATTTGATTTGCCACTCTTGGTTCAGATGAGAATAGCAGAACATCTTGAGGATGCAATGTATATATTTACACAGAGTCACGAAGAATCACAAAGGATAGATAAATAATAAAAGGTGACTTAAAAGAACACCAGACTGTATATGAATCCAGTACTGCCTTTAATAATTACTTACTTGTCTAAATCTTCACGTGCCACAGCCATATGATAGGCAGTCTCCAATGTCAGAACTCCTTGAAAAAGTTGCATGGCTAATGGCAAGTTGGTTTCCACATTCTCAATGGCGTACAAAGCTGAGCATACGCAGTCTGAAGCAGCTTCATGTAGGTTCGATGAGGTCTTATCCTGTTGCTAGGAGGTAGCAGGAGTAGGGAAGTAAGAAGTTTGATCATTAAGCTGTAATCCAAGTAACAGGAAACCAATTATAGCCTGTTTCTGAACATGTACTTTAAATACATAACAGCCTAATAGTCATGGCCTTCAATGAGACAACATCCATCAATCTTCCTTATATGCCAAGCGAATCAGCCTTTTTGTACCTCAATCATGGTCATATGACTTCTAAAATTCATATTTTCTTCCATACCAGTCCCTCCAAATGGAATTCCATGTGTTCCCTGCCCTATTTTAGTCTATGGAAATTTTCTCCATCTTTTTTTCTGATATTCAGGTACTATCTAAAATGAAAGGGTCCAACAAGTATCAACACATCATTGTGCTATTTCAGAATACTAAGGTTAAACAGAGATTTTTAAAGCTTCTGGGGAGGAGAGGAGAAGGTAACTTAGAAAGGAGCAAAAATCAGTTTATCCACCTTCTCATTAGCAATGATGCCTGCCAGTATATAAGAAAGCAAGGTCTTAGAAATTTTGAAGAAAAAGAATAGTGAACCTAGAACTCTATACCTAGCTAAATCATTGATTAAGAATGAAATAAAAACATTTCTCAGGAATGCATGCAAAAACTCAATATTTATTTCTCACATATCCTTCTGAGGAAGGTATTTGAGGTAGGTCAAAAAAAATGGTTAAACCAATCCAGAAGCAGAGTAAAGAGAAGTCCCAGGATGACAGCTGGGGAGCAGATCAAAAGAGCAACTGATACAAATTAGAGAATATTAGAAGGTTCAAGGAGGGAGGCCTCCAGGGTTTCTATTCAGGACAGTACAGTTGAGAGGTTGGATAAATTTAGCGAAGGCATATTGGTCTTCTGTGAATAATAAAAAAACAAGTACATTTAGAATCTCTGCGGGGGGCGGGGGGAGCGGGGGAGGGGGGTGGGCAGGGGGAGCTATAAAAGCAGGGCTGGGAAAGCACAAAGACACAAATTATTCATTAGGTTATTCTTAGATTGAGTGGCAGTGAATTAAAAAATATTCACTGTATTAACTGTGTTTCAAAAGTTAAATGTTCAAATTTATTCTTTTGTATATATCAAGTATTATTTTAAAAATATTTTTTAAAAAAGAACTATAGGGGAAAAGTTATATAATAAGGTCGTGGTCCAAGCATAAAGCAAACTAAAATATTTAGTTTTATGTGGCATGACTTCGAACCACTGAAAAAAATGTAAGAACGAGAATACATTTGACCCTGACTCTAGAAACACTCTTAAGTAACAGAGGACCTAACACTGGATCAGTAGAGAAGACAATATAACCCTAGCACACTACTTAGCTTGTTCCTTACCCCAATCTCAGTTCCCAAGAGTCACCACTGTTTTAAGTTTGAAGTGTGTTCTACACTGTCCTCCATTCATACGTAAACTTATTTACACACTTTTTAAACAAAAGTGGGACCTGAATTTTTTAATACTGACTACTCTTCACCCAACTGGGTGAGATGAGAATCAAAATTACCATTATTGAGGTATGGCATCAATAGACATGGAGACAAAGACAATGATTCACAAAACAATTATTAGCATCCTAAGTTTCCTGAATTTTAGCTTCTGATCCAAGAATGACAGCAGAAATACACGAACAACATTACAATACCAAAAATGTCTCCTTGAAGAATATGTTTTCCTTTTCTTTCTTTAATTCACAGTGATATCAATCTAGTATCATGCTAAATCTTCTAAATTATAGTGCACCCGCACACAATCAGTATGGAAACACAGAGTTTCCATACTAATATGTGTTCATGGAAGGAAAACCATCAGGGAGAAAGAGACAAAGTCACACCACCTCCAAAGACCTGTTTAACATTTGTGCTTGAGGTATTGCTGTTTCTTGTTCTAAAAACTAGTCTTATTCTAAGCACTCATTTACTCTTTGTCTACCAAGACAGAGGAATGTATTACTAGGCAATGTTACTTTTAAAGTTTAAGGAACAAATGCACAAGTATATAGAAATACAGTACTTCAGATCTCAAAAACCCAAAATTCATCCTATACATACCCTGATGTTTAAGTAAACTACCTCAATTACAAAGATAATATTTTGATTTGTAATTGTCTCAAACACCCAATGGCCATTATTAGAAACACACAACTTAATACTTTTAAAATAAGAAAAAGAGACCAATGGTTTTTTTGTTACTTGAATTTTAATATGTAAATCATTGTTCTATACATAATCTACATATAAGACTGCTTTCCTCTTAAACCTAACTACATTTTATTCTGAGCACTAAAACTAATATCTTAATTTGGTACTTGGCAACAAGGAAGGGACAGTGTTGCTTTCTTACCATACACTTTCCACTCACTCCACAAAACTCTGAAAACACTCTTATATCCCAGAAGGGCAGTTACCCTAAGTGACTATGTGCCAGAAACAAACAAAAACCATTTCATAAACAAAGCCATTACTTACCAAAACCTCAAAAAGGAGTGCTAGTAACTTATTGTTAGCCATGAAGTTACTGTCCAAAACTCCTAAGTTAAACCAACTTCCCAAACAGCGAAAGACCTTCATAAGCATTTTCTCATCTGTTCCTGCTTTTTCTACACAAGTCATCTGAAAAGAAGAAAAAAAAAAAGTTACAACAAATAATGTCAATCTTTATATTATTACAATCACCTTATAGGTGTAATGATGAGGATAACAATAACAGCTAACAGTTCAAAGTGCTTTTTAATTGCCAGACACTGTCTCATCACTCTTTTTTTTTTTTTAATAAATTAATTTTATTTATTTATTTTTGGCTGCGTTGGGTCTTCGTTGCTGTGCGCTGGCTTTCTCTAGTTGTGGCAAGCGGGATCTACTCTTCATTGCGGTGCACAGGCTTCTCATTGCAGTGGCTTCTCTTGTTGTGGAGCACAGGCTCTAGGCGTGCGGGCTTCACTAGTTATGGCACGCAGGCTCAGCAGTTGTGGCTCACGGCTCTAGAGCACAGGCTCATCAGTTGTGGCACACGGGCTTAGTTGCTCCATGGCATATGGGATCTTCCCAGACCAGACCAGGGCTCAAATCCGTGTCCCCTGCACTGGCAGGCGGATCCTTAACAACTGCGCCACCAGGGAAGCCCTGTCTCATCACTCTTAATTCACTTAATCCCCACTAAAACTGTATAGGTATGTACTATTATTTTCTCCACTTTCTCAACTGGGAAGCTGAGGTACAGAGAGGTTATAGACTGGTTCAAAGATAGATATGTTTCAGAAACAATTATCAGTATATTTCTTAGATCCAACTTCTGCATTAATGTAATCTTATCAACAGAATTGTCTTTAAAGTAATACTCATCATCTCAGCCATGAAAAAGAATGAAATTTGTCATGTGAAACAACCATGGATGGACCTGGAGAGGGTATTATGCTTAGTGAAATAGGAAAGAAAAATATTTTATGTTATCACTTATATGTGGAGTCTAAAAAATGAGGCAAACAAATGAATATAACAAAACAAACAGACTCATAGATACAGAGAACAAAGTAGTGGTTACCAGTGGGGAGAGGGGAAGAGGAGAAGGGGGAAGATAGGGGTAGGGGATTAAGAGGTACAAACTACTATGTATAAAATAAATATGCAATAAGCATATATCATACAGCACAGGGAATATAGCCAATATTTTACAATAACTTTAAATGGAGTATAATCTATAAAAATTCTGAATCACTATGTTGTACACTTGAAACTAATATTGTAAATCAATTATATCTCAATAAAAATTAATAAAATAAATAACACATCTATACACTCGATTTTATAGAGTAGAAATAAGCTAGTTGTACTATTGTATATTGCTTCATGAAAAGCTGGTATTTCAGCTTCAGCACTGGAATACTCTAGCAAATATACCATCCACAGAAAGTGATATTACTATAAATATGATAGTTTATAAAAGATAAAATGAAAAGTCAGACTAAAACTCACCATTGTTTCTCTTTGTAAACTGTTTTTGTGATGTATACTTTTTCCAAAGTAAGGTGTAATGCAACTTTTTCTGGATAAAGAATGTTTAAAAATAGGGACTTCTCTGGTGGCGCAGTGGTTGAGAATCTGCCTGCCAATGCAGGGGATATGGGGTTTGATCCCTGGTCCAGGAAGATCCCACATGTTGCAGAGCAACTAAGCCCATCCGCCACAACTACTGAGCCTGCACTCTAGAGCCTGCGAGCCACAACTGCTGAGCCCGTGTGCCACAACTACTGAAGCCCGTGCGCCTAGAGCCCGTGCTCTGCAAACAAGGGAAGCCACCGCAATGAGATACCCACGCACCTCAACGAAGAGTAGCCCCCGCTCGCTGCAACTAGAGAAAGCCTGTGCACAGCAATGAAGACCCAACACAGCCATAAATAAATAAATAAATACATTTTTTAAAAAAAAAAAAGAATGTTTAAAAATAACTTTTGCAGGCAATGGATTAGAAATATCATAACTGCCATGGCATTTAGAATGCATGGGGGGGTGGTAGTGGTATGTAATCCCATAATGATCTAAATGCTGACAATTATACTTCCAAGTAGCCATGTTCCCCCTATGTTTGCAGTATCAGGCAATAATAATTACATACTTATTAGTTAGTGTGAATTACACTGAACTGAAATGAAGAAAAAAGAAAAGATTCAAGTAAGTGCATGGCAACCACATACCCACATCCACACCAACAAACACACACACCTAAATCTTTGAAGCTCTTGCTATAAACTCATGACACAATCCCTTGGCCTTTATGCTTCCTGAATGACATTTCAATTTTAATAAGGTGTGATGTTTATAAATGGAAGGACTTGATTATACATTCTAACTACTGACTCAAATTTAAGACAGAATTTTGGAAAAACCCTACATCTAAAACTAGCTGCTCTGAAGAGAAGAAATTCTATTAATTAAATCAAACACTCACCACAAAGCTTCAGAACTAAGAGATGCCTTCAGTTTCTCTTTGAGAACTGTATTATTAAAGACTCTTGTCTCTTACTAAAGTTAAGACCTCAAAAGCTAAAAGATATAATACCAGAAGAGCTCACCAGTAAAAATAGAGCAGAGGTAAAACATAATATATCTTGAATTAACAAAATGGAGAAAAATATTAGAGGCCAGGCTCAGTTTAAGAGCAAGAAGAATAATATTTTAAAAAATTATAAAGTTCAATACAATGTTTAGGAATAAGTCCATTCGAATAGACCAGAAAAGTATAATACTAACAAGAAAATAAGATAGAATAAAACCATTAAAGAGAATGTGGGGGAACTGAATGAAAACGTTCTAAGAAGCTTTTGGTATCTATTACAGCCAAATACCTATTTTTCTTGGTAACTGTGGACTAATTTCATGCTCTAGGTTCTATAACATGACAAGCTACATGACAGAATTATAGACCTTATTAAGTACCACAAGGATATATTTTTTAGATTTCATGATGATAAATCAAGCTAACACCTGTTGCCAGTTGTGATAAAGTGCTAAGTCAAGTCCAAGTGGCTAACCGCACTTGCCCATCGTGGCAGTAATGATGACGGTAAGGACTACAGTGGCCACTGAATTTTTTTTAGTTCATTTGAGTGCTTACAAAAAATGACAAGCTCGGGTCGGTTAACCCAACTCAAGTCACAGTCTGAGAACTAGACAGCTTCCACAGCAGCTCCAAATAAAGCTCTTATTTTTTGTAGCTGTAGGGCTAATACTGCTGGAACTCATATACAAAATTTAATTGTGTGGCTTGCTGAATTACAAACAGCTGTTGAATTTATAAGTCTCACCAAGTTTCTCATGTGAAAGTTCTGAAATTGACTGGTAAAGAATGGACTTCTGATGCATGGAATGGAGACATCTGGTTGGATCCTAATGAAACTGATAATCCTGAAACTCCAAGTCACTCTGAGTCTACCTTACCAATAAAAGTGGCCTGCCTTCCAGTGTCTGAGACTGCCTTCCTCAGCTTGAAAGCCCTGTAATAACCCCATCTGAGACAGATGCTTTGAAAGAGGATGCCCAATCTCTTCAATACCTACCACAACCAACCCTTGTACCAATCATAACTAGGGTCAAATCTCACAAGGTTCTAGGGGAACAGGTACGTGCAGGAGGAAATAACTTATACACCAAGAGAACTGTAAAACTTTGCTTATATGTGTCTGAAGAAAGCTGGGAAACATGCAGTAATGTATTCTAAAGGTGTTAGACCAAGGAAGGCTGAAATATAACACTAGATTGAGCCAAACTCATTGATACAAGTGTATTTCCTTGAGATTCTGGATTTAATGAGTATATGGAGCCTCTGGGAAGTACCAATAGTTATATCGTAGTGCAAATACCTAGGATTTTGGAACAAATCTATGCTCTCTTCTGCAGGTAACTATTTTCCTTTTGAGAAGCAGCTTCTGATTTGCTACTGGGCCTTGGTAGGCCTATCCATAGGACACCAATCTCATCAACACCTGAGATTCCCATCATGAACTAAGTATTGTCTGAACTACCTAGCCAAAAGGTTGGGCATGCATAGTAGCAATCTGTCATCAAATGGAAATGATATAAGGAGACTGAGTACGGGAAGGTTTGGAAGCTACAAAAACGTTGCATGAGTAGGTGGCTCAGATTGCTTTGACACCATCTCTTCTTGCATTGATTCATCCCCTTCAATCCATGCTTGTGGCCTCCTGGGGTGTTCCTTACAAACCAGATAACTGAAGAAGAAAAAATTCAAGCCTGGATTACAGATGGCTCTGCATAATATGCTGGTACCACCTGAAGGTAGACAGCTGCAGCATTACAGGCCCACTCGGGCTTTAGTGAAGGCCAGTGCTGAAGGAAAACCCTCCTAGTGAGCATATCTTCAAGCAATACACATGGCTGTCCACCACGTCTGGAGTGAGAGATGACCAGAAATATGGATCTCCACTTATTCATGGACATTTGTCAATCATTTGGATGGATAATCAGGGATTTGGTAGCAACAGGATTGGAAGATTGGGGACAAGGAAGTCTGAGGAAGACGTATATGAATGATATATTTTTTGAATTTATTTTTTTATACAGCAGGTTTTTATTAGTTATCCATTTTATACATACTATTGTATACATGTCAATCCCCATCTCCCAATTCATCCCACCACCACCACCACCACCCGCCACTTTCCCCGCTTGGTGTCCATACGTTTGTTCTCTACATCCGTGTCTCTATTTCTGCCCTGCAAACCGGTTCATCTGTACCATTCTTCTAGGTTCCACATATATGCGCTATGAATGATATTTAAATGGGCACAGCCTGTGACAATATATCTGTCCTATGTGAACACCCACCAAAGGGCATCCACTATAAAGGAATCTCCCAATGATAGATGGACCAAATGACAAACTATGATGTCAGCCTTCTTCCCTAGCCACCCAGTGCTTGCTCGATGGGCTCATAAACAAAGGAGCCATAGTAGCAGGGATAGAGGCTAAACATGGAGTTAACATGGATTTCCACATACCAAGGCTTAACTGGTAAACACTACTGGTGAGTGTCAAACCTATCAACAGCAGAGACCAACACTGAGTCCCCAGTGGCACCACTCCCCATGGGGACCACGTTCATTGATTATACTGGGCTCCCATCATGGAGGAAGCAGAGATTTGTCTAGAGGATTAGACCCATATTCTGGATATAGAGTTGTCTTCTCTGCTTGTAATGTTTCTGTCAGCACTATCACTCATGGACTCACCGAATACCACATGCAACCAACATGGTATCATAGCTAATCAAGAAACTCATATCAGAGTAAAGGAAGTACAGCAACTTTGAGCTCTACTGGTTTGGAGATCTTGGTCCCAAAGAAGGAATACTTCTATCAAGAAACACAAAAATAATTCCAGTGAATTGGAACATAAGACTACCACCTGGACAATTTGGGCTTCTTATGCCACTGAACCAACAGGAACTTTACAGGCTGGAGTGACAGATCCCAATTACCAAGGAAAAACTGTGTTGCTTCTATATAATCAAAGCAAGGAGCTCTAGGATTTTCTAGGGAGACTCTTAGTACTTCCATGCCCAAAAAGTTAATGGAAAACTACAGAAGCAACAATCCACAAAGGCAGGATGATGCTCAGACTCTTGGGGAATGAAGGCTTGGGTCACTTCACAGAGTAAAGAACCCCAAGCAGCTGAGCTTCTGGCTAGGGCAGGTGTCTTAGTCCATTCAGGCTGCTATTAACAGAATAACACAGAATAGGTGGCCTATAAACAATAGAAATCTTTCTCACAGTTCTGAAGACTGGAAGACCAAGATCAAGGTACCAGTGTCTGGTGAGGACCTGCTTCTTGGTTCACAAACAAATGTCTTTTTACTGTGTCTTCAGATGGCATAAAGGAGAAGGGAGTTCTCTGGGGCCTCTTTTATATGGGCACTAATCCCATTCATGACAGTTCCACTGTCATGACCTAATCACCTCCCAAAGGCCACATCTCCAATACCAACACCTTGGGGACTTGTTTTCAACATATGAATTTCCTGGGGCGGGGGGTTGGACACACAAATATTCAGCCTATAGCAGCAGAGAAAAAATAAAATGAGTTGTGGAAGAAGAAAGCCATCGATACCAATTATAGCCTTGTTAATCAATATATACGTGAGGGCCGTATTAGCTCTGCATATTTCCTATTTGCTTGTTACACCACTGTACTGGAGTTTAAATGTATGTAAAAGAGTACATATGGAGGGCTTCCCTGGTGGCGCAGTGGTTAAGAATCCACCTCCCAGTGCAGGGGGACACGGGTTTGAGCTCTGGTCTGGGAAGATCCCACGTGCCGTGGAGCAACTAAGCCTGTGCACCACAGCTACTGAGCCCACGTGCCATAACTACTGAAGCCCGTGCTCCTAGAGCCCGTGCTCCACAACAAGAGAAGCCACTGCAATGAGAGGCCCACACACCACAACGAAGAGTAGCCCCCACTCGCTGCAACTAAAGAAAGCCCGCGTGCAGCAACGAAGACCCAACGCAGCCAAAAGCAAATAAATTAATAATAAATTAAAAAAAAAAAAAAAAAAGAATGTGCAGCTTCTTCAGCCCCAGACTCCTAGCTCCTCTGGTGCCAGCTCTTGCAGTGCACTGACCAGCAGTTACTCCAGCAGCGCCCTCCCTCACCCCCAACAGTTTTATAGCAAAGTGCTCCTGGCTCCTAAGAAATGTGCAACTTCTTCTCCAGCACCAGATTCAGTGCACTTAAATTCTCCAGTGCCTACAGCACACAGTAGCCAGCAGCTTCCCTCTGGCACTCCCACGCCCAGGTGATTTTGTGGCAGAATGCCTCTAGTGAGACACCTTCCCTGACAACCTTCTTGGGCTTCCTAGAAAGCAGATTTCCAGCAAGCTTGAGAGGACAGATTTTCAGCGGCATGCAGCACCACGATGACTTTTTTACCATAGCTATACCATCACCAACAGGGTCTGAATCTCAGTCCTGGGAGTGGGGTGAACTCTTCCTTCCTTGGAAACTCTATCTCAGCCTTGGCTTTAATGACTGCACCTTGTATCTGTTTTATTTCTATATTCTTTAGAGCTCTCTTTACCTCTTACTAGACAAGCCCTCATTACTATAGATGCCTGTTATAGTTAAACATTCTTTATATCAAAAAGCCCCAACAGGGCTTCCCTGGTGGTGCAGTGGTTGAGAGTCCGCCTGCCAATGCAGGGGACATGGGTTCGTGCCCTGGTCTGGGAAGATCCCACATGCTGCGGAGCGGCTGGGCCTGTGAGCCATAGCCGCTGAGCCTGCGCGTCCGGAGCCTGTGCTCCACAACGGGAGAGGCCACAACAGTGAGAGGCCCGCGTACCGCAAAAAAAAAAACAAAAAACAATAGCCCCAACAAATTACTAAGTGGTTTCTCTCTCCTGACTGGACCCAAACTGATACTAAAAGGAACTAAGGATTCTAGATCTGGGGCATGAAAGTAACTAGATGAATACTAGTCATCTTTTTCTGTTAGGAAGTAAAGAAGTGCTCCAGTAGCCAAAGTTACAACATTTAAAGCATCAGAAGAATAACTTAAGTGGACACCCTGAATCAATGAAAATCCATGGGTCCATAATACAGCATAAAGAGAAAGCCAGGGAAAAAAGTAACATTTAAGGCATCTTTAAAACAAAACCCTTATACTGAAAACAGGAAATTTAAAAGTTAAGATTCATCCTGCCTTTCTAGTGGGTACTCAGAAGAATGCTAATGTATATGTAGAAGGAAAGACAGAGTTAGCAAAACATTATTTTGCAAACCACAATGAAATTATTAAGGCAAGGATTGAAATTATTAAGGCAAGGATTATAAACTAGAATTTAACATTTGTACAAACTGCATTATATTACAAGGGGGGAAACAAACTTTATAAATGGAAGTATCAGACTACCATCATCCTAATCCAGTCAATCCTAGCATCACTAACAGAAGGTCAACCAAAAAGTATAACTTGTGATAAACTGCAGCATGAAGTATCTAACACGTTTTCTGGCCAAAAATGTTTAACCTTTTAAAATTAATCCATCAAGCCTTTCCGTCTTTCTTACCAGGGTTCTGGGAAAGAATTAAGTCCTGCAGAAAATGATCTGAGTGTCTATTTTCTCAGTCATCCTATGGATGGTATACAGGAGAAAATTCATTACAAACAATGGGTGCCTTAGGGCATTTGAGGCTTAATTCTCTTGAGGAATTCCTACCAAGTAGGGCTGCTTTAGATATAACTTCCAATTAGAGGAATTACAGAGAATAGAAAAACAAACTAAATGAAACAAAGACAAGGCAACAGAAAATCCAGGAGGTAAGAAGATGCTTTATAAAACTAGTCCAATCTCTTCAACAAATCAGTGTCATTTTGAAAAAGAAGAAGAGGGACTGTGATTAAGTCATAATAATTTGATACAAGGTATGGTTCTAGACTGGATACTGATTTGGAAAAATGCTGTAAACGCTATTTTAGGACCAACTCAGGAAATGTGAATATGGTTTAGGTATTTATTAAATGATATAAAAACTTACTGAAATAGAAAGATGAAGCTGGATGACTGGAAAAGCAGGCTGCAGAAGGGTAGGTAGAGCATATTTTCATTTGGATTTTCAAAATCTGTATATATGTTCACAGAGGATATGTGCTAAAGGATTAATAAATAGTGTGATCCCACGTGGTTTGAATGTAATTTGCTTATCTACATTTTCTAATTTTCTATTATACTATTTCTTTAAAATAAATGGTTAATTGAAAAATACACTTAACTTAAAAAAGTTTCCAATGAATTTCTAACACCAAACTGAACACAATTTTAAACAAAATTTTGTTTTTTCAAATAAAAAGTTCTATGATGCTGAAGTACTGAAACACATTCCTGAAAAATAATCTATTATAAACCACACTGTTGAGAAAACTGAGCTGGACAATAAAGACCTAAAAATGAGATGTGAGCTAGATAACCAATTTAATACCATCTAGTAGTTCAGAAATCAGCAAAATTTTTCTATAAAGGACCAGACAGTAAATATTTTAGGCTTTGCAGACCATATGGCCTCTGTGAAAAGTACTCAATTCTGCTGTTTTAGCCCAAAATTATGGACACAGACAACATGTAACTGAATGGGCATGACTGTGTTCTAATAAAACTTTATTTACAAAAATAGGTGACCAGCCCATGGACCATAAATTTACCCACCCTGGTCTAGGGCATTAAAATTTCCACCTAATCAAAAAGTAACTCTTTTTTAAAGGATGGTGTAGTATTAGCTAATCTACAATTGTGATATGGCTCAAAGGTCAAGTAAAGTCCTGTACCACCACCCTATCAAAAAATCTCAATTCATCCCTTAGAGAGGATCCTTTCCTTAAGTAAATTTATACACACTTCCCTTAGCACAGTCCTTGATCAAGAGCCTACACTCAGTGGCATGAAGAAGCAGAAGAGCAAGGGACATGTAATCAGAAGACCTGAGTTCAAACTCTGAATTGCAGTAGTGTCACTCAAAGCCTGTTTCTCATTCATAAAATGCAGAGAACACCACCCTCAAAGCATTACTTAGAAGCTCAAAAAGTACAGCTTCTGAAAGTACTTTTTAACTGTAAAGTATTATATAAATGTCACCGTATTATCATTGTCAAATTTTGCTAAGAAAGCTATTTCACATTAGTGCAATTACTAAATAACCACCAAGGCTTTTTGCCCCTAGGCAGCAACTCAGTATTTCAAACATACTCACCAATAGAGATACCACTGTACTAGAATAGAAGGCCAAATCTTCTATAATTTCTGTGCGCCGGTTAGCTCCAATTCGTAAGGAACGACTATGTACTTCTTCAGGTAACACTGTAAGGATCTCCAGCAGAAAAGGCAGAGAAGTTACATCATTGCTATATCTAGGAAAGAAAAGAGAAGAGATATAAGTTATTCAGAATGTGCACCACACTCACAACCACAGCCCCACACAATCACATAAGATAACAACAGCCATCCGAACAACCACAACAACGAAAGTAGAATTCTCACTACTGTTAAAGGGGAGAAAAATAGATATACTTTTTTGGAAAGATATCTAGAAATCAAAATTTCAACTTACATAATAATCTTTGACCCAGCAATTCCACTTCCAGAAATTTATATGTCAGAAAAATCTCACATACATATGCAGATGTATATGCACAAGTATTTTTTTAATAATAGCAAAAATACTGGAAAAATATAAAGGTCCTCCATAATTAGGATAAAAAAGGTTACAGATATCATACAATGGAACATATACAACCATTATAACAAGTACCTATGTCATAACGTGAGATGTCCACAACATATTAAGCAAAAAAAAGGATATGAAACATATTTTTACACACAATTGAAAAAAAAACGTGTATGCATATTAATATATATGCACTTATTTATTTTAAAAGGCTTAAAGGGGGCTTCCCTGGTGGCGCAGTGGTTGAGAGTCCGCCTGCCGATGCAGGGGACATGGGTTTGTGCCCCGGTCCAGGAAGATCCCACATGCTGTGGAGCGGCTGGGCCCGTGAGCCATGGCCGCTGAGCCTGCACGTCCGGAGCCCGTGCTCCACAACGGGAGAGGCCACAACAGTGAGAGGCCCGCGTACCGCAAAAAAATTAAAAAAAAATAAATTAATTAAATAAAATAAAATGCTTAAAGGGAAGTCTAGAGGGCTATATAGTCAATCACCAATAGTGGTTACTTATAAAATACAGGAATAGGAAGAGGGGAAGGTATTTACTTTTTACTTTGAAAGTTTCCATACTGCTAGAATTTTTTCAGAGTATATATTAATATTATTAATAAAAAGTTTCTTAAAACAAAAAATAAATTATCCACGTAAAGGTTTTAATGACACACTATAGTTGGTGGTAAAAAGGACATCCACTTTGCTCAAAAATAATTTCCTAACCAAATGCCAAAATGCAAGCAAATATCAAGATTATCTTGCCAAGACCATGAGGAAATACTTTACTCAAAGCAGCAAGCTCCATATATCTAAAAATAATACTGTCCCTTTTAAAGGCATGAAATAAACCCCAATTGGTAAGAATGTATACTCGTAACAACTTTCAACTTAACATAATCTTAAACATTCTGACAATGTTTTTATAAAAACCACTGATATGACAGTGGGAGTGATCCACAAGGCAATGAAATACGTTGTTGTAGTTAATTCAAGAAGCGTGTGTGTGTGCGTGTAAACTATGAAGTTCTTTTAAGTCATTGTAGTTAATTCAAGAAGCGTGTGTGTGTGTGTAAACTATGAAATTCTTTTAAGTCCCACATGACATATTTCTGTAGTATTTAAATTTTAAATGATTTTCTTTTAATCTAACAAAGGTTAATAAATAATTCTACGTTAACAGTTTGGGGGGAATAGGCCAAATGTCTAGCTATTGCTAACAGATTTCTCTGTGTAGGTTAATGGTAAACGCTAGCATATAGTCAATACAAGTTACTTACTTTTCTACCAATGTTTGTACACATCCCTTCCAGGAAGGCATCTGTAGAGCAAGGTCTGCTATTGCTAAAGCCAGCTGAGTAAAAAGAGATTAAATAAATGAATAGACAGATGAACAGAAATAGAGTTAGCATCAATATTAACTGGAAAGCAAAGAAACTAAATTTTTTCCAAACAATATGACAACTAAAACTGTGACACCACCCTCCTTCTCACTCCCACAGCTACATATCATGTAAATTCTTCTGGGTTAACTACAAATTGCTGGGATTTAAAAGTTAACCTTTAAAAATGAAAAACCAAACCAAAAAAATAACAAAAAAAAGTCAGAAAGAACAGACTATAGATTTTCCTCAGAATATATCAATACTTACTTTTATTTGGCAATACCATAGAACTTCATGGACATATAAATTATACTCTGCCAAAAAGCCAAAGCTACTGACAAAGTCAGCCCTTTGACTCACTCCCCAAGTAATGGATTGCCATTTCCCTTCTCTTCATGTCTTACCTTGAAGGCTTATGCAAAAGCCTACTTCCCCTGCAAAGACACTTCTATGCCAGGCAGAGAACACATGTGAGTACGTACTCACTGAAGCTTCTAGTTTTCGTTTCTAATGTATTTCCCTACCTAAGGTGGAAAGGCCAGATGCTCTAGTTCACCACTTCATTCATGAGACTTTTACTAGTCAATCAGTCTAGAAAGGATTTTTTTAAAAGACAGGTATGTAGACTTCTGACCCAGGACAGTACTTTACCATCTACAATCTTAACAGCGGGGTGGTGTGTGGGGGTGTGTGTGTGTGTGTGTGTGTGTGTGTGTGTGTGTGTGTGACCTCCCCCACTTTTTGGTATTCAAGTTAGTTTGGTATCAAATGAATTCTAAGATGAATACAAAGATTTAAATATTCACTTTCTATTCACCTATAAGAATATAGCAATGAGTCTGTAAAAAAGTTAACATCACTTCACATGGGCTAGCAAGCAATGTCAATCAAAATTAACTTGATAAATCCAAATGGTCTTACAAATTTTCCTAATGAGAAGCATAGGATTTACCTGAGTTACAATGACAGGTGACAAGTCTTTCAAGTTCTGGATATGGGTTAGTAATGAGTCCCGTAAAGAGGCATGAGAGTCTGTGGGGAGCTCATAAAATGAGGTCTGAATCTTCATTTTCATGGTCTGTGCAGCAAAATAGCATGATTCCACATCTTGCCGGATCTGTAACAACTGGTCTGAAATCTCCCATGCGTGAACCTGAAAGTAGATCAGACAAAAAAAGTCTTAAAAACTACTTTTCTAAACAACGTTTATGCCATACAACCTCAATACATATACAAACTTATTTAGACCAAAGTATAATGAAAGAAAACTCTGACAAGCTAAATTGCCCACTAATTCAGCCAAAACTTCAAACTACGGTATATATTTATAGGCCGTGCTCAACAAAAGTATTACCTAAAATCTTCTAATTGTAGGAAGGCATGACAGTTATCAACTGAATAAACAGATCTAATCCTGCTGACTAGAATTATTAATTGTGTAGGGGAGAGAGTATAAAGAAAAATGTCCCAAAAGTTTCTACTAAAACTAAAATGTCACTGTATAGCTTCCAACCCTAATCTATAGGTTGGATGTTTCTTCTCTTTTCCACTTAAAATAAGTAAGCTTTTGTTCACTCTAAGAATTGAGTCTGGAAGGTATATTAATATATCTATAAATAGGAGAATATATTTCATATTGGTCTCAATAGGCCTACATTTCAATCTTTAGTACCTGACTAAAACTACAAAAACTATTTCACATACTTCAATTATTTTCTAATGTTTTTATATTTGGCACAGTGCTGTATATGCTACTAAAATCATTTCCACAGGAGCATCTATGGAAATAATAAAGAGAGCAAAAGCATAGAATTTGGTCTCTAACAGCTAGTAACAATTATAAAACAAAACCTTATTTTGAAAGATAACTTTCGGAACAAACTCATGCAGTATAAAGTAGGCAACTAATTAACAAGCGATAAATTCTAATCCAATTCTATACCAAACTGCCTCTTCATGCGAGTGGGAGCAGGCTGAAATGGGCTGTTAATAATGGACTGAAAATCTTTTTCAATCCCAATTCAGGAACAGAGCCAACTGTAAAGAAAGATCAGAGATTTACCTACTCAATTTCTTATGAAGATAGAGCACTTCACGTAATACACAATGATTCTTCAAGATCTTTCCAAAGATAAATGGCAAGTCAAGGAAATGGCCTGTATGAGTTCCCAAAGTAAACTGAAAAGACACAGTTCCCAAAGTAAACTGAAAAGACTCTAAAACTCACAATGATATATCTATTGACATAAAACTTAGCTTTAATCAAGTAATAAGTTGGTGAAAAAACAAGCATGAAACATTAACTTCCTTCTAGATAAAATGTATTTATTAATTTTTTGTCCTTTTTACCCCTACTATACTGTCACAAAAAATCTTCCAAGCCACAGTTTTTAGCCATTCATTATCTAACCAGTAACCCAAGCACATCTACGATTTAATATGCCATCAAAATATACCTCCCTCAAATTGATACTTTAAAATATAATAGCAAATAAGCAGCCTTGGAATCACCATAAATGTCCTCATAAAAACAGAGCAATTAAAGAGCAAAACCAAAGCACTACAGACATTTACAACAAAACTAGGTATTATCTAATTACCTCCAGGAACCCCAAAATATAAGTGGATGGGGACAAGCCAGTGACATCTGTAAGACCTGTTTCAACTTCAGTAAAAGGCAGAAGCAGAGGGAAACAATAGGGTATCTAATGGATCTAAGAGCAGAGAATACCAAAAGAGTCAACGGGTATTCACTAGAAAGCACAGGGAACGAATCTGTAGATGAAAACAGAAAAGGTTTTGCCCAATCCAAAAGCAAATGAGTTAAAGAGGCCTATGCAAGGTCTAAGGAGATGGAACAATCTAGCCTCTATACACTCTTAAAACTGAAAAGCGGGCTTCCCTGGTGGCGCAGTGGTTGAGGGTCCGCCTGCCGATGCAGGGGACACGGGTTCGTGCCCCAGCCTGGAAGATCCCACATGCCGCGCAGCGGCTGCGCCCGTGGGCCGTGGCCGCTGGGCCTGCGCATCCGGAGCCTATTGCTCCGCAACGGGAGAGGCCACAGCAGTGAGAGGCCCGCGTACCACAAAAAAACCCAAAAAACAAAACAAAAAACTGAAAAGCCAGGGCAGGGCCCCAAACTGAGGAGAAACTGCTATGAAAAGTCAATACTATACAGGACAAGTACAACAGAGACAAAGGAAAAAAAGGAGAAGGTAATAACAAAGCTCGGAAATCTTAGAAATCAAACTACCGTATCTCTAAATACTATCTGAAAACAAGAGAAAAGGAAGCTCTATGAAGTTGGGAATACTATCCTTAACTATGCCTCCTTCCAAAAGTTCAAAAAACTAATTTCACAAGAAATAAGCTCAAATAAATAAGCTCAAATAAACAAGCTCAAATAAATAAGCTCAAATGCCATATATATAGCAACTGGGGGCCGGTGCGGATAATGAGAAGAATAGCATGCTTACAAAGAAAGTAGGCCAGAAAAACATTTTAAAAACTAGCCTAGGAGCTTCTCTGGTGGCACAGTGGTTAAGAATCCGCCTGCCAATGCAGGGGACATGGGTTCGAGCCCTGGTCCAGAAAGATGCGCGGAGCAACAAAGCCTGTGCGCCACAGCTACTGAGCCTGCACTCTAGAGCCCACGAGCCACAACTTCTGAAGCCCACGCACCTAGAGCCCACGCTCCACAAGAGAAGTCACCGCAATGAGAAGCCTGTGCACCGCAACCATGAGTAGCCCCCGCTCATGGCAACTAGAGAAAGCCCGTGTGCAGCAATGAAGACCCAACACAGCCAAAAATAATAAATTAATAAAAATTATAAATAAATAAAAACTAGCCTAAAGTCCAAAGGACATAGAAGCCAACTGAAAAAGCTCCCAATGGCCTAAACTAGAAAACCTGGGAGTAACAAATTATGACAGTATTGGATTATAATTCAAAAATAAAACAATATCCATGAGTCCATACTGATGTGAATAACAACTGAATAAACAACTGGGGAGAGGTTATTTGCAGGATATAAGACATCTTTTTTAACAGAAGAATGCTAGTTAATAAATGTGGAAGGAATGAAGGAAATAGAAAATCACCACCATTAGAACACACCAGAAATAGCTGCTACAAGCAAGATTCATGGATAAATGATAAAATACAACGAACTATCTTCCCAAAATATTCATTGGTTACTGTGGTGGTTTTAATATATGTCCACATATTCTTTAACACTTACCATTAAGAACTCTGACTACTCTAGTAGAGAGACAACATGGAGACTTCGCTGGAGAGATAATATAAAGAGACCTAACACTACATGGAAAGCAAGTGGAGCCCAGTTAAGTCAAGCCTTCCAGCCATTCCTACCAGAGTGTCAGGCATGTAAGTGAAGCCATCTTAGAACCTCCAGACCACCCATCCACCAAATGGATGCCTCTTGGAGCAGAATCATTCACAGAACCTTGCTCAAAAATTTCCTCAAATTCATCACCACAAGGACAAGAGGATCAAATCTGCATCTCATTAAGCCTCTGGATCTAGGAGGCAATTTGCAGGAAATAAAGAGGAAAGCAGAACTGCATCCTAACTATGTAATCAACAAAATCAAGACTGTAGGAAACTCAACAGGTCAAAAGGCCCAGATTCCTCAACACAACAGGGAGAGAAAGAACCTGCAGATTAAAAAACACTCAAAGACCTACCTTAATTCACCAAGTTATACGTTTGTTTTGTGTGGTTTTTCTGTATCTGTGTTTAAAAAACAAAATAGAACAAAACAAACAAAACTCAATATTGCCTATTAAATTAAACTAGTATGAAGTCTTTCTCCCTAGTGAAATCTAACTGTCAACCCACCAGGTCAGAACCCTTGTGAAAAAGTTCATTGATTGTACAGTGTCATGCTGTGCTTTAATTTGAATGGCAGAAACCAGCAAAAAATACCAATTATATCATTCTTATTATCTGTATTTCTGACAAACATTTCTATCTCCTTAAAAGTAAAGATCTCAAAAATGAAGGGCAGAACTAAAAGTCAAAACAAAACAAAACAAAAAAATATTTCCTTCTGCGGAACTGTTAACTTGGGTGTGGGGATGCAAAGAAGATTTCTTTTTCAAGCACCTTTGATGATGTTTGAATATTTTTTAATGTGTCCTTTGGAACTGTCTTTAAAAATAAATATAGATTTGTAGCCCTAATATAGAAGTATCTCCAAGATATACATTTAAAAAACAAAGATGTAGATGATATCATAAAATCCTTTTTGTAAAACTTTAAATTACACTTTTTTTTTTTGGAAAGCATAGTGAAGCTTTTTAACATACAGGAATGAGTTTTATACCTGAAGCCTTAGCGTTCATAGCATTCATCAAGTGTTTCAACTTTGTTTTTACCACACTAGCTGGCTGTACACCAATTTTCCAGCCAAAAAAAAGTAGAAAAAAATTGATTAAATATCAAAAAGAACTTGTTTGAAGACATCAGAACTACCAAGACATCCAGAACATGAGGCCACAGATTCCAGAGAGTTCAGCCTAATATGTGGCTCCACCTTTCTCCACAAGGAATTTGCCTGTTTGAAAGTAGAAGACAAGAGGCTAAAGAGCTGAAGAGATTTGGGCAGTCACACGAGACTGGGGAGATGAAAAGTAGAATTCAGAGCCTGCCAAGGAAGAGGGGGCCTGGAAAATAGTCCAGATTTTCAGCTGGGACCCAGTGCAGGAAACAGGAAATGCACCTCAAAAAGGCTGAAACTTCTCCAGGATACACTAGATGTTAGGCCACAAAATAAGTCTTAATAAATGCAGAAAGACTGAAATCACAGAAAGTATGTTTTCCAATCAAAAATGAAATGCAACTAGAAATTAACAGATGGAAAACTGGAAATTTCACAAATATGTAAAAATTAAATATCAATTCTTAAACAACCAATGGGTCAAAGAAGGGAAATTAGAAAATATTTTAAGACAAATGAAAATGGAAATACAACATACCAAAACTTGTAAGATGCAGTGAAACAGTGTTAAGAGGGAAATTTATAGCTATACATATACACTTAAATTAAAAAAAGAAAAATTATCTCAAATCAACAACCTAACTTTATACCTTACGGAACTAGAAAAAAAGAAAAAACTAAGCCCAAAGCTAGCATAGGAAAGCAAATAATAAACATTAGAGCAAAGATAAATAAAATAGAACACAGAAAAACCATGATTTGATTCTTCAAAAAGATCAACAAAATTGACAAACCTTTATCTAGATTTTAACCAAGCAAAAAGAAATGAAACGAAGGTGGGGACATTACTACTAACTTTACAAAAATAAAAAAGATTACAGGAAATACTATGAACTGTACACCAACAAACTGGATAATCCAGATGAAATGGACAAATTCCTAGAAACATACAATGTACCAAGACTGAATCCAGAAGAAACAGAAAATCTGAATAGACTATATTACTATACTTAGTGAACAGACTGAATCAGTAATCAAAAACTTCCCAACAAAGAAACGCCCAGGATCAGACGGCTTTACTGGTGAATTCTACCAAACATTTAAAGAAGAATTAACACCAATCCTTCTCAAATTCAACCCAAAAATTGAAAAGGAGGAGTAAACATTTCCGAATTCATTCTATGAGGCCAGGATTACCCTGATACCAAAGGCAGACAAAGATACTACAAGGAAAAAGAACCCTACAGGGGCTTCCTTGGTGGCACAGTTGTTGAGAGTCCGCCTGCCGATGCAGGGGACACGGGTTCGTGCCCCAGTCCGGGAAGATCCCACATGCCGCGGAGCAGCTAGGCCCGTGAGCCATGGCCGCTGAGCCTGTGCATCCGGAGCCTATGCTCCACAACCAGAGAGGCCACAACAGTGAGAGGCCCGCGTACCGCAAAAAAAAACCCAAAAAACAAAAAAACACCTACAGACCAATATCCCTTATGAATACTAATGGAAAAAAAACTTCAAAAAAATAGTATCAAACTGAATTCAACAGTGTATTAAAGAATTATACACCATGACCAAGTGGGATTTATTCCTGAAATGCAAGGGTAGCTCAACATACAAAAATCAAACAATGTAATGCACCATATTAACAGAATAAAGAGGGGAAAACCACATAAATATCTCAACTGATGCAGAAAAGCATTTGACAAAAGCTATCACCCTTTCATGATAAAGACACTCAACAAACTAGGTAAAGAAGGAAACTGTCTCAACGTAGTAAAGACTACATATGAAAACTCCACAATGAACATCATATTCAATGTTCAAAGACTGAAAACTTTTCAAAACTCTATAAGATCAGGAACAAGACAAAGATGCCCACTTTTGCCACTCCTATTCAGCATAGTACTAGAAGTTCTAGCCAGAGCAATTAGGTAAGAAAAACAAATAAAAGGCATCACGATTGGACAGGAAAAGGTCAAATGATGACTGTTCACATACGACATGATCTTATATGTAGACAGCCCCCAAGATTCCCCAAAACCTGTTAGAACTAATAAATGAATTCATCAAAGTTGCAAAATACAAAGTCAACACCCCCAAATCAGTTGTTTTTATATACTGACAATGAACGATCTGAAAACGAAGTTAAGAAAACTGCATATACAACAGCTTCCAAAAAGAACAAAATACTCAGGAATAAAGCAAGCTGTACACTGAAAACTATAAAATACTTGTGAGAGAAATTAAAGAAGACACTAATAAATGAAAAGACATCCTGGGTTCAAGGATTAGAAGACTTACTACAGTTGTTAATACTATCCAAAGTGCTCTACAGATTCAATGCAATCCCTATCAAAATCCTAAGGACTTATTTTGCAGAAAGAGAAAAATTCATCGAAAAATTCATATGGAATCTCAAGGGGTCCCAAACAGCTAAGAACAAAATTGGAGGTCTCATATTTCCTTGATTTCAAAATTTATTATGAAACCACAGCAATCAAAAGAGTATGGTACTGGCATAAAGACAGATATATAGACCAATGGGAAAAAACAGAGCACCAATAAATAAACCCTCAAAAATATAGACAAATCATCTTCAACAAGGATGAGAAAACTATAAGATAGGGAAGGGAGAGTCTCTTCAATGAATACTGTTGGGAAAAGGGATATCCATAGACAAAAGAAAGAAGTGGACTCTCATTTTACACCATATACAAAAATTAGCTCACAATGGATTAAAGGCCTAAATGTAACACCTGAAACTATAACTCCAAGAAGAAAGCATGGGGGACAAGAAATTTCATGACACCGGATTTGATGATGACTTCATGGATATGACACCAAAACCACAAGAAACAAAAGCAAAAATAAAACAAATAGGACTACATCAAACTCTAAAAACTTCTGCGCAACACAAAATCCAGAGTGACAAAGCAATCTATGGAATGGGAGAAAATATTTGCAAACCAAACATCTGACAAGGAGTTAATATCCAGAATATACAAAGAATTTCTACAACTCAACAACATAAAAACCAATAACCCAATTTTAAATTGGGCAAAGGGCTTGAAAAAAAAATTTCTCTAAAGACAGTATAAACATGGCCAACAAGCACAAAAAGATGCTAACATGACTAGTCATCAGGGAAATGTAAATCAAAAGCACAATCAGATAGCACTTCATACCTGTTAAGATGGCCACTATCAAAAGAAACCAGAGGGCTTCCCTGGTGGCGCAGTGGTTGAGAGTCTGCCTGCCGATGCAGGGGACGCGGGTTTGTGCCCCGGAGCGGCTGGGCCCATGAGCCATGGCCGCTGAGCCTGCACGTCTGGAGCCTGTGCTCCGCAACGGGAGAGGCCACAGCAGTGTGAGGCCCCCATACCGCAAAAAAAAAAAAAGGAAAAAAAAAAGAAAAAGAAACCAGAAAATAAATGTTGGTGAGGATGTGGAGATATTGGAACTCTTATGCACTGTTGATGGTAATATAAAATAGTGCAGACACTATGGAAAACAGTATGGAGGTTCTTCAAAAAATTTAAAATGTAACTAACGTGATCCAGCAACTCCACTTCTGGATATATACCCAAAAGAATTGAAAATAACATCTCAAAAAGATATTTGCACACCCACGTTCACTGCAGCATTATTCACAAAAGCAAAGAGGTGGAAGCAAACTAAATGTCCATCAATGGATGAATGGATAAAGAAAATGTGATACATACATGGAATGGAGTATCCATTCAGTCTTAATGGATTATCACTTAGCCTTAAAAATCCTGTCATGTGCTGCAAAGGCATAGATGAACCTTGAGGGTATTGTGCCAAGTAAAATACGTCACTCATAAAATGGCAAATGCTGCATGATTCCATTTACATGAGCTATCTAAAGTAGTCAAACTCAGGGGCTAGGAGGAGGAGGTGGAGAGTCGTTCAGTGGATGCAGAGTTTCAGTCATGTAGGATGTGGGGGGCTCAGGGGGATCCGCTACACAACATGCATGTGGTCAACAATATTGCACTGTATGCTTGCAAAATATTGCCCTGTACACTTGCAAACTGTTGGGAGGTTGAATTTCATATTTTGTGTTTTTGCCACCAAAAAAAAAAAAAAGCTTAGTTCTGGCATAAAGACAGACACAAGACCACTGGAACAGAATAGAGAGCCCAGAAATGAATCCGTGCATATATGGTCAAGTGATTTTCAACAAGAACAGAACATCATATACAAAAATTAACTCAAAATGGATCAAAACTTAAATGTAAGACCTAAAACTATAAAACTCATGGGGGGAAAGCTATATGTGCATTAAATTTGGCAATGATTTCTTGGATCAAAAGCACAAGCAACAGGGAATTCCCTGGTGGTCCAGTAGTTAGGACTCTGTGCTTCCAATGCATAGGGCATGGGGTTCGATCCCTAGTCAGGGAACTAAGATCCTGCATGCCACGGAGCAAAGCCAAAAAAAAAAAACTCACAAGCAACAAAAGTAAAAACACATAAATTGGACTACATCAAAATTTTAAACTTCTATTCATCATTAAAAGATATAATCAGTATGAGAAGGCAACCCACAGAGTGGGAGAAAATATTTGCAAATGACGTATCTGATAAGGGGTTAATATTCAGAATATATAAAGAACTACTACAACACAACAACAACAACAAAACCAAACAACCCAATTTAAAAATAGGCAGAGGGACTTCCCTGGTGGTGCAGTGGTTAAGAACCCACCTGCTGACGCCGGGGACATGGGTCCAAGCCCTGGTCTGGGAAGATCCCACGTGCCACGGAACAACTAAGCCCATGCACCACAACTACTCAACCTGTGCTCTAGAGCCTGCAAGCCACGACTACTGAGCCCGCGTGTCACAACTACTGAAGCCCTCACACAACAAGAGATACTACTGCAATGAGAAGCCTGTGCACCACAATGAAGAGTAGCCCCCGCTCACTGCAGCTAGAGAAAGCCTGTGTGTAGCAATGAAGACCCAATGCAGCATAAAATAAAATAAATAAAATAAAATAATTTTTAAAAAAATAGGCAGGGACTTCCCTGGCAGTCCAGCAGTTGAGACTCCGCACTTCCACTGCAGGGGGCATGGGTTTGATTCCTGGTCAGGGAATTAAGATCCCACAGGCTACAACATGGTCAAAACAAAACAAAACAAAACAAAAAAAAAACCCAAGTGTTGATGAGTAGAGAAATTGTAACAATGCACATTGCTAGTGGGAATGTAAAATAGTGCAGCCAATATGGAAAATAGTATGGCAGTTCCTCAAAAAATTAAAAATAAAATTACCACATAATAGGCAGCAAGAGAGAATCAATTCATCACATTCAAGTGATCCTTGATAAGATTTTGGACAGATTTGTTATCAGAAACTTTTGAAGTTCAGAAGGCAGTGGGCTAATATATTCAAAGTGTTAAGAGAAAAAAAAAGCTGTCAGCCAAGAATCCTATACCTGGCAAAACTGTCCTTCTAAAGTGAGGCAGATTAAGACATTTCCGGATAAACAAAAGATAAGGGAATTTGTTACCACTAGACCTGCACTGCGAAAAAATGTTACTGAGTAGTCCTGAAGATTGAAATGAAAGAACACCAGCTAGTAACTTAGCTATAAGAAGAAATAAAGATGTCAATAAAGGTAAATAAATGATTCATTATAAAAAAAAACTTACCACATAATGCAGCAATTCCACTTTTGGGTATATAGCCAAAACAATCAAAAGCAGGGACTCAGATATTTATACACCAATGTTCATAGCAGCATATTTCACAATAACCAAAAGTTGAAAACAACTCAAATGTTCATTGACAGAAGAATGGATAAACAAAATGTGGCATATACATACAGTGGACTATTATTCAGCTTTAAAAAGGAAGGAAGTACCATTACATGCCATAACATGGATGAACTTTGAGGACATTATGCTTAGTAAAATAAGCTTGACACAAAAGGACAAATATTGTATGATTCCACTTACATGAGGTACCTGAAGTAGTCAAATTCATAGAGACAAAGTTAGAATTTTGGTTGCCAAGGGCTGATGGGAGGGAGAATGGGCAGCGTTATCATTTAATGGGTACAAAGTTTTACTTGTAGAAGATAAAAAAATTCTGGAGATTGCTTGTGTTGGTGGTCATAAAACAACATGAATATACTTACTCTCAATGAGTTGTACACTTTAAAATAGTTAGAATGGTAAATTTGATGTCATGTATATTTTACAAAAAAGAAACACACAGTTTAGAATCTGCTCAATCCCTTCACAAACTAAAGGGATCTGGTCCTATCATATAGACCTGCCAGAAGCAAAAGAAATTACCTCAGGGGAAAAACATCATTTATTACCTCTTCAACTTTTCATAAACAATATATCCAGTATTTATCAAATGAAAGCAAAAAAGGGAGGGTTGGGGATGGAAACAGACAATAGAAAATAACCTATCTAGATAACGGAATTATCAGATGAGGACTAAAATAACTGTGATGTCTCAACCAAAATGATAAAACTTAACATCACCAATAATGGGACAAAGAGATTTTAAGTGACTCTTGATGTGATTCACTGAAAACAACAATTTTTCGTTCATGTAGTATTTTTCCAAAAACTGTTTAAGTTGAATATAATCATGAGGAAACAACCAGACAAAGCAAAATAGCGAGTTGGTCATATTAAAGACAAAATGGGCCTGGATTTGTTTTTGAATGTCATTATCATAAAAGGAAAAAAAAAAAATACCCCAGGAAACTAAAGTGACATAACACCTAAAAGCAATGCATTATCCTTGATTGGATCCTGGATTAGGGAAAGTAAAATTTTTAAAAAGCTAGAAATCTGGGGCTTCCCTGGTGGCGCAGTAGTTGAGAGTCCGCCTGCCGATGCAGGGGACACAGGTTCATGCCCCAGTCCAAGAAGATCCCACATGCCGCGGAGCGGCTAGGCCCGTGAGCCATGGCCGCTGGGCCTGCACGTCCGGAGCCTACGCTCCGCAACGGGAGAGGCCACAACAGTGAAAGGCCCGCGTACCACAAAAAAAAAAAAAAAAAAAAGCTAGATGTCTGTAACTGAAACAACTGGCAAATTTGAATATGAACTGTATATTAGATAATATTATTGTATATCAATGTTAAATTTCTTTAACGTGACAATGGTTTTAGTTTAGTAGAATGTCTTTGTTCTTACGAGCTATATGTCAAAATGTTTAGGGGTACAGCATTATAAAATCTGCAATTTACTTCCAGAAGGGAGAGAAAGAAAGAAAAAAGAGAGAAAGCAAATGGGAACAGGCAATTTGAGAAGGGCTTATCATGAATCAGTGTTCACTATACAATTCTTTCAAGTTATGAATTTTTCAAAATAAACAATTGGGAAAAATTAAATAGCTGATTAACGTATTCAAGAAATTAGAAGACGAATTGGAATTTGCATTAAGAAATGGAATCTAAAAAAAGAATCAAAGGGAAATTCTAGAACTGAAAAATACAGTAACTGAAATTAAGACCCAAATGGAAGGGCTGACTAGCAAATCAGACGACTGAAGAAAAGATTACTATGCTAGAGAATAGGTCAATAGAAAATAAGACCTGAAGCACAAACTCAAAAAAGAATAAAGGTAAAGAATAGGAAGAATGCAAGTGGCATATGGGACATAGTGAAAAAGTCTAAAAACATGACAGAAATCTCAGAAGGAAAAGAAAAAAATGGGACACTATTTAAACATAATGGCTGAGGAATTTCCAAACTAATAAGACAACAAGCCACAGTTTAAGAAACTCTGTAAACCCTAACAATAGGAAAACCAGACCTAAGCACATCAAATAACACTGCTAAAAAACTGCTAAAGACAAAAAGGAAAATCTTAAAGGCAAGAGGAAAAAACATGTATTACCTTTAAAGGAACAATTAGACTGATAGCTGACTTGCCAAAATGAAAAATGGGAACCAAATATCTTCAAAGTACTGGAAGAAAATAATTGCCAATTGGTTACTTATACCCAGCAAAAAATCCTTCCAAAATGCAACAAAATTAACACACTTTGGGACCAAAAGAAAAAAAATAAAAGGAGAGAGTTCATTACCAATAGAACAAAGAAAATACTAAAGGGTGTTCTTCAAGCAGAATGAAAATAATTCTGGATAGAAACATGGAAATCAGGAAGGAATGAAGAGTAACGGAAAGGCTAAGTATGTAAGTAAATCTCTGTGAACACTGACTATATAAAGCAACAATATCTTGTAGGGCTTAAAATAAATGAATCTATATACCTGAGAGGAATTTCACATTCTCCTAAGATGCAGAAAGTAGAAAAGAACATTGCTTTGGAGTTAATAAATAAATGCAAATAAACTACAAAGTAACTTTTCTTAAATGCATCAGAAAGCTGAGGTCCCAGGACAACCAAGTAGACTGAAATCTAAAGAGACCTCACCAAGTGTTGGCTCATCTGTGGCAGAAAAAAGAAAAGAGATATGGGGCACCAGATGACCAGGTAATAAAAGTTCAATTAAAATTATTAACAAATTGATTTTTAAAATTGTATATGTATGGGCTAGTATGTACATATAAAACGCATGGGACTCTTGGACACAAGGGGAATTCACAACCACCTACAGGCTCTTATCCACACACCTCCACCAAATACTCAGGAGAAAGAATGGGGGTAGGGCAGGAGACCAGAGAAAACCTCTTTGGTGGTACGGTCTTGGAGGACAGGAGTAGCCACAATAGCAGAAAGGACACAAAAAGCTCTGACTAGACCCTTCTCCCCTACTGAACAAAAGCCTTAACTGGTATGGGAAGGGCAGCAAATGATGTTACCCTCAAGGCTTAATAGGTTAAGTAAGACCCATTGCTGTTGCAGTAAGGGTAAAAGAAAAACACCTCTACCCGTAAAGGACAGGGCATAAAACCGTCTTGAGCCCATGATACTATAACAATAACACCACAGAGGTCTCCTACCACTGAAGGAAGGGCAAAAAAAATTTATCCTGCACAAAATCTGCCAGATGCAAGGCAGAGCATGAATGCCACAGGGGAGGACAGAATCACTGAGAAAGCCCCACCAATGAGAACACTGGACACTGGAACTGCTAAAGACTACAGTAGACAAGGGCAACAGAGAATGTTACTGTCCCCCACTCCCCCAAACAAACAAACAAATGCTAAACACATCATATTCAAACTCCTGAAAGCCAGAAATAAAGAGAAAATATTGGAGGAGTAATCCTTTTTCCTTACTACCAAGGTACCCTTGACTGTAACAGCTCAATTGTAGAACTTTATATTGTAATTATTTGGGCCTTTGTTCACCTTTTTTAATAGACTGTAAGCTCTTCAAAAGTAAAGAACAACCTTAATTATTTCTGCCTCTCTCAAAATCTCCTGGCCATAGAGCCATTTAAACAAATATATTTTAAATTATTAAATATGAAGCAAAATGACAAGATACTATCATCTCATAAATCTGTAACACCTCTTTGTTTTCCCAAACATGAAGCCCATTCTTTTACTAGGTAGCTGAGATACTTACTGGATTGAGAGTAAGCTATAAGGACAGAATCCACAATGTTTAGAGAGAGAAAGGGCAAGAAAAAACAAGCAAACCAGTTTACAGATAAAGAAAACAAAGGCCCTGAAAGGACCTTTTTCATTCAGAGTCCTCATTTGTAGAACTTTACTTGCCTTACCCAGTTGGAGCCTTGGTTCTGTTTTGTTTTAAATATATATTTTGCTTTAGCAATGAGAAGAAGCTCAATATTTTCCTAGCCAAAATCGGAAGATTTAAGAATCTCAGAAAAATTTCAGTGAAGGGAAACTTAAAGTCTCCCCAAAATGGGAGTCTTTTCTGGAATGACCTTACTTTAAAATATTACCAGTATTTCTGAAATATAAAAAAAAAAAGGAGAATAGCAGGTAACCCCAGGCAACTAAACCAAATATAAACTTTGCATCTTCTAACGCTCATTATGTTATCATAGTTTTCTGTTTTTTTAACTAAACTAAAATATAGATGGCAGCTATATGTATTTCCTAGGACAATTCTATGAGGAATCGGTCTTAGGAAAATTCCCATACTGCTCCTTGTGTAAATGTGTCAAGTAGAACCGAAGTGAAAAAGAACTGTCTTCTCATTTCAAGCATCCTTACTTATCTTGATGCTGCCTCACCCACTGGTCAAGTGTGCCTCTCTTTTCAAATATTTGTCTTTTGGAACAAGAACGAAATACAAAACTGACCTCTAAAGAAACCTGGGAAACTTGAATATCACAGTCTACTAAGTAAACTGTCAGTGAAAAATTACCCAGGATGATACTGCCAGTACTATATATTAAGGGGTCATAACTTGTCCCTTTATTTTGAATTCCAGGAGGGTTTAAGAATTGTTGGGGGCTTCCCTGGTGGCGCAGTGGTTGAGAGTCCGCCTGCCGATGCAGGGGACACAGGTTCGTGCCCCGGTCCGGGAAGATCCCACATGCCGCGGAGCGGCTGGACCCGTGAGCCATGGCCGCTGAGCCTGTGCGTCCGGAGCCTGTGCTCCGCAGCGGGAGAGGCCACAACAGTGAGAGGCCCGCGTACCGAAAAAAAAAAAAAAAAAAAGAATTGTTGGCATCCAAAAAACAAGTAATCCTGTTTTGATCACTGAATCATTAAGAAAATGCAACCAAATCCTGATACCTCAGATACTGCAGTACATTGCTCACTGCTCTTCCCCTCTGCTAAGCTGCAGAAAGAAGAAAGGAAAAGGGGTTCTTTACAAGGAGAGAATAAAGCACTTACACTTCATAGGACTTTCTAGCCACAGATGCCAGGTGCTACCCACTGAAATCCAGGCTTGGACTAAGCTCCACATTTCTGAAAGGACCATCTCAACCGAAGCCTGGGGCTCAGAGTCAGCAGGAGGAAGCTGCAGCTCCCACTAGCAGCACATTTCAAAGAGGCTGCAACAAGAGAACATTTTCCATTTAAGCAACTAATTCCAATCTTCCATTTCACAAAGCAGTAGCAGAACAGGCCTTTATTATCAGTCTTTTCAAAAGATATTTCCATGACTATGTGATGAATATGAAGCAGGCTATGGCCCAGCAATCCTTTCACTAACATGCTCTAAGTCTTTCATTATACTTCACAGCAGATCCTAAAAGTACTTGCCCTTTTTTCTTTAACGGTCACGACTGCTCCAAGACTCACTTCTACACTAACAGTTCTAAAACTGCCTAATCAACGGAAATCACTGAGCAGACCCTTAACATTGCAAGTACACACCCAGATTGGGGGGGGGGGGTGCTAAGGATTCATCAGCTGCCAAGAATCAGAAGCAGATTAGAGCTGCTAGTTAATCCTATACAAAAACTCCTCAAATTAAGCAGCATTACTTAAAAATACTTCACTGAAAACAGAAGAGCTCTGGCAAATAGAAAATTAGGTTCTGGAAATACAAATATTTCAATGAAATTTGATAAGTAAGAATAAATGTGTAAGACTGCTATACTTTTTAAAAACATTTCAATTAGTGAATAATACATCTATTAAATAAAGATTTATAGTATACTGGAAGGAGGAGCAGACCAGGCAAGAGCACAGTAAAAAGAACCCCTAAAAAACAGTCAATCAGACACTGCAACGTTATAGACACATGCCTTGTACCAATATGGTATAGAGCTAGAAAATCAGAATTTCCCAAATCAAGAAAAAGTCATTTTCATGAGACAGGTAAAGAACAAACTAGTCTTATTAACCTGAAAAAGAGAAAGGAATTTTTTGTCAGTCAACCGTCTTAAGTTTTTGTATCTAATCCTTTACGAAAATTTTACAAATTTAAGACAAATTGCTAGGTCTGTCACAAGTACTTTCTGATGGTTTTCAGAAGAGAAAATGATATGAGTGGATACTAGGAAAAATATAAGCTATAGATCTCAAAAGAAAACCATCACTACCTAAAATTGTTATCTTTCAAAAAATTTGTTTTGCAAGATGGTCTGAAATACAGAAACTATGGTGAAATGAAACTTAGCTAATACCTTCACCACAGCAGTGATAAGTAAACAACTCCCAACTCCAAAAGCAGAGTGTAAGTGAAAAATAATCATAAAGCCCCAAGCAAGCTCCCAGAACCATAGACTACCCGTGTATGCATAAACAAGTTTTCTAGAAGCAAAAAAGCTCATTTACAGAGATAAGTTCAGCCAATTTACATTTTCACAGCCATCCCCATAATAACTGAATAGATAATTAAGAGGGAGATATTATTTCCCTTATAGGAGGAAAGAGATTCCTGGCTAAAAATAATTCTTTAAAACATCATAAGCTATTCAAATTCCAGGAGAAATACTCAAACACTCTTATCTTCATGACAATGTTGGAAGATGGTAGTGCCCATATGCATTACTCTATCTTGATCTCAATGAAAGGAATCAGTAAGACCAAATGACTACAGCACTGCACGCTGTGGTCTCCTGAGTTTCTGATGAAATCCCAGTATTTCTGGGACAAGCATTTTCAAACAATCCTGTGTCATAATGGCCTCTATCAAATAAACTTTGGCTCAAATCTGTAGCTGTGGCTCACACATAATGATACTGAGAAATTTTGCCAAAATTTTTCCTCAACAACTGTAAAGAATCCCTATCCAAATTAAAAACCCTCAGCCACCTATGCATGTGAATATTAACCTCAAGACCGGCCCTGAAAAAAGATAAATAAATCTGGATCCATAAGGTCAGCTTGGGTTTGGAGTGACTGAAGCATGCATTCCTTGATAATCAATTCACTGTGGGCCTTACTAATTATATTAGGCAGCCCTGCTTTAAAAGTAGAAAATGTTGGGCTTCCCTGGTGGCACAGTGGTTGAGAGTCTGCCTGCCGATGCAGGGGACACGGGTTCGTGCCCCAGTCCGGGAATATCCCACATGCCACGGAGCGGCTGGGCCCGTGAGCCATGGCCGCTGAGCCTGCGCGTCTGGAGCCTGTGCTCCGCAACGGGGAGAAGCCACAACAGTAAGAGTCCCGCGTACCGCAAAAAAAAAGAAAAAGTAGAAAATGCCAAGCTTGAAACCATTTCAAGCTTTTGAAGCAAATGGGTAGCCCATGTGAAGGCTTCCTGAAAGCCAAAATATAGAAAATGGATTTCCTTTAGTCACCGGTTTCTATTCCTGCCTATCTAAGCAAGTTTTATAACAATTCGTATAAACCTGAAGAATGAGAGTACTATCCGACATACTAAGCATACACTAACACAATGCTGAAGATTCAAGTTTCTTAACTGTATAGAAATATGAGATGTCTAGCTTAAGGTTTAATAAAAAATGCATTATAGTGTTAGAAAGCTCTGAGTGCTTATGTAAAAACATGTACCTTTTTAAGACTAGTTCTAAGTGTGTTCTGCTTTAGGGCCATCTGTATAAATGGTGTTAACTATGGTTGAGACAGAAAATACAAATAAACAGTAAATATGGAGAAAAACTGAAGAGTGCAGTGGGCTTGAATAAAAAAGTAAAAAATATAATGTAAACTCTGTTAACAGAAAATTTCTTACCAAAAGAAAAAAAAATACAAATTTCATAATATTTTCATTTTGGGAAGTCTAACCAGAAAGAGGAAAATTAAATCGGTACTTTCAAGGGGTTCTGCATGCCAAACACTACAAAATTATCCCCATTAGCAGTACTGTGAACTTCCAGTAAAGAGAAATAAAGCTTCTCTCTGGAACTTCACCTATATAACAATATAACACTCTCTGGTAATATTTCAGTACCAGGGTACAAGCTAGGGAAACACAGGAGAGGTAATCTGAGCAAGCGCAACTTTCTAAGAATTAAATGTTTTTAAGTTCAACAGAGCTTATGGGACTTCTCTGGCGGTCCACTGGTTAAGACTCTGCACTTCCACTGTAGGAGGCACAGATTCGATCCAGGTTGGGGACTAAGATCCCACATGCCACATAGCTCGGCCAAAACAAAACAAAACAAAAAAAACCCAAGAGCTTAAAATTCTGTGAAATCTAGAAAATAGTATGTCAGTCCCTCAAAAAAAACATAGAATTACCATATGATCCAGCAATTCCCCTTCTGGTGATATACTCAGAAGAATTGAAAGCAGGGACTCCAACAGATATTTGTACACCTGTGCTCATAATAGTATTCACAATAGCCAAAACGTGGAAGCTACCCAAGTGTGTATCAACAGATGAATAGGTAAACAAAATGTGGTACACACAATATTATTCAGCCTTAAAAAGGGATGAAATTCTGACACATTCTACAACATGGATGGACCCTGAGAACATTATGTTAAGTGAAAAAAGCCAGTCACAAAAGGACAAATACTGTATGATTCTACTTATATGAGGTACCTAGAGTAGTCAAGTTCATGGAGACAAAAAGCAGAATGGTGGTTGCCAGGGGCTGTAGGGAGAGAGAAATGGGGAGTTAGTTAACTGTGTTTTAATGGGTACAGATTTTCATTTTTACAAGATGAAAAACGTTCTGGAGATGCACGGTGATGATGGTTGCACAACAATGTGAATGTACTTAAAGCCACTGAACTACACACTTAAAAATGGTTAAAGTGGTAAATTTTATGCTATGTGTATTTCACCATAATTTTTAAAAAGGAATGAAATTCTGACATAGTCTACAACATGATGAACCTTGAAGATATTATTCTAAGTGAAATAAGCCAAACACCAAAAGGAAAATATTGTATCATTCTACTCATAAGGTAATTGGAGTAGTCAAATTCCGAGAGGAAAAAAAAAGGAGAATGGTGGTTACCAGGGGCTGAAGAGAGGAGGGGATGGAGAATTATCCTTTAATGGGTAGAGTTATCCTTTAATGGGTAAAGTTCCAGAGATGGGTGGTGGTGATGAATGCACAACATGAATGTACTTAATGCCACTGAACTGTACGCCTAAAAATGGTTAAAATGGCAACTTAGAAAATGTAGCAGTATCCAGATTTTATATCCTGTTTCAAACCACTGACTCTGGTCCAAGGCCTGGGAAGATGAGAAATAAACTAATCCAAATACAGATGAATGCCACCAGATAACAGACTATCATGCCAACAGAAATACCATCACAAATTCCCATTCATAAGCTCCAATACAACAAGGACATGAAATGACTATATCTGCACTGTCCAAGACTTGGAATGTGGCAGTGCAACTAAGGAATTGATTTTAACTTCATTTTAATTAACTTAAATTGAAACAGCCACAATAGCCATGTGGGTAATGGCAATCATATTAGACAATATAGCCAGAGTGGTATACTATTCAGTTGAAAGGCCTTTGGTTTTTATCATTTACTTACACACTCCCATTTTCCAGCAATGCAAAGTATACAGTATTCCTATGTTCACTGAACTAACTGACGCCAAAGAAGTTGTACACGAACATTTTCTATTTTCTAGAAGGCTTGCCTTTCAAAAACATGTTTATGTTTTAAGAGTCACTTGACTGGGCTTCCCTGGTGGCACAGTGGTTGAGAGTCCGCCTGCCGATACAGGGGACGTGGGTTTGTGCCCCGGTCCGGGAGGATCCCACATGCCGCAGAGCGGCTGGGCCCGTGAGCCATGGCCGCTGAGCCTGCGCGTCCGGAGCCTGTGCTCCGCAACGGGAGAGGCCACAGCGGTGAGAGGCCCGCGTACCGCAAAAAAAAAAAAAAATGAGTAGCACAATTAATTAACCTTATAAAGAGATGGTCTTTGCTTCCATTGGTTTCTGCATTGTCTACTAATTTTGGTTACTAGAGGTAGACAAAAGAAACTACTAAGTATTCAGAGCAGTCCACTGTTAAATAGGCTTCCTTTAAGCTCTGTCTCAAAATAATTTTTCCTTTTAAAACACTTGGAAGACATCAGTGATATCTGCCTATCCCATAAAACAAAAACATGGCTGTAGGCTGTTTCCAAGAATTTTGGTGGAAAAAAAGCTCAATGAATGTAGATTCTTCAGAAAATGGCTGTTTTATACAAATACCAGAGAAAAAGATGCTAACTCATAGCATGGGCTGAACCATGTCCAAATTATACCGTTATAGCAAATCTATTGTCACCAGGATCATTGTAACTATACTAAATGACCCTAAGATTAGTAAGTATGGGGAAGAGGGAAGTAAGAATAATAGTTTTTCAAAACGTATATTATTCAAAGTGGTTTTGAAACAAACCAGGCAAATTCTGTTCCTTACCAATTCCATTTTTTGGTTAATTTTCTTAGGGACTGTACAGTTTTGGATGCTACCTTATATGGCATAATTTTAGTTACTACATTTTCTGTTTTCAACTAAAGTAGATTTTTTTTTTCCCCAGCCACGGTGCGCGGCTTGTGGGCTCTTAATTTCCCAACCAGGGACTGAACCCGGGGCCCTCTGAGTGAAAGTACAGAGTCCTAACCACTGGACCACCAGGGAATTCTTTATCAATTTCAAATTGAAAATTAAAACACTATGCTACTACACTGCATGTTTTGTGACTACTCTAAAACAGATTTTTGGTTTAAAATGTCATTTAGTGACCACTTCAAGAAAGGCTTATTGTGTCAAAAAGTTCCTCTCCTTTTCTGTACTCAAGTTGTTCAAAGCATAAAATGAGGGCAATAAAAACTTATCTCATAAAGACTGCTTTTTAAAAAAAGATTGGAAAGACTGAAAACAGAGCATCATAGGAGACTGAATAATATTGTTTATTTTCAATCATCCATAGATATGTTAGAGAGAAGCAGCAAAAATAAATGAAATTTATAGAAAAAGACAAATCTGAGTCATCCAACTGCCCCTTTGGAGGTGCTACAAGCAGCTATGCATTCAGGAACACTTTTAAGAAACTGTGTGTCTACAGACTGCCAACAAACACATGAAAGAATGCTCAACATCACTAATCATTAGAGAAATGCAAATCAAAACTACAATGAGGTATCACCTCACACCAGTCAGAATGGCCATCATCAAAAAATCTACAAACAATAAATGCTGGAGAGGGTGTGGAGAAAAGGGAACCCTCTTGCACTGTTGGTGGGAATGTAAACTGATACAGCCACTATGGAGAACAGTACGGAGGTTCCTTAAAAAACTAAAAATAGAACTACCATACGATCCAGCAATCCCAATACTGGGCATATACCCTGAGAAAACCATAATTCAAAATGAGTCATGTACCACAATGTTCATTGCAGCCCTATTTACAATACCCAGGACATGGAAGCAACCTAAGTGTCCGTCGACAGATGAATGGATAAAGAAGATGTGGCACATATATATTACTCAATGGAATATTACTCAGCCATAACAAGAAACGAAATTGAGTTATTTGTAGTGAGGTGGATGGACCTAGAGTCAGTCATACAGAGTGAAGTAAGTCAGAAAGAGAAAAACAAATACCGTATGCTAACACATATATATGGAATCTAAAAAAAAAAAAAGGTTCTGAAGAACCTAGGGGCAGAACAGGAATAAAGACGCAGACGTAGAGAATGGACTTGAGGACACAGGGAGGGGGAAGGGTAAGCTGGAACGAAGTGAAAGAGTGGCATGGACTCATATATACTACCAAGTGTGAAATAGATAGCTAGTGGGAAGCAGCTGCATAGCACAGGGAGATCAGCTCCGTGCTTTGTGTCCACCTCGAGGGGTGGGATAGGGAGAGTGGGAGGGAGACGCAAGAGGGAGGAGATATGGGGATATATGTATATGTATAGCTGATTCACTTTGTTATAAAGCAGAAACTAACACACCCTTGTAAAGCAATTATACTCCAATAAAGATGTTCAAAAAGAAACTGTCAGAGATCTTGATTTTTTTTTTTTTTTTTTTGCGGTACGCGGGCCTCTCACTGTTGTGGCCTCTCCCGTTGCGGAGCACAGGCTCCAGACGCGCAGGCTCAGCGTCCTTGGCTCATGGGCCCAGCCGCTCTGCGGCATGTGGGATATTCCCGGACTGGGGCACGAACCCGTGTCCCCTTTATCTGCAGGTGGACTCTCAACCACTGCACCGCCAGGGAAGCCTGATCATTTCTTAATATTATCATGGTTTATTCCTTCAACTATGGGTATCAGATTATATAAACATCTGAAAGGATCCTACTGTCTATTGGGGGAGACAAAACAAATTTTCAAAAACGTTAAAAAAATGATAAATACAATTAAAGTGCTTTCGGTGTTGGGGCAGGGGCAGAAATGACTTTCAGCGGAAGAGAATCTGTTAAGACTTTAAGGAGAAAGAATTTAAGCTAGCTAGGCTTTGAAAAGGTGGGCTAGTTTCTTCATTTGAAGACAGGATTGGGGAAAAGTAATAGTAAAAGTCCAAAGGTAAGAAAAAAATTAAAAAATCATATAACCAGACAAAGGCTGCATCCCCTCCCCACAAAAAACCATTTGCTTATTCTGGGAGATACTACAGCTGTGTGAATGCTGATGGGAAGGATCCAGTAAAGAGGGAGTTTTAGGATACAAGTGAGACACAGGATAACCAAAAGATCAAGGTTCCTGAGAATTCAGATAATAAGATGCAGAGCACTAAAATCGGACAGAAGAAGCAATTGGATACACATGCTCAAGTTCTACCAAATCAGAGGTGAAGGGTTGGTGGTATATTGAAGAAAGGGATGAGAACGACAGTCCCTGGAAAAAGACAAAACCTAACAAAGAAAAAGGGCCAGTTAATGAGATAAGGTTTTGATGAAATTCAAGAACTAAGACTTCTGTTTAACACAATTTAACTGATTGAAACATCTGTTTGCCCTCAAATTCCCTCCAAAATCAGAGTAAAAAGATTTTTTTTCCCCAAGGATGAGGGAACCCACAAGGACAGAAAATGGAAACACAAATATTAACAAAACTGTGAAAAGGAGAAAGCTGCTGGGTGAGTGTTAACTCTCAGAGAAGGTCTGAGAAAGCAGAAATTTGCCTGGTAGCAGGGAGGGGGAAGGGATAATAATGGGGGAAGCCAAGAGGCAAACTAATTCCAAAATCCCAGTAAGGCTCAAGAATTAGAAGTACTGAGATACACCTGAAGACAGATGCACAGATAGAACAAATAACAAAGGAATGGCTTCAAAATCTGTGTAAGCGGTTTAGTTTCCTAGATTTTCTCCCTGACTCTGAGGGGCCAGGCTACTATACTATCCTCCCACCATCACAGAAAACTCAAGGTTTACTTTGCAGAGACTGAAGTAGAGGGACTCTGGACTCTTGGACAACAGACTCACCTAAGGACAGGAGTATCATACTGAAAACAGATTAAATAAACTAAAGTCTACATACTTAGCGTTTAGATTCATCCTCCAGTCCATTCTCCTACCTGCCACTGGCAGCCTAGTTCATAACCTCCAGGCAGAAGACTAGAGAACTCTCAGAGTAAAAGTGGTCCAAGAAAAAAGACCAACAATGAGAGAGAAGAGATGAAGTTTCCCCTCTCAATTATCTGTCAAATGAGGGAGTAATTCAAGAAAAGATCATGGGATCCAGGATTCAGCACATCCAATACAAGAAAGAAAAAGGAATTCCCTAGGACAGTGAGATGCCAGAATAATTATGCAAGAGACCTGGAGAACAACCAGGCCAGATTGAAGCAGGGAGATAGAGGGCTCTCGGGAGAGGTTTCCTTCCACCAAAAAAGGAAACAGATTACCAGTGTGAACATACTAAGAGGATATTTACACTTACTAACAGAGAGTTTGGGATGAATTACTGTAGATATATAGAAAATAAGGCAAACGTGAAAAAAAGAAAAAGGTAATGATTACCACCAAAAAAAAAAGTTGCACAAAAAAGAAATTATCATGGTATACACACTTCATGATTCACAATGTGTAATGATTTAACCAGAAATGTGGTATACCTATGTTAACCAAAAATGTGGTATACCACAGGTATACCTATGAGTGATGGGGTGTGAGGAAGCAGAGGAAGCCTAAATCCTCATCTTTCATAGGAGAAACTATGAAACTGTTCTTTTTTCTTCCTAAATCTTGTAAAACTATTCCCATTTTATAACTTTAGAAAGTTTTTAAAGTTTGGCTTAAATCTTTAAAATTTTAACAGTAACTTTTATTACTAAATTAACAATAAATTAATAAGTTTTTTATTTTGATAAAATTTAAATTATGTAAGATTTCAAAAAAGTAAAAACTGTTACATGACGTTACTTGAGATTCCTGAGCCAGCAAACTAGAAGAATTTCAGTTGGTTGTGTGATCGGAGCTCAATGCGTGTGTTAGTGATTTAGCGGGGGGTTGGTGACTTTTTAGCAATGACAAGATCCAAGATGTGACTGTGTGACCAGGTGGCTCAGAAAAAAAGTAAAGGAATTAAGAAGCCAAAGTGTTAGCTGAATTGTCAATCCAGATGCTGAAGTTGCCTAAAAATTATGATGTGTGACTGTACTATTTTCCAGGTCCACTTTTCCACTCTTCTCTACCATGTTTTCTGCCCCAGTATGCTGACCTCTATGGAACAGATCAACAGGTTCCTGAGTCCCCTAGCTTAGGGTTAGGTTTGCCCAATGGGGAATTCCAGGAGGAAGTTAGGAGAATACGGTGTAGATATTTATTCCTCCAGCTTCCTCCCTGCAGAATCACCTCATGCTGGCTATGTCCCTTCAACTGAAAACTACAATTCCTCTCAAGGCAGCCAACTCCATACTTCTCCTGAGAGTCCAAGAAGTAACCACTCTCTCTCTTACCTCTTCTGGCTGTTAACAGCTTAGGGCTGTTAACAGTTTGGCTACAGGGTACTACACTATCTTTTGTGGTACCCCATTATATCCACATCTTTATAAACAGTACCTTTACAAAACAAATCCTCCTCAAATTAGCCTATTTCAAGTGTGCCATCTGTTCCTGTTGGGACCTGACTGTAAACAGTGATAATAGTGATGATGGTGATGATGTAAGTCTGTAACAGACTAGTGGAAACTAAGTGACTAATATTTAAATAACAATTACTAACATATTTTGAGTTCTAGGTTCCAAGAACTTTGTTAAGCTCTTTGTAGGTATTAACTCGTTTAAACATCACAAGCAAAGATGTTTTTGTGCCAAGCAAATATTTTTTTTGTCTGGTTCATTTCCATATACCAACACCTAGCAGTTGCTGGTACATGGTAAGCACTAAAATACTGATTTAAAATACATACTGCAATAAGCAGGTTTAGTAGGGAAGGCTGACTTTTGGTATGGTGCAGCATTTCTCCTATTTTTACTTTGAAAACTTTAAGATAAGGGACGTGTGGCTCCCCAGATCACAAAAACTAACTAAACACTAAGACAGACCACATATGAATGATTTTCCTGTGTAGCCTACGGTGAGTCTTATTCCTTTCTCTTCCCATGAGGTCACCCAGGACTTGGGTTCCCGATTTTTTTTTTAAGTGTAATATTCAAAGTTGCAAATTTTTAAATACTTATTATGCACTCACAGCCTAGGAGCTGATTCAAAAGGGCAGAGCATCTTTAAGTACTAGTTATGAGTTTAAAAAAAGAAATGGAAGGGGAGGGAGCAAATTTTAAAACATACTTAGGCATATAAAATGCAAAAATAAGAAAGGTAAAGTCAGCAATATGACCAAGTACACATTATCACACTGAATTAAAGCACTGCAAGGGTAAGTAGGAAAATTAGAGGAGGAAATATAATACACGAGATTGAAAGAACGCAGAAATACAATAAGTATAACAGGTTGCAATTAACCCCCTCATTGGATGCTGACACAATTATCTGTAATAATCAAGGCAGCTACGATACCCGTATCTTATAAAGAAGCTAAAAATCAGGGGAAAGAGAAGGTTAGAAAACCAATATGCTGCAAAATGAGAACTGCAAAGATTTTCTGAAACGAATTGATTTTTTTTTTCTTTACGTTATGTTGCACTCCAAAACACGGGGAAAACTCACGTGTACAAGGATCTAGAAACCTGAGAAGTTTCGAGAATGTACTCAAACTAGAGTGAAAAGCAGCAAGAAACAGTGAGATGTAAGGCTATGAGTGGGAAGGAATTGCCGGAGTAACACCTGGACACCGAAGAGAGACGGATAAAACATCCTTAAGTGGAAGACAGAGAAAGACTGGGATTGGATTTGGTTGAAGAAAGACAAAACGGAAAAGCAAGGCCTAAGAAACAAGTAGTAGCAAGGGTGAAACTTAGAGGACCAGATCGAAGCTACGAGCGAGAAGTACAGGACCTACAAACCAGATTCTACGGGGTGGGGAAAGGGCCACTTCGCGACCGGCCAGCTGCAACTAGTTTCCGAAAAGCCGCGTAGATGTAGCTTCGCAGCCCCACCCCGCGGCAGCAGCTCCTCCCCAAGGAGGACCTAAGGAGGCCAACGGCCGGGCGCCGGCTCCAGCCGAGGTCCCACCCCGCCCTTGCCCCGCGGCGCAGAATGGCCTCTCTCGGCCCCTCACCGAACGCTGCAACTCCCCAAGCCAAAACGAGGCGCGCTCCTTTCCGCTGGGATCTGGGTCGTGGTAGAGCGCCTGCACTGCCTGGTACACGAGCTGCAATGTCGGCTTTGCTCCTTCCATGGTGGTAGCGGTGGTGGCGGCAGCGATGGCTCTGGTGTTTTCTCCCGAGGATTCTCCGGCTGCTCCGCCTTCACGCTTCCTCACTTTGTCGGCCACGGCCGCTCCCTGACTGGCGCCATCTCCTCTTTGGCCGTTACCAGGGCAGAGGGGTTCCCTGTTGAAGTTACCCCCTCGGAAACAGAGGGTAGATCGTATTCAAGTTCCTGGTTGTTTTTCCGATCTTACCACTAGACTCTAGACTTCTGAGTCTACACGCCGGTTCTCGCCTCTTAACCCGCTGACTTGCCCTCAGAAATCTGTCCCAGCCCGACACAGACCATGCAGCATACCTCAGCAGCCTTTACCCGGACCGGAAGCGGCAGCACCAAAACCTTTGGCACACTTCCGCCTGGTGCGGCGTAAACTGCTTCCTTCCCTGCACGCCTCCTCTTGTCTCGCCTCCCCCTCCCGGAAGTTACCCTACCGGGCCGGGAGAAGGAAAGAAGTGGTTCTCTACTACCTTGCGTCGGACTGAAGCCTTAGGACCCTCGTGGCTCCCACACCTGTGCAGCTCTCCTCTCCTTGGCAATGGATCCGAGGTCTTTCCTCCTCCTTCCGACTTATCCATTCCTATACATAGAGTCCTTTTGGACCCCCGTGGACAAGGTGCATCAATTCAACCATCTGTGGAGTGTCCACTGTATTGCAAATTCAAAGATGATTTAAGACAAGATTTGTATGCAGACCCTAATGGAGGAGACAGACACGTAATCAAATAACTGTTGTACAAACCTGAAAAATGTGCCACTGAAATAAATACAAAATGCCTAGAAGCCCCTTTCCGCTAAATTCTGACACCCAAAAAGGTATTTCATTCTATTGCCCAGGACGCTCTGACTCCAGAGTATTTGCACAAACACACTGAATTGTGTTTTTGTGTGTGCTTTTCTTTCCGAATCAAACATCGATGGTATAACAATTCTCAATTCACAAAAGAAAATATAAATCTTGGAATCTGTACTATGGAGAAAATTTCCAAACATTGCTGCTTCTCCTTTGCAATAATAAGTAACTACTGTAAGGTCGGATCTTAACAAACGGCACCGCGAAAACAGGAAAGCTTCAAGTGAGCTTTATTAGGGAGCGCTCCCGGGCGAGGTTCACTGATCCGAGAGAAAGCGGCTAGAGAAGTCGCACCCGGGCGAGGGTTGGGCAAGATTTTATAGGGGAAGGGAAAGGGGTGTGGTGAATCTGGGAGGGCTCAGGGTATTCCTTATTTGATGGTCTTCTCTGGTATCCTGGGGGACAGTTAGTCCCGCCCCTCGAAAGGCGGGAAGGCTGGGCTGGGTTCAAAGTCCCCAGGTCATTTCCTGGAACTGGGTGATCCGGAGAGTTTCGGTCTGATGCAACCTGTGAATCTGATTGTGTTCCCCTGCCTCGGGTCAGTTGGCCTTACAACTACTACTGGGACTTTCCTGGTGGCACAGTGGTTAAGAATCTGCCTGCCAATGCAGGAGACACGGGTTCCATCCCTGGTCCGGGAAGATCCCATGTGCTGCCGAGCAACTAAGCCCATGTGCCACAGCTACTGAGCCTGCGCTCTAGAGCCGTGAGCCACAACCACTGAAGCCCACGCGCCTAGAGCCCGTGCTCCGCAACAAGAGAAGCCACCACAGTGAGAAGCCAGTGCAATGCAACGAAGAGTAGCTCCCGCTCACTGCAACTAGAGAAAGCCCACGTGCAGCAACAAAGACCCAATGCAGCCAAAAATTAATTAACTGCCACCATTTGATGAATGCTTACAATGTGTAAAGTACTGTAGTTATGAGGTCTTATTTAATCCTTTTAACAATTATACAAAGTAAATCCCCATTTTAAGGAATAAGAAATAGGTAATCTGCCCAAGGTTACACATTTCTTAAATGAAAATCAGGATTTGAATCCAAATGTTTTGCTCCAAAGCCTGTTAAGTTGTACAATCCCAATCATCCTGTATATTAATTTGTTTCTGAATTGTTATTGTCAAAAGATTTTAACTACCAATATCACAATGAAAACAGTGTTACTGTACACAGTTGATATAATTTCTGACAAAAGGAAAAAACCTTGATATTTTGGTTGCCTAATTCATCCATTCATTAAAAATTTAGTAGGACCACCTTGGTCTCTGCCCTCATGGAGTTTACAGACCAAATGCAAAGAAAGACAAGTAACTCAGTTTAAAAGGTCTATGAATATCCACAAGCAAAAGAATGATGTTGGACCTACCTTGCACCATATACCAAAAATAAAAAAGAACATAAATGTAAGGCTAAAAGTATGAAACTCTTAAAAGAGAACAGGAGTGTATCTTCATGACCTTGGATTAGACAACGGTTTCTTAGATATGGCACCAAAAGCACAATTAACAAAACGGAAAATAGTCCAATTTATCTATTTTAGTTCATTTGTTTAGTTAGTCAAAACTAAAAACTTGTGTGTGTCAAAGAACACTATTAAGAAAGTGAAATGACAGCCCACAAAATGAGAGAAAATGTTTGCAAATCAAATATCTGATAAGGGATCAGTATCCAGAACATATAAAGAACTCAGAATTCAACAATGAAAAGACAAGATAGGGGTTGGTCACTTGAAAGACTAAGCATGTGATTAGAGAGTTGCAACTTTGGACCAGATTAAGTGAAATCACTTAACACTGATATAATCATCTGTGCCTAGTAATGAAACCCTGATCAAAACTCTGGACATTGAAGCTCAGTAGAGCTTTCTGGTTGATGAACAGGGTAATATGCCAGATGGGTGATATACCCTGACTCCACCAAGAGAGGGCATGGGAGTTCTGTCTTCTTCCCAGACCTCCTGCTATGTATAGCCTTTTAAATAAATCTTTAACTATATGTGTAGCACTTAACTGAGTTCTGTGAGTTGTTCTAGCAGATTATCAAACCTGTGCGGGCAGTGGGAACCCCTGAATTTGTAGCCAGTTGGTCAGTAGTGCAGGTGGCCTGGGGACCCCTGAAGTAAGGCTGACATTTGATGTGAAGGCAGTTTTGAGGGGGACTGAGCTCTTAAGCCTGTGGAGTCTGATACTAACTCCAGGTAGTGTCAGAATTGACTTGTCCTTCACCCCACTGGTGTAGAAACAGAACAGGTAAGATGTTCACGAAGTCTGTAATTTAGTTTAACAGACATAAGCCCTGTCCCCCCAAAAATAGATGAAACAAATATGTTAACAATTATTAAATGTAGGAGACAGGTAATTGTGGTCACTATACCATTCTCTCTACTCTGTTTGAAAATTTCCAAATTAAAAAAAATTCAAACTGGAAAAAAATTATGTAAATTTTTATTTATGACATGAAAAGATGTCAGAAAATATTATTGGAAAAAGAAACAGGTTATGACTCAGCATGTGAAAATACTCATTGACATGAAGTTATATCTATGTTTCTATATAGGTAGAGAGGGGTCTGGAAGGATTTTCAACAAAATGTTAACAAAGGTTATCTCCAGGGATGGGATTTTTTTTGTTGTTGTTGCAGTACGCGGGCCTCTCACTGTTGTGGCCTCTCCCGTTGCGGAGCACAGGCTCCGGATGCACAGGCTCAGAGGCCATGGCTCACGGGTCCGTGAGCCCCTCTGTGGCATGGGGGATTCTCCCGGACCGGGGCACAAACCCGTGTCCCCCTCATCGGCAGGTGGACTCTCAACCACTGCGCCACCAGGGAAGCCCTGGGGGATGGGGTTTTGAGTGGTTTCTACTTTCTTTCTTGTCTGTGTTTCTTCATAACATCACCCCTTGGCATATTCCATATTTTTATCATTTTTTGGCTACTCCCTCCATTAACGTGTAGACTCTAGGTCACTCTCATATCCCCAGTGCTTTGAATGGTGCCTGACATATGGCAGGGACACAATAAATATTTGTTAAATGCATTAATAAAGCTTCTATGATTTGAATTTTTCTTTATAATGATTATTTTCACTTTTAAAACAACACAGGTGTTTTTTTCCAAACAGTTACACTATAAACTTGAAGTCATAATTGTCAGGAGCCAGTGTGACTGAATCTTAGTGGCTGTTTGCCAAAAGGCTGCACAGCACAGACCTCTCCTGGCCCAACTTCAACCCATAGGGCACATATTCTATACCATATTCCTCCAGATGCACAACCTGAGACGGCCATAAACCCAGCATTGGACAAACCTCTTTCCTTCAATTAAACCCACATTCAGGGCTCACGTGCTGAGGATATCACCTGCCTTTGTCTGGTTCTTCAGCTCAGAACTGCCCTCGGTCGTGGCCAGCTTTTCCCCCAGTTTCATTTGCAAAGCAAATTCAAACTGGTGAGAGGGGCTGGGAGAGTAGGATGGTGAATAGTGATCATGAATTTCTATGGAATACGGAGAGCACAAATTAACTGTCCACAGTCAAAAGGAGCCTTTAAAGTTTAAAGACGGATGCCCTGAGGGACAGTTCTGATAAACAGGGATGGGAAAACAGAATAGGTTTGAATTTTTCTGAACATTAACAAGGTGAAATTCATTTCAGAAAAATAAAAAAAATCCTGTACAGAGAACCCAGGGGCAATGGTAGAGAAAAAACATACACAGTTCAGTAAAGGTCCAAGCTGCCCCGATTCCTTCTCCTTAATCCCTCACAAAGTCTTCCTTCACCCGTTGAACTCTTCTCTTTGGAAGCCAGACATAGAGGAGGGGAAAAGTAGCTTTCTCCCAACAAGATTAATTTCTATAAGTCATATTATATCCATAGGTTTTTGACTTTTAGTCCAGTTTTACCTCAGGGTATTAAGCAATACATTGGGGCTGGTATGATATGGGTCAAACTGTAACCCACCCAGGCTGACAGATTACACTTCCCTTACAAATGCAGAAGACTCCATTTGGCTGTAGGGAGAAAAAAAATAACTCTCTCTTGTACAGCATGGTGGAAAGAGGGCTATCCTAAAAATTAGACCCCCTGGTGCCAGTCCCAGCACCACCACTTTATGGTCATATGACTCTAGCCAAGTAACTACCTTCATAAGCTGGAAAAAGGGGCATGATACCTGCCCATCCAACACACAAGGAGCACCAAGTAAGATCACGTGAAAGTGCTTTAGAATTGGCTCATTGTAAACAACTGTGAAGTAATTACCATTTTACAAAAATATGGAGTCAAACTGTCACTTCTGGTCTTATTGAGATACTTAGAAATCCCAAGTTTTTACCCCAAACCAACAGGCTTTTCAAATACGGGAGGAACGGTAGCTGAATGAGCTACCCAGGCTGTAAACAAGCCAAAGGCTTGGCTACTCCACCAGCCAAGCACCAGTAAACACTGTCACACCTGTCACAGCGCCTGCATCTCCCTGATTCCTGGGGTCAAAGTGTTTACCAGCTGGCTCTTGCTTCTGGAAGAATTAGATATTTAGATCCACCTTCCCTCCCACTCTACTCTTAGTAGGCACTGAGCACGCACCTGCTCTGGTTCCATGCTGCTGGATCCAGACTCCAGGGCCTCTTTCCATGAACAAACCCAACGCCCTCATCATTGTTCTCCAGCCTTCTAGATCGCTCTACAGCCTCAGACATCCCAACTTCCCTCTTCCCCCTGTGCCCCAATACTTCACCTCCCAAGACTTCAACTTCCACAGCTCAGCCCTCCCTGATGTCACTTTGATTCTCAATGGTGCCTATCAACACAGCTGCATATTAAAATCACCTGGGCGGAGGGAGGGGGAATTTCCCTGGTGGTCCAGTGGGTAAGACTCAGTGCTTCCAATGCAGTGGGTCCAGGTTTGATCCCTGGTTTGGGGAACTAGATCCCCTAAGAAGTCTGCGTGCCGCAAAAAATACCCCACATGCCGAAACAAATATCCTACACAGCCCCCCCGAAAAAAAGAAAAAAAATCACCTGGGGTGGTGATGCCTGGGTACCTCTCTAGACCAGTTAAATCAGAAACCCTGGGGCTAGGTTTGGGGCTCCAATCTTGGTACCTTAAAGCTCCAGGTGATTCTAATGTGCAGCTAGGTTGCTGGTCGTGCCTTCATTTTGTCACGGAAGGGTTTCTCAACAGGAGAGCTACTGGCATTTGGGGCAGGACGATTCTTCCTTGTGCAAGTCTGACTCAAGCATTGTCAGAATTGTGGAGTGTCGGTAGCATACCTCAGTCATGGCAACAACCAAAAATGCACCAACATCTCTAAATGCCCTCGCTTGAGAATCTTACAAGCTCCTTCTCTTCCTTTTGTGCTCACCCCTAAGTGAAAGCCCCTCCCTTCCCGCCCCACCCTTCAATTCTCAGGTGACCAGTGGTTCTAGTTTGCTCAGGACCCAGGGTTTTCCCAGGACATGAGGCTTTCAGTGCTACAACTAGGAAAGTCCCAGGCAAACGACAGTGGTTAGTCATCCTAGATTTTCTTCTCTTGCCTCCCATCAGGGATACCCATTGTTTTATCTGCTTCCGTCACCTCTTTTCTGGGAACTGGCCCTTCCCAACCCCAACCTTCCTCCATTCAAAGGTTACACTGGGAACAACCTTGAAGAGGTTGCTTACACAAACTGGGCCCCCTGAGTTCCTCCCCCAGAATTTGCAATTGGAAGTGGATGCTAGTCACAATTTGGCTAGTGGTCCAAAAGAGATTAAAATTCGGGAATGGTTGGTGGCCATTTCCTATCATGAAGACTGCTGTGAGGTGTGGGAGAGGATGGGCAGTGCAGAAAATCTGTCTGTGACAACAGAGGATACATGTGCCCTGAAAGAAACACATACAGAGGTGAGGTAGAAGCTTCCTGGCTTCTACACAGTGCGCAAGTGATTCTCAAACTTGAACCTGCATCAGCATCCCTCAGGTAGAGGCGTCCTTAAAACGCTGTTTTCTGGGCCCCGCCCCCAGAGCATGTGATTCGATAGGTCTGCGTGTGGCCCAAGGATCTGCTGTTCTAAGGCACTCCTGGGGGGAGGGGGTTGATGCTGTAAATTAGGGATTATGTGAGGACCCCTCCTCTGGGCCAGAGTTCCAGGGCCTCTGAGGGCCCAGCAGGTTCAGCCCCACCCTAGGGTTACATGAGCCTGTGTCTTTCTAATAAATTCCTCCCCCTCTTTTTTTTCTTAAACAGCTTTATGGAGATATAATTCATATAGAGTATAATTCACCCACTTAAAGTGTCCAATTCAATGATTTTTAGGAGATTCACAAATATGTACAGCTATCACCAATTTTAGAACAATTTTCATCACCTCAAAAGAAACCCCATCTCCTTTAGCTATCACTCCTCTCCCCACACCCTTCTCTCCCCACCCTTGCCCTAAGCAACCACTAATCTATGTTCTCTACGTAAAGATTTCGCCGTTGTGCACATCTCACATGAATGGAATTATATATTATGTAGCCTTTTTTGACTGGCTTCTTTCACTTGGCATGATGTTTTCAAGATTTATCTACATTGTAGTATGGGTCGATACTTCATTCCTATTCAGACGCTTTGCTCACTTTAAATTGGGTTATCTTTTTTATTATTGAGTTATAACAGTTCTTTATATGTACTGGATACAAGTCTCTTATCCAATATGATTTGTAAATATTTTCTCCCATTCTGTAGGCTGTCTTTTCACTTTCTCGATGGTGGGAGCTGAATGTTTGTGCTCCCGTTGAAATTCATACGTTGAAACTGTAATGCCCAATGTGATGGTATTAGGATATAGGGCCATTGGGAGGTGCTTAGGTCATGAGAGTGGAGCCCTCATGAATGGAATTATGCTCTTATAAAAGAGACCCCACAGAGCTTCGTAGCCCCTTGTGCCATGTGAGGACACAATGAGAAGTCTGCAACCCAGAGGAGGGTCCTCTCCCAGCCATGCTGGCACGCTGATCTCAGATGGCCAGCCTCAAGAGCAGTGAGAAACAAATTTCTGTTGTTAATAGCTGCGCAGTCTGTGGTATTTTGTTATAGCAGCTCGAATGGACTAAGACAGTGTCCTTTGAAGCATAAAATTTGTAAATTTTGATAAAGTCCAATTATCTATTTGTTGTTTTTGCTCCTCATGCTTTTGGTGTCATTTCTAGGAATCCTTTGCCAAATCCAAGGTCATGAAGATTTACCCCATGTTCTCTTCAAAGAGTTTTATAGTTTTATATCTTATATCCTGTATGATCAGGCCACCCAAGATGGCTGTTCTCTTGCTCTCTGTACATCCCATGCTCCACCAGTCCCTGCCTCACCTACACCCTGCTCACATGACTGACCCTCCCTCTTAATCATAGAGCCTAATCAGTAAATGCCTATGTACTTGCTCCTGGCCCCAGCTAGTGATTGTTCTAATCTTTAGATCAGAACTATCGCCACAATGTTAGTTTATCAAAGCGGCAGTGAGGGGCGCGCCCCTCTGCTGGTTGCCCTGGCAACTGATGAGCCAACCTGACATCAATTCCCCCTATAACTAGTAATCTCCCTCTTCCCCTAGTAGTGAAGATCACTGCTATGTCCCGCCTGCCATCTGCTGGGCACGGTGGGGTGTCACTCCAGGACCTTGCTTCAGACATGTTAGCTCCCTGCTCCATTAAACCCCTGATGTCTCGTGTCACTGACTCCTGGCTCTTTCTTCTTCGGTCTTGAAGCTGCAAGACAGGGCTTGCAGCACTGCGGGGTGCAGCCCAACACATCCATTTTGAATTAATTTTTGTATGTGGTGTGAGAACTTCATTCTTTTGCATGTGAATATATAGTTTTTCCAGCACCATTTGTTGAAAAGACGATTCTTTCTTCATTAAGTGGTCTTGGCACTCTTGTTGAAAATCCGTTGCCCAAAGATGTATGGGTTTATTTCTGGACTGTCAATTCTATTCCTTGGATCTATATGTCTATCCTTGTGCCAGTACCACACTGTCTTGATCACCATTGCCTTATTTTATCTTATTCCATTTTATTTTATTTATTTATTTATTTATTGGTCGTGCTGTATGGCTTGTGGGATCTTAGCTCCCTGACCAGGCATTGCACTTGCGCCCTCAGCAGTGAAAGTACAGAGTCCTAGTCACTGGACCACCAGGGAATTCCCACCATTGTCTTATTTTAAATTTTGAAATTGGGAAGTGTGAGTTCTCCTACTTTCTTCTTTTTTAAGATAATTGTGGCTATTCTAGGTCCCTTAAAATTCAATATAAATTTTAGAATCAGCTTGTCATTTTCTACAAAGAACTCAGCTGAGACACTATAGAGATTACACTGATTCAGTAGATCAACTTGAGGAGTATTGCCATCTTAACAATGTTGTCTTCCAATCCATGAACATGGGATGTTCTTCCAATTAGTTAGATCTTTAATTTCTTTCAACAGTGTTTGTTGTTTTCAGAGTATAAGTTTTGCACTTCTTTTGTTAAGTTTATTCCTATTTTTATAAATAAAATTGTTTTTTAATTTTATTTTTGGATTGTTCACTGTAAGTATATAGAAATACAATCGATCTTGTATCCTGCAAACTTGCTAAATTCATTTATTAGTTCTAAAAGTTTTTTAGTGTATTTTTTAGGACTTTCTATATACAAGATCATATCATCTGCAGATAGAGATAGTTTTACTTCTTCCTTCCCAATTGGGTTGCTTTTATTTCTTTGTCTGGCATCTATGCCAAGGTAACGAATAAATGGTAAGGATCCAAAAGAGCCCATTTCTCACCTGGATGAAAGAAGGAAAAGATGTGGCACTGAATCTATGTATTACTTAGGAAAACCCAAAAGAGTTTAGTTTTGGAAGATGGAGGGAACAAAAAGTGCCCACCGAACTGAGAAGGTCTCCTGAGACCGAAAAATGACGCAGGTAGCTCCATATAATCAATGAATCAGTTTATCATACGGTAACTTACTCACAGGGTGGGATTGGCCAGATAACGATCCAGAAGCATTTACAGCTGCACTCCGCACCGCCAAGATGCCATTGGGACAATTTCATAATTAACCTAGGGTTAGGGGGTATACACTTGGAAACAAGAAGTGCATTCCTAAGCCAAGATTTATGAATAGGTAACTAGTCTCTTCGGTGCCGGGAATATAACAGTGAAGGTTTTCATCACTGTTTGGGGACGAATAGAGCATAAAGGCCACCTAGACCTAATGATCATTAAACAATATCTATTACTACAAAGCCCTTGATGACAGAGAAGAGTTTACTATACAAGTCAGCCCTAGGTAGAGTCAGTGGAAGAATAGGAGGAATTGAATGGGCCCAAGATGGCATCAGTTATGCTAACAGCCATACGGTTTAGAGATGGGTACATAAACAGTATGTGATTCCTTCAAACTTTCTGTTACAATTTAATTCAAAGTTCTTCTGGGGACACAGTATTAATGCAAGTGCTGAATTTACATTCCTGATCCTGATGAAAGCCTTTTTAAATCCACTTGTCCTGAAATAGTGCTTTTCAAACTTTCCACTAAAGATGCCCTAAAGGGAGAGAAGAGGAAAAATATGAGGAGTAATCCTATACAGCTTATGATAACATGAAACAACTTTGAAGTTTTATGTTTTATCTTAAAAATTCATGCAGTTTTTATTTTCTATTCCAAGATAAAGTCAGTTCATTTTAACATTAAAATAATGCTTTTTTTCCAAGATAAGAAAGGAAGCCCTTACCATATGATCCAACAATTCCATTTCCAGGTATATAATTTAAAAAACCCTGAAAGCAGGAAGCTGAAAACTTATTTGTACACCTACGTTCATAGCAGCACTATTCATAACAACCAAGGGATGGAAGCAATCCAAATGTCCATTAACAGATGATTGGATAAACAAAATGTGGTGTACACATACAATGGAATATTATTTAGTCTTAAAGAAGAATGAAATTCTGACACATGATACAACATGGATAACTTTCGAGGACATTAAGTTAAGTGAATTAAGCCAGTCACAAAAGATAAACACTGTATGATTCCACTTATATGAGTATCTAGGGTAGTCAAATTCATAAAAACAGAAAGTAGAATGGTGGTTGCCAGGAGCTGGGCAGGAAGGGGAGCCGTTTAATAGACACGGAGATTGGCTGCACAACAGTGTAAATATAGTTAATAGTACTGTTCTGTACACTTAAAAATGGTTAAGATGGTAAATTTTATGTCATGCATTTTTTACCACAATTAAAAAAATAATTTAGAAATTTTTAAAAGTTTTAAAAGAAGGCCTTATAATTTGGTCAAAGGAAGCCAATTAGTATCGAGATTCAACTAGAACTAAGTACACTGCCGTGGTTTAATTTACGGAAATATTTATATGGTCACCTTGTAATTAACCTGTAGGGACCTCTCTGCTCAGAGAATCATCCTAGTGCCCAGGTCAACAATAAACAGGAACTGAGACAAAGGAATAGACTGTATGACTCTCAGTGTGTTTCTGTCATGCCATGGGAGCCTTTCTGGGTCATCACCTATTGTCTTCCAGGATTTAGAATGCATTCTAGAATATCACTCAGCATAGGTGAAGGATTAAGCTTTATTAGGTAAAGGGAAGGCTTACAAGGCTGGGTCAACAAGCAAAGAGAAAGTAGGGGGTCCCCCAGGGAGAGGTGTGCTAGGGTCAGTGTGCTCTGCTGGATCCACAGAATAAGTCTGTGTTCTGCTCTCTGTTCTTCCTTGTTCTCACAGTGCTAATGAATCAAGGAGTGAGTTACCAAATTTCTGACCAAAAAAGATGACTGGAAAAAACAGCTTTTGGAGTATACCACTCCCTTCCCCAGGTTCACATAACAAATGTTCAAAGGCTTAGAGCTCATTTCAATTCCATGCGATAATCTTGCCCCGTGCTACCTTTGTGTATCCCCTTAATAACAGGTTCACCATGCCCTCAATGTCTGTAGGTACCATGGAGGGAAATATACAACAAAGAAAAGTCACCAATCAGAATTTTTTAACAAGAGAAGGGCCAGCAGCAATAGACCCTACCACAGAGAGAAAACCATGATGAAGCTACTTCCCAAACATCCTGAAAATTCTTTCTACCCAGAAATAGCTGCCCACCAAATTTTTGGCAAATCTCCATCCTTGTTTCAAGAATAAATAATAGCAACGCCTTACCTACTTCCCACGTGCCAGGGACTGATCTAAGCATCTTACATACATTAATTCATTTAATCATCACACCAGCCCTATGAGGTGAGCACTCAATTTATGCCCATTTTATATAGGAGGAAACTAAGGCATAAAAAATTTAATGAACTTGCTTAAGGTCAGGATAGAAAAACCAGGATTGGAACCCAAGCAGTCTGTCTCAGAGTCTGTGCTTTTAACCACCACGTTAAACAGAACTGAGACACTGGGCTAAATTCTGCAAGGGCCTTAAGTATGCATTGTCCTGGGACCTGGGAAGCCTTAGGGAGAGAAGCACCAATAAATGTGACAGGAAATAGGGTGTGTCCAGTAATAGAGCCAGGTGGGATGGGAGACGTTGGAGAACATTGGTGAGGGTAGAAGAGCAAAATAAATCGGGGGGAGTACAGTTGGGAGGGAATTTTTCGGGGTGAAAAAATAGTAATAGAGGATTGTAAAGTCCCTTGGACTCTTTTAAAATAGCTTTATTGAAGTTAATTGACATTCAACAAACTGCACATTTAAAGTGTGTAATTTGATAAGTTTTATGTATACCCCCATGAAACCATCACCACAGTCAAGATAATGAAAATAGACATTACCCCCAAAAGTTTCTTTGTGGCCTTTTGTAGACCCTCCCTCCCTGCACTTCCCCCCAAACTCTCCCTCTGCTTGTCCATGATCTGTTTTCTGTAACTATAGATTATTTCACATTTTCTAGAATTTTACATAGTCTACAGTATTTACACTTTTTTGTCTGGTTTCTTGCACTTGGTGTAATTTTTCTTTTTTCCCTGTGTTGCACAACTTGTGGGACTTTAGGCCCTCGACAGTGAAAGCACAAGAGTACTAACCCCTGGACCGCCAGGGAATTCCCTTGGTGTAATTATTTAGAGATTCATCCGTGTTGTTGGGTGTATTAATTTATTCCTCTGATAAGGGACTTATATCTACACTACGTAAAGAACCCTTACAACTCAACAATAAAAGACAAACAATCCAATTTTGCAAATGAGCAAAGGATCTGAATAGACGTTTCTCCAAAGAAGATACACAAATGTACATGGAAAGATGCTTAACATCATTAGTCATCAGGGAAATGCAAATCAAAATGACAATGTGATATCACTTCACACCCACTAGGATGGCTATAGTTAAAAAGTCAGATAATAGCAAGTATTGGTGAGTATGTAGAAAAATCATAACTCACATACACTGCTGGTAGGAATGTAAAATGGTACAACCACATTGGAAAACAGTCTGGCAGGTCCTCAAAAAGTTAAACAGAGAGTTACCATTTCACCCAACAATTCCAATCCTACATTTATTCCCAAAAGAAATGAAAACATACATGTGCGTACAACTTGTACACAAATGTTTATAGCAGCATTATTCATAATAGTCAATATGTGGAGACAGCCCAAATGCCCATCATGTGATGGATGAATAAATCAAATGTGATATATTCATGCAATAGAATATTGTTTAGCCATAAAAAGAAATGAGCGACTTCCCTGGTGGTGCAGTGGTTAAGAACCAGCCTGCCAATGCAGGGGACACGGGTTTGAGCCCTGTTCCAAGAAGATCCCACATACCGCGGAGCAACTAAGCCCATGAGCCACAAGTACTGAAGCCCGCGCACCTAGAGCCCACGATCCTCAACAAGAGAAGCCACCGCAATAAGAAGCCCGCGCACCACAACGAAGAGTAGTCCCCACTCGCCATAACTAGAGAAAGCCCAGGTGCAGCAACGAAGACCCAACGCAGCCAAATAAATAAGAATTTTTTTTAAAAAAGAAAAGAAATGAGGTACTGATACGTGCTACAGCATGGCTGAACCTTGACAACATTATGCTAAGTGAAAGAAGCCAGCCACACACACACATACAAACACATATTGCATGATTCCATTTTTTAATGAAATGTTCTGAATTGGCAAATGTATAGAGACAGAAAGTAGATTAGAGGTTGCCTAGGGCTGGGGGCAAAAGTTGGGGGGAAAATTGAAGGTGTGCAGGTTTTCTTTTTTTTTTTTTAATTTACTTATTTACTTATTTTGGCCGCACTGGGTCTTAGTTGTGGCGTGCTTCATTGTGGCATGCAGACTTAGTTGCGGCATGCATGCAGGATCTAGTTCCCTGACCAGGGATCAAACCTGGCTGCATTGGGAGAGCGGAGTCTTACCCACTGGACCACCAGGGAGGTACCCAGGTTTTCTTTGTGGGCTGTTGAAATGTTCTCAAATTGATTGTGGTGATGGTTTGCACAACTCTGTGAGTATACCAAAAACCTTTGCCTTGTATACTTTAAATGGGTGAATTTTATGGTATGTAAATTATATCTCTCTAAAGCTGTTACAAAAAATATTTTGTTACTTCTACTGCTGAGTAGCATTACATTATATGAATATACTGCAGTTTTCTAATCAGTTTACCTGTTGATAGACATTTGGGTTGTTTACAATATTTGGCTATTAAAAATAAGGCTGCTGGGAGCTCAATATTAAGAAAACAAACAACCCAATCAAAAAATGGACAGAAGACCTAAATAGACATTTCTGCAAAGAAGACATACAGATGGCCAAGAGGCACATGAAAAGCTGCTCAACATCACCAATTATTAGAGAAATGCAAATCAAAACTACAATGAGGTATCACCTCACACCAGTTAGAATGGGCATCATCAGAAAATCTACAAAGAACAAATGCTGGAGAGGGTGTGGAGAAAAGGGAACCATCTTGCACTGTTGGTGGGAATGTAAATTGATACAGCCACTATGGAGAACAGTATGGTGGTTCCTTAAAAAACTAAAAATAGAATTACCATATGACCCAGCAATCCCACTACTGGGCATATACCCAGAGAAAACCATAATTCAAAAAGACACATGCACCCCAGTGTTCATTGCAGCACTATTTACAATGGCCGGGTCATGGAAGCAACCTAAATGCCCATCGACAGATGAATGGATAAAGATGTGGTACATATATACAATGGGATATTACTCAGCCATAAAAAGGAATGAAACTGGGTCATTTGCAGAGACATGGATGGACCTAGAGACTGCCATACAGAGTGAAGTAAGTCAGAAAGAGAAAAAAATATATTGTATATTAACATATATATGTGGAATCTAGAAAAATGGTACAGATGAACTGGTTTGCAAGGCAGAAATAGAGACACAGATGTAGAGAACAAACATATGGACACCAAAGGGGGAAAGCCACGGGGGGGTGGGGATGAACTGGGAGATTGGGATTGACATGTACACACTAATATGTATAAAATAGATAACTAATAAGAACCTGCTGTATTAAAAAAAAAAAGAAAAAAAAGAAATGTGGCTAGGACAACAGTGGAATTTATATTTTAATTTTATTTAAACATTAATTTTAAAATATGACACATTTAAATGTTTGGAAAATATTTAAGTATGTTTAGAAAAAATCAAGTATATGAGTCAAATAATTTGATTACAAACTTTATGAAATCTAAATACAGATAAAGTCTTTCTAATCAATATTTAACATGTGTGCAGTAAGTGTAAAATGCACAACAGATTTTACAAGCTTAATATGAAAAAGGTAAAATATTTCATTATTAATATATTAATTTTAAAATGACAATATTTTTATATATTACATTTTAAAATATATTATTATAAGTAATTTCACCTGTTTTTTTTTACTGGTTAAAGGGAAAATTGGAAAATTTCAAATTACATATGTGACATTTTTTTTTCATCAGAGAGCTAATTTAAGCTATTATTTAGATATTAAAGAGCAGACTTGACAAGTCCCCCTATTCTGTAGGTACATGAATATAATTCTTAATGTTATTGACTTATGATGCTTTACATTAAAGCAGAATAGGGTTTCTGGAAAAATAAAATAAAATAAAGCTGCTGGGGACTTCTCTGGTGGTCCAGTGGTAAAAGAATCCACCTTCCAATGCAGGGGATGCAGATTCGATCCCTGGTCAGGGAACTAAGATCCCACATGCTGTGGGGCAATTAAGCCCAGGCACCACAACTACTGAGCCCGCTCGCCCTGAAGACTGCATGCCACAACTAGAGAGAAGCCCGAGTGCCGCAACAAAGACCCGATGCAGCCAAAAAAAATAAATAAATATTTAAGAAAATAAAACTGCTATAAGGAACTTCCCTGATGGTCCAGTGGTTAAGACTACAAGTTGCCACTGCAGCGGGAACTAATATCCCACATGCCACAATCCCTGGTGGGGGAACTAAGATGCTGCATGTCACGTGACGTGGACCAAAAAAATAATAATAATAAAAATAAATCTGCTATGCACATTGAAACATAAGTTTTTGTGTGGACACATGCTCTCTTTTCTTTTAGTTTAATATGCAGGAGTGAAATGGCTAGATCATGTGGTAGATGTATTTAACTTTTTAAGAAACTACCAAACTGTTTCCTATAGTGCTTGTACCATTTCACACTCTCACCAACAATTTATGAGAGTTCCAGTTCCTCAACATCCTTGTCAACTCTTGGTATGATCAGTCTTTTAAATCAGGCATTCTATACAATAATGGGTATGCAGCAATATCTCTTTGTGATTTTAATTTGCATTTCCTTAATGACTAATGATGTTGAGCATCTTTTCATGTGCTTATTTGCCATCCATGTATCTTCTTGGAAATGTTTGTTCAAATTGTTGCTCACTTTAAAAAAATTGAGTTGTCTGTTCTTATTATTGAGTTTCCAAAACTCTTTATATATTTGAGACACGAGTCCTTTATCAGATAGGTGTTCTGCAAATATTTTTTCCCAGTCTGTGGCTTGCTTTTTCATTCTTCTCACAGTGTCTTTTCAAGAACAGAAGTTTTAAATTTTGATGAAATCCAATTTATCAAAATTTTCTTTTATCGATTGTGCTTTTAGTGTCATATCTATGAAATATTTGTCTAATCAAAGATCACAAAGATTTTCTCCTATGTTTTCTACTAGTAGCTTTATAGTTTTAGATTTTTCATTTAGGTCTATGATCTATTATGACTTAATTTTGTATATGGTATGAGGTATAGGTTGAAGTTCATTGTCCAGCCTCATTCATTGAAACAACTGTCCCTTCTCCATTGAATTGTCTTGTCTTTGGATATGTTTCAAAAATAAACTCTCTCTCTCTCTCTCTCTCTCTCTCTATATATATATATATATATATATATATGACAGTGTATATATATATATGTGTGTGTGTGTATGTATACTCTCTATACATTCTTTTATAAGAAGTCTTAAAATTCAGTAATGTTAGTCTTCCAACTTTGTTATTCTCTTTCAAAGTTGTTTTGGCTATTCTAGGTCTTTTGCATTTTCATATGAATTTTAAACAGCTTGTCAACTTCTACAATTATTTTTCTGTAGAGCAGAGACAGAAATATGGCATATTAATGAAAAACCCAGGGCTCTGTGGTCAGTCTGCCTAGGTTCAAGACCCAGATTTACCACTTCTTAGCTGCTTGACTTTAGCCAAGTTTCCTAACTTCTCCGCAACTCCACTTCTCATTCATAAAGCTGAAATAATGTTGTGATAAAAATAGAAGTCAGGGTTTTTTTTTCCCTCCTCTCCTGAGAACAAGGAAAATAAAGGGAACAGTAAACAGGCTAGAGAAGAAACATAACCTGGTCTGAAAGAGTTAATCACTCCTAGTTTTATTTTAACTGTCACTAATCTGTAGTGTCTATAACTAGGTTTGTACTTCACAAAGCTAACCTCACTCCCTGACACTATGTAAATTACTTTCTGCACCTATCACTCCTGACTCTGTGTGAGTTACATCCTGTGCCTATCACTCCTTAACCTATTGCATCCCAGCACCATACATTCCCTACGCCCCCTTGTAACAGGTCATCCCCTGTAGCTTTTGCAATTCAGAAAGAAGGTCACCAGCCGATAAACCATACAAATGGACCCAATTACCAGGCTGCCGGACCCCAATTACCGGGCTGCCTGAAGCCAGCTATGACTGTTTTGAAATAATGCAAGGGAAAAAAAGAATGCAAGACCTTCACTACTTTGATCCTTATCATATACCCCAGACTGCGAGCCCCACATGTAAAATCTTGTCCGTTTCCCCAAGAAGGCGGGCACAGTTCTTCAGGCACTAGCCTGCTGTGTCTTCCCTTCTGCCTGGCAGAAAAATAAAGCCATCTCTCTCTCCCTCCAAAATCTCTGTCTCCGTATTTCTGTTCGGCATCGGTGCACAGGAAAGCCAATATTTTGGCAAATATAATAATGTTAACAATCTCACTGGGTTGTGATGGGACTTAAGTGAAACACGGCATATACTGCTGAAAGACTGAAAATACAGACAGACAATGGCCAGACCTTATATGATAACTGAACCCTGACCCACAGCAACCAGTCTAGGAAGCCAAACCACAACCTCTGCAGGAATTGGCCCAGAACAACAGTCAGGACTTGACCAAGTCAATGACTGCCAACTTCTCTAATTTTTGCCCTGGCTTCCAACTCAGGACCAAGCAGAGAAAGCCAAATTTGCTCCCCAAACCAATCACATAGGACACCCCATATCTAGTCAGCCCACCTCCAGCTTTCCCAGGCCAACAACCTCCTATCAGGGCTTCCTCCACGTGCGCGTCTTTATTCCTGTCCTGCCCCTAGGTTCTTCAGAACCACTTTTTTTTTTGACATGATATTTTTTAAAATCCTGATTCACACTATAAGAAGTCGCCAATGATAACAGGTTTTTGTTTTTGTTTTTTTCTTTTAAGCAGGTTACCTTACAATCAAATATTTGTTGAACCCCCATGGCACCTCTTCAAAACTCTAGGGCTCTCAGAAAAATGGAGCAAAGGCTACTAGTGTGAGGTCAGGGTTCAGGGTCTTAATTTAAGTTGTAGGGATGATGCAAACCAGCTGGGTAACCTTGGGCAAGTCACTTGACCTTTGTCCGAGTTTCGTTTCTTCCTCTGCAAATTGAGGAGAGGGAACTAAATAAGAACTTCTCAAAATTTAGTGTCCACCACCACCTGCATGTAGTGGAGGGGGCATTGGTGAGTGTGCCTGTTTTAAAAATGCAGGTTTCTGGCCCAACCAGTGGTTCTAACTCAGTAAATCTCAGGTAGGGTCCTAACTAATTTTTAACAAGCACCTAGCTGATTTTGATGCTGGCAATCCTTGTGCATAATTTGAGAATCACATGAATAAATGATCATTTAGGCTCCTTTGGGCTCTGGTGTATGTAATTTAGGTGGAGTTGGAGAGGAGAAGTCACAGGGCTGGAGCGTTGGGGAGGGTAAAATCGCTCAACAGGGAAAATGTCGATGGGGAGTCTTTTGTATCAATATTCCGCTTTTGAAAGCCCCTATGAATCTAGTCCAGAGAGACTTGGGTTCTGCGAGGAGTTCTTGCAAAGGCTGTTCTATTCTCCACTAGTCGGCATAAAAAAGCACTCCTGAACTTCCCAGTCCCGTGCCCTGCATTTGAATACACCAGAGATGAAACACGACGTGCAAAATCCTTCCTTGTCCTCCAACTCCACAATTTCCCCACGACTCGCTTGGGGTAGGACGGGACAAAGGAGGATTTGCCCAGTTTGTGGTCTTGTCCTCTAAACCGGATTAAACCCAGGCCATTCCTTCAGCGCTCACGGTAAAATCCTCTTAATTCTGCAGTTGAGACCCCAGCTCAGTGTAGCAATACCGCCCTCTAGCGGCAGGGAATGGGACTCCACGTGGCGAGGAGAACAAACGCCAGGGTCGAATACAGCCCCAAAAGACTCAAAGTTCGCCTGGATCCGAGGGAGGCGGAAGAGAAGGAGGAAAATAAAAATACCACCAGAGCTCTTCGTTGTCTCTTTCTAATTTACCATTCCTTTCTGCCTCCCAAAGCCAGTACTCTCACTTACCCTTGCCCACCATTAATAACTTTTTTCCTAATGCTTTGCAGTGTACAAGGTGTTTTCACAAACATCTTGTGTAATACATTCTCACTTCTTTTCACATCAACCGCCCCGCCTTCCAGAATGAGAAGAAAAAACTGAAAACTAACAACCTATGTAAATGCCTTTCTTGTATTTTGCATAAGGGTGGACCTGATATCCCCTTATTCTTGGATTGCAGGACCTTGAAGCTGACTTTGACCCCTATAGGAGCCCATTAAATTTGTTCTGCTGTGTGGTCACAAATGGAACCGTAAACATGCCAGGGCTTGGTCACAAGGAGAAAAAGCAAAGCATATGGCCAAAGCAGCACAAGCCTAGGTTCACACTATTTTTTTCTTTCACCAACTCTTTAAAATTAATCAAATTAAAATAAACATAGGGCTTCCCTTGTGGCGCAGTGGTTGGGAGTCCGCCTGCCGATGCAGTGGACACGGGTTCGTGCCCTGGTCTGGGAAGATCCCACATGCCGTGGAGCGGCTGGGCCCGTGAGCCATGGCCGCTGAGTCTGCGTGTCCGGAGCCTGTGCTCTGCAACGGGAGAGACCACAACAATGAGAAGCCCGCATACCCGCCCCCCCCCCTACAAAAAAGAAACCATAGAGGAGACCTTCAAAATGGCAGAGGAGTAAGACGTGGAGATCACCTTCCTCCCCACAAATACATCAGAAATACATCTACATGTGCAACAGCTCCTACAGAACACCTACTGAATGCTGGCAGAAGACCTCAGACCTCCTAAAAGGCAAGAAACTCCTCAAGTACATGGCCGTGTGGCTGACAGGGTCTCGGTGCTCTGGCTGGGTGTCAGGCTTGTGCCTCTGAGGTGGGAGAGCCGAGTTCAGGACATTGGTCCGCCAGAGACCTCCCGGCTCCACATAATGTCAGTTGGCGAGAGCTCTCCCAGGGACCTCCATCTCAACGCTAAGACCCAGCTCCACTCAATGACAAGCATGCTACAGTGCTGGATACTCTATGCCAAACAACTAACAAGACTGGAACACAATCCCACCCATTAGCAGAGAGGCTGCCTAAAATCATAATAAGGTCACAGACATCCCAAAACACACCACCAGACGCGGTCCTGCCTACCAGAAAGACAAGATCCAGCCTCATCCACCACAACACAGCACCAGTCCCCTCCACCAGGAAACCTACACAACCCACTGAACCAACCTTAGCCACTGAGGGCAGACACCGAAAACAATGGGAACTACAAACCTGCAGCCTGTGAAAAGGAGACCTCAAACACAGTAAGTTAAGAAAAATGAGAAGACAGAGAAACACACAGGAGATGAAGGAGCATGGTAAAAACCCACCAGACCAAACAAATGAAGTGGAAATAGGCAGTCTACCTGAAAAAGAATTCAGAATAATGATAGTAAAGATATCCAAAATCTTGGAAATAGAAAGGAGAAAATACAAGAAACATTTAACAAGGACCCAGAAGAACTAAAGAGCAAACAAACAATGATGAACAACACAATAAAAGAAATTAAAAATTCTCTAGATGGAATCAATAGCAGAAGAACTGAGGCAGAAGAACGGATAAGTGACCTGGAAGATAAAATAGTGGAAATAACTACTGCAGAGCAGAATAAAGAAAAAAGAATGAAAAGAATTGAGGACAGTCTCAGAGACCTCTAGGACAACATTAAATGCACCAACATTCGAATTATAGGGGTCCCAGAAGACAAAGAGAAAAAGAAAGAGACTGAGAAAATATTTGAAGAGATTAAACTTGAAAACTTCCCTAATGTGGGAAAGGAAATAGTCAATCAAGTTCAGGAAGTGCAGAGAGTCCCATAGAGGATAAATCCAAGGAGAAATACGGCAAGACACATATTGATCAAACTATCAAAAATTAAATACAAAGAAAAAATATTAAAAGCAACAAGGGAAAAAACAACAAATAACGCACACAAGGGAATCCCCATAAGGTTAACAGTTGATCTTTCAGCAGAAACTCTGCAAGCCAGAAAGGAGTGGCAGGACATATTTAAAGTGATGAAAGGGAAAAACCTACAACCAAGATTACTCTACCGAGCAAAGATCTCATTCACATTCGACAGAGAAATTAAAACATTTACAGACAAACAAAAGCTAAGAGAATTCAGCACCACCAAACCAGCTTTACAACAAATGTTAAAGGAAGTTCTCTAGGCAAGAAACACAAGAGAAGGAAAAGACCTACAATAACAAACCCAAAACAATTAAGAAAATGATAATAGGAACATACATATTGATAATTACCTTAAATGTAAATGGATTAAATGCTCCAACCAAAAGACATAGACTGGCTGAACGGATAAAAAAACAAGACCCGTATATATGCTGTCTATAAAAGACCCACTTCAGACCTAGGGACACATACAGACTGAAAGTGAGGGACTGGAAAAAGATATTCCATGCAAATGGAAATCTAAAGAAAGCTGGAGTAGCAATACTCATATCAGATAAAATAGACTTTAAAATAAAGACTGTTACAAGAGACAAGGAAGAACACTACATAATGATCAAGGGATCAATCCAAAAAGAAGATATAACAATTATAACTATATATGCACCCAACATAGAAGCACCTCAATATGTAAGGCAACTGCTAACAGCTATAAAAGAGGAAATCGACAGTAACACAGTAATAGTGGGACTTTAACACCTCACTTACACCAATGGACAGATCATCCAAAATGAAAATAAATAAGGAAACAGAAGCTTTAAATGACACAATAGACCAGATAGATTTAATTGATATTTATAGGACATTCCATCCGAAAACAGCAGATTACACTTTCTTCTCAAGTGTGCACGGAACATTCTCCAGGATAGACCACACCTTGGGTCACAAATCAAGCCTCAGAAAATTTAAGAAAATTGAAATCATATCAAGCATCTTTTCTGACCACAGCGCTATGAGATTAGAAATGAATTACAGGGAAATAAACGTAAAAAACACAAACACATGGAGGCTAAACAATATGCTACTAAATAACCAAGAGATCACTTAAGAAATCAAAGAGGAAATCAGAAAATACCTAGAGACAAATGACAATGAAAACACGACGATCCAAAACCTATGGGATGCAGCAAAAGAAGTTCTAAGAGGGAAGTTTATAACTATACAAGCCTACCTCAAGAAACAAGAAAAATCTCAAATAAACAAACTAACACCTACAGGAACTAGAGAAAGAAGAACAAACAAAACCCAAAGTTAGCAGAAGGAAAGAAATCATAAAGATCAGACCAGAAATAAATGAAATAGAAACAAAGAAAACAACTGCAAAGATCAATAAAACTAAAAGCTGGTTCTCTGAGAAGATAAACAAAATTGATAAACCATTAGCCAGACTCATCAAGAAAAAGAGGGAGAGGACTCAAATCAATAAAATTAGAAATGAAAAAGGAGAAGTTACAACAGACACCTCAGAAATACAAAGCATCCTAAGAGACTACTACAAGCAACTCTATGCCAATAAAATGGACAACCTGGAAGAAATGGACAAATTCTTAGAAAGGTATAACTTTCCAAGACTGAACCAGGAAGAAATAGAAAATATGAACAGACCAATCACAAGTAATGAAATTGATACTGTGATTAAAAATCTTCCAACAAACAAAAGTCCAGGACCAGGTGGCTTCACAGGTGAATTCTATCAAACATTTAGAGAAGAGCTAACATCCATCCTTCTCAAACTCTTCCAAAAAATTGTGGAGGAAGGAACACTCCCAAACTCATTCTATGAGGCCACCGTCACCCTGATACCACAACCAGACAAAGATACTACAAAAAAAGAAAATTACAGACCAATATCACTGATGAATATAGATGCAAAAATCCTCAACAGAATACTAGCAAACAGAATCCAACAACACATTAAAAGGATCATACACCATGATCAAGTGCGATTTATCCCAGGGATGCAAGGATTCTTCAATATATGCAAATCAATCAATTTGCATATATTGCAAATCAATGTGATACACCATATTAACAAATTGAAGAATAATAACCATATGATCATCTCAATAGATGCAGAAAAAGCTTTTGATAAAATTCAACACCCATTTATGATAAAAACTCTCCAGAAAGTGGGCATAGAGGGAACCTACCTCAACATAATACAGGCCATATACGACAAACCCACAGCAAACATCATTCTCAATGGTGAAAAATTGAAAGCATTTCCTCTAAGATCAGGAACAAGACAAGGATGTCCGCTCTCACCACTATTATTCAACAGTTTTGGAAGTCCTAGCCATGGCAATCAGAGAAGAAAAAGAAATGAAAGGAATACAAATTGGAAAAGAACAAGTAACACTGTCACTGTTTGCAGACGACATGATACTATACATAGAGAATCCTAAAAATGCCGCCAGAAAACTACTAGAGCTAATCAATTAATTTGGTAAAGTAACAGGATACAAAATTAATGCACAGAAATCTCTTGCATTCCTATACACTAATGATGAAAAATCTGAAAGAGAAATTAAGGAAACACTCCCATTTACCACTGCAACAAAATGAATAAAATACCTAGGAATAAACTACCTAAGGAGACAAAAGACCTGTATGCAGAAAACTATAAGACACTGATGAAAGAAATTAAAGATGATGCAAACAGATGGAGAGATATACCATGTTCTTGGATTGGAAGAATCAATGTATAGTATACATTGATTGATACAATGGTAGTATAGTCAAAATGACTATACTACCCAAAGCAATCTACAGATTCAGTGCAATCCCTATCAAACTACCAATGGCATTTTTCACAGAACTAGAACAAAAAATCTCACAATTTGTATAGAAACAGAAAAGACCCCAAACAGCCAAAGCAATCTTAAGAAAGAAAAACGGAGCTGGAGGAATCAGGCCCCCTGACTTCACACTATACTACAAAGCTACAGTAATCAAGACAATATGGTACTGGCACAAAAACAGAAATATAGATCAATGGAATGGGATAGAAAGCCCAGAGATAAAGCCACGCACATGTGGTCACCTTATTTTTGATAAAGGAGGCAAGAATATACAATGGAGAAAAGACAGCCTCTTCAATAAGTGGTGCTGGGAAAACTGGACAGCTACATGTAAAAGAATGAAATTAGAACACTTCCTAACACCATACACAAAAATAAACTCAAAATGGATTAGAGACCTAAATGTAAGGCCAGACACTATAAAACTCTTAGAGGAAAACATAGACAGAACACTCTATGACATATATCACAGCAAGATCCTTTTTGACCCACCTCCTAGAGAAATGGAAATAAAAACAAAAATAAACAAATGGGACCTAATGAAACTTAAAAGTTTTTGCACAGCAAAGGAAACCATAAACAAGACGAAAAGACAACTCTCAGAGTGGGAGAAAATATTTGCAAATGAAGCAACTGACAAAGGATTAATCTCCAAAATTTACAAGCTGGTCATGCAGCTCAATATCAAAAAAACAAACAATGCAATTCAAAAATGGGCAGAAGACCTAAATAGACATTTCTCCAAAGAAGATATACAGATTGTCAACAAACACATGAAAGGATGCTCAACATCACTAATCATTAGAGAAATGCAAATCAAAACTACAATGAGGTATCACCTCACACCAGTCAGAATGGCCATCATCAAAAAATCTACAAACAATAAATGCTGGAGAGGGTGTGGAGAAAAGAGAACCCTCTTGCACTGTTGGTGGGAATGTAAACTGATACAGCCACTATGGAGAACAGTATGGAGGCTTCTTAAAAAACTAAAAATAGAACTACCATATGACCCAGCAATCCCACTACTGGGCATATACCCTGAGAAAACCATAATTCAAAAAGAGTCATGTACCACAATGTTCATTGCAGCTCTATTTACAATACCCAGGACATGGAAGCAACCTGAGTGTCCGTCGACAGATGAATGGATAAAGAAGATGTGGCACATATATATAATGGAATATTACTCAGCCATAAAAAGAAACGAAATTGAGTTATTTGTAGTGAGGTGGATGGACCTAGAGTCTGTCATACAGAGTGAAGTAGGTCAGAAAGAGAAAAACAAATACCGTATGCTAACACATATATATGGAATCTAAAAAAAAAAAAAAAGGTTCTGAAGAACCTAGGGGCAGGACAGGAATAAAGACTCAGACGTAGAGAATGGACTTGAGGACACGGGGAGGGGGAAGGGTAAGCTGGGACAAAGTGAGAGAGTGGCATGGACGTATATACACTACCAAATGTAAAATAGATAGCTAGTGGGAAGCAGCTGCATAGCACAGGGAGATCAGCTCAGTGCTTTGTGACCACCTAGGGGGGTGGGATAGGGAGGGTGGGAGGGAGACGTAAGAGGGAGGGGATATGGGGATATATGTATATGTATAGCTGATTCACTCTGTTATAAAGCAGAAGCTAACACACCATTGTAAAGCAATTATACTCCAATAAAGATGTTTTAAAAAAAGGAAAAAAAAACATAGAAAAATGCACAAATCATAAATGTACAATTCAATCAATATTCACAAGGTGAGCACAACCTTGTAACCAGCACCCAGATCAAGAAACAGAACATTATTAGCATTTCCCTAATGCTCCCGTCCAGTCACATCTCACCCCTCAGGTAACCACTATTCTGACTTTATTTTTTGGCCGGGCAGCACGCTGGATCTTAGTTCCGCAACCAGGGATCAAACCCATGCCCCCTGCAATGGAAGCACGGAGTCTAAACCATTGGACCACCGGGGAAGTCCCACGCTGTTGTGACTTCTAACATCATAGATTAATTTTGTCTGCTTTTGGATTTCATATAAAAGGAATCAAACAATACGTACTTGTGTATATGACTTTTGCTGAAAGTTGTGAAATTAATCTATGTTGTTGCATAAGGTTCACTCTCATTGCTTTTATATATATAAACATATACATGTATAAGTGAACCACTTTGCTGTACACCAGAAACTAACACAACATTGTAAATCAACTATACTTCAATTTTTGAAAAAGGAATGCTTCTATGAACATTCTTCTGCATAACTTCTACATAGCTTTTGGGAAATATAAGTACACATTTCTGGGCACTTCTTCTGACTTTATAACTAAAAGTGGAATTGCCAGTTTGTAGGGTTGTTTTCACTGATACTGCAAACAGATTTCCAAAGTGTTGTAGGTACTAATTTACATTCCCATCAGCAATGTATGAGAGCTTCTGTTGCTTCATGTTCTTGGCAACCTTGGTATATTGCTTTTCATTTTAGTCATCCTGGTGGGTGGGTAATGGTATTGCCTTGTAGTTTTATTACATTTCCCTGACGACTAATGAAGTTGAGCACCTTTTCATGAGCTTATCAGCCATATGGTTTGGATATCTTCTTTTGTCAAGTGCCTATTCAACACTTTTAGGCAAACAATTTAAGCCTAAATTTACTTACCCTGAGTGATAAGAGCATTGTTCAGTATTCAGTTTAATTTCCAAAAAGCATGTTCTATTCATGGGCTACATTGAGAGATGATCCTTATACCTGTGTGCTACTTACATGATGTCATTTGGTTAATACAAGCACTCTGAAAGTAGAAGGCTGAGGTTATGCTTGTTTTACAGAAGAGGAAGCGGTCTCTGGGAGATTGTGACATGCTCAAAATAAGTGGCAGGACCAAGATCCTCGGTAAAGATTTTGCTGTTTCCTGGCCAAGTGCTCACTCCACTATAGTGGTTTAATCTCCCCACCTATTATAACAAATATTTTGTATCACCGCCCCCCTTTACTACAATGAAATTAAATCTACAGATAATTTCAAAAGATAATCAGTTTGTTGCCCCCATGGTATAAAGGAGAAATAAAAGAATAATGGCTTATAGTAAATAATTACTATAATTACAAATAAAATAAGAATCTAATAATAGTATAATTACAAATGAAACAAATGTTCAAGTACAACTATACTAGAACATGTAATGAAATAATAGATGCTTAAAGCAGACTCACTATAAATTCAAACAGCCACAAATAAAGACAAACACAACTGGTTGTACTGACAACTCTAATCCCATACATTGCTGTCCCTGACATGATTTTCCAAATCGGTGAACAACTTCAGACAAAATTCTCAACAAAACAAAGTACCACCTGGGCTTCCCTGCTGGCGCAGTCGTTGAGAGTCTGCCTGCCGTTGCAGGGGACACGGGTTCGTGCCCCGGTCCGGGAAGATCCCACATGCCGCAGAGCGGCTGGGCCCGTGAGCCATGGCCGCTGAGCCTGCGCGTCCGGAGCCTGTGCTCCGCAACGGGAGAGGCCACAACATGGAGAGGCCCACGTACCGCAAAACAAACAAACAAACAAAAAAACCAAAAAAAACAAAGTACCGTCATCCCTTAACTTACATAGTTGTTGTATTCCTGAGAAATTCACTGTACTTTTAAACCATGTAAAAAATATTTTGTGTTTATATACAAAAGGGAGTTAGGCTTTAGACTCAGATACCTTGGGACAGTTTTTCAGCTGCGTGAGTACTGATACATTCAAAAGTTGGACAGGATGCAGGACACGTCTTCATTTTGCGGGATTGTCACGTTCATTGCAGGATAACTTAGCGGGCCTGGCCGTGCCCTCTAAATGGCAGTAGTGTCCCCCAACTATTGTGACAACCCAAAACTTCTTGGAGCAGTACTGCTCGTACTGAGGGCATTATACTACATGCTCTGTATGGCACAGCCCCGGGCTTAAATTCGGAGTGTGACCAAAAAGCTGGGCTTTGGACTGGGAAAGATCTGAGTTCAGTGGTCAGCCATTCATTCTCTGTAAGACCCTGAGCAAAGCCACTTAACATCTCTGAGCCTCAAGTCTCCAGCTATGGGGCTGGTCTCTGCCCCCCACAGCAGGAGTGGCAGTTGCTATGTCTCCCTTGAGCACAGCTGTGGCAGGCTGTGTGGAGAAGGCTTCCATCCCTCACACCCCATCACTCAGCCCTCCAGTCCACCCACCACCCCGCGTTGCAAGGTTGACCGGTTACTTCTGCACGTCGTTCTTTTTTTTTTTGGCCATGACATGCGGCCTGCAGGGCATTAGCGCAGAGTCCTAACCACTGGACCACCAAGGAATTCCTATATATAGTGCTTTTGATCTTCCCGGTCCCTGTTGATAAGTACATTCAGCAGTAGAGGCTATGGAAGATATTAGCATGTCTCTCAAAAAGAAATATCAAAACACATATCTATTGCATCAGTAGAAAATACTCCTTAAGGCTTTAGCTATGAAAAAATACACTGTTTGACACTTTCCCAAGTCTAATGAGTTACCTCATCCTGGTCAAAATCTTGGTAAATGTAACCCCTTCCCATGGAGATCCCAACCGCAGCCCTTGCTAACACATGCCTTTTTGAAATTGGTTATTATTGGCTTAATTGAAAAATAGAAATCAGATTAGTGAGGGATATCACAGTGGATTCAAAAGTATTACTAAAAAAAAAAGTATTACTAGAGCTTAAATTCAAAGGCACAAGGTACAGCATATGAACATAATATGAATGTATATGAATTATACTGGAGTATAGATTTTTTTAAAATTTAATAGTATGGGCTTATGCAAATATAAAATTAACACATGTCAAAGACTTTATTCAACTTATTGATGAATGAAAAAAACCATTAGGATGTTAAAATTCAAATGAGAATTTAACACAGTAGACAGTATATTTTTACAGCTCTATGAACAGAAATCATTTGCACAGCTATGGACAGGAAGCATTTGTATTTCTCTCAATTTTCTACAATTTAACTTCTACCTCTACAGGTTGTAAAACCAAACAAACAAACAAACAAACAAAAAACCAAAACCAACCCTGGTGTTAATTTTCTGCTGCTGCTGTAACAAATTACCAAAAACTTGGTAGCTTAAAACAACACAAATTATCTTACAGTTTAGTTGGAGTATCTTACAGTTGGAGGGCAGAAGTCCAAAATGGGTTTCACGTGGCTAAAATCAAGGTGTCAGCAAAGCTATGTTCTTTCTGGAGGCTCTAGAGGGGAATCCGTTTCTCTGCTTTCCCCACCTTCTGGAGGCTACCCCAACTCTTTGGCTTCTGGTCCTCTTCCTTCATCTTCAAGGCAGTAATGGTTGGTTGAGTCTTTTTCACTCTGCAGCACCCCAGGTTCTCTGATTACATTGTCACATCTTCTTCTTTGACTCTGACTCTCCTGTCTCCCTCTTTCACTTTTAAGGACCCTGGGGATTATACTAGGCCCACCTGGATAATACAGGATAGTCTTCCCATCCCGAGATCCATCAACGGTGCTAACTCCTATGAGAATCAGATGATCCCTGAAGAGTCCACAAGAGACCACACCCTGTGGTCCACTGGAAGGACGCAGTTCACTGAAAGGACACAGTCCACTGAAAGGATGCCCAATAATCTCTTTTGCCTTTTTCCCAGTCTTGGAAAATTTTTCCTGATGATGCCAAGGCTCATAACAAGGGTGACTATGCAAAACACAAAATCAGGCAACCCTGGAATCATGTCCCTGAGCAGGGAAGCAGCTGCCCCTTTAATCAGGCCGTGGTCACTGGTTCTTGCCCAGCTGATCTGGCTTGTTTCCCTTGGCCTCTGCTAGCGTTTGAGTTTTCCAGTCATGGTTACTGATTGATCAAATTTCCTTTCCTCAGCCCTGGAACAGAGCAGTAACATTTAGTCCGTAAACTGGGAAAAAGTTAGAAGGTGACAAAGAGAGAAACGAGGCATATAGGTAGGGCACAAACAAAGCCAAACCTTAACCACTTTATGGTTTTGTGTCGACCTGCATTGTCCCAGGGCTGGGACAGGGAGTGGGCGCAATAGAGAGTGGGGTAGAGATGTCTCTCCACACTGCCCTCCTCCTCCCACCCATTTGGCTCTCATGGAATAAGGGCGAGCCAAGAACTCCCCTGTAGTAAGTCCAAGATGTCTTCATGCTATTAACTAAATGGTCACAGTGAACAGGAAGTAGCTGGCCACTCTTGATCAATCCAACAATTTTCAAACTACTCTTTTTTTTTTTTTTTTTTTTTGCGGTATGCGGGCCTCTCACTGTTGTGGCCTCTCCCGTTGCGGAGCACAGGCTCCGGACGCGCAGGCTCAGCGGCCATGGCTCACGGGCCCAGCCGCTCCGCGGCATGTGGGATCTTCCCGGACCGGGGCACAAACCCGTGTCCCCTGCATCGGCAGGCGGACTCTCAACCACTGCGCCACCAGGGAAGCCCCAAACTACTCTTGATCAAACTCCTGCTTAACACTGAATTTTCACATTGCTCAGTTATTCATCTTCTCTCTCTAAAGAAAATCCTCTTAAATAAATGGCAATCAACCAAGACAGAATGAGAAGCTGGCTGATGGAGGCCAGAAGGTCACTTCATTCAAAGCCAAAGTAACTCATTCCTTCCCTGAGCAAAATCTGATTGAGCCTTTGCTGGGTGCAAGGTCCCGGGTCAGGCTTTGCTGGGAGTACAAATAAGTCCTGCCTTCAAGGAGCTTCCAGTCCGTAGGGTGGAGAGGTAAGGGTGAAGTCGCATGTCCAAAAGCATAAAAAGGGAAGAAAAGGATTCCAGAGTGAGGGGACAGCAGCAGGGAAAGCACAAAGATGTGGTCACAGCGGATGCGTTCTTGGCTGCGAACTTCAGATAGAAAGAAGTTCAACCTATTCGCTCAAGCTCGGGAGGCACGGAACAATGCCATGAGAGATGAGACTGAAGACAGGCAAGAGGATCAGATTATTGCTTGTGTACCCTCAGTCTTGGGTTGAGTCCTTCATTCACTAGATATTTATTTAGCACTTTCTATGCTCCCAACACCAAGTCAAGCACTTCTAATGGCTCTACCTTCAATAAGCCACAGTCTAAGGAGGGGAAAGAGCTATGCAAATAAATACTCTCAGTAGAGCGAGATACATGCAAAAAAGAGGTGTGTTTTAAGGGCTGAGCAAGAGACCCCCAAACTCTGCCCAGAGGATTGGGAAGAGGAAGGAAGGCCACTCAGAAGATTTTGCAAAGGCTATATAATTAGTAATATACTTCCTGGGTAACAAGCAGAAGATGAAGACTCATGGAATGACAGCTCATGGTCTGCTCCAAGGCTCCGTGCTCATAGTCATTCTAAAGGCACAGAACTCATCGCGTCCAGTCGGATCGGGTCCTTGATGGCTCCGTTCCCATTGCGTCAAGACAGTCGAAGCCAGATTTAAATCCTGCACAAATTCACTTCTCTCCTGCTCCATTCACCTGCCTCCTGCATCATTCACCTGCCTCCTGCATCATTCACCTGCCTCCTGCATCATTCACCTGCCTCCTGCATCACGTTCCTTGGACTGGTTTCTCTCTGCCCCATAGCTCTGCAATTTAGCCCAGAGTTTGGTTTCCTCCAGTTTTTGACCTTGGACTCACTCGTCTGCCTGCAGCTCTTTAAACTGCTGATTCTATGAAAGGCCTTAGGGTCACATCAACTGCCTCTATCAGTTACTCAGTAACTAACTTGCAAACTCTGAGATTCCCAGTCAGGCGAGAAGGAAAAGCTTACAGGCACTCTGCATTTGCTCCTCTTGGCTAACTCGGCATTATAAAGAAAGTTTCTCCTTCCAGAGGTGAATTCCAGCTTTCACAGCCAGTGGAGCCCACAGTTCTGAGCCCATAAGCGCCATTGCCAGTCTTCCCCAGTGCTGGCCATGTCCAGGGTGTTTTCCCCTTACCGTCCCAACTACACCAAACACCCTGCAGTTTCGTGGCATTCTGCTGTAGCTGCCTAATTTTTTTGACCCTCCAGGCCCCATGTGTTTTGGGCAAGGATCATCAGAATTATTTCTGTTTTCCTGCCTTACTGGGAAACTCTGAAATGGCAGAGTGCAGCCAGAACGACCCTGTATGGAATCCACTTTGCTGGATTCCTCATGGGACGATTTGGAATAAAAAAATACCCTAGCAGGCACTGGCTGACGACCACTGCAGCTAACAAAGGGGTTAGTGAGCCTGTCTTTCATGGAATCTGCTTCCTAGCTCTGGATTTGACCTGTGTGCAAATTTCCAGGAAGGACTAAACATAATGATGCTATAAACCAGCTTGGATGCTGAAGGAGGTGGCCTTACAGAAATGGTGCCCCTGAAGGTAAGGCCCAGAAAGGTAAGCTGGCTAACTGCCTACACCTGCTCACCAGTCTGGCCAAGCCCAGAATCTGGCTGGGGCCTGTCCACAGCACAGAGTTCCAGGGGGATGATTATAACTGTGTGCACATAACCGTAGAGACAGATGTCATTGATACTGCCATTGGGACTTGCTGTGTGCCTCTCCCCAAATAACCTGCCAGGTCCAAACCTGTTTATACCCTCCTGCGTTTCTTCATGCCTCATTATTTATCTACAGGAAATTATCCATGGTTCAAGCTACACAAGTTTCTAGGTATTGAGTCACCTTATCACACAGAGCCAGTCCACTGGGTCCAGATACCAACACACCCAGACTTCTGATTTTGGTGAATGTCAATTCCGTATGTGCTCTATTAGGGATGAGAGGTGCAAAAGGGGTTCGTCACACATGAGAACCCCAGACAGTTAACCGTGGAACTTGGGAAGCCGCTGACATTTTTATCATCCACTGGTCATGATGATATCCGCACTTACCTGTTTTAAGATCCTAGGGTCATGCCCTGAGACCTCAGGTGGCAGCCACTCTTAGCTACCTGCTGCTGGCCAGCACTACTTGCAGGCTTTGTAGTCGAGTGCACGACCGCCCTCCCAGTCCCACCTCATTTCCTGACCCCTGCTGTCATCTGACCCATCCCAGACCGCTGGCCAAACACATAAGGAGTAAATAACTCCTCATGGGACAGTGACTGTCTGTGTCAGCACCCTCATGCCCACTGCTGCTTATATTTGTATATACTGTCCAGCACAAAGGAAAGCACTGTGTAGGCTCTATATAAACACTATGTGTTTTCATTACCGTCATGCTATGTGATGATCCCTAAATAGACACTCTTTCAATTCTGGGACCATCTTTCTTCTATCAGCCGCACATTCCTAATGTCTTGTCATGACTTTGAACTCTACACGATTAACATATTCCTTCCAAATCAGGTGTTTCTTTCCAACTTCTCTATGTCTGTTAACATTCTCTCAGTCTTTGGGATTAAAAACCTGAGTCCTCCCTCCAAATCCTCCCTAACAATCACATCTCATATTCTACCTGTTACCTGATATTTCAGATTCCGTTCGAATGCTTCCCTAACCCAGCAGTTGTCAACCCTGCTCATGTGTTAGAATTATTAGAGGAACAGTCTTAAAATAACAGATGTGGGTCCTGCCTGGGGTCACCTCCCTCAAACGGTTGTGCAGATCATTCGGTGTAGAAAGGTGGGTGGGTGGCTGAGCCAGTTCATGTTCTGCTTGCTAAGCCATTGACCCTGGCATGGAGCTGCATTTGATGAGAGGAAGAGGAGCCTTTGAATTCACACAAAGGCACAGTATAGACCAAGAAAGCTCTGGCTGTCCTCTGAATTCTGATTCAGCAGACCTAGAGATTTATATTTTAAATAGCTCCAGTGAAATATGGAGACTTCATTCCTAAATAACCACATCCCCTTCTCTCTCTTTTTTGTTTTATTATTGTTACATCTATGTATGTTATAAACCCAATAATACATTGTTATAATTATTACTTTTAAAGAGACTTAGAGAAGGAGAGCAAGTATATATTACAGAGTGTGTTCTACTAACCTTCTGTTCTACTATATCTACTATATATATGATATAGTAGGATATCAGAACAAACTGATATTCCTGTTTCTCTTTATTTCTTCCTATGGATTTGAGTTTTCATCTGGTGTCATTTCCTCACTCCAATACAGCTTTGCTCCCACCAGCTTCCTTCACGCTGTTATTGTCAAACATGTTACATTTTTACATGTTTTGGCCCCAACAATACAATTCTATACATATTATTTTATTCCATTACTTTTTTCTTTTCCTTTTTTTGCGGTACGCGGGCCTCTCACTGTTGTGGCCTCTCCTGTTGCGGAGCACAGGCTCCGGACGCGCAGGCTCAGCAGCCATGGCTCACGGGCCTAGCCACTCCACAGAATGTGGGATCTTCCCGGACCGGGGCACGAACCAGTGTCCCCTGCATCGGCAGGCGGACTCTCAACCACTGTGCCACCAGGGAAGCCCTCCATTACTTTTTTAAACGATATATAACTCAATACCGTAAAATTCACTCTTTGATGACTATTAATGACTAGTGCTTGCGGGCCATTTGTGTATCTTCTGGGGAGAAGTGTCTATTCAGATCCTTTGCCCATTTTTAATTGAGTTATTTCTCTTTTTATTGTTGAGTTGTAGGATATTCTAGATACAAGTCCCTTACCAAACACATGATTTACAAATATTCTCTCCCATTCTGCAGATTGTCTTTTCACTTTCTTGATGGTATCCTTTAAAGCACACAAGTTTTTAATTTAAAAATGTTTTAAATTTTGATGATTCCAATTTATCTACTTTTTTTTTCTCTTGTTGCTTGCACTTTTTGTGTCATATTTAGGAAATGTTTTCTTTTTCAATTTATGTCTTTCCTCTTGCTTGGCTGTGAGCTACAAAGAGAAACCAGGCCATGCCTTGGATATGTCAGCTGGTGCTTTGCATCCAGTCTGGGAAGTTTTCAACCATTATTTCTTTGAATATTTTTTTCTATCTCTTTCTCCTCTCCTTCCGGTACTACCATTACCCATATGCTGGTGCACTTAATGGTGTCTCACACTTCTCCAAGGCTCTGTTCATTCTTACTCATCCTTGTTTCTCTTTGTTCTTATGACTGCATAATCTCTATTGATCTACCTTCAAGTTCACTGATTCTTACTCCTGACAGATCAAATCTACTGTTGAGCCCCTCTAGTAAATTTTTCATTTTGGTTGTTGTACTTTTTGACTCCAGAATTTTCATTTGATTCTTGTAGCTTCTATCTCCTTACTGATATTCTCTATTTGATGAGACATTGCCATCATAAATCCTTTAAATCTTTAGGTATGGTTTCCTTTAGTTCTTTGAACATATTTATAATCAATGCTTTGGAGTCTTTGTCTGCTAAGTGTGCCATCTGAACCCCTCAAAGGTGGTTTCTATTTCCTGCTTTTTTTTTTTTCCTGTGTGTGGGTCACACTTTTCTGTTTCTTTGTATGTCTCATACTTTTTTATTGAAAAGTGGACATTTTTGATAATAGATTGTAGCAACTATGGATGCTGATTTCCCATCCCAGAGGGTTGTAGCTACTGTTTGCTTCCTCATTTATTTATTTGTTTAATGGCTTGGCTGAACTAACTTTGCCAAGTCTATTTCCCCTGTGGTGTGCAGTCTCTGATGTCCCTGCTCAGACAGTTTCCCCTTGTTTTTATCTTTTACCCTGGCTAGCTGGGGTTGCCCAGGGTTGGCCTCAGGTACTTATCGGTTACAGGTTGTACTTAAGGCCCCTTAAGGCCAGTTATATTTTTACCCTTTATCATTGGATATGGGTTTGGCTTGGAGGCTGCCGTCACATTCAGGGAGTTTACTTTTTTGCCCCATGTTTGTCCAGCACCTGGCAGCTTAGATGTTCCCTCTCTGATCACTCCTGATAGGGTACAGCCTCAGGCATGCCCACAGTCATCCCAACTGCCAGGGATGAGTGTGATTTTACTTTTAAGACTAATTTCCTAGGAGCTTCCCCTGGTCAGAGTAGCTTATTGTTCAGTCAGTGTTTGGTCAGAGGTTGTGTTTAAGCCCATTGTGCGATAAGAGGCCCTGTGTTAACAGCCAGTGTGTGGCTTGGGGAAGTTTTCAAGTCTGCCCCATCCTGTGCCCTGATTGCCCCTAAGTGGGAGCAGCCAGGCATGTGTGCTCAGCCTGCTTGATCCCTAGTGTCGAATGGGCTTCCAGGAAGGCTCTTACGGGCTTCCTCTTTCCCTGGTTCTCTATTAACTTTCTAGCCACTCTGCCATTTTGCTCGTATCATGGAGCAACCAGCTCCTCTTAATTGCTCTACATCAAGATCTCTGTTGTTTTCCACACCATTAGGCAGAGTTTTCTCCAGGCTCTGTTCCAATACAGTTTCAAGCGGAGTTCTGAAGCTCTTTGTCCTCATGAGTTGCTTTTCCTCCTTGGCAGAACCTGTGTGCCACTGCATCAGAGCTGGGGGTGGGGCCCCATTTTTCCTGGAGTAACGTCCTGCTCTGTGAGGGGGTGGGGTGGGGGATGGAAGCTACTGATCTTCTCTGCCTGTTCCTCCTGGTTTAGAACCCCACTCTATAAACTGGCTTGGGGGAGGGATGGAGTGATGGGGCCCCAGTATTCTCAGCCTGCCATGCCTATAATAGAGTTTCCACAGCAGAGGACTAGGGGCATGGAAGTTCTGACAGTCTGCTTCTCCCAGGGTGAAACTGTAGCCACAGACTGGGAGCTGGGATGAATCTTCTTGTTAAGAGCAGAGCTCCCTGGGAGAGCTTCTGTAACTAGGGGCTGGGAGAGGCAGGCTAAGGGAATAATGGGTCATGGCTCAAAGGCCATAGACTCTCATCATTCTTCCTAAAATGTGGGTTTCTTGTATTATATTTTTCTGTTTGCTCTATGCTCTTGGAACAATTTCAAGTGATTTTTAAATGATCGCACGTGTTTTGTCTTACAGTTTTTACCAGTTAAGTTGTTGTTTTGCTGGGGAGAGGATCCACCTAACTCCTTGCCCTGCCATTCTGAAAGTTCCACCCTCTGTGTGTTATATTTAGAACAGTGCCCCCAGGGTAAGCGCTGGACAAATGATAACTGTTATATTTTGTTTCTTGCCATTTATCTTCAAGATTCAGTGTTTTCCATTCTCAGTGAAGCCTTCCTTAGGGTGCAAAGCCTGTGACAGCAAGCCTGCCTCTGAATCCAGTAGCATTTATTATGTTCTGCTTTGCCCAGTTACTTACCTTCTGTGCAGGGGTGCTGCCTCCTTGGCTGGGGCATGAGATGCTCTTCTGCTTTTTTATATTCCCAACACATCTGAGGCTCAGTAAATATTTGTTAAATGATATGAAACACAGAGTACTATAAATAATAGAGGAACAGTTTGTACCTGACAACTATCTAAATAATCCCACTGACACATCCACTCAATAGGGGTATTTTTTTAAATAACAGTTTTATCATAATTCTCATACCATACAATTCACCCATTTAAAGTGTCCAGGCCAATGGTTTTTAGTATATTCACAGAGTTTCACAACCATCAGTGCAGTTTTAGAACAGTTTCATCACCCCCCATTTCCCTTCAATCTCTCATCCCTAGGCAAATCTACTGTCTCCATTGATTTGCCTATTCTAGGCATTTCATACAAATGGAATCACACAATATGTGATCCTTTGTGTCTTGCTTCTTTCACTTGAATACTTGAATAAAGTATTCAAGGTTCATCCAATTTGTAGTGTTTCAGTACTTCATTTCTTTTTATTGCTGAATAATATTTCACTGTATGGATACATCATATTTTGTTTATCCATTCATCAGCTGATGGACATTTGAGTTGTTTCTATCTTTTAGCTATTATGAATAGTGCTGCTAAACATTCATGTGCAAATGTTTGTGTGGACGTGCTCTCATTTCTCTTGGGTATATACTGAGGAGTGGAATTGCGGGGTCATGTGGTAACTCTATGTTCAACCTTTTGGGGAACTGCCACACTATTTTCCAAAGCAACCTGTACCATTTTACATTCCCACCAGCAGTATATGAGGGTTCCAATTTCTCGACATCCTCACTAACACTTGTTATTATTTGTTTGTTTTTTTGTTTGTTTTTTGCGGTACGCGGGCCTCTCACTGTTGTGGCCTCTCCCGTTGCGGAGCACAGGCTCCGGACGCGCAGGCTCAGCGGCTATGGCTCACGGACGCAGCCGCTCCGCGGCACGTGGGATCCTCCCGGACCGGGGCACGAACCCGTGTCCCCTGCATCGGCAGGCGGACTCTCAACCACTGCGCCACCAGGGAAGCCCTTATTTGTTTTTTTGATACAGCCATCCTAGTGAGTGTGAAGTAGTCTCTTGTTGTGGTTTTGATTTGCATTTCTCTGTTGAGCATCTTTTCGTGTGCTTATTGGCCATTTGTATGCCTCCTTTGGAGAAATGCCTATTCAAATCTTTTGCCCATTTTTAACTTGGGTTTTTCTGTCTTTTTATTATTCAATTGTGAGATTTTAAAATATATTCTAAGGTACAAGTCCCTTATCACGTCTGGGGTTTGCAAAAAATTTCTCTCCCATTCTGTGCATTATCTTTTCACTTTCTTGATGATGTCCTTTGAAGCACAAAAGTTTTAAATTTTGATAATGTACAATTTATCTATTTTTTCTTTTTGTTGCTTGTTGCTATTGTTTATCCTTAAAAATTATGGACATGAACTTAATTAATATTTTTTTGGATATGTCTACTCAGGCAAGGGAAACAAAAGCAAAAATAAATAAACAGAATACATCAAAGTAAAAAGTTTTGCACAATGAAGGAAACTACCAACACAACGAAAAGGCCACCTACTGAATGGGAGAAGATATTTGCAAACAATATACCCAGTAAGGGGTTAATATCCAAAATATACAAAGAACTCATCAAAAAAAATAAACCACCTGATTAAAAAATCGGCAGAGGATCTGAATGGACATTTTTCCAAAGAAAACTTACAGATGGCCAACAGGCATGTGAAAAGACACTCAGCATCACTAATTAGGGAATGATTAGTGCAAATCAAAACCACGAGATATCACCTTACACCTGTCAGAACTGCTATTATCAAAAGGACAACAAATAACAAGGCAAGGATGTAGAGAAAAAGAAACACTTGTGTACTGTTGGTGGGAATGTAAATTGGTGCAACCACTACAGAAAACAGTATGGAGATTCCTCAAAAAATCAAAAATAGAGCTACCATATGATCCGCCGATTGCACTTCTGAGTATTTACCCAAAGAAAATGAAAACACTAGTTCGGAAAGATATATGCACCCGTGTTCATTGCAGCATTATTTACAATAGCCAAGATATTAAAGCAACCTAAGTGCCCATCCATACATGAATGGATAAAGAAGATGTGTATATGTGAGTGTGTATACACACACATATATATACGTACGTACATATACACACTGGAATATTACTCAGCCATAAAAAGAATGAAATCTTGCCATTTGCGACATCATGGATGGACCTAGAGGGTATTATATTAAGTGAAATAAGTCAGAGAAAGATGAATGAACAAACATAATAAAAGAGAAACAGGGTTATAGATACAGAAAACAAAACGTGGTTGCCAGAGAGGAGGGAGGTGGGGGGAGAAAATAAATAGGTGAGGAAGATTAAGAGATACAAATCTCAGGTGCAAAATAAATGAGTTATGGGCATGAAATATACAGTGTGGAGAATATAGTCAATAACTATGTAATATCTTTGTATGGTGACATTGTAACTAGACTTATCATGATGATCTTTTTGAAATGTATAGAAATATGGAACCACTATGTTGTGTAACAGTAACTAACATTGTGTCGTAGGTCAATTATACTTCAAAGACAAACAAACAAGCAAATAAACAAACTCATAGAAAAGAGATCAGATCTGTAGTTACCAGAGGTGGGGAGTGGAAGGGGAGGGGGGAATTGGATGAAGGCAGTCAAAAGGTACAAACTCTCAGTTATAAAATAAATACTAGGGATGTAATGCATGATATGATAAAATAATTAACACTGCTGTTAATGTTAATTATAATGTTATATATGAAAATTTTTAAGAGTGTAAATCCTAAGAGTTCTCATCACAAGAAAAATATGTTTTTTCTTATCTCTTTAATTTTGTATTTATATGAGATGATGGATGCTCACTAAACCTATTGTGATAATCATTTCATCATGTATGCAAGTCAAATCATTCTGTTGTACACCTTAAACTTATACAGTGCTGTATATCAATTATATCTCAATAAAACTGGAAGAAAAGTTATGGACATGAAGATTGTACAGAGAAAGGAAAATGCTTATGATGAATTGCTAATTTGTTGACACATGACATCTACCCAATTCAAATAAATTTTAGCAGACACGAAATTTATTGGTCATGAACTTTGAGAAAGGTCAAACAATTAAATCATAGGAAGGCCAGGGTTATGGATCAACCTCAGAAAGAGCTACATCCAGAATTCCCAATAGCACCCGGGCTCTCTCTACAGTTCTTTTTGTCTCTTATTTTAGCTACATGTCCAGAAACACCATCCCTTGCAGCTCCCAAATTTTACACGTTATAATTCTGACACTAGGAGGGGCTGCTCACATGGTTCAGGTGTCCATACTCCAAATAGGAGCAAATCTACTGCTTACCCCTAGCCCCGCACAGCACATGCCAACCCAGCCACGCACCCTATATAAAAAGCTATTTTCTGAAAAGATATATGAGTTGACAGTGCTCACTGGGGATAAAGCTGGAGGAGAGAGATTGTTACTTTTCACTTTACATTTTTTATCATGTACCTGAAGTACTTTTTTTTCAAATTTAAAACAAAACAATCCTTTTAATGTTTAGAAGGGAAAATGTGTATAGGAGAAAAGATAAGAAAGAAAATCTCTAAATGCTAGCATGTGATAGATGCATTAAGAGGATGGAGGGTCATGTAGGATTGTTTCCTTTTTTCAGTTTTTTCCCAAGTTTTTTGTAAAGTGATTATATAATTTTATACCAATGATAATCTTAAAAAAAAAAAACAGAGCCACACAGGGAACTGTATTCAATATCCTGTGATAAATCATAATGGAAGAGAATATGAAAAAGAATATACATATGTATAACTGAGTCACGTTGCTGTACAGAAGAAATGAACACAACATTGTAAATCAACTATACTTCAATAAAATAAAAGAAAAACAACAACCAAAAAACCCAGAACCATAGAAAAGCTGAAGAAACACTTCAGAGTGTTTCTTTGAAGAAACACTTCAAAGCATTTATTTGCTTTTGTAAATAAATAATAACAAATACATAATCACCTCCCAAATTAATCATTTGAGGAAAAAATCTGGATTTCTATATTTTATTTTTGCATGAAGCAAAGCTGACCCAGAGTCACTCTGCCCTTTTGGTGCTGACAGTCATAGACTGTTGCTGGCAAGCGTGTGAGTCAAAGAACTGAGAGAAGAATCTTTTCCATAGCCCATGTTAGCCCAAGGCTGGTTCTGGGATAATAAGCTGGGAAAGGGTGGTGAGGTTTTGGAAGCCTAGAGATGATGATAAAGCTCCTTTCTATAAAATAAGTGGGGTTAGGAAGAAAGTTGGTTTGGCTGCTTCAGTTTTTTTGGTACGCGGGCCACTTACTGCCTTGGTCTCTCCCGTTGCGGACGCGCAGGCTCAGCGGCCATGGCTCACGGGCCCAGTCACTCCGCGGCATGTGGGATCTTCCCGGACTGGGGCATAAACCCGTGTCCCTTGCATCGGCAGGCGGACTCTCAACCACTGCACCACCAGGGAAGCCCAGGCTGCTCCAGTTTTATTGCTGGGCAAGGTCTGCCTGGATCCACCCAGGTGCAAGAATCTACTTCAACCACAGACACAGCTGAGGAATGACCTTTCTCAGGTGATGATTGCACTTCACTGGTTAGTAGATTTCCTTCAGCCTCAGCCCTAGCCTTCCCTCTTTCTCCTTTCTTTTCAGTAATATCTCCTTTTACATGGGCCCCATGAGTTTCTTCATCACTAATCATTAATGAGGCTAATCACTAATCTCTACATTGTGACCTAACAAAGATCTGTGGTGCTTCTCCCAGAGGGCTCACCATGGCTTTCACTGTGTCGTCCACTAAATCAACATCAGGAAGAAGAGAGGGCAAGATGAATGGACAGGAGATAACTGAAGTGACCACATTTCTAACCAGCGAGTTTAGGCATGGGCCATGCAGATTCAGGCCGGATGAATCAGGGACTGGAAGAGAGCTGGCTCCTTGGCTCCAAGACTCACCCCCCAGGCTGTGGAAGTGGGAAAGGACAGTGGATAGGCTGGTATTGGTTTTCCCATGGGACTCTGTGTTATTTTAGAATTCTAAACCTAAGAGACATTTTAACCTTCCTTATATTTGCTTATTTGCATTATTACTTCAGCTTAGCCACCATATTTTATACATCAGTGCAAACTCCTTCATAGTTTGCCTATGTTTGTATATTAACACCAAAACAGGCCAGCAAAACTCAGAGCATCTGATCACTTAAGGATGTCCCCGAGCTGGGTCTGACCCTTCTAACCCTTCCCCTCAAAGAATCAAGCTGACTTCCAAGTTGAGGGAACTGGCCAGCTCGTGTTCACAGGGATATTCTCAACCTTGTTATGGGGAGTGGGGTGGGACAGAGGTGAGTGGCAGAGTACTGGCCTGGAACCAAAACTCAGAGTCCGCAAACAACTGGGATAGAAAGTTGTCCCTTTGTAATGCAGAACTGGAAGCTCTGGCAACTCAGCTGGTCTCCTGGGATTAATACAAATTTGGTTTTACTTAATGGGATCATGGTCCCTTTCTCTGGTCCCGTTTTAAGCCCAGGTCATGATGTCCTGGGATTAGGGGAGCAGGAGAGTCTATAAAGAGCATAGGATTGGTGTGTGCAGGGGCACAGGGCAGAGGAATCTGAGGAGTTCTCAGAGGATGCCAAGACTTCACATCCCAGCATCAGGAAGTACAGCCCATACAGAGCCAGGGGCATCTGAGGCTGGGCCAGGATTTAAGGAGAAAGACGGAAGATCCCAGAAACAACAAAATAACATTATGAAATGCAGGGAGGCTGGCAAAGGCAATGTGGCAGATTTTGTTCTGGGTATTAAAATTGCAGGTCTGATTATGTATGGGATGACACTGCTGGCTCAGGGCAAGTCCTGACAGACTAGGCTGCCCTCCAACAGCTCTGACCTCACAGTACCCAGCCTCCTTTTGGTAACTGGAAGGACTGAAAACGCCCTTCCTCAAGGACAAAAATATCTCCCATCGTAGGTCTGATGCTGGACCCTGAAACAAGTTGTTCCTTTAATGGGATTGTTTCTGACAAATTGGATCCAATGCCCCTGTTAAAATGCAAATACATATTTGGAGCAGTGACAGGGAGTGGGTAAGTAATAAGCCTTAGCATCTATCAGCACTTTAGCTTGAAAATTAGTTTGGGAACAAAGAAAATTTTCCTGAGGACGAGATACAGAGTGGGATGGTTAGGGGTTTCGCTGTTGTTCGTGGTGGTGGTAGCTGTTTGTCTCGTTTTGTCTTTTTGCTGGGGGTGGGGGACAGGCTGCAGGCAGGCTTAGAGCCAAAGCCGCGCCGAGTAATGGAGGAGGCACTCTGATGTACTGCAGTCCTTGCTCTCAAAGGACGCATAATTCAGGCACGGGGTAGATAAATCACTGACATCCCAGTCTCTCAAAGCCGTCATTGGAAAAGGAAGGATGAGCCAGGGTATATTAGAGAGCAGAGCCAGACCGCAGGGCCCACGGGGGTGAGGGGTCCATTCACCTCCCCACTGGGCGGAGCAGTGTTTGCTAGAGGAAAGGGTTGTAAAGAGAAGGTTGAACTCAGCAAGAAAAATTCTTGGGCTGGTCTCTGTTTGCTAAGTAGGGCCTACCACCCTGGCTGGCCAAGCCCTACACAGGCCATGTCTCTAGGAAAATACCAGGGCTCCACTTCCTTTCTGTTCTAAAAATCATACTGACATCTGTGGCTCCACAGGCCACGGGGTTTCCTGATCAATCAAGAGGCCAGTACTTTGTGAGTGGTAGTCAGGTGCTCACCCTTCATTTAACCAACTAACCACCGCCAACCAACCACCACCATCAGAGGCTGCTGTGAGGGAGGCCTTGGGGGTCTCTGGGGACTCAGCCCTGTCAGCTCCATGTCATACTGTGCTATGAGTCCTAGCACCTTGGATAGGGGCTTTCTTCTGCACATCCCAGAAGACAAGCTGGCCTTATTAAAATGTGCCAACTTGCTTATAAATTAGTCCCTTTAGGCTCTTCTATTCCCCAAGAGCTATATCGCTCAGAGCCTTCAGGAAATATCAAGGCCAACCTCCCCAGAAAGGCTCAATGCCACCATTTTACAAAGGAAGAAACTGAAGCCCAGAGAGATTAAGGGGCTTAAGTCACACAGCTCCTTAGTGGCAGATTGGGAACTCGAACCCAGGTTTCAACTCCCACTTGGTGTTCTTTCCTCTAGCATCTAGCCTCTGCCCTCTTGTTATTTTTGGCATGAGAGAAAAGGATTATATTTGCGGCTCTAGGAAAGCTTTGCTCTTGGATTAAATTCTGATTTTCTCCTCTCAAGGCTCACTGAAAGCCACATACAGAATTTCTCCACTGGATTTGAGTTAAAAAAAAAAAAAAAGAATCTAAAGGAAAAAATGGCAAATCTGGTATCCTAATGAGATAATGAATGCACAAGTACTTTGAAAGAGGTACAGCACTTCAGGGCTTTTCAAATATAAGGTATTATCGTGCTCTTGAAAGAAATGCATAGCCCTTACTGGTGTAGGGGTGGGAGTGGGGGCCTGGTAGAGATTGTGAATCACAGACTGTGGGAAGGAGGGTTTTCTACAGAAAGCTGACTCATTTCTTGGTTGTCCCAAACTTAGAGAGCCAAGCTTCTCGGGGTTATTTCCCACCTCAGTAAGGAACTGGTGGTGGGTTCTTTCTGGGGTCTAGCACTGCAGGAAAGCTGCCCTCAGTACAGGGGTGAGTCATCTGCCTCTGGACTGCCCAGGCCAACTCTGGTTATAGCAGTTAACTGTGGTTAGCTGTTGGCATAATCAGCCTTTGGAATCTACCTTTTAAGGAGCCCCGCTGTGCTTCTCTCTGCTGGAGCTGCTGAAAGAAGGTCATCAGGCAATTGCCGGAGTTAAAGAAGTCAATGGCTAAGCTATAAAGTCAGGCATCCTAGATCTGGCTACATCATGGAGATTTTTAAAAAACAGTTATTTATTTATTTACATATTTGGATGCACTGGGTCTTACTTGCGGCACTCAGGATCTTTAGTTGTGGCATGTGGGGTCTAGTTCCCCGACCAGGGATTGAACACGGCCCCCCTGCCTTGGGAGCCTGGAGTCTCAACCACTGGCCCACCAGGGAAGTCCCCGTCTTGAGGGATCTTGCATATGGGATGGATTCCTAAGAAAAGGTGAACGTTTTTAATATCCACAGCACATAACAGGGTGGAATGCTGGGCCACTCAGTACTTGTCTTTGCCCATTTGGCTGCTGTAACAAAATACCACAGACTGGGTAGCTTACAAACAACAGAAATCTCTTTCTCACAGGGGAAAGCAAGATCAAGGCACCCAGGAGATTTGGTGTCTGGTGTCTGGTGTCTGCTTCCTGGTTCCTAGATGGCCATTTTCTCCCTGTGTCCTCACAGGGCTGAAGCAAGAAGCTTAGCTCTCTGGGTGGTTCCCGATGAGGTCGGTGACCTAATCACCTCACAAAGATCCCACCTCATAATACCATCACAATGGGCATTATGTTTCAACATATGAATGGGGTCAGGCCACAGATATTCATTCTATAGCAACTCTTTTTCAGTTGCAAACTGATTGGAAATCCATTTCAATCTGACTTAAGCAAAACTAATTTATTGACTCACCTCATTGAAAAGTCTAAGAATAGGGCTAATTTCAGGCACTATTAGATCTTGGGACTCAAACAATGTTATCTGGACTTAGTTTCACCCCATCTCTCAGCTCTGCCTCCCCTCAGTGTTACCTATAATCCATGTGGTGGCCCTTGGTGGCAGCAGTTCACCTGGAATGCTAGGGATTCCACCAAAAGAGAGAGGAAAGCTCCTTCAGTAATGTTCCTCTCCTCCATCAAATTCATTCTGATTGGACTAACTTGAATCACACCCACCCCTGTGTTCATGTTGGCTAGAACAGGGTCATATGCTCCAACTCCAGGGCCCAAGAGTAGACGTCCCCCTTAGACACTTAGCCTGAGAGGGAGGGGAGGGTAATTTCCCAGAGGAAATCTAGAATGCTGTACCAGCAGGGGGAATGGATGCTGGGCTTGGAAAAATAATGGACAGGGATTTAGTTCTACTCACATAAGCATCTGAAACAGTTTCTCCCCCAGGTCAGCGTGACCAAATTTCAAACTCCAGAGATTCTATCTGAGTGCAGTCATTCTCTGATTTCTGGATGGTTGAATGGAAGGTATACAGAATAAATGTTTTCAAGACTGTATGACAACAGGGCATCCCCGGCGGTCCAGTGGTTAGGACTCCGTGCTCTCGCTGCCAAGGGCCCTGGTTCAGTCCCTGGTTGGGGAACTAAGATCCCACAAGCCACACAGTGGAGCCAAATATATATATATTGCTTGTTTCTTTGTTTGTTTAATGTATGACATCTATGGTATGAAGTGCAGATATCGGACTGCGTGTCCTTCCCAGGAATATTTGCATTTAATAAGCGATTCAACACCTTAATCTAAAATAAGATGAGATTATGATTGGATTAGAGAGCAGTGGGAATTTCAGGCAAGCTGGTAAGAGTGAGAAGTAGGGGAAGAGAACCTCTCAACTGACACAAAAATGAACAGTGCTCTACCCCTATATGAGAGTAAGGCTGCTCCTGATAGGAAATGTCCCTATCGCCTTGTCTGCAGTCCACAGCCTCAGTCCCCTCAGTCCCAACTCCCAAATCATTAGGCCTTGAGGGTATTGCTCCTTTGCAATACCATCTGTTCTGGTTTTCAAGGTCTCCCTATTTCTCTGGCTCTTCCTTCCTCCAAAGGCACACACAGTCTCACCTCTTCCCCTTTGCCCCGAAGCTCCTCTGTGCTGCCTCACTGAGTTCTGAGTTCTATGTTGTCTCTCCTTCACTCTCGGTGATCTAGAAGGATGACACTGTCAGTGGAAGTTGAGTACAACTGGAAGTTTGCACTGAATTCTAACAGACCTCAGTGCTTTTGACTTCTTGAGTGAACACAAAAGAACCTGAAACTTCTCCATTCATTTGCTGGTTTACAGTCTGTCTGCTTCAAAAAGAACTCCAAAATCTCCCAGGATCTTTTGCCAATTCACATGTTCATTAGGATCTTCTTTTTATCATCCCTACAATACGTTAGAGTTTTTAGATTCCCCTACAACATGTTCCTGTCTTGCAAACCTTAGCTCTAGCTAGTTCTATCCCCATTACCAACGTGCCCCTAATTCTTTGAATCATTCTTTGTTGGCTACTCGTTGACTGTGTTACTCTAGCAGTACAGATTCTCTGTTTCTCTGTCTCTGTCTCTCTCTCCTAGGGCTAGAGAGGTAATACAATTTTTGAAGCTGGCTGAATATATAATTAGGAGTGGTGCAGACTGTGGCTGATTGGAGAGGGTAAGCCCAAGCTAAAGGCATTCAAATTTTTTTAAAAATTTAAGAAACTGTGGGACAAAGAAAATTCACCTATTTTCCAGAGAGGCTAATGTGCTGTTTAGACTTGTCTGGAAGTTTTTCTGTTCGGCAGGACTCTTCCTGAGCAGTGCATTTCCTTCTTACCTGGTGAAGTTAGAACATATTGTTTAAAACTCTTGCAGGAAATGGCAGTAATTCGAAACGGAGGCTGAGGAGGAGGTTGATGCAAATATTAGAATATCATTTCTTTACCATTTTTCATTAGCAATGTATTTGTAATTATGAGTGAGCTATATGAAGACTTCAGCAAAACCTGGAAGTATTACATATTTAATATCAGCCTCCTTTCCCTTCCTCAGAATCAGGAATCCTATATGGACTCAGTCAGTGCCAAGTCACTACTTCTACAGAACTTTTTCTGTAAGAGGCAGTAAGGTTCAGTGGTTATGAGCACGGATCTAGAGGTAGTCTAGGCGGGTTTAAACCCAGACTCTACAGCTTCTTGGCTGTGTCTGCGTCTATAACATTGGGCAAGTTAGGCAACTTCTCTTTGCCTCAATTTCTTCATTTGTGAAATAAGGATAATAACACCTACTTCATGTCATCATTGAAAGGATTAAATGAATTAACAATTATAAGGTACAAAGTATTTGAAAAATCTAGAAACATAGGATAAATTTGTTTTTAAACATTATATAAGCTTTTCAAATAACATCATCAATATCTTTTCTTCAACTTTTGGACAACCCCAGTTTAAAGCAACAGGTTCAATTTTAATCTATAAAAAGTACAATAAATACACTAAAGAGTGTCTAAAAATTCTAGAAATATAGGGAAAATTATATATACAGTATATATATGTAATAGGCGTGGCTGTTAGCGAGTGATCCTTAGCGGTCTCTCTCAGCCATTGGTTGGCATCCCAATGGCCCCTCCCCTTCCCCTTCCTCTGTATAAAAGGAGCCTGAATTCAGACTGAGGGAAGATGGTATTTTTGAGGCACTAGTCTGCCGTCTTCTTGGTCTGCTGGCTTTCCGGTTAAAGTCGTTATTCCTTGCCCCAGCAACTGTCTCCTGACTTATTGGTCTGTCATGTGGCGAGCAGAGCAAGCTTGGGCTCGGTAACATATACATATGAAATAAACTTTTTTTTACATTAGCAAATGTATCCATTGCTTCAAAGTTAGAGATATTTCATTGAAAAGATGTCTTGGAATTTTAAAACATTGAACATATTATTTGAAAAGCTAAATAGCGTACAATTTAAAAATCAACTTATCCTATGTTTCCTAACTTGTCAGACACGCTGCACTTAGAACAGTGACTGGCACATAGTAAGTTATAAATGTCATTTTCCTCTGGTTAATTCCCATTACCTTCACAGGGAGGGTCCCCTCCTCAGGCTGAACCATTCTGGTCCTACATCCGCACTCTAGAAACTCTTAACGTAGCATGTTTCCAAAGAGCTTGGTCTGCCTACACTATTCCTTGCTGTTCCTAGAGGGTGAAGCGATATGTATAGAAAGAATATTATAGACACAGCCAAAGAGAGTAAATGAGCAAGCCATACTAGAAACCACTGATTTGATAAATAACCAGAAAGCTTAATTATAGCAGATACTGACCACTTTTTTTTTCAATAATTTACTATATTTATTTTGTACATAGGAAATTCAGACTCATGATTCACAGCCAAAAGATGCAAAAGGATGTGCAGTGAGAACTCTCCCTTCTACCCCTGCCCTCCAGCTTGTTTACTTCCTTGTGTGTGTGTGCGGGGGGGAGCGTGGTTTTGACTCACTGCTTGTGTCTTCTTCTGGAGATAGTCTATACACACCTAGATCCACAGTCCCTCATCCCAAATCCTTAGGGACAAATGGGTTTCAGAAGCCAGAACTTTTCAGATTTTAGACTGTAATAAGTGTGTACAGCACAGACTCTGTTACACTCCAGGCTCTGTCTAGGATGACCAGTCATCCCAATTTGCCCTGGACCGTCCTGATTTTAGCACTAAGTCCCATACCCAGGGAATCCCCTCAGCCTCAGGCAAACCTGACCACTTTTTAATTTTTAACCAAGTTTTTATGAACGGCTTCTTTGCCTCTGCTGCTTCTTAGCATAAATTCAAGATTGTTTTAAGGTCACTTTACTTTTCCTTTTCCCTTGGTTTTCAGATTCCACCTCTCTTTCAAATCACCAGGCAAAATGCTGTGACAAACATACCAAATTCCACATAAACAATTTTAGCACTCACTAAGAATTAACCTCAAAATAGCTATATAAGTAAAATTAGCAGGATTACCAGGGGACAGTTCAAAAGGCAATTACAGAATTCTTTCCCCTGTTCTTAAAAAATTCTAGATATTCTCCTGATGTTGTCTAGGTCTCTGGAAAACATTAAATATCAGACTTACTTTTGTGGAAAATGTCTGTTTGTGTTATGTGCATGCATGTGCCCAGAGAAAATTCCGGAAGACAGCGGGCTTACAGATGATTTTTATTTTCTTCTTTTTTATTGTTTGTATTTTTTATAATGAATGTGTCTTAATTGTGTAGCAGTTTGAAGTATTTTTTTCTTTTGAAAGAGGTGCTAGTATGTTGTTTCCAGAATTATCTCGATTCTTTTCAAATTTATTTTCTGTAATCATTAGTAAAGCAGAGCTAAATTCTGTTTCAAATCTGAACAAGCTAGCTGAGTTTGCAACTAGATTGTGTGCTCCTAAAATTTTGCCTAAGGCTGTATTTTTTTCATATTTGTACCCCAGCACTCAGCACAATGTTTGATGTATAATGAGTACCCACAGCATGTTTGCTATACTGTGTCTGAGCACTCCTATAAGCATAACTTCATTCTGGATACAAGGATGCAAATTCTTTTCACAGGTCAAACAGTTTAAACATATTATCACAGATTTTTATCCATGGTGAGTACCCACAGAAAGTACAGTATCCTATTACACGTACATCTCCTTGAAAAGGTGAGTCACAACTCTCCTTTAATCAAGGTGACAGAAAATCTAAGACTAATAGTAGTCAAAACTACCAGCAGTGATCTCTACCTGAGCAACCGCTGTCGCAAATACGTGGATTTCAAAATAGAGTGAATGATGAACAGAGTCTATGAAACCCAATTTATATCCAACCTCTCTTTCAAAAAGAGACAAATGCCACCTGTTTTAATGTAACGAAATCAAACCTGGAAAGAACTGATAACACTTGAAATGCAAAGTTCAATTATACTTCAATATTTTAATTTATTTTTTCGATATCGTTCCATTAAGAATTTGTGACAGACTCCTCTTGCTTGAGGAACTCAGGATGGTCTTCTCCTTGCAAGGACTGCAGGTCCACCTAAGACCCACCCTCATTAATTCTCACTGCTTGTAGACCTATAAGATTTAAGTTACGGCATGTTGGGCTTCCCCAGTGGCGCAGGGGTTAAGAATCCACCTGCCAGTGCAGGGTCACAGGTTCGATCCTTGGCCCAGGAAGATCTCACATGCCGTGGAGCAACTAAGCCCATGCGCACAACTACTGAGCCTGAGCTCTAGAGCCCCTGAGCCACAACTACTGAAGCCCGCGCGCCTAGAGCTGGTGCTCCGCAACAAGAGAAGCCACAGTAAAGAGAAGCCCATGCACCACAATGAAGAATATCCCCTGCTCGCCACAACTAGAGAAAAGCCTGTGTGTAGCAACGAAGACCCAACGCAGCCAAAAAAATATATACAATTAAATAAATTTTTTTAAAAAGTTACATTATGTCCCAGAGGATGAGGTAGAGAGAATAACCTGAAGAAGTGAGATACATACTAAAGAATTACATTATTTTACCAATTTATATCAACCAATTCCCAAACTGGAGAAAGTTCACAGACCCAGAGCCTCTTGGGTGGATTTACCAATTTATATCAACCCAGGAAATACGTGTAGGAATAAATCCCAAGAGTATGGGATCAGGGTGAAAGAAATATAAATTTGAACCGGGCCAAACTTATTGATACGGGCTCCCTAAGTAGAGATTCTGATTTAATATGTTAGCTCAAGATGCTGCAAATGGCTCTTACAGTTTGTTTGGTTACTTAACTGAGATCTGGACCTAAACACGGCCTAGACTGAACGAAGTTTTCTTAGCATACTATAGACCCAATGCAGCCAAAAATAAAATAAATTAAAAAGAACTCTGGTGGCTCTTCTCTGTAGGCCAGGTTGTTACTAAACTGGGTTCCCTGAATTCGGTGGGCATGATGGGATCCCCAGGGTGGCAAGGGCCAGTTGGTAGCACCTAATTGTCAAAGATAATGTGGTTGATGTAATGGACAGCAGAACCAAAGTAATAATCAGAACCGTCTGACCCTCAGAGATCCTTGGCATAGTGTTCCTAGAGCTGAAATTGGTGGGCAGCCTACTAGTCTACTTCGTTTGAGCAAGTGGGAAAGCTTTGGATCTGGTGAACAGAATTCTGACATGAATGACCACAGTAGAGAATCTTAGCCCTTCAACCAATTCCCAGACTGAAACGAGTTCATAAACCCAAAGCCCCTTGCATGAAGGGGAATCCAGGTCCCTTTGAAAAAGGAACCTGTTACACAATCAAATTTCTTTTACTGTAAATTTTCTTCCTAGCCTTCTCTAATAGGAACTGCAGCCATTTTCCTGGATAACTGTATATTGGGAAAGGGGAAATACATGCCTTAGGGAAAACTGGACACTGGCTCTGACTGATACTAATTCCTGAAGACCCAAAGTGTCCCTGTGGTTCCATAGTCAGAATATGGGCTTATGGTTTTCAAGCGATCAGTAGAGTTCTGCCTCTGGTTTATCTCTCAGTGGGCCCGGTGAGTTCCCACAACTACCCTCTAGTTATTTTCCCAGTTCTCTAACGTAAAGTTGTCAGAGGCACCCTCAGCAACTGGCAGAATCCCCACATTGGTTTCTTAATTCATGGAGTAAGGGCTAATTATGGTAGGAAAGGCCAAGTGGAAGCTTTTAGAACTACTTCTACCTCCCAATATAGTAAACAAAAGCAACACCACATCCCTAAGATTAGTGCCACTATCAAAGACTTGAGCAGTGCAATGTCTTATGTATGTATTACTGTCCTGATATATCCCCATTCAACTTGCTTATTTGGCCTATGAAGACAAGTGAATCTTCGAGAATGGAAGTAGGTTCATGTAAACTTAATCATGTGGTGACTTTAATTGTGGCTGCTGTTCCAGCTGCGGTTTCTTTGTTGAAGCGAATCAACTGATCCCCTGCACCTGCTAGGCAGATACTGACCTGCCAAATGCTTTTTCCTCTATGCCTGTTAGTAAAAGCCATCAGAAGCAGTGTGTTGTCAGGCAACAGGACCAGTATACACCTTCACTGTCCTACCTCAGGGCTGTATCAGTTGTCCAGCACTACGTCACGATCTAGACTGCAGGGACCTTGATCACCTTTTCATTCCACAGAACATCATGCAGGCCCATTACATTAATGATATCGTGTTAATTGGACCCAATGAGCAGGAAGTAGCAACTACGTAGACACGCTGGTAATATACATGTGTGCCAAAGTGTTGGAAATAAATCCAACAAAAATTCTGGAGCCCTCCAAAGTAAAATTTGTGGGGGTCTAGTGGCTTGGAGCATTTGAGATAACACTTTCAAGGTAATGAACAGGTTGTCTCACCTGGTCCCTCTTATCTCCAAGAATGACACAATGCCTGGTGTACCTCTTTAGATTTTGGAGGCAACATATACCTCATTTGAGAGTGCTACTCTGGCCCATTTATTGAGTGACCTAAAAAAACTGTTAGTGTTGAGTGGCGCTCAGAACAAGAGATGGCTCTGCAGTAGGTCCAGGCTGCCATGCAAGCTGCTCTGCTACTTGTCATAAGATCTAGCAACTATGATGGTGTTGGAAGTGTCTGTGGGCAGATAGAAATACTGCATGAAGCCTTTGGCAGATCTCTATAGGCAAAACACAGCACAGACCTTTAGGATTTTGGAGCAAAGCTGTGCTATCCTCTGCAGATAACAACTCTCCTTTTAAGAAACAGCTCTGACTTGCTACTGGGCCTTAGTAGAGATTGAATGCTTGGTCATGATCCATCTGATCCGTCCTGAGCTGTCCATTCAGTGCATCCTATAGTTTTCTGGTGTGTTAATAAGGATTATTTGGTTGAAAGAAAGGGTAACTTAAACTAGCTTAATAAAGGGAATTCCCTGGCAGTCCAGTGGTTAGGACTCGGTGCTTTCACTGCCGGGGCCCAGGTTCAATCCTTGGTGGGGGAATTAAGATCCCACAAGCTGCGCTGTGCCGCTAAAAAATTTAAAAATTAAAAAAAAAAGACTAGCTTAATAGAAAATCGATTTTAAAAATAACAAAGTAACTCCTAGGACCCAAGGGCAAGCAGGCAACTGGGCCTGAGGAAGGGACTCATACAACCATCTCTCTGCTCTTGTCCAAAGGTGATTCATTCACCTGCTGAAGATCAATTCTCTTTTTCTCTCTGGTCCTTATGGAAAAACATGGCTGTCCCTCAGCTACTGAGTTTACCTGTTAGAGTTTTAGCCACAAAAGGAGAGAGTGACTATCCCTCTGTTTTGAGTGGGAAGGAATTGGTTGACCCAGCTTAGATGTCAGGAGTGTCTAGGTAGAGTGGATGGTGGGTGGACAAGATCACATGGTACAAAATGACTGTCACCTCTACAGATGAGATGGAGCACTTGAGGGTAACTGGAGGTGGGGTAGATGATCCAAAGGTTCCATTTAGAGTTACATACATGCCTGATTCCCCAGCTAGATTGTCAGCTCCTCAAGGGCAGTAATAGTGGCTCGTTCATCTTCACATGCATTTTTTTTGCCAAGAAACAAATATTTACTGGATGAATTTATAACCGATTCTGTTGACCTTAACTCACACATTAGGCTCACACAAACATCCAAATTAATACATACAGACATATTCTAATAGACATTCGAACACACAATAAACACTTTTGACAGATATTTTTCTAGTTTTCTCCCCATATTCTTTCTCCCCTTCTTTCCTTCTTTTTCTTTTCTTTTCTTTTCTTTTTTTTGGCTGTACCGCATGATGGCTTGCAGGATCTTAATTCCCTGACCTGGGATTGAATCTGGGCCACAGCAGTGAAAGTGCCGAGTCCTAACCACTGGACCACCAGGGAACTCCCTCTCTTTCTTTCTTAAAAATAGAGCTTTGTTTTCCCCCGACCTTGGGGAATTAGTAAATTATTTAATAATACTGTATTCTCAGACCCTTTGCAGTGAAGGTGGCAATGTCACCCAGTTCTGGCCAATAGATACTAGTAGAAATTGCTGGTAGACCATCTGTGAACACTTTGTGAAGGGGACAGGTGTGTCTGGGTTGCACCTTAACCTAAATATGTAATCAAGGAGGGCCCAACCTCCTGAAAGGGGGATAAACTGTCAAGCTTCAATAAGAATATATAATTCCTATGTGGTCTTCAGAAAATGTTCTGCTTTCTTCATTAAATTTGTTTTAACTAAAATTGCTAACGCTGCCAATCATATTCCCATTTCATATATGCAGTTGTACTCAGTCATATTTCAATTGTCTAATAAATTTGAAAGGAACACAATCCAAAATAAATCCGATTTAATATTCCCTTTGTTTAGGCATTCTTGAGTTACTAATTCTTCCTAGGCTCAGAATAATCTTATCCAATTTTGTCCTTCTTATTGTACTAAAAGTTCTTACATGAAAAACATAGGTAGACAATTTTTAAAACCGCAAATCTTGAGTTCATGTATGATCAGAGGTCATTTAATTCTGGACCCTATCTTTTGGAATCTCATTTCTTTTTTTTTTTTTTTTTTGGAATCTCATTTCTTAAAGCACCCCAAAGTACAATCTCCTTAGAAGTCATCATGCCATCCTCAACTCATTCCTGACTCCTCATCTTTGCTTACGCTGTTTCCCCCTTTAATTTAGCCAAGCCCTACCTCCTTTATAAAGCCTACTTCAATTCCTCCAACTCATTCAGCTAGCCCTCTTTCAATTCTTGTTCCACTCACCATCATTACCAACAAATTTTCTCAACCTTCCCAAAGGAGATTTTAGCATGTTAGTATCCAACCAAAACTCCTTCAATAAAGCCACGTTTTCAACAATGAGTACATTCTGAGCATCCCACCAGGAACGCTCTGCTGTATGCCAGGGAGACACAGCCACTGTCCTACAGGCATTGTGGACTAATGGCTTATTCACACCGGGGGCTCACTAGAATTCTCAAGTGGTCTACAGAGTAAACTGTAAACAATTTCGAGGCCCCCCATGATCTGTGTCCAATTTATTTTGCTAATTCTATCCCCCATTATTCTTTTTCTTTTGGTTAAAATAAACTGGGCTACTTGCCCAGTCTGTACTAAAACTGATCTCTGAGCGATCATCTAATAGAAACAATCAGCAGCTTGGTCTTTTTCTCAGTCCTCACCTCTCTAACGTTTGAAAATGGGTATCCACCCTTCACTCACCCATTCACTCTTTAACCTCGTGTAAAATGGCTTCTGCCCACAACACCCCCTTCATACTAAAACTGATTTCCAAGTGGTCACTTGACCTGTTAATGGCCAATCTTCCAGTAACTTGGTCTTGACTCACTTTTTTGACCCCTACCCCTGGTGCTCCTATCACCCCTATACCCCACCATAGCCTAGCCTTAGAGATTCTATCTTCCCTGTGGCTTCACTTCTGTCCTTTCCCATCAGTTCTGTCCATTACCCCTAAATCAGATCCTAATTTCTGATTATCTAGACTATTAACAGTGATCTTCTAACAAACTTTCCTCTGTGCTGTCTCTTTCTCACTCTAACTGAAAAAAAAAAAAAAAAAAAAAGAAGCAGATCTTACATTATTCCCTCTTCCAAACACTTATTCCCAAATCAATTAAACACTAACTCTCCAATCTGATATTCAAGTATTTCCAAGATTTTAACTCAGTTCAGCATGAATGGGCATCAGTCAACGTAAACTTCCACTGCTATACTCAGCATACCCTCTGCTCCAGCCAAACCAATCTGCTTATTTTTCACTAAACACACAGTGTGCTTTTGCATCTCCAGGCTCCGGTTCACCTATTGTCCACCTGGACTACCCTTCCCCTCCATCTCTGCTATTCTAAATCTTATCCTCCCCTAATTTCACTTACCATGATATCTTTACTAACTCTCCACCAAATGTGTTATAGTTATTTGTGCAGTTATCATACTTCCTGACTGGATTGTAAATACTGTTCAAACGAAATACTGCTTTGAGTGCGCCCTTCTAGGCGCCAACCTGTGCTAAGTGACTTGCATGCGTTATCTCATTTAATCCTCACATCAATGTTGTTAGGCTAGCACCCTCCGCATTTAACATTAAAGAAAATGAGGCTCAAGGAGATTAGGTAGTTTGACCAAGTCATGCAGCTGATGAGGCTGAAATCATTGTTTTAGTCCATGCAGGCTACAACAAAAATGCCATAAACCGAGTAGCTAACAACAGAAATGTATTTCTCAACAGTTCTGAAGGCTGGGAATTTGAAGATCAAGGCACCCAGATTTAGTGTCTGGTGAGAATCCACTTCCTGGTTCATAGGCAGCTGTCTTTTCACTGTGTCTTCACAGGGCAGACAGGGTGAGTGAGCTCTCTGGGGAGAGCTTTTATAGGGGTACTAATGCCATTCATAAAGGCTCCATTCTTATGACTTAGGCATCTCCCAAAGGCTCCATCTCCTAACACCATCACCTTGGGGTTTAGGATTTCAAAATATGAATTTGGGGAGAGAACCGATTCAAACATTGTCTACAGCATTCATGTTTGTGTTACGTAGGAAGCACAGTGTCCGTCACCTGCACTGCTCTCAACCCGTGTGGGTCGGATAAGCGTGTTAAAAACTCTGTCTTTATGTAGATCAAGACTTAAATAGGGAGGTGGGGAGTGAAACAGTAATGAATTAGGATGGCAGGATTCTTGGTGATGTTTCCAAATTTCCACTATTCGGTTATAGTGTTTTTGAAATAAGCATTTAGAATATATAGTTGCTAAACAGGATTGCAGCTACTCAAATATTCTCAATTGTTATGTGTAGGTTAGCTTTATCTCTCTGATTTTATTGTCATCCCCCCCCCCCACACACACACCCAGGGATATGTCTATTCTCTTGCATTCCCACAGCTTTCTGCGCATTGCTCAACATACAGGGTACGTACTTGTTGATCTTAATGTATGTGTGTTTGCATACGTGCACAGCAACTGGGTAGAGGACGTGGGTGCGTGATGCAGTGTGCATTCCTCCTCATCCTTTTTCCGTTGAGTAGCTGCAGCCTGGATGCTTTCCTTCTCGGGGGAGGAGGTAGAACCGCTGACCCTTTAACAAGTTGTGCCTCACAGAACAGGTGTCTCCCCCGCCTCTTGGAAAAGAGGGATGGTTGCATACTTAGTGACATCAGAGACCGACTAATGAGAAATCAGGCTTCGGCAGACGAGCCAATGGGAGGTTGAGGGCGGGCCCGGTTTCCTGGGAGCCCGGCGGGCCGGGCTAGTCCTCCAGCCACAGCAGAGTCTCTGCCGTTCACGCTGCGCGCGGCAGCAGCTCCAGCGACTCCCGGCGGCTCCAGTAGCGGCGCCGTTCCCCTAACCGCGCTTCTCCCGGAGGCACGGCGCGGGCACCTCCCGCCGCAGCGCGGTTCCCCCGCCGCTCGGGCTCCGGCCGTAGCACGGCTCATGCCTCCGGGCGCGGAGCGCTCAGGTGGGCCGGCCGTGGCGGGGAGATAGGCCCCCGGGGGCGGCGGCGGCTGGACCATGGCCCGGAGACCCGGGGCGCCGGCCGCCTACGGAGAGGACTTCTCCTTCGTCAGTCCGCTGGTGAAATACCTGCTCTTCTTCTTCAACATGCTCTTCTGGGTGAGGCTTGGGGGTCGTGGGGGCACCTGGGCTGCAGGGCACCCCCTGGAGGGTTGAGTGGGCTGCCCGCGCTGAGCAGAGGTCGTCCCCGGATGCCCGGTTCAAGGCGAACGTGGTGAGCGGCACTGCCGAGTTTTCTGAGAAGACCGTACTTTGGGGTAATTTATCCTAGGCAGAGACACCACAGTGGCTCCTTGTCTGCAGAGCGTGTTGGGGTGGGGGATATGCAGGGAATTCAGTGCAGACTTCTGGGTATTCTCTCGGCATCGGATGAGGGTCTGTGTCAGGCCAAAAAGGTGGTTTTGAGCGTCAGGAGCGGGTTTTCCTGTCGGGTTTTCCCAAGGCAGACCCACTGACACATTCATGATTGGGGGATTTTTCAGGCCTGGGGGCTGTGGCCCTGCTGGCAAAGAAGAAAGAGGAAGGAGGGAAACCCAAACCTTCCCTCTCCCTTAACTCAGAGAGAATGAGTTAAGGGGCTTTCATCTCTTCCTTTTGCAGGCCTCTGCTGCCCTTCCTCCCTCCAAAGGCTGAGAAAGGACAGGAAGAGCCTCCAGGTGTGGATGTCTTTCCCAGAACTGTCCCAAACTTTGCCCCACCTTTCTCAGGACCAGGCTCCATCCCCAGGAGTTTGACAGTTTTCAGCTTCTTCAAATAGACCCTATGTTGGGCTGGAAGTCCAGGGGTCCTTTCAGAATCTTCTGCCTGGGGCTGGAAAAGTAGAAAAAATATTGGACCGGGGCTGCCTAGATTCTCATCCCCACTCTGCCATTAATTGTTGACTTGACTAACCTGGGCAATATGTTCACCTCTGTAGACCTTAGTCTCCTCTTCCATAAAAATCCAGCATGATCAAGGATGCCAGAAATACTCTGCTGGAGCTGAGAATGCAGCTGGACCAGATCATGAAATGCTGGCTCAATCCTGTTTCAGGTCTAGAGAGTCCCTGAGCCTCTCTGGGTTTGCGAACATTGGGAGATCCACCCCCTTTCCCCAATTTCTCTTCCAGCACCAACTACACCAGAGCTGCTGCTCTAAGAGCCCGTTATGCTTGCCCACCTCTGCCTGAGACCTAAAGTTCAGACTTGCAGGAGGGAGGAGTCTAAAATATGTTTCCTAGGAGAGGGAGCAGACTAGGCAGCTAAGCCAGTTGCTGGAAAGGTTTCACAGGGGCCATGGTGTGAACAGACACAAAGTACATAAGTGCTAGCCCATTGGGAAAAATGAGAGAAATCCCAGAGGGTGGTGATGACAGCTCATTCTCAGCCATTGTACTGGCAGAAATGAAGTTTGAACTCCTAACAAATTCACAAGATCACAAAAGTTGTATTTTAGTCTTTCAGTTAAGAAGTCGCTGACTTTCTTTACCTCCCTGTATTGGACAGCTCTGTGCAGAGGGAAGAGAGTGGGCTGGTACATGCTTTATCATTCTGGGCATACATTGGCAGGAACATTATCAGTGCTGCCTACAGCAACCATCTCCTTCCTTGCTGATCCTTTTCCCACCCAGGGCAGCAGTTGGAGTGGCTTTTGAGCCAGGCAAAGCCCAGAAGCTCAGATCTCCTGCCCCTGTGTCTCAGCTGGGGCTTCCTTAGTGGCGATGCCTCAGGGCTCCCATGGCACCTCGTACATATTTTGCTTGTCAGATCTTTCTTTACCTGTGCTGCAATTATGTGTTTCTGTTTTTCTCCCCCTCTAGACTTCAGGCTTCTGAGGGCAGAGAGTGCCTTATTCACTTCTGGATTCTCAGTGCCCAGCTGTGTTTGGCAGAGAATGGGTACTTATTGAATGTTTATTGAGTGGGGAATGAGAGAGCAGAGCCTACAGGGTGGAGGCACGATGCCCTTCCTCCCTCTCTCACGGACACTAGCCTTTCGGGATGCAGCACAGCGTTAAGTCCTCCAGCATTCTTGGTTGGAGTATTGTCCTGTGTTTTTTTCTTCAGTGGGCCTGGCACCCCTCCCTCAAGCCAGGTCAGAAAACATGGCAGCCATCCCCTCCAGCGTCTTCCTCAGGGCCTAATTACCACACACAGCACACGTGGACCCCCTTCCAGGTCTTCCCTAGGCGGATCCAGGCCTCTGGTGAGGTATCTTCGTCAACAAATTCACTTTGCTGCCTAGGACCGCTGTATTGGAGTCCCCAGGACACTCAGGATGCCCCAAACCACCTGCAGCAGTATCTGTTGTAACTGGCTCAGAAGCCATGAGGAAATGATCTGGCATCAAGCCTGGCAAAAGCCCCTCCTGAGTGACAGGGTCCCTTATGCCCCCATCCCCCCACCACACACACACACACACACACACACAACTACTTAAATATGCTAGGAGGCAGAGCCCATTTCCTCCCCCATTTTTCCCCTCCTTTCCCTACAGACTAACCAGGCTGCAATAAATGAATTATAACAGTATTATTTTTTTAATATATAAATTTATTTATTTATTTTTGGCTGCATTGGGTCTTTGTTGCTGCATGCGGGCTTTCTCTAGTTGCAGCGAGTGGGGGCTACTCTTTGTTGCAGTGTGTAGGCTTCTCATTGCGGTGGCTTCTCTTGTTGTGGAGCATGGGCTCTAGGCGTGTGGACTTCAGTAGTTGTGGCTCGCGGGCTCAGTAGTTGTGGCTTGCGGGCTCTGGAGCGCAGGCTCAGTAGCTGTGGCGCACGGGCTTAGTTGGTCCGCGGCATGTGGGATCTTCCCAGACCAGGGCTTGAACCTGTGTACCCTTCATTGGCAGCCGGATTCTTAACCACTGCGCCACCAGGGAAGTCCCTATCACATTATTTTTATAAAAACAACAACAACGATACCAAGAATGAAGACAAGAACCACACACTTTGCTGTCAAGTCACATGCATACCTTCTTAACTCCCCAGATAGCTCTTTTTGCCTTGTACCAAGTAGAAAATCATAAACTTCAAGCAGCGTTTAAAAAGAATAAAAGAAAAGCATCTCTTAGAGTCTCGATAGCAGGCTGTGTGTCAGGCTGGTAACTCCAGGCTGTGAGTTTGCTTGTTTATACAATTTTGAGCACTTGTGAACTTTCCTTCCTCATTTATAGCCTTGGAAAACCAAAACCAGCCATGGCCTAAGGAAGGAGCTAAAGGGTTGGCCCAGACATTGGAGAGGAAAGAGCCCTGTGGACTCCTCTACTCCAGCAGGACAATTCCATCCTATCCAGAGGGAGAAGGCCAAGAACCAGTTTCAGACAGACAGTTGCCACTTCAGAAACCCAGGAACAATGGTGGTGCCAGGATGACCACTGTAGGACCAGTGTGTGCAGATCCTGGGCAGTGACAGAGGAGGCCCTACTTTAGGGCTAGCAGGATGTGATTTCTTTGACTTCATCCAGAAATAAGGATAGGAAGGACTGTGAAGCTGGAGGTACAGACCCCTCCCTCCCAGTGTCCCTCTGGGAAGGGACAGTGTTTTGATTCCCATGCAGGGAATCACTCTACTCTCAGCTGTCCCCCACCGCCACCTTCAAAAGAACAGGAAAAAGATTTATTCCAAAGAAGAGGTGAGGACTCTGAGACAGATCCACCCAGTTCATGCAGACTGGACTTTAGAATGTGGAAGGCGGACAGGCCGGGCTTTCTCTCGGTGGTTGGCGGGCCCTGGGTGGTGATGCCCCGTCTGCCTCTTTCAGGAGCCGTTCCAGGGACTTCCCTCTGGGTCCTGCAGGGCCTTCCTGATGCTGTTTTACTTACCCCTGCCTCAGCCCCGCCCAGTCTGGAGATTACCCACTGCTCACCCAAGATAACTGCAGGCAGCTCCTCCCCACCTCACGTGATGCCTGGACGTGAATACATCTGTGTCCTGGTAGGAGCCAGAGAGGGAGGCAGCCATGTGACCGAGGTCATAAGGCTCTGGAGCCATGTGGACCTACATTCCAGTCCCTCTTTAGCCACTCATTCACTGAGTGCATTCGCCCAGCATCAGTTCTGTAAAGTGGAGACCCTAACACCCTCTTGGGGTTGTGGCCACAGTATACATACTGGTTACGTAGTGGTTAGTCCAGTGCCTGGCCCTTAGCACTCAACAAAAGGTAGCTGTTACATCGTTGTTAGAATTGGCTCCTAGAGCCAATTCACCTTTTGGGGATGGACTTGGAGAGCTAGGATGACTGCTCCTCCTGACGAGTGGCAACTAGGTGGGGATTGAGTCTAGGTAAGGGCCAACCCTGAGCCTGACTTCCTTCAGCCTTGAACACCCTTGCTCACATTCCTACTGTTAGCCAGAGGGAGACGACGATTAGTGGCATCTTTATATTTTATAGTTTTAAAAGAAGTTTCCTATATATCATAGGAACAGAGACTCCACTGTTGTCTTTAAGGACCTTCCCTAGGTCCACTCCTCAGAGCTTTTCACACCGCATTGGTCTTAAGGTACAATCCAGTGGAAATGGATTCCGAGAGCTAATTTGCCTGTAATTATCGGCATTTGAGCATTAGAGCCAGGAGAAGAGCTCTCGTTCAGGACCTCAACTTGGGGCCCTGTAACCACTTATCTCTTAGTATTGATGGCTGTGAAGTAGTGTCCTAGGGGCTAGAATAAGGGTTTTCCTCACATCAAATCATAACTGTCTTTTCCTGATTTACAGAAAAAAAAGTCAAGATAACGGAAAGACTTTTCTCCATTTTCTGTTTTCTCCCATCTTCTCTCCAAGACAGCAGCTGCTTATCTGCCATCAAGTGCAAAGACAAGTAGCAACAAACATTATGGAAAACTAGGAAACTATTTAGAATATCGCCATATTATTTTATGAGATGCAGAGACATACGTCTAACAGCTGAATCACCTGTTAGTAAAATTGTTCCTTATTTCTATGATAGAAATTAGTATGTCATGCTTCCTCACATGACACATTGAGAAGGACACGTTATCTGTGTAATATTCCTGTCAAAAATATGTCGTCTGGGGCTTCCCTGGTGGCGCAGTGGTTGAGAGTTCGCCTGCCGATGCAGGGGACACGGGTTCGTGCCCCAGTCCGGGAAGATCCCACATGCCGCGGAGCAGCTGGGCCCGTGAGCCATGGCCGCTGAGCCTGCGCGTCCAGAGCCTGTGCTCCGCAACGGGAGAGGCCACAACAGTGAGAGGCCCGCGTACCGCAAAAAAAAAAAAAAAAAAAAAAGTCGTCTGAATCTAATTGGGAAGAAACAATCTGACATCCAAATTGAGGGACATTAAGCCAAACAACTGGCCTGGACTTACCAAAAAAAATTTCAGTGTCAAAAAATATCAGAACATGTGTTGGCAAGGATATGGAGAAGTTGGAACCCTGTACATTGCTGGTGGGAATGTGGAATGGTGCAGCTTCTGTGAAAAAAGTTTGGCAGCTCCTTAAAAAATTAAACATAGAATTACCATATGACCTGGCAGTTCCACTCCTGGGTCTATACCCAAGAGAACTGAAAACAGGTATTCAAACAAAAACTTGTACATGGATATTCATAGCAACACTATTCACAACAGCCAAAAGGTGGAAACAACCCAAATGTCCATCAGTGGATGAATGGATAAACAAATTGGGGTCTATCCATACCATGGGATATTATTAGGCCATAAAAGGTATTGAAGTACTCTTACATGCTACAACATGGATGAATCTTGAAAACATTATGCTAAGTGAAAGAAGGCAGGCACAAAGAGCCACATATTATGTATTCCATTTATAGAAAATGTGCAGAATAGGCAAAACCATAGAGACAAAGTGGTTGCCAGGGGTTGGAGGAGTGGAGGGAATGGGAGTGACCATTTAATGGGTACAGTGTTTATATTTGGGGTGATGAAAATGTCCTGGAACCTGGTAGTGGTGGTGGTTGCATAGCAGTATGCATATACTTAAGGCCACTGAACTGTACACTTTAAAATGGGTAATTTTGTGGTATGTGTATTTTACCACGATTTTTTAAAAGTCCGTGTCTTGAAAAACCAAAAACAAAGAAAAGAAAAAAAGCTGTGAAACTGTTCCAGGCTAAAGGAGACTTGATCACTAAATGCATGATCCTTGACTGGATCCTGAACCAGAAGAAAGGGGAAATAAAACCAGTTATAAAGGACATTATTGGGATAATTGGGGAAAGTTAAATATGACTGTAAATTAGATAGCAGTAGTAGCATATTAAAGCTTCAAAAAGAATCTGATATGTCAAGATCGTATCGAGTACACCAGCAGAGCACTCTTAGTGCCTTGTCATCTGAACAGTTTTAAGATCCGCTGCCATATGTTTTGGTGTAAGCAGAAATCACCCTGATTAAAGGTTGTAAAATTGCATGCAAGTGAATCCCAGTTTAAGAAAATATGATATTAAAAAGTGTGGATTTACAAGACTAACAAATTGACTATTTTTTAAATAGATTTCATTTTTTAGGACAGTGTTCGTTTTGCATAAACTTTTGAGAAGATGGTACAGCGACTTGCCATATATCCCACATCCAGTGTGTCTTATTATTAACATCTTACATGAGTATGATACATTTGTTACAATTAATGGCATTATCATTAAGGTCCGTACTTTATTCAGATTTCCTTATTTTTACTTAATGCCCTTTTTGTGTTCCAGGATCCCATCCAGGATATTGAACTTCATTTAGTTGTCATGTCTCCTTAGGTTTTTGTTGGCTGTGGCAGTTTCTCAGAATTTCCTTGTTTTTGATGACTTTGATAGTTTTCAGGAGTACTGGTCAGACATTTTGTAAAATGTCCCTCTATTGGAACTTGCCTGATGTTTTCTCATGGTTATACTGGGGTTATGGGTTTGGGGAAGGAAGAGCACAGAAGGGAAGTGCCATTTTCATCACGTAATCTCATATATCAATGACCTCTGTTGATGTTGACCTTGATCACCTGGCTGAGGTAGTCAGGCTTCTCCACTGTAAAGTTAATCTTTTCCCCCCTTTTCCATACTGTTCTCTTTGGAAGGAAGTTACTATGTGCCGCCCACACTTGGAAATGGGGAGTTATGGGCCACCTTCTTGACAGTGCAGTACCTCCATAAAATATTTGGGATTCTTCTGCGTGGGGGTTTTGTCTTTTCTCCCCCATTTATTAAGTCATTTATATCAGTATGGACTCATGGGTATTTATTTTATATTTGGGGTAGCAACTCCATACTCTTTTATTTTGATGTCTCTTTGGCATAGCCACACAAATGTGGGGTTTTGTTTTTGTTTGTTTTTGAGCATTTCCTTACCTTCTGACATCACAAGATGCTCCAGACTTATCTATTTCCCACCCCAGTCCTGGGATCAGCCATTTCTCCAAGGAGCCCAGGGGATGGCTATTTTCTTTATAAGGTGATTACTCACCTTACATAAGGATAAAGGTACTGGTGCGTGCAAATTATTTTATATAATTTGATTGACAACTCTTCAAGAACATGCCTTTGGCTGGACTCAGCTATTTTAAAAACTGTCTAGCTTTTGAAAGTTTCCAGCAAGGCTTCCTTCTAGCCAGAATATGAAAAGCTATTCTAGGAAGAGAAGTGTCTTTATCTCCATTCCCATCATGAAAGGAGATCATTGGTGATATTGTAGGGTGTCATAAGATTTTGTAGCAAGGACTGATATATTGTAGACAGTACCCGACTTGAGACTGGAAATGGGGTTTAGTCCAGATATTGCCACTGCACCCATGTGCACTTGGTCAAATATCACTTCCCTCTTTTGGCCTCATCTGTAAAAAAAATGGTGAGTGGCCGAGTTCGTTTCTAAGCTTCTACTCGCTCTAAAATGTTATGCTATTAACAGCAGCGGCACTAACTTTGGAATGGCAGCAGCTTTGAGGAATTCAGGGTGGGAGATGTGGGCAGGAATAGAAGTGTGAAAGGGCAAGGCTGACTGCAGGGTAAAGAGGCAGATCCATGACAGAAATGCAGAATTTTAGAGTTAGCTAGTGAGTTCCAGGTGAGCAGTATCATTAATGATCATATTAAATATTAATGAGAATATTAATGTCTTAGTCTTGTTTCTCACATAGCCAGCACCTACCCGCCCTAGATCCCCGGCTGAGTGTGCTTTAGGCTTGTGGTTCTCGAACTTGACTGCATGTTGGAATCGCCTGGTATGCATTCAGAAACACTGTTGCCTGGGTTCTAAAGCCAGAAATTCTGGTATCCTGGGTTTGGGGTGCAGCCTAGGCATCAGGAGTTTTTAGGTTCTACTCCGTGCCCCCCATTCTAATGGCAGCCAAGGTTAAGAAGCACTGCATTAGGCCCTAGATGCCCTTGCCCCCTCCCGTGTAACAGATACACCTCCTTAAGGGCAGGGACCACATCTTGCTCATCTTTGCAGTCCTCAGAGTATCTCCTACATAACAGCTGATGAATTGGATTTGGACAGTATATTAGTTTCCTATTACTGCTGTAACAAATTGCCACAAACTGAATGGTTTAACGTAACATAGATTAGTTTTCTCATAGTTCTGGAGGTCAGAAGTCCAAAACAGGTCTCACTGAGCAAAAACCAAGATGTCAGCAGGAATGGTTCCTTCTGGAAGCGCTAGGTAAGAATCTATTTGCTTGCCTTCTCCAAGAGGCTGTTCACGTTCTTCAGCTTACGGCACATACTCCAGCCTCTGCTTCTGTTGTCATACATATCTCCTCCTCTGACTCAGACCCTCCTGCCTCCCCCTTATAAGGTCCCTTGTGATTATATTGGGCCAACTGGGATAATCTCCCCAGTTGCAAGGTCCTTAACTTAATCACATTGGCAAAGCCCCTCTGGCCGTGTAAGGTTACATATTCACAGGTTCTGGGAATTAGGAATGGACATCTTTGGGAGGACGCTGTTCTACCTACCACAGATGGAGACAGAGCAACTGCTATAATTACAAGCCCACCCATGGAATGAAGTTACCCTGTGACACATGGCATCTGTTTACTTTTCCTTTCTTGTTTTAGCTGTGTTAGGATTTAATCAGAGACCGTCTTTGTGGAAAGTTATACACCTTAGTGAAAATTTAACATGTGACAAAACAGTGAGGAGCCTGGGAGCAACAGAAATAAAGAGCAGATACATATTTTTTAATGATTCAGTAAAGTGATATTCAGAACCGTAATTGGCTGTGGTGAGTTTTAAAGGGCAGACAGAGATGCCCGATCACTCTGGCAAAGGGCTTGTGCTTCCAGGCCCGTGGGGTAACCGGGGTCTCCGTTGTGTGGTTTCCTTGCCTCCCGCCAACTCCCCCTTGCTCCCTGAGCCTGGCTGTGCTGTGGGACAAGAAGCCAGCTGGCACCTGCAGCCCCTCACACAGCTCTTTCTGCAAGCAGCTCCCTCTCTCCTGGACAAAGAGTGTGAGGGCCAGCACGTCACACGTCTGGCCCCGAGTCAGAGGCGGCGTCAAATGATTGGGGACCGAGGAGAAGGGGCTGTGTGTACAAGCCGAGAAGAGTCCTGAAAGGTGCGGTTTTAGACAAGGGTTTCCCATTTCCTGCTGAATGCACCAGCTGGTAGAGTTTCCCAAGGAGAATGTCTCTCTACTGAGGGGCTAGTCTGACCCTGTTACCTGCTATGGGTGCTCAATTCCCTTCTCCCACCAAAGCCCCAAGATGGTCTCTGTCTTGCCGGACAGTGGAGTGCAGCCAGCCCTTTCCTTCACCACTGAGTTGGTCAAGTCCCTGCTGCTGAGAACTCCCTCCAGCCAGAGCTTGGCCCCCGCTATTGCCATGGTGATAGCCAGCTGCTTCTTAGCACCAGCCTGGGAACTGGGCACAAAGGAAGGGTGACCGAAGGATGTGCACACTGGGCCACCCTGCACTCCTGGAGGCGTAGAGCGGGGCATAGAGAAGGCCCCTTTAGGGAGCGCTGGTGGTCTCGGATGGGTTTGTTCTCTGAGGCAGAAGCCAGGAAGTTTGAAAGGTCTAAACTTCTCTGTTCCACACTGGAATCAGGGTTTAAAAAGTTTCCTTTGCAGGGTAGTTCTGCTGTTTTACACCCACGCATTCTTTCACACTGGTTTGTACTTTCATTCTTGCATTTGACACCATATTGACCTCCAAGAGGGTTAGAGACCTGGCAGCATCTAGCATCTACCCAGGCCTGCTTCAGCTTTAAGACCTCCCCTTTGATGTAGCTGGATTCAAATTCAGAACTTCATAGTTTCTGTGTGACCCTGGGCAAGTTAATCCTTAGTAATGATAGATAATATTTATTATCAGGCATTGTGTTAAATGCTTTCCATGCATTCTTTTATTTCATTTTCACAGTAATCTTATTAAATGTAGTTGTTTTAAATTACCATCTTCAGATACAGAAACTGAGGCTCGGAGAATTGTCCGGCACAGACCCAGGTTCAGCTCACTCCGAAGCTCATGTTTTTCACTGCTATTCTGGTTTTTTTTTTTTTTTTGCGGTACGCGGGCCTCTCACTGTTGTGGCCTCTTCCATTGCAGAGCACAGGGTCCGGACGCGCAGGCCCAGCGGCCATGGCTCATGGGCCCAGCCGCTCCGCGGCATGTGGGATCTTCCCGGACCGGGGCACGAACCCCTGTCCCCTGCATCGGCAGGCGGACTCTCAACCACTGCGCCACCAGGGAAGCCCCTGCTATTCTGTTTTAACCTTGCATTGCCTTAATTTCCTCACCTGTAAAATGGGTATAATAGCTGCCTCACAAGATAACTGTGTTGTGAGGATTAAATGAGATAATCTTGGTATAAGCTTTTCATGGAGGTAAAGCACTGACAGATTCTATCAATAGTATCACCAGGGAGGAAAAAGATGCTCATTTCTGGGTCCAGGAAGAGTCGTCCTCCTCCTACTCTGCCTTAAGGTTACTGACGGCTATCAGGGCTCCCTGGTTTCCAAAACCTCAGAGTGTGGCTCCTTCCCTGTCTCCACAGGTGATTTCCATGGTGATGGTTGCTGTGGGAGTCTACGCTCGGCTGATGAAGCACGCAGGTGAGCTGTAGGTCCCCGTGCATCTCCCCACGACTCTTCGCTGCCTCTTTCAGCCCTGGTCTTTCAGCCCTCCTTCCCACATAAGCTATGGAGCTATAGGGGGCAGCCACCCTCTAGCCAAATCCTAGAGGCTTACTCCATCAGGCCATCCAAGCCAGTTCACCTGGATTTCCCTGAGCTCCCACGAGTCTTCTGAGATCTGCCTGCATTTTAGGCTTAGGAAGTGTCTAAGGAAGAAGGTAGGCTTCTGGGTGCAAAGAGTAACCGGGGGCTGTAGCCCTTCCTTCCCTCTGTTCTGGAGTAACTCAACCTCCATTCCTATTCCTCTGCACAAAGTCTCCAGGAAACGGAATCTGCAAAGCCAATGAGCCTAATGCCATTCTGATTCTTTTCTGGAGCGAAAGTGGTCCCTCCTCTCTTAAGCCTGGGAATAAAGGCTCTTACTTTTTGTTAGTTTCTCAAATTAAACGCCACAAGCCCTTCTGGGCCCTTTGTTTTCTCCCCATGGGAGGGCAGTACTGCTTCCTGTAACCTTCCCCCAGCCACACTGGAGAATCCCCCACCAGGGGAGGAGGACAGTTTTGGGGGCACCCCACCCCTCCCTGGTACCCCCCTCCACCGGCACCAGACTCAGACTGAGAGACAGCCCCTTCCCCCAGAAGCAGCGCTGGCCTGCCTGGCCGTGGACCCAGCCATCCTGCTGATCGTGGTGGGCATCCTCATGTTCCTGCTCACCTTCTGCGGCTGCATTGGCTCTCTCCGGGAGAACATCTGCCTCCTGCAGACGGTGAGTGGTCAGGGGCGCCCCCAGAAATGCCCTGGCCTCTCTCCTCCACGTGCCTCTCATTCCTGAAACCTTTCAGTTTCCTTTGTCCCTCAATGCCCCCAAGGTCTGTGCTGTCCACTCCTCACTGTAGAGCTCAGCCCAGGTGACCCAGCACAGGGTGACCACCCCCAGGACAGCGTCCCAGAGGCAGCTGCCTTTCCTGTGTGTGGGGCACCTAGGAGAAAGTGCCCCGTGGACCCCCAGTACTCGCCGTGGTCCTGGGAAGAACTACTGCCCAGCATGGTAACAGACTGCCTCCTTTTTCCGCCTGCTCCCCACAGTTCTCCCTCTGTCTCACCATCGTGTTCCTGCTACAGCTGGCAGCCGGGGTCCTGGGCTTCGTATTCTCAGACAAGGTAACACTGGGAGTCACGGGGCCTCCTCAGCTGTGAACCAGAGGGAGGAAGGGAAGGTTCCTGCCCGTGCTTAGCCTAATTAACCACAGTGGTCCTTCCCCTGAGAAGGATCGGCCTCTGAAAGATTATCCTTAGGGATGAATGAATGGCCTTTAAAGTTGCCATATTTAAAGAGGATTTCAAGATTGTAAGGTGTTTTCCTCTGACAGTCTGAGAGGCCAACAGGGAGGTAAATTCTATGAACCAAAAGTTAAAATAGTCTGTAAACTTTAACGGCAAATGATTGAGTAAAATTCACTTATCAAGTGAACCACAGACAACGTGAAGAGCCTTTTGTTTCTTTTAAAAATTATTTATTGGGATAAACGAAAGTAAGAAAAGGGGGAAGTAAACAACACTTTGAACAGCTCTTACCATATCTGGGAGTGGTCTGCCATTCAGTGACAGCCCTTTTAATTAAGAACCAGAATTTCTTTCCCAAAGGGCAAATGATTACCAGGGGCAGAGTATAGGACTATGGATAGGAAACTTTGAGAAAAGTAATGAAGCAGGAAGGAAGAGACCATGGTAGAACTATGAATTTGAGAGCCACTGAGTTAATTCAGAATGTCCTAGTCCTTCGGGCTTAGTAAAATCCTAATACGATACAGATCTGTTTTGAGTCTAAAGAGATGCAATTCTCTCATGTCCACTAGAGGTCAGTGCCTCGGCTCAGCAAGTCCTTTTCTACTAAATACTCCCCCGCCCCACTGCCCCTGGACACACACACACACACACACACACACACACACACACACACACACAAACTAGTTTCGCTGCTTTGCATCAGTCAACAAGTATTTTGTGTAATAATATTCAGAGACAGATAAATATTGGATTAACTTGAGATGTGGCTCTGAGAAGAGGCAATAGCAGGACCAGCATTTTTCTTGCCCACAGGTTCCTGAGGGCCCAGAGGTGCACAGGCTTCGGAATTGGCCATCTTCCATCACTAGGACGTGGTTCTGATTTCAAGGCTGACTTAAATAAAGAAGGATGACCACTGTCTATTGCTATTTCTGCAGGGAGGAGCTGGTTAGGGGTTAGTCCTGTGTTCTGATTCCCTCCTTGTGTTTCTGGCAGGCGCGGGGGAAAGTGAGTGAGATCATCAATAACGCCATTGTGCACTACCGAGATGACTTGGACTTGCAGAACCTCATTGATTTTGGCCAGAAGAAGGTATGGGCTAAGAGGGGGGTCATCTAGTGGTCCAGGAAGCTGTGGGCAACAGTTAATGCCATCCCAAGAGACACCTCACCCTCATCACCTGCTGGGTAATGGATTCTGGGAAGGGGTCTGGCAAAAAAAACCCACATAGCTTTAAAAGTACTTTTAAGGGCTTCCCTGGTGGCGCGGTGTTTGGGAGTCCGCCTGCCGATGCAGGGGACGCGGGTTCGTGCCCCGGTCCGGGAAGATCCCACATGCCGCGGAGCAGCTAGGCCCGTGAGCCATGGCCGCTGAGCCTGCACGTCCAGAGCCTGTGCTCTGCAACGGGAGAGACCACGGCAGTGAGAGGCCCGCGTACCGCAAAAACAAACAAACAAAAGTACTTTTAAGGGCAAAGAACAGTATATATAGTAATCTACCAATTGTGTAAAAAAAGAGAGGAAAGAATATGTATTCATGTTTGCAAAAGGAATCTGGAAGGATATGAAGGAAACCATTATAAGTGGTTACTTACAGTGGGAGGGGGAACTGGGCAGATTTTTTAATATTACCAATTCAAAAGTCAGATTTTTAAAATTATGGCAAAATGTACATAATATCAAATTTACCATTTTTAAGTGTACAGATCTGTAGCACTAAGTACATTCACATTGTTGTACAACCCTCATCACCGTCCATCTCCAAAACTTTCTTCCCACACTGAAACTCTGTACCCCATTAAACACTAACTCTCCATTTTCCCCCTCCCCCTAGCTCCTGGCAACCACCATTCTATGTTCTATCTCTATGAATTTCTGTCTCTATGAATACTGTATTTGTCCTTTTGCGACTGGCTTGTTTCACTTAGCATGTCTTCAGGATTCATCCATGTTGTGCGATGTGCCAAAACTCCTTCCTTTATAAGGCTGAATAATATTCCATCATACGTATATACCGCGCTTCGCTGATTCATTTATCTTTTGATGCACACTTGGGTCACTTCTACCTTTTGCCTATTGTGAATAATGCTGCTATGAGTCAGAACTTAAATTTGAAACAAAAGTGCTTTTGAGACCAGAGCTGAGTTCCCCTTCGCTTGGTGCAACACTCTTTTTTTTTTGTTTTTTTTGTTTTTTGCGGTATGTGGGCCTCTTACTGTTGTGGCCTCTCCCGTTGCGGAGCACAGGCTCCGGACACGCAGGCTCAGCGGCCATGGCTCACGGGCCCAGCCGCTCCGCGGCATGTGGGATCTTCCCGGACCGGGACACGAACCCGTGTCCCCTGCATCGGCAGGCGGACTCTCAACCACTGCGCCACCAGGGAAGCCCGGTGCAACACTCTTGACTTGGATCCCGTTTGCTTTCATGGTGTAATTATGGGCCCACAATATTGAAGAATCTCCTCCTGTGCCTCCTCTATATTAAGGCAAATGTTTGTAGCACTGATGCTTTATTTCAGCCAGTATTTTTGGAACATATACTTTTGCGAAGCTCTATGCTATACAGGACTGCAAAACCAGAAACTGCCCTCAAGGAGCTCATAGTTGAGTGTGTAAAACAAATATATATATACAAGTTATAACAAGACATATAAAATGATAGAAATTAAGAAGAGAAAACTTCTTCAGGGGAAGGTCACTAAGAAACTTGAGCTCCAGGTTCCAGGTTGTGTTTCAACACAACGTGAACTTACAAGTGCAAGCTTGCCATAGACTTTTGGTTGCTCTGAGAGTTCCCCTTGTCACCTCAGTGTGGGGATGGGGGTGGTAATTTTAACCCCTGTGGTGGGCTTTGTTGCAGTTCGGCTGCTGTGGAGGGATTTCCTACAAGGACTGGTCCCTGAACATGTACTTCAACTGTTCGGAAGACAACCCCAGCCGTGAGCGCTGCTCTGTGCCTTACTCCTGTTGCTTGCCTACCCCCAACCAGGTGTGCACACATCCCACCTCATTTCCTCCTGCAGTGATCTGAGTTACTTTCTGATTAGGGCAGCTGCTATTGGGAATCTCCATCCCCTGGTTTAGCCAGTCAATTTTGTTGGACAGCTGTCAGATGTTTTTCTTCACTCCAATCTGATGGCTCTGTTATCTTGCACTCCTGTAGCCCACTTGGGGTTTCAGAAGGCACAGGTCTCTAAGGCAAGGAGAACTGGACTCAGACGTCTCAAAGGAAGGGAAGTCTGCATTTAGCAACTTCCAACATAGCATCCTCCACATATATTCTCTAACAATTTAGGAGTTTAGGAAGGGTGGGAAGCCCATCAGCTAGGGCCCCTAAGAAAAAGTTATTGGAATGGGAGTCCCACTTGGCTTTTCAACTCTCTTCCCAGGCAGTGATCAACACCATGTGCGGCCAAGGTATGCAGGCCCTTGACTACTTGGAAGCTAGTAAAGTCATCTACACCAATGGCTGTATTGACAGATTGGTCAACTGGATACACAGCAACCTCTTCGTACTTGGTGGTGTAGCACTGGGCCTGGCCATCCCCCAGGTAACTTACCCTGTAAAACTGTGGTCCCACAATTCTGTAAAGACTCCTTTGTTTTGGGGAGGGCACCTGGGGCTCAGTTAGTGTCAGGCACTAACGTTACTGAAGGGTAGGAGATGTGATGGTGCCGACTGCACTGGGAAGATTGAGTCAGAGAAAACAAAGGCATCACTCATTGCTGAGGACCCAATTCCTTCTCACCTTTCCCAGCTGGTGGGAATCCTGCTGTCCATGATCCTCGTGAGTCAGATCAAAGATCAGATCAAACTACAGCTCTACAACCAGCAGCACCGGGCTGACCCATGGTACTGAGAATCCATCCTGTACCTCCTCGTTAGGGCAACAGGCGAGCCTCATCAACCAACGGCAGTGGTTACAGCTGTCAGCACCAAATGGAGATTTGGGTTCCAGCCCCACAAGTGACGGCCCAGTGGCAAGAAGCAAACTCCAGACGCCAGAAGGCAGGGTACACAGGTGGCTCAAGTCTGGGAAGGATGTGCCTCCTCTCCCCATCCTAGCTCTCAGCATTGTTATTTTGTATTCTTTCTACCCTCCACCATTTGGGTTTCTGTTCTTGTATTGTCTGAGCAGAGATGCTTGAGCAGAGCAGTCGCACAGAGTTGTGGGGGCAACAGGCTTTCCACCGAAGCACTGCAACTGACAGACCTGCTGGGGCTGCCACTGAGCTTGCTGCGCATACTCGCATTCTGGCTGTTGCCAGTGCGCCCTGCCTGGAGTCCGGTTGGCATGATACCAGCTCCAGAAGGGGAGGGAGTGGAGCAGGCAATGAGCGTGGGGGTCGGCTGGGGACAGTCGTAGGTGCTGGGGAGGAGGGGAAGACCCTGTGTTTATTAACTGCCTGTGCTGCCATCCTCCCAGGTAGTCAGAGTGAGCTACATCCTGCCCCTCCCTCGTTTCCATGGAAACGTGGCAGCAACTGCAAGGGGTTCAACGAGCAGCCAAATTCACCCCGTCTCCCCTCCTTTAAAAAATGTCTGGAACCATGGTCTCTATCTTCTGCAGCCAGCAGAGGTGGGACTGAGCCATACGTCCCCTTGAACTGCACCCCTGTATGGCCCTCGCTCTCCAGTAAGTGGGTTTCTTTTTTTTAACCTTGGCAGTGTGCAGAGAAAGAGAGGTAACACCCCCCCGCCCCCCATTCCTCCGCACCAGAGCTAGCTCAGTATTTCTACAGTGTAAGCAGGGATCTTGCTGGGGCTGGGGGACCCAGAAATGGCAATAAAAGTTTGTTGACCTGGGCTAACCTGGACTCCATGAATTTTCCATTCTGGCAACTGGGAAGGGAGGGGTAGAAGGGCCCGGCCGGTGGGCCCTCCCTCCAACAGGGGACTGGACACTCTCCTAAACGCTACCGTACTTCCCCGGCCCCACCACTCACCCCCGCTCCTTCTAGCAGATGCACCATTCCCCTCCCACAACCCCGCCCCCTCCAGTCTAAATTAGATAAAGAGATTCCCCATTCGCATTTGGGAACGGCATAATTTTATCCCTAAACCTGACGTTAATTTTTTTTTCCGAACTAAAATACTTTGCTACCCAAAACTTTCCGGATGGGTTAGGGAAGGATACGTCTGTAAATCACTGTGTAGCCCTCTCGCCGGGAAGGGAGTGGGGAGGAGTGAGGAGGAGGAAGGCCATCTCTTCACTCACAGTCTAGACCCTCTAGCCCTCTCCTCCATCTTTATCTGAAAGAGCTGGGTACCGCGGCCCATCTTGCTTTAGTGAAGACCCAGAAAAAAATTTCCAGCCGTGCGCAGGGCTTCCTCGCGCGGAGAAGAGCGGGCGAGTGCGGAGAGCAGGGAGGCCCGGCTGGCGCGTCGGGGGGCGGGGCCGGGGCGGGGCCCCGTGGCGCCGTGTGTGGTCCCCACCCCCGCGGCGGCTGGGCCGCGCCTCCCCCACCCCGCCCGCGAGGTGGGGGAGGGCTGCGTGACCCCACTCCCCGATGAGTGTCCCCCAAGTCTCCTAATCTAGCTTACCTCTGCAGTCGGGAAGCTCAGACTAGGGCCTTGGCCTGGCCGGGGAAAGATGGGAGAAGCCCTACCGCGCTGGGCAGAGCCTAGAGTTCTCTCCCCGCCCCCAGTTTCCCCTAAACAAGCCTTCTGCTCCTGGGAGGGCGCCTTTCCAGCAGCCACCTGGGGCCCCAGCCAATGTTTAGCTCCAGCTAGTAACAGAACGGAAAGAAAAAATAAAATTTTTTTTTTTTTTTTTTTTTAAAGTAAGGGCCTTTTATTCTGGGAGAGAAGAGTAAAAAAGCGCGCTTTCTTAGCGCCAGGGAGTGGCATTTTATGCTCCTTCATTTGGTGATGCGGACCAGGAACTCGGTGTTAGGGAGCCGCGGTGACGCACCTTCCCGGTTCACCGATTTTGAGGAGCTTACCTGGTAGGGGGCTGCTTAAGGCCTTTTGGAGGAAAAGACCAGGAACGCAAGCCTGCAGAACCAGGATTCAAATCCAGATTTTTTGAACTGCAAACTACACTTTTACTTAAGTCTCTACTGTCTCTCACTATATCTAGCCTTCTGGGCTTGTATTGATACAAAAGGAGTCGGGAATTTCCCACCAAGTCCCAGGCCTTAAAAGGCCCTGAGCTTTAAATGTTCAGGAGCTTATAGTGCAGTTCGATGTTTTTACCTAGATTCGTTTCTCAGTGTCTTTTTAGATTTCTTTCTCTTTGGCCTGATGCTGGGAGAGAAAATGCCCAGTTTTTTAAAGGTTTCTCATCATTATTTCACGTTTCAATTTAATTTGCCCCCTGAATTTCTATCAGTTTAAAAACCCTAGTCTCAAGCATCTGGGGTTAACACCAGTATCTTAGAACAGCTATCAAATCTAGGCCTCAAAGGTGGGTGAATGGAAGAAGATTCTTGCGGCAGTGGAGATCAGGCTGGATGAGCAGAAGTGGACAGAAAGGGCCTGAAGGAGGGTGAAAATTTGTCTGGCATGACATGGCAAGAAAGGTACCCCTACGGTCTGTGGGCCTCAAACCCTACAATTTAAGCAAGGACTTGAGTCCAGGAGTGCAAATTTTGCAGAATGTTCAATGAAATTCTAATTTCCTCTGTATTTGTTTTCTATTGCTGATGTAACAAATTACCGTAAACTGGGTGGCTTAATTCAACACAAATTTGTTATTTTACAATTTTGGAGGTCAGAAATCTGAAATGGGTCTCACTGAGCTAAAACCAAGGTGTGAGCAGGGCTAAGTTCCTTCTGGGGGATCTAGAGAATCCACTTTCCAGCTTCTAGAGGCCACTTGTGTTCCTTGGTGCCTGGCCCCTTTTTCCATCTTTAAAGCACATCACTCCAACCTCTGCTTCTGTGGTCACATCTTCTTCTTCTCTGACTTTGACTCTCCTATGTCCCTCTTATAGGACTCTTGTGATTAATTTGGGCCCACCTAGGTTATCCAGATTATCTGCCATTTTAAGATTCTTTTTTTTTTAATGTTTAACTTTTTTATATTGGAGTATTGTTGATTAACAATATTGTGTTTCAGGTGTACAACAAAATTATTCAGTTATACATGTACATGAATCTGTTCTTTTTCAAATTCTTTTTAATTTAACCATATCTATAAAGTTCCTTTTACAATGTAAGGTATATACAGAGAATTTCTGGGATTAGGACATAGACATTTTAGGGTGGCTCTTATTCAGCCTATCACATCCCCTTCCCACTACATGCATGACTTAAAGGTGGGGGAGATGTAGAAATGGACTGTTGTTGGATATTGGCAAGAGTTTGACGTAGGTGTTGTCTGGCCTTCATTCTAGTAATTACCTAACATTCATTGTGTGCTTGCTGTGTGCCACGTACATATTTATTACAAAGTTTGATATGTGGGTCCTTTACTGTTTTCTAACTTGTTCTCATCCCAAAGACCAGATATGTTAACAGGGCCAGGGACCAATTTCAAAAAAGGGGAACAGCGCAGCTTCAAACACCAGAAGAGTTCTTCTGGTCCATTACTCTAAAAAGGTCAAGAACATTTTGTAAACCCACTCCCCGCCCCCCAAAAAGTTAAGAATAACTAGATATTCCAAATTGCCATAGGTAGAACACTCAGAGATGGGTAACCACACGGTAGAACTGAGGTTGGAAGTTAAGCTCTAGAGTCCTCACTACCATGCCAGGGACCTGGTCAAGCAATCAAATGAATGGAATAGCATAGAGATTCCAGAAAAGTTTTTAATCATCAGTACTCACTGACTAGTAAACAAGAAGCAACACAATGATGAGAGGAATCACTAATAAAAGTTGTTAGGACAAATGGATTACATTACGGAAGAGAAGTAACTCAGATTCATATCTCACATCAGACACTGCAGTTCATTCCAGAGGGTAAAAGGATATTATAAAGCAAAATGAACAACAAAAATGAAAATCAGAATATTATCTGTGTCCTAGCTGTAGAGAACTAGAGTGGACAGCTTTTCAGTGCATCTGCCCAGCTCACAGGGATTCTTCTTTCTTTGGAAACTGGCCCCCTACTGCCAAGCCATAAGAGTGAGTCTTGAGAAGCCATATTTGTACTATAAGACCTGGTCTTCTGGACAGCACTTACTGGATCAGGCTTGGGCACTGTATTAGTATCCTAGGGCTGCTATAACAAAGTATAGTTGACCCTTGGACAACGCAGGGGTTAGGGGCACCAACACCCCATGTAGTAGAAAATCCTGAGAACTTTACAGTTGGCCTTCTGTATTCACAGTTCTGCGTCTGTGGATCCAACCAACCCTGATCATGCAGTACTGTAGTACATATTTATTGAAAAAACTCCATGTATAAGTGGACCAGTGCAGTTCAAACCCATGTCGTTCAAGAGTCAACTGTACCACAAACTGGGTAGCTTAAAACAGAACTTATTGTCTCACAGTTTTGGAAGCCAGAAGTTTGAAATCAAAGTGTTGGCAGGGCTGTGCTCCCTCTGGCCTCTAGGACAGGATTCTTCCTTGCCTCTTCCAACTGCTGGTAGCCCCAGGCATTCCTTGGCTTGTGGCAGCGTAACTGCAACTTTTGCCTCCATCTTCACGGTGATCTTCCCTCTGTGTCCATGTCCCAATTTCTTCTTCTTATGAAGACACCAGTCATATAGGAATAAGGGCCCACCCTACTGCTGTATGACCTCATCTTAACTAATTACATCTGCAACCACCCTATTTCCAAATAAGGCCACATTCTGAAGTACTGGAGGGTTAAGGATTCAACATATCTTTTTCGGGGGAACACAATTCAACCCATAACAGGCATCTAACCTAAACTGTAACCCTAACATAAACCCAAACGGAGTTCCCTCTGTGGGGCTTCGGAATTGAAAATGAGATTCTAGTCACAGCCTGGCCTGACTGGTCTGGTGGAGAAAGAAGAAAAAAGGAATCTGAGGCTCAGCTTCTTACACCTTATGGACTAAGTAGCAGAGAAAGTCTATTTACAGAAAGAGCAGAATGAAACACATTGGGGGTGGGGCAGAGAGGCAGAGAAAAGGGAGCCGAGGAAGGATACTCCTGGAAGCAGCTTTCACTGTGGTCCTACAATGTTTCTGCAGCTTCACGGCTGTCCTCCCTTGGATTCCCTGAGACACTGTGTGCTTACAGAAAAGCCTGCTTTGTTTGCTTAAGGAAGCTCAACTTGGTTTCTGTTGCTTACAAGGAAAGCTAATAGCAAAGCTATAATCACAGTAAGATGCTATATTAGTTTTCTATTGCCACTATAACACCTCACCACAAACTTAGTGCATAAAACAGCACACACTCATTATCATGCAGTTCTGTAGGTCAGAGTCTGATATGGGTCTCATCAGGCTAAAATCAAGATGCTGGCAGGGCTGCATTTCTTCAGGAATTTCCAAGGGAGGATCTCTTTCCTTGCCTTTTCCAGCTTCTTGAAGTTCCCTTCTCCCATCTTCAAAGCCAGAAACAGCAGATCAAGTCCTTCTCACCACACCCTCTCTCTTGTTTTCTGCAGCTGGGGAAGGTTCTCGGCTTTTAAGAACCCATGGAATAGATTGGGTCCACCTGCATGATCCAGGCTAATCTCCCCACCTCAAATCCTTAACCACAATCACATCCATCTGCAAAGTCCCTTTTACCATGTGAGGCATCATATTCACAGGTTCTGAGGATTAGGATGTGGACTTTTTTTTTATTTGTTTTGTTCTGCGTTGGGTCTTCGTTGCTGTGTGCGGGCTTTCTCTAGTTGCAGCTAGCGGGGGCTACTCTTCGTTGCGGTGCGAGGGCTTCTCATTGCAGTGGCTTCTCTTGTTGCAGAGCATGGGCTCTAGGCACGTGGGCTTCAGTAGCTGTGGCACGCGGGCTTCAGTAGTTGTGGCTCGCGGGCTCCAGAGCGCAGGCTCAGTAGTTGTGGCACACCGGATTGGTTGCTCCGCGGCATGTGGGATCTTCCCAGACCAGGGCTCGAACCCGTGTCCCCTGCATTGGCAGGCAGATTCTTAATCACTGAGCCACCAGGGAAGCCCCAGGATGTGGACATCTTTAGGACACATTATTTTGCCTACCACAGATGCACAATAAAATATATTATGACCAGTTGTAACAAGATAGATGGCTGAGAGCTTAATGATCTTTCTTTGTATGGTTTCTTTTTCCTATAAAATTTCTTCATTTTACATATTTGAACAGCTCGGTCTGAAGCCTTGACCTCCTGAAGCTTTTTATGAGGAACACAGGGTCAATTCTGTCCAGATTCAAGGACCTTTATTTAGCTGGCTTCTCATAGCTGAAGCTTTAACTATCCCAGAAAGACACTAAATGAAGATATATTCCCAGAAGTCCGGATTGGAGCCGGGAAGGAATGTACAGAATGGGATCAAATGCTTATTCCCCACTAGAGAATTGCATGTATTAAAATATTATTACTGAAAAAGGCAATTGAAATTCCTCTAAATAGAGAGTCTGGGGTGGATACCTTGATAAAGGTGTTTTCTGGCAGGAGGCTGTAAGGGCCAATTAGTGTTTAGACACAATAAACAAAATGTATACCTACAGGAAGGCAGGTAAACGCATGCATTCATTCAACAAAGATAATGTGCCAGGTGCCATTTTAGCAGCGGGCACACAATGGAGAACACAACAAGTTCCTGCCTTCTTAAGTCTACTGGAGAAGACAGATTTATACAAAATATGTTATATCTTATACATTACATATACTATGATGTCAGGTAGCGATATAGGCTAGGAAGAAAAAGCAGGCTCTGAGGGTAGAGACTGATGGAAGAGGTGCTCTTTTGGATGAGACAGTTAAAAATGCTTTCAATTTTTTTGGCCGAGCCAAGTGGCTTGCAGGATCTTAGTTCCCCAACCAAGGATTGAACCTGGGCCCTTGGCAGTGAAAGCACAAGAGTCCTGGGACTTCCCTGGTGGCTGAGTGGTTAAGAATCTGCCTGCTGACCCAGTAATCCCACTACTGGGCATATACCCAGAGAAAACCATAATTCAAATAGACACATGCACACCAATGTTCATTGCAGCACTATTTACAATAGCCAGGTCATGGAAACACCCTAAATGCCCATGGACAGATGAATGGATGAAGATTTGGTACATATGTACAATGGAATATTACTCAGCCATAAAAAGGAACGAAATTGGGTCATTTGTAGAGACGTGGATGGACCTAGAGACTGTCATACAGAGTGAAGTAAGTCAGAAAGAGAAAAACAAATATCGTATATTAATGCATATATGTGGAATCTAGAAAAATGCTACAGATGAACCGGTTTGCAAGGCAGAAATAGAGACAGATGTAGAGAACAAACATATGGACACCAAGGGGGGAAAGTGGGGGGCAGGGTGGTGGAATGAATTGGGAGATTGGGATTGACATGTATACACTAATATGTATAAAATAGATAACTAACAAGAACCTGCTGTGTAATAAAGAAAGAATCCTCCTGCCAATGCAGGTGACACGAGTTCCATCCCTGGTCTGGGGAAGATCCCACATTCTGTGGAGCAACTAAGCCTGTGCACCACAACTACTGAGCCTGCACGCTGCAACTACTGAAGCCCACGTGCTCTAGGGCCTGTGCTCTGCAACAAGAGAAGCCACGACAATGAGAAGTCCGCTCACCACAGCAGCAACGAATACCCAACACAGCCAAAAATGAAAAATAAAAAATAATAAAGCTACTTTAAAAAAAAAGCTTAGAGTGCTACCACTGGACCGTCATGGAATTGCAAAAAATGCCTTCAATTTTAAAAAATGATTTTATTCTGAAATAATTATAGACTCACAAGAGGTTGCAAGGAAATGTACAGGGAAGCCACATGCATTTTCCCTAACCTCATCCAATGTTGACATCTCATGCAATTATAGTACGATATCAAAACCAAGGAATTGACATTAGTGCAATCCACAGAGCTTATTCAGATTTCACCAGTTATACATGCACTCATTTGAGTATGTGTGCATAGTTCTATGTAATTTTATCATATGTGTAGCCTTGAGTAATCCTCACTACAATCAAGGTACTGAACTGCATATATGAATTATATCTCAATAAAGCTGTTACCAAAAAATACTCAATTGTGCCATCATCACAAGACACATTGTTGGTGTTACCTCTTCATAACCACACCCATCCCTCCCCACCATCACTAACCCCTGGCAACCACGAATTCATTCTCCATCTCTATAATTATGTTATTTCATGAATGTTACATAAGTGAAATCATGCAGTAGATAAACTTTGAGATTGGCTTTTTTCACTCAGCATAATTCCCTTGAGATCTGTCCAAGTTGTTATGTGTATCAGTAGTTCATTCCTCTTTATTGCTGACTAGTGTTCCATGGTATGGATGTACCACAGTTTGTTTAACCATTCACCCATTAAAAGACATTTGGTTAGTTTTCCAGTTTTGAGCTATTACAGATAAAACTTCTATGAACACTGATGTACGAGTTCCTGTGTGGAAACAAGTCTCCATTTCTTTTGGCTAAATGCCCAGATGTGTGATTGTTTGGGTTGTATGATAAGTGTATGTATGTTTTCTTCAGAAACTGACAAACCGTTTTCCAGAGGGGCTGTGTCATTTTATGTTCCCCAGCAATGTATGAGTGATCCAGTTTCTCCCCAGCCTTGCTAACACTTGGTGTTCATCATGTTTTTCATTTTAGCCATTTTAATAAGTGTGTCATGATTATCTCATTGTGGTTTAATTCGCATTTCTCTAATGACTAATGATGTTGAATATCTTTTCATACTATTTGCCACCTCTATATTCTCTTCAGTGAGAATATATTTTGCCCGTTTTCTAATGAGATTGTTTGTTTTTTTAATGCTGAGTCTTGAGAGTTCTTTATATATTCCAGATTCTAGATCTTTATCAGATATGTGATTTGCAAATATTTTCTCCCAGTCTGTAATTTTTCTTTTCATTCTCTTAACAGTGTCTTTTGCAGAGCTAAACTTTTAAAAATTCTGATAAGGTCTAATTTATCTATTTTTTTTCTTATGGGTCATTCTTTTGGTATCAAATCTAAGAACTCTTTGCCTAGTCATTAAGTCCTGAAAAATTTCTCCTATGTTCTTTCCTAGAAGTTTTATAGCTTTACATTTACATGATTCATTTTGAATTAATTTTTGTATAAGCTGTAAAGTTTAGGTTGAGTTTCATATTTTTGCTTATGGATGTCTAATTTCTCCAGCACCATTTATTGAAAAGGTTATCCCTCTTCCATGGAATTTCTTTTCCTACTTAAAAAAAAATTAACTGGGCATATTTGGGGGCATATTTATGAATTCTCTATTCGGTTCCATTGATCAGTGTATCTGTCTTTCTGTCAGTACCACACTGTCTTGATTACTATAGCTTTATAGTAAGCTTTAATATCAAATTATTCCTCCCACTTTATTCTTCTTTTCCAAAAACTATTTTGGCTATACTAGGGCCTTTCACTTTCTATATAACTTTTAGAATAAGCTTGTCTATGTCTACAGAGAAACTTGCTGAGATTTAGATAGGATTGAGGTTTAGGGGAATCAATTTAGGGAAAATTGGCATCTTTACTACGTTGAATCTTCTAATCTATGAACACAGTGTGTCTCTCCACGGATTTAGGTTGTCTTTTCATTCCTTTAATCAGCATTGCATAATTTTCACCATACAGGTCTTGTACATATTTTTAGTAGGTTTATACTTATGTATTTCATCTCCTTTAGAGCAATTATAAGGAATGCCTTCTTTTAAAAAGAAACCATTTATTTATTTTTGGCTGTGTTGGGTCTTCGTTTCTGTGTGAAGGCTTTCTCTAGTTGCAGAGAGCAGGGGCCACTCTTCATCGCGGTGCGTGGGCCTCTCACTGTCGCGGCGTCTCGTTGCGGAGCACAGACTCCAGACGCACAGGCTCAGTAGCTGTGGCTCACGGGCCGAGTTGCTCCGCGGCATGTGGGATCTTCCCAGACCACAGCTCGAACCTGTGTCCCCTGCATTGGCAGGCAGATTCATAACCACTGCGCCACGAGGGAAGCCCCAGGAATGCCTTTTTGAGGAGAGTTAGTTGAACAGAGACTCGAATGAAGTGAGAACATGAGAGCAAACAAGAGTGCAAATGTCCTGAGGCAGGCTTTTGCTTGGTGTGTGTAAGGACCAGCAAAAAGAACAGCATGTTTGAGATGGAGTGAACTAGAAAAAGAGTAGCAGCAAATGAGATCCAGGAGGTTGCCAGGGGTGGACAGGGCCTCGGTGAAGACACGATGAGATCTTGGAATTTACCCTGAGTGTGATGAGATGCCATTAGAGCGTTCTGAGCACAGGAATGATATGATCTGACTTAACGTTTTAGAAGGATCACCCTGGCACCTGACTGGAGAATCGCCTGTAGAAGGGTATAGGGAAAGAGAGGGCTCTGTTAGGAAGCTCTTGGAGTGGCTCAGGAGATAGATGATGGGAGCTCCAACCTGGCTGGCAGCTGTGGAGGTGATGAAGACTAGTTGGAGTCTAGACATATTTTGAAGGTGTAGCTGACAGGATATGCTGATGGATTGGGTGTGGGATGTTAGAAAAAGAGAAGAGTCAAGGATGAGTCAAAGGTTCTTGGCCTGGGTGCAGCTGGGTAAATGGTGGTGCCATTTATTGAGAAGAGGAAAATTGCATTCTTTTTTGGTTTGTTTTTCTTTCTTTTTTTTAAAATTGAAGTATAGTTGATTTACAATGTTGTGTTAATTTCTGCTGTACAGCAAAGTGATTCAGTTATATATACATTCTTTTTTAATATTCTTGTCCCTTATGGTTTATCATAGGATATTGAATATAATTCTCTGTGCTATACAGTAGGACCTTGTTTATCCATTCTATATACAAAAGCTTACATCTGCTAACCCCAACCTCCCACTCCATCCCACCCCCTCCCCCTTGCAACTACCAGTCTGTTCTCTATGTCTGTGATTCTGAAAAACTATAGTATAAAAGCAGAACTGTCACCACCCAGAAAAGACCTAAACCTGAAATCACAGTGTACAGTCACAGACTGAAATGGGGCAAGATTACCCTTTCCCAAACCAGCCCCATTTCTACACTGTTGGCTACCAGTTGGGCTTACAGGAATCACTGAAATGGCACCGTAGGTTGGATGTTGGAGATGAAAAAAGGAAAGTGAAACCAAAAGTTATTAAGTACTTAAGGACCAAGGTTTTCACTATTACATCATATTAATCTTCATTAGATTCCTTATAGCTAAGTAGTAATATGCTTACTTTTTCCTTTTAAAAAAGTTATGGTAAAGTATATATAACCTAAGAGTTATCATTTTAACCATTTGTAAGTTTACAATTCAGTGGCATTAAATATACTTACAATGTTGTATAATCATCACCACTATCTCAACCCAAGACTTTTTCATCATCCCCAACAAAAACTGTACCCAATAAACAATAACTCCCCTTTCCTCCCTCCCCTCTAACCCCTAGTAAACAATATTCTATTTTCTGTCTCTATGAATTTGCCTGCTCTAGGTAGCTCATATAAGTGGAATCATTCAACCTTTGTCCTTTTATGTCTGGCTTCTTTCTTTTTTTAAAATTTTATTTATTTATTTATTTTTGGCTGCGTTGGGTCTTCGTTGCTGCGCACGGGCTTTCTCTAGTTGCAGCGAACGGGGGCTACTCTTCGTTGCAGTTCGTGGGCTTCTCTTGTGGAGCATGGACCCTAGGCGCGCGGGCTTCAATAACTGTGGTACGTGGGCTCAGTAGTTGTGGCTCACAGGCTCTAGAGTGCAGGCTCAGTAGTTGTGGCACATGGACTTAGTTGCTCGGTGCCATGTGGGATCTTCCCAGACCAAGGCTCGAACCCATGTCCCCTGCATTGGCAGGTGGATTCTTAACCACTGCACCACCAGGGAAGCCCCGTGTCTGGCTTATTTCTTTGAAAATAATGTTTTCAAGGTCCATACATGTTATAACATGTATCAAAATTTCATTCATTTTTATGGCTAATTAATATTCCACTGTATGTACGGTCATCCCTTAGTATCCACAGGGAATTGGTTCCAGGACTGGCCTCAGATACCAAAATCCTCAGAGTCCCTGGTTGGCCCTCCATATCCATGGTTCTGCACCTGCAGATACAACCAACCTTGGATCATGTAATACTGTAGCATTTATTGAAAAGAATCCGCTCATAAGTGGACCCCCGCAGTTCAGTCCTGTGTTGTTCAAGGGTCAACTGCATATACCACATTTTATTTATCCGTTCATCTATCGATGGACGCTTAGGTTGTTTCTGCCTTTTGGCTATCGTGAATAGTGCTGCTATGACCATTGGTATACAAGTATATGTTTGACTTCCTGCTGTCCGTTCTCTTGGACATATACCTAGGAGTGGAATTGCTGGGCTATATGGCAGTTTTATGTTTAACCTTTGGAAAGTACAAAATTTTACCACAGCAGTTGCATCATTTTACATTCCCACCATCAGTGCACAAGGATTTTAATTTTTCTATGTCCTTGCCAACACTTGTTATCTTTTCTATGTGTGTGTGTGTTTTTAATAGCCATCCTAATAGTTGTGGAGTGGTATCTCATTGTTGTTTTGATTTGCCTTTCCCTAATGACTAATGGTGTTGAGCATCTTTTCATGTGCTTATTGGCCATTTGTATGTCTTCTTTGGAGAAATGTCTGTTCAAGTCTTTGGCCCTTTTTTTTTTTTTTTTTTTTTTTTTGCGGTACGTAGGCCTCTCACTGTTGTGGCCTCTCCCGTTGCGGAGCACAGGCTCCGGACCCGCAGGCTCAGCGGCCATGGCTCACGGGCCCAGCCGCTCTGCGGCATGTGGGATCTTCCCAGACTGGGGCACGAACCCGTGTCCCCTGCATTGGCAGGCGGGTTCCCAACCACTGCGCCACCAGGGAAGCCCTGGCCCTTTTTAATTGGGTTGTTTTGTTGTTGCTGTTGTTGAGTTTTAGGAGTTCTTTATATATTCTGGATATTAATCCCTTATCAGATATATGATTTGCAAGTATTTTCTCCCATTCTCTTGGTTGTCTTTTTGCTTTAATAATAGTATCCTTTAATGTACCAAAGTCCTTAATTTTGATGAAGTGCCATTTATCTATGTTTTCTTTTATTGCCTATAATTTGGATGTCCTATCCTTAAAATCATTGCCAAATACAGTGTCATGCAGATTTCCCCCAGTTTTCTTCTAAGATTTTTATAGTTTTTAGCTCTTAAATTTAGGTCTGTAATCTATTTTTAATTAATCTTTGTTTATTGTGTAAGGTAAGGGTACAACTTCCTTCTTTTGCATGTAAATATCTAGTTTTCCCAACATTTCTTTTGAAAAGACTGTCGTTTTCCCACTGAATAGTTTTGGTACCCTTCTAGAAAATCAATTGGCCATATATGTAAGGGTTTATTTTTAAGCTCTCTATTCTATTCTATTGGCCTACATGTCTCTCCTGCCAGTATCACAGTGGTTTTTTTTGTTGTTTTTAATAAATTTTTATTTATTTGTTTATTTATTTTTCGCTGCGTTGGGTCTTCGTTGCTGCACGCGGGCTTTCTCTAGTTGCGGTGAGCGGGGGCTACTCTTTGTTGTTGTGAGCAGGCTTCTCATTGCGGTGGCTTCTCTTGTTGTGGAGCATGGGCTCTAGGCACGTGGGCTTCAGTAGTTGTAGCTTGTGGGCTCAGTAGTTGTGGCTCACGGGCTTCAGTAGTTGCGGTGCGTGGGCTCTAGAGTGCAGTCTCAGTAGTGTGGCGCACGGGCTTAGTTGCTTCACGGCGTGTGGGATCTTCCCGGACCAGGGCTTGAACCTATGTCACCTGCGTTGGCAGGTGGATTCTTAGCCACTGCACCACCAGGGAGGCCCTATCATAATGTTTTAATTGCTGCAGCTTTGTAGTAAGTTTTAAAATTGTGAAGTTTAAGTCCTCTAATTTTATTAATCTTTTTTTCAAGATTGTTTTGGCCATTCAGGGCCCCTTGTAATTCTATATGTATTTCAGGATCAGTCCACTTTTCCATTTCTGTGAAAAAAGGCTGTTGGAATTTTCATAGGGATTGTGTTAAATCTATAGATTGTTTTGGGTAGTATTAACATCTTAACATTGCTAAGTCTTCGTATCCATGAACACAGAATGTCTTTCCATTTATTTAGGTCTTCTTTAATTTCTTTCAGCAACCTTTTGTAGTTTTCAGTGTACAAGTCTTTCACCTCCTAGGTTAGATTTATTCTTAAATACTTAATTCTTTTAGATACTTTGTAAATGAAATTGCCATTTTAATTTCCTTTTCAGAACATTCATTTCTGATGTATTGAAATACAACTGATAATATCTCATTTTTATAAAGAAAGAAATAGGGACTTAGACTAAGTTGTTCAGAGGTCCTTCGCTAGTCAGGTCTCTAACTCCAAATCGATTGTACTCCTTCTCTGAGGATGTAGCTTATCTAGCTCCTTTCTCAGTTTGTCCTTTACTTCTGACTGATGCTCTTCATTGTAAAATAAGAAACATGGGAAAAAAGAAAGAACTGGGGCACTGCAATAATTATGCTCCAAATTCTGGCCAGTGTGACAACTGAACCATAAGGAAGCAACTAAGGTCTCAAGGATACCCAGGGATAGCCCATAGATACTTTCATGTTCTTTCTTTTCAAGTGGGGGGCCCAGAGGCAAATAACAAATAGTCAACATTGAATGTGTGACCTCAAAATGCCAAAACATTTGGTGAGAATGACTCAGAAATCAAGAAGCTACTTGTAGCAAATCAAGTACTGTAATACACTGTCACACAGGATAGCTTCTCTTGAACCTGACAAAAGGACTGTGTTATGACATGTATACAGGGTTAAGACTCTGGAGGAACTGGGCAGGGGTGGCTCAGGCTCAGGAGAGCAGCAGTTCTCACCCTGCTACCATGAGGTTGGAGAACAGGAGTGTGTCAGATCACTCAGAGGAGTCTCTAAAAGACACTGGCGGTCTTGGTATGCCTGAAGGAGGGGATGGATGGGCTTTCTCCAGGACCTTGAATGCCATTCAGGAACCACCAAGGAATCCTCTCTTCCCCAGTCTCCACTGAACATTTTCCATCCTCTCCTGAACCTGCTGTCTGACAGGATCCTGAAACTCCACTTCCTGGAGAGTGAGTCTCAAGGAGTTGAGAAATTAGCACATCTTCTCCCTCCTCCTGAAGGGAAGAACATTCTGGATGGAAGACAACACTGCAGGGTCTTCTCAATCTCTAGAATAAAGGTTCTACATTACAGTGATGTGATTCTTCCACAAAATATTCTTCTGCTTCCCAAGAAATCCCAAAGGGATGGTACAGCCTTCATACTTGAAGAATTGCTAACATTTTTAGGCAGAAAGGTAAGGGGCTGCCTGAGCATATGCATAGGTTTCTCCCTAATGCATGGACTACGGAGAAAATCCCAAGGCTTCAAAGCTGCCACAGTAACAACCGGATAGAAAACAAGTGGAGAAAGTTCCTAAAGCAAAGCAACAGTGTGGTATCAGGTAACCTTCTCTGTGGCTCAAACTTTAGACATAAAAGCCTAAATTTATATCACAGAAAAAAAAAAAAAAAACTGAGGTAGGTCATAATGTTTTAAATTATTTTTCCAGTAGGAATATTACACCCTGATGACATAGACTGTTCCCACTTCTTCCACAAATCACCAGCGACTTCCCTCAAAATGGTCCCTTGTCTCCAGACTCTTGCCCTTCGTACCATCCTCACATTGACTGATTAATGTTCTTAAACATATCACTCCTCTGATCAAAATTTTTCACTGTTTCCTATTGCCAGTAGAAGAAACCTTAATTCCTCTGTATGTCATTTATGGTTTCTTACCAGTCAGTTTCCCTGCTTACCCCCTACTATGTCCTGATTGCCAGGCTGGTCATGCTCTGAGCTATAGTCATAGTTTCCTCCACTTGTAATGCCAGCTGGGCTTCTCTCTACTTTTCTAACTCTTCCTACTCACTTTTCAGGGCTGGATTCAAATCCCACCTCCTCCACTGCTACCCACACTGACCTTTTCCTGCTATAAATTCCTATAGTACACTCACTGTACACCTCATTTCGGCAGCTTATTTATCGAGTGGTTAATACTGCATGCCTGACTGCACTGGATGCTTTGTGGATACGGAGAATAGAATAAGGTCCTTGCCCTAGAGGAGGAGACTTTGCTGCTTTGTCGTAGTATATTACTGTTTCTTGAGGGCAAGCCTTGACTCCACAGTAAAAATCCAAGTTCTCAAGTTCTACAAGTATGTCATGCCTATCACAGTGCTACATACATCCCAGGATTTCAGAAAAAGACTTGCTAAATTGAATTAAATCATCTCTCTCTGTCTCTCTCTCTCTCCCCCCCCCCCCCACCCCGTGTCTCTAGGGCTTATGTAACACTTGAGGATGGTAGCTGAGGTGCAATAGCTAATTTGCTCTAAAATGGCCGAACCTAACAGAACTAGTTCACTTGGACTAGGCTAAAGGGGTAGCGGCAGTGGTAAGAAAGGAAAATCCACCCTAGTGTGCTGCCCCATCAACAACATGGAAAAGCTGCTCAACGCAAGTCCACTCTCCGGCTGGACCCCTGGTTACTAAGAGGTGGAAACCGCTGCAGGGTGAAATCAAATTCCGTGACTGAAAGCATGACAAGCAAAGGAGTGAGAAAAGGCAAAATCAGCAGAGTAGGGAAGGAGAGCAGCATAAACTTCCTTGGCCAGACTGAGCAGCAAAGGGCCATCAAAGAGGGACTGGCCTCCTTTGGACATAACTAAAGACACACCAGGCCAGCTGTTGGCAACCGCAGTTCAAAGCTTCACACATTTGTAGCAATAAAGGCTTGATGTTGGCACTTTTGGTTTCCAGACACCTGCTCCCCGAGGTGACAGCAGTCGGGTGCAGCTGCCCTGAGTGACTCTGAGGTAGACTCTCACACAGGTCCTGAGCTGGAAGGACTCTGACGAGTGGGAACCCCAAACCCCGGTCTTCTCCATGGGGCCCTAGGACAAGTTGAAAGATCTAACGCAAAGCAGAAAAGCCTGGCGGGTTGGGGAGCAGGGCGGGATGTAACAGAGGCTTCAGGCACCCCCTGTCTCTCCCACCGTAAACCGGAGGAGTCCACTCCCTGCAGGCGACCGGGCTGAACGATCCTCAGGCCAATCAAGATGCCTGCTGAGTCTTGTGGCAACTACTGGCCACGATTTCCGCCCATCTCTTGACCCGAGGCAGTGGCGGGGTCACCAGAGCCCCTGGTCCGGGCCTCTCCGGGCGCCCGGGACGCTGAAGCTCGAGCTCCTCCTCTTCCCTCCCTCGGCCAGTCCCTCCCCCAGCCGTAGAAGAGGGGGGGCCGGGCTTGGCCCGGCGAGGCCCGTGCATTCCAGAGAGCCGAGCGAGCTAGAGCAACAAAGGAGCCGGGTAGTTGGCGGGGAGAGTCCCGGGGCTGCGGCACAGTGCAGCCAAGTGGGCGTCTGGGCCGCAGGCTGGCGCGAGGGTGGAGCCAGGAACCTAGTCCAGCACTCCCGGCCCGCGCCTGGCCTCCATCGCGGGGCCGGGAGGTGGTTTTAATGGTGGGAGAAGGAATGGGGCTAGAGATTGGGGGCCCAGGGGGCTCCCGCAGCTGAAGATAACTAGGATTGCCAGGGGAAGGGGTAGAGAGCTGTGCATCCCGGCCCGAGCCTCCACCGCCCAACATGGGCCCCGGGTTCCAAAGTTTGCGAAGTTGGGCGCCTAGGGCCCGCGGCGCGCAGAGCGTCCGGGGGGGCCCTGCACCGGACTCGCGGGGCGCACTGGTCGCCTGAGCTGCCCCCGAGGCCCCAAGGGTTGCGCGTGTGGCCTGGGGGCTCCGGAGAGCGGGCGGGGGCTCCAGGGCTTCTGCTGAGTTGGCGGGTTTGGCCATGGCCGCTGCCCGCCCCGCACGGGGGCCGTCGCTCCTGCTCCTGGGGCTGTTGCTGCTGCTGCTGCTGGGGGGCCCGGGCCGGGGGGCGGCCTTGAGCGGGAACGCGACCCGGCCTGGGCCGCGGAGCGCGGGCGGGAGCGCGAGAAGGAGCGCGGCCGTGACCGGCCCTCCGCCGCTGCTGAGCCACTGCGGCCGGGCCGCCCCCTGCGAGCCGCTGCGCTATAACGTGTGCCTGGGCTCGGCGCTGCCCTACGGGGCCACCTCCACTCTGCTGGCCGGGGACTCGGACTCCCAGGAGGAAGCGCACGGCAAGCTGGTTCTCTGGTCGGGTAAGCGCGCGGGAGCCGGAGCCGGGGGCTGTGGTGATGGGATGCGGGGATTCTCGGAAAGAATAGGCTCAAGACTGAGCTTTTGAGAGGGCGGGAGCAGCGCCCGGGAGAGTTGCAAGAACGGATTCTGAAACTTTGGGGGCAGGCTGTATGCAGGATGGGACCGTCGGTGATGAGGCGGGAGGGCGAGGAAGTTGAGGAAGCGGATCACAAAGGCCTGAGCAGGGTGGGTTAGCAAAGGAAAAGGGGGAATGAGGGGCCCAAGAGCGAGGGGGTTGGTGGCTCTGAGCCACAGGAAAGGACTTTTTTTTTTTTTTTTAAGAAAAGGAGATGCTCCACGTAGGTGCCACTATGGAAGCGGGGTCCTCGGGAATTCAAGGAGGTGTTTAGACCTTGGAGAAGAAACTGGGAAATCGAATTGGCAGGAAAAAGGGAAGATGGGGGCAGAAGATTTAGGCATTGAGGGAGAGGGTGGGAGAAAAGAACTGAGTGAAAATTGTGAAGGGTAAGAAACCCCTGGTGATGAGTAATTAAAAAGTAACCAGAAAGTTCCAGAAATCTTGTTTTGGGAGACAGAAGTCCAGTGATCGTGTCTTGCTTTGACAGGAGATTTCAGTTTCCTCATCTGAAAAATGGGGACTCGGTTCCTTGTCTGAGGTTGTGAAGGAATGAGACTATTCTAACGATCATTTGTGGGTTCCTTGGAAGTTTGGACCCTCAGGCTGGTCTGGGCTGAGGAAGGACACTTAAGTGTGGGATGTCTAGAGCCCCCTGGATACTTTCATGGTGGTCTGAGATCCCAGAACCCTCACCTCATGGTGGGATTATGACCCAGCCTGAAAAACTGCAGACTGAACCCAAGCAGGTCCTTCTTTAGCAGTGTGGAATGGATTAGCTCCCCACCTGTCACTCTTCTGGGCTGGGGACCTAAAGAGAAGGGGAGGGAACTGGCCTTGCCACCCCTTGCTTGTAGCTAGCGTGACTCCAAAATTGTCCTTGAAGAAACAGGAAATAAAATCAAAAGGCAGGAGCAGACCTGGCAACCCTCAGTCTTTTGAGAGGCCTTGGATGCCCCACATCTCAGTTCTGCCCCAGGGACGGGTAAGGATCCTGATAGGGGAGTGTTTGTAGGCCGCCTGTCATTGTCAGGTTGGCCACTAGAGTTCTCAGATGTTGGACAAAGTCATGTCATTCCTGGCTTGGTACAGATGCCAGAGGAAGAACCTGGAGGATGGTACCCATGGTGGAGCCACATCCTTTGTGGGTATCAGGTTCTAAAGTCAACATGTAGGCAGAAACCATGTGTAATCAGCAGTAGCTTTGAAAAATCCATAAATGGCCACAACATAAGGTCTATGTGATTTTGCATACATACTCTTTTATGGTAATATGTTTGTATGAATGTGCAACATATAGTAATGTACAGTATATAAGAAGGGGCATACATAGAAAATATAATTTTAGTTTTTAAAATTACATAAATGCAAAAGAGCAGAAGAGGGAAAGGATTTTTAAAAATACACAAAAGAAAGGTATAAACAAGGTTTCTTTGAGTTTAGGAGCCAGCTGTATGGAAAATCTAAATGTCTCAGCACTAGGACTTCCCTGGTGGCGCAGTGGTTAAGAAATCCTCCTGCCAATGCACGGGACACGGGTTCGAGCCCTGGTCTGGGAAGATCCCACATGCCGCGGAGCAGCTAAGCCCATGAGCCACAACTACTGAGCCTGTGCTCTAGAGCCCGTGAACCACAACTGCTGAGCCCGCGTGCCACCACTACTGAAGCCCGCACACCTAGAGCCCGTACTCTGCCACAAGAGAAGACACCTCAAATGAGAAGCCTGCGCACTGCAGCGAAGAGTAGCCCCTGCTCACTGCAACTAGAGAAACCCTGCGTGCAGCAACGAAGACCCAATGCAGCCAATAAATAAATAAATAAATAAATAAATGTTCCTGTAAAAAAAAAAAAAAGTCTCGGCACTAGAATCTCACCCAGTTCTGAGTTGTTCACACTATGAGAGAATATGTGTTCATTCTCTCTCTCTCTTTTTATTTATTTATTTTGCAGGGGCCCATGGTCGAATTCTCCTAAATTAAGTGCATGTGTGATGCTGCCCTTCTGTAGTTTCCATCAAATCAGGCAGAAAGGGTATGAACCTCTCTCCAGCCCATACTCCTGAGAGCAGCTGCTGAGCAGGCAGAAGTGGTTTTGGCAGGAAAGTTGAGGAGTCAGAACCATCCGCTGGCTGTGTAGGTTCGAACCTCACTAGCTGTGGCTCTGGTGGGGCAGGGTCCTGCAGGGGTGCCGGCCCTGAACCCTGGTCCTTAGTTCATTCTGAGCTCTTCTCTGCTGCCACCCTTCATCCCTCAGCTCAGTCCCATTCCCATATGTGTTCTTGGTGTTCTTTTTCTGCGTCTGGTCTTTCTGCTGGATGTTTTATATGAAGTAGGGCCAGAAGCAGGAGTTGGTGCCAGCTGGGTCAGTGGGTGGGTAGTGAACTGGAGCCGAGTGTGAGAATCACAGACAAGCCTTCTGCTAGGGGTTCTGACTAGTGATTTGTCCTGTCCTGAGCTGGTGGTCTTGATTTGGCTTTGGACGTGGTCAGTGTCATCTGGCCCTTGGAGGTGTTTTTGTGGGTGAAGATGATTTAGGTTGTCTTCATCTGTAAACTTTTGAAAGTAGATACTACTTTTTTTTTTTTTTTTTTTTTTTTTGCGGTACACGGGCCTCTCACTGTTGTGGCCTCTCCCGTTGCGGAGCACAGGCTCCGGACCCGCAGGCTCAGCGGCCATGGCTCACGGGCCCAGCCGCTCCGCGGCATGTGGGATCCTCCCGGACCGGGGCACAAACCCGCGTCCCCTGCATCGGCAGGCAGACTCCCAACCACTGCGCCACCAGGGAAGCCCGTAGAGACTACTTTTTTAAACGTCTCAGAGTTCTGAGTACACAGCTGTCCACATTCAGTTAGGTGTCGGGTGCTTGCTATATGTCATTCTGGATCAGGTTCTGGGGCAGATAAAGGCAAAGAATACCGAAAAAAAAAATAGACAAAGAATTCAGACAGGATCCGAAGATAGATAATTAAACAGGCTTTAGCAACTCCTCTGAGAGGTATTGTGACCAGGTGGGATGCTGAATGAACACAAAGGACTCTGGGGCGCAAGGGAAGACCCCCAGAGGAACTGACATTTAACCCACAACCTGAGAAATAAGTAGGAATTACTGGGGCCAAGGAAGATTTGGGTGGAAAGGATAGGAGGAGGGTATAGCACGCACAAAGGTGTAGAGGTGAGAGGGCTTGGTACTTTTAAGGAAGTATAAAAATTTCAGCAGAGCTGGATCAAAGCATTTGAGAGATAGGATTATAAGAGATAAGACCTAGAGAATTAGAAAATAAAGGGATTCATACCCCATATTAGGAAATTTGGTTGTTTTCCAGAAGATAGTATGGAGCCACTGAAGGCTTTTAAGCAAGAGAGAGATGTAATCATGTTTGCATTTTAGACCGATCTCTTTGAGTACTGTGTGAAGAAGCCACAGGAGAAGGGAAATCCTGGAGCCTGTTTGCTTGTTTAGCAGATGGTTGAAGTAGTCCAGCTGAGAGATGGTGGCGGTCAGGACTGGAGTAACAGCTTGGAGGAAGTGGTCAGATCCCGGAGCTTCAGAGGTAGAACCAATGGGACTTGCTGATGAGAGAGCTGGGGACCCAGGTTTTAGGCTTGGATGGAAGGTGGTATCATTCCCTTTCGCTAAGCTGGAGAATGCTAGAGAAGGAGGAGGTTTAGGAAGAAAGTATGGGCCATGTGCATTAGAGGCCTTCATTGGAAGGTCTATGTGGAGATTCCCAGCAGATCTGGAATGAGAGTTGCTGAAGAGAGGTCCCCACCATGAGCTTCCTCAGCCTGGATTGCTGAGCCTTTGGAAGGATGCCATCAAGTGAGGAAGTCTGCAGCTAAGGTTGGGCCAATTTCTAGGTTCATATAGAACTCAGGTCTGTCTCTCCTATATCTTTCCACTCTCTCGACTTGGGCTTCTTCAGGCACTCAGCATCTTTCCCCAGGATAGCTTGAAATGTCTCCTCTCAGGCATTCCAAGCTGCCCAGACAAACATACTATCCAGGCCATGGTCCACCTTCAGCCAAATCTGGTTGGTTTGGTAAATGGGGCAAGAAAGCAGAGAGACCTGTGGCTGGCAAGAGAAACAGGTCCCTGAGAGCCAGCACGTAGCCTCTTTGACCACTGCTGTGCTGTGTGTGCGTACAGGGGTGTGCGGCCCTGTCACCCAGCTGGGGGCAGCCAGTGGGAAAGAGCTGGAGAAGCTGGGAGGAGTTTCTCATTTGCCTCCCAGACACTTAGATGAGAGACTGAGAGGAGGTCTGTTGTTGGTGATGGTAGGTTGTTTGCAGGGGCAGATCAGGAAGAATTTCCTTAGAGCTGTTCTCAAACCTGGCTGATGATCAGAATCATTCTAAAACTATACATTTTTAGAAAGTATAAAAATACAGAGAAATACGCATGGGCCCAAGTTTTCATTTTTGCATCGGATTGTTAAGTTTTTAATTGTGAAATGTGGCATGTATACAGAAGGTGAATAAGACACAGAGGTACTAAATAACAAATAATTATAAAGTGACACCTGAGTCAGGTGATGGTGGGGGCCCCCCCAGGAGCTCCCTCTTTGTTTTTTCCAATCACATCCCCCTCCCTCCTCTTCTAGAAGTAACCAATGCCCTGATGTTTTTGATAATTGTTTCCTCTTTCCTCCATAGTTTTACCGTCTAGTTTTGGAATCCCTAAACAGTGTATTTCAGTTTTGCATGTTTTTGAACTTTATACAAGTGGAATCGTGCTGTGTGTATTCTTCTATGTCATTTCTTTTGCTCTACATTATTCTGTAAAATTCATCCATGTTGTTGCAGCTTATTTTTCGTTGCTGAATAGTATTCCATTGTAGAATACGTCACAATTTATTTATCTATTTTGCTGTTCTTAAACTTTTTTTTTTTTTTTTTTTTTTGCGGTACGCGGGCCTCTCACTGTTGTGGCCTCTCCCGTTGCGGAGCACAGGCTCCGGACGTGCAGGCCCAGCGGCCATGGCTCACGGACCCAGCCGCTCTGCAGCATGTGGGATCTTCCCGGACCGGGGCACGAACCCGTGTCCCCTGCATCGGCAGGCGGACTCCCAACCACTGTGCCACCAGGGAAGCCCTGTTCTTAAACATTTTAAAAAAATATTTGTTCATTTATTTAGGCTGCGCCAGGTCTTAGTTGCGTCACGCAGGATCTCTTAATTAATTGTGGCATGCATGTGGGATCTAGTTCCCTGACCAGGGCTCGAACCCAGGCCCCCTGCATTGGGAGTGTGGATTCTTACTCACTGGACCATCAGGGAAGCCCTACCACTTGTAGTTAACAATGTCCTGGAGGTGTCTACTGAGCCCGTGCACCTAGAGCCCATGCTCCACAACAAGAGAAGCCACCGCAGTGAGAAGCCTGTGCACCACAATGAAGAGTAGCCCCTGCTCGCTGCAACTAGAGAAACCCCGCGTGCAGCAATGAAGACCCAACGCAGCCAAAAATAAAATAATATGGCTATTAAAAAAAAAAAAAGAAGTAGTAATAGTAGCAGCACTGGGACCTCCTTGGAGGTCCAGTGGTTAAGACTTTACCTTCCAGTTCAGGGGATGCGAGTTTGATCCCTGGTTGGAGAGCTAAGATCCCACATGCCTCATGGCCAAAAAACCAAAAACATAAAACAGAAGCAATATTGTAACAAATTCAATAAAGACTTTAAAAAAATGGTCCACATAAAAAAATATATTTTTTAAAATAGTAGCATCTTTCATCCTTGAATTTTTCTTCATTCTAAAGAGAAAGCTTTTCTACCTTTCACCATTAAATATGATGTTTGGTGTAGGTCTCTTGTAGTTATAAATATTTTTATCAGATTAAGGAAATTTTCTTCTATTCCTTATTTGCCAATTATTATTTTTATCATGGATGGACACTGAATTTTATCAATTACTTTTTTTGTATATTGAGATGATCATATGGTTTTTTTCTTCATTAATCTGTTAACATGGTAAATTGCATTGATGAAATTTTCTCTTTTTTAAAAATTTATTTATTTATTTTTGGCTGTGTTGGGTCTTTGTTGCTACGCGCGGGCTCTCTCTAGTTGCAGTGAGCGGAGGCTACTCTTCATTGGGGTGTGTGGGGCTTCTCACTGTGGTGGCTTCACTTGTGGAGCACGGGCTCTAGGCGCGTGGGCTTCAGTAGTTGTGGCACGTGGGTTCAGTAGTTGTGGCTCACGGGCTCTAGAGTGCCGGCTCAGTAGTTGTGGCGCACGGGCCTAGTTGCTCCGTGGCATGTGGGATCTTCCTGGAACAGGGCTCGAACCCATGTCCCCTGCATTGGCAGGTGGATTCTTAACCACTGCGCCACCAGGGAGGTCCTGATGAAATTTTCTAATGCTAAACCATTCTTGGAACAACGGTTTTCAACTTGACTGATCATCGGAATCACACATAAAAAAATTCGTTTTTAAAGTTTAAATTGTGGCAAATGTTATTTTTAAAGTGTATAAATGTAGAAAAATGCAGAGACTAATATAACACCTGTGTCTGTATTTTTTCTTTTTGTTTCATATTTTATTAAAGAAATAAAACAAGGGAAATCCCTGGCGGTCCAGTGGTTAAGACTTGAGCCAAAAAAAAAAAAAAAAAAAAAAGACAGAAAAAGAAAAAGAAAGAAAACAAAACAGATAAAGCTGATGTCCCCTTCTTGTTTCCAGTTTCATTCCCTTTTCTTCGCTGGGGAGCTTCCTGCATCCCAGTAACTTGCATATTTATTTTTTAAGCTTAATTACTTTAATAAAATAGGTAGTATACGAACATAGTACAAAATTCGAAAGTAGCAAAAGTTAAATCCTTCCACTTCTGTTTCTAGCTACCCATTTCCCTTCCCACAGGCAACCACCAACACTGGTTTGTGTGTATTCTTTTTTTTTTTGCGGTACGCGGGCCTCTCACTGTTGTGGCCTCTCCCGTTGCGGAGCACAGGCTCCGGATGCATAGGCTCAGCGGCCATGGCTCACGGGCCCAGCCGCTCCGCAGCATATGGGATCTTCCCGGACCGGGGCAGGAACCCGTGTCCCCTGCATCGGCAGGCGGACTCTCAACCACTGTGCCACCAGGGAAGCCCCTGTGTGTATTCTTTTATTGATATCTAACATACAAATGTAGATGTGTCCTTATTCTTTTTTCCTCCCATAACCAGTAGCAGCTCTCCAGGCTGTTCTCCACTCAGCTGCACCCATTAAACAAGACATATTGGAGATTGTTCCATTTCACTGCAAATAGCTCAGCCCTGGATAGTGTGCTATTATATTGATGTGTGATATTTTATTTAGTGGGTCTACTATTGATGGATAAATATTAAGGACGTTTCTACTCTTGTTATTACAAACAGTACTGCAATGAATAATCTTATGTACAATTTTTGTGAACGTGTGAAGTGGAATTGCTAGTGTAACATTTTACAGCTAATGTCAAATAGTCTCCACAAATGTTAACTAATTTTTAGTCCTACTAAAAATATACAAAAGTGCCAGTTTCCCCCCGACTCTTGCCAGTACAGCATTTTCAAATGTTTTGATCTTTATCCTTCTAAAGGTTAAAAAGTTCTATGTCATCGTAGTTTTATTTCACAGTTAATGAGTGAGACTGGACATCTCTTTATGTTTTTAAAGGCCATTTGTATTTTCTCTTGTTTGTCTTTTGCCCATTTTTCTATAGGATTATGAATTTCTTATTGATTTGGAAGAGCTTTAGGCATGCAAGGAAAGTAATTCTTTACCTGTGATACGTATTGGAAATATATTTTCTCAGTGTGTTGCTTTTCTTATGATCTTGTTTGTTTCTTACCCTACTGAATTTTTCTATTTTTCTGAAGTCTTTTCTTTAAATCTTTTATTTCAAAACTTCTGAGTTTTGTGTCATACTTCAAAATGCATTCTCCACTCAAAGATTTAAAACAACATTTTCCACTTTTTCTTCTAGTACTCTGATTTCTTAAAATAATGTAGTTATTTTTGATTCATCTGGAATGTATTTTTATGTAAGAAATGGGGTAATGGGCTTCCCTGGTGGTGCAGTGGTTGAGAGTCCGCCTGCCGATGCAGGGGACACGGGTTCGTGCCCCTGGTCCGGGAAGATCCCACATGCCGCGGAGCGGCTGGGCCCGTGAGCCATGGCCGCTGAGCCTGCGCGTCCGGAGCCTGTGCTCTGCGGCGGGAGAGGCCACATTGGTGAGAGGCCCGCGTACCGCAAAAAAAAAAAAAAAAAAAAAAGAAATGGGGTAAGGATTCAACTTATTTTTTCCCTCGATGCCTCCTCAATTGTCTTTTCATATTTATTTAATAATCTATTTTTTCCTTGGGTAATTTATTTTTAAACTACAGAACAATATTTAAAATGAGATAAAAAGAAAAACAAATTACACGTTTAAAAAGCTGATAATTATCACAAATTCCAGAAAAATAACACAATATTGTTTGTGTGTGAGTGTGTGTGTGTGTTCTGGTTATTTATTGCTATATTACAGACCACTTCAAATCTTGGTGGCTTAAAACAAGAACCATTCCTTTTGCTCATGAATCTGCAGTCTGGACAGCACTCAGCAGGGATGGCTTGGCTTTCACTGGGATAACTGGAAAAGCTGGGAACTTGAAAAACCCAACATTTCTTTCTCTTTCTTCTTTTGGTCCCAGGCCCTCTCTGTGTGGTCTCTCCACCAGGCCTCTCCAGCAGGACAGCCTCGGGGTAGTTGGTCTTATTTCATGGCAACTGGGATCCAAGAACAAGTGTTCCAAGAGAGACCCAGGCAAAAGCCAAATGGCTTCTTATTATTATCCTCAGGCTTGAGAGTCTGAGAACGTCACTTCCACCCCATTTTACTGGTCGAGCAAGTCACTAAGGCCAGCCCATATTCCACAATATTTTAAAAAAATATTTATTTTTTAATTAATTTATTTTATTTTATTTTTGGCCGTGTTGGGTCTTAGTTGCAGCACTCAGGATCTTCGTTGTGGCGCGCAGGCTTCTCTTTAGTTGTGGCTCACGGGCTCCAGAGCACGTGGGCTCTGTAGTTTGCAGCACGCGGGATCTCTAGTTGAGGCGCTCGGGCTTAGTTGCCCCGCGGCATGTGGGATCTTAGTTCCCCGATCAGGGATCAAACCTGTGTCCTCTGCATTGGAAGGCGGATTCTTTTTTTTAAAAAAATAAATTTATTTATTTATTTGTTTATTTATTTTTGGCTGTGCTGGGTCTTCACTGCTGCATGTGGACTTTCTCTAGTTGCAGTGAGCGGGGGCTACTCTTCGTTGCGGTGCGCGGGCTTCTCATTGCAGTGGCTTCTCTTGTTGTGGAGGATGGGCTCTAGGCATGTGGGCTTCAGCAGTTGCGGTACGTGGGCTCAGTAGTTGTGGCTCACAGGCTCTAGAGCGCAGGCTGAGTAGTTGTGGCGCACAGGCTTAGTGGCCCCATGGCATGTGGGATCTTCCAGGACCAGGGGTGGAACCCGTGTCCCCTGCATTGGCAGGCGGATTCTTAACCACTGGACCATCAGGGAAGCCCCCACAGTATTTTTATTAAGCATCTGCCTGTTGCTCCTCTAAAATACCTATTACTGTAGGGAGCCCGTCCGCATTTAAAATATATTGCTTCATAAACATCCAGTAAAATTCACTTTTTCTTTGTTGTCACAGTTCTATGAGTTTAGACAAACGCATAGAGTTCTGGATGCAGCCACTACATACAAGATAGAGAACAGTCCCATCACCCCCAAATGTTTCCTCGTGTTGCCCCTTAGTAGGCAGAGCCCTCTCCTACCCTAGGCCCTGGCAACCACTGCTGTGTCCTCCACCCACACCCTCTCAGCCAAAATCTTTGAGACTGGGTTCTCCATCTAGAGTGATAAAGGTCCCCCAGGTGATTCGGATTTGAGTCAGGTCTGAGCACCGTTGCCCAAGGACATTGCTTCTTAAGTGACAGGAACTTGCTCTGCACCCTTGGAATAGGTTTTGTCTAGTGAGAGCTGTGAATGGTCAGAGGCCTCAGATTACTAATAGTAACAGCTAGTACCTCTTGAGTGCTTAGTACATGACAGGTACTGGGCTAAGCACATTTGATGCATTATCTCACTCTACACCACAGTCCCACAAGGTAAGTCTATTCAATATTATCTCCATTTCACAGATGAGGAAAGTGAGGCTAGAGATAAAGTAATTTGTCTAAGATCACACAGCCAGGAAATGATAGAGCCACGAATTGGACCCAGGCAGGCTAATTGCAGTGTCCATGCTCCTTATCCTTCTGCTATATTACCTTCCTCCCAAAAAGAGTAGTTACTTGCTCACACCACCCTCAGCCTGGGCAGTCACCCACGTTGGCTCTCACATCCTCAGAAGCTTCTCCTAATACAACTTCTTGTTTGGGAAATAGGTGTTCCTGAAGCAGGGGTGATTCAGGAGGGGCGAAGGGGGTAGAATGCTGAGTGAGCCCAGCCACAGGGAGAGCAGGGTAGAGGCCTGGACTGGGGTAGGGGTGCTGGGAGACCTGCATCTGTTTCTTTCTGGCTGACAACACCTTTCCTCCCCGTGCACTGGACACAGCCTCCTCTGTTTCTCTCCATCTGATTTCCTGTTTCCTCCTCTGGCTTCGGAGTACCTGGCTCCCCTGACTACCTCTTCTTAAGCTCCAACCTGTTCTCTGTCTCACCTCAGCTTGGTAAGAGGAACAAGGGTCCTGGGGTCTGGGCAAGGGGAAGCACCTCCTGGTTCTGGTGCACGGGCCCTGTGAGGGTGGGTCCCACAACACTCCTTCCCTGTGGACTGTAGAAGGTTTTAACAATGTCCCTGAAAAAGTAAAAGGTAAATTGACCTGGGGTTCTTAGCCAGAGGTGCTAACACTCCGTTAGCGGGGCATTTGGAAATGGGGGCTGTTTCTTAAGAACTTTAATTGAATTGTAATATACACAGAGAAAAGTGCACAGTTTGATTTTCACAAAGTAATTCACCCATGAAACCAGAACCAGATCAAGAAATAGAATATCACCAGTGTCCCAGACGTTCCTCTTCAGGCCTCTTCCAATCCCCACCCTGGAGTGGGAGGGGTGAGGAGCATTTTTGGCTGTCACCAGGACGTAGGGGGTCTCTTGGCATTTAGTGGACAGGGTCTAGGGTTGCCAAATGTCCTGCGGTACCTGGGACACTCCTGCAGCGCAAAGAACGGTCAAGCCTAAATGCCCTGCTGAGAAACGCCGTACCTGACCATCCTGAGCAGTCATGGCCTGCAGCGTGGCAAAGAGAGATAGACGCCTTAGACCGGGGGGACAGCAGTGCAGCTATGTCTGTCTGTGGGTCAGAGTGCTGAGGGGTCTTCACTGCAATGTGTCCACACTGTCGCTACCCCCAGGCCTCCGGAACGCCCCCCGCTGCTGGGCAGTGATCCAGCCCCTGCTGTGTGCTGTGTACATGCCAAAGTGTGAGAACAACCGGGTGGAACTGCCCAGCCGCACCCTCTGCCAGGCCACCCGTGGCCCCTGTGCCATCGTGGAGAGGGAGCGGGGCTGGCCCGACTTTCTGCACTGCACCCCTGACCACTTCCCCGAGGGCTGCCCGGTAAGTGCTTTGTGGGGCAGGGTCTGGGCTGGGCAGGACCAGGCCCGGGACAGGGCCCAGCAGGGGCAGAGGAGCTCAGCGCCTTCTCTTCTGGGAGATCCTAAGTCTACAGCCGTGGCGTCAGTGAGCCACAGGCCCAAACTGAAGCTCGCCAAGCTGAACCAGTCTATTAGGGATTATCTATTTATAAAAAGATTTTTGAGCACCCACTCTGTTAGGTGATGGGGAGTTACAGGAGTCGTGAATGACAAACCTGTGCTCAGGAAGTTTATTGTGTATTTAGGGAGTCAAGGCTTGCGCGTGTAAAACAGCTAAGAGACACCAAGACGGGGGTGTGATCTAGTTCTGGGTGATGAAGGACAGCACATTAATAATAATGATGATGATGGTAGTAATACTAATTATTATTATTTATTACCTTCCAAATACTATTATAAACATCTTACATTTATTTATTCACTTAACCCTTAGACCACACCATGAAGTAAGTATTGCTATCCTATAGATCAGGAAACTGAGCTAACAGAGAGGTCAAATAATTTGCCCCAGGCTGTGCAGTCATGAGGGGCAAGGCTAGGACTCAAATGCTGGAAAGCTGTCTGCAGAGCCTGTGCTCTTAGCCTCTCTGCCACGCTACCTTCGCGCCTCTCATTAAACCAAAGGTCACCCGAGCCTACCGCTCCCCTGTGCGCTTTCTCCTCTTCTCTCATTGCCAGAATGAGGTGCAGAACATCAAGTTCAACAGTTCGGGCCAATGTGAGGCTCCCTTGGTTCGGACTGACAACCCCAAGAGTTGGTATGAGGACGTGGAGGGCTGTGGGATCCAGTGCCAGAACCCGCTCTTCACCGAGGCCGAGCACCAGGACATGCACAGCTACATCGCGGCCTTCGGGGCCGTCACGGGCCTCTGCACTCTCTTCACCCTGGTCAGCGGGAGGCAGGCCCGTGGGTGGAGGGTCGGGGGGCGGCAGGGCCCAGGACCCTCCGGCAGCCTGTAAAGTAGGAAGGGAGCCGATTGTCATTGAGAGAGGCTGGGCTCTGGGAGAGCGGGGAGGAGGACTTGGCAGGGGTCCTCGGGGAAGGGTGGCGATAAGAGGGGTCTGGAGGTTCAGATAAGGGCAGCAGAATAACCCTGACCTCACACAATGGGCCCCACTTCTCTCTTCTAGGCCACATTTGTGGCTGACTGGCGGAATTCCAATCGTTACCCTGCTGTCATTCTCTTCTACGTCAACGCGTGTTTCTTCGTGGGCAGCATTGGCTGGCTGGCCCAGTTCATGGACGGTGCCCGCCGGGAGATCGTCTGCCGTGCTGATGGCACCATGAGGCTTGGGGAGCCCACGTAGGTGTCTTGCGGACCCAGAGGCGAGGGTGAGGGGAAGAGGCTGATGTGCGTTTTCCACAAAAGGGGCAGGGAGGTCTTGAAACGGAGAGTTCAGTGTGGGATTCGCTTTGCCTTGCTGCACCCAAGTTCTCCAGCGTTAGAGCCTGGACTGTTTGCATCTGTTCAAAGGGGCATCTTCTGTATCCTCTTCACTTCTGACCTGAGCCTGGTCTCCAAGCTCTGACTGCTAGGGAACCCCCAGACCTTAGAAGCCAGGGGACTGGGGACAGGGTGGAGAGACTTCGTAGAGGGAGTACAGAACGACTGCCCCAAATGACGCTCCACATGTCTGTGCAGCTCCAACGAGACCCTGTCCTGCGTCATCATCTTCGTCATCGTGTACTATGCCCTGATGGCCGGCGTCGTCTGGTTTGTGGTCCTCACCTATGCCTGGCACACCTCCTTCAAAGCCCTGGGGACCACCTACCAGCCTCTCTCGGGCAAGACCTCCTACTTCCACCTCCTCACCTGGTCGCTCCCCTTTGTCCTCACTGTGGCAATCCTCGCCGTGGCCCAGGTATTGTGACTGGTAGGGGGTGGGGATCTGAGTGGGTTGGACTTGGGTGAGGGAGACAGTGACTGACTCTGTCCCCCCACCCCTTCCTGCTCTAGGTGGATGGGGACTCTGTGAGCGGCATCTGTTTTGTGGGCTATAAGAACTACCGATACCGTGCTGGCTTCGTGCTGGCCCCAATCGGCCTCGTGCTCATTGTGGGAGGTTACTTCCTCATCCGAGGTGAGTGAGGACCGGGTCAGGACTGGTCGGGCAGCAAGATTTGCCGAGCATCTGCTCTGTGTAAGTAGGAGCCAGGAGCTGCCAGCTCTGCTGCCTTCGAGGTGGGACCTCAGCCGCCTCACGCAGGACCTTGGCGCAAAGGGGAAGGTGCCCATGGGCAGGCCGTGGTGCAGGCAGCACCTTTGTGCAGGTCAGAAAAATGCTCCCCTTACTCCAGCTTTGTGCCAGGGCTCATGGCTTGTTGAGTGGAGCTTGGGCTGGATTCCAGCCCCTGGTCCGCCCTGGCCAGACGCCCTTGTGTGGCGAACACCCTGAGTAACCACCCTGTCCGCATGGGCCAACTGGGAGCCTTCAGTCATGTGCGTGCGCCCTGAATTTATATACATGCTTGGTCTTTGGAGCTTCATTTCTCCTTTCTGCTCGTAGTGCGAGTGTGCACGCACATACACACACGCAGTTTTCACAACGTGCACAGATTCTCTGTTTCCTCATTTCCCTGGCTCAGTCTGCCACCTCCACACTGAGCCTCCGTATCTTAGCTCATTTTCGTTGAATGTTCTTTGTAAACTTCAGTTTCCTCCCCCAGCGCTATCAGTCTTCTGTTCAGCCCACCTCGTCTCCCTCTCTTTGGCGGTGGCTGAGCCTCTGATTTATATTTTGTATCTGTGTGATCCTGTGTGGCTGGTGTGAGCCGCTAGCCACGTGCGTTGAAACTAATCCAGGCTGAGATGTGTCATAAGTATAAAATACACACTGCACTGCAAAGACTCAGCACATACAGAAGTAAGCTATCTCATGAACAATTTGTTATAGGGATTACATGTTGAAATGATAATGTCATAAACAATGATTTATTGTTTATAAAATATATTGACGTTAGCTTCATTTGTGTCCCTTTACTTCTTGAAGGTGGCTTCTAGGAAATTTGAGATTGTGAGTGTGGCTCACATTATATTTCTCTTGGACAGCACTGTCCTGGAGTCTCTTCTTAGGCCTTTTCCATCATAATAGCTTTGACCTGCTGCCTTACTTGGGGAGGCCGGACCAGGACTGAGGCATCTTTCGTCTCCACTGACTGTCTGTGCCCTGCCCAAGTCTTTCCAGCCCATGGCACATCTGCCACCAGCTGTGCTCCCGTGTCTCCAGTTCCCCAAGCTTTAAATCAGCCCAGAAGTCATCAGACGTGGGACTCTAGGACCATAGGGCCCTCCCCTGCCATGCACCTATTCCTCCCAGGAGAGTGGCCTGGCCTCCACTAACATCTGCCATCTCCCTTCTGTTCAGGAGTCATGACCCTGTTCTCCATCAAGAGCAACCACCCTGGGCTGCTGAGCGAGAAGGCAGCCAGCAAGATCAATGAGACCATGCTGCGCCTGGGTGTGTGCCATCCCAACACTACACCCTCTGGGGAAGAGTCTTGGAGGCTGAAATACATTGTGGGGCAAGTTAGCAGCCAGGGAGGCAAGATAAGGCCGTGTGTGTGTGTGTGTGTGTGTGTGTGTGTGTGTGTGTGTGTGTGTTGGTGCTGATGGTAGTGGTGGTAGCAGCTGAAAAGAGAAGGTAGCAAAAAAAATAAATAAGGAGAAGGTAGCTTCTTTCTCAGTTGGAAGAATTCAAGTTCATGTCTAGACTGCTTCCTCATGTCTACTTCCCTCCTGCTGGGACCCACCCAGAGTGGCCTTAAGCACCTCCAAAATCTTGTCTTATTTTGGAGAAAACAGTACTTTTAAAAAATTTTTTATTGGAGTATACTTGAATTACAATGTTGTATTAATTTCTGGTGTACAGCAAAGTGATTCAGATATAGATATAGATATATTCTTTTCCATTATGGTTTATCACAGGATTCTTTTTTTAAGTTTTCATGTAATCTTTTTTATTTAATTTCTTATTTATTTAATTAATTTTTAAATTTTTGGCTGCATTGGGTCTTCGTTGCGGTGCGCGGGCTTCTCATCGCGGTGGCTTCTTTTATTGCGGAGCACGGACTCTAGGCTTCAGTAGTTGTGGCACTTGGGCTAAGTAGTTGTGGCTTGCAGGCTCTAGAGCGCAGGCTCACTACTTGTGGTGCATGGGCTTAGTTGCTCTGCAGCGTGTGGGATCTTCCCGGACCAGGGATCGAACCCGTGTCCCCTGCATTGGCAGGCGGATTCTCAACCACTGCGCCACCAGGGAAGCCCCTATCACAGGATATTGATTATAGTTCCCTGTGCTATATAGTAGGACCACGTTGTTTAATGTATTTTATATATAGTAATTTCTATCTGCTAATCCCAAACTCCTAATTTATCCCTCCCCCGCTTTCCCCTTTGCTAACCATAAGTTTGTAGAGAAAACAGCTCTTAAACTGAGCCCAGCACAAATTCACCCCAGACTCAGCTGTCTCTCAGGCCCGAGTGGGCGAACACCCTCTTCCCCACTGCTGCTTCCATACCTGGGATTGGTGACGCCCTGTCCCACCCCTGTCCCTCCGCAGGCATTTTTGGCTTCCTGGCCTTTGGCTTTGTGCTCATCACCTTCAGCTGCCACTTCTACGACTTCTTCAACCAGGCTGAGTGGGAGCGTAGCTTCCGGGACTACGTGCTGTGAGTGGGGGGCTGGAGGCTTGGGGGCAGCAGTGGTGGGAGCTGGAGACCCTCCTCTGGTGTCCAGCAGGGGTCTGCCAGGTCCCTGCCTCAGATGACAAGAGAAACTGCCCATCTTGCTCTGGGTGCTTAAGCTGATAGCTGTTCTGTAATTTGCAAACATGGCAGACAGCCCTCTGGGTCCCTGCCCAGCTCCACCCTTCCCTTTCACCCCCAAGGCCCTCTGGCTGGTATGTTTGTAACTGTTAAGCCATCGTGTGTTTTGGCTTCTCCAACTGACTCTTGCATTGGCCACAGAAGTTGCTTGCTGTTTCTCATAGACTCTTTACAGAGCTTCTTGCAAATCCCTGCACAGAAGTAGTTACCTCTCTACCGTAGGTTAACAACCCATTAATGTTTTCTGGTTTTGCCTGTGCTTTTTTGTGTTACAATGAGGATGAATCTGAGAAGGTAACACATCTCAGCTGCTTAAAGAAGTGCAGTACCTACCGATACCAAGAATAGCAGTTAAAATGCTTATTAAAATCTGACTGCTTCAGACTCTTCCTTAAAGGCTCCAGCTTCCAGCGTGGGAAGCTTTACACCACACCGATGCCTACGTCCCTCCCCCAGAGATTTGATTTTATTGTCTGGGGTGTGGTCCAGACATCAGGAGTCATTAAAAGCTCCCAGGTGACTCTAATGATCACCCAGGATTGCAAATCAGGGCTGTGGGCTTCTCTCTTTCTAAAGTGTTTGGATTGATCGTCTGGGCACCCACCCAGGAGACTTAGAAGGCCTCAACTGTGTACTACCCCTCACCACAGGTGCCAGGCCAATGTGACCATCGGGCTGCCCACCAAGAAACCCATCCCCGACTGTGAGATCAAGAATCGCCCTAGCCTCCTGGTGGAGAAGATCAACCTATTTGCCATGTTTGGAACCGGCATTGCCATGAGCACCTGGGTCTGGACCAAGGCCACGCTGCTCATCTGGAGGCGCACCTGGTGCAGGTGGGGTCAGCAGCAGCCCCTCCTGACCCTGCTGCCTTGTTCTCTCAGCCTCGGCACTTGTTAGGCTTTGTCTGGTCTCAGGTGTCCCAGCACAGCCTTGAGCAGGTGTGATTTCTAAGGGCCTGCCCTGAGCAGCCGAAAGCGGCCTTTTCTGCGGCTCACCACTGCCCCCTGGTGACACCTCCTGTCCTTGGGAGGATGGGCCAAGGGCTGAGCCAGCTGCCGGTGTCTTCTAAGAGCGGAGTGATTTGAGAACGGAGCGCAGGAGCCCTGCGTTCTAGGCCCCCTTTTTGGCACAGAAGGCCTCTACCCCTCAGGGTCCTTGAGGCCGTCTGGAGGCTCCTTTCCTGGATGGAACGGATCCGCTCGTCTTTTGCAAGATTTGAGAGGAAGCAGCTGCCCCTCCATGCCGCTTCCCCCACCCTGTCTGCCCTCAGGTTGACGGGGCAGAGTGACGATGAGCCCAAACGGATCAAGAAGAGCAAGATGATCGCCAAGGCCTTCTCCAAGCGGCGCGAGCTGCTGCAGAACCCAGGCCAGGAACTCTCCTTCAGCATGCACACTGTCTCCCACGACGGGCCTGTGGGTGAGCTTCCACCCCATTTCCACTTTCCTTCTAGGCTGGTGTGGCCTCATGGACTGTTTGGAAGGCTGTGAGGAACGGCTCCCTCCTCTCTCTCACACACGGGTTCTCCTCCAGTCCCCACCCTGCCCCCATCGCAGGCCACTCTCCCCTCTCTGTTCCTGCCCCTGATCTTGCTTGCTGGTGCTTTGGTTCCAAAGGACTCATCTCCCTCGCCTTCAGCCATCTTCCCCAGCTGTTCTCCTTGGGCTACGGGAAGTCAGGTTCCAGGGACTGGATTTCTGGCCTCTCGTGAGGCCCCTCTCTTCAGACTGGGAATGGGTAGAGATTGCTGTGTTCACTAGGGCGGGTTTTCTGTGCTAAGTCGAGTGGGAGCCATGGGTTGGGGGATGGTGAATGATGCTAAATAAGGGAGGAGCGGTCATTGTGGGGGCCTGGGCGGTCATGGTACCTTATCCTTTCCTTCCATCCCCACAGCGGGTTTGGCCTTTGACCTCAATGAGCCCTCGGCCGATGTGTCCTCTGCCTGGGCCCAGCATGTCACCAAGATGGTGGCCCGGAGAGGAGCCATACTGCCCCAGGATGTGTCTGTCACCCCTGTGGCAACTCCAGGTATGGGGTTCCGGCTTCTGTAGGAAGGTGGGGGACGTAGAGGCTGGAGGTTCCTGGGACTGGAGTACCAGGGGCTGCCAGCAGGGGAGGGGAAGGAAAAGCCTTGGAGGATCTAAAGTGTGGGTTCCTGAGCTAAAAGAGTAGGGCCCCGAGGAGAAAAGGCATGATGTGGACAGAGTTAGGGTCCCAGGCTCACGTTCTCTCTCCCACTGTCAGTACCCCCGGAGGAAAAAGCCAACCTGTGGCTGGTTGAGGCAGAGATCTCCCCAGAGCTGGAGAAGCGCCTGGGCCGGAGGAAGAAGCGGAGGAAGAGGAAGAAGGAGGTGTGCCCGCTGGTGTCGCCCCCTGAGCTCCACCACCCCGCCCCGGGCCCTGCCCCTGCCTCCAGTGCTGTCCCTCGACTGCCCCAGCTGCCCCGGCAGAAGTGCCTGGTGGCTGCGGGTGCCTGGGGAGCTGGGGAAACCTACCGACAGGGAGCCTGGACCCTGGTCTCCAACCCCTTCTGCCCAGAGCCCAGTGCCGCAGCCCCCATGGCCTGGGCGCAGGGCCGACGGCAGGGGCTGGGGCCCATTCACTCCCGCACCAACCTGATGGAGGCAGAACTCATGGACGCAGACTCGGACTTCTGAGCCTGGAGAGCAGGACCTGGGACAAGAAGGAGGAACAAATACCGTTCGGAGGCTCTTCTTCCTGCCTGAGAGTGCTTCTCCAGGGTCTCCTTCCCGAGAACCTGAGGGCCCAGTGCCCTCCCAGGAGAGTTCAGTATGTCTGGCTCACGGCAGCAGGACTGTGGGAAAGAGCCCTGACATCTCCACGGACAGGCCTTACCCGGGGCGGGGCCCTGGAGCTCAGGGTCCTTGTTTCTGCCCCACCTGGCTGGCAGCGTCAGTCTCCAGTGGGGGTCATGGGGTATGCAGAGCTCGTGGTGGGCAGTAAAGGTGCAGGCAGGGGTGACGGTACTCAGAGTGGGCTGTGGTGACCAGCAAGGCAGGCTGCCCTTTTCGGTGCCACTGGGTGCCCTTCCCTGGCACTCTCAGACCAAAAGTGTTGCTTGTGTCATTAGCCCTTTGTCCATGGGAGGACAGAGCTCCTTTCCCCCTCTTCAGGGTGGTTGCGGGGCTGGGAGTGCTTACTCCCAAAGGGCCTGTAACCTTTCTTTATAAAAGTGTCCAGCTGCCTCCACTCCAGGCCACTAAGCCACCCTGGGTTTTCCTGCACCCTTCTTCCCCTTTCCCATTTCAGTTCAACCAGGCCAACCTCTTCCCGTTTCCCCGTTTGTTGATTAGGACCCAGCATCGCAGCATTGTCTGTCCTGCCCCCAAACCCCACCCCTTTGCCGCTGGGCTCCATCTCCAGGTGAGAGATTGGTTCAGCTCTGAAGCCTGGCGTGGCATAGAAGCAGTGAGTGACGGGGAGCCTCTGGGCCTCCAAGAGATGCATGTTATCTTTTCCTGTATCTGTCCAGTGGGGGATGGATCCTCTGACTTGAGGGGCTCCCCTGGGAAGCTGCTGACACTTCAGCCAGGCAGAAAAGCTTCCTTCAACCTCCACAACCAGTGGGTGAAGGAGTTCCCACCTCCCATAACCCCCATCCGAGGCCCCAGTTTCAAGAACCAGACAGCAGGAAGCCTTAGCAGCTGGCTGGGTTCCAGATCAGGGGGTAGGGATAGGGAGACAAAATATAAACAGTAAATAAAAGGTTTTTGTATAAACTCTTGATGTGCTTCTTTCCATAGGCCCCGTCTTGACCTGTTTACCTGGTGCTCATCTAATTTGTCTTCCACTTCCTCTGAAAGCTATTCTGAAAGGCCAAGAGCTTGGTGCTAATGAGGTCACAGCTGACAGATGTCAGGCTGATGTCAGCTTAATGTACTGGCTGTCCTTCCTGGCCAGTTGGTTCTATACAAGGACAAAAGCTCTGGCCACAGCTGCCTCACTGGGCATCGATCATAAGACAAGTGAGCAAAGGGCATGCAGCTTGTCCCTGGAGTGGCGAATGGGAGCAAGTGTGCCCCTGCTGGGCAGTGTCGATGGGCGTGGCTCCTCACAGCAATCCTGGGCCCCCCTCTGGGGACCTCTTGCCTCAACGAGGGATGTCTGTGGGACCAGGTGCGTTTGGATCCACAGATTCCTCCTTTGGGCAGTCAAAGGAATCCGGCGTCCCTGAGAGAAGGCTGCTAGCCTCACTTCCTACAAAAAGATGTCAGTAGAAAACTGGAAACTAGGCTCAGGGTCCTGTGGAAAGGAGATCTGCGTAGGAAAGGGGATGGCACCCACAGACAACTCAGAGGGTATCGTGGAGTATTAACCATGCTTGTTTGGGGGCGTAGCTCAAGTGACAGGGACACAAGCAATTTGCCCAGAGCCAAATTCCAGGGGAAGAGGAAAGGGAACTAACACTGATCATCTTCTAGGTACTTTACATGTGTATAATGGTAAAAATAATACTGCTAATAACGGCTAATTCTTACTCAATGCTTGCTAGCTCTCTTCTGAGCCCTTTATATACCTAAGTGTATGAAGTGCATAAGGTGTATACATATACCTAAGTATATACCTTAGTGCAACAGACCTAAGAGGCACTGTTAACACCCCCAAGATACTGAGGCACAGAATGGTTCAACAGTTTGCCCAAGGGACTTCCCTGGTGGCACAGCGGTTAAGAATCCGCCTGCCAATGCAGGGGACACAGGTTCGAGCCCTGGTCCGGGAAGATCCCACATGCCGTGGAGCAACTAAGCCTGTGCACCAGAACTACTGAGCCTGTGCTCTAGAGCCCGTGAGCCACAACTGCTGAGCCCATGTGCCACAGCTACTGAAGCCCGTGCGCCTAGAGCCTCTGCTCCGCAGCAAGAGAAGCCACTGCAATGAGAAGCCTGCGCACCGCAGTGCAGAGTAGCCCCCACTCGCCGCAACTAGAGAAAGCCCGCGTGCAGCAACGAAGACCCAATGCAGCCAAAAATAAATAAAATAAAAATAAATATTTTTTTTAAAAAGCTACAAAAAAAAAAAATAGTTTGCCTGAGGCTACAGAGTAAGTGATAATGCTGGGATTCCATCAGAGCCATCTGGCTCCAGAGTGACCTGGCTCTTGGCTACTGCAGTCTACTGCCTCTTGTTTAATTTAGAAGGATGAGAGGAACTAGTTTTCTGTAGCAACAAGCTCAGTGAAGCAAAATGACTTGCCCGCAACCTCACAGCTAGTAAGTGACAGACTCTGGGTCCAGGGTCTTCCTGACTCTGCAATCCAGACTCTTTCTACTCTCAGTTCTGACCTCTGGTTTTTCCTCCTGTCCAGGTTTCCCCTGCTGTGTTCCCTCTGGCCACCACGTATCCCCTTGTGCTTGCTCATCTTGTTCGTTCTTGACATCACTGCTCCTCTCAACAGTAGTACAGCTAATTTTTTTCTTTTAAAATTGAAGTATAGTTGATTTACAATGTTGTGTTGGTTTCAGGTGTACAGCAAAGTGATTCAGTTGTATATATATATTTCTTTTTCAGATTCTTGTCCATTATAGGTTATTACAAGATATTGAATATAGTTCCCTGTGCTATACAGTAGGTCCTTGTTGTTTATTCTGTATATGGTAGTGTGTATCTGTTAATCCCAAACTCCTAATATATCCCTCCCCCGCCTTTCCCCTTTGGTAATCATAAGTTTGTCTGTGAGTCTATTTCTGTTTTGTAAATAAGTTCATTTGTATCATTTTTTTAGATTCCACATATAAGTGACATCTTTTGATATTTGTCTTTCTGTCTTACTTCACTTAGTATGATAATCTCTAGGTCCTTCCATGTAGCTGCAAATGGCATTATTTCATTCTTTTTTGATGGCTGAGTAATAGTCCATAGTGTGTGTGTATATATATGTACCACGGCCTCTTTATCCATTCGTCTGTCGATGGACATTTAGATTGCTTCCATGTCTGGCTACTGTAAATAGTGCTGCTATGAACATTGGGGTGCATGTATCTTTTTGAATTAGAATTTTCATCTCTTACAGATATATGCCCAGGAGTGGGATTGCTGGATCATATGGTAATTCTATTTTTTGTTTTTTAAGGAACCTCCATACTCTTCTCCATAGTGGCTGCACCAATTTACATTCCCCCCCGACAGTGTAGGAGGGTTCCCTTTTCTCCACACCCTCTCCAGCATTTATTGTTTATAAACATTTAGGGAGGGGCAGTGCCACGCAGCTTGCATGATCTTAGTTCCCCAAACAGGGATCCAACCCAGGCTCTGGCAGTGAAAGCGTGGAGTCCTAACCACTGGACCGCCAAGGAATTCCCTATTTGTGGACTTTTTGATGATGGCCATTCTGACTGGGATGAGGTGATATTTTATAGTAGTTTTTCTTTTCATTTCTCTAATAATTAGCGATGTTGAGCATCTTTTCTTTTGCCTGTTGGCCATCTGTATGTCTTCAGTAGTAGAGCTATTTTTAAACCTTTATCAACAGCAGTATGCAAAACAATAAAAATGATCAGTGTTGTCTAATCTTTTCTGAAACAAGGGGAAATGTTCATTTTCTTTCTTCTTTTTATCTCCATGTACATTCCCTCCATCTCTTCTTTCTTTAGTAGTATTACTTATATAAAGGATGGGGAATGGGGTATTGGGGGAGTTTATTCTGGGCTTTGAAAAGCTGAGAAATGTTACCCTTCAGTTTGACTGTGGAGGCCGATAGATTCTGTGACCACTAGAGGGCACTGTGAGCCCACCTTTTGTGAATGCAGACAGGCAGCTGTTGGAAATCCGTGACTGTGGACACTCCCACAAACCAGTTGTGCATTGCAGTATTTTTATAGGAGCGCCAGATCTTGGGACTGAGCAATAGTGGCCACTTTCCTACCAAAACTCCTGAATTAGACCCCTAGAAGAAACTCCTCAGGGTCCAAGAGGAGCTTGGTTTGGGGGACTCCCTGTGGCTGTGCTGCTGCCCTGAGGTCTCTGTGCTTTCAGCCCTCCAGGAGGCTCTGCCCTCAGCTGCTCCATTGGGCCCCCCTTACACTCAAACTCAGTCATCCATCTTCCCAGCTTGTGAGGCCTGCCCCTTTTGGTACCAGATTCTTTTTTTTTTTTTTTTTTTTAACATGTTCTCTTGTCTGAGAGGTCTGCATAAACACTGCTTTTGAGCAGTATCTTTAGTGAAGGAAAATGAAGCATAGCTTTTTTTTTTAACGTATTTATTGGAGTGTAATTGCTTTACAATGGTATGTTAGTTTCTGCTTTATAACAAAGTGAATCAGTTATACATATACATATGTTCCCATATCTCTTCCCTCTTGCGTCTCCCTCCGTCCCACCCTCCCTATCCCACCCCTCTAGGTGGTGCATTCTTTTAAGCAGTATGTCCACTGCCCCAACCCTTCCTCTGCTTGTATGAGTCACTTTTTAATCTAAGAAATTGAAAAGATAGAGAAGCATAAAGAACAACCTAATAATAAATCCCCACATTCCCAATACTCAGAAATAACTTTTAAAAAACCATTTTATCATATTTGCTTCCAGCCTACTTTTAAAAAAGAAATATAGTGTAACAGATTTAGCTGTAAAGTCCCCTTTGACCAACCCTCCTGTCCCATTTTTCCTCCCACTTTCCCCTTCCTCCACAGAAAAACAACTGTCTGAATTTAGTGGGTTTCCTTCCAGTCTATTTTTACATTTTCATATGTGCAAATGAAGCTATGCATCCATAAACTATGTATTGCTTTTGTCTGCTTTTATTTTTTTAATTATATTTTTTATTAAAGTATAGTTGATTTACAATATATTAGTTTCAGGTGTACAGCACAGTGATTCAGTATTTTTATAGATTATACCCCATTAAAAGTTATTACAAAATAATGTATATAATTCCCTGCTCTGTACAATATAGTTTTGCCTGCTCTTAAAGTTTTTTTTTTTAAGTTAATTTATTTTATTTATTTTTGGCTGCATTGGGTCTTCGTTGTTGCATGTGGGCTTTCTCTAGTTGCGGTGAGCGGGGGCTACTCTTCATTGCGGTGTGCAGGCTTCTCATTGTGGTGGCTTCTTTTGTTGTGGAGCATGGGCTCTAGGCGCACGGGCTTCAGTAGTTGTGGCGCATGGGCTTAGTTGCTCCGCGGCATGTGGGATCTTCCTGGACCAGGGATTGAACCTGTGTCCCCAGCATTGGCAGGCGGATTCTTAACCACTGTGCCACCCGGGAAGTCCCTGCTCTTAAAGTTTTAATTTTCATCTCAATTATGCATGATATAGTTTGAAAAGTCAAATAGTTCTACAGGTCTTGTTGATTAAAGCAGCTATCTCAGTACCCCATAATTTCCTGTTCCTGGGAGCCAACCACTTTATTTTAGATGATCCTTGTTATATTTACTTCCATATGTCTGAATAACATGATAATGCCATCTCTTGAATGTTCATTTCAGGTGTTATCATTTGACCTCCCAATATAGAGAATATAGAGAATATGGATTTAGCTCTTTTTCACTCTGCCTACAAGGAGGGAAAAAGAGATGGAGGGGGGAGGAGTCAATAGTGACAGTTTTGAAAGCTGGAAAGCAAATGGGTGGCAATTTGGCAGTCTTGAAAAAGCTAAAATAAAGTTTTAGCCAGGACTAGGGAAAACTTATATTGCAACACCCCTAAAAGGCTCTGAATTGGAGGCAGCAGGTACTTTAGAAGGTAGAAATGAAAGCAGGAGGATTGGTTTCTGACCCCCTACCTAACTCTGAACAGTGAGATGACTGCCCTTCCCAACTTTGGCTGCTTCTCAGTTCATTCTCTGGAGAAGGCAAACAGAGGGTCTGTAGTATTTGCAGGCATTATCTTCTGGCTTCCAGAAGTTCATTTTAAGAAGTTCAGTATCTTTCTGACTCTTGAACTGTTGTAAAAATGTTCCTTGATCCACTCCAGACATTTGAAGGATTATCTCTTTGTCCCCAGAGTTTGGAAATTTAATAGTGATGTGTATTAATGTAGGTTTATTTTCATCTATTGGGCTGGCACCTAGTGGCCCCTTTCATTATGGAAATTCTCCTTTTTCAGTTTTGGGAAAATTTTTGAGTTATTTATTTGAATTCCCCCCTCCCACACCCCCAATTTTCCTTGTCACTTTTCTGGCACTCCTATTATTTGGGTGTTGGTCTTCTTGGACTGACCCTCTAAGTCATTTTCTTTTCTTTTTTTTTTTTTTTGTGAATGGTATATATTTTTAAAAATTTATTTTAGTTTTGGCTGCATTGGGTCTTTGTTGCTGCGCGGGGTTTTCTCTAGTTGCGGTGAGCGGGGGCTACTCTTCGTTGTTGTGCGTGGGCTTCTCATTGTGGTGGCTTCTCTTGTTGTGGAGCCACGGGCTCTAGGCATGCAGGCTTCAGTAGTTGTGGTGCATGGGCTTCAGTAGTTGTGGCTCACAGGCTGTAGAGTGCAGGCTCAGTAGTTGTGGCACACGGGCTTAGTTGCTCCACGGCATATGGGATCTTCCCGGACCAGGGATCGAACCCGTGTCCCCTGCATTGGCAGGCGGATTCTTAACCACTGCGCCACCAGGGAAGCCCTTTTTTTTTTTTTTTTTTAATTAGAGAAAAAACGTATATTGAATATCTGAAAAACAATTCCTAAGAGATCAGCTTTTCCAGAAAACTGTGGCTACCCAATGCATTGTACCTATCATGTTAAGACGTGCACTGGACACAAATATAAAAACCACGACTAACACAAAATTGTAAATCCACTATACTTCAATTAAAAAAAAACATGAAATAAGCCACCATTACTCAACAATCTGAGCAAATTTAAACTGCATCTTTCCTATTTTTAATTTCTTCCTCCTTTTTTCTTTTATGGCAGTGCCGTGTGGCTTGTGGGATCTTAGTTCCCTGACCAGGGATTGAACCCAGGCCCTTGGCAGTGAGAGCGCAGAGCCCTAACCACTGGGCGACCAGGGAATTACCAATTTCTTCTTCTTTTTATTTATTGAGTTTTTAAAAATTTCTGCTAGTATGCTTTCATTTTAAAGGTCTCATGTTTGTTTTCTGAATGTTCACTTCTTTTTTTTTGCGGTAGGCGAGCCTCTCACTGTTGTGGCCTCTCCCGTTGCAGAGCACAGGCTCCGGATGCGCAAGCTCAGTGGCCATGGCTCACGGGCCCAGCCGCTCCGCGGCATGTGGGATCTTCCCGGACCGAGGCACGAACCCGTGTCCCCTGCATTGGCAGGCGGACTCTCAACCACTGTGCCACCAGGGAAGCCCTGAATATTCACTTCTTGAAACAGTATGTTCTTTCACAAATAAAATATCTTTAAGTCTCAGGATATTGATGATTTGGGGGGGGGGGTCTTGATTTCTTCTTGGTGCATAGCCTCTGTTTCCTCCCAGTTGTTTTTTTCTGCTTGCTTATGTTGATCTCTGTCTTCCATATTAGTTTTCTTGTATAACTTGTGACTTTATCTACTCATACTTAAGAGTGTAGCACTAAGTAGTTCTCTGGAAACTCTGCGAACATGCGTGTGGTCTTGGGTGTGGTCTTCACCGAGGGTGATCTGGCTGGCCTATTTCCTTGGGGAACTCTCAGTGTTATATCTTCAAGTTTTCTCTCTTGGACTGGTCAGATTATCTTAGAGAAGTTCTTCCAGTCTCCTGCATGGAAGATACATTTTTGCCTGCCAGGGTCTGGAAGCTGAATGAGCCAGGTGAGGGAAGAGGACCTGTGGTCTAAATATTTCATAAACTAAATAGTTCATAAACTTGTGCTTAATTATCCTGTTTCCATTACGGTATTTCCATCTTCAACTGTGCCTTGTGTCCCTCAGCAACAAAGACAGCAGAAGCAGCAGGTGTGTAGGATAGAGTTGAGAATGGGTGAGGAATGTGCCCTGATGTTTGGCCTCAAACTGTGGATGGTGCCTGGATAAATAAACGATGAATATAAGTTTCTTTCCAGTGCTCCAACTCCTTATGTTTTGTAACCACATCCCATTGAAGAATTAGTTCATCCCCTCAGTAATCAAGTCTAGTGGCTGTCCAGGTAGGCAGCTGCTGCCTATGAGCTTCAACACAGGCCAGGTGGCTGTACCACAGCTCCCTTGTGCATTAGGGGGAAGAAAGAAATCAGTTATAGAGCTGCTAATCTCTTCTCTGACAGCTGGAGGATGAAGCTCTAAGCTGGTTCTTTATAATAGGAAGGAAATTCTGAAAGACAGAGTGTGAAGAGAAAGCTTAAGAAGCCCTTGCGTCTGGTGGACTTGTGGGCTTTGTGGAACTGGAAGTGTTCAGATGCCTTCCAACTCACAGTGTTAGGCACAAGTTTTTGAAGGCCAGGATACAAAAGATTCCATTCAGTGTAGGACAACTCCACAAAGGAACAGATTTCCAAGATAGCAGTAGCACAGGGAAGGAGATCAAGGCAGGTGATTTCTCCCTCTCCTTCTTGCCAGGGGAAAAATAGTTGATCCAAAGACTAGATGTCCAGTGGCCTTCTGGGGTTGTCAGGGCAATCACTTACTCTCTGAACAACCATAAACTGTAAGATCCCCTTTGCCTCAGTTTCTCTGAGAACGGAGAAGAAATGACCTACCCCATAATCTGTCACCCAGAGTCAATTGTATTTTAAAGTATTGCTTTTTTCAAGTATTATTTACATAGTTAAAATCTAATAGAATGTGCAATTCTGTTTCCTGCTTTTTAGCTTATTATTTTATCGTAAGCATTTATTTCCCTTCATCATTAAAAAAAGTTCTTGGCCAACTTAATTTTAAAGGTTGTAACCATTCCTCTGTTGTTGGACATTAGTATCAGATAACTTTTCATAATTAAAAATAAAACTGCCATACAAGTCTTCAGGTTTACACCTTTTAAAATAAATTTAAAATTTTAAAATAATACAGAAAAGTACAAAGTAAAAAAAAAAAAAACCTCACCCCAAATCCCATCACTTAAAGAAATCACTATTCATATTTTAGTTAATATTCTTCTCTGCTGATACACTTACCTGAATTTCATATTATCTCCCTGAAACCGAGCAAGAGTCTGCGTGCCCTCTCTGCTCCTCCGTGTCGCCTGTTTCTTGTTTGTAGTAAAGAAAAAAAAAAAAGGCTTTAATCTCCTAGGTCCTCCCCAAATTCCAAAGAGCAGGCTCAAGCATTAATAGGACAACAGAGTCACAGGACATAGTTCCAATTCCTCCTGAAGGGATATAGGTAACAATCTGATAGGTATCTTTGAGTTCTACAGAAACTAAGACCCCTACCCATATGGAGGATAGTGACTACATGCATGTGACCACAAGCATGGGTACCCTAGACTGGTTGGAACCAGAAGGTTGAGATTCCGGAGACATCACCCTGTTACTTCACCACCGACCAATCAGAATTAAGTCACACATCCTGCAGCCCTAAATTTTGTCTATCGGGGAGGTCGGGCTTTTTGAGCACTAGCTGCTTGTTCCGCTTGGCACCCTGCAATAAACTTTTCTCTGCTCCAAACTTTGACATTTTGGTTTACTTGACTTCATTGTGCCACTGGCACACGAACTTGGGTTGGACATCTATTAGAATTAACAGGGCAGGAATTCCCTTGACGTCCGGTGGTTAGGACTCCGTGCTTTCACTGCCAAGGGTTCACTCCCTGATCGGGGAACTAAGACGCCGCAAGCTGTGTGGAGGGGCAAAATAATAATAATAAAGAGGGAATTAATTAACAGGGCAAAAGAACTGGCCTTGTTTAAGGCAACATGTAATTTTTTAAAAATTTAATTCAATTTATTTAGGCTGCATTGGGTCTTCGTTGCTGCGCACGGGCTTTCTCTAGTTGGGGCGAGCAGGGGCTCTAGGTGCTCAGGCTTCAGTAGTTGTGGCTCTCCGGCTCTAGAGCGCAGGCTCAGTAGTTGTGGCCCACGGGCTTAGTCGCTCCACAGCATGTGGTATCTTCCCGGACCAGGGGTCGAACCCACGTCCCTTACACTGGCAGGCGGATTCTTAACCACTGTGCCACCAGGGAAGTCCCCAACGTGTAATTCTTTAGCCTTGAAATTTTGACCTAGTGATACCTAACTTCTTTTTTTGGACTGATGTTAAATTCCAAGCTCAGAATGTTCTAGAAATCACCACAGTAGGCAAGGTCCTAATTTATTCCTTCTAAAAACAGAGCCATTAAAGTTCGGAAAGCTGTTAGGGTCCCGATTTCATTGAGGCAGAAAAATCAAGTCACTTTAAGCCGTAAGTCGGCGCTCTCCCCACGTGACACCTCTTTTCCTTTAAATGCCTGCTCACGTGATCTTAGACTTGCACGCTCGGAGGCAATTTACAATGTTAGGGTAGAAAGTCATTCCTCCCCCACCTTCCCAACCCTAGGGTTTCTAGCGTTCGTTCCCCGGAAGCCGCAACGCCTCTGGAGACTTTCTCTTCCTCATGTCGTGTCACCCGTTGTCACTCCTTTCCATTAGTCACCGGCACTAGCGCTCCATCTCTACTACAGAATCCCGCTTGCTGGAGGAAGAGGGATTGGGACTACAACTCCCAGGGGGCATCGTGCGCCCAGCCCTTGGCGGCGCGCAGTGGTGGTCGGGGGCTGAGGTCCCACTATCTTTTCGCCTCGTGCGGCCCAGAGTAAGCGCACTACAGGTTCCGTGGCTCCACGCGCGCGAGCGAACCAGGTCGGGGCGGGGCGGGGCGGGGCGGGGCGGTGGGGGAGAGGCGGGGGCTGGCTGGCGGGCGGGCAGAGGAAGGGGGTGGGAGCGGAGGCGAGGGAGGGGAGGAGTGGGGGAATGGGGGAGGGATGGGGAAGGGAGGCGGGAGGCGGGGCCGAGCAGGGGCTGGAGTCTGAGCCGGCGGTTGCAGTGGAGGCGGTGATGTCGGTGCAGGTCGTGTCAGCAGCGGCTGCCGCGAAGGTGCCTGAGGTGGAGCTGAAGGACCTGAGCCCCTCCGAGGCGGAGCCGCAGCTGGGACTGAGCACGGCGGCCGTGAGCGCCATGGCCCCCCCAGCGGGCGGCGGGGACCCTGAAGCTCCAGCTCCCGTGGCGGAGCGGCCCCCGGCCCCTGGCCCGGGATCGGGGCCCGCTGCGGCTCTCAGCCCAGCCGCTGGGAAAGTGCCTCAGGCGTCGGCCATGAAGCGGAGCGACCCTCATCACCAGCATCAGAGGCACCGCGACGGCGGCGAGGCCCTGGTCAGCCCCGACGGCACCGTCACCGAGGCGCCGCGCACGGTCAAGAAGGTATTGGGGCCGGGCTGCCTCTTTCGGAGAGCGAGGGTGGGAGGGGGAACCGCAGATCCTCTCGGCGCTGCGGCACCACCCTCAAGGCCCTCCCTTCTGATCGTAGGAGCAGAGAGATCCCTTTTCCCCGTAAACCCGCTCTCTCAGACATGTTCCCACCCGGGCCCCAGTGCTGGGGAGCGAAGACTCCCGTTGGTACGGCTGTACTTAGTAGCTGGGAATAACATGGAGGTAGCGCTGTCCCCTGCTCCTTGGAATAGTATTACCCCTCTCTGTACTCCCAGCATACTCCCGTGTGTATTTTCCAGACTATCGGGAAGAAGACCCCGATGGTGTAGAAAAAGCTTACTACTTATGAGAGTTCATCCAGCAATAAGGGTGGAAAGAGCTTTTCTATTTGGAGATCTTTTCTATAAGGAGTAGTTACCTCGCACTGAGATCCTCAGTTGTCTGGTTTCTGTACAGATGATGATTTTCTGCCTTTCTGTGGCTAAGCGCTTCCATCGAGCAGTATTGATGCCGTGCCCTTCATTCCAGATACTGCAATATCCTTACATCTTCTCTGAGTGTAGAAGGGTAATGGAGAGATTCTCTTCACTGTTTTCTCTTCAGAGGTTTGTCCTCTCTGCTCAGTAGTTGGTCACCAAGATTATTAGACTGTGTATGAAGATAATGATTGTTTTATTGGTTCTTTTATTATGATCTGAAAGTGTTAGGAAGAAATGCTTCTACTTTTGGGAAAGGCGATCACTGTGGGGTTTTCTGTCTCAGCTGTCAGCTTCTTTCAGATATAGTTTTGAAGAGGCCGTAGCCTCAGAACACCAAGGAGTAGGTGTGCCTAGATGTTTGATATTCCCAGTATTACCCTTACAATGGCTATCTGTGGTGTGTCTGTCCTCTCATAAAGCAAATCAGTATGGAAGAAAAAGGGCAAATATTGCAAAAACAGAGATGTGGATCGTATGAAAAGGGATTATCATTTTAATTTCCGAGGTATAATGTGAACACAGTAATTTATAGGTTTTTTTACTTTGTGAATGATTTTTAAAAATCTATTTATTTAATTTATTTATTTTTGGCTGTGTTGGGTCTTTGTCGCTGTACACGGGCTTTCTCTAGTTGCGGCGAGCAGGGGCTACTGTTGATTGCGGTGCGCGGGGGGGCTACTCTTCATTGCGGTGCGCGGGCTTCTCATTGCGATGGCTTCTTTTGTTGCGGAGCACGGGCTTCAGTAGTTGTGGCTCGTGGGCTCTAGAGCGCAGGCTCAGTAGTTGTGGTGCACGGGCTTAGTTGCTCCTGGGCATGTGGGATCTTCCCGGACCAGGACTCGAACCCGTGTCCCCTGCATTGGCAGGCAGATTCTTAACCACTGGCCACCAGGGAAGTCCCCTTGTGAATTATTTTTAATTGCTTTATCAGAACAGCAAGGAAGTGATGTGAAGTCTGCATTGGTTTCACTGTGCAGGATTCAGCTGAGTTGGAACCTTGTATCCAGCCTAACTTTGGTTGTAATAGCCTCATTATTAAGGTATGAAGCAGAGAACCCTTCCATTTTAATTACCCAAATATAGGTGATAACATCAGAGGCAAGACTGAAGGAATTTGTTTAGTGATGCTTTAGGACAGTGTCTTTCTCATTTGCATTATGAAACTTCTCTGGGAGGAATTATAGGAGGAAAGAGAGGCAGCACAGGCACCAGTGCTGGTACTACCTAGATTTGAGTCTGGAAATCTGAAATGTATTTGTAACTAGTTGAGGTGCTTTATAACTTTGGCCAAATCCAGTGATTAAGGGTCTTTTTGTGTAAAATCTGTATTTTGATTAGGTCTCTTGAGGGTAAGAGTGTTTAACAAATTGCCTTTATTTATTTTTTTGGCCTTGTCATGAAGCTTGCGGGATCTTAGTTCCCTGACCAGGAATTGAACCTGGGGCCACAGCAGTGAAAGCGTGGAGTCCTAACCACTGGACTGCCAGGGAACTCCCCAACAAATTGCCTTTTTTTTTTTTAATATTTATTTTTATTTATTTGGCTGCATCGGGTCTTAGTTGCGGCATGTGGGATCTTCGTTGCAGCATGTGCTGTCTTTTCGTGTGGCCCGCGGGCTCAAATTGCCTTTAGAACATGGGATTTACAGTCAAGCAGACCTGGGTTTGAATCCTAGTACCCCCACTAACTAGCTTTTGGGTAATTTCCAAATTCTCTAAATCTTAGTTTTCTCCTTTATAAAGTGAGGTTACTAATACGATTGAGGATTAGAAATATTTGTAGAGGGTTTAGCATTGAACTTGGCACATAGAGTGAGGGCTTAAGAAGTTACAGCAATCATTAAGAATTGATTTTATTTTTTTCTTCCTTCCATCGTGGCTTAAGTGCACCACTATGGCTTCCTTTGAAATGGTGCATACTATTCAATATATTCTATATAAAGCAGTGAAAAAATCACAGGCCAGCATCAGTCTGTTTTTCCTAATTCTAGATGTGTTTCTTGACCATTTTCCTTGTTGCTGAACCACATTCTTCCTGTTTTTCCAGCATCAAAATGTAGGTCCCATGATTCTAGATTTACTCAGCAGCCTCAAGGCTATGGAAGACAGGGCTGAGCTTGCCTTACAATGTTAATTGCAACCAAAAAACAACTTCTGTGCTGGAAGTTAAGCAGGCGAAGCTCCGAGCGAGGATCCAGCTGTATGACACAACTACAGGCATTGCTGAGCTCCTTTTGGGGGGCAGAATCTTTAACTTTCTTGACATCGAATTAGCTAAATTAAAACAAGTGTATGAGACTTACCTTCTTTCTTCAAGCTGAAAGTCACCTCCCCAAGGGACTGCAGTGTGATATTTTGATTTGTTAAGCCTTTCTTGATTTTTAATTTATTTAAATAATCATTCTGACCTTGACTCCCTTCTGCTTTTATTTTAGTGTAGGGAGGGACTGGAGGTACTTAGGATTGAAATAGCTACCTTTGGCTATGTAATTGGTGATCGTTGCTTTTATTTTGTAACTGTCACATACAAGCTTGTTTATCTTAAGCATATTTCCATTGATGGTTTCCCTTACTCCATTGGTGTATCTGTCATCAGTTTTCTTAGTACTGTTATTCTGTTCAGTCACACAAGGGAAATAAGCTTTTCATAAGAGCCAGACTTTCCAAGTGCAGCATTTAATAAGAATGAACATATGGTGTGCAGGTTACTCAGTCCCATCTTATCCTTGGCATCTACCTCCATCCTGTAATTTGTGGTGCCCTGGGGACCAGATCTTGTCACCGTGGCTATCATATATTTGTATATAATGTTTTTCTTCATAAATGAACTCAACAAACCAAAAATCTCTGTAAGAAGTGATTTGTGAAATAGGAAGATAAAGTCCACAGTGAATGCAGTTGCAATAGTTGAGAGGATTTCTTCCCTGTGTTCTTGCAAATGGGGTAATAGGAATGTCACAGCACAGCAGGGAAAACAAGGCAGGAGAGGATTTATTTCAGAAAAGTTAAAACTTTCTGACAATAAGGCTGTGAGCCTAAGAACCACAACTAGTTTGTGCTTACGTCAATATCAGTAATGACCATGTTCAAGCAGATTCCTTTTTTTTTTGGCATATGAATCCACCTTGCGCTGGCTTTGTTGCTGTCAGCAGAGAATGAGTTGAGCCATGCTAGTGCTTTCTTGCCCTGAATTCTTTAAGTTCTTTATTTGGTTAATTATGGACTACTAAAATGGAACCTTTTGGATATAGTCATGGGAATGGGGGAGCAGTATTACTCCTTTTGCCAGTTAGGAAAGTATAGCCTTGCAAAATGTTCAGTAAGGCACTTGGCAGATTGACCGTAATAACAATTACCATTAATTGGCCCTTTATATGTTATTGGCATTTTTCTAATCCTGACAGCTACACAATGAGATATATAAGTGGCATTATCTCCATTTCACAGATAAGGAAATGAGGTCCAGAGACGGTAAAGTGCCTTGACCAAGGTTATACATCTAGAAAGTGGCAAAGGTAGGACTTAAAACCCCTGTTTGAAATCTTGATCTGTTTCCGAAGCCCATGTCCTTTTTATTATGCCACACTGATTCTAACTTCTTAGTTGCTGGGTTCTGGCTTTCTCCCAGAAGTCTGTCAGAATACTCAGTGAACTCTAACTTATGTCTTTCTGGTTTAAGACTTAGGTCATCCTAAATCCAAAGTAAGGAGGGTCTGAGTCAGGGCTTTAGGAAGAGGATGGGAAAAAATTGTACAAATGTAGAATCTCAGAGAATTGTAGAATTATGAGAGAGGGAGAAGAGGATCTTATATGTATATAAAAAAGCATTTCAAGATCAATGATGCATTTTCACATTAGTAATTTAGTGATAATTTGAGAGATATATTCTTATTTTTAAAGTTATAAATAAATCAGGAGTACCTGTCCAGCTAACAGTTTTCCTTGTTCTTTAAGACCCACCTTCTCGGGCTTCCCTGGTGGTGCAGTGGTTGAGAGTCTGCCTGCCGATGCAGGGGACATGGGTTCGTGCCCCGGTCCGGGAAGATCCCACATGCCGCGGAGCGGCTAGGCCCGTGAGCCATAGCCACTGAGCCTGCGCGTCCGGAGCCTGTGCTCCACAACGGGAGAGGCCACAACAGTGAGAGGCCCGTGTACCGCTAAGAAAGAAAAAAAAAAAAAAAGGAAAGACCCACCTTCTCTTATGAATCAATCTCTAGTTAAACATTTTGAGAATTAGAAGGGGAAGCATATTGTTATGTATTCCTGCTGTGTCCCAGGCATTGTATTAGAGCTTTACATATACTATTTTATTTAAACCTTTTAAGAGCTCTCAGAAATAGGTAGTGTTATCCTTGTTTTATTGAGGAAACCGAGGGTTGGAGAGATTAAGGAATTTGTCTCAAGGTTACACGTTTAGTATCTGTGATGTGAGCTAACAGAACTCTAATCTGTTTGACTCTCATGCACAAACTCCATTGCTTTTCTTTCTCCTTTTTTTTGGCCCAGCGGCATGTGGGATCTTATTTCCCTGACCAGGGATCGAACCTGCACCCCTTACATTGGAAGTGTGGAGTCTTAACCACTGGACCGCCAGGGAAGTCCCTCCATTGCTTTTCTTTCTTTTTAAAAAAAATTTAAATATTTATTTATTTGGCTGTGCTGGGCCTTAGTTACAGCACGCGGGATCTTCACTGTGGCATGTGGGATCTTTAGTTGTGTCGTGCGGGATCTAGTTCCCTGACCAGGGATCAAACCTGGGCTCCCTGAATTGAGAATGCAGAGTCTTACCCACTGGACCACCAGGGAAGTCCCTCCATTGCTTTTCAATTGAAGTATTTCTCTGTTCAAAGTTTAGCTTAAACCTTTCAAATCTTAATCTGTATATTTTTGTGGATGTTTCTGTTATTTTACCAACAGGCGGTTTTTAATTTATTGAGCTTATTTAATGGTCTTACCATTTATTTATGTGAACATTTATGAATTTTCTGAGAAGGCAGCCCTTATTTTGTATAATTTCTGAATTCTCTTCTTCCTGGGAAAGATTGAACATTAAGAGCTGTTTTAGGAGGTTGCTCAGAGCTGAAGTTGCAGTTGTGTATTTAATGTCCTGAGGAAGATGACTTTGGTCCTTAGTGTCCAGTTAATAGAAGAAATGGATAGTTCATGAAAAGGGAGAGTGAGTTTCTTTATTATATCATTTCCTTGAAAGTGTTCTCCTCCCCCACAGTAAAAGAAAAAAAAAAAGGAAGAGATTTGTTGGGATCTTCATTCAGACTTCATTCTTTCTTGGTAGTCCTTGTTTAAATAATTCAGAGAGGTACAACTGAGGTGGATGGGAGAAGAGTAAATCTTGGCAGCTGCCCCGATCCACCCGCCTGCCATCGTGTTCAGGTGGTATGCACAATTAGAGGAGCTGAAATTCCACTCCTCCAATAAGAGGTTTAGTTAGATTGATCAGGTTTCTATGGAATTTGGAGAAGCTTTTATAGTCTGAATGACCTATGGCCCGAGATTTGGTGAGAGCTGAGCAGAGGAGAAAGCAGTGGAGTGAAATTTCTTCTGTAATGGTTCCAAGTAAAACCACTTTGATTAAATTAAATAACTTAAGCCATATGATGTGTATGATTTTCAGTTCCCTCTTCCCCATCTATATTGTGCAGCAATTCAGTTAGCCATTTTCCCTCTTGGACACTGCATCAATAGCTGGTGATTTCCTTTTTTTTTTTTTAAGGGTCTTTCAATAGAAATGGATTGGTTTAGGGCACCTGATTCTTATCCACTGTGCCACCAGGGAAGTCCCTCCAGTCTTCTTTATCTCAGAACTTATATTAAGGAAGGGTCTAGAGGTTCTAGAGCTGCTAGTTGAGTTTCTCTAAGTCAGGCTTTTCCTTAAAGCCTTTCTGAATACTGCAAAACTGTCATTGAAAGTTAAGCCAGCTGAGACTTAAACTGGCTTCATCTTCCCTACAGATTTATCTCCTGCAGTGCTCCAGTGTGAACCCTTCTGATCATTCTAAAAGATTTGATTTGATATTGTTGACTACCTCTTCTTGGAAACCCTTTTCTCAGCTTCAGTTATAACTTCATTTATGGCTACCGTTTACTGAATACTTACTCTCTTCTAGGCCTCTATCTATCTCATCTCATTTAATCCTCATAGCAACTTTATCAGATGAATATTATTATCTTTATTTTATAGACTAGAAAATATAGGCCCAAAGAGAGTAATTAACTTGCCCAAGTCTTTGCCAATCTTTGATGCCTTTGGGATCAGTGAGATGAAACACTGCCCACAGCAATAGTGAGAGGCTTTGCCGCACTGCCAGCCCCTTACTTTTCTGATTAAACGCCCATGTGAAATTTGCTTAAGTTGTTGCACCTAGGCTGCTGAGACTATTCTGCAACCTGTTGGATTCCAGGATCTACCCTCTTCCAAGGGGAGGCCTCACATCCCTGTTTACCTCAGTCACTACCTGACGCCTAGTCAACTATTGTCTTCCTAATACTCATTCCCTTAACACTCTCCTCATCCTCTCAGCCAGTCCAATCATCCCAAACCTTTCCACTGTGCTCTCTGCAACTTGCCCCTTCATTATCAGTAAATCTTCTTGTAGCATCAGCCTCTAGCAGCAAGATCAAGTTACAGCGGCAACAGTGGCACCTGGCACCCGTTGTCCTGAACTACAATGGTGCAGCCCAAGCTGCAGCATCTCCTGCTTGGCATAAGCAAACATGACATCTTTTCCAAGCCCATTCTGTGGTGGTGTTTTTAACTGTGTAGCCCTGAAAGCTACCTCATGTCCTTTCTGTAAATTCTTTTTCTGTCCAACTCAGCCAGAGTTGACTTCTGCTGTTCATGGAACTCTGAGTGACGCACTGGTTGAACCTAACCATTTGCCTTTTTAGTTGCCTGCATCTATGGGGCTGAGAGTTGCTAGAGAAAATCAGAAAACCAGGTAGATCGATGTCACTATAAATTCATAGTCGTCAACCTCATATGCTTGATCATTGCTGCCTCGTAATGTTATACATTTTCTAGTAAGGTTACTTTCACACTCACTGCAAATGATTATTTCATACTGTATCCTTTTACTTCTAATTTCACACGTGTTCTTTTTAAACTAGTGATATGCCTTATACTTGTTATAAAAACAGAAACCACCAAAAGGGAATTCCTTCATCCTTGTACCTCCCAAATCTACAAACCTACCTCCATCTGGGGTTCATCTTTTTCTCTTTCCCTCATGTTATGATAGGGGAAGATGTGTCCTTCATTCTGTCAAAGGCCAGTCCCTCCACGAGTGTTCTAATCACGTTCTCCAGTCTTCTTTTTTTTTTTTTTTAAGATTTAATGTTATTTATTTTTGGCTGCGTTGGGTCTTTGTGGCTGCTTGTGGGCTTTCTCTAGTTGTGGTGAGCAGGGGCTACTCTTCGTTGTGGTGCGAGGGCTTCTCCTTGCGGTGGCTTCTCTTGTGCAGCACGGGCTCTAGGCGTGCGGGCTAAGTAGTTGTGGCATGAGGGCTTAGTTGCTCCGCGGCATGTGGGATCTTCCCAGACCAGGGATAGAACCCATGTCCCCTGCGTTGGCAGGTGAATTCTTATCCACTGTGCCACCAGGGAAGTCCCTCCAGTCTTCTTAATTAACTTCTTCCTTTGGTTATTTCCTCTTTCTATTAGAGCCTTTTCTATAGATTTCCTTGCTCTAATCTCTCCCATTTTGAAAACCCTGTCCTCTAACCTCCATATCTCCTTTCTGCTACTGTCCTATCTTTCTACTCCCTAGTGTAGCTAAGTTTCTTAAAGGAGTTTTCAGTGTATGCTATATACACCTTTTGTCTTCCCACACTCTTTAACCCACTCCTACTCTAATACTCTGACCCACATGATGCCCTCTTGCTGAAGCTAGTAATGTCCATCAGATTCTCACATGGCTATCTGTTTTTTCATCCCTCATCATATCAGACCTCTTGGCAGCATTTGACACCAATTTCTTACCAAAACACTCTCCTCTCTTGGCGTCCATTACCCTCCTCTTTACTAGTTTTCCTCTTATTTCCCCAGCCGCTCCTCAGTCTTCTTTATGGGTTCTTTCTCCTTGATCCTGGGCGCTCTGCTCTTTCCATTGTGTTTTCTCCCTAAGTCATCCACAGCATTCCTGTGCCTTTAAGTATCATCTACATACCAACAACTCCCCAGATTATTTCTTTAGCCAGGACCCCTCTTCTGAATGCCAGTCTTGTGTGTACAACTCCCTACTTGCATTTGGACTTCAGAACTAATGTCAAAAATGGAATTTTTGTCTCCTGTCTAATCCTCAAAATATGTTCTTCTTGTTTTCTTCATATCAGTAAAATGGTATTTACATTATTTTTTCCCTTTTTTTAAAAACAGTTGTTTTTAATTACACAAGTAGTGCTTGAATGTATTCTTGTGAAATAATTCAATCTAATGAAGGAAACTCTTTCCTTGGCCCTCAGCCAGTCTTGTTCCCCTCCCCAGAGACCTCTGCTATCAACTTATCTTTTTCAACTTTACATTCATATTGTACATAGAGAAACTGGTAGTTTTATAATAACTTGTACATAAATAAAAGCACATTTTATGTATATATATATATATATATACACATTGTTTTGCAGGTTGCTTTTTCCACTTAACAGACTGTCTTGGAGCTTTTTATATATCATTATATGTATCTCATACTTTTTGACTGCTGAGTTGATTTCCAAAGTCTATACCATTGTTGTTTATTAAACTATTCTGTTCATGCACATTTAACTTAATTTTTATATGCTATAGTAGCTATCTGTATGCATTCTTTTTGTGTACATGTATAAGTGTTTCTCTAGGATAGATACCTAAAAGTAGAATTTTGGAGTTGAAAGATATCCACATTTTAAGCTTAATACATAATATCACGTTGCCTTCAAAAATGTAGTACCAAAAAAAAAAAAAAATGTAAGTACCATTTTATACATCCACTAACTATATACAAGATAACCCTTTTACTACACCTTCACCAATACTGGATATTTTTACATCTTTTATAAGAAAAAAAGACATAAAGGTGTAAAGATGCCTTTTTTTTAAGGCATTTACTATTGTTTTTAGTAGTATTTTTTCTGCTTATAGTGAGGCTGAGAATATTTTCATGAATAGATTGGTAATTTATATTCCTTTTCTTGTAATTATCTGTTCATATTTATTCATTAACAAATATTTATTGAGGGATTACTATGTGCCAAGTGCTGGGTGTTCAGCAAAATAGATGAAGATCTCTGCCCTCCTATTGACTTGCCTTTTTCATGTTGGCTTGTAGGAATTCTTTATACTTTCTGGATATTAATTCTTTTGTTGTTGTTGTTGGCCGCGCCACACAGCACGCGGGATCTTAGTCCCCAGCCAGGGATCGAACCCACGCCCCCTACAGTGGAAGCATGGAGTCTTAACCACTGGACCCCCAGTGAAGTCCCTGGGTATTAATTCTTTGTGTATATGTTACAAATATTTTTTCTACTCTATTTCTTGTTGACTTGTAAGTTTGTTTATATTAAAAGTTTTTATGTAGTCAGATTGGCCATTTTTTTTTTATGACTTAAACATTTTGTTTCTCAGAATGGCCTTTCCTACCCCAGGTTTATAAATAAGTTCTTTTATATTTTCTTCAGCTGTTTTCATGGTTGTGTTTATTATCTTTTGGTCTTCAGTCCATCTGGAATTTATTTTTGTTTGTAATATAAGATAGGGACTATTTGGAATGTTAGATAGCTCTATTTGGCCCCAAATAAAATTTAATATTATACTTGCTTGGGTTTGTTCTCTTTTTTTTTCCTCTTTAACTTGTGCTTCTTAACAGTTTTTTAAAGGAATTTTTACTACATTCATGTCTGTTGTTTCTGTGAGAGAGAAGATTATCCTTCCGGATGCTTGTTAAATAATCTCCCCCAGTACATTCTGAACTTCTTTTGTGCAAAAACCACTTATGTGTTGTGTGCTGAACACTGCTAAGTGGTAGGGTTACTAAATCAAAATAACATTCTTGCCCTCAAGAAGAGGGTAGGGAATGTGGATAGGAAAATAAACAAGTACAATCTAGTCTAGTATGAGCACTGCTGGAAGCAGGAATTGTTGCAGTTTGTGGAGGTCAGCATTGAAATTGAGGTATATCACCTTAGGAAAATGGGTTGGCTGTCCACCCAGGAAGCTTCACAGTGTAGCAGAACCTTTGTGAGGTTTCCATGTTCCAGCTTTACAAATCCAGAAATTCACATTTTTAGTACATTTAGAGTTCATTCACCTCTTAGGACTGGTTCATTCAAACCAGACTCACGAGAGACTCATTTAAAACAAAATGATATCTTCTAATTTATGGTCAGAACAGAACTTTCAAGCTAATCTGAAATACATGTCTGTCAGGAGACTTCAGAAAGTCTACATGGGAAGTCTAATCATAAAGACAGTTTCTTAAGTTTGGAATCTTCTGGGTCCTTGCTACACAAACCAGTCTATGATCAGAAGCATTGGCATCACCTTTGATCTTGTTAGAAATGCACAGTCTCAGGCAATTGCTTCTGTACTAGTGCATACCCAACAGAACCTTAAATTTTTACTCATTGTTGAATAATGTTGGCTTAGCAGTTGGCTTATTTAATGTTTCTCTTTTGTGAAATCTCAGAGTAGAGAGGCAAGAAAATCATTTTAGGGTTTTGTGGAAGGGTAGAAATTTATAATAAATCATTTTAAGACTTGTAATGAAATATTTAATAGACACAGAGACAGAAGCATAGACGGGCACAGATATACAAAGACAGACATAAACAGAGATTCCCCCACTTACACAGAACCCCTCAAGACCCCTCCACTCAGACACTGCCCCCCTCCTCGTCCTGCCAGACACAGACACACCCACACCCACAGAGAGCATCTCCACAGAGTCCTGGACTTATACCCACAGAGACACCCCACCCAGACTCACATCACCCTGAGGCCCAGTCCTATACAGAGATACACACACACACAGACACACACACACACACACACACACACAACAGGTAATGTGTAAAACTCAGATTTTCATAGGACTTGAGTAGTGTTCTCCATAGTTATTTTGAGGAGAAGGGATGAGTATACTCGCTAAGGTACTTTTATCTGAGCCAGAAAATGAAGCAAAAATAGATGGGCTGCCACCAGGTCTGCAGAACAGTGAATGCTATAAAGTTTTATTTGAATTCCTATTTCTGGAACTGCTTGTTCCTGGGCATCATTTTCAGCTTGATGTACTCATCATGCTTGGATGGAAAGTTATTCTTTTTCTCTCAGGAGCTTGTATGCTAGATTGCTGGTTAAGCGGAGTTCCATGCTCAGTGCCCCTGGATGCTATCTGAGTCACATAATTCTGCCCAGAATTGGAAGATCTAGAAACACTGTACCTATGTAGAAGACTCACACTGAGTCCTCTGTGGGATTGAAGAATGTAGAGTGGAGAGGGAAAATTATGTTAAAACTAGAAAGAGATGTAATTTGGGGGTGTTTAACCTGTTGGATCATTCATGGTATAGGTTTGCGTAAAGATCTGTGATGAAGCTTAAGAGTGACTCAGGGGAATAATTTAGTTGTAAGTTAAAGGATTTAAAAACTATATGGATGTGGGCTGGGGGTTGCACACTGTGTTGGTTGATAGATCATTGGTATCCACGTACCCAGGGATTTGGCTTGGGTAGCATCTTGGAGAGAAGTATCTTGTTATGGAAAAAGAGACTCGACTGTACAGCATGTTTGTGCCTAAATACTTAAAAGTTTCCGTCACACTGAGGGAGTAAGGCACCAGAGAGACATTAGTAGAATAGTTTTATAAATGTAGGTTCTAAAAGGAGATAAATATTTTTCTCTTGCTCCCTGGTACGTGTATATGTATTCATTTGACCAAAAGCCTGTTAAAAAAATTGTTTCTCCCAAGCATATGGAAGAGTACAGAGAAAATTGTAGTCACTGCCCAATTTAACATATGTTAGCATTTTGCAAAATTTTCTGTAGATGGTTTTTTTAAAAAAAAAATTATTTATTTTATTTTTGACTGCGTTGGGTCTTCGTTACTTTGCACGGGCTTTCTCTAGTTGCGGTGAGCGGGGGCTACTCTTCGTTGCGGTGCACGGGCTTCTCATTGCGGTGGCTTCTCTTGTTGAGGAGCACGTGCTCTAGGAGCACAGGCTTCAGTAGTTGTGGCTTGCAGGTTCTAGAGTGCAGGCTCAGTAGTGTGGCACACAGGCTTAGTTGCTCCACGGCATGTGGGATCTTCCTGGACCAGGGCTTGAACCCGTGTCCCGTGCATTGGCAGGTGGATTCTTTACTGTGCCACCAGGGAAGCCCTGTAGATGTTTTTTAAGATATAAAACATTGTAGATAAAATGGAAAACTCTTTGTACCCCTTCTCTGTTTATTTCCTTCCTTTCTTTCCTTCTCTTTCCCCCAACACAGAGGTAACTGCTCTTCAAACTTTACTGTTTATAATTCCCCTTCATGTTTTAATACTTTCGCTACATATTGTTTACCAGTATCAATTGTATATCAGTAAATGATATATAGCATTATTTTGCATGTTTATAAACTTAATATAAGTGGTTTTATAGAGCAGATATTATTCTGCAACCTACTTTTTTCACTCAACTTTGAGTTTTAACCAGTCTGAAACATGTAGATTTTCTGTTGATTAATTTTAACTACTGTGTAGTACTTCATTGTATGAATATACCACTTTTTACCCTTTCCCCTCTAATGTTTCCTCTTTTTTTTTCTGGAGTGAACATCCTTAATCGTGTTTCCTTATGCACAGTTCCTTTTGAGCGTTTCTCTAGGATATATCCCTATAAGCAAAATTGCTTAAGGTATGTCAACTTTACCAGATACTCCCAAATTGCTTTCTAAATTGGTTTTATTAATTCCTGTTTTCTGAATTCTTACTAATATGTGCAATTGTCAGGCATTGAACTTTTGTTCAATTGAACTACCAAGGTCTGGTAGTTGTAAAATGGTATCTCTGCTGTTTTAATTTGTATTTCCTTGGATAAAGTGAGATTGAGCATCTTTTAATATGTTTGTAGTCCATTTGGATTTCCTTCTTTGTAAATTGTGGTCTGTATTCATATCCTTTCCCATTTTTCTTTTGGGATCTCATTGGCTTTTATTATTGATTGTAAAAATTATTTATTTATTTTAAAAATATTTATTTATTTATTTGGCTGCACTGAGTCTTAGTTGCCACATGCGGGATCTTTGTTGTGGCATGCAAACTCTTTGTTGCGGCACGTGGGATGTAGTTCCCCGACCAGGGGTCGAACCCAGGCCCCCTGCATTGGGAGAGCGGAGTCTCAGCCATTGGACCACCAGGGAAGTCCCTGTAAAAGTTCTTTAAATATATTCATTCTAATCCTTTATCAGATGTATGTGTTGCAAGTATCTTCTAGTCTGTCTTGCTTTTTTTTTAACTTACGACTTTCATATAGAAGTTACATTTTTTTTTTTTTTTTTTATGCGTTACGCGGGCCTCTCACTGTTGTGGCCTCTCCCGTTGCGGAGGACAGGCTCCGGACGCGCAGGCCCAGCGGCCATGGCTCACGGGCCCAGCCGCTCCGCGGCATGTGGGATCTTCCCAGACCGGGGCATGAACCCGTGTCCCCTGCATCGGCAGGCGGACTCTCAACCACTGCGCCACCAGGGAAGCCCTAGAAGTTACATTTTTTAATGTAAAGTCAATCAGTTTTTTTTCGCCTCTGTGTAGTTTGTCCTTTTTGAGTCTTGTTCTAGAAACTTTTCCCTATCTTGAGGTCATATACTCTTCTATATAGTCTTTTAACATGTTTAATTTTGTTTTTTCACAATTTAGTCTTTAATCTGTGTGGAATTTATTTTTGTTTATGGTGTGAGATAGTGATCTATTTTATTTTATTTTTCCATATGGATAACCAATTGTCTCAGCCCTGTTTGTTGACTAAGTCTATCCTTTCCCCATTGATATATGTTGCCACTTTCTGTCATATGCTCTGTATCCATTCTGTTCTGGGTGGTCTCTTTGTTGATCTCTTTACCAGTACCATACTTTTTAAAACTTACTATAACTTTATAATAACTCTTGATGTTTGCTTGGATAAGTTCCTCCTAATGTATTCTTTAATATTTTTAACAGCTTTATTGAGGCAAAATTTACATAGGGTAAAATTCACCCATTGTATATTCAGTTCAATGACTATTAATAAATATATCTGTAGAGGTTTTATTTTCACTATGGCAAAAGATATGTAAAACATAAAATTTACCACTTTAATCATTTTAAAGTTATATACTTCGGCAGCATTAAGTGTATTCACATTGTTGTGAAACTATCACCACCGCTCACTTCCAGGACTTTTTTCATCTTCCCAAACTGAAACTTCATTATGCCCATTAAAGAATAACTCCCTGTTCCCCTCTCCTGCCAATCTGTAGCAACCACCATTCCACTTTGTCTTTATGAATTTGACTATTCTAGGTACCTTATATAAGTGGAATCATATAGTATTTGCCCTTTTGTGTCTGGCTAATTCACTTAGCATAATGTCTTCAAGGTTCATCCACGTTGAAGCTTGTGTCATAATTTTATTCTTTTTTAAGGTTGAATAATATTCCAGTGTATGTATATACCACGTTTTGTTTAACCATTCATTCATTGATGAACGCTGGGTTGCTTCTACCTTTTGGCTGTTGTGAATAATGCTGTTATAAACATTGGTGTACAAATACCTTTATGAGTCCTTGTATTCAATTCTTTGGGTATATACCTAGAAGTAGAATTGCTGGATCATGTCTTAATTCTATTTCTAATTTTTTGAGGAACTGCCATACTGTTTTCCATAGCAGCTACACCATCTTACACTCCTACCAGCAATGTACAAAGGTTCTAATTTTTTAACATCCTCAATATCATTTATTTACTTACTTATTTAGTTATTATAATAGCTACCCTAATGGGTATGAAATGTCTTAAAAAGTTGCCATCACAGTCTAGTTTAAGAGCAGTTTTCTTTCCCCCCAAAATCCCTTTTACTCATTTGCAGTCAATCCTTGCTCCCACTCTCCACCCCAGGTAATCATTCATTTTCTTTCTCTGTCCATAGATTTGCCTCTACTGGAAATTTCATGTAAATGAATCATACAGTATATGGTCTTTTGTATCTAGCTTTTTCACTTAGCATAAAGTTTTTGAGGTTCAATTATATATCAGTAGTTTACCTTTTTATTACTGAATGGCATTCCATTGTATGGCTATACCACATTTTATTTATCATTTTACTCATTGATGGACGTTTGGATTGTTTCCAAGTTTTGGCTGTTTTGAATAACGCTGCTGTGAACAATCATGGAGAAGTCTGTGTGGACATATATTTTAATTTCTCTTAGGCGGCTATCTAAGAGTAGAATTGATGGGTTATGTGTTAAGTTTAACTTTTTAAGAAAATGGTAACTTTTCCGAAGTGTTTGTATGATGTTACGTTCCTACCAGCAATATATGTGTTTTGATTTCTCTACATCCTTTTTTTTTTTTTAATTTTATTGAAGTATAGTTGATTTACAATGTTGGGTTAATTTCTTCTGTACAGCAAAGTGACTCAGTTATACATATATATGTATATTCTTTTTCATATTCCTTTCCATTATGATTTGTCACAGAATGTTGAATATAGTTCCCTGTGCTATACAGTATGACCTTGTTGTTCTACATCCTTTCTAACACTTGGCATTATCAGTCTTTTTGATTATAGCCATTTTAGTGGTTATGTAGTGCTATCTCGTTATGGTTTGAGTTTGCATTTCTCCATGGCTAGTGACATTGAGCATCTTTCATGTCCTTCTTAACCATTTGTATATCTACTTTGATGAAATCTGTTCAGATCGTTTGCCCATTTTTAAATTGGGTTGTTTTCTTATTATTAAGTCGCAAGAATTCTTTCTATATTCTGAATACAAGTCCTTTATCAGGTACAAGATTTGTAAATATTTTCTCCTAGTCTGTGGCTTGTCTTTTCATTTTCCTAATGATTTATTTTGAAGAGCTAATGTTTTTAATTTTGATGGAGTCCAATTTAATCCTTTTTAAAGAAATGTGCTTTTGGTGTTATGTCTAAGAAAGCAGTAACTCAAGGTCACAAAAATATTTTGTTTTCTTCTAATGGTTTTATAGTTTTAGATTTTATATTTAGGTCTGTGATCCGTTCTGGGTTGATTTTATTGTATGGGGTGAGATATGGGCCTAATCTCTTTTTCTTCATTTGGATATACAGTTGTCCCAGTTCCATTGGTTGAAAAGACTGTGCTTTCCCTGTTGAACTCTCTTGACACCATTGTTGAAAATTAGTTGTTTGTAGATATGTGGGTCTATTTCTAGACTCTATATTCTGTTCCAATGATTTGCTTATTTATCTTGATGCCAATACTATACTTTCTTGATTACTGTAGCTTTATAGTAAGTACTGGAATTGGGTAGTATAAATGCTCCTATTTTGTTCTTCTTTTTCAAAATTATTTTGGCTTTTGTAGGTCCTTTAAATTTTCATATAAGTTTTAGGATAAGCTTGTCATTTTCTATGAAAAAGCTTGCCAGGATTTCAATAGGGATTGTGTTGAATCTATAAGTCATTTTTTGGGAGAATTCTCATCGTAGTGATACTGAGCCTTCCAACCCATAAACGTGAAACATCTCTCCATTTTTTTTAGGTATTCACTAATTGCTCTTAGGAACGTTTTGTACTTTACAGTGTACAGGCTTAGCACTCCTTTTGTTAAATTTATTTATAAGTATTTTTTTTAGATGCTATTATGAGTGAAATCATTTTATTTTATTTCAGATTGTTTATTACTAGTATATAGAAATACAGCTGACTTTTTTTTTACTGTGGTAAAATATACACATTTATCATTTTAACCAATTTAGTTTTAAATATTTATTTATTTATTTATTTATTTTTGGACACGCAACGCTCAGCTCTCGCAATTGTAGTTTCCTGAGCAGGGATTGAACCCAGGGCCACGGCAGTGAAAGTGCCAAGTCCTAACCAGTGAACCACCAGGGAATTCCCTCATTTTAACCATTTTAAAGTGTTCAATTCATTGGCATTAAGTACATTCACAATGTTCTATAACTGTCCCTACTATCTATACCCCAAACTTAATCGTCCCCAAGAAAAACTCTGTACCCTTAAATAACTCCCCTTTCCCTCCTCTTCCTAGCCCCTGTCTCTATGAATTTTCCTTTGGGAACTTCATATAAGTGGAGTAATACAGTATTTATCCTTTAGTATCTAGCTTATTTCACTTGGTATAATGTTTTTCAGATCCATCCATGTTGTATCATATATCAGAATTTCATTCCTTTTTTTTTTTTTTTTTTTTTTTTGCTTTACGCGGGCCTCTCACTGTTGTGGCCTCTCCCGTTGCGGAGCACAGGCTCGGGCGCGCAGGCTCAGCGGCCATGGCTCACAGGCCCAGCCGCTCCGCGGCATGTGGGATCCTCCCAGACCAGGGCACGAACCCGTGTTCCCTGCATTGGCAGGTGGACTCTCAACCACTGCGCCACCAGGGAAGCCCCCATTCCTTTTTTTTAACATTGTCATTCTTTTTAAATTTTTATTTATTTATTTGGCTGCACCACGCGGCTTGCAGGATCTTAGTTCCCCAACCAGGGATTGAACCCATGCCCTCGGCAGTGAAAGCGCGGAGTCCTAATCATTGGACTGTCAGGGAATTATCTTCATTCCTTTTTAATGCTGAACAATATTCCATTGTATCTATATACCATATTTTGTTTATATTTCCTCCGTTGATGGACATTTGTGCTGTTTCTCCTTTTTGGCTATTATGATTAATACTGCTATGAACATGGGTATATAAAGATCTATTTGAATCCCTGTTTTCAATTTGGTATATATCCAACTGAAATTTGGATATATACCTACTAGTGGAATTGATATTCGTATGTCAATTTTGTATCCTGCAGCCTTGCTAAACTTGCTTATTACTCTAGTTGGTTTTTGGAGATTCTTTAAATTTTCTACATACAGGATCATGTCATCTACAAATGACCTCTTTACTTCTTTTCCAAGGTGTAGGCCTTTAATTTCTTATTCTTGCCAATTGCACTTCCTAGAGCCTCTAGTAGAAATGGTGAGAGCTGACATCTTTGCCTTGTTCCCAATCTTAAAGGAAAAGTATTTAGTCTTTTACTATTAAGTATGATGTTAGCCGGTGGTTGGTAGGTTCTTGGATGTTGACTGGAAAAAAAATGTATGACCTAAAAGTTGAGAATTATGTTTTATTCAGGAGACTTTATGAGGACTTCAAGCCCAGAAGACAGTCTCTCAGCTCTGAGGGACTGCTCTGAAGAAGAGGTAAGGGAGGAGCCAGGATACGGAGGGGTTTTTGCAACAAAGACCAGGTAGCAGAACATCAAAAGATTACCGTTAATTAAAGGAAACCAGTTATCTCCAGTTAATGAATTTAGCATTTTTCTGTGTATGGGAAGATGCAAGAGTCTGAGCTCATTGAAATCATTCCTTTGATATGTACCTTAGCTATCTAGGGCCAGTATCTTTTTCTTTCCCTCCTGAGTCCTTTCTGGGTGCACCATTGGGGGTGGCGATAATGGCTGAGGGCTTGGTGAGGGGGTATTGTCTCCATCCTGCGTTCCCTCAGGGCTCACTGTTGGGTGTGGGGGGGTGGCTGTTGTGGCTTGATGGCTGCAACATCCTTTGTTTACTGATTTGGCAGGCAACATTTGTCATTCACATGGGCCTGGCAGGAAGTGACCTTCCTTACTTACCTGTGAGCCTTAGAAATCTGTGTGCCAGGTTCCAGCCTGGGTTTTCCAAGAGGGCTTTGTAAGCATTGGCACCATATAGTCAGCCTTAGTTTCATGAAGCTGTCTAATCGTATCTGATATTATGCATCTTGTGTCCTGTTACAAGGAGAACAGATTCTTATTTAACTTATTAAAATAACTATATTGCCACGAAAATAAGAACACTTAAAAGTGTTCCAAATTCGGAGGAATCAGGTAGGAGAAAATATAAATGTTACATTTTAGTTTACCAAGGTATAATCTATTAGATTGCTGTAAGTTATAGATAGTTTAAGAGAAAAGGGAAAGGAGTTCCCTATATCTGGAAAGTAGAACATTAAAGAGCCAGCAAAATTTCAAACAAGAAGGCCATAAAAAGTCAAAATCCTTCTTTATCAGTTCGTTCAGTCCCATGTGATTAATTTGTGTTTTGCTTGATCTTGGATTAGCAGTTTCAAACATTTTCAGAGAAGAATCTGAGTAAAACTCTCTGTGCATAACAAAAAATTTAAAATCATTGAGGTTAAAGATTTGATGAAAGTTCATTTGATAAGGAAATCTGGATATTTCTATGGCATACAACATTTTGGCATAATAATAAGACAATGAAGATATTGACAGATTTCTATGAACTTCATGCAATTTCTGGAATACCTATATTATTAACATTTACCCATAAAAAATATAACCTAGGTAAGCTTAAGCATCCCTTTTTATTTGACAGCATTTTCCGTGCAACATAATGTATCAAATAAATGAAATTATTTTTAGTTTTTAACATTTCTTTTTACAAGGTAAAAGAACAAATCCTTTGATTTTCCAGGAGCCTTCGGGACTCTAGTTTGAGATTAAAAAGACTTCATTTAGAATTTGATTTTAGGAAGTTTGTCAAAAATCTCAAAAGGTTTGAATATTTGATTATATAGGGTCCGAGGTCAGTATGATACAATACTTAGTTATCCATTTAACCAAAGTGATAATAAAGGATTTTAAAGGCAAATATAGGAAGTAATATAGCTGTAAAAGAAAAAAAAAAAGAAAAAATTTTAGCTCATTCAGTACTGTGAAGACTTTTTTTTGAGTAATCAAAGACCTGATAAAGATAACATGAAATACAGGACATTATCTTGATAAGATATAAAATCTTTGTTTCTTAGGCAGATTACTTAAAGGTAAAGAAAAACCTTACAGTTTCTTAATAAGAGCAGACAGTAATCCACTAAAACTTTGTCATTCTAGTTTTGCATTAGTATACTTTTGATATTAAGGCTCATCTTTTATTTTTAACTTGTAAATAAGTCCTTTCAATCTTAGCAGTTTGAGCACACATAAAATTCCTTTTCCACAAACTTTCTACACATTTTAAAATGTTCATTTAGTTTTTTAGTTCATTTTTCTTATTCTGGAACAACCAGTCATTCTAGTTTAAGACAAAACTCTCTTTTTCCCTAGCAAAAACACATCCTTCATACTTCATACTTTTCCTTATCAAAAACACGTCTTGGACTTACCTGGTGGTGCAGTGGTTAAGAATCTGCCTGCCAATGCAGAGGACCTGGGTTCGATCCCTGGTTGGGGAAGATCCCACATGCCATGGAGTAACTGAGCCTGTGCACCACAACTACTGAGCCTATACTCTAGAGCCCGCGAGTCATAACTACTGAAGCCTGTGTGCCCTGGAGCCTGTGCTCCACAGCGGGAGAAGCCACCGCAATGAGAAGCCTGCGCACCGTAGCTAGAGAAGGCCCGCACGCAGCCCAAATTAAATAAAATTAAAAAAAAATTAAAAACACATCTTACTTTTCTTGCATATTTTGCATAGAGTTTTTTTAAACTCATTATTCCTAGTAGTTTCATTTACGTATATTCATTATAATTTTTAAGCATTAGTAACCTTTCTTTTACTGAGAAAACTAGGAAGTAGATAATGAATTGACTGTCACATACCAGCATTCTGTAGCAGATTAGCAAATTTTATTAATATACCATATCTCACATTTTTTATAGGTGTATTCTGTTTCCTCATAGTATAGTTTTTCAGTGTGAAAAAGGACACGTTTACTAACAGAACCAAATATTTTTTTATCTTTCTGTAAAAATTAAGCCAGAAGTAGATTAACTTGTATTTAGCAATTAATATTTCAGCATTTTACCTTATTGGAGCTAGTCCTAAATATTCAATGAATATCTGTCATTTAACTTAGTATATATAGATTTAAGGTTTCAAGTTACCAAAAAGATTTTGGAAACTGTTTTTAAGTAAACATGTTATAAAACATATTTAGTGTTAAAAGGTTCCTTTATAAATTTTTATCCCACTTAGATTTATTTAATTTACTCGTTTTTATTTTATTTTATTTTTTAAAATAAATAAATTTATTTATTTATTTATGGCTGCATTGGGTCTTCATTGCTGCGCACGGGCTTTCTCTAGTTTGCGACGAGCCGGGGCTACTCTTCGTTGTGGTGCGCGGGCTTCTCATTGCAGTGGCTTCTCTTGCTTCGGAGAACAGGCTGTAGGAGCACGGGCTTCAGTAGTTGTGGCACTTGGGCTCAGTAGTTGTGGCTCGCAAGTTCTAGAGCACAGGCTCAGTGGTTGTGGTGCAAGGGCTTAGTTGCTCCGTGGCATATGGGATCTTCCCGGACCAGGGATCGAACCCATGTCCCCTGCATTGGCAGGTGGATTCTTAACCACTGTGCCACCAGGGAAGTCCTATGTACTTGTTTTTAACAATTATCCTTACTTATTTTAACAGTAATTTAAAAATTATGAATTTTTTAAACATAATTTCATGAGATGTTAAAGAAAGCTAGCCATCATTGTAAGTTATTTTTTTCTTCTTGAATCAGGCAAATATCAAAAGAAAATCACAGAAGCAAAGGGAATTCCCTGGCGGTCCAGCGGTTAGGACTACACGCTCTCACTGCTGAGGACCTGGGTTCAATCCCTAGTCAGGGAACTAAAACCCCACAAGCCTCATGACGTGGCCATAAAACAAAACAAAACAAAACAAAAAAAAACCAAAAGCAAGGAATCTGAAAAGTAAAACATAGCTTTTTTTATTTCTGCCATGCTTGACATACATCAAGAAATTCACTTTGGGACTTCCCTGGTGGTCCAGTGGGTAAGACTCCACACTCCCAATGCAGGGCACCTGGGTCCAATCCCTAGTCAGGGAACTAGATCCCGCATGCCTGCCTCAACAAATATCCCGCATGCCTCAACTAAGACCCGGCACAGCCAAAATAAATAAATTAATTAATTTTTAAAAATTCACTTTTATTGTACATTTTGCTTTTAGGTTGGATTTATAGTTTTATAACCCTAAACATCTAGTAGGGATAGGATTAGCTTCTTGACTAGTAAGCTATTTCCTAGGTAGGAAAAACTGTGTATCTATCTGTATTTTAATACTGACAACTCTGAAAATATACATGTTTTTATTAAACCCCAAATTTTAAATTAGCATTTTTTTAAACCAAAGATTATCTCAGATCACATTAATTTGAAAAGAGCATTTGGATTACTTTCTATATTTTTGAGAGTTTTGGAATCTCTAGGCCAGTTTGAATAGAACTCCTTTGGATTTTATAAATTGGTAATACCATCTGGAGGTAGAAAAATATGTACACATTACACACATGTAAACATATAAAAAATTACAGACAGGTGTAAACAGAGACCTTATAACTTTCATTCTAAAGCTTAGCCATGAGTTAAGTATATAAATACATAAACACACAATTCACTCACTTATTTAAGAGTTGATTTTTATCTTTACTTTATTATTTTTTCTAATCAAAGTATGTTTCTGGAAGATGGAACAAGTTAGGTTACCTGCTTAATGATTGCTAAAACTTTTTTTTTTAAAATAAATATTCGTGGAGAAGACTTTTAGGATTTTCCTTCGTCCATGATAAATAATCTTGTGGAGGCTGTGGACTAAATTTTGGGTAAGGGATTCTGTGAAAACAAGTAAATTTTCTCTAAGAAGGATTTCAGGGGCATATTTGCTTATTGTCAGAATTCTGGGGTAATCATTATTTGTTTCTCTCTTTTTTAAAAAAGTTCAATGAATTCTTTGCAGTGGGAGTCCAAAATATATTTGCAGGGAGCTTAGCATGGCAAGGCCTATACATTTTCTAGGCCTTTGCCAAAACTGTTTCCTGGCTATCAGTGTTAACATAAATCTCAAGCCTGGTCTTGAGATTTATGTTAAGACCAGGATTATGTTAAGATTTATGTTAACCTTTCCTCCTAATTTTTTTTTTTTTTGCGGTACGCGGGCCTCTCACTGCTGTGGCCTCTCCCGTTGCGGAGCACAGGCTCCGGACGCGCAGGCCCAGCGGCCGTGGCTCACGGGCCCAGATGCTCTGCGGCATGTGGGATCCTCCCGGACCGGGGCATGAACCCGCGTCCCCTGCATCGGCAGGTGGACTCTCAACCACTGCGCCACCAGGGAAGCTCCCTCCTAATCTTGTTAAGGGAATTTTTTTATCTCCCTTCAGACAAGCCAAGGCATTCTCTTGTGTATTTTTTTTTTTCCTTCTTTTTTTTTTTTTTTAAATCTGATCTTTCCATAGGTACCAAACGGGCATTTGTTTAGGATGAATGCTCTTTAAAAAATCCTTTTAGATATAAAAATCCAAATTGTTAATAGTATACCTATTTCAATGTGATTTAAAGCCAATAAGCCTTTTTATATCTTAACTATGGATTTAAGAGGCATCCCCAAAGAGGGTGCAAAAGATGCAGACCCCTTCTCCCCAACCCCCCCAAGATCCAGAGTTACTGCCAAAGATAGCCTAAGAAAGTAAAGACCTGTTATATTTGCAGGTGGTATAAAGAACCTCCTTATGACAAAGGACACAAAAGACAGAGATACAGGAAAACAATGACTGTTTCTGGGATCAATAACCACTGGGTATGCAAAACCCAATTCACAAGAGCCACAGTCTGAAGAATTAATTCTTAGAAATGTTTTCCTCCTGCTAATCTGACAAGGAGGAGTTTACGTTCTCTCAACTGCAAGAATTCTTACCTTTCACTGGCTTTTGTCAGTTGTCCCAGGTTTTTAGCTATATCCTCTGTGGTGAGTGGAGTGTCCTGGCCGTCCCTTCATGATCGCCAAAACTGTAGGGGAGGAAAAGTTTTTATTTCTACTACCCTCCTTGGCTCTTTGGCTGTGGCTGCATAAATTGCACTGATTAAAGACAGATTAACAAGAGAAAAGCATATGAAGTTACTTAATATGTTCTTTGTTTTGTTTTTTTGGCCATGCCCTGTGGCATGCAGGATCTTAGTTCCCTGACCAGGGATCAAACCCAGGGATCAAACCTGTGCCCAGTGCAAAGGAAGCATGGAGTCTTAACCACTGGACCACCAGGGAAGTCCCTAATATGTTTTACATGAGATGAGAGCCTTCATTAGGAAATGAAAACCCAAAGAAATGGTTGCTGACTTAAAAACAAATACATAACTTGAGAGTTGTGAGTTAAGTTTTATATGGGGTAAAATGAGGACTATAGCCCAGGAGACAGCCTCTCAACTCTGAGAAACTGCTCCAAAGAGGTAGGGCGGAATGTCAGTATATATGTGATTTTGGTGCAGGGGGAGTACATGCAATCAAGCACACATTTTTTTGCAGAAGGTTTCTGCTAGTCTTGTGAAGGTTACTGCTAGTCACGAGGAGTAGATGTCACCATGAAGGATTTTCGTGTTTTTCTAGATACGAGGAGATACAAGAATTGGGCTCATAAAATCGGCTCCTGAAAATACCTAACTATCTGAAGACCTGTTCTGCCAGTTTTTCCCAGAGCACAGAGTACCTCATTTCTGCTCTCCACCCTGAACTCTTTTTCTCCACCCTGAAAGTCAGCAGCTGCAGCAGCGCACGATTTAAATCCTTGTAGAGGTAGATGGCAAGTGCCAATGGCAAGTGCCGATTTGTAGTTGACATGGTTAAACTTGAATGTTTTAATACTAGTTTTGATGAAGAATGGAAAGTCGTAGCAAAACATGATAAGACAAAAGGTTATGACTAAGAGTAGTAAACTAGGGGAAAGTTAGCAAGGCCTTAAATATTCAATATGCCAAGGTGCCATATTTTGAGGTAACATGTTCTGAATCCCATCAATAATGATGATAACTCACATAGCTTGATAATGATAATACCCAAAAATAATTATTTCCAGTTTGAATATACCCATTAATTAACCCAGCTAATCCTAAATTCTTTTTCTGCCACTGTCTTCTGAGTTATCATAGTGGCTTATACATTTTATGGTCTTTAGGATCTTTTGCCTATCTCAGAAATCGCTGAGGGCTTCCCTGGTGGCACAGTGTTAAGAATCTGCCTGCCAATGCAGGGGGCATGGGTTCGAGCCCTGATCTGGGAAGTTCCCACATGCCGGGGAGCAGCTAAGCCCGTGCACTACAACTACTGAGCCTGCGCTCTAGAGCCCACGAGCCACGCTACTGAGCCTGCATGCCACAGCTACTAAAGCCCATGTTCCCTGGATCCTGGAGTCCAGACTCTGCAACAAGAGAAGCCACCGCAGTGAGAAGCCCTCATACCACAACGAAGAGTAACCCCCGCTCGCCACAACTAGAGAAAGCCTGCACGCAGCAACAAAGACCTAATGCAGCCAAAAATAAATAAATTTATTTAAAAAAAAAAAAAGAAATCATTGAGATTTTTTTTCCTTACCGTGGAGTAGTAGTATCTTTTAATCTCTTCTGTTTGGTTAGCTGATCCACTTTTTGTTCATTTGTATTTGTCTTGCTATTGGTGGATTTTTCACAATTTAATGTTAACATATAATAGGTGTTTAATAAATGTTTGTGATTATAGAGCTGAGCCCCAGTCATGGACTACTGATTTATAACATACTTACCAGTTTATTACCTCTGTCCCTTGAATGAATTTAACCCCTGATGCTGTCACACACATGAAAACTTCAGTATTAACTTTTCAGCTTTTGTATGTAATATTCTTGGTTAGATTCTCTGTCAGATGGCAGTGACAATTAAGCCTTTGGGAAGAGCCCAAGGATTTTCAGGCTCTCTGGCTAGAGAGAGAACAAAACAGTGTGTAGTATATATTGACATGATGATACTTGACAATTCTAAAGCAACACTGGTTTTATTCAAGAGCATCATGTTAAACCGGTTAAGACTCCTTTGAATTAAAACCTACTTTGTAGATCTTACTTTTATCTACTCTCTTTCTCCAAAACTGTTCTTTAACAGAGGTCATGGTAGATATGTATTTCCACTTGAAGACTAAGAGACTTAGCAGGAGGGCTGTTGGCTTAAAGGAAGCAAATGTGATGGATATTTTGGGACTCACAGTTAGACTCCTGAAGCCTCTGTCCCAGTCTTGGGAAGAAAAGGAAGGGCACCCTAGGAAGTTTGGGTCCTTGCCAAGATGTAGCAGAGTATCAAAGAATACTCTCTTTAGAGCACTTATAAATATGAATTAGTTCTTATAATAGCACTGTGGTAAGCAATTATAGTTTACTAATGGGAAGCCCGAATAAAATAAAATAAAATTAATGTTTGTTAAATGCCATTAAGCACTCTACTTAGTGCTTGTTCAAGGCTCCAGAGCAGACAGCTATAAATGCAAAAAACAAACACTGCATTTTGCCAGGGCAGAATCTCAGTTTCTATATCTGAAAATATAATTCCAGAGTTATAAGATAATAAAGAAATATTCTTGAGCAGAGATTAGAATGTGTTTCAAAACATGCTTGTTTAGGTCTTTATGTTTCATGAATTTTCAAAGGGTTAAAAAATTAGAATTAGAAAAACAGGAAACAAACTTAGTTTATAGTTGTATCTTTTCTGCTTAATATTATGATTTAGTCAATTCAAACACAATGTAAAAAAGTGAACTTGAGTTTTTATTCTATAATACTTCAACCAAATGCTTATTTGACTAATGTGAGTGCTTGGTTAAAGCAATACAGAATAAGAACTAAGTTCAGCTTTTTGCCTTTTGTTTAAAATATTTACCTTGTGTTTGTAACATCTAAATGAAAATGTCTTGTAGATAGCTAGAACTGAGTTCGGAGTGGAAATGGGTGGGAGTCAAGATATAGCTTTGGAAGTTGTTATAAAGGTCCTTATCATAATGGTAGCTATATTTAGAAGGATCGTAGGGAGGACAAAGATGGCTAATGAGAGAACCTTGGGTACAAAGCACTATTAAATGGACAGGAAGAAGAATAAGTATTGGCAAAATTACATTATTATCCTACAGTAACAATTTTACCTTTATATAGCTCTTTATACCTTTTAATCCAGTTAAATCCATAATTTTACTTGATACTGAGAGTTTAAAATAAACTATGACTTCTTAATATACCATGTTAATTTTAGGGAAACTATTACTATTTTTTCTAAACGCTGTGATTAAAAACTAGATATTTTACATTGGATTATTTCGTACTGGATTGGTACATTGTTAATATTTTTAAAAGAAAGAGCAATTTTATTGAAACTAGAGCCCAGGTATCTTAATTTTCCATCTGGGTCTCTTTGTTGTACCATACATACTGCTGTAAAACCGTCAGTTTTCATTAAATTATGGGTCACTTTTTATTTAACCTGCCAAAACAATGTTATCTGCAAACTTTATTTCAAAGAAGATACAATTTTATAAATAAACCTAAAGGCAACATTACAACTACCCTTCTATTTTCTCTGAGGCTAGGTGACAGGCTGAGGAGTGGAAAAGGAAAAGGGCTCAGAAGTTTAACTAAAATGGTGACATTTTGGAATACTTTTTTTTTTTTTTTTTTTTTTTTTTTTGCGGTACGCGGGCCTCTCACTGCTGTGGCCTCACCCCTTGTGGAGCACAGGCTCCGGACGCGCAGGCTCAGCGGCCATGGCTCACGAGCCGAGCCGCTCCGCGGCACGTGGGATCTTCCCCGGCCGGGGCACGAACCTGCATCCCCTGCATCGGCAGGCGGACTCCCAACCACTGCGCCACTAGGGAAGCCCTGGAATACTTTTTTTTGTGGAGTGTGAGCAAGTGAATTAATCCGAAGTGTTGTAGGGTTTCTGAATTAATCAGAAAGTAGAGTAGAATTAAATTAAATTTTCTGCTAGCCACATTAAAAAAAGTAAAAAGAAACAAGTAATTTTCAATAATATATTGTATTTAATCCTATAAATACAAAATGTTACAATTTCAACATGTAATCCGTATAAAAATTGAGGTATTTTACTTTTTTTTAGTACTAAGTCTGAAATCTGGTGTGTATTATGTATTGACAGCACATTTGAATTTGGACTAGCCACATTTCAAGTGTTCACTAGCCCCATATGGCTAATGACTATCTATTGAACAGGGAGGTTCAAAAGTAATTAAAAGTAAATACACTTCAGGTGGATTTACTGGTCTCCAGTGGTTAGGACAGCGCCTTCACTGCCCAAGGGCTTGGGTTCAATCCCTGGTCAGGGAACTAAGATCCTGTAAGCCTCTAGGCCAAAAAAAAAAAGTAAATACATTTTGAGTTTCATTGACACTGTTATCTGTTATTTGTCTGGAGGATATATTCTTTCTTTCTAGCAGTTCTTAGTGACGAGGCAATTCATTTGACAGACCTCGCTTGATGAACACAAGGGAAGTTGATATGGATAAAAACTAAGGTGAGATCCAGTTAGAAGACAGAAGACACCCTGTATAGACACACCACACGGCCGAATGAAAGGTGGCTTCTTGTTACCCTTCAGCTGCTTTCTTTTTCTGAACACTTGAAAGAACTACTATTTGATTGGAAGTCAGTATGTTAAAATCAGAATGTGAGGGCTAGAAGAAACTTTAGAAGATAATGTAGGTTTTTAAAGTGATAAATTAAAAACTTTAATAGATTATATATGTAATGGTATAAAATTCAAAAGATATAAAAAGATTATATTGCACAAATAAAGGCTCTTGTCCTCTAGCCACTTGATTGGCCTTTTTAGAGGCAACCAGAATGTTTAGTTTTTTATGTGTCCTTCAAGAGTTGTTTTCAATATATTTTGCCTTTACAAACAAAGCTATAATGAATGTATTTGTATATAGGTGTTGAACACATATGTGAATGTCTATAGAATAAATTCTTACAAGTGAAATTTCTGATTCAAAAGGTATGTATATGTTTTTTATTTTGTGAGTATTGCCAAATGCAATAGAGGCTATACAAGTTAATACTCCCAACTAGTTATGTGTGAATAAATCTTTTCTTATTGAACCAATTTTCCAGACTGAACCTTTTAATCTATACATTTTTTTTTTGCGGTACGCAGGCCTCTCACTGTTGTGGCCTTTCCTGTTGTGGAGCACAGGCTCCGGACGCGCAGGCTCAGCGGCCATGGCTCACGGGCCCAGCCGCTCCGCGGCATGTGGAATCTTCCTGGACTGGGGCACGAACCCGTGTCCCCTGCATCGGCAGGTGGACTCTCAACCACTGCGCCACCAGGGAAACCCTAATCTATACATTTTTTAATCTATAAATTTTGTTTTACAGAAAACAAAAATTATAGAAAACAAAATTTATAAACTAAAAAAATTTTTATATTGCTGTTCTAATTGAAGAGGCGTAGGTAGCCCGCTTTTGTCTTGACATGATCCTCTTGAGTCCTCAGAGTTCCAGAGAATAGATTGAAAACACTGATTGCAATCCAGCTCCCCTTATTCTATGGATGAAGAATTCCAAATAAATGGAGCTATTCCTCCAAGGCTTCCCAAAAAGGAGAAAGAAGATGGACTATAGAAAGAATCCTCAGAGAAAAATAGGAATGGCTCTGAAATGTATACAAAAGGAATTTCTTAGTGTTCTGTGTAATGGGTAAACCTCAATTAATGACTTTTTGAGAATTAAACCTTGTTAAAATAACATTTGCTGTTTGATTTTGTTTTCATAAGTTTCATGGTTAGTGGAGGCCTTGGGAGCCCAAGGCATCGTTGGAATAGAATAGAGAACTTGATGGTCAGGGAGGAGTAAGGGAGGAAATCCTTACCTTCATAGTTTTGATGTGGTGACAGCTGATAGGAAAAGCAAAGGAGCAAAGACTAGCTGAAGAGGATGAGGTTTATAGGAGAAAAAGGATCTGGAGTGCCTAGTCCAGTGCCTGGTTAGTGGCTGCTCAGTTACCCTAGTTCCTTGTTGGTAGAATGGTTAGACTGGTCTAACCATTTTGGAAGGTAGTACTTAATCAGATTATGCATTTTGCATACCCTGTGATCCAGCAGTTCTTTTCCTAGGTATATAGCTGAAAGAAATTCTCACACAGGTCCATGAGTGGTTAGTTGTTCATTACATTGTTATTTGTGCCCATGGAAAACAATCTTGTTGTCCATACTCTTTTCCCAATGTTGAGTAAATTGTGATAGATTTATACCACAGGGTACTATCTAGCAGTCTGAAGCAGTGAACTAGATGTGCACATGACAACATGATGGATCTTTTTTTTTAAATAAATTTATTTATTTAATTTATTTATTTTTGGCTGCATTGGGTCTTCGTTGCTGCATGCGGGCTTTCTCTAGTTGCGGCGAGCGGGGGCTACTCTTTGTTGTGGTGCGTGGGCTTCTCAATGCAGTGGCTTCTCTTGTTGTGGAGCATGGGCTGTAGGTGTGCAGGCTTCAGTAGTTGTGGTGTGCAGGCTTCAGTAGTTGTGGCACGCGTGCTTAGTAATTGTGGCTTGCGGGCTCCTTGTGGCACAAGGACCCAGTTGCTCCATGGCATGTGGGATCTTCCGAGACCAGGGCTCGAACCCGCATCCCCTGCACTGCCAGGGGGATTCTTAACCACTGCGCCACCAGGGAAGCCCAACATGATGGACCTTAAAAACATAGTGCTGATTAAAAACAGAAAGAAACAGACTGAGATATGTAACAATAGCATTTATATAAATTTTAAAGAGGTACATAAGTAAAACACATTATGCAGTTTGTAAGAAAACATCTGAACATATTAAGTACATTGCAATGATTGCCTAAGTCGAGGGGATGATGAGAATGGGGATAAAAGAATAAACAATAAAAATATGTAAATGTGGAACTTCATTTCTCTTGTGGGTGATCTTTGAAGCATCTGATGGCTGACTAGGAGGATATCTACAGACCACTATCCCTGTGTCTTTCATTGTTGCTCTCTGTGGGAGTAATATTTCTCATAACAAATTATCATTGGACCATATTTTTTTTGTTAATTTAACTGTACTTAAAGTGAATATTTTGAGTTCGTGGTTCTGAAATCTTGCTCTTTTTTTTGGTCTTCACCTCTTTCTTCGCTTTTTCTGTTGCTATATGTTCTGTTTGGTTGTTGCTTTAATACAGAATATACTAGCCTCATTATTTATGTCTGGTTTAGGTACTACTTGTATAGCCAGCACTATATTAGAAGATAATAGTTAGTGATGAGTCATATGAGAGACTTTTCAAATGTCTTTTTAGATAATGGCCTTTATTTGATTAAAGTAAGGGGAAAAATACTGGTAATAAAGTAATCACTTTATTGATCCATTACTCTTTATTAAATTTGTGTTATTTGTCTTGCTTTTCCTACAAGAATCTCTGGTTAGGGCAGGTAAAAATATTGACTCCTAGGAGTTCCCTGAGGTAGCAGTAAGATCTTGGGTAGAATAAGTACAGGAAACAAAGAGCCCTACCTTTCGGCAGTTTTTGTCATTAGAACTCTCCTTTTGTGGGTTATGAACTTTTGAGTAGCCTGAGTTTTGAATTGGCCTCAATTGAGGTTTTTTGGTTAATGTGTACCACCCAGTGTACCACCCAGGCCGGAGCTCCAGATTAGCAGTTGGAGAAAGGAGCTGTGATGGAATTAAGGTAACCTTGGCAACCATTATAATGTAAATGAGTCTCCTTGGGAAGGAAGTAGAAAGCCTGGGCACTTGTAAGGGAACTCCTTTAGAGATTTTACTACTAGAAGTGACTAGCAGTTTGCTATTTTAATAACCTGGTATAACTCCTCCTTGGACACGACCAAGTCTTGTGCCACTCCAGCCTTCTTTTAGTTTTTTGAGAAGTTAACACCATGTTTTAATATGTATATAAAACAAAATGGATCTCTCGTGCTTATCTTCTTCATATACATGAACACCTCTTTTTCCTCTACTAAAGTTAAAGATTTTCACACTGTCTTCTGGCACTAACATTGCTACAGCTCTTCGGTGCACAAAGGAAGCCACTTAGGTTTCTAGAAAAACAGTGTGGTGTGTGCCTAGCATACCCTGTTGGCCAAGATTTGCTTATGGTAGAACCGATGGTGCCATGGCTACTCCTTAAGCAGCATGAAAGAGACAAATCTTTGGTTTCAAATCTCAGTTTTTTGTTTTAGCATTTAAGCTTTAAGAAATAAAAATTTCTATACCTTTTATAGTTTTAATGCAGGCTTACTCTGTGGATTTAGAGATTAGATGACTGGAGGGAGTAATAAAAGTGAAACCAAAGTATTACCAAATCGGGGTTGAGTTGCTAAGTTAAGTACTGTACTTGTTTACTACATACCTAATGAGCCCAGTGGTTTTAACAAGGAGGTTGTGGGCAAAAAGCTTAGAGTTCTGATTCAAGTTTAACCCTTGTCATGTGGTTTGGTGCCAAGCAAATAGCTTCTGTCAGCCTCAATTTTCTCCCTGTAAAGGAAGAGTGAAAAAATGACTATTGTAGGGAAATATTTACAAGAGGAACTGAAACATAACTAGTGGTATGGTCAAGAATATCATCTAATAGAAGACAGAAGTTCTAACTTTCAGGGTAATGTGCCTCAGATATCCTATGCAGCTTGCTTCAGTTAAGGCTTTTTACTTTGGTTTTTAAGTTTTTTTCCTCTAGCCTTATCCTTTTGTTGAGCTGTCGTTGAGATCACATCAGATACTCCAGTGTAACAACTGTCTGTTGGTTTAGCCATCAACAGGTGAGTTGATTTTTGAACTTCAAATATCTGAGCATTTATTATATGCAAAGTTTGGAACTGTGTGCGTGGGGAATAAGTACAAAATGTATAAAACATAATTACTGCTATTCAAAATAGCAGTCTTTCAAAGAACTTAGAAACAGTTCTTTTTTTAAAAAAAATAAATAATTAATTAATTTGGCTGCGTTGGGTCTTAGTTGCAACACGCGGGATCTTAGTTGCGGCATGCGGAATCTTTTGTTGCCGCACATGGGCTTCTTTCTAGTTGTGGTGCATGGGCTCAGTAGTTGTGGCGTGCGGGCTCAGTAGTTGCAATGCATGCGCTCAGGAGTTGTAGCACGCAGGCTTAGTTGCTCCATGGCATGTGGGATCTTAGTTCCCCAACCAGGGATCGAACCTGCATCCCCTGCATTGGAAGGCCGATTCTTAACCACTCGACCACCAGGGAAGTCCCCCAGAAACAGTTCTGATTTACTTTTCCTACCTCAGATCTCATCTCTGTGAAAATCATTCCTGATTCTCTTAGTTCTTTTCTTCATATGATTTAGTTTGCTAGCCCCATTACCCCCATCCTGGTTATCCTCTTCTGAATCTATTATATGTGGTCAGTTATCACTTGTAAGAGGTCATATTCTAAATTATAATTCTCAGGAAGTTGCCTGACCTGTAGTGATTTTCTTCTCTGTTCAGGTCACTATACTGTTATTTTATTAACTGAATTTGTGTAAGGTTTATAAGCTGACACTTTCACACTGAAGATTCGTCTTGAGCTTACCGTCAAATAAACTCTCAACTAATTATCAACTAATGTTAAAATTGATTTCTTACTAGTAGCATACTTTTGTTTAGATAAATGCATTTACATTTATCCTTGATAAATTTCATTTTGCATTTTCACCCCATTGTTTCTATCTGTTCACATATTTTTGATTATGACTTTTGTGGTATCATCTAATCTTCCCAGGTTTATATCACTGGGAAAATTTATAAGCTACTGTTTAAATCTTCCAGGTGTCTATAAACACTGACTAAAGTAAGGCCAAATACAGAGCCCTGAGACAACATGAGAGCCTTCCATTCAGATTGATATCAAGCCATTGATTTATAATCAACCTATTCTCAATCTGTCACCTGATGAACATAAGTAACTTTTTTTGATTTCAACGAGATGTGTTTGACCTACTCTATGTTATTTCTCTGATCTCTTGGTCTAGTAATTTTTAAATTAGGTTAGCATGATTTTTTTTCTTATTGAACCCATTCTGGCTTCTGGTGCTGTCCTTACCCCTTCCCTATTTTGTCATAGGCTGACATAATATTGCTGGGAATCCTTGTTAAACTCTTCTTTTTTTTTTCCTTTCAGTTTTATTTGGATATAATTGACATACAGCACTGTATAAGTTTAAGGTGTACAGCATAATGATTTGGCTTACATACATCATGAAATGATTATCACAATAAGTTTAGTGGACATCCAGCACTCATATGGATACAAAATTAAAGAAATAGAAAAAAAAATTTTTTCCCTTGTGATGAGAACTCTTAGGATTTATCTCTTGACAACTTTCATATATAATGTTTGGCAATGTTAATTATTTTTATGAAGTTGTACATCCCTAGTACTTGTTTATCTTGTAACTGGAAGTTTGTACCTTTTTCCTGCCTTCTTCCAGTTCCCCCTCTCTCCACTCCTTTCCTCTGGTAAGTACAAATCTGATCTCTTCTTCTATGAGTTTGTTTGTTTGTATGTATTTGAAGTATAATTGACCCACAACACTATGTTATTTTTTGGTACACAACATGGTGACTTCATATTTTTATACATTTCAAAATGATCGCCATGCCAAGTTTAGTTACCGTCTGCTCTGTCATCATCATACAAAGATATAACATAATTATGACTATATTCCCCACACTGTACATTTCATACCCGTGACTCATTTATTTTGTTACTGAAAGTTTCTGTCTCTTAATCTGCCTCACCTATTTCTCTCCTTTCCCCACCCCTCCTGCCCTCTGGCAACCATCTGTTTTATGTATGTATGACTGTTCCTGTTTAGTTATGTGTGTTTGTTTTGTTTTTTTAGACTTCACATATAAGTGAAATTATACAATATTTGTCTTTCTCTGACTTATTTCACTTAGCATAATACTTTCTAGGTCCATCTATGTTGTCGCAAATGGGAAGATTTCATTCTTTTTTATGGATAAGAAATATTCCATTGTATGTATATACCACATCTTCTTTATCCATTCATCTGTTGGACACTTAGGTTGCTCCCATATCTTGGCTATTGTAAATAATGTTGCAGTGAACATAGGGGTGCATATATGTTTTTGAAATAGTGTTTTGCTTTCCTTGGATAAATACCCAGCAATGGAATTGCTGGATCATATGGTAGTTTTATTTGTAAATGTTTGAGGAGCCTCCATACTGTTTTCCATAGTGGTTGCACCAATTTACAGTCCCACCAACAGTGCATGAGGGTTCTGTTTTCTCTATATCCTCACCAACACTTGTTATTTATTGTCTTTGATATTGGCCTTCTGACAGGTGTAAGATGGTATCTCATTGTGGTTTAGATTTGCGTTTTCCTGCTGATTAGTGATGTTGAGCATCTTTTCATGTGCCTGTTAGCTGTCTGTATGTCTTCTTTGTAAAAATGTCATTCAAGGCGCTTCCCTAGTGGCGCAGTGGTTGAGAGTCCACCTGCCCATGCAGGGGACACGGGTTCGTGCCCCGGTCTGGGAGGATCCCACATGCCACGGAGCGGCTAGGCCCGTGAGCCATGGCCGCTGAGCCTGCGCGTCCAGAGCCTGTGCGTCTGGAGCCTGTGCTCTGCAACGAGAGAGGCCACAACAGTGAGAGGCCTGCGTACTGCAAAAAAAAAAAAAAAAAAAAGTCATTCAGGTCCTCTGACCTTTTTTTTAAATTTCTTTCTTTCTCTATTTTTTGGCTACGTTGGGTTTTCGTTGGTGGGCGCTGGCTTTCTCTAGTTGTGGTGAGCTTGGTCTACTCTTCATTGCAGTGCACGGGCTTCTCTTTGTGGTGGCTTCTCTTGTTGCGGAGCACAGACTCTAGGCACATGGGCTTCAGTAGTTGTGGTATGTGGGCTCAGTAGTTGTGGCTTGTGGGCTCTAGATCGCAGGCTCAGTAGTTGTGGTGCACAGGCTTAGTTGATCCAAGGCATGTGGGATCTTCCCAGACCAGGGCTCAAACCTGTGTCCCCCTGCATTGGCAGGTGGATTCTTAACCACTGCGCCACCAGGGAAGTCCCTCTGCCCATTTTTTAATTGGGTTGTTTGTTTTTTGATATTGACTTGCATGAGTTCTTTATGTTTTTCGGATATTAACCCCTTATCAGATATTTTGCTTGCAAATATCTTCTCCCATTCAGTAAGCGGTCTTTTTGTTTTGTTGATAGTTTCCTTTGCTGTGCAAAAATTTTTTAGTTTGATATAGTACCGTTTGTTTATTTTTGCTTTTGTTTCCCTGGCCTGAAGAGACATCCGAAAAAATATTGCTAAGACCAATGTCAAAGAGTGTACTGCCTATGTATTCTTCTAGAAGTTTTATGGTTTCAAGTCATATTTATTTTATTTTTTTGGCTGCACTGCATGGCATGTGGGATCTTAGTTCCCTGACCAGGGATCGAACCCGCACCCCCTGCATTGGAAGTGCGGAGTCTTAACCACTGGACCGCCAGGGAAGTCCCTCAAGTCTTATATTTAAATCTTTAATCCATTTTGAGTTTATTTTTGTATATGGTGTGAGAAACCTTGTTAAATTCTTAATCTGTAGTTTTTAGAATCTGGTCTTTTATCATTTGAAATTGAGAAAATTGCAATAAAATTTTCTTGTTTCTAGTCTTTTAGTGTCTCTTGTATTTTACGTGAGATATCATGGAGATCTCAATGTCTTAGGCTATAATTTATCTGGTCATAGAGATTTGAACACTAAGAAGCTACTAGATGCTCTTTTTTTTTTTTTTTTTTTTGTCTTTTTGCGGTACGTGGGCCTCTCACTGTTGTGGCCTCTCCCATTGCGGAGCACAGGCTCTGGACGCGCAGGCTCAGCGGCCATGGCTCACGGACCCAGCCGCTCCGTGACATGTGGGATCCTCCCGGACCAGGGCACGAATCCGTGTCCCCTGCATCGGCATGCGGACTCTCAACCACTGTGCCACCAGGGAAGCCCCAGATGCTCTTTTATTATCTTTTCTTCTATCTCAGGCTTCAGTTTCCTCTTAACCATATGTGTTCTGCTCTTTCCAATATGGAGGATTATTCTTGATAAAGAAAATGGAAGCAAAATAAGAGTGGAATAGTTTAGATTTTTTGTATTATCTTTTAACATGGTAGAAGGGCCTGTCTCATCTTTTTGTATCCAACTTTGCTGGAAAAAGACAGTATGTTAGCACTTTTCATAAACTTATATTGGTCCTCTATTATGTGCCAAGCACTGCATTAGATTCTTAGACTCCAAAGATGAATAAGACAAGGTCTTTTCTTTAAAGAAAAGTTGGAAAGATAAATGTAACTTTTTACAGAATAGCAAGGTAAGGGCTGCTAGAGGATGTTCAAAATCCTGTGGTGCAGGAAAGATCAACCAATTGTGTTTAATGGAGGCAGGTTTATATGAGCCTCCACAGAGGAAATTCTGTTTAAGTGGATTCTTGAAGGAAGTATAGACATTTTGGGTTGATTGGGGTGGGATAGGAAGAATAACATTCTTTTTTTTTTTTTTTTTTTTTTTTTTGTGGTACGCGGGCCTCTCACTGTTGTGGCCTCTCCCGTTGCGGAGCACAGGCTCCGGACGCGCAGGCTCAGCGGCCATGGCTCACAGGCCCAGCCGCTCCGCAGGATCTTCCCGGACCGGGGCACAAACCTGTGTCCCCTGCATCAGCAGGCGGACTCTCAACCACTGCGCTACCAGGGAAGCCCCAACATTCTTTTTATGAAGACCAGCATGTACAAATACATGAAGTTAAAGGCCAACATTATGTGTTGAGAAATCTTAAAATAGGTCAGTATAGTTAGAATATGGAATATAAAGGGGAGTCCCAGGAAATGAGGCTGGAGAGACAAGTAGGACCATATCAGCAAGGGCCTTTATAACTACTGTATGCTGGAATTTGGACTCCAGTAGGCACATGAGTGTCCTTGAAGGGTTTTAAGCAGAGCATGTCATCAAAACCAGGCCAGAGTCCTTCCTATGATATACTGTATAAATCAGTTTAGGCTAGATTATGTTGTGGTAACAAATAAATCCCCAATTTCAGTGGCTTATAATAACAAGAGATTATTTTTTGCTCATGCTGCATATCTGTCATGTGGCTCTGTTCCAGGACCAAGGCTAGAGATGTAGCTCTTATCTGAGACACTGCCCTTGTGGTAGAGGAAAATGAGACTTGGTAGAACCATACCATTGCTCTGAAAGCTTCTGTTCAGAAGTGGAATGTATCATTTCCTCACATTTCATTGGCTAAAGCAAGTCACATGCCCAAGCCTGACATCAACTGGACAGGAATGTCTAATCCTCCACCAGGGAGGGGCAGTGAATATTGTGAATAAAAATGGAATCTAATTGCATATATCAAATTGTATTTCTTTACTTTCTGGGATTACCCTGGAGCTGCTGGTGGCCACGTTCCCAATGACTTAAAGTAACCTGAGGGAATGAAGCTAGTAGAGTGCAGAGAGATAAGAGACCAGAAAATGTCCTGGCAACTTTAGTCTCTGCACTGCCTTGGCTCCTGAAACTTCCCTTTGTATCTCTGAGCTAATAGGAGAGTGCCATGATTGGCTTTGCATTTTAGATTACTTTGTATGCAGTATGGAGAATGGGGAGAATGCATCAGAGTAGAAGCAGGAAGAACAGTACCTTATGCAAGAAAGAATGGTAAGTAATCCGTTTCAGACATGGAAGCACAAACTAGAGGCCTGGAATTGGGATTGGAAAGATGGATTTTTTCAGAGTTACTCCAGAGGTAGGATCAGGCCCTGATTATTGTGGGGAGGAGTGAAAGAGAGGGAAGAGAGTTATGGCCAGTTAGGACATTTGGGTAGATGGTGGTGCTATTCACCAACCTAGGAGGTAAAACAGGTGGTGGGAGAAGATATCTTAATTTTAGACATGTTGACTTTGAGGTGTCTGTGGGACATCTAAATGGAGATTACTAGTAGACAAATTGGGTATACTGGTATGGAGCCCAGAGGATGTAAGGAGTATTATTAAAATGATGATTCATAAGAAGGAAAGGGCATAAAGGAGGTAGCCAAAAGATTGAAAGTAGAAGGATCAGGAAGGATCAGTGAGCTAAAGTCAATGTGAGGTCATAGTAAGAGTAATTAATAAGTGAGCTAAAAGGAGAAGTCTGAGAGCAGGATATACAAATTAGCTGTTTTGGAGGTGGAACAGTTTATAGTGTTGATGAGATTTGGGGTGTGACCTTGGCAGCGGTTAACTGAGGTAAAATGGAAGAGAACATCATTAGAGATAACATAAAGGAACTTGAAGGCCAAGGTCTTAATGGGCCACCCATGCATTATTGAGATCACCCAGTGTTGCAGAACTTCTAAGTTGTCTACTCAATGTCCAGTTTCTATTTCTTTATTAACAGAACCCTGGGCAATGTGCACTGGAAAAACTATGCTACTTAGAATTAGAGTCAGCTTCGTATGACACTAACCCCCAATAACAATGGCTTATATGCACATGGGTTTGTTTTCTCATAAAATATGCTATCTTTGTTCATATAAAATCATCATTGTTTCAAATCTTTTGCAGCATTTATACGTTCTGAGTAAGTTATATACATGATTTATTAATTCTACTCAACTGTAACCCTCAGAATGTATGTACTATATTTAATTTATAAAGAAATACAGAGATAAGCATTATAAGTTTGGTGTGGTAGCTCCCCAAAGATTAGGGACCCAGACTCTTAGGGCCCCAACTCATTTTGTTCCATCATTCTTAGTATGCTGCTTCCATCCTTAGGGACACTTTTATGGTTCAAGATGACTGTTGGAGCTCAAGGCATGTCTTCTAAATTATAACCAGAAAGAAGGAGGTAGGGCAAAGGCAAAAAAAAAAGCCTCTTTTCCAGAATTCCCACCCAACAACTTCCACTTACCTGTTATCTAATAAACCCAGGTGAGTGGTGGAATTTAGGATGACTAGAATGAGAGAGAGGAATTTAGTAGACGGCAGTAACTAGGAAGGGAAGAGATGATACAGTTGAATGGCATGACCTTAAAGGAGCTGCTTTTTATTGATATAAGAGAGTGAAGAATGTAAATGTAAAAGAAAGCAGGGATCAAAAATGTGATAAATACAGTAGAAAAGATAGGATAAATAAAAAACACAGTAAAAGATGGTAGAAATAAATCCAAATGCATCAGTAATCATACTAAAGTAAATGAATTACACTTACCAGTTAAGACTGTTGTATCATGTTTCCAAGATGGCTGACATGTGTGCCATCCTCCCACATACCGGTGGAGTTTATTCTTCCATTCATCTTGAATCTGGGCTGGCTTTAGTGACTTGTGTGACCAATAGAATGTACCAGAAGTGACATTCTGGGACTTTCAAGGCTAGGTCATGAGAAGTTTTGCAGCTTCCATCTAGCCTTTTTGAACATTCTTTTCTGGAACGTTCTCCCATGGAACACTCAATCTGGGGACCTAGCTGTCATGTGTGAAAAGCCCAAGCCAGATGGAAAGGCCCAGCTGAGCTCCCAGCCAACAGCCAGCATCAGCTGCCATCTATGTGAGTGAGTGAAGGAATCATCTTGGACATTCCAGTCCCAGCAGACATCATATGGAGAAAAACCCAGACGCCAGCCATACGGACCCAATCTAGCCATCATCAGCCATTAGAGCCACCCTACCTGAGGCCCCAGATGTGGAGCAGATACAAACCATCCCTACTGTACCTTGTCTGAATTCCTGACCTCCAGAATTATGAGCATAATAAAATAGTTGTAGTTTTATGCCAGTAAGCTTTGGGGTAGTTTGTTTATAGCAATAGATAATTGAAATAGAATTTGGTACCTTGATGTGAGGTGCTGTTGTAACCTAAAATATGGATTGGCTTTGGGACTTGGCAGTGGGTAGAAGCTGGAGGGACCTTGAGGAGACTGTTAGTGAAGGCTTGAAACACAGAAAAGTATTACAGGAGGCTGGATAAAAGGGAACCTTTGTTATGTGGTGATGGTGGTACAACATTTGTTAACACTGTCACATGTGGCAACATGGAAGATAGAAAATGTATCTAATGAATTCACTTTATCTAAAGAGTTTTCTAGGCAGAATGCTGAAAAGTGTTACTTAGCTACTTCTATCTGCCTATGATAAGGTAAACATACAGAGATGAATGAGCTAAGAAATGAACTAGTCAGTTTTTAAGCAGAACTTAGAGGGGCAATATTTCTCACCCAGGATCTGTTATGTTAGGAAATAAAACTTTTTCTCATCCCTAGTTGCTCCAGGTAGCCAATGACTTCTAAAGAAATGGCTTCAGAGCAAAGATAAAATTCAACATGCTGCCAATGAAACATGACTTCAAAGTAAAGACCTCAAGAATGCAACTGTAAATCCCTTTGTTAAGACTTTGGAAAGATTTAAGGCAGTGCCTCATAGAACCTTTCAGCTAGATAAAAAGATGTCTAAAGATCTTATGGGAATACCTCCTAGACCCTCTTAGTTAAACAATAGGGCTTCTAAGGATTTTAAGGGTGTTTTCTTACAGCAGTTTACACAGAAATTGAAAGAGAGGAAGTGGGTATGGCTCTGTCTACTGGAGTGAACTTCCTATAAGATTCATAGGAAATCTGCAAGATTTTTAATAAATTGTGTGTACTAATTGCAGCAGCTTCAGCATGGAGCAAAAGGAACAGAGACAATTAAAAGTAAAAATAGGCCTTTGGACTTCCCAACCATATACAGGCAGGAAGCAGGCTGAGAAGACTACTCCCCTGCAACTATTAACCAACTTTTATGTAAAAGGAAGGATAACTCAGGGTGGAGCCAAGAGTTTTGAAGAATCACTCTCAGGGAGTAGGGCTGAGCTGTAACCAAGACACTGGTGATACTTGTCTGATTAAATTACAGAATTGCTGTGGAAAAAACCTGCTATGTGTCTCCTGTTGCTTCCCCCTTTTTTTCATATTTTGAATGAGAGTGTCTATTGTGGTTATCCTGAGTCAGTCTCACTATTGTACATTTGTATGTTGAGTGTGTGGGAGCAGATAATTTGTCTCTTTATTCAGATCAAGAGGAATTATACTCCAGTAGCTGTACCTGAGGAACTGCATCTGAGGAACCTCAATCACACCTGGACCTGAATTAGATATCAAGATTCTGGACATCAAGCTGATGCCATAATCAGATGAGACTTTTGGAGGTCTTAGGAGAGGGTGAGTGTATTTTGCATGTGGGAGGGACTTTTTGGGGCCAGGGGGTGGTTTATGGTAGCTTTGTCTCCAAAGTGGCCATTGTCGATTTCTTCCCTTCTTGCCATTCAGAGGTGGAATCTATTTCTCTCCTCCCCTTGAATCTGGGCTGTCTTTAATGGCTTGCTTGGCCAATTGAATGGGACTTCTGAGGCTAGGTCATAAGAAGTCCTGAAGCTTCTGCCTATGTATGCCTCTTGGAATACTTGCTCTCAGAACCCAGCCATCATGCTGTGAGAAGCCCAAGCCAAGTGGAGAGGACACATGTAGGCCTGGTTGATAGCCCCAGTGAGCTACCAGCAAACAGCCAGTATCAACTAACTGTCAGCTATGTGAGTGTGAAGGAACCATGTTGGACAGTCTGTCCCTAGCTAACATCATCTGGAGAGAAGAACTGAGGTCCCAGACAAATAGCTCCTCTTGAGACATCCCAACTATCTTCATCCATTCAAGTCATCCATCCCATCTGAGGTCCCAGACGTTGCGGATCAGAGATGCGCTGTCTCAGCTGTGCCCTACTAGAATTTCTGGCCCACAGAATCATGAGAATAATAAATGATCATTGTTTACCACTGTTTGGGGGTAGTTTTTTTTTTTATGCAGTAATAGATAATTGGAACATTGTCAGATTGAATAGAAAATAATCTAGTTCTATGCAGTTTATAAAAGGCATACCTAATAAAACATAACGAATCAGAGAGATTGAAAGTAAAAGTATGGAAAAACATACTCTAAGAGAAAGCTGGTATAGCAGGGTAATAGTAGGCAAAATTAACTTGAAGGTAAAAATTATTATTATCGTTAAAAATCATGACAAAGTATATAAATGGAATAATTAACCAGGAAGCTATAATAATTCAAAATCAGTATGCATTCGATACTATGGCCTCAAAATATATATAGACAGAATACAGATAGATACAAAGTATATAGAGAGAATACAGGAAGAAAATATATAGATACAATTATAAGAAAAAGATAAATCTACAAAGCAGGAAATTTTAATATATTTTTCAATAATTGATGGTCAAACAGACAAAAAATGTGAGAAGAGTTGAACAGACAACTAACAAGTTTGATTTGGTGGGCCTGTACAGAGCCCCACACCTAATACATGAGAATATACTTTCTTTTTAAGTAGTTTTTAAAAAATTGAATGCATACTGAATTCATAAAGCAAGTTTCAACAAAACCACTGAATGGTGTTATGCAGACTATGTTCTCTTATTCATTTCAGTTAAGATTGAAATTAAACCAAACGATGATCAAAATAATTTTATTTGGAAATTTAAAAGCATGCTCTAAGTAACTCATAGGTCAAAGAAGAAATAATAATAGAAATTAGAAATAAAACTAACTTACCAAAACTGACTCAGGAAAGAATGAAAACCTGAATAAACCTATAATCATTAAACATATTAAATTATAAATAAAAATCTGCCCAATGGAAAAGAGGCACAGATGGAATTTTTTTAAGTTTGATAAGAGTATAATTGACATACAATAAACTGCATATACTTAAAGTGTACAATTTGAAAAATTTTGACGTAGGTAATCAACCATGAAACTGTTATCATAATTAAGATAAACAATATATCCATCACCCCTAAAGTCTTCTGCCCCTTCCCACCACCTCACCTCATCCCTAGGCAATCACTGATCTGTTTTATGTTATAATAGATGAGTTTGCATTTTCTAGAAGTTTATATAAATGCAGTCATTCAGTATATGCTCTTTTTTGAGGGTGGGGGACATTATGCTTCATTTACTAAGCATCATTATGTTGAGATTCATTCATATTGTTAGTGGTCAAAGGCTCATTCCTTTGCATTGCTTAGTAGTATTCCATTTTATGGCTAGACCACACTTTGTTTTTCACCTATTGACAGACATTTAGGTTATTTCCAGCTTGGGGCTATTATAAATAATGCTTCTATGAACATTTCTGTAGAAGTGTTTGTAGACATATGCTTTCATTCCTCTTTGTTAAATATCTAGGAGTGTTAATAGTTGGATCATATAAGTGTATGTTTAAGAAACTGCCAAACTGTTTTGCAAAGTGGTTTTGCCATTCTTCAATCTTACTGGCAGTATAGGAGATTTTGAATTCCTCCACATCCTTGTCAACATTTGGTATCACAAGTCTTTATTTTTAGCCGTTCTAATAAGTGTATATAGCTGAGATTTGCTTTGCTAATTCATTTGACAATCTGTTTTTCAGTTGACTTTTTTGAACCATTTATATTTAAAGTGATTTTTGATATGGTTAGATTTAAACCTACCATCTTGCTATTTGTTTTCTATTTGTCCTATCTGTTCTAGTTCCAGTTTTTTCTTTCTTTCTGTCTTATCTTGGATTAATTATTTTTTATCATTCTCTTTTATTCCTTTGTTGGCTACTTTTTGTTTTGTTTTGTTTTAATGGCTGCTTTAAATCGGACTTGTAGTATACATCTTCAACTTATCACAGTTTGCCTTTAAATGATGTTATACCACCTCACCTACAGTATAAAAAGTTTACAATAAACTAAAAAAAAAAAGTTTACAATAGTTCTTAGACAATAGAAGAAATACTCCCCTTTCTTTCCTTTCAGCCTTTGTGCTATTTTTGTCATACATTTTCTCCTTTTATTATGAACCCCATGCCATTTCATATCAACAGTAAGCTATCTCAGAAAGAGTTTAAATAATAAGAAAAAACCTTATATAAGTACTCATGTAGTTATTCTTTCTGGTACCCTTCATTCCTTTGTGCAGATTGAGATTTTCATCTGGTATAGTCTTTCTCCTTAAAGAAATATTCTACATATTCCTACGTAGTTTTTTGAATATAGAATACACGTATAATAGCTATTTTAATCCCCTTGTCTGCTAATTCTAACATTTGTGTCAATTCTGTGTTGGTTTCAGCTGACTGATTTTTCTCCTTTTATGGGTCATATCTTCCTGATTCTTTACATGTCTGGTAAACTTGCTTAGATTCCAGACATTTTTCCAGAGTTTTACCTTGTTGGATACTGAGTCTTTTTCTTTTTCTTTGTTTTGTATCACAGTTAAGTTATTGATACAGTTTGACCCTTCCTGGTCTTGCGTTTAAGATTTGTTAGGTGGAGCCAGAGCAGTTTTCCATCTAGGGTAATTATTTCTCCAAGACCCTTCTGAATACTCTACCCAGTGCTCTGTAAATTATGGGGTTTTCCATTCTGGTTCGTAGGAACAGGCATTATTCCTATTCTGTTTGAGTGCCAGTTAGTGTTCCCTCTAACTCCTTTGAATGGTTCCTTACATGCATTCACTGATCAGTACTCTGCTGAATTCTTTTTTTTTTTTTTTTTTTTGCGGTACGCAGGCCTCTCACTGTTGTGGCCTCTCCCGTTGTGGAGCACAGGCTCCGGACACACAGGCTCAGCGGCCGTGGCTCACAGGCCTAGCCGCTCCGCGGCATGTGGGATGTTCCCGGACCGGGACACGAACCCGTGTCCCCTGCATCGGCAGGCGGACTCTGAACCACTGCGCTACCAGGGAAGCCCCTCTGCTGAATTCTTGAGGGTATACTGAACACCTGTCTCCAGAGTGTTCTCTCTGTATAGCCCTCTCTTCTCCAGCACTCTGTCCTGCCAAGTCTCAGCTCCATCTCCTCAACCTAGTCTGCTGGGCTCTATCTGGGTTCCTGCTCCCTGACCTATGTCCTGAAAACAGTCTCAAGGCAGTAAGTTGAGGTATTCATAGAACTCACCTCGCTTGTTTCCTGTCTCTTGGGCATCACTGTCCTTCATTCATAGTCTGATGAGCAGTGTCTTCAAAACCGTTGTTTCATATATTTTGTCTGTTCTTTTGTTTTTTGAGGCAGGTACGTAAATCCTTTACATGTTACCCCATATTGGCTGGAAATAGAAGTCCCCTATTTTCTATACTTTTTAGTGTACTTAAAATGTTCTGTGATAAATACATAAACCAAGCAGGTATATTTGTCAAAGGTAAGGTAGCGATTAGAATTTTCCAGACTTGGGTTAAACTTCACCTTCTTCTCAAACATTTCGGGAGACTAAAGTTTTATATTTCAGGCGTTTTTTAGGTAATTCCTTTTGCTTTGATTCTAGTAGCATTCACTGGTTATCTTTAAAACAAAAATATTTATTATATTCTGTGATTTTATGAATAGAGCAATACTTCTTGTACTACAGGCCCTGAGACCTGAATTCATATCACTATCTTGTTTCATATTAGCTTCCAAATAGCATCAGGTGGTCATTTTTTACTTTAAAACCAGTCTACTAATCTGGTCTAATTTGATCTTGTGACCTCAGAGAAGAAACCTCCCACAAATAGAATAAAGAGACATCCTGAGGCTTTAAAAAACAAAACAGAGATCCAAATATTAAAACCATTTAAATATCTTTAAACCTTTCCACAATGGAGTCATTAAAAAAAAGGAAGCACTGTCCTCTAGCCTAGTTAATGAATTATTTAATTTGAACACTATTTTATTATAAATAATTTATTTTCAAGATTTCCTGCAGTAGGAAGACTGTGTTCTAGTTGAATAGTTTAAGGAAATTGATAAGGACATGAATTCTGTATGTGGACATAATAAAGGAAAGAAAAATAAGGGTTTGGGGTTGATTTTGAGTAGAGAGTGAATCTGAAGTTAAGATGAGAGAGCTTACCAGTCTTCTCAAAGAGGAAGTAGGGTCATCTGACAAAAGTGAGGAAAAGGAAAATTCAACCTCTAGTTGGGATAGAAAAAGCTTGGAATATCTGTATGGAGACATGCTCTGTAGCAGTGTGATTCTCACCTCTCTGAGGATGAGGATAGGATTCTAGGTTATCACTTTAACTCTTGCTTTTTTTTTTTTCCCCCTCTGTGTTCAACATGCAATTGTTGATTAATTGAAAAGGAGTGGGAATGAAAAAATTTTTTAAAGAAAATTTTTTTCATAGCAGGAAAGTATATCATGAAATAGAAATTTCAGGGAGTTCCCTGGTGATCCAATGGTTAGGACTCCATGCTTTCACTGCCGAGGGCCTGGGTTCATTTCCCAGGTTGGGGAACTAAGATATCACAAGCTGTGCAGCAGCACCAAAAAAAAAAAGAAAAGAAAAAAGAAAAGAAAATTCAAATCATTAGTTTCTGGAGTGTTTTGGTTTTTTTTTTTCTTCTTCAAATTGGAGTAGTGCAGTTTTTATTGTATCAATTCAGAGAATTATAGCTCAAGGAAAGTGGACAAATTTCAGATTTCTTCCACAATATTTTTATAAAGGTGAAATCCAATTAAAATGCCTTGGAGTATAAAAGATTAGAAGACATGATTTTGAGGAGTCCGGTGCTGCTCAAGGGTTAGTGAGAGGATGGGACAGCCAACTCTAGGTATTTGCATTTATACGTACGTTTGTAAGTATGTATTTATAGCCAGCATCAGCTGTTTAGGGCTACCGTCTTTTCTTTCTCTCCTATCTGTGTCCTCCCTGATATATTTATGTATATAGCCTTCCTCATGCATGTATTGTATGTCTGTATGTATTTACAGCTAACATCAGCTATGTTTAAGGCTGCATTCTTTTCTTTCTTTCCCATCCGTGGTTTCCTTGAGTCATTTCTTCAAGAGCTCACCCAGCTTTGTTAAACTGAATTAAACTTCAGGTTTTTGTTAGAAGAATTGGGCAGAGATCAGCGCATAGAGTTCCTAATGGAGAATCCACAAGGCAAGGAAATGAACAGCTCTCTGTGTCCTGAGATGACCAGCTTTCCTACCCTGAGCAGTAAGCATTGTTTTGCCAAAGTCTTCCCATGGTGTCAGGGAACTGGGATTGAGTCTAACTTTGGCAAGTCTTAATGAAAAGGAAAAAAGACTACAAAAGAAAGAGTTTAGGTTCTTGGACTAAGTGCTAATCTCCCTCCAAAGGGAAATGTTCTTCCTGACCTTGTAGAATCCAAGTGATTCTTAGGATTCTTCATATCTTTTTATAATTGTGAGCAGTAATCCTCTCTCTCTATAAACCAGGACACCTCTTCCCCATAAATCTTAAATTTTAGGTATATCAAACCAACTAGTTTCAGAGCAGTGTCCTTTGTAGGGTGGAAATGAGAGAACTGGGGCTATGCAGCATAAAATGGAATGTAAGGTGATGTAGTGACAGACATAATTAGAGTTCCATGTATTCTAGTGCAGTAGTTCTCAAACTTTTTGGTCTCAGGAGCACTTTATACTCTTTTTTTTTTTGGCGGTACGCGGGCCTCTCACTGCTGTGGCCTCTCCCGTTGCAGAGCACAGGCTCCGGATGAGCAGGCTCAGTGGCCATGGCTCACGGGCCCAGCCACTCTGCTGCATGTAGGATTTTCCCGGACCGGGGCACGAACCCGTGTTCCCTGCATTGGCAGGCGGACTCTCAACCACTGCGCCACCAGGGAAGCCCTATACTCTTTTTTTTTTTTAAAACGTCTTTATTGGAGTGTAATTGCTTTACAATGTTGTATTAGTTTCTGCTGTATAACAAAGTGAATCAGTTATATGTATACATATATCCCCATATCCCCTCCCTCTTGCATCTCCCTCCCACCCTCCTTATCCCACCCCTCTAGGTGGTCACAAAGCACGGAGCTGATCTCCCTGTGCCATGCGGCTGCTTCCCACTAGCTAGCTATTTTACATTTGGTAGTGTATATGTGTCAGTGCTACTCTCTCACTTTGTCCCAGCTTACCCTTCCCCCTCCCCGTGTCCTCAAGTCCATTCTCTACATCTTTGTATTTATTCCTGTCCTGACCCTAGGTTCTTCAGAACCTTTTTTTTTTTTTAGATTCCATATATATGTGTTAGCATACAGTATTTGTTTTTCTCTTTCTGACTTACTTCATTCTGTATGACAGACTCTAGGTCCATTCCCCTCACTACAAATAACTCAATTTTGTTTCTTATGGCTGAGTAATATTCCATTGTGTATATGTGCCACATCTTCTTTATCCATTCATCTGTCGATGGGCACTTAGGGTGCTTCCATGTCCTGGCTATTGTAAATAGTGCTGCAATGAACATTGTGGTACATGTCTCTTTTTGAATTATGGTTTTCTCAGGGTATATGCCCAGTAGTGGTATTGCTGGGTCATATGGTACTCTTAAAATGTGAGGATCCCAAAGAGCTTTTGTGTAAAAGGGTTATATCTATCACGATTTACTATATTAGGAATTGAAGCTGAGAATTTAAATTTATTTATTTATTTAATATATCAATAATAAATACATCATGTTACTATTTATTTAAAACTGAGAAATTAAAACATATTTATATATTTTATTTGAAAAATAATCAGCCCATTACATGTTAACATAAATAACATTTTCATGAAGAAGACTTCCCTGGCAGTCCAGTGGTTAAGACTCCACGCTTCTACTGCAGGGGGTTAATCCCTGGTGCCATGTGGCACGGCTGAAAAAAAAAAAAAAAAAGAATATATTTTCCAAAACAAGAAAACATTTAGTGGGAAAAAAGGCATTGTTTTATATTTTTGCAAATCTCTTTGATATCTGACTTCATTAAAAAACAGCTTGGGGCTTCCCTGGTGGCGCAGTGGTTGAGAGTCCGCCTGCCGATGCGGGGGACGCGGGTTCGTGCTCCGGTCCGGGAGGATCCCGCGTGCCGCGGAGCTGCTGGGCCCGTGAGCCATGGCCACTGAGCCTGTGCTCCGCAGCGGCAGAGGCCACAGCGGTGAGAGGTCCGCGTAACGCAAAAAAAAAAAAAAAAAAAACAGCTTGAATGTTATATCTGCTTTTGCATTTGGTCTGGTGTATTTCCACACATCATGTATCCTCTGGAAGACCCTGCCGTTGTACACTTACAAGATGAGAGTAAAAAAGGAAAATATCATCTTAGTATTACCACAAAAATACTCTTGATCTCAGGCACCTCCTGAAAGTGCCTCACTATCTCCATGGGGTTCTGGACCACTCTTCCCAAACTGTTTATGTGTAAGATAAAAGAAGCATAGGAGTTATCATCATTGGATAAAGCAAAATTTTCCATGTGTTTAACCAGTACTGGCTGTTTAACCTAGCATTTGAGCAGTATAACAGCCAGACTCCAGAGCTGAGGTGGGTGGGATAGCCAAAACCTCCAAGCATTGAACTGGGAGTCAGTTCCATTTCATGTGCTTTTTAAAAGTATTGTTGTTCAGTGTTTTTGTGTGATATTGTTAACCAGTGGGAGAAGAAAATTGAGCCGTATCCCTGGGGAAGAACCAAAGAATTTGAGAGATAAAAATGACCTTTAAAAGAGGCTTCCCTGGTGGCGCAGTGGTTGAGAGTTCGCCTGCCGATGGCGGGTTCGTGCCCCGGTCCGGGAAGATCCCACATGCCGTGGAGCGGCTGGGCCCGTGAGCCGTGGCCGCTGGGCCTGTGTGTCCGGAGCCTGTGCTCTGCAACGGGAGAGGCCACAACAGTGAGAGGCCCGAGTACTGCAAAAAAGAAAAAAAAAAAAAAAAGACCTTTAAAAATAATCTAGTCATAACATTTTAGACTTTTCAGAATTGAAAAGTACCTGAGAGGTCATCTAATCCAATCCTTAAGCTTTATAATAATTATAAGTAGTACTTGTGATGTACAGCCTAAGTGCTTTACATACAGTCAGCCTCTCTCTTTCTCGTGTTATTTTGATCTTTACTGTTTCTTTTTAATGTTTTTCATAGTAGACAATGTCAAATATGTACGCCATCACCCACCTAGTACTACCCCTACTCACTCCAGCCTCCTCCTTAGATTATTGGATGCAAATTCTAGACATTTTATAATATCATCTACAAACATACTCATATACATCTCTAAAAGATAAGAGCTTTGAATAAACAACCATAATACCATTCTTACACTTAAAAATTTAACAATAATGATTTAATAGCATCAAAACCCGGTGAGTGTTTGCGTTTCCCCAATTGCATCATACATGCATATATATTTTTTCTAGTGTGTTTGAATTGGGATGCAAATAAATTTGTACAGTACAGTTGGTTGATTTAAGACTGTCCATCTCTTTCTTTCTCTTTTATTCTATCGTAATTTTTTCATGTAAAAACTGAGTCATTTGTCTTGTAGAGTTTCCTTGAGTCTGAATTTTGCTGATAATATCTCTGTGGTGCCTTTTAGCATGTTCCTTTCCCTTCTGCATTTCCTTTAAGTTGGTACTTAAATTTAGAAGTTTGCTCAGACTTCTTCAAGAGTGGTAAGTACTTCTATCCGGAGGTACTGACTCTCTTTTTGTGATGTCAGTAGCTATTAATGATCTTTGCTTAGATCCATTAAATCATTAAGAGCTGCAAAATAGTGATATTCTAATCTGTTATTCTTCATTTATTAGATGGAATACTTCTAAAAGAGAAACTCTCCCTTATCTACTATGTGATTACCCAGTGGTATAGTTCATATAAGAAAATCAGGATGAATGCTGATTTTCTTTCTTTCGATTCATCAATTTTCAGAATAATGAATTGGTTCGCTAGCATTCGCCAGTGGTGACCGGTTAGGGTTTTTTGTTTTGCTTTGTTTTTGGTATCATTATGAATGCCTAGATTTAAACATTTTTTAATATGCTTCAATCCATTGCTGTTATCATTGTACATTATTCCTTACCTAGTAGTTTTACATGTTTGTTCTTCTAATAGACTAAGCTTGAAGATGAGGACATGTCTTATTCATCTTTGTGTCCCTGGTGCCTAGCACATGGCTTTCAATAAATGTTTGTTAAATGAATGAATGAATGAATGTTCTGAGCAGCATTTTAAAATATGAGTTCATCTTAGAGACATGACAGAGGAACAGTGTCAAGTATGGCTTCCCTGCTTGATCTGAGAAAAGATAATACAACAGTGAAAAATATTCTAATGAATGTGAAAGAAAAAGGAGTTTTTAAAAAGTAAGTGTTATTTAATTGCTATTTGTTAGAAGGCATGGAGTTGTTTACCCCATTATTTCCAGTGAGTCTTTTCATTGTATTTTTGTTCAAAGGAATAAATCAGAATCTTTGTTTTTACTTCTTTGCTATAAGATAAATAACATCTAAAAGCATCTTTTCCCACCCGCAACCCGTTTTTTTCTCCCTTAATATAAATGCCAAAGAACATTTACATCATCATCAAGCATACATTCCCCAGAGTTAATCCATTTATTTTACAAAACCCTAAAAAAAAATTTGCAGGACAGTAATGCAAAACTAACTTTAAGTACCCACCATATGGTAGGCACTATTCTGAGCGCTTTTAAGTGGAATATGTATAATTTATTACCACAACCTTATTAAGTAGGTAGGATTATTATCATCCTCCTATTTTATAGATGAAGTAATAGAAGCACAGAGATTAAGTAACTTGCCCAAGGTTACACAACTAGTGAATGTTAGAGCCAGGATTCAAATCATGTACTCTTTCTCCAGAGCCTGTGTTGTTAAATTACCTTTAGTGACCTAACCACAGACTTTTGCAGGATGGGAGGGTGCTCATGGTAAAATTATTCATTTAGTGTCACAAAATCTGTCATGTTTTAATGATAAATAATTATGGCTAAGCCAGTTTTTTTTTTTAATGAAACTTTATTCCTAGAAAAGTCAATCTTAATTTTTTTCCCTAGGTCATCACTTCATAGATGGTATTAAAGCAAATAAGTATGGACACATTCTTATTATCCTCTATTTCATTATAAAACAATTAGATTCATAGAATTTGGAAATCCTAAACATTTTTAGGAGGAACAGTACTTGTAACATTTGTTTGCCATCACTTTCCCTTTGATTAGGGCAAGTGATTTTGTTTTGTGTGGTTACTAACGTGTTCATAGCATGCTACTTGAGCCCTGAAGAGGCAGTTGTCCTAGTTTCTTCATCTCTCCTTGCTTCCATCATTACTATGCATTTATGCATGAGAAAAAGAAAATAACTCACAGGCACTATAATAATCTGTAATTGTCACAACTAAGGCTGTAACATGTATAATTGAGTCCACTGGATGTGCAAAATTCCTGGCTGACTGGCTGTAGGTCACTTCTTTCTCTCCCACTCAATAAAATTGAATGTAATATGAGAATGAAAGTGGCATTAATCGAGAAAACTTTGAACTTAATTTATTTATAAAAGTATTATTACAAATAAGTTATCTGGATCACAGCTTTACAACTTTTAAAAATATTTATTTATTTATTTATTTATTTATTTTTTGGCTGCATCAAGTCTTAGTTGTGGCACATGGGATCTTTGTTGCAGCATGCAGGATCTTTTGTTGTGGCGTGTGGGCTCTTTGTTACAGCACATGGGCTTCTCTCTCTAGTTGTGGCATGCAGGCTCAGTAGTTGCGGTGCACGGGCTTTCTAGTTGTGGCGTGTGTGCTCCGTAGTTGCAGCACGTGGGCTTAGATTCCCCAAGGCATGTGGGATCCTAGTTCCCCGACCAGGAATTGAACGTGCGTCCCCTGCATTGGAAAGCAGATTCTTAACCACTGGAACACCAGGGAAGTCCCCACAGCTTTACAGCTTGACTTCTAGATTGAGAAACATTACCTTTTTTTTTTTTCATGGTGTATGATCCTTTTAAGTATTGTTGAATTTGTTTTGCTAATATTTTGTTGAGGATTTTCGCATCTATGCTCATCAGTGATATTGGCCTGTAATTTTCTTTTTTTGTGATATCTTTGTCTGGTTTTGGTATCAGGGTATGCTGGTCTTGTAGAATGAGTTCAGAAGCATTCCTTCCTCTACAATTTTTGGGAATAATTTGAGAAGGATAGTGTTAACTCTTCTCTAAATGTTTGGTAGAATTTACCTGTGGAACTGTCTGGTCCTGGACTTTTGTTTTTTGTGAGGTTTTTTTAAATTACTGATTCAGTGTCATTAGTGGTAATTAGTCTGTTCATGTTTTCTGTTTCCTCCTTGATTCAGTCTTGGGAGAGTGTACATTTCTAGAAATTTGTCCATTTCCTCTAGATTGTCCATTTTTTTTTTTTTTTTTTTTTTTTTTTGCGCTATGCGGGCCTCTCACTGCTGTGGCCTCTCCCGTTGCGGAGCACAGGGTCCGGACGCGCAGGCTCAGCAGCCATGGGTCACGGGCCAGCCACTCCGCGGCATGTGGGATCTTCCCAGACTGGGGCACGAACCCGCGTCCCCTGCATCGGCAGGCGGACTCTCAACCACTGCGCCACCAGGGAAGCCCTAGATTGTCCATTTTATTGGTGTATAATTGTTCATAGTATTCCCTTTTGTATTTCTGTAGTGTTGGTTATAACTTCTTTTTCATTTCTGATTTATTTGAGCTTTCTTTTTTTTCCTGGTGAGTCTGACTAAAGTTTTATCAATTTGTTTATCTTTTCAAAGAACCAGCTCTTAGTTTCACTGATCTTTTCTATTGGCTTTTTTTATTTTTTACATCTTTATTGGAGTATAATTGCTTTACAATGGTGTGTTAGTTTCTGCTTTATAACAAAGTGAATCAGTTATACATATACACATGTTCCCATATCCCTTCCCTCTTGCATCTCCCTCCCTCCCACCCTCCCTATCCCACCCCTCTAGGTGGTCACAAAGCAGCTAGCTGATCTCCCTGTGCTATGTGGCTGCTTCCCACTAGCTATCTATTTTACGTTTGGTAGTGTATATATGTCCATGCCACTCTCTCGCTTTGTCACAGCTTACCCTTCCCCCTCCCCATATCCTCAAGTCCATTCTCTAGTAGGTCTGTGTCTTTATTCCTGTCTTATCTATTGGTTTTTTTTTAGCCTCTATTTTATTTATTTCTGCTCTGAGCTTTTTGATTTCTTTCCTTCTACTAACTATGGTTTTTGTTCATTGTTCCTTCTTTCTTTTTTTGGCTGTGCGACTTGCAGGATCTGTTTCTCTGATTAGGGATTGAACCCGGGGCCATGTCAGTGAAAGCCTGGAATCCTAACCACTAGGCCACCAGGGAACTCCCTATTTTTCTTTTTCTCGTTGTTTTAGGTGAAAGGTTAAAGTTGTTTATTTGAGATTTTTCTTGTTTCCTAAGGTAGGCTTCTCTTGCTATATACTTCCCTCTTAGAACTTATTTTTCTGTATCTTATAGATTTTCAATTGTTTTCATTTGCCTCCAGTTTTGTTTTGTGTTTTTGATTTCTTCTTTGATTTCTCCAGTGACCCATTGGTTGCTTTTGTTTCTTTGTTTGTTTTTCACTTTTGGCTGCATCAGGTCTTTGTTGCTGTGCATGGGCTTTCTCTAGTTGCGGCGAGCAGGGGCTACCCTTCGTTGCAGTGTGCAGGCTTCTCATTGCGGTGGCTTCTCTTGTTGCATAGCATGGGCTGTAGACACGTGGGCTTCAGTTGTCGTGGCACACAGGCTCAGCAGTTGTGGCTCGTGGGCTCTAGAGCACAGGCTCAGTAGTTGTGGCACACGGGCTTAGTTGTTCCATGGCATGTGGGATCTTCCCGGACCAGGGATCAAACTCATGTCCCCTGCATTGGCAGGCAGATTCTTATCCACTGTGCCACCAGGGAAGTCCCCCATTGGTTGTTTAGTAGCATATTGTTTAGTCTCCAAGTATCTGTGTCTTTTGCAGTTTGTTTTCTTGCAGTTGATTCCTAGTCTCATAGTGTTGTCAGAAAGATCTTGATGTGATTTCAGTCTTCTTAAATTTGCTGAGACTTGCTTTGTGGCTTAACATGTGATCTGTCCTGTAGAATGTTCCCTGTGTACTTGAGAAAAGATTGTATATTCTGCTGCTTTTGGATGGAATGTTCTGTGTATTTTTATTGAGTCCATCTGATCTAACATGTTGGAGAAACATTACCTTTGAAGCATATTGCTTAACCACCTTTCTTCAAATTGATACAGCAGGGACATCTAGTAGCGTTCTTTTCTTTCTATCTTTGAAACTTTTGTTTGGGAAGCTCAGTTGTTTTTTTTGTTTCTGCGGTACGCCGGCCTCTCACTATTGTGGCCTCTCCCACTGCGGAGCACAGGCTCCGGACGCGCAGGCTCAGTGGCCATGGCTCACAGGCCCAGCCGCTCCGTGGCATGTGGGATCCTCCCGGACTGGGGCATGAACCCACGTCCCCTGCATCGGCAGGTGGACTCTTAACCACTGCGCCACCAGGGAAGCCCAGAAGCTCAGTTTTAATGGTTGAGGAAAAGGAAGTTTTAGAAAAGGAAACCAAGAATAACAATGCTAAACTTATTTTAATAAGTAATATGTTACTGATTTCCTATATCTGAGAGAAAAGAAATATTTTTGAAGCACATAAAAGTTATTTGCAAATATATTTATACCCCTTCAACTAATATCATTGTCTGAGTATGGCCTTGAATAACTTCTGGTAGAAACCACGAAGTGATTATGACCACAGAATAAAATTTACCTGAGGGAACCCAACACACATCCAACTTTTTTCAAATAAAAACAGCAACAACAAATATGGGTTCTTATATGTGAGGGGCTTAACATGTTGAAGTCTTTGAAATATTTATTGGAGTTATTTTTTAACTATCAAAATATAGTAAATTCAGGGAAAGAGATGGTTTATTATGAATTTATGTGTTGTATTGAGAATAAGACTCAGATGTGATTTGTTCTAAACTAAGAAATTCATTTGAGAGACTGTCAATTCACTTTTAGGAACTTATTTCATAGTCAATGTGATTATTCATTTATTGGTTGTGAAAAGTGCTTCATCCCATTTGGCTTATTTGGTCGTAGTGGAGAAGGATTATTTAGATTAATGTTCATATTATTTCTTTGTGTATGGATCAACCAGTTATTTTGTAGGAAACGTAACATTAATTCAGCTCTTTATTGGGAGGCTGAATGGTGTTTTCTAGCTGCCATCCAAATATATGTTTACTTGGTAGAACAATTACTTTGTGTACCCATGATAAATGTTATTTATTTGGACACATTTGCCTTTTTCTGTTTTTTCTTAATTGGTTTAACTGCATCTCTAAAAGCTGCTCATTAGACTGACAGCCAAAAAACCCCATGTCTGAGGGAAGTGCCAAGAAAGTGTTAATGTTCCAATCTCCCTAATCCTCATCCCTTAATTTTTAGCGGTTGCTGAAATCAGATAAGTTAGACTCTCTCAAGGGCTGGTGATCTGTTTAGGACTGTTCCAGTGAAGGGAATTAACATTTGAGTTCCTTTTATGTATCAGGTGCTTAACATGTGTTAACTCATTTAATTTCACTTAGAGTTTTGTGAGGTAGATGGTATGCCAATTTTACAGATAAAGAAATTAAGGCTAGTTATCAATTTACCCTAAGTCATATATCTTAAGTGGCAATACTTTGAACCCATCTCAGTCTCCAAAGACTACTTTTTCTACTACACCACACGAATCTGTACTACACTAACATCACTGAACATGCTGTCTTCTGTTAGTAAATGCTTCAATAAGTTGGGGCAGATAATAAGATTAGTAAACATACTAAAGAGATAGCAGAGATATGTAATGTGTAGGAATTGCAGGACTATAGGAAAACAACATATTAGATCCAACATTTAGATCCAGCACCTAACACTGGACAAGTGATATATTGCCTTTGTTACATTTTCCCAGTGTTTAAAATGAGGATAATATCTGTTCTACATCCCCAGTGGGGTGTTGAGAGAGAATGAGAGAGAGAGAGAGAGAGAGAGAGAGAATGTATGTGTAAGCTTTGAAAATTATAAAACTTTTACAAATGTAAAGTATTATGTATTATGGTTATGGAGAGTTGTGTAGCTTGGTGGATTGGTATCATTCTTTTAACTAAGGAACAATTAGTTGATCTTGGCAGTAGGCCACTGGAACTCAAAGAAATAGCATCTGTCAATCACAGTAATTTCTTGGAAGGAAGAATTGAAAAATAGCACAGCAGTTATTCTCCTTGACCTCTTTCTCTGAAAGGGAATTTTATTAGGCAAGCTGGTTTCATAATAGAGTAGAGCCTCTCCCTTCTCTCTAGGGAATTGAAGCTGAGCAGCCAGACTTTTTCTGTGAAGCTAGAACAATCTGGTTTTAAAGGATTTAACTAAATTTATTGTGATAAAGGTTTTATGAGGGATGTCCACCACAGAGCAGCAGCTTTAAAAATGTTACATATGAGTTGGTCTATGTCCCCAGGTTGAGAACAGTAAACTGCAACTAGTTTAAGCTCAGGGAATGGTCCTCAATAGCATATTGAAAAGAAGCCTAGATTCTGAAAGCAGAAAAATAGGCAGTAGGGGGACCAAGTGTATGGACTATAGAATTGAGTCCCCATCTAGGCATTATTTGGTATTTCTCCAGACCTTTGTTAGTGAGCTGACTCATGAACTTTTCCATTATATAGAGAAGAAAATTAAAACACAACAATCAACAAATAGTAGGCACACAGTAAGTAAATGTATGAATGTTTAGTAAAAACAATTATAGAATTATGCTTATTTATTGTCTTAAGGTGAAGGCAGTGAATGGCCAGAGAAACGACAGGCATCCCTGGAAGGTTGTTCAATCCTTTATTCTCCCAGCAGTTGCTGGTATTGCTGGGGGTTTATATGAACATACATGAAGTTAAAGGCATTGATTTAGGTAATTTGGCCAAAGTCAGGATGAAAATAGATTAGTCAGTTTTTCTAAAGGTTCTCTGCATTTGAACTGTTGTCTTTATTTGCTATATATATTGGATAAATATATAGGTAATTTTAGACCCTGGAATCTTAGTACCTTATGCCAGCCTCTTGGCTCTGTTGCTCCCACCTTTACCTCCAGTTACTTAAAGAAACTGATTGGAGACTTGGAAATGTGGTTAGTACAAGATTCTTATTTTGGGGGAAATCTTAAGATTTCTCAAAACAGATATTTGGTTGAAGGTAATCAAGGAACTAATAGGAGGAGTAGAGGAGAGGCTACATAAAGGAGCCAGTGAAGAACCATTGGACCCCTTAATATACCATCAACCACAGACCTTCCTTCCAGTTCAGGTACTTGATCAAAAGATCAGAAACATCCAGGGAAGAAAGATAAAATTTTCTGGTGCCATGTTGACTTTTATTAGATTTAAATATTTTGGCTTCCTAGGGTGATCCATGAAATTGATAGAGAGTAAATGCCTGGGGTTTGTTAAAATGGAGAGGTTAAGGTGCTTATACCTATATTCCACATAACCTGAAAGGTAAAATGAAAATTTCAGAACCTTCTGATACTAGGTGGTTTAGAGCTGATACTAGGTACTGAGTGCCAGAGATTACAATGCTTTTGCTTGATGCCTAATAGAACCAGCTTCCTTACTCCTGTCTACTGCTAGAAAAATTGCCTTGTAACTCTGGACTAGTGACCCAATAATTAGAACCACAATTCTGTTCCTGTGGTTTTATACAGGTGTTTATACACAATTTGCAGTATATAAAATAAACTTTTTTTTTCTTGTCTATAAAATGAGAAAAATGTTTGAGAAGGGTATTTTTTTGTTAGTGAAGGTAAATAGTATTTGATAAGCTGATTTGGAGCTGTTTATCAAATTACTACCTGCTGAATAGCAAGTTATTCCCAATTTATGTAAAGAAGCATCTTGAGAGTAGTACAAAAGAGTACCTGAGGTTTGATTTGAGAGGAAAGATGCTAACCTCGCTGAGAGTAAATGATTGGAAAATATTCCTTTTTTATTAGCTAGAGAAAAAGATTTTGGATTCTGGTCGATAAAGTAGGTTCATATTCTATAGGGAATGGAGTGTTCAACAACCAGCCTTTCTATTTCTGATCCCTTAATGAAATCTGATTTAAGAAATATGAGTTAGTCTGGTTTTAGTGCTGAACTAGGAAAAAATCACTTTGTCCCATCTAGTTAACTAAATATTTCAAGGTAAGGATCTAAAGATAGTTTAAATTTCCACTACAACTTGAAATCAAAATTTGCTTCTCAAAAAGACAAAACAAAAAAAAAATTTGCTTCTCCAGTTTGGTGAGAAACTGTCTCCATCTACTGGTCATAATTCAGCTGACATTTCATGAGGATACGCTTTTTTGTTTTGTTTTGTTTTCCTGAAACATGGAAATATAACAGCTAGGTAGGGTTGCAGTGACAAAATACTATACCTTTATGTGGCTTTCCCTAAAACTCCTAGGGGAGATTCGGAGAGTTCTTACAAAAGGTTGCTTGGGGGATAATTGAAGAAAAGCAGGGCAAGGGCTTATAAGAACTAAACCAAAGAGATAAATTCTTTTAAGTGGCACATATGCAATAGTATGTTTGATACCTGCCATTCTACCGATTTAATTAGGGCTCATTTACTTATTAAACTAGTTAAGCTTTGTTAACTCTAATCGACTAAGGTCATCATTTTCCAAATTGCTGTTGGTTCAAGCTCTTATGCCCATTTGGAAATAACTCACTGTCATCACCGAATTTACAATAAAATAAGACTTTTGAGGGGGTTATGGGTCAGCAAACTTTGTAAGGTGTCAGACAGTAAGTATTTTAGGCTTCTCAGGCCACACATTCTTGTTGCAACTACTCAGCTCTGCTGTTGTAGCACAAAAGTAGCCATATACAACGTGTAAACGAATGTGGCTATGTTCCAATAAAACTTTATTTCTGAAATCTAAAGTTTAAATTTCATGTAATTTCCATGTGCCATGATATATTAATTTAAGATTTTAAAAAATTATTTTAAAATGTAGAAATCATTCTTAAAGACCTATACAAAGGTAAGCGCAGTGGATAGGAATCTGCCTGCCAGTGCAGGGGAGACGGGTTTGATCCCTTGTCCAGGAGGATCCCACATGCCGCGGAGCAGCTGAGCCTGTGTGCCACAACTGCTGAGCCTGCGCTCTAGAGCCCGCGAGCCACAACTGCTGAAACCCGCATGCCACAACTGCTGAAGGCTGCGTGCCTGGAGCCCGTGCTCAGCAGCAGGAAAGGCCACCGCAATTAGAAGCCTGTGCACTGCAACAAAACGTAGCCCCTGCTTGCCGCAACTAGAGAAAGCCCATGCGCAGCAACGAAGACCCAACACAGCCACAAATTAATTAATTAATTAAAATTTTTAAATTTAGGGCTTCCCTGGCGGCGCAGTGGTTGAGAGTCCGCCTGCTGATGCAGGGGACACGGGTTTGTGCCCCGGTCTGGGAAGATCCCACATGCCGCCCAGCGGCTGGGCCTGTGAGCCATGGCCGCTGAGCCTGCGCGTCCGGACCCTGTGCTCCTCAACGGGAGAGGCCGCAACAGTTAAGAGGCCCGTGTACAGAAAACAAACAAACAAAAGACCTATACAAAGATAGGCAGCGTGCCAAATTTTTTCTGTGGGCCATAGTTTGCTGACTGCTGCTTTATATTCAGACACATTAAAAAAATCCACTAATAAGTTTTCATATCCCATGGAGGTGATAGTCTAGATGAGAATTTCCCAACTTTTAGGAATATTTTCATGCTCTTATGACTTGTCAAGAGGGTGTTGTACCTGTTCACCATTATCACCAACCATATAGTGTAGAAGTATACAACTTGGTATATATAGAAGATGATTCTTTATCCACACGTTTGGGATCTGATCTGTTCTGGCTTTATTGTATTTCTATAGTTTAGATAATTTAAATCCGAAATACCAGAATGACTTTTCTAAAGGATGTTTTAGCACATAATTGAATATATAGGAGAAGATTTCTTTTTTTTGGCTGAGTGGCATGCGGGATCTTAGTTCCCCAACTAGGGATGGAACCTGTGCCCCCTGCAGTGGAAGCACAGTCTTAACCGCTGGACCGCCAGGGAAGTCCCTAGGAGAAGATTCTTCATGTGAGTTTAAAAGCCAGAAGCATTCAGATAATGAAATTATTCTAAAGTGATTTCAAAAAAATAAACCATCATTTTAATGAATAATAATTTGCTGTGATAAGGGGCATGTGGTATTGGTGCTGGGGCACATGGGCCACATGATATGGGCAGGCTAGTGTGGATCATTACAGACAATTTCAGTGATGTTCTATGGTCATGTCGTGGTTCTCAGTCTGCTACATTTGGGGATATAAGTATTTTAAAGCACTGAATTATAAATACTGATAGTTACAAATGGTTTATCGTTTCAGTTAGTCACCTGTAAATACCTTCAGCCCCCTTGACTCTTATCCTCTATCAGTCCCCAAATTCCTGAATCACTCCTGTAGTTTGCCTTCTCTGTTCCTGTCTGTGCTATGACGTTATAGAATTGCTGCCTCTCTAAATTCGTGTCTCTAAATTCTAATCTCAGTTTTTGCTAAAAGGCAAGAGCTAAAAGATTGGGATAGTATAAAAGGGTCAAGTTTCCAGAGGTGTAGTTGAGGTCAAAGAGATATAATGGAAAACACAGAGTGAGAGACTGATAAAAGGACTAGCAGTTGCCATCAGAATTAAGATACCATAGTTATTGATTTTAGGAGTATTTTTTTTTCACCTTAATATCTCTGAAGTTGAGATGTCAGTTTAATTGGTAATACTTTTTTCTTATTGGTATGTGAAATTATGGTGAATCTTCCAATTGATAGCATCTTAGATTTGATGAAATGTGGTATTTAAATTTTAGATTCCAAAAGTGTAGAAGTTATATGTACTGAAAGGTTTACCAGCCGAAGGGAGCAGATATTTTACTAAATTTGACTCTTTGGTGGTAGGTTTATTTGTTGCATTTTTGAACTTTGTTTTCTCTGAGCCTCAGGTCCTTGATGAATTAGATTAAGATGCTAAAATCGGGACTTCCCTGGTGGCGCAGTGGTTAAGAATCTGCCTGCCAATGCAGGGGACATAGGTTCGAGCCCCAGTCTCGGAAGATCCCACATGCCGGGAAGCAACTAAGCCCGTGCGCCACGACTACTAAGCCTGCTCTCTAGAGCCGGTGAGCCGCAACTACTGAGCCTGCGTGCCGCAACTACTGAAGCCTGCGTGCCTAGAGCCCATGCTTCGCAACAAGAGAAGCCACCACAATGAGAAGCCCTCTCACCGCAACGAAGAGTAGCCCCCGCTTGTCGCAACTAAAGAAAGCCCGCGCGCAGCAACGAAGACCCAACGCAGCCAAAAAAAAAAAAAGACGCTAGTATCTACCTGACAGGGTTATGGTAACCATTAAATGGGATAAAATACAGGAAACTTATAATATAGCACCTTCTACATAGTTGATGCTCAGTAAACATTAAGCTGAAAACCATCTTGATTTTTTTCCTTCTGGAAATTTTCCAATTTAAAGTGCTTACATCTCACCTGGACTATTGCAGCTGACACCTGACAGATTTTCTTGCCTCTGTACCCCCTCCTTCCATTTTCTTCTCTGCACTTGTGTTCAGTGATTCTTCTAGAACATTGGTCACGTATCTTCCTTTTTTATATTTCTTTAACCTCTGCTCATTGCTTACATGATTAAGTCCAAACTCCTTAGCTTGAGCTTCAAGGCACTTCAGGGTCTACTACCTTGGTTCTTTTCTAATTCCCTACTTTTATCTCCTGCCATTTTCCCCTTGCCTGCCCTTTATGCTCCAGTATAACACCATGCTACTTGTTTCCCAAGCATTCCACACTATTCAACATTCTTTGCCTTTGTTTTGGAATTTCTGTCTGACTGGAATGTTCTCTCCTTCCTCCAGGGCTGATGGATTCCTATTCTTTCTTAAAGTTATCACCTTTCCTGATCTTTGTAGTTTGTATAATCTTCCATTATTTGTGTTATTACACTGTATTATAAATATATACGTATGTCTCTTTCTTTAAAACAAGATTGTGAACTGTTTGAGGGCAAAAGTGGTATATTCATCTTTATCCACAACACCTGCATCTAGTAGGTGCTTAGTAAAAGTTTATTGAATTAAATGAACTATGGAGAGTATACAACCTATTTTGTTTTAACTAAAATAGTTACTAGAAGGAGGATATAGGTTTGAGTGAAGATTTAACAAAGAAAAATCTTAAGTAGGAATCCAACAGGGGGAAAATCTCAGTTATGAACATTATCGATAAGCAATTTCTAGTACTAATAGGCCAAAATATGAACAATATTCATTTGTCTGGGAAATTAGCATTAGGGCACAATTCTGCTCTTGTTTCAGAGGCTGAAGAGGAGATACAAGTGATCTGACAGGGAAAAAAAAAGAAAGAAACCCCAGAGGGCAAGAGAGACTTGACAGTAATGGCAGATAACAAACTTGGTTTGGGCTTGAAATGTGATCTGGCAGTCAAAGGAAAGCTAGTGCTATTCTAGGCAGTGAACAAAGAAGAATTGTGCCACAGCGTAGGGAGTTGGCAAGAGCCCACTGGGAGTATTACATTTAGCACAGTGGCAGCATAATAGAAACAGAAGGTGGTGAGTTCTGAGAGCAACTGTAGTGCTGAAAGGGATAAATAAATGAATTTATGAAGATCATTTAAAGATTTTATGCATGCAGGGTTTACTGAAATCTGGCAACTACGAGATCCAGGAGAGAGACACTCCCAAATATCTGAAGATTATTAACATTAGAGCAAGAGAGGAATTATTTAGCCTAGACTAGGAAACTTAGTAAGAAGGTGAAACTAAGGGCAGGAGAATTTATACCTTTCTAAAAGTAATGTCCTGATGTAGTTTTGAGGTAATGGTGTCACTTTCATCCCTCAGAACTTTTTATAGTATGAAGCGGTAAGGCCAAAATGTAAGATTTAAGAAGCTCTTTCCCTTGAAACACTGCTGTGGAATATTTTGGTCTTAGGATTAAAGAGAGTTTTTGTCCTAGAAGGCAGGTTATGGAGGATTGGTTTAGCATTTACTAGCCATGCCCTGTACGTCGAGCACTATACACAATAAGGCCACATGATTCTTGAGGTTCTAAAGTAAAACCACTGATTATTATAGGCTTTATGCATTCTCAGTTTGTTTCAATAATTTAGAAACTTTGGCAAATTTCATAAGACTATCCCTTTGGAACAGAATGATGGTAGAAGTAAGCCAAAGGTAAACTTTAGAAAAAATGCAGATGAAATCCTATCTAAATGAGTGTTGCCTGTTACAAGATGGCATAACATCTATTCTTGGGGTGAGATTTGAGATTTTCCTTAGGGATGGGGACAAAGAAGCCTTGGGCTGGTAACATATTTGTTGTTCAGGACATTTTAAATGCGAGAGGGTGGTGCAGTTACCTTCAGTGCTGACCAGATCTCTGAGTTATTTCTCAGTTCAAGACAGGACAAGTATGGTGATTCACTTAGAGACATCTTTGTTTCCTGAGGCAAATGCATTTGAGTGTTCAAGTGAAATAGCTAAAAGAGCCCGCAGTACGCTGAGATTAAAAAAACTTGTTTCTCTTCCCTCGTGTCTGGGCTCCATGGCTTCTAACTGCTTATCAAGAGAAACCATCCATGTTGCAGCTTTAAACATAATGTTGGGTATGAAGAATGTGGAGTCAGGACCAATTTAAACAGGTAGCTGATTCTTTCCTCAATTAAATTATCTTATATTGCCTATGTCAGTGTGGATCTTCCAAGATGCAGATGTCAAGACAGCCTTAGAGGTGCAAGATTTATTGGAGGAAGCACCTGTGAACTATAGAGGGAAGGGAGCCAGGAGAGGCAGGGAGAGCCCTCAGAATGTGATACAGGTCGAACAGCTGTGAAGGAAGGATTGGGTGGGAAAGACTTCAGACCACAGCACAGTTGAGGAAATCTCAGCAGATGTGGAGTCCCCAAGCAAAAGTTGCCTGCTAGGGTAATTCTATATGGGGCAGAATGACATTCCAGCTTATTATACTCTTAGAAACCCACCCAAGAAAAATGGAAGCATATGTACATATAAAGACTTGTATGTAATGCTTTTCTGCACCTATTGAGATGATCATATAGTTTTTCTTTTTTAGTTTATTAATATGGTAAATTACATCAATTGATTTTCATATTGCAAACCAACCTTCCATTATGGGATAAACTCCACTTTGTTGTGATGTATTATTCTATTTATATATTGTTGGAATCAATTTTCTAAAAATTTGTTAAGAACATTTGGATCTGTGTTAGTGAGAAAAATTAGTCTCTAGGTGTCTTCTCTTACTATGTCTTTGTAGAGTTTGTGTAGAAATTGTATCATTTCTTCTTTAAATATTTGGTGGAATTTACCAGTTAAGCCATCTGAGCCTGTTTTTTGTGTTTGAGGGGGAAGGTTTTTAACCACAAATTCAATTTTTCTAATAGATACAGGGCTATTCAGATTTATTCATTTCTTCTTGAGTGAGCTTTGTGTCTTTCAATAAATTTGTTGACTCCATTAGAAAAAGTTACTCATAATATTTTCTTGTATTCCTTTTTGTATCTATAGAATTATAATGATGTCACCTCTCTCATTCCCAATATTGTTAATTTGGATCTTCTCTCTTTTTTTTCCCTCATCAATCTGACTAAAGGTTTATCTGCTTCATTCATCTCAAAGTACTAGCTTTTGGTTTCAAAGATTTTCTCTATTACTTAGTTTCTAGTTTGTATTTTATTGATTTCTGTTCTGATCTTTATTATTCCTTTCTTCTGTTTACTTTGGGTTTTATTAGCTCTTCTTTTTCCAGTTTCTTAAGGTGGAAGCTGAGGTTTTTCACTTAAGACCTTTCTGTTTTTGTAGTAGAAGTGTTTACTGTTATATATTTCTAAGTGCTATTTAGCTGTATCCTACAAATTTTGATATGCTATGTTTTTAGTCAGCTTAAAATATGTTCTAATTTCCTTTTTGTTTTTTTTTTCTTTTAATTTCCAAATGTTTGGGGGATTTTCCAGATATCTTTCTGTTACTGTTTTCTAGTTCAATTTCATTGTGGTCAGAGAATGTACATTGTTGACTTGAATTCTTTTAAATTTATTTAGACTTGTCTTTTGGCCCAGAATATGCTTTATCTTGTTAAATGTTCTATGTGCACTTGAAAAGAATGTATTTTCTGCTCTTCTTGGGTTGAGTGTTTGATAAATGTCAGTTAGGTCAAGTTGGTTGACAGTGTTGTTTAAGTCTTCTATAATCCTTTCTGGTCGGCTGTTCTATCAATTAAGAGAGGGGTATTGAAATCTCTGGCTAGAATTGTGGATTTATCTATTTCTTTTGGCAGTTCTATCAGCGTTTGTCTCATTTATTTTGAAGCTTAGTTATCAGATATAGAATCATTTAGGATTATGTCCTCTTGATGAACTGACCCCTTTCTGATTAAGAAATGATATCCTTTGTTCCTGGTAATATTCTTTGCTCTGAAATATACTTTACTTGATATTAACATAGCCATTTCAACCCTTTTTTTTTTAAAGTTTTTGATTGTTTGTTTGTTTTGCCAAGCCACACACCTTGTGGGATCTTGGTTCCCTGACCAAGGATCGAACCCGTGCCCGTGCAGTGGAAGTGCGGAGCCCTAACCATTCAACCACCAGGGAATTCCCAGCCATTTCAACCTTTTAAAAAAAGAAACCATATTTCAATTTTTAAAATATGCACACTTTTTTTAAAAAGTCACAAAACAGAGAGTATTTTGAAACAATCATTTGGTTAAATTTACTGAGGGAGGGGGTGTTCTAGTTTCTGTATTTAATGAAAACAGGTTAAAATACATAGGCTTATAAAAGGAATTTGCAACTCTGGGATTTTTTTCCCCAAGAATAATTGCCTGAAGAAGGGTGGGGGACACAGTGCATGGATATCTTTATTGCTTAAGTTTGCTGTTTTCAGGAATTACGCACCACTAGCGTGCGAGACTGAGAGGCATCCATTTATATACTAGCTTTAAATGTTGGTAAATCATAAACAAAAGACATAATTTATGTAGGGGAAAATGCATTCAACATTTTTGCCTGAGTAAAGTGTGCAGAAAATCTGCTTAAATGGGGCATATAATTTTTAATGACTCAGGCCTTTAATCCTCAGAAATGAATTAGGTATGATTAATGAGATGGAAGCTGGTGAATATTGAGTGTCTCATCATCAGACAATCAGATATGAAATAACCTGAGAATGTGTATAAAGGTAGTCATTTCAGCTTTCTTTTAGTTAGTATTAGCATATATATTTTCCACTCTTTTTCTTTTACTGTGTTTGTATCTTTATGTTTATTTAAGTGTACTTCTTGTAAGCAGCACATAGGTGGGTCTTGCTTTTATCCAATCTGACAATCTCTGCCTTTTAATTAGGGTGTTTAGACCATTGACATTTGATGTGATTTTTTTTTGTTGTTTTTTAATTTTTATTTATTTTTTTGGCTGCATTGGATCTTCGTTGCTGCACATGGGCTTTCTCTAGTTGCAGGAAGCGTGGGCTACTCTTTGTTGTGGTGCACAGGCTTCTTATGGCAGTGGCTTCTCTTGTTGTGGAGCACAGGCTCTAGGCACATGGACTTCAGTAGTTGTGGCGCATGGGCTCAGTAGTTGTGGCTCGTGGGCTCTAGAGCGCAGGCTCAGTAGTTGTGGCACGCAGGCTCAGTTGCTCCGCGGCATGTGGGGTCTTCCTGGACTAGGGATCAAACCCGTGTCCCCCGCATTAGCAGGCGGATTCTTAACCACTGTGCCACCAGGGAAGTCCCTGATGTGACTGTTAATATGGTTGAGTGTAAATCTGCCATGTTGCTATATGTTTTCTATTTTTCCCATCTACCCTTTGCTCCCCTTCTCCTATTTCTTTTGTACTAATTAAATATATTTTAATCGTTTAGTTTTATCCCCCAATTGGCTTATTAGCTATAATTCTTTCTTTTCTTTTCTTCAGTGGTTGTTTTAGGCACATCTTTAACTTACCAGAGACTACATTTATGTGATATTATGGTACTTCATATGTAGTATTAATCTTATAATAGTATACTTCTATATCTCCCCACCCATCCTTTGTATTATTGCTGTCATCCACTTTATTTTTGCATATAACTCAACAGTACCTTTTGATTTTATTTTATTTATTTGTTTGTTGTAAACTATTTTTATAGAAGCATCTTACATTCATTTTTTTAATTGAAATGTATTTGACATATGACATTATATAGGTTTAAGATATACAACATGTTGATTTGATACATTTATATATTGCAGTATGATTACCATTCTCATATTAGCTCCTCTATCATGTCACATAATTATCTTTTATTTTTTGTGGTGGAAATAATTAAGATCTAGGCTCTTAGCAAGTGTGATGTTTATAATACAATATTATTGTTTATAATCACTGTGCTGTACGTGAGGTCTCCAGGTCTTATTTATCTACTAGTTGCAAGCTTAGACCCTTAAACAGCCTCTCTCATATTCCCCCACCTCCCAGCCTCTAGTAACCACCATTTACTCTGATTTAATGAGTTTAGCTTTTTTAGATTCCACATATAAGTTATATTGCACAGTATTTGTCTTTGTCTCACTTAGTGTAATGTTCTTAAGGTCCATTCATGTTGTCACAAATGGCAGGATTTCCTTCTTCATGGCTGAAAAATATTCTATTGTATATACATATATATCACATCTTTGTTATCCATTCATCTGTTGATGGGCACTTAAGTTGTTTCCGTATCTTGGCTGTTGTGAATAATGCTGCAGTAAATGTGGGATTGCATATATCTCTCTGATATCCTGTTTTCATTTCCTTTGGTATATACTCAGAAGTGGAATTACTGTATCATATATAGCTCTATTTTTAATTTTTTGAGGAACCTCCATCTTGTTTTCCATAGTGGCTAAACCAATTTATATTCCTACCAATAGTGTACAAGACTTTGTTGAAAGAAATTGAGGAAGACACAAACAAATGGAAAGACATCCAATATTCATGGGTCAGAAATAATTAATATTGTTAAAATGTCCATACTACTCTAAGCCATCTATAGATTTAACACAATCTGTATCAAAATTCTAATGGCATTTTTCACAGAAAAAAAAAATCCTAAAATTTGTATAGAACCACAAAAGACCCTGAATAGCCAAAGCAGTCATGAGAAAGAAGAACAGAGCCAGAGGCATTACTCTTCCTTATTCCAAACTATAGTACAAAGGTATAGTAATTAAAACTGAATGATACTGCTATAAAAATAGACACATAGACCAATGAGGCATAATAGAGAGCCCAGAATAAACCCCCTCATATACAGTCAAAAAATACTCAATAAGGGAGCCAAGAACACCAATGGGGAAAGGATAGTCTCTTCAACAGATGGTACTGGGAAAACTGTATAAAGACATGAAGAAAAAAGAAATTATACTCTTATCTTACACCACTCACAGAAATTAACTCAAAATGGATCAAAGACTTAAACATAAGACCTGATATCATAAAACTCCTAGAAGAAAACATAGGGAAGGAACTCCTCAACGTTGATCTTGGCAATGATTTTTTGAATATGACATCAAAGCACAAACAGTGAAAGCAAAACTGGAGTGGAACTGCATCAAACTTAAAAGCTTCTAACAGCAAAAGAAACAATCAACAAGATGAAAAAGTACCTTACAGAATGGGAGAAAATATTTGCAAACCATATATTGGATAAGGGGTTAATAGCCAATATAGATAAAGAACTCATACAGCTCAGTAACAGCAAGGAAAACCAAATAATTCATTTTAAAATAAGCAGAGGAACTAAATAGACATTTTTCCAAGGAAAACATCCAAACGGCCAACAGGTATGAAAAGATGTTCAACATCACTAACATCAGGGAACTGCAAATCAAAACCACAATGATATATCACCTCATATCTGTTAGAATGGCTGTCATCAAGAAAACAGGAGAGAAAAAGTATTGGCAAGGGTGTGCAGACTATAAACGTTTAGAGATCTAAATAATAAGAAAAAAAATCTTGCATTTATCCACATAGTTACCATTTTTGGTGTTCTTCATTTTTTTGTGTAGATCCATCTTTTCATTTTCTTTGTGCCTGATGGACTTCCTTTAACGTTTCTTGTACTGCTGTATACCTATTTTTCTTCTGTTTTGTGACATCCCTAGTTAATAGTTCATCTTGAATGTTTATCCTAATATTTTGCTTAGTTCATTTTTCTCCTTTAACTTATCCTTTTTTTTTTAATACATGGAGATGGTCTTTTGTTGTGCTTCTTATAGTGTCTCTCAAACTGATTTGAATATGGACTTTTTAAAAAATAAGATATCTGCCTGGAATACCCTTTGGAAAACCTAGGCCAGAGGATTGGGTTTCAGTGATGACCAAAGGCTCATTGTCAACCCAGTGAGAATACCTTGCAGGAATTAGTCCTGGATCTACTATTAATGTTTTTCTATTGATTTCTTAGATAATAGCATAGAGATTATGATAATCATGTATGTGGACATGTATTGAAGTATGGCAGGAATGAAGGCAATTTTGGTTTGTTGAAAAGAGAATGGGGCTTTAGAATCTATAGATCTGGGTTAAAATCCTAAATTTAGCCTTTGTTAGGCTGAGTAGCCTTTGGAGAGCCCTTAATCTATTTGTCATCAGTTTCTTCATTTGTAAAATGGGTGGGATGACCCCCACTTGTATGGTTTTTTTTGTGAAGATCTAATTAAGATGTGTAAGGTATCTTACACGTCTTTACCCACTTTTATTGTTGTTCTGTATCATTTTAGACAAAAAGGAACAGAATTTGTTATAATGTTAGTAAATTGGGGAAGGGGCAAAGCAAACAGGGAAATTCAATGAGGATAGTTCTGAGTACATACAGATATATTATGTAGGATCAATGAGTTATAAACATTTTTTCCCTTGGATGTTCAGTCTCTTGGGGATAGGAAAGCAGTTCTTAAATAAGACTCAATATCCAGGTAAAAAACGTTTATACAAAAAAGGATGCTATAAACAATGCTGAAAATTAAGCTGTAGGCTGGGAGGGGATGTTTATAATATATATGATAAAAATGAATATCCCTGTTATATACAATATTTCTACAGATCAATAAGAAATAGACACACCATCCAATAGAAAGATGGGCAAAAGATATAAAATAGAATTACACAGATGAGAAATTACAAATGGCTATTAAAAATATGAAAAGATGCCCATCTTCACTAGTAATTAGAGAAATACAAATTAAACTGAGAGACCATTTCTGTCTCTCAGACCATGATATTGGAAAATTTTAAAAGATTAGTAATATTCAGTCTTGGCAAGGGTATTTAGAAATGGGTACATTCATACACAGATGATAGAAGAAAATTTTCTGCACCCTCTTTGGAAGACCCTTTGGTAGTAGCTATTAAAATTAGAAATACTCTGACTCACTAATTCCATTTTTTAGTATTTATCCTAGAGAAATACCCACATAATCCACAAGGGCACAGGTACAAGAATTTTTTTTTTTTAAGAATTTTTTTTACTGCAGCATTGTTTGTAATAGTGAAAAGTTGGAAACAGCAGAGTAACAGGAATGATTAAGTGATACTTAATCATTATATCATCAATGATACAATCATTGATGATAGTACACTCATTCAATGGAATATTACCCAGTGTTTAAAAAGAATGATGTACCGGGGCTTCCCTGGTGGCGCAGTGGTTAAGAATCCGCCTGCCAATGCAGGGGACACGGGTTCGAGCCCTGGCCGGGGAGGATCCCACGTGCCATGGAGCAACTAAGGCCGTGCGCCACAGCTAGTGAGCCTGCGCTCTAGAGCCCACAAGCCACGACTACTGAGCCCGTGCGCCTAGAACCCGTGTTCTGCAAGAGAAGCCACTGCAGTGAGAAGCCCGCACACCACAACGAAGAGTAGCCCCCGCTCGATGCAACTAGAGAAAGCCCGTGCACAGCAACGAAGACCCAACGCAGCTAAAACTAAAAACAAATAAATTATTTATAAAAAGAATGATGTATCAGTAGATCTACATATTCAGTCATGGAAAGACATCCAGGATACTCTGGTAACTTAAAAAAAAAGTCAGCAAGCTGCTTTTTGTAGTATGATGATATATGACCATATTTATATCAAACAAAAATAAACTGTGAATTTATCTGTTTGTAAATTCATAGGTAAAGGTCTGGAAGGATGAACTTTAATAATCACAGTCACTGCTGGGAAAGAATGAAGGGTGAATTTCACTTTTCATTCTTTATGTATTATTTGAATTTTTAATAAACATATTCATGAGTAACTTCTACATTTTAAGCATACATAAATAAAAGTGAGATTATAAAAGTACTGAAGGAAGCCATCAGTGATTATTTTCTAACTGACATAAAACCCAGAATTCACAAGAGCAATACATTTGACTATATAAAAATTGACCTCCAAATAGGGAAAGAACTGGAGGAAGGGAAACTTTCATCTCCAATGGTTCTGAAATGATGGAATTTTCTGGCAGAATCCTGTATTTTTAATTCTAAAACATAGATTATAAAAAGATATGTGTGATATTTTAAAAATATTTTAAAATCTCTATGTGGATGGAGGAGTGAGATGACATTTTTATATATGCAGATGGGATTATAAACTGGTACAATTTCTCTGGAGGGCACTTTGGCAATAGAGAACATGTTATTCCCTTTGACTTATAATTTTACTTCTAGGAATTTAAAGAAAAAAATCACAGACATGTAGAAATTTAGATTTAGTGTTTGTTGCATTGTTATTGATATTTATAATATTATAAATTTAGAAACAACTTTATTTTGACAATACGGGTTTTTTAATAAACTAGGACACATTTATTCCATGGAAGACTAGCTACTTTAATAAAATGTTGTAGAAATACAAAATATATGCAACGTATGTTATGTTGTTGAGTGCTTACTATGTACTAGATTTATTCTATCTCTTATCTATTATTATTTAATACTTAGAATAAGCCTGTGAGGTAAGCAGTTTGTTTCCGTTTTATATATTAGGAAACTCAGGCATTGAGAGAGGTTAAATAACTTATCTAAAATTGCACAATAAGTAGGAGAGCCGGGACCCAGTTATGTTTGTCTGACTTCAAAACCCATGCTCTCAGTTACAGTATTTAATCATTTTATAGACATGAAATATGTAATAATATATTACATGAAAAACGGTTATAACATGATCTCATTTTTTGCCTATAAAAATTTACCAGAAGAATACATTCTAAAATGTCAGCAATGATAATAATTGAGTGTTTGGACTATGATTGATTTTTGCCTCTTCTTTTGTTGTTTTCCACAGTGAACATGAGTGATTTTTATAATTGAAGTTTTTAAAAAGATATTCATTTCATAGCATAGAGGTGGGGTGGATTAAAAAAAATAATCATTCCCTTTTCCTTCCGTTTGTGAAGAGAGATATGTTTCTGAGTTTGGGTGTATCCACTCTTGATGTTGCCTGTAATTTCCTCTTGGCACTAGTTTATACAAGCTGGAAGGTTGAAATGGCAGTGTTATTCTGAGATCCAAAGATGTGAACAGATGAAAGGTCTTTAAATAATAACATTGTAACCATAGCTCAGTTTGTTCTCTGGATCTGGGACCATGGCCACTAGTAACAGGATTCAGAAACCAGAAGCACAGTACTTAGAAATTTACACAATTAGCAATTCCCCAGGCCCATCTCTTAGCTCTTCGCTAGAAAGTCCTCCTTCACCTATTTTTTCTCCCAATTCTTTTTTGTTAGTTTGAGGGTCTTTTTGCCTGGGTGAAAAGAATTTGAACCAATCAAAAACAAATAGCTGTCTTTTGGGCCTGACTTTTTGTGTGTTTCTGTTGCCATGTAAATCAAATAAAGCTAGCTATGAGTAAACCAGCTGCTGCCTGAGCCTCACTCCCTAGAGGAAGGGAAGGAAAGGGTGGTGAAGGTAATAGGGAAGGACTAGAAGAAAGGGTAGAAATTGAGGGAGGAGAATATTGTGTTTACATTCTTGGTCTTGATTCTTGTCTCTTTGAGATTAGAATATGTTACCTATAGCTATTTGTGTTGGCCCTTTTTTCCCAGCAGCTGAGAGATGTTGCTAATAACTTTTTCTCTGTTTGCCTGTTGGAAACTGTCACTATTGGAGTTCATAGACTCTAAGCTGTCTTTCAGGACTGGAAAACCTAGGAAAAGGTTTATGGCATGACATAAAGTTAAGGATTTTTGGTTATATAGGGCTATACTTTGGGGATTGGCATAAAAAAGTAGTTCCAGAGTGTCTAATTAAATGTGCACTGGAGGCACTATGCAAAGATACATGTAGCTAGCTGGTCAGTCAATAACTTAGAAGCATTTACAATTACAACTGGAGGGACAAGAACAGCTGAAGCCTAAAACATTTGGCACAGAAACTAGGTAAGTACTTAGAATCAGATAGTAAGATATTAATTTAAATTGTAAATATTGATTAGGGATTAATGGAGGAAAACATAGGGTGATACATTATTGGGGGAAGAGAAAGAAAGCACATTGCAGTTACTCATTTAATCCAGATATGGAGAAAAAATCATGTTTTATCTGATCTGAGGAGACTTTGGAAACCGATCAGCATCAGACCCTATTGTGCCAACCAGCACTAAAATTAAACATTCTCATCCAGGTGGTCCAGTTCATTCTTAAGCTAGAAGAGAGCAAACGTTACATAAGAAGTGTCATTATAATGACCTTAAGTCTCTAACTGGGCAGTAAGGTTGATAATGAACTTACATGTATTGATAGCCAAAAACTTTTTTTTCATGGCCTAGTCATCATTTCTTATTGTCTCCTTATGCAAATATAAGTAATACATATATTTATCCTTATCCCCCTTTCTTACACCAAGGTTCACAAAAAAGCTTCCTCTTTTTTTTTTTTTAACAGATATATCAAAACTCTGTTGATGGACATTTGAGTGGTTTCATATAGTTTTAAGCTGAAATTTTAGTAACTTTAAGTCCCTTTTATTAGCAATCCTACTTTGGGACCAGGCTACAGAAATTAATACATAGAAATCAGTTGAATATAAATGAAAAACTAAAATCCTGCTGTAGTTCTAATCTGGGCTAGGGAAAGATATCTGTATAACTTCATAGTTTTGTTCCCTTTATGCACCCTCACCCTACTTTGTTTTTCTTTCTTTATTACCATCTCTTTTTCTGGTGCCATTTGGTTTATTTTCTATTTTTAAATTTTCTTTTCTTGGTTCCTTCTTGACCCTATCTGATAAACCAGCCTGTCTAACTGTTAGTTAAACCTTTGTTAGGAAGTTGTTAGACTTGCAGGTAACTTTTACATTTTACAGTTGCCAAAAGATAGCAGTTTTCAGTCCAGGTGAGGTTGGGATTCTTGCTGTCTTACTGGAAGTTCTGTAAGTCTTATTACTCAGATAATGCCCTCCTGTCATTGTTCCCCTGTTACCCAGGTACACTTAGTAGCAAATTTGCATTCTGTTGGTGATAATCTATACACACTTACCAACTGGCCCAGGAGGCTGGCACCATGCATTGCTGGAGGCTCAGCGGGAGTAGAGACAAGCAGGTCTAGGAAATACGCTTTAAATCCTTGAATTGGAAATAGGTCTGGGCTCTTTGGAGGGAAGCAGATAAAGCTGGTTGATTGATATTATTTTGACTCCCCTTCTGCCACAAAGAAAGAGTGGAATAAAGAAAGGAAGGAGAAGATACAAAGAGGTTTTGGTTACGGACAAAAAACACTACATTGAGAATCAAGAAGCATGGATTTTGATCTATATACTACTACTAGTTTGATCTGTAATTTGTTCTGTTTATTTCACTTCTCTGGACATAAGTTTCTACACCTATGAAATGAGTGGTTTGGAATTTTAACAAAAATATCTCTGAAATTCTAAGGCAAGGAAAAAAAAAGTAGAAAAAAAAGAAGTGAAGCAGAATATCTTCAAGATTCTATATTGACTTCAAATAATATAAAGGGGAGAGCTTGTCTACTACTGTGTAACATCTGTTATAGTTAGTAATAAATTACTGCCAGAATTTAGAGGTTTAAATTTTATTTATTTTATTTTTGGCTGCGTTGGGTCTTCATTGCTGCGCGCGGGCTTTCTCTAATTGCGCAGCGAGCAGGGGCTACTCTTTGTTGAGGTGTGCGGGCTTCTCACTGTGGTGGCTTCTCTTGTTGCGGAGCACGGGTTCTAGGTGTGCAGGCTTCAGTAGTTGTGGCATGCGGGCTTAGTAGTTATGGCTCACGGGCTCTAGAGCACGGGCTCAGTAGTTGTGGCGCATGGGCTTAGTTGCTCCGCGGCATGTGAGATCTTCCTGGACCAGGGATTGAACCCATGTCCCCTGCATTGGCAGGCAGATTCTTAACTACCGCGCCACCAGGGAAGTCCGAAAAGTACTTTTAATTTATTATTTCTCTACTTTTGCATGTTTGAGAATGTTGGAGGTTAATGTAGCTATGTACCCTGTGGGACTTGAGTTAATTAATTATAACCAACTGTTGGAACTATTTTCAAGAAAGTATCTCTTGCCACCTATTTGGGGGGCTCATGAGTAAATATGTAGAATTCCATTTCACTGTTTCAAAACGATTGACCTACATTTTAAAAAGCGTTTTTTATATATATTTAAAATATATAAATGTATAAACTTCTTGTGCTCCATTCCAGAAAATATGTTGTTTGTGTGCCTAATACTATACATTGTTACGTCTTGCATTGTATACAAGTATATATTAACATATATATCTTGACAGTGGGTTTTTTTGGGGTTTTTTTTGCGGTACGCGGGCGTCTCACTGTTGTGGTCTCTCCCGTTGCGGAGCACAGGCTCTGGACGCGCAGGCTCAGCGGCCATGGCTCACGGGCCTAACCGCTCTGTGGCACGTGGCATTTTCCCGGACCGGGACACGAACCCGCGTCTCCTGCATCGGCAGGCGGACTCTCAACCACTAAGCCACCAGAGAAGCCCTTGACAGTGTATTTAAAACTACACGTATTGAAACCCCTTAATTTACATCCTTGCTCAATCAGTTATGTAAAATCCTTTTTCTTTTTCTCTGACCTCTGGTCCCCATTTCCTTTGTATAGGGAAGTACACTGTGGGAATACAAATTTCAAACACCTGTTTTGTTTTTTCTAAGCAGTTTTCTATTTCACTGCATGCACATTGGATTAAAATAGCTTAAGGTAGCAAAACATTTTCCTTTTTACCAAAAATATAATTTTGTTATAAATAGAGTGAGGAGAATAAATGAAAATATTAATCACATTTGTCAGTATTCAGTATTCCTCTGAATGGTGTTTTATTAGCCCATTTCTCTGTTTGTTATATCCCTGCAGTTTTTCCCCACTAGAGGGCACTAGGATATTGTTTGTTTTTAGTGGACTGCTCATAGTGAATTTGGAATTAAAACTTCCATATTTTTCTTATTTGTTCTACATTTTGTATGAATAAAATCGTTATCCTGAGGTCAGTCTATATTTGACATACATGGACGATTATAGTACCTTCTGTGCTAGCAATTTTGACTTTGAAGACTATTTTGGGCTAAGTGCTTAAAGAAAAAGAGAAGGAGGACTTGGAGAGATGGGAAAGAATTGGAATTTTCTGGACTCCAGTTGTTACCTTTTCTCACTCCACAGAAGGTACTGACACTAAAGGAAAAAGGATAGGTACATGTAGGTCAGTGCAACAGAATAGAGAGTCCAGAAATAGATACACATGTAGACAATGAATTGAGTTTTGACAAAGAAGCCAGAGGAAATCAGTGGGGAAAGGATCTTTTTTTAATCAAATGGTACTTGAACAATTAGATACCCATTTGGGAGAAAAGTGACCTTTTACCTTTATTTCATTCCATATGTAACACTTAACTCAAAATGGATCATAGACTGTAGAAGAAAACAAAGGAAAAAATCTTCATGACCTTGGGGCAAGCAAAAATTTCTTTCTTTCTATTTCTTTTAAAGTACATAGTTAAGTAAATATTTGCGGTACGCAGGCCTCTCGCTGTAGTGGCCTCTCCCGTTGTGGAGCACAGGCTCCGGACGCACAGGCCCAGCGGCCATGGCTCACGGGCCCAGCCGCTCCGTGGCATGTGGGATTCTCCCGGACCAGGGCACAAACCCGTGTACCCTGCATCGACAGGTGGACTCTCAACCACTGCGCCACCAGGGAAGCTCCCTCCTCTTCTTTTTATTCTCTTTATCTATATACGGTAAGGCTGTCACTTGAAAGTGAGGGTAGAAGTTTGAGGGGACTAACATGAACTATTCTTCCTGGGAGGGGACAGAGGGAGTACTTACCACTAAAGAAACTTCGTAAGATGACTGAGGTGCTATTGATGCTCATTTGAGTTTGGGGAAGGTGAATTTAAAGTGAAACCAGTCAGCTTGGTCACGTGGTTTTTCTCTTGCAAAATTTAGCAGCTTGGGGCCAAACATGAAGTAGATAGATTAGTAGGGGTCATCAGGACTGAGGTTTTTGCCTGGCAAAAATAATGAAGGGAGAGAGGGAATGAAGTTATTTATGAGTCACTTTCAAGATGAGCTAGGGAATCTAGGCTAGACAAGGAGGGAAGTGAAAATAAAAAAAGGGTTGATGAATTGTGAGAAAATGATGTCATGGACAAAGGACAGAATTTTATGAATTGGGGCTACTTCTGCAAATGAAATGGCAGGTTAAGAGGAAGTGGTCTTAGGGTGACTTTGGGGTTTCTGAAATGGAGGTCCGTTTATTGGGATAGAGAATTTGGGAGGAAGAGGAAGAGTTTCGGTTAAATGATGAATTCGGTTTTGGACAGGCTATGTTTGAGGAACCCATAGGGTGTATAAGTGGAGATGTCCAAAAGGCATTTGGATATACAGATCTGAGAGATTTGGGCTTTCAGTAGAGATTTAGGAGTTATTAGCACATAGAGGATAACTGAAACGTGGTGATGGGAGAGATTATCAGGGGGAATTTGTGAGGTAAGAGAAGGGGAGGGTGTGTGGTTTCCTTTTTTCAGAACCAGAATGGTTGTGGTGGTGGTTGGTGTTTTGCTTTGTTTTTTCCTTCAGTATTCTGTCTCCTTTTCCAAGTGAGTCCTAGCAATACAACATGGAATGGTGGTAATAGCAGAGTTTAGGTCCTGGCTTTGCCACTTCCTACTGTATGCATCGATCAAGTTTCTGAGTTATAATTTTCTGGTCTATTAAAAATAACTGCATCAAGAAAATAAGAAGACAAGCCACAGACTGGGAGAAACTATTTGCAAAAGACCTATCTGATAAAGGACTGTTACTCAAAATACACAAAGACCTCTTAGACTCAACGATAAGAAAACAAACAACCCAATTAAAAAATGGGCAAAAAACCTTAACAAAACCTCACCAAAGAAGATATACAGATAGCAAATAAGCATATAAAAAGATGTCCCATATCATTGGCATCAGGGAAATGCAAATTAAAACAATGAGATCCCACTCTACACCAATTAGAATGGCCAAAATCAAGAACACTGACAACACCGGATGTCAGTAAGGATATAGAGCAACAGGAACTCTCATTCATTGCTGGTGGAAATACAAAATGGAACAGCAAGTTTGGAAGATAATTTGGCAACTTATTACAAAACTAAACATACTCTTACCATACAATCCAGCAGTTGTCCTCCTTGTTATTTATCCAAATGAGCTGAAAACTTATGTCCACACACTGATGTTTATAGCAGCTTTACTCATAATTGCCAAAACTTGGAAGCAACCAGGATGTCCTTCAGTAAGTGAATGGATAAATTATGGTACATCTAGACAGTGGAATATTATTCAGCACTAAGAAGAAATGAGTCATCAAGCCATGAAAAGACACAGAAGAACCTTAAATGAATATTACCAAGTGAAAGAAACCAATCTGAAAAGGCTACATACTGTATGATTCTAACTATATGACATTCTGTAAAAGGAAAAACTATGGAGACAGTAAAAAGATCAGTGGTTGCCAGGAGTGGAGGGTTGAGGAGATGAATAGGCAGAGCATAGAAGATTTTTAGACCAGTGAAAGTATTCTGTATGATAGTATAATGGTGGTAGATACATGTCATTATACATCTATCAAATCTATAGAATACACAACCCCAAGAATGAACCCTAATGTAAAGTTTGGACTTCAGATGATAAAGATGTGTCAACATAGGTTCATCCATCATAACAAACGTACCACTCTGGGACTAGATGTTGATAGTGGAGGAGGCCGTGTGTGTTAGAGGGGAGGGGATACATAAGAACTATCTATATATTCAATTTTGCTGTGAACTTAAATTGCTCTAGAAAATAAAGTCTATTTTTTAAAAAACTAGCTGTAATAAGAAATTGCATGGAGACATGGTAAATAACTCAGGACTACTGGTCTAAACTTGAAATCACTTAGTAAATACTGTAGGATTCATTGGTCTTTATTTTCAGTTATTTGCTGCTGCTTAATGGGAAGGTTTTGCTTCCCTTCCTCAACTTTCACCACTCCGTCAAGTTTTTTTACAATGATAGTGAACAATTACACTCCTTGGAAAGATTTAGTTATAGCCTAATGAGTGTATAGATATAAATGTCTGGATTTTTATATTGCCGGGGGAGAAATGATGATGGAAAACATCCAACACCAATAATTACAAGAAATTTATTTCACTAAATAAGGAATATTTGAATCTTCTTTCAGTTGTTTTTTTTTAAATTTATTTATTTATTTTGGCTGTGTTGGGTCTTTTGCTGCGCGTGGGCTTTCTCTAATTGTGGCGAGCTGGGGCTACTCTTCGTTGCGGTGCACGGGCTTCTCATTGCCGTGGCTTCTCCTGTTGCAGAGCCTGGGCTCTAGGCGTGTGAGCTTCAGTAGTTGCGGCACGCAGGCTCAGTAGCTGTGGCTCCGTGACATGTGGGATCTTCCTGGACCAGGGCTCAAACCCATGTACCCTGCATTGGCAGGCAGATTCTTAACCACTGCACCACCAGGGAAGTCCCTCAGTTGTATTTTTTACCCTGTTTACTTTTACATCCAAGTACCATTTTATACTTCAGAGCTTTTCAAATAAATACTATACATTAATCTACTTTGAGTACCAGGGCCTCCCTCCCCTATGGATTCCAAAACAATTTCTGAAAAGATGGAAAAGGGGTATTGAGTTATACCCATGTATACAAGTAAGCCTGAAAAACTAAGGTGAAGTAGTTGGCTAGTTTCTGACTCGTAGATACACTCCCCTCCTTTCTTATTGCATCCAGATTTTGGGGTGGGGTGAGTGGCAAAAGTCATTTTTTTTCCAAAAAAGAGAGTAATAACTAATACTTCCAGACATTTATCCTATAGATATTCTCACACATGTATGAAATATCATATAAAGATGAATATTCATTATAGTATTATCATGGTGATATGCAAATAGCAAAAGGTAGGAAATGATCTAAATGTCCATTGGTAGGGGACTGGTAAATAAATATTGGTACACCTATAGAATAGAATAATGTTCAGGAGTTTAAAAGAGTGAGGCAGCTCTATAAATACTGATATGGAACAATCTTCAAGGTAATGTTGGCAGGGGAAGGTTTATGTATGACATGCTACTTTTTTTGTTGTTGTTTTTGGCCGCACCGCGCAGCATGCGGGATCTTAGCCTTGACCAGGGATTGAACCCACACCCCCTGCAATGGAAGCAGGGCTTCCTAACTGCTGCACTGCCAAGGAATTCCTGACATGTTACTATTTGTGTAGAAAAAGAAACAAAAATACTCACACACAGGGACTTCCCTGGTGACGCAGTGGTTAAGAATCCACCTGCCAATGCAGGGGACATAGGTTCAAGCCCTGGTCTGGGAAGATCCCACATGCCGCGGAGCAACTAAGCCCGTGTGCCAGAACTGCTGAGCCTGTGCTCTAGAGCCCGCGAGCCACACTACTGAGCCTGCGTGCCACAACTACTGAAGCCCACGTGCCTAGAGCCAGTACTCCGCAACAAGAGAAGCCACTGCAATGAGAAGCCTGTGCAGCGCAAGAAGAGTAAACCCCACTCGCCGCAGCTAGAGATAAGCCCACGTGCAGCAATGGAGACCCAATGCAGTCAAAATTAATTAATTAATTAATTAATTAAAAATACACAAACATATATGTACCTAGATTTACGTCTTAGCTCTGCCTCTTATAAATGTAATAAGTGTGATCTTGAGTCAGTTACTTAACCTATTTGCTTATACGCAAAAGATGGCTCTAGAAGAATGCGCAAGTAGGAGAATTTCCCTCTAGTGTGGATAATCTAGTGCTGAAGGAAAGGGACAGAGAGACTTACTCTTCACAATATAATCTTTATGTCTCTTGAAGTTTGTGCCATGAACCTTTGTTACCTAGTGAAAAACAAATGAACAAATCAAAAAATAAAATCTAGATTTAAAAAATCTATCTTTAGGACTGTCCTGAGGATTAAATGAGTCATGTATATAATCTCTTGCAGTGCTGCTTGGCATATAGTAAATGTATATACAATAAATGATAGCCTTTGTTCTTGTTTTTTTCCCTCCAATTCCATAATTACTGTTTGGAGGATTTATTGTCTTCACTTAGGCCTAAGTGAATTCAGATTGTCAATCTGAATAGATCTGTGAACTCTTTGAAATTGTATACCAAATTTTGTGTAAGCAGACACCAAACACTGTAGATTCTAGAGAAAGGGTATGTGACTTTCATCATATTTTCTAAGGAGGGTCGCATGGCCCTAAAAAAATTAAGACACGTGATCTAAGCCATTTTGCTATTTTCTGTTTCCTTCCACCAGAAAATACTCTGCTGTCAGTTTTCTCTTTATAACTAGTATCTTTTTTCTTGTTGTTGCTATTAAAAACATGAAGCCGTAAAGCACCATGACAGTTTGGAGATTTACAGAGTTAGGTATAACTTATTATTTCTTCAAGTCCCAAATCTAATATTATTTCCTCAGTGAAGCCTTCACAGAACTCATAGGTGTTGAGCTGTGTTCCTGCAGCTCTTTAGTTGTTATTGTAATCTCTCTTGCTACTGAACGTTAGGCCTTCCAAGGTAGAGGCCGTATATTTTCAATAAATATATATTGAATACCTGTATGTATCAGATATTATGCTAGGTGAACAATACAGATAAGGTCCCTGCCCTCTTAAAGCTTAAATTCCAGAATGGGGAGGGGAGAAAAAAAAGTAATTTCAGATAGTGATAACTGGAGAAAATAAAATAAGGTAGTGGTTCAGAGTGATAGGGGCAGGGCCAGATAGGATGATCAGGGAAGGCCTTGAAGAGGTGACATTTGAGCTGAGACCTAAAGGATGAACTTGGGTTGTGTATAAAATGTTTTATACAACTCCACGCACTTACACACTTACAATCTTTTTTTTTTTTTTTTTTTTTGCGGTACGCGGGCCTCTCACTGTTGTGGCCTCTCCCATCGCGGAGCACAGGCTCCGGACGCGCAGGCTCAGCGGCCATGGCTCACGGACCTAGCTGCTCCGCGGCATGTGGGATCTTCCCGGACCGGGGCACGAACCTGTGTCCCCTGTGTCGGCAGGCGGACTCTCAACCACTGCGCCACCAGGGAAGCGCCGCACTTACAATCTTGATTGTGTTCTTTGTCATGTTCTTCAGGTTACCTTAGAATGGTAATTGCTAATTGACTTTAGTTTGCACACACATTCTGTATTTATTTGTGTTCAGCTATAGTTCTTCTGCTTTCCCTTTCTTTCCTTAAGAGTGAGCTTTTGAGCTGACTTTTTTTTTGAATCTAGGAAGAACTTTATTCTTTGTCTGTCTGTGTTTTAACTTGATACCCAGGATTTTATAAACAGAGTACCACCATCCCTAGACATTCCTCCTTGGGTGTATGTGCTGTGTATTACTTCATTTCACTCTCTCAGTAAGTAAGACGTTTGAAGCAAGTCTCATTGTAAGTACTAGGGATATGTTAGTCACCATAATAGATGATCTGGGAGTTCTAAACAGTAGTCAGTTTAGAGATTTCCCAAATATTTTGACAAAAGTAAAAATTTTTACCATAGAGAATCTAGTCCTCCCAAAGTTAGGTTGCACCTGGGAAAATGTCATGCTCTCTTTTTGCCCTGTGTTGGGTAGCACAATGATGACCTTCGAATCACTCTTCTTTTGAGAGCTAACATGGTCTTGTTATCCCACAATCAGAATATCCTTGATAATTTTGATGACTACCTTAAGAAAATGGCCCTCTGTTGCACTGGTTAGTCAGAGAGGTAGGTTTCAGTTTCTTGAATTAAAGGGCCTCATTGAATGGGTGGGTCAGAGTACATTTTCCTATAAAGAGGCTAAGTTCCCTGGATTCTACACTGAACTGTGGGACAAGTAGATAAGTAGTTGAGTAGAGTTGTTGACTATCAGAATTTAGAACCAGTTTTCTCCTAAGATTACTTTGTTGCATAAATCCCTTAGCAAGGATCTCTTTATGAATGCCCATGCCTCTATTTTCTTGACAAAAAAAGAGAGAAAAAAAAAAGCAGAACGGCTCAGAATCAGGTCTCAATCACTGGATCTCTGGGCTTTCAGATTGCACTGGCTGCCCTGTTTCCTGATAGGTTTGGGATTTCCACCAGGAAGGTCATGTAGATTTTTTTCTTTCTCTCCTTGTCAGGTACCTATCTGAATTAGAATTAAAGGAGAGTCTTATTATTTTTAGAACAGCAGGCCCCATTACTGTCTACTAATTATTTCAACAAAATTTATAACTCCTGAGTAGACTCTACCTCTAATCCTAAAGGTTTGTCCTTCTGTTTTATTCAGTTTTTAAGTTGTGGTTTTTCTGGAAGAGTTTGATGCCAAAATATTGGGTCTCTGTACACCGATGCCAAAATGAGATACAGAGACAGAGTTTTGGAAGAGAAAGAAAGAGTAGCTTTATTCTTTGCCAGACAAAGAAGAAACAGCGCAGGCTAATGCCCTAAGAACTGTGCCCCTCTCCCTGGGAAATAGGGAGAGGTCCTATAGACAGGACTAGTGGTCATGGGTAGGTGATAAGGATCAAGGCAGTAATGGGCTTGCATTCTTCTGATGGATTGGTGGTGAGGTAAGTAGGAGTCAGCATCATCAACCTTCAGGTTCCAACTGGTCTGGGGTCTAGGTGCTTGTGGGCAGCATACCATCATTAATCGTTGATCATCAACTTCTCCCACCTGGAGGGGGTTTCAGTATCTGCAAAACAGCTCAAAAATATCTTTGTGTGTATCCATTGAGGGGGAACCAGGACCTTGCCCCAAGGCTGCACTATTGTTTCTCTTGACTGTTTGTTTCTCCATTGTCTTGCATCCCCCTCCCTTCCCTAATTAACAACTGCTTGAATCTGCCAGTTGGAAGTTGGGGAAGGTCATGGAAGCTAAATGAAGGCTATTTCCTCTGATCAAAGAAATGGGGGACACAGAAAGGCTTTGTGCCCTGGAGCCCCACAGAGCCCTGCTCTGTATCAATCTCCCCTTTTCTTTGAAACTCCCCAATCTTGAGGAGAACAGGTGTTGGACGAGGAAGGAATAATCATTTTGGTTAGGGATGTTAATCATAAACTCAGCAGAGGAGCTCGGTTTTAAGGGGACTCAGTTTTAATCCCCACTTCGGTTTTATCTTTCCCAAAATCTTTTAGGGAATGGGGTGATAAACATGCTAAGTACTTCCTGCTGAGATAGGGCATAGTCCTGCCTAAATTTGGGGGAATAGATAACGAATTAGAAATATTTGAGTTCCAAGTCCTGGATTCGAGTCTTACATGATTAAGATCTCAATCCCTTGTTCTACCATTTTGGTGCAGCAAAACCAGTTAGAGACAAGAGGAGTGATAACTAGAACTTTAGTAGAAAGAATAGGTCTCATTTCTTTAGGAATTCAGGAGCATAACTCTGAAGCCCAGTCTAGAACCAGCACTTCAGAGAGACTTGTTTTAGCCAATTGTTTTCAAACCATTCCCTATATGGGGAAAAACCATCAAGGCAATCCTGAAGACCCAAAAATAGGAAGCCGACCACATATCTAGCAATTAGAATTATCGAAAGAATCAGCATATGAATCTATAGGTAGAAGGTATGAGAAAGAAGAAAACAGAACTTTCATTCCACTTTGTTGGAACAAATACTTAAAGTTTCCCAAAGGGTGAGATGTCTGCTTCTCGGGAGTACACTTGCTGGCTGTAGGCAGGCTTGGTTGGTCAGTCTCTGGTAATCTTCTTACTCTGGTATGATGTACCCACGGTTATACTCCATCCAGTTTTAGAGAGGCGTGAGTAGTAAGAAGAACCTCATAGGATCCCTTCCATTTTTCTTCAAGCTGTTGCTCAGGTCATTGCTCTTTTTCACACTTTCAGCAGCACCTGGTCTCCTGATTTGAATGGATGTCAGGTAGCTTCCAGGTGAGGGGCAGACCTGTGGAACACAAACTCACATGTAGCGGTTCAGAATTGTCCAGTCTGTTGAACATACTGTTTAAATTTTACCTCCTGTGTTAGAAATGTTCCTCTTTTTACTCTTAGGAGCTAAGAGTGGTCTCCTCTGTATAATTTCATAAGGGCTCAATCCTAGCCCGCTTCTAGGGGCCACCAGTATACAGAGGAGAGCAACTGGAAAGACCTTGCCCATTTTAGATGAGTTTTTTCATAGCTTGGTGAGAGTTTTCTTAATAATGTCCTTAAGAAGGGTTTTTGTCACTTCTGATGCTTTTTCCATTTTGGCTGGAAAGGCCTCTGTTCAACCTTGATCCAGGTGTAATCCTCTCAAGTCTTTAGTCAAAATCTCATTGAAGAATATAGGGAAATTTAAAAATCCTCATGGAGTCTGACATAGCTCAGAAAATTCAAGTTTGCAGCAATACAGGAATGAATGCATCTGAAATCACATCCACAATGGTCACCTAGTTTTACCATCATTACTCCATTTTGACTTTCAAATGCATTTCCCTCCTCAATGTTAAAGCAGATGTCACTGTTAATGATTTCACTGCTTTTCTAGATATGGGAAAATGCAAGAACTTGAGCTCATAAAATCTTCTCCTGAAAGAATCTATCTGAAGGCCTGTTCTGTCAGTTTTTCCCAGAGCACAGAGGGTGCTGTAAGTTCAGCAGCTGTAGCAGCACATGATTTAATCTTTGTAGAGGTAGATGGCAAGTGCCAGTTTCCAGTCTGCAGGGCCCCTTCATGGTCATAAATTCGACCATGGTTTTGGGGCATTTCATGACCATTTTGTCCCACAGTACTAGGAATGCTCATTCCCAGGTCAGGCGAAGATTTTGCTGATAGACCACTCAATGTGCTATTACTGGACTAGGCCTTGTGAGTAGCAAAAAGTCTGTGGACTACCTGTCTTACTAGTCTCTTGTGGTCCAGAAAAATATTCCCTCTTGTTGCTTCTTCCCATATCTAGAGTTACACTGTTACAATTATTGATCTTATATGGAACTATATATCATCATTTTCTCAGAGGCTCAGTCACACACTGGTAATGTAAGAAACAATAATTTTGTAAAACAGGCAAAATACAACTAAAATAGCTAGGAGTATTAGTAAAGTCATAAGTAAGAAGCCAAGAACTTCCATTAGGTGTGGCCCAGTATGTCCAGGTTGTCTGACTTAGTGTGTTCTGTACCAATCCTTATCTTTTTTTTTTTTTTATAAATTTATTTATTTATTTTTGGCTGAGTTGGGTCTTTGTTGCTGCTCGCGTGCTTTCTCTAGTTGCGGCTCTTTGTTGTGGTGCCCGGGCTTCTCATTGCGGTGGCTTCTCTTGTGGCGGAGCACAGGCTCTAGCTGTGCAGGCTTCAGTAGTTGTGGCTTGCGGGCTCTAGAGCGCAGGCTCATTAGTTGTGGCGCACGTGCTTAGTTGCTCCACGGCATGTGGGATCTTCCCGGACCAGGGCTCAAACCTGTGTCCCCTGCATTGGCAGGTGGATTCTCAACCACTGCGCCACCAGGGAAGCCCACCAATCCTTATCTTTAAGGGAAATTATATGTTGGCACTGTCCATAAGGCACCCAGCTTAATTTCCTAATGTTGCTAGACTGACTATCCTTAATATGATTTAATTGTTCTCAACATAGAGGGGCATTTAAATTTAAATTACCATAGTTTGGTGTTAACTACATAAATCCATCCCATAATTGTGGGAGGTTTTATTCCTTGGCTGAAATTTTGCTTGTTGCTCTGAACTTGAGTAATAGAGGAAAATTCATATTTATGGCCAGGGTCAGAGCAGCCATTATTAATTGGCCAGGTGAGGGGATTCCATCTAGTAATATCAATAGTGGCCTGAACATGACTATAATTTTTCTTTTAAAATAAATTTCCTGGGACTTCCCTGGTGGCACAGTGGTTAAGAATCCGCCTGCCAATACAAGGGACACGGGTTCGATCCCTGGTCCGGGAAGATCCCACATGCAGCGGAGCAACTAAGCCTGTGTGCCACACTATTGAGCCTGCAGTCTAGAGCCCATGAGCCACAACTACTGAGCCGGCATGCCACATCTACTGAAGCCTGCGTACCTACAGCCTGTGCTCTGCAACAAGAGAAGCCCCTGCAATGAGAAGCCCGTGCACTACAACGAAGAGTAGCCCCCGCTCGCCGCAACTAGAGAAAGCCTGCACGCAGCAATGAAGACCCAACACAGCCAAAAATAAAAATTAATTAATTTTTAAAAAGAAACAAAAATAAATAAATTTCCTAAGAGCCAACCAATTAGAGCCTTGGAGTGGAGAAATCCATCCGGTAACCCAGAAGTACTAGACACAGGTAATTGGCCACAAAATCAACAGTTGGATTGATTTTTTTTTCTTTTTCAATTTTTTTTTTGCGGTATGCGGGCCTCTCACTGCTGTGGCCTCTCCCGTTGCGGAGCACAGGCTCCGGACGCACAGGCTCAGCGGCCATGGCTCACAGGCCCAGCTGCTCCTCAGCGCGTGGGATTCTCCCGGACCGGGGCACGAACCTGTGACCCCTGCATCGGCAGGCGGACTCCCGACTACTGTGCCACCAGGGAAGCCCCTGGATTGATTTTTAAAACTAGTATAGGATCATGCCTATGATAGAAAAACATTTGATTCATATGCAGAGACCCAAGAAGTCAAGAAGACATTATAAATGATCATACGAGTCAGGTAGAGAATCTTGGGCAAGCTGTCTACTCCTGATGTCGTCTTCTAGCCCTGATATGAGTGTAGTTTCTCCTCTGTTTGAGCATTGTTTTAAGGTGATTTTGAGGTCAGCTGTCCTCTCTATAGGCCAGTCCAGTGCAGGGACCGAGCAGGGCCCTTTGTGAGTGGAAATTAATCCAAGAGTCAATTCCTTTCAGTTTCACTGTGCATGAGCTAGTTAGGAGTACCTGATAAGGGTCCTCCCATCCAGGTTGGAGATAGTCCTTTAAATTATGTCTTTTCCAGTACGCATAATCCCCTGATTGCAGGTCTTGGGGCATCTGATCTTCATCCAAAGATAGATTACTGAGATAAGCTGCAGTAACAAACTTAGAACGTGTCCTTTAATAATTCAATTAAAGTTTACATTAATATAACAGCAAGGAACGATCTGAGTCTTAGTAAATACAGACCTCCATTATCAAAACTGGGATTTAACATTCATTGAAACATCTTTATCTCTCTAAAATTACCCTCATTTCTACCAAATATAACCAAATTAAGACTAATTTGTTTGCAAAATAAGCCTGGTCTCAAACACTTGGCCTGATTTACATCAGTGGTCCCCGGCCTTTTTGGCACCAGGGACCGGTTTCGTGGAAGACAATTTTTCCATGGACCAGGGAGGCAGGGGGAGGGTTTCAGGATAACTCAGGTGCATTACATTTATTGTGCACTTTATTTCTATTATTATTACAATATATAATGAAATAATTACACAACTCACCATAATGCTGACAGGCGGAGCTCAGGTGGTAAGGCGAGCGATGGGGAGAGGCTGTAAATACAGATGGAGCTTCGCTCGCTTGCCCGCCGCTCACCTCCTGCTGTGCAGCCCGATTCCTAACAGGCCACGGACCAGTACCTGTCTGTGGCCCAGGGGCTGGGGACCCCTGCTTTACATGATCTACTTAGTGCCACTTATTTTTGTGCTTTTTCTTGGTGATTTCACTGTTTAAAATGTCCCCCAAATGTAGTGCTAAAGTGCTGTCTAGTGTTCCTAAGCACAAAAAAGGCTGTGATGTGTTTTATAGAGAAAAATGTGCGTTAGATAAGCTTCATGCAGCCATGAGTTATAGTGCTGTTGGCTGTGAGTTCAGTGTTAATGAATCAACAACATATGTTAAGTAAGGTGTCTTTAAACAGAAACATATAAAACAAGGTTATCTGTTGATCATTTGACAAAAATGTGATCAGAGACTCATAGGAGCCTAACCCTGTATTTCCCATAGGACCAATGCTTCAGTGTTGGCTAATTCACTGTTTGTCGTGACTTTATTCGAATATAACTACCGTGAATAGTGAGAATCTACTGTATTTTTTATATTCTTTACTTCAATGACATTAAAGTATCTTACAGACATTAGCTCAGTCATCAACACAACTTTCAAAAACTGGCTGCTAGACAGTAATTTATTTGTTATATGGAGGATGGTGGGGGGCAATCCACATAGTAGGTTTTCTTTAATGTTCACATTCTAGGACAATTCTTGCTTCTTATAAGGAATCTCTTAAATATATTATATCCTGACCTTGGATGTAAAAAGATCTGTTTCCTAATCATAATTATGCTTGATTGATTTTGCTTTGAAACTCATCAGAATATTCCCTGTTTGGCTTTCATAGGAAAAAGTGAAAAGATGAAAGAATTTTGGAAAGCAATTAGAACTTTTTGGCAGTAAATTGTCAGGTAGGGAAAAATAATCATAATGGTTATTATCACAAACATAAAAGCGGTAATGATGTAAGTTGCTGAGTGCGTAGAATTTGAATGTACTATGTTGAACATGGCTTCTCATATACATATATATTATAAGAACATCTCTCTCCTTCAACTCTGGATTCAGATCTTTGTCTAGATCTTGCTAGTTCTTCCTTTATGTCATTTCTCAAACGTTTCCTTTCTTTTTCATTCATGTAATAGTAATCTGGAAATACAGACTTTAACCATCTTCAAGTTGACCTTAAAGTTGCTCTCATTTCTTTCAGCCACATTCTCCCTTGAATGCATCTTACTTTAGCATATTTTTATCATATCATTCTGCAGAGATATTACTGCCCTACTTAGAAACTTTCAGTGGCTGCTAGTTGTCTGTTTTTTTTTTTTAATTTTCCAAATGTAGATTTTCAGTGGATTTATTTATTTATTTTGATAAATTTATTTACTTTATTTTTTGCTGTGTTGGGTCTTTGTGGCTGTACACGGGCTTTCTCTACTTGTGGCGCTTCTCATTGCGTTGGCTTCTCATTACGGAGCATGGGCTCTAGGTGCACGGGCTGCAGTAGTTGTGGCTCACGGGCTGTAGAGCGCAGGCTCAGTAGTTGTGGTGACGCGCCCAGTTGCTCCGCGGCATGTGGGATCTTCCCGGACCAGGGCTCAAACCTGTGTCCCCTGCATTGGCAGGCGGACTCAACCACTGCGCCACCAGGGAAGCCCTGTTTATTTATTTTAAAATATTTATTTATTTTATTTATTTGTCTTTCTTATTTTGTTTTGGCTGCAGCACACGGGATCTTTGTTGAGGCAAGCGGGATCTTTTTTGTTACAGCGTGCAGTCTGCTTGGGTTTCTCTGTAGTTGCGGTGTGGTGCGTAGGCTTATCTCTAGTTGTGGCATGTGGGTTTTCTCTCTCTAGTTGTGGCGCACAGGCTCCAGGGTACATGGGCTCTGTAGTTTGTGGCACCTGGGCTCTCTCGTTGAGGCGCACGAGCTCAGTTGCCCCGCGGCGTGTGGGATCTTAATTCCCTGACCAGGGATCGAACCCACATCCCCTGTGTTGAAGGTGTATTCTTTACCACTGGACCACCAGGGAAGTCCCAAGTTGTCTGTTTTTAAATTACTATAAAACAATTGTCTCTTAATGCTTTTCAGTTCTCCTACAGCTGTTCCTCCCCATCTACCTTTTTTTTTTTTTTTTTAATTTTGGCCGTGTTGCGCAGCTTGCGGGATCTTAGTTTCCCAAACCCGGGCCATGGCAGTGAAAGCACGGAATCCAAACCACTAGACCACCAGGGAACTAGCCCCCCAAACACCTCCCTTAATTGATGTTATGTCATGACTCATTGTTGGAGGGCAGGAACCTCTTAGATGTGAATTCCCTCATCTTATTACCATCATCTGTAAATTTGCTACATCTACTTTTCTTTTTTCTTTCTATAACAGAAGAAGAAGTACTTGTGCCCTGGATCCCATTCCCTCTTTTCTTCTGAGACTTTTCTTCTTGATTTATCCCTAAGGTTGTTAAACTTGGCAAAAACAACAACACATTGCACAGTTAAATTTGAAATTCAGATAACCACAAATAGTTTTCAGTATAAGCATGTCCCATGCAATATCTGGGACACATTTATGCTGAAAAATTATTTGTTGTTTATCTGAAATTCAAATATAACTGGATGTCCTGAATTTTATCTGGCAACCCTATTTACCCCTCTCTTTACTTTATTTACACTTCTAAACGCACACACACAGACACACACATTTTTATCCTCCCCCTGTGTTGGGTCATTCCTTTCAGAGTTCAGTCAAGCTTTAGTAAACATCTTGTGAACAAAATCACACACAGACACACACACACACAAAACTTCCTTTGACTTGTAATCCCTCTTTAGTTATTAACATATCTCTGCTCTGCTTCACAGCCCAATTTTCCAAAAGACTTGTCTATTCAAACCATCTCTCCTTCTTAACTTCCCAGTCATTCTCCAGTTTTCCCTAATCCTGCTTTCACCTCCCATTACTCCCTCAAGTCATCAAAACCTCCATGTTGCCAAGTCCTACAAACCATTTTCAGCTGTCATCTTATTAAACTTCTCAGTAGGTATTTGAAATACCTGACCATACTTTCCTTCTTCAAAGAATCTCCTTTCTTGATTTCAGTGACAGTATTCACTTTGGATTTTTCCCCTTACTTTTCTGGCAGCTGCTTCTTAGATTTCAGTTGCTGGCTTTTCTTCTTCTATCCTGTATGGTACATCATGGATCAGGGCTCAGACTTGAATTCTGTTTGTTTGTTTGCTTTTTTCTCCTCTCTAGGCAATTTTTATCCATTCCCATGGTTTTATATATCTGTCTATACATGGGATTTAAATTATGGAAACGGATGAAATCATAACTCCCAATTTTATATTTCCAGCCTAGGCTTTCCTCTGAGCTCTAGACTCTGTATTCAAACTTAACATGGCCAAAGTTGAAGTCTTGATATTCTTGCCACATCTATTTTTCCCCTGTTCTTCCACATTTTAACAATGGCATCCCTACTTAACCAGTTGCTTGAGCCAGAAACCTGTTGGCTATTCTTGACATCTTCCTTACCTTTCACATTGTCTGTTACCAAGTCCAGTTGAGTCAACCACCAACCTATATGTCTTAAATCCTTTCACTACTGTCATCATCGTCCAGGCTACCATCATCTTTCATATGTTTTAATGACCTTCTAACTATTCTTCTCATTTCCATTCATGTTCATTCAGTTTTTCTCTTTTTACACAGCCATGGTGATCTTTTAAAAACATAAATCCCTAGTAGCCTCCTATCATTCTTAAAATAAAATTAAAACTTTTCTGTGACCTGTAAACCCTACGTCATCAGTCAGTCCCTGCCTACCTCTCCAGTCACATCTTAACACTGTCTCTCATTGACAGTGTTCTTATACAAAATAAGGATTTGGTAAAAATGGAATCTTATTCCCAAGCACTTTTTAAAATGTTAGTCATTTTAATGTGCAGAATTTAAAAAGTTATGAAAATATTGCTAGCCAAACTGAGCGTTCATGGGTAGTTAGTTGAAAATGAGCTATTTAAGACCAAACAGCTAATCTCTCCCTCTCCCCCTTAAAATTTCAGAGCCTTCCAGTATTAATTTTCTATGGCTTAAATATAATATAAATATATTTAATTATAATTCTAGAAGTCAGAAGTCCAAAATGGGTCTCAGTGGACTAAAATCAAAATGTCAACAGGGCTATATTCCATCTAGAGGCTCTAGAGGAGAATCTACTTCCTTGCGTTTTCCAGCTTCTAGAAGCAGCCAGGATTCCTTGGCTTGTGGCCCCTTCCTCCATTCTCAAAGCCAGCATTATAGCATCTTTAAATATCTCTCTGGCTCTCATTCTTCTGCCTCCCTCTTCCAAGTATAAGGAACCTTTTGATTATATTGGGCCCACTTGGATAATTCAGGATAATCTCCCTATCTCAAGGTCAACCAATTAGCAACCTTACTTCCATCTGCAGCCTCACCCATGCTATGTATTCACAGGCTTTGGAGATTAGGATGTGGACATCTTGGGGGGGGGGCATTATTCTGTCTACCACACATTTCTCTTCTTTATTTCTATTTTTATAAGAGTAATACATCTTCATTCCAGAAAAATTAGAAAATGAGCAACAGTTCAGGAGCCATTTACGCCCTGTTGATCTCTTAATGGAAATAGAGCCACTTGGTTCATGTTAAGAAGAGAGGGTCTCCAAACACTTAAGGCACTTAAAGCACCCGAAAAATCTATTAAAAGTCACAAAAAAAAAAAAGTCACAAACAAAAATATATCACCTTCCAAATAAAATCAATGGGGAAAAAGAGTACTGTAAGACTTTGGATAAGTAATATTTCTAGTTCTTTACTTCTTTATCCTTAAAATAAGGAACTTGAATTAGCTGATCTTTAAAATTGTTTAAACTTTATTACTATATAAAATTGGTATCTCCATTCTATTAAAAAGTAACCAAAAGAGATGAGCAGATAACATCACAAGAAAGGCTATCTGTAACTATGTGGGGTGACAGGTGTTAACTAGACTTACAATAGCAATCATTTTGCAGTATATACATATATCAAAACATTATTTTGGGACTTCCCTGGTGGCGCAGTGGTTAAGAATCTGCCTGCCAATGCAGGGGACATGGGTTCGAGCCCTTGTCTGGGAAGATCTCACATGCCGCGGAGCAGCTAAGCCTGGGCGCCACAACTACTGAGCCTGTGCTCTAGAACCTGCAAACCTCAACTACTGAGCCCGTGTGCCACAACTATTGAAGCCTGTGTGCCTAGAGCCCATGCTCTGCAACAAGAGAAGCCACCGCAATGAGAAGCCCGAGCACCGCAAGGAAGGGTAGCCCCTGCTCACCACAACTAGAGAAAGCCCCCGCGCAGCAACGAAGACCCAACATAGCCAAAAATAAATAAATATTTTTAAAAGTTTCTAAAAACCCCAAAAAACAAAATAAAACATTATGTTGTATACCTTATACTAATACAATATTGTATGTCAATTATATCTCAGTAAAACTGGGGTGGAGACTAAAAATTTAATCAGAAAAGATGAGCATATATTTTGTTTTGTTTTAAGTCCAATTAATGCATAGCTTTATTTCAGGATTCAGTCAACTACTATTGTCAAGGTCATGAAAGACTGAGGAATTATCACAGATTGGAAGAGACTAAGGAGACATGACAACTGAATGTAATGTGGGATCCTGGGTTGGGTCCTAGAACTAAAAAAGGACATTTGGAGAAACTTTTGAAATCCAAATAAAGTCTATAATTTAGTTAATAGGATTGTTACCAACGTTAATTTATTAGTTTTGATAATTACCCTCATTTTACAAGTTGTCAACATTAGAGGATCTTGGGTGGAGTGTATATGGGAGCTCTCTGCACTATTTTTACAAATTTCTTTCTAAGTCTATAATTATTTCAAAACAAAGATTGAAAAGAAAGAAAACAGTAAGAGTGGAAGCCACAGAGTGGAAGATGTTTGCAAAAGACTCATTATCAGAATCTGTAAATGACTTAAACAGATTCATGAGGGAAAGACTGAAAACCTGAAAGAAAAATAGGCAGAATACTTGAAAGGCCACTTCACATAAGAGGATATCCAAATAGCCAATAAGCATAAAAATATTCTTGGCAGTGCACAAGAGTTCCAACTTCTCCAAGTTGGAACCCTTGTGCATTGCTGATGGAATGTAAAATGGTGTGGCTTCTGCAGAAAATAGTGTGGTTGATACTCAAAAAATTAAACAGGGGACTTAACCACTTGTAGTGGTTAAGAATCTGCCTTCCAATGCAGGGGATGTAGGTTCAATCCCTGGTTGGGGAACTAAGATCCCATATACCGCAGGGCAACTAAGCCCACGCACCACAACTACTGAGCTCAAGCACCCTGGAGCCCACGCGCCACAACTAGAGAGAAGCCCAAGTGCCACAACAAAGAGCAAAGAAGGATCCTGCATGCCACATCGAAGATCCTGTGTGCCACAATGAAGACCAGATGCAGCCAAATAAATAAATAAATATAAATTAAAAATTAAACAGAAATTACCATATGATCCATCAATTCCACTTCTGGGTATATACCCAAAAGAATTGAAAGTAGGGCCTCGAACAGATATTTGTACACCTATGTTTGTAGCAGCACTATTCACAATAACCGAAAGGTGGAAACAACCCAAATGTCCATCGATGGAAGAATAATAGATAAACAAAATGTACTGTATACATACAATGGAATATTATTGAGCCCTAAAAAGGAATGAAATTCTGATACATGCTATAATATGGATAGACCTTAAAAACATACTAAGTGAAATAAACCAGACAAAAGGACAAATATTGTATGATTCCACTTATATGAGGTACCTAGTCAAATTCAAAGAGAAAGAAAGTAGAATAGTGGTTACCAGGGGCTGAGGGAGAAAGGGAATGAGGAGTTATTGTTTAATGGGTATAGAGTTTCAGTTTGGGATAATGAAAGAGTCCCAGGGATGGATGGTGGTGATGGTTGCACAACAATGCAATTATTGCCACTGAATTGTACACTTTAAAATGGCAAATCTTATATTTTTTCACACACACACACACGCACACACAAAATGTTACAGGCCAATATTCCTGATCAACATAGATGCAAAAATCCTCAACAACCTCAACAAAATATTAGCAAGCCAAATTTAACAATACATAAAAAGGATCATATACCATGATCAGGTGGGATTTATTGCAGAGAGGCAAGGATGGTTCAGTATCTGCAAATCAATCAATGTGATTAACAAAATGAAGGCTAAATATCATGCGATCATCTAAGTAGATGCAGAAAAAGCATTTGGCAAGATTCAACATCCATTCGTGGTAAAGAAAAAAAACTCTCAACGAAGTGGCTATAAGAGGAAATGCACCTCTACAAAATAAAGGCCATAAAAAAATGTGCTCAGGTTGTGGTCATGATGGTAGTTGTGGTGGTGAGATGTGATTAAAATCACAATGTGACGCCATTACCTGGAATGCCTAAAATGTAAAAAGACCGACAATACTAAGCACTAACAAGGATATGAAGCAACTGGAACATTGATATCCTGCTGGTAGGAGTATAAAATGGTACCAACACTTTGGAAAATTGCTTGACATTATCTACCTAGCCAAACATATGCATACCCTATAACCCAGCAATTCTACTCTTACGTACCTATATCCTACAGAAATATTTTCATATGGGTACCACATGACATACACAAGAACATACACAGCAACCTTATTATTTAAGGCCCCCAAACTGAAACCAACTTTCAACAGGAGAATGGATTCAATAAATTATGAATAGTCATGCAGTGGGGTACTTTCAGGCAATACCAATAAATGAACTACTGCTAAATCAATGAACTTGGATAACTCTTAGAAACATTGAGCAGGAAAAAATCACGCTCTTAAGAATGCATCTTTGGGCTTCCCTGGTGGCGCAGTGGTTGAGAGTCTGCCTGCCGATGCAGGGGACACAGGTTCGTGCCCCGGTCCGGGAAAATCCCACATGCCGCGGAGCGGCTGGGCCCGTGAGCCATGGCTGCTGAGCCTGCGCGTCCGGAGCCTGTGCTCCGCAACGGGAGAGGCCACAACAGTGACAGGCCCGCGTACCTCAAAAAAAAAAGAATGCATCTTTTACGGTATTTACATCAGGTTTAAATATAGGCAAAATTGATAAATAGTGATAGGAATCAGAGATTACCTTTAAGGAGGAGTGAAGGTAATGACTGAGAGGGGTCATGAGGGAAGACTCTAGGGTGCTGATAAAGTTCTATTTCCTTATCTGGGTAGTGGTTACATAGGTATGTTGACTTTTGAAATTTTATCAAACTGTAACTTTCTGACTTATGTACTTTTTCTGTAGATACATTATGCCTGAATTTAAAGTTTATTATAAAAAATAATGTAGTGAGAAGTCTACATTCCACATTTATTTAATGGCATTATGCTTCATTATTTCATCCTGCATCCTTCCTACCCTTCCCCTACTTCCCACTTTGTGATAAAATTGAGGGCCCTGAATGCAAATCCTTGTCCGCTCTTACTCTAGTTGTTTTCATGTTTAAGAAGAAGCTTTCAAGTTTAAGCTTGATTGCTTTTTGAGGCCAGTTTTAGCTAGGGGTGCTAACTATGCAGCAAATTGAACTCTGACCTAAGTGGAGCGCTATTAGCTGTGTCAGGGAGATTGAGGATTCAAGTCCACATTCCACTCCCAAATTCTAGAGGACTTAACAGGGAGTGGGAAAGGTGGCTTGGTGCCTGCTTTAGTGTACTGTAGTCTCTGTGTTGCTTAATTGTAACGGTGACTGGATTCGCCAGTGGCAAGGAGGTACACTTAGGGATACTAGGCATGATTTTGTTATGATGCAGTTTCTTTTTATGGTTTTGTCAATACATACCTGAGTCCCTTTTCTTTCCTTTTACCCTTCAGGTGCCTGTGGTATATTTTATTCATTTGGGGCTTTACTCTGAGCTAGCTGTTCTTTGATTAAGTCATTTTTTAAAAATTCAGTACATATTCATTGGTTGTTTGCTATGTGCCTGGAATATAGGAATGAGACATAATATCTGCCCTCAAATTTCTTACAGTTCTGCCGTGTAAACAGATAAATGTTCAGTTATACTATCGGCACTGATATGTGCTATAATAGAGATCAGTCTGGGTTATTATTCAGTAAATCATAGAATTGATGTTTTTTTTCGCCTCCCCATGCGGCTTGTGGAATCTTAGGTCGCCGGCCCTCAGCAGTGAGAGGGCAGAGCCCTAACCCCTGGACTGCCAGGGAATTCCCTAGAATTGATTCTTAACCTAGACCTGGAGCTGGAAATATGTACTGAAGGAAGTTAGAGTATATGTGTTCAGAGTGGGGATCTGGGGGAATTCAGAGAGCTGAGTGAGGCTCAGGAGATACACGGAGGCTATCATGAAGGGTCTTGTGTGTCATGCTGAGGAGTTTGGATTTTATTTCGAAGACAATGGGGAGCTATTGAGGCATTATGAACAAGGAAGTGATGTGTAAAATAATTGTGCAGATGATAATCACATATAAATAAGTTAATTTAATGAACTGAAGTAGGTTATTCCAGGGATGGAGTCTAGGCCCTGTCAAAGCGTAGTCTCAGCAGTATTGCCATCATCTGAGAGCTGTTAAAAATGTAGAATCTTGGGACCTATTCCAGACTTACTAAATCAGAATCAGAATGTTAACAAGATCTCCAAATAATTTGTAGACACATTCAAGTTTAAGAAGCACTGAATTAGATGGATAGGATGATGGTCAGGCTTTAGACAGCTGGTGTGAAGACGATAGGACAGATTGCAAGAGATAATGCGGAGAACATATTCTTCCTCCTATTTGGAATACTCTTCTCATTCCCCCTCCCCACCAAATGCACACCAGGTACCCCCTACTTATCCATTACCTTTCAGCTTAAATGGAGCTTCTCTGATGTGACACTCCCAGTACACATGATTGGTACCCTTGCCATATACTCCCATAGCAGCCTGTACTTACCTTATCATTTTTCACACTTTATTTTTAGTAATTATTGAATTGCCTCTCTCTCTCCTGCACAATGAATGCAGGGACTGTCTTTCTATGCTGCCTGGCACATGATAGGCACCCAATAAATATTTGTGGTTCAATTGAATGAATTCACCATGTATAAGAAGAAAAGATGAATTTGTGTGTGTTGGGGGATGTACATGTTATATTTATTAATAATAATAGTAAATGTTAAATAGCACTGATAAGTTGCAGGCACTGTTCTAAGTGCTTTATATATGTTAATTTATTTTATCTTCTCAGCAATCCCATAAGGTAGATATTCTTAATGTCCCCATTTTAAAGATGAGAAAACTGAGGCACAAGGAGGATAAATAATTTGTCTAAGGTTACACAGTTGGTAAGTGATGAATCAAGATTCAAACCCATCTGGTACTACTCTGCTTATGTCTAGTTTTGGACAAAATAGTTCCCTGGCACTGTGCTAAGTGCTTTCTATGTATTATATGTATTTTTTAATCTTTATAACCTTAATCTGAGGAGGGTTTTATTATCCTGTTTTACAGATGAGGAAGCAAAGGCTCAAAAAAGTTATATAGGTTACCAAAAGATACACAGCTAGGAAGTAATGGAGCTAGCCTTAAACCCAAGCCTATCTAACTCTTAAAGCCTGTAGTCTTTACCAGTAATGATGATGCCTCCATGTGGAATATAAAATACCTGTGGGATGTGAGTCTTAAGATCACTGAGAAACTGAGAGATAGGATGCCTAACATTTAAGTTGGTGGGCGGGGGGCGGTAGTAGGACTTAACTCCGGTTGCTCAGGTAGCGTGGGCATTTCGGGTTTGAAGGGGCAAAGGAGATTTAAAGTCTAGCAATTTCAGCCAACCTCATAATTGACCAGATGGAACTCTGAACTCTGCTGGTTAGAAACCTTAGCCTCTACAATAAGCTGTAACTTAGGTGACTAAGGAGTAGTTATTGCTTTCTCTTATGGCCTCAGAGAAACCAGATGGATTAGAAATACCGAATGTCAGAACTGGAAGGAACCAGTTCTAACCTTCCACCGTGCCCTCTTACTCACCTCCCCCTTATTTTATAATAAGGAAACTGAAGAAGGGAGTACTTAGGTGACTTGCTAAAGTCTAATAAAACCATTAGGGCCAAGCCAGGAATAGAGGACAGGGTCACATTCTTGTATTCTTTGCCCTGTGCCTTATGACTCTCTAGGCTCCAGATTTATTGCCTCCTGTTTAAAACTTTTCTGCCATTGTAGTTACTTCTTCATCACATTGTAATTACTTCTTGTTCTTTTTGACTTTGGCCCCTGGAAATATTAACTTCTTGTCCTTTCCCCTCCAGCCCCAAGCATATATTCACTCCGGCCCTCATTAATTTAATGATGATACTAGTATCAAATCACCACTGGTAGGAACACCACTGGCACATAGAACTTCAAGTCCATCGTCTTCTTGGAGTGAAATTGAGATTCTTTTGAGCTATTCACATACTTGATCAATTTTTGTAAAGCTTGAGGGCTGCAGGAGCAGGTGCAGTTTGTGTATCCTTTTGAAGTTGCAAACTCCTAAATGTTCAGGGTGATTATTATAGATAATCATACGCAGGGGTCTCACTCCTGCTCCTGCTATAGGTGTATCTTCTAAGGCACATTATGGTAAAATTAAATTAGAATGAAAACAACTTTATAACTAGTACCTACACCTGTACCCTGTACCTTGTGCAGTCCCACTCAGTTAATAGACCTTCAGTTCTCAACTGTAATAGCTACTGTTTTATTTTTGTTTCAGAGTCATTACAGAAAGGTATAATAAGGCTTCAGTTTTCAAATGAAGGATATTTTAGTTAAAACCTATTCTAAAAAAAGTCACAACTAAAATGACATTTAGTTTAGCTAAAGTGATATATTTTACTTGTGCTTATTCTTTTATTCCCAACCCTGTCTTCTTTAAAAGTTATCTTCTTCCACATTTTAGCAATACCATGAGGGCAGTCACCTTCCATTTATTTATTTATTTACTGAAGTATAGTTGACTTACAATGTTGTGTTAGTTTCTGGGGTACAGAAAAGTGATTCAGTTACACACATATATACATATTCTTTTTCATATTCTTTTACATTATGGTTTATTACAGGATATTGAATATAGTTCCCTGTGCTATACAGCAGGACCTTGTTTTTATCTATTTTATATATAGTAGTTTGTATCTGCTAATCCCAAACCCCTAATTTATCCCTTCCTCTCCCCATTTATTTAATAACAGATTGTGCAGAAAACATCAACAGGAGTACCAAGAACCTAGTACTTTGCCGATCACTGACATATTTTAAGGGTTGGGCTCTGCTCTAGCAGTGAAATAGTCTTTTGGCCTTGATTTGTTTCTAAAAGCTTCATTATGATGCAGATCATAATAGATTACAGTTGATGCAGATCAAGCAATGGAAAGCAGATTGTATATTCTTTCAGAGATAATATTATAATTAAGGATTAAAACCCTACTAAGGACTCACCACAAATAAGTCATAGCTTTGGTCAGTAGTGTATAACTAAGCCCCTAAAGGTATAAAATAGTGTTCCAAATCCTACAAAGTGGACATAAATGTATTTAACACATTGGTTATGCAAGTTGCCCCAGAGTACTATAAGGTATATGTACAGCATACAAAGTTGGACAATTTCTTAAGCCCTTACCATATGCCGGACACTATAGGCAAATCAAAGCTGGCTAAGCCCCCGAAGAGCCTGAACTAATGAGGGACAGCACATATACCAGTAACTGTAATATGAGGAAAGGTGAAAATAGTGATGTGACCAAGGAGCAGTATTAGAGAAAAGAGAGATTCCTTTGTTTTTTAGGTTAGATTCCATGGCAGAACAATCATTTGAGCCGAACCTCGAAGAATTTGTTTTTCATCTTTGGGGTGTTTTTTTGGCCATGGTGTGTGGCATGTGGGATCTTAGTTCCCCAACCAGGGATTGAACCTGTGCCCCCTGCAGTGGAAGCACAGAGTCCTAACCATTGGACCTTCAGGGAATTCCTTGAAGTATCTGAATATGTGAAGATGATGGAAGTGAAGGCAGAATGAATGCATTTCAGTCTGAGAAAATGGCATGAGCAAAGGCATTGAGGTGGGAAAGGAGACGGCATAACAGTGACACAAGTAAGAGCTACCATTTATTAAGTACTCAGTGTATGCAAACTTTTAAAATCCTTGCATCAATCCTGTGAGATGGCTATTATTATTTCCACTGTACAGATTATAAAACTGGATGGTTGGAAAGGTTAATTACATGACAGCCAGGATACAAACCTGGGTCTGTTTAACTCCAAAACCAGAGCTCTTAGATGCTCTGCTGTACAGTCTTCACATTCAGGAAATAACAGGTAATACAGCTTACCTGGGGATACAGAATATTTAGGGATGAGTAGTGGAAGATCCTATTGGAAAGGATTTATAGAGGGTTTTTAGGAGGCAATGAAAATGGACAGGGAGGGAGAGATGAGATGCTTGGTGTCGTAGGACTCAAAAATAATTGGCAACTGATTGTTCTAGAAACTAGGGAAAAGGGAGAAATCAAAGATGACTGAGGTTTTTATATTTGGATGACCGAGGGAACAGTGGTACAAAAGTAAGGAGAAGAAACTATTGTTTGAAGAGTGGGGGGAAAGGAAAGATGGAGCAATCCTTTTGATTTTAGATATGTTGCATTTAAAGCCCAGATGAAATTCCCTGGCGGTCCAGTGGTTAGGACTCACCACTTTCACTGCCGCAGCCAGGGTTCAGTGCCTAGTTGGGGAACTAAGATCCTGCAAGCCGCAGCGTGACCAAAAGAAAAAAAATGTCAAATGAAATACATCATTGGAAATTTAGGCAACAAATGTTAACTTCTCATTTTATTAAGAAGTTTGGATTGGGCTTCCCTGGTGGCGCAATGGTTGAGAGTCCGCCTGCCGATGTAGGGGACACGGGTTCATGCCCCGATCCGGGAAGATCTCACATGCCGCGGAGCGGCTGGGCCCATGAGCCATGGCCGCTGAGCCTGCGCGTCCGGAGCCTGTGCTCTGCAACGGGAGAGGCCACAACAGTGAGAGGCCCGCGTATCGCAAAAAAAAAAAAAAAAAAAAAAAAGACGTTTGGATTAAAAGGAAGACCAGACAGAGGACAATAACTGGAGGTTGCTGAGAGCTGAAGCTTTATCGAAATTGACAATCTGATTACAGAGGGCTTTATCAAAATTGAAACCCTGACCCCAAATCTCTCCTGCATTTCATCGACCTTCTGTATCTTGCTGTCACTCAAATTGCTTCACTCCATAGCTCCTCTATGACCACAGCTTCCTTTACTTCCACCCCTGCTGTTCTCTTTTCTTATTGCATTTGATCTCTACCTGTCCTGTGATCTCTAATCCTTTGACACCTCTGCATTCATCTGGTCCAACAGTCCCCTTCTGTTTTCAATTGCCTTTCTCTCCAGTCCGGACCTCCAGGTCAGTCATTTGAATTCTGCCCTTTCTGGCATCTTGCAATAACACCTCTTTCCCTAGAAGTTACCTTCCTCTCCTCCATTCCATATCCAAAAGACCATTCCTTTAACCGACGAAAGCCCAAAAGGGCAATGAACCTGTAATCACAATCACAATATTATGACTATCAGCTCCAGAGAAATTATCCTCTGCAATGGGAATTAACACTGTAAGGAGGCCCTGGTTTTGAAGGGGACCAGAGCAGGCATATCTTGTTGGGCTTCGTTTGTGCCTGAAATCTATGGTACTCTTATTGGATAATATACTCTAGGAATTAATTAAGAAGGTAAATAGATTGGGTCACCTTTTCTCTAGTTTTGTCTTATTTCCAAACTTCTGAAGTGTATAAGGAGAAGGGAGCTGGTATGGGGACATAAGGAGGAAGCAGCTTCTGAGGTCCCTTAAGGTGATAGTGTATAAGACTACTGTGTTGGCATCCTGTTTCTTTCTGAAACCAGACCTGTGAGTAAAAAACAGCATTGGATAGGGACTTCGAGGCAGCATTAGTCTTTTTTTTAAAAATTGAAGTACAGGGAATTCTCTTGTGGTCCAGTGGTTAGGACTCTGGTTCTCACAGCTGGGGGCCCTGGTCGGGGAGCTAAGACCCCACAAGCCATGCAGCACGATGAAAAAAATAATTGAAGTTAGTTGATTTGCAATATTATATTAGTCTCAGGTGTACAACATAGTGATTCAATATTTTTATAGATTATACTCAATTGAAAGTTATTTTAAAATATTGGCTATATTCCCTGTGCTGTACAGTATATCCTTGTAGACTCACAGACGTAGGGAACAAACTAGTGGTTACCAGTGGGGAAAAGGAAAGTGGGGTAGGGGATTAAGGCTCACAAACTACTATGTATAAAATAGACAGCACTAGTCTTGATTGGAAACCCTGGCTCCCCCAAACCTACCTACGTTGTGGTAGCTCCTGACTAGCCTCAGGGAAGCAGGTAATTTACAGTGGGCGCCTATCTTTTGGTAGCTGAAGACCCTTAGACTTTCATGTATATAGCACAGGGAGCCAGCAGAGGGAGTTGTGGTCCTAGAACTTTCTTCAGAGCTTCTAAGTTCTGATTTTGCAAGAGATCTTCCCTGGCTCCATCCAAATCTCCTGTGCAATAAGAATTTAACTTGAGATATGCCTGAGTTTGGTGCCAGATCCCTGGTGTGAGCAGATGGGGAGCTTCCGCATAACTGTTTAAACTTGAAAGCCATAAGGAACTCTTGATCCCAGGGAAACGCCTGTTTACTGTGCAGATCCAAATCAAGCAACTCTCAAGAAATGGGTGTGCCTCCTTGACCTCAGTCCTTATTGATCTTGGTATCAGTACGTCCAGTGATGCGTGCTCAGGGGCGGGAGAAAGTTAACAAGTGCCTTATGGGGGGGGTTGGAAAAAGAGGAAGCCTGACTGTTGCTGCAGAAAGTCCCCACGGGGGAGGTGGGGATACTGTCTGGGTAGCATTGAACAGTGAGTGTCCTGTAGGAACCTTGGGTGCCTGGGTGTAGTGCCTGGGTGTAGAGCCTTGCATCGGCTCTGATTTTGAATCAGAAGATCTGCAGCTGGCCGGTAGGGGATTTATCAGACAGTTGACTAATGATCTTGATTTTAATAGGAAGCCTCTGTGAAAGGGGATGCAGCTTCTGCTAGATATTGTGAACTTCTGAATCACTAGGTTTGGCTCTGCTTTTGGGCACTCAGAAAACCCTGGCATTTCCAAACCACTTTCCCTTTTGCTTCAGGACATAGATTACTCAAGCCTGCACTATGGAGAATGGGGACGGTAATGAGGGCACCTCAGCTTTTCACGTGCCTGAGTGGATGGTGAGTTCTTTGGTCACTTTGCTTTTCCTTCTGTTTCTTGATAATGAGGCAGCCATTTCTGACAGGCGATAGGGATCGCTGTGAAAAGTCCCTACCAAGACCTGTGATTGGGAAAACAGTTATTACTCTAATTTCTGATTAATTCCTATGTCCTGGGTCACCCTTGCAGCTTTCCTTTCTTTTTTCTTAAAAAAAAAAAAAATACATTTTTTAAAATTATGAGTGAGCTGGGAAGGTCTGAGAGCTGCGTGGCCAGAGTCAGCTTATTGCCTGGTTGTCTGGGCTGGGGTGAGCTTCCCCACTGCTGCTGGTGTACTGCGTGGATTGTGTTATACTGTGATTGCTTTGCATTCTATTTGCAAACTAATGCTTAGTTTACTTCTCATGAGGGTAAAGAAAAAGAATAGTGAGGGGAAAAAAACCAAAAACAACTTGTAGAAATGGTGCTCTCTCTCAAGCCTGAGAAGACTTAAGACATTTATCCCCTATCTGCCCATTTTTCTCCCACCAGCCAAAACAGTTCCCCAAATATTCTTTATATGTGTGTTTCTAAAAGGCAGGAAATATATAGCTCTCTTTTTTAATTAATTAATTAAAAAAATTTTTTGGCCATGCCGCAAGGCACATGGGATCTTAGTTTCCCAACCAGGGATCGAACCCGTGCCCCCTACAGTGGAAGAGTGGAGTCTTAACCACTGGACCACCAGGGAAGTCCCTATATAGCTCCCTTGGTACTATTTTTCAAAATATCTTTATTGCCTGATATTTTTAATATAATTATAATAAGGACTTAATTTGTTGATAAGAACTAGCACATAAAACCTAATATTTTAGATGCAATTTTAACTTTTGATTTAAAAACAGCAACCATCCTTATGTTCCTGATTTCTTATAATCTATATACTGCTTATGTTTTTTAATATATATATATATATATACACACACACATATATAATATATATATTAAATGTATATATTTTTCCCCGTTGAAAACTGGTTAGACTGTATACAACATATTCCAAATTCTTTTCAGTGTTTATGGAATTATGGGCTTAGAGAAATAACCATCAGTAATGAGACTGATATACAGTAGACCTAACAAAGGCCCAACTGACTAGCCCATGTTTCAACTCCCATAACAATTATTATTTTTGTTGCGGTTATTCCTCTTGTTGTTCTTAATGTTGTTCCAGAACCTTGTGCTCAGTTTTAAGACATTTGATCAAAAGAAATCCTACCCATCCACAATCTTATTTCAAATAATGCAGTGTTTTAGAACTAATGGAAAAAATTCACATAATAATTCTAGTTGGATTTATAAGTTTGTTTTTGAATCTCCAGCACTCACTAATAACAAGAAGGGGAAGCAGGAATTCTGGTTTTCTTAGGTGAGGGCTCACATTAAGATATTAACCTTTGGTGCTTCTATAAAGGAATATTACAGAAGAATTCCGCAGAACACTGGTGTGTCAATTCAGTCAACGGAAGTGTGATAGTTAACTCTTATTCTCGTAAGTAATACATCTCGACGCTGTCTTATCTGCTGAGCACATCCTCTCAAGAGGAGCTCCTACTGGACTTTTACCTACTCACCTTCTTTTTATTTAAGTGAACAAGATAACTGTCCTAAAGGAGTTAGTGTGACCATTGCTCAAGCGATACCACCTAAGACTTCCCAGCTTTTAAAAAACGTTCTTTAATAAAGCACAGCTCTGCTTTGTTTTCAATATGGCACCTCTTTTACTTAGCGATTTCCTGGCGCTTCTCTCTCAAAAACCAGCAAAATACCTTTGATCAGTAGATTTTTCTAAGAACAATGAGAAAAAGTAGGGAGGGGCTGGCCTCAATTACTCAGTTTTTTCATCTGTTGTCTTTCCCTTGCCCAAGATTAACCTCTTGAGGCTTTCTTTCAGATACCACATAGTTGTTAAGTTCTCACCTGGTCTGAAAGTGCTTCGTTAGGCTGCCACCAGTATCCACTTAGCCACCGCAGTGAGCCACTGAGCACCCTCTAGTGTGTTGCCTATAGATTTCCAGACTTTACCTGTAAAGTGTTAGAGTGCCTTTTAATCCCCAAGAGGAAACCCTGGAGCCAGTTCCCAGTAGTGGGTCAAAATTTCCATTTAAGACAGCTTTAACAAATAACTCATGTTCCAGTTTACATATTAATGTAATGAATTTTCCACTGAGACTATCCTTGCCCCCAAAGGAAGTATGACAAGGCTCTCAAACCTTCTTTCAGGGGGAAAATTTAGCAGAGAAGGTGCATTATAATACCTCCCTTCTTGTTAATGATCAGTAGCAAAAAGGGACTGGCATACCCCTCAGAGGATAGGACTCAAGACCACAGACAGCAGTTGACAGTACTCACATCACTGACTCCCAGCAGGGAAATAAGCCAGGACGAAGTTTGAAGAACCCGTCTTGAGAATTGACAAGGTAGAGCTTCAAGTTAACATTCCATCATTCACTGGAAAACTTCTGCTAGAGCCTCTGCTCCCCAGCTATTTTCATGTGAAAGATTTTCTTAGCTTTGTTCAGGCAGTTTTACTGCTAAAAGGTTGGGGAACTCATCCTTTTAAAGACTGTCTTTATTAATATATTCTCACTTCCCCTGAGAAATCTTTAGTCCCTAGTGGTAGGTGAAAATACCTCCTCTTATGTGCATGGAGATCAGCAGTAACCTTTTCTTAAGTTTCTACATCTTAATATTTCCTCCTCCCACTCAAGCTCTTTGTAGTACTGGGTACTTTTCCATAGGAAATCTAATTCACTTTCTTGAGTACCCAGCCAGCTGGTCAACAGTGAGAGGCCCGCGTACCGAAAAAAAAAAAAAAAAAAAAATTACCTGTTCTCTCTAGGGTCAAACTCCTACATCCTGGAGATGAGCAATGATAGTAAATTACTGAAAATAACAAGCAGATAAACAAATAAATTGAAATGGTCTCTGGGGAAATGCACGACGCATAATTGTCTATTAGATATACAGCCAGTAGTTTGTTCTCCTACCCTTCTCATCTGTTCCATCAGCCTTCTCAGGAGAATATGTCTCTCCAGCTCCTTTCTCTACACTGGTCACTCTTATCATGCATTAGCCCATAGCATCTTTCCATGATTAATAGGCAGTCACCTCTGTGCAAGATTTTGTTTTATATCTTCTGTGGAATATTTTTATGAATTGTAAAGTTATCAGATTTATCGTGGCATAAAAGTCTCTACAAACTAGCTCCTGTTTTTTCTTCAGCTACATGCCCTGCTACTTCTAACTTCCTGTATACATGTACTTGGTTCTTTGTCATACTGGGCTCCTGGCAGTTCCGTGTTCCTTTTGCTCTGTGAATATTGCTCTATGTACCTAGAAGGGCCACCCTACTTCACTCATCTTGAAAATTCATTCTCCTGAGTCGAGTATCAGATTAAACTCCTCTTCTAGGAAAACTTGCCTAACATACCCTGCTGACTTTATGTCACCATGTTATATGCTGCCACTGAATCTTGAACACATTTCTATTATAAGTACAGGCTTGTATATCTTTCTGTACCTGTGACTGACTATTCCATGAACTATTTGAGAGCAGGAACTATATGGTTTTTTCTACATTTTTAACTCCTGACACTCTAGGAACCCAATAAGTTTCTGATACATAAATCAAAGAATCAATCAGAGTCTATGCCTCCATTAAGGGAGAAAAGCTGTACACATAAAAACAAATCTTTCATTTATTTATTCATATATATATTTAGTACCTTTCTCCCTGTGCCAAATGTTGTACTTGGCAGGAAGAATAAAAGGATGAGTAAACGTGATGCTTGACCTGGAGGAGCTCACTTTCTCATGGAGTAGCAGACATGTGATCCCTCATTTCAGTGATGCTAAGACATTACTGATCATCACGTGTGCCATTATGTTATGGACAAGCACTCATTCTAAAGGAAGAATTCAAATCACATTCCCACCCCAGTCTCTGTAACATATAGTTGAATGTAGCTTTCCTATTCACTGGGTCCCTTTCAGAAACCAACAAATAAATAATGTGATTCTTTGCCCTTTCATTTGACTCTACTTGATATGCAACAAGGTCATTATGATTCTGGGGGCCCTGAGGAAATAGAAGACTCCCTATGCCAGTCACACTTTCCACAAAACACAGTTTTTGAAAAAAGCAAGCAGATCACTCGACACCTAATCAGCAACAATCTTGAGATGGAACTAGAAACCGAATGTCAAAACCTGCGTAAAAAGATGAACAATTAAGAGTAAAGCAGTGGTCTGAGAAAGTTGATTTTCTTGGTGACAGAGCTGAAACCTGTGTTCGCAGTTTGACTAACCCAAGGACACAGAGTGTAGGTTAGGGGCTGCCTGAGCACTTGGCTCCTTTTTTTTTTCTTACCATCTTTATAAATTCCCTCATTGTTTTAGTGGCTCTGTAGTTAATTTTTTTCTAATGAGACTAGGTTAACTAAAGTCATCTGACATGGAAAAGGAGGAGGTATGGTTAAAAAGGAAGCTAATTAGCAAGTTAATTATAGCAGGTAAAAAAGTGCACCGGTTATATAAATAAGCTATTGTTATGCACATGCAAGTTGGGCCTTGTCAAGGGACTTGTTAAGGTTTAGAGGTCAGAGGATCCGTGTAATTAGGTGTTTAGCGGAAAAATAATAATAATAAAAGCAAAACAGCCACCAGAATTAGCAATGGCTGATGAGCCACTAACAGAAATGCCTTATTAAATTGGGCTCTACTGCTGGAGGGGTCGTTGGAGTGCTTCAGGGTTTCCAGGGAAGGCACCACCACCAAAACAACGAAAAGAAAAGCTAGCTGGAACCAGAGCCAACAGAATTGCTGATGAGGAAAGTTTAAAGGCCTAGACACAAGGGCCCCTGGACTGGAGAGGTGGCAGTAGGGCTGGTGATGTCACTATGCTGAGCAACAAGAAGAAATACATTGTCAATGGCAACTCTGGGATTAAAGCCCAGGTGAGGCTAAGCTCTTATTTACCAGTCTTGCTGCCGCTATAGCCACTGTTGTAAAAGGCCAGCTGCTTTTGCCCTCTTTCCTGCTTTCGTCCGTTCTTCTGGCGTAACGTGAGCTGCTCCTCTCCTAATTCTCTTTCCCTTCCTCGCCTTGATGCCTGTTGGAATTAGGCAATTTTCTCTCAAATGGATAAGGAGGGTTCCCTTAAAGGACTCTCTGATTTCAGATAAGGTAGGAAAGTTAGAGGTAGAATCTACCAGAGTATCCCAACTGGGGTGGGAAGATTACTGTTCTACAAGTAGGAGTGAAAAATGTAATGGCATGTAACTATTAAGGGGAGGTGGGCACCAAGGATGGGTTGTCAGTAAAAGATAAACATTTATTTCTTGGGGCAATTGTATAACTTACTCTATATAAGTGTTTAGTCTCTTTTTAATATTCTTCTGTCTTAAAGAAACTTGAGTTCAGTGTCTGACAAGTAAACAAGATTTAGAACCCTATGTCTCTGAGTGCAGAAAGCCTACATAGCCTAGTCTTTAGTGCCAAAAGATAGCCTAAACTCGGGAATTCCCTGACGGGACAGTGGTTAGGGCTCTGCACTTCCACTGCAGGGGGTATGGGTTTGATCCCTGGTCTGGGAACTGAGATCCCACAAACTGCACAGCACAGCCAGAAAAAAAAAAGATATCCTAAACTTGACCTGGGTAGGAGGAAGTACTGTAAATGGAGGGGACTTTATAGAGAAGAGAGCTCAGTTTAAGGTAACTGGTTTGAAATGATGGCGCAGCTAGATGGCTACATGGTTTGGTATTGTTGGGGTAAACGGTTGTGTGCCCACCCACCCCATCCTACAAATCTAGAGAAGTAGAGTGACTGGTCCCCTCTAGTGGTGTGTGAGTGCGAGGGGGTGGTACATAATCGAAGGCAGGGTTTGTCTGTTACTCTTTTTTAAAAGTAGGCACTACTGACATTAGTGACTCATTGTGGCCTTTGGAAAGTCAATGACTACTCCTTTTCCTAGATGGGCCTCTAAAAAAGAAAGACATATTATTGTCTTGAACAAGGTTGGTGAAATGGAAGCCAGTGTTTTGAGCTTGACTGCTACTCCCCTCCCCATCTTCTCACCCACCTTCTTCCCCTTCCCCACTTTTTTTTTTTTTGTCCTTAAAAATTCTTTTAACTGTAGACTTGGCTTATGATTACCATATTTACTTAATAGTCAATCAAGTACAGACTCTGAAGATAGAGTAAGATTCATCGTTTTGGCACATGGCTGCCTATTATGTGTCAGGCGTTTTCGCCTGAGGATATAAAGGTGAATAAGATACATGGCTCCTGCCTTTATGGAGCCTAGTTTGTACAGGATACAGGTAGATAGTTGTATTCACTGTGATAAGAGAAGTACATGGAGGTTCATCCCATGGAAGTGCATAAAAGGGCACTTTATCTTTTTGGAATAAATTGCTACTTCAGTAAAATAATTAATTTTACCATTTTTCATTTTGGGAAATGCTTCTAATCCAAAGAATTTTCTTATTGCTGAAAACAATTTGCAAACTCTAAAGTACTACACAGGCTATATTTGTTGTTATAGCTATGAAAATGCTATAAATTCCCCTAAAAGGCATGCTAAGCTAATTTGATTTGGCATTGGTCCCCTTGTCTGAATACTCAAATGACTCAGTAGTTACCTCTAACTGCAGGAAATGTGGCCGACAGTTGCTGCTTTCATTCTGGTATGCCGTATCTGTGTTCTGCCCATCAAGGAACCATCTTTTTATCATGAAAGGCAGAATCAGTTGTCAGATCTTTGATTTTTCCTGCCTCCACACCAAATGGATCCACATCTAAGCAATTATGCAAACATTCAATTACGGAAAAATAAAGAAAGATATTTGTTGAATAATGATATGAGCTTTGATGTGAAGTGTTATAAAGTATCAGCTGAACTTGGAACAGTAGGAAAAAGAGATAAAATTGCAAAAAGATCATGATCAGATATTGTCCAAAATGCAACCTCCAAGAATATTGTTTATACATATTCAGTCCAGTTATCCACTCCTACATCTGTTATAGTTAACAAATTATCAACCTTGTGGCTTTTAGTATTTTGTGATACCAAACATTAAAAATTATAAATTAGGGAATTCCCTGGTGGTCCAGTGGTTAGGACTCTGTGCTTTCACTCCTGTGGCCCAGGTTCATTCTCTGGTTGGGCAACTAAGATCCTGCAAGCTGCAGGGCGTGGCCAAAATTAAAAATTTTTTTAAATAATAGATTAATTTTTACTATACTTATTAGTACTGAAAAGCTAATTAATGCATTTTAGAAAGCCTTTAAAAAGCTAGAGTGACTACCTGCAAGAGTTACAAGAACAGTGAATTTGTAGGGGGTGGGAGTTGGGGAGCCAGGTATTAATTGAATCACCTGCTGTGTTTCACGGTTTGCATACATTGTTGCATATGACCCTCTAAAACTTTTGAAGTAAGTTCTTTCATTTTTGTTGTATTTACCAGAAGAGGAGGGTCACAAAAACACCTTGATGAACAGCATATAGCTAATGAGTGGCATAACCAGGGTTTAAATGCAGTTCCAGAAAGCTCTATATGAATAGAAAGCTTTTTTTTTTTCTATTGTACCATACTATTTCCTGAGAATCTTAAAACCTGAAGGCAGGTCACTTTACCTTTCTGTATCTTGCAGTTTCTCATCTTAGATATATGAAGATTGGAATAGATAGTCTCAAAGATTCTTTCCAGCTTTAATTTTCAGCTAAACTATAGGAAGGATTTCTGAATATGACTCGACTTTCTATTTTAACCAGTACATCCCCTTCTCTCTTTGATTGCAAAAGGTATATAGTCAGAGAGTGGTTCCAGGATTTAAATTTCATAGAAATTTCATAGAAACAGAGTAGGTAAAGAATGAAAAATCATTCTCTCCGAAGAGTCTTAACATTCCAAATGTGGGTTAGTGCAATCAGATCAGCTATGAGGGAAGGTAAGATCCTATAATGCAAGCCTTGAATTGCTGTCTCAAAATGGAGGTTATTTTCCTTTGTGTAACTAGAGTTCTTTTTCTTAGCAGATCCAGTTTGCTGACCAGAAGCAAGAATTCAACAAACGTCCCACCAAAATTGGACGTCGCTCTCTGTCTCGCTCCATTTCTCAGTCATCTACTGACAGCTATAGCTCAGGTGAGGACTGAACGGCTATGGACCCACTTGTGGAGGCTACTTAAGTATGATCAACAGACCCTCCTGTCTATCCCAGGCTAATTAAGCATAATCAAACCTATGTTTTGGTATAAACACTTTGATTCTCAGTGGAAATTTGGACCAAAATTCTGGATGGAATCTTTGGATTCCTGTTGGGGATTCAGAGTGGAGCTTAACAGAGGCTTCCTCTTCCAATAAAGGCAGAAGAGGGTGATTAAGGAAATTGAGTTCTGACTTATTCAGAGGGTGAGAGTATGTTGCTCACTGATGACCTTCACTGAGCAGCAAGTATGAAGACTTGTGTTTTTTCCATTCTTTGAAAATAAAAGAGGGGGGTCCCCCTACATCCATCTGGGAAACTTTAATTGCCCCGAGAAACAGTGAAATCATTGTAGCTAGTTCAAGTAAGCCCTTTGCCTTCTCTTCTAAGCTGTGACATTGTATTGTCTGTTACTCCTTCCTTCCTGGCAGTGGCATTAATTCCAATATATGGGCCCTGGGCTTGAGTTATCATTTAATGCCAGATGAATATTAACATGTGAGACCTTCTGTCAGCATTGACCATTTGTTTTTTGATTGTTTTGTTTTGTTTTGTTTTTTTAACATCTTTATTGGAGTATAATTGCTTTACAATGTTGTGTTAGTTTCTGCTGTATAACAAAGTGAATCAGCTATATGCATACGTATATCCCCATATCCGTATCCCCATATCCCCTCCCTCTTGCGTCTCCCTCCCACCCTCCCTATTCCACCCCTCTAGGTGGCCACAAAGCACTGAGCTGATCTCCCTGTGCTATGCAGCTGCTTCCCACTAGCTATTGACCATTTGTTCAACAGTGCCCAGTATACGTCTGATCTAATATGGAGCTATTTTATTTTGCTCTTATGTAGGAATGTGGTAGGAAGCTGAGTGTTTATCCTAGTTACCTCTTCATATTATAAATAGAACATTCATTAGAAAATTTTCATCTTGACCTGAAATTTTGTTTTTCACACAAATAGGAAAGTAGTGTTTGTTATGTAAAGTTGAAGAAAGCTTGTTTGAGACACTAACTTTTAGATTGGGTAGATTGTTATTTACACTTTTTACATTTCTTGTTTTACATTTCCCTCACAATCACATAATGTAAATCCCTAGGGATTTTTGTCTAAAGATACCAAATTTTGTCACTTATTCTGCTAAAATAACCAGCAGAATAATAAATAATTAAATTAAATAAATAATTTTCAATAACGGTTGAAAATTGATGAGCCAGTTACTGTAACTCTGGAAAGTATAATAGTTGTGCAAATGTGAATTGTAAAAGAGTGTGTACATTTTAGACTCTTGAGTTTGTGCATGTTATCTAAAGATTGATAACTAAATGATAATAGTACTAAAATTTAACTTCAGCTCAATCTCTTCCCTACACACGGGACCCACATTTCCAACTATGTTCCTGTGGAGAAAACCAATGCCTGCCTTCCCACAGAAGTCCCCTATGCAGGGAGGTACTTACAAAATCTCTATTTACCCAGAAGAGTGTGTTTGTCGCTTTTGAACACGTAGTTGCCTGGTATAGCTCATTGGTGAGTGATATTGACTGATGTCACCACCCTGCATAGATTGGACCTTTTAGGTTGAACTATGTGAAATTGCCATTTCTATAGTAAAAAAAATTATCAACCTTATATATCCATTTAAGGGTACTGAGTTTGGGAGTGTGGAGTCGAAACATCCTGGACTTGGAAAATAACTTAAAGATCAATTATTCACCTTCCCATTGGATGCTGGAATTACCTTGATAGCATTCCTGACAAATGGCCATCTGGCCTCTTTGGGAGCATTTTCGATCATAGGGTGATCCTTGCTTGATCTAGTAATTTAGCTCCCAATAAGCTCTTATACAATCCCTAAAATTTAAAGATTTTATTTAGAAATAAAAATCACCATATTTGGCTGCCTGATTTGGAGGGCATCCTACTGTCCTGGTTAACCTCATCTGGATATATTCCAGATTGTGTCCTTTTAAAAATATTATGCCTGTGAATATAATATTCTTGGTATGGTCCAAAATAATCTGTAGTAGGTGTTATTTCCATAAACTCAATGCTTTTCAAATGAAACCTAAGATTATGTTTGCAGCTGTGTCACACACGCTGTTACCTTCTCTTGTCTCCGCATGAGCAATTGTCAAACCCTTTTAAACAGACTGTGGGGGCTTCCCTGGTGGCGCAGTGGTTGAGAGTCCGCCTGCCGATGCAGGGGACACGGGTTCGTGCCCCGGTCTGGGAAGATCCCACGTGCCGCGGAGCGGCTAGGCCCATGAGCCATGGCCGCTGAGCCGGCGCGTCCAGAGCCTGTGCTCCGCAACGGGAGAGGCCACAACAGTGAGAGGGCCGCGTACCGCAAAAAAAACCAAAAAACAAAACAGACTGTGAATGGAGATGCCTACTGCCTATATTCTTGGACTGGGAGTTAGGAGAGACCTAGTTTCTAGGCTTTGATCAGTGTGTGATTTGTTGTGGGATCCTGGAAAACTCTGACAGTCTGAAATGCTCATAACAGAGGCAATGGGAAAGTTATATGAGGTAACACAGAAAAAGCTCCATACTCATCAAATGAAAAGCCAGGAATAACAAAATTACAGCTTTCTAAATATGAGAAGATATGCAAATGCATGTCAGTAAGAACTTGGAACCCATTTGTAGCATATGTTATATTTTAATTGACTATAGAAATTAATATTGTTAGAGCCCCAAAGACTGATCCTTGGACTTCTTCCCTTCTGTGTTTATCTCTTCCCAAGGGAACTCATTCAGTCTCATAGTTTTAAATACCATATATTGGTGTTTGATTCTCAGATTTTATCTCTAGCCTAAATCTTTCCTCTGCACCCTAGCCCCAGATATTCAACTACCTGCTCAGTCCTTTCACTTGGATGTTTTATAGGCATCTCAGCTCTCCCATGTCTTAAAAACTGAATTGCTGAGTTCCAACCTTGCCCCTCTTCAGTCTATTCTCAATGCTGCAGCCAGATTCATTTTTTAAAATAAGTCAGATCGTATCACATCTTAGCCCCACACCCTCCAGTGGCTTCCCAGTCTCGCTCTGAGTAGGAGCTAAAGTTCTCACAATGGCCTACAAGACCCTATACCATCCACCCTCACATTATATTTCTAATCACATCTCTAATTTCCCAAACGTTCCTCCTCCCCTGGCTATTTTGTTCACTCCAGTCGTTCTATCCTACTAACTGTTATTTTGAAACATGCCACGCCTTCTCCTGCCTTAAGGCCTTTGCACTTGCTATTTCCTCTGCCTGGAATGCTCTAGGATACCCTCACTGGGTATCTTGCCTCCTTAGGTTCTTAACCAAAGATCACCTTCTCACTGAGACCTATCCTCTTTTAAAATTGTACAGACACCCCACACCTATCAATTTTCCTCCTTTATTTTTCTCCATAGCACTTATTATCATATAACATATAATTTATTGTTGTCTTTCTTCCCTTACTTGAATATGAGATCCATGAGAGCAGAGATTTTTATCTCTTTGGTATTGCTCTCTTCCCACCACTTAGAACTGTGTTTGACACATAAGAGGTGCTCAATAAATACATATTGGGGAAAGGTGTCCAGAGACATTCTTATACGACTTTACACCCCTGTAAAGGAGTATATACCTCTGATACACTTTCTGAATGTGAAGAGTTAGAAGGTTTATGACATTTCAAAAAAAGATACCTTCCTGTCCAAAGTGCTTGTTTTTCTGAAGATACTTAGAGTCTTACTTAGGCTGTGGCGTACTCTCCCTTCCTAATGATCCTAATACTAAGTTTTGCCGTGCTTTTATTTAGGAACCTCTCCTGGCCTTTTCAACCAGGCTCCTCCTGGGAATCACAGAACACAGGAAAGGATGGTTCTTCAAAGGATGGATCATAGCTAGTACCCTGCTAGATGCAGAGGAGAGGCGTTAATTCATATATTTAGTGGATGCTCCAAGACATTAGGGCTTAATTCTAATGGAACCCAGACTGAAAGGGGCTACATCAATCCTTGAAATGATTTTATAAAAAACAAACTTCCAAAAACTCTTTCTCTAAGCACAAAACCCTTAAAAACAAATGAATAGAAGAGACTTTTCTTCAAAGTCAGATCATTCTCAGTGATATATTTCTGAAAAAGCTGTCTTTGCAGTGAGTTAATTGGTTAAGGATAAGGAAAGAGGACCAAAGTTCCTTAGTTCATAATTGGTTCTTCTAAAGCTTGAAGTATTTTCAGATTTTTCCAAATAACAAAGTTTTGTTTGTCTATATTTTGGTTGCTAACATAGCTTTTCACATATTTCTAGAATGTTATCAATGAAATCTGCTGCACGTTGACACAAAGGTCATTACTGTTATTCTATTACCAAATGAATAGATTGGGTCCAAGAGGAATTGCCTGACTCAGAATAGCCTGATAGGACTAATTCAGCCAGAAGTCTGACTGCTTCTTCTCCTAGCAATAACCCACAATATCACAGCTTCTAGGAGGTAAGGCTTAATCAGGCTTGAGCCATAGAACATATGTATGACAGTTCCATGGGATAGATTATGGATTAGTGATTCACCAAATTATGTTTTGATTCTGAGGTACCATGAAACAAGAGAACATCCCATGAAAGAGTTATTTTGTACTTTGTATTACTTTTCTACCTAGAAATTGAACCCTTTTTTTGTGATTATCTCATTTATTCATAAGATTTTTCTGGTGGGAGTTAGGGGAAAGGGAGAGCATGGGGAGAGAGAGGATCTATTATACTCCCTATTTTATGGTTGGATAAATTGAAAATTGGTCACTTAACCAATTAGAGGTGAAGCTAGAGCTAAGGTCTCAGACCTGTACTTCAGTAGGTGATTGTCTTGATTATCGGTTGTTCATTTTTAACTAAATTATGACTCTGGGCTTCATAATGTGCTGACAATTACAAACACTTTAGAATTTTTAATTCAATCTCAACTATTTGAATTTTTAATTCAATCTCAACTATTTTCATGAATATGCTACTTTAAATATAGTGGCAGAAATGAGTTATGGATTTAAAAAAATGTTATGTTAGTTCAGGAATAATCTTTCCACTGTGTTTGCAACAATAGCATTCTCTTGGTCTAAGTGTGTCAGCCATTTTGCATTCAATATTAGTACAGTCTAGACAACTGATACTTTCGGATCTCACTTGATAACAGGTCTGTATAAAGGGCTCTTTGAAAACAAATCCATTTTGGCTCAAAGAAAAAGATTGGTTGAACTAACTATAACCAGTTGACTACTGTTAAGAAAAGAAAATACAGTTCTTTCCCTTTAGAAAGGGGAAGTAGTATAAATAATTTTTTTCTTTGAGTTGGAAGAAAACCAAAAATTTGAGTACTTCTCTTAAGGAGAATTTTAGGGGGTTTTGTTGTTTGGTTGGCTTTTTTCCCCTGACTCGTCCTTAAAAGCTGAAGAGGCATAGGGAGAGGAGAGCTATTCTGGGTAGAGTTAGGACTCCAGTCTCAACCTTTTTCATCACTGCCAGCCAACCACCTGCTGCTTGGGTAGATTAATAGATGACGGAGGTAGAGAAAAAAAGAAACTGCTAAATAATATTGTATGTATGTCATTCCTTTCCCATTCAAAATCCTAGAGCTAAGTAAGAACCCTTAAAGATGTTATATTTGGTATTGAATTTAAAATATGTACAAAAAACAGTAATAATACCAGGTATCATTTACTGAGTGCTTAATTACTTTATGCCAGCATTGCACTAAGCACTTTATGTACACTATTTTATTTAATCTTCTCAACAACTTGATTCTGACAAATCATGTCTGCGTATTATATAGTCTGCTTCATAGCACATATTACAACCATATAGAAAGAAAAACTCTAAATAATTAATTCTGTAATTAGTTATTTCATGTCTAACTCACCTACTAGACTGAAAATCCCATGAAGGCAAAGACAATCGATATCCGTCCTGTATCCCCAGCACTTAGACTGTACCTGGTACATAGTAGATGCACAATAAAATTCATTGACTGAACAACTGAATGTGTGAATGACTGAATACATGAATGAATTTACAGCCCTATGAAAAAGGTTCTGGTGTCACCTCTACTTTATACCCAGAAGCAGAGACTGAGACTTCAACCAAAATCTCTCTGACTCCAGAACACTTAACCACTGTATTTAAATGGCCATTAGGGAGCATAAAAATCATCATGGCTCTGGAAAAGGATTTGAAATTTCAGGATACTCTGAATGTGAAGACTTTCTTCAAAAGCAACTTTTCTATAAATTTGGACAGGATTAGGATGGCTGTTATCTTTCTTCTCCCAGGTGATAGAAGCATGGTTCCCCTAAGCCTCCGACTCATAAGCCATTTCTGAGTATTGATTGGTGAAACAGGTGACTGCCCAGGCAACTGTTTCTGGGCTCTGTTGCCAAAGGTACTTTGAGCTCTCACTCACCCTAGGAGGGAGAACCATAGACTTTTTGTACAGATTATCTCCTTTCAAGAACAAAAGTCCCTTTGGGGATTTATTAATTCCCCCACCTCCCCGGGTGCTCATGTTCTTTCTTGTTGCCTCGTGTTAGGACTTTGCTCTAGGGCAGTTTTCCAGCTCCAAGAGAGACACTCGGGCCCCTGCTGCCCAAACATTTTGTAGCACCATGCTTGATTAACTGGGCAAGGTCAGACTTGCCTTTTACAGCCCTCCCAGAGATAGACCCTTTGCTAAGAAATCCCAGAAATGCCTTAATTCTCTGGATATAAGTAGATCAGGAGACCCTAGGAGCTCTGAGCTTTTGTAGCTTTCTCCCCTTAAAAATGATGGAAGTACTTCTTATCTCATTGAGAAATATATAATGCTTTATAGACAGTGCTTTATGTCCCCAACCTTCCTCCCCTCAAAACCTTGAGGACTGCTTAGGAAGAAACTATCCTCAGGAACTTAAACATAAATCAAAGAAAGAGATTACTTCAAATCATCCAGCAAGTGATTAGCAACTACAGAATTATATGAAGACTAAAAAGACCTCAGTCAAACATGGGAATGGCAGCAGCCGTAGCTGCCTATTAGCCACAATCAAAAGTCGTAGACCTTCCACCCTCTAGTGTATGTTGCTAAATGGATTAGTCATCAGAGCATTTAATTATACTGAAAGAGGGTTTATCTGCTTCTCTGGGAATCTAAAATGCCTAATGCAGGACCCACTGAGGCCAGCAAGAAGGGAGAGCACACTGAATACTTCATTGTCAATGTCTAATTGGGTCTGCAGGCATAGTTCAGCCTCATCAGAGCCAGTCTTAAAAAAGAAAGCTCTGTTTTGTCAGACAAACACTTTTTGTGTGGTTCTTAATTACTTTCCCATGGGTTCCTTGTTTTCTAGGTCTTATCTGTTCAGTTACTGTACTGAAACACAAATTACATCAGGTGTTTGAGCAGCAAGCAGGGAAGGGTAGCTAGGATCCCAGAAACCCATAGGTTAATCACCATGATCATGCATTAAGAACTTGAACCTATTGCTACAGTGGTATAACTTCTCTCTTTTTTCATTTTCAAGGACTTCTGCATGTTCTGAAGATAAAGTTAGCCTTAGATTCCAAGTTAATGCTACCCAGGGGGGATGTCTTTGGCAACGTCTCTCAGCTTCCTCTTTCTGGCCTGCGGATAGCACTTTCCATGGGTGGTGATTGAGACAGCTCCTTGGTGCCACTTAGGTGCTGGATTACTAGAAAAGCCTCAGTTCACTCCACGGTTTGGAGTTTTAGAGGAATCCATTTTTTCCCCTAAAGGTATTTTATTCTGTCATTCCAGCTGCTTCATATACAGATAGCTCTGATGATGAGACATCTCCCAGGGACAAGCAGCAAAAGAACTCTAAGGGAAGCAGTGACTTCTGTGTCAAGAACATCAAACAGGCGGAGTTTGGACGAAGAGAAATTGAAATTGCTGAACAAGGTAAGGAAAATAAACACCTTTTCCTCTCAAGCTGCCTGTGTCTTTTTGTCCATGTTAATTCATTTTTACATCCTGGGCTCTAGTAGTTTGTGAAATTTCAGTGTGATTTTGAAGAATACTTATAACAAAAGAAATATGGGCTCAGGAAACACTGTGGGGAGGGAGTAAACTCTAGAGGGTCTAGAAGGAACAAGGAAGAGGGGGAGAGAAACTAGATAAGGGGGACTGGGATATAGGGAATTAAACATTGGACCATTTACCTCTGGAAGTCTCTTATAACAGAAAAATCAAGTTTAATGTTTTGATCCCTTGAGAAACTTAATCTAACAGAGAACCTGTTTGGGGAAGGATCTTATCTTAAGAGAGTACATTTTTCTGTTATTGTTTACCTCTCATCCCTCCTCTCTAAAATTGCTGCATGTGTATTGGGCCTTTTCAGAAATGCCGGCACTGATGGCTTTGAGGAAGAGAGCTCAAGGAGAGAAACCTTTGGCCGGAGCCAAAATTGTGGGTTGCACACACATCACTGCTCAGACTGCTGTGAGTCCTTTTCCTTTCTCTGCATAACAATAGTTAATAACAGCCACCAGCTATTGAGGGCTGGCACATGCCAAGCACTAGTTCAGAGCTTAACAAGTGCTCATTAACCCTCATAATGGCCATGTAAAAGCACATATTCCTGTTTCCATTTTATAAATGAGGAAGCTGAAGCTCAGGGAGTTTAAGTAATTTGTCCAAGGTTATACAGCTAGTAAACCACAGAATCGAGATTTAAACTTCAATATATCTGATTCCCAAGCTTATTCTTTCTCCAGTCTTCTCCACTGCTTCCCCTTATCTTCCCTTCCAGTGTCATTTCTACACAGCACCTCTGTGTTAGGCTGCTTTCAGCTGCAAATAAGAGAAAACCTGATTCAACCTGGATTGTACGTAAGGGAATTCATGACATTACATAGCTAGAAGTCCAGAGGTAAGGTGGACTTCAGATGAAGGCTCTCAGGGCTCAGTTTCATCTGTCCGTGATTTTCTTGGAGCTGCCTCCTCTCTGTGCTTACTTCATCCTCGGGCTGATAGCAAGATGGTTACAGCTGTTTAAGCCATCCCAGACAGACATGAAGAGGAAGAAGGACCATTTCTTCCTCTCTCCCAAGAGCAAGGAAACCTTTCCCAGAAATCCTCCAGGGTTCTCTGTCATGACACTGAGCAGAACTGGATCACATGCTCATGCCCCACCAGTCTTGGCAAAGGAACTGGGGTTACCATGGTTGGTTTAGATCCGTAATTTTCACCCTTGTCAGATTCACTGACCCCTTTTGATTAAAAAATATGTTTTGCAACGGCCCAGTATTTTCTTGAAATGAAATTCAGATATAGCATAGCTAGGTACATATAATTTTTAAGAAATAAATGTAAAATCTTACTGAAATATGAAGGAAGAATAAAAGGAAAGCAATTTATAATAAAATAATGTGTATTTCAATATGTAAGTGCTTGGGTCCAAGTAGAGTTGAATAGTCAGATATTTGTACTTACTTATAGCATTATTTGAATGTGAGTGCTACAAATGTATATACATAGAAATGTGTTACTGGTTCCATAGCATCAGAGAAATATTGACAAATTATATAATTTTCTGAAATTATAAACAACTTTTTGTAAATTTCTGAATAACAACAATATCAAAAATATGAGTTTTCTCTTGGTTTATACACTTGTTGCATTCTTGGAAAAACTATTATTGTTTTGTATTAAAACTACAACAATACCTTTGTTGATATGTAAAGTGGAATAAAGTTCTAAACTCAGGTAATTATAAATAGATTTCTCACTCACGTGAACTTTTCATTGGAACACTTGAAAATTATACCAGATATGGCATGGTTTTTTTGTTCTAGGAGACTGTCCTACACTTTTGAAATGTCAAGATCCCTGGCCCTACCCACTGAATGCTAGTAACACTCCCCTACCGATTACCGTGACAACCAAAAATGCCCCCACGGTTTTCCAAAGTTCCTCTGCTGAGAACCACTGACTTAGAATTGTCATCATCAAAGATGTGATACATATTAAGTTGCCAACCGTAATGAGACCACTACAGGAAATCAGTGTATTAAGAAATTGTCTGGACTCTTTTATGGGATTTATAAGATCCAGGTCATTTGTATGACTAGATCTCTTCCAAAAGATTGTCTTGTAAGCACAACGCTATGTGGCCACATTCCTTATTCAGAATAGCAGAGATTCCTCAAGACACAGCTACTGTTAGCATCTTCCCTGTGAGACTTTTCTGGGTTATGTGTTCTCTGAGGAAAAGGATACCTTGGTACCTCAAAATTAGTATAATAAATTGAAAAGCTATCACTTTTTGGAGCTATAGACTAATGAATCAAGGCAGAAACACTCTTGGAACCTTTTTTGGGCTTCCCCAGTCAGGGACATGAGACTTCAGTGTGGTGGCTTAAAATAGTTAGTGCTTCTGTACTGTCTCATGTTGCTAAATTACATCTAGTTTCTTTTTTACCTCCTGGCTCATAAACATTACCACTCTTCAAGGTTACTTTCTTTTTTTTCCTGAATGGAGTAATCAAAATTAGTTTACCAATTTTAATATTATTTTATTGTTCCCTCCCCACATTTTTCTGTTTCCTTTAAAAAAATAATTACAAAGGAATTTTGCTTTGTTTTTTTATCTCTATTTTATTTTTCTGATTACAAAAGTAATTCATGTTCATTTTACAATATTCAAGCATTACCACAATCTATAATGTAGAAAAAGTCTGCTATAATCCCATGCTCCAGAAATAGCTATCATAGTTAACAGTTTCCTGTCCATGTTTCTAATAGACTTGGATCTAAATATTTATGTTTTTTAGGTGTGTTTCCATAGTTCCTTCCAACCAGATTCCTTAGCTACTCTCTCTAAACAGTAATGATTTAAAGTCAAGTTAAACCAGCTTCTGAGCTCTGTCCTTCTCCCACTTCTACCTGCCTTCACTTCTGCTTGAGCCCTAATAGCCAGCAGTCTTGACTCATAGTTCTTTAAATAGTTCTTATATTCTTGGTCCCAGTCACTTTTCTAGTTAATTTATATTGCTTTGTAGGTAAGTCTCAGTATCATTCTCTTGTTTGGCATGTTGAGGAATCCTAGTTAAAGAAATTCAGAAATTCTTTAAGGTGAAAATTAAAATAGGATAGAAAAAATTGGATTGGATATTGAAAGGTAAAGAAATTAAGATATGAGTAGTTCTGCTGTGGCCTTTGACGAATTATGTGAGAGAGTTAGCCTAGTGGAGTTGTTTGCACGTATTTTTTTTTAATTAGAGCATATTTTTAATTAGAATTTTTATTTTGTATATAAATATTAGAAAATACAAATTTTTTAAAATGAAAATTATCAGTACCCAAAGTTAAGCACTGTCAGGAAATTTTAAAACAAACTTTGTCACCAAAGATTTATCCATGTTAAAAGAGCTCTTAATCGAAGCAGTAGGGTGGTACATTACCTTCTTTTTTTTTTTTAATATTTATTCATTTATTTATTTGGCTGCATTGGGTCTTAGTTGCGGTATGCGGGATCTTCGTTGCAGTGCGCGGGATCTTTAGTTGCGGCATGTGGGATCTTTTTAGTGGTGGCATGTGGGATCTAGTTCCCTGACCGGAGATTGAACCTGGTCCCCCTCCTTTGGGAATGCAGTCTTAACCATTGGACCACCAGGGAAGTCCCTATACTACCTTCTTATAAAGAAGCCTATCTCCATCTTACAAACTGAAGTGAAAGCAAGTCAGGATCAAATCAGTGGATTAAACTTATTTTAATAATTTTAAAAAATTTGAAATATACACAGATTTATAGAAAAGTTGCAAATACAGTACAGATAACTTTTTTTTCTGAACCATTGAAGAGTAAGTTGCCAGCCTTATGATGCTCCCACAAATACCTTAGTGTATATTTTCTACAAACAGGAACATTCTCCTGTCCAACCAGTACAACCATTCAAAATTAGGAAATTAACATTGATTCATTATTGCCATCTAATCCTCAGGTCCCATTTGAGCTTCACTAATTGTCCCAATAATACTTTTTTATAACCAAAGGATCCTGTCCATAGTTATGGGTCTCATTTAATTGTTATCTCTTTAGTCTCCTGCAGTGCTGGATAGTTCATCAGTCTTTCCTTGACTTTCATGACCTTGACACTTTGAAGATTATAGACAAATTATTCTGTAGTATGTCCTTAGTACGTAGAAAAAGATGCTGTGCTTTTTTCATTTAATCCTATCAGATGGCACTTGTTTTCGATTTGTCCCATAACTGATGTTCATTTTGATCCCTTGATGGAGGTGGTGTCTGCCAGACTTTTCTAGGGTAAAAGTTATCTTTCCCCTTTTGTAATTAATAAGCATTTTGTGAGGTAGTAATACGAAACTATGTAAATATCCCATTCTTCATCAAGCCTTCCAATTATTCATTCATTTATGTATTTATATTTGTGTGGAGTCATTGTTTCCTATTTTATTTAATGGGTTATAATCCATTACTATCATTATTTATTATGATAAAAATTGTTCCAATTTTGGCCAAGAGGAACCCCTGAAGTCTTGCTTCTGTGCCTTGTCTCTTGACATATCCCTTTCATTCTTTGAGCACTTCCTTGCTTCTGGTACAAGATGATCTAAGCTCATTTTGTACCTTCCCTGTCCTATCCCTGGAATCAGCCATTTCTCCAAGGAGCCCTGGTTCCTTTTCCTTTTAGTGGATCTGTACACTAGTGTACTCTTTGCTATTGGGATATCATTGTTCCTGGATCCTCTTTCATTAATTTTCAACAATAATTGCCCATTAACTCTTCATATATATCTTTTGCCCTGTTCTCTCCTTCTGTAAATTAGGCCATTGATAGTATCCCATAGATCTTAGATGCTCTCTTCTGCTTTTTTCCCCCACTCTTTTTTCTTTCTGTATTTCAGTTTGGTGATTTCTATTGATCTATCTTCAAGTTCACTGACTCTATCCCTAGATATGTCCAGTCTGGTGATAAGCCTAATGAAAGAATTCTTAAATCTGATCCTTAAAAAAAAAAAAAAAATTCTGACACTTCTATTTGACTTGTTTTTATAGTTTCCATCTCTATGCTGAAATTCCCTACCTGTTCATGGATGTTGTCCATCTTTTTCACTACATCCCTTAGCATAAATATATTAATCATAGTTAATTGAAAGTTCCTGTCTGATCAAACATCTATCTCATCTCAGAGTCTGGTTCTCTTGAATACTTTCCTGACAATGGGTTGGGGTTTTTTTTCACTTTTTTTGGCATGCCTTGCAATTTTACATTGAATGGTAGTATATTATTTTCCATTATTGTCATGAATTGGGCTGGATTTCAATTCTATTGTTCCATACCAAAGGCTACAAATTCCCCCAGGCTGGAGGGCTCTCGCTGGAGGGCTCTCGTACTCCTCAGTGTTTGCACTTCACCTTCGGGCTTTCAGCGGCTTCTGCACATGCTTGCCACAGGGGGGCTCTGTCTTCAAGTGCATTTTCCCGCTGCAGCACACGACTGCTACTCCTTGTTTCCTGGAGCTAGGCTCAAGGTGAGGGCAAGTGGGGTTCTTAGATTTTCTGGTCCAGCCTCTGTGTTCGGCAGGCCTCTGTGAGGGTAGGACTTTTTCAGTGTTCCTGCCACTCCTCTCTGTAGCAGCCGAATTTTGCCTTGTATTGGTGGTAGGTCTTGAGCAGAGATATTTTCCTGTCCCTCCTGGAGAGGTAGCAGATTTTTACTTTGTATCAGTGTAGGGTCCTGGGCCCAAGAGGATTTTCTGCTACTCCCCCAGGAGCAGAGAGTTTTTGCTTCCACCCTTCCCCAGAAGCAATGGTTCTTTGCCTGGTCCCTGGTAGCAGGCATAATTCCTGCTCCTCTTGCTACAGTTTAAGGCTTTTGCTTCCTATGAGAGAAGACTGTGGAGATGTGCCGAGGTTTCATGCTTAGTCTTTGAGCACAGCCAATCAGCTCCCTGCCCCCAATCTTTCTTGTGAACCCTGGTTGGAAACCCCTAGAAAAGAGCTTGCATGTGAGTATGAACTCTCCTTATGCCTGGGGCTATAAGAAGTTCCAAACTGACATACTTTCCCACACTCAGCCTTTACTAATTCATTAAAATTTTAGCTAATTTTTTCTTACCATGATGTATGGCAGCCACCTCTTCCTTCTGTGCTCTGACAAGGGTGAAACAGTGTTCCCTCTCTCCTTAAAGGGATTTGTTGCTCTTTGGAGTTCCTTCGTTGCATTATGACCTTAGCTCTTTGATGTACTCAAGAAAAGTTATGGTTTTGTAGATTATCCAGCTTTTTCTTGTTGAGGTGGAAGCTTCTCTTGCAGCTTTCTATATCCTAAGGAGAAGCAGAGCTATAAATTTGTGATTTTTAAAAAGATGTTTGGCACTGAAAGCCTTGGTTTAATTAAATCTTACAGGGAGGCCCAATATGTTAAATGAGTAAAAGCATACAGCTCAGCTGGAGCCTTCCCCATGCCTACCCCCAACCCTTGCCCTCTTCTCAAAGTATTGAAGTTTCTGTAAAGCACAGTTTGAAAATCATGGGCGTTAGTTATTCCTAATGTACTTTCTCATTGTCAAATATATAAACTTAATCTCCTTGACCAATTGTTTGGCCCATGCTTGCTCATCTCCTGCTTTCTCTTTAATATAGGTGCTTATGGAAACTCTGGGCGCTCTGGGGGCACAGTGCCGATGGGCTGCCTGCAATATCTATTCCACTCTCAATGAAGTGGCTGCTGCTCTAGCAGAAAATGGTAAGATCTTTTGTGTGTTCTCTTTGTCTTTGACTAAAGTTTCCCAAAAGTTCCATTGTTTCAATAAATATCTGTAAGGAAAGTTGACATTTAAAGTTGTCTTGAAAGAAATATTCTTTTTTTTTTTTTTTTAGTTGAAGTATAGTTGATGTACAATGTTGTGTTTGTTTCAGGTATACAATAAAGTGATTCACTGTATATGTGTATCTATATCTATATATCTATCTATATCTATATATCTATCTATCTTTTTTCAATTCTTTTCCACTAGAGTTTATCATAGGATATTGAATGTAGTTCCCTATGCTATACAGTAAATCCTTGTTGTTTACCTATTTTATATATGGTAGTGTGTATCTGTTAATCTCCCCCTTCCCCTTTGGTAACCATAGGTTTGTTTTCTGTGTCTGTGAGTCTTTCTGTTTCGTAAATAAGTTCATTTATACTATTTTTTTAGATTCCGCATATAAGTGATATCATGTAATATTTGGCTTTCTCTGACTTAATTCACTTAGTATGATAATCTCTAGGTCCATCCATGTTGCTGCAAATGGCATTATTTCATTCTTTTTTGTGGCTGAGTAATATTCCATTGTATATATACACCACATCTTCTTTATCCATTCATCTGTTGATGGACACTTAGGTTGCTTACATGTCTTGGTGGGTCCCTATTCTTGATGAGTTTGCCCTCTTTCTGGGCTTCTCTTGTTAAATATAATCGAGGTAACTGTGTTGCTTTACAGTCACAGTCATAGATATTTAAGAAGTCATAAATATCTTCTTATGTCTAATATTCCATTATTAGTTAATGCTTTGCCTTGTCAGAGCACCAGTGAACCTTATTCACTGTCTAAGGTCATATGGATTAGAAAAGAAAATGCTTCAGGCATAATTTTGTGGTCTGACTGGTTTTCAGCAGTTAATGTTTGGTGCTCTGCTTCAGTGGTAAACAGGACTTGACCTGGCAGATTAATATTTGATAACAACAGCCACTGACACTTGAAGGACAAAAGAAATAGAGAAGTTTGGACTTTGCCAGTTTCTTGCCTTCACTCTCTGATAGCCCAACACGGATCAGGATACCAAACACTTGCTTCAGAGCTGTTGAGAAATTCTGGGAAAGCTCTATAGTGCATGCATACCTCTCTTTTTGCAAGCACTTTGAGCATTTTATTTGTTCTTTCATTTACAGTCATTCATTTGTAAAATTTTTATTAATGTATAAAATATGTATAGAAAGTACACATATATAAACATATAGTCCAATTAATTGTACATATACATTCATTTCACTTTTTTTTTTTCAACAAATGCTTATTGACCTACTTTAAGGACAAATGAGAGTGTCTTTGCCCTCAGAATCTTATATTGTGGTTAAGGAGAAAAGACACATATATAAATAATGATAATACAAGGGCATATATGATAATGCCACAACAGATCATAAACCCACATTTAGTATACCAACAAGGGACTTATAAAAGTTCAGATTCCATGTGAGATCACTTTCAGCTGAGTTACAAGGCTTCCTTAAGGAGCATGATACTTAACTGGGTAATGAAGTGTAACAACATTTGAACAGAGGGAGAAGAGTGTAAGAGTTTTCCTGATGCAGAGGATGGGATGACTAAAGTATAGAAACAAGAAAGATCAAAATGTAGTTGGGAAATGATGAGAATTCCAGTTGGACTGGATGAAGAAGTACATATTTCTGGTTCCTTCTTTTTTGCCTTTAGTCATACTTTTAGCATCCGTCATACTCTTGGCCCTTTTGTTTGTCCTCTTTGGTCTAACAAGAGTGAAATGACCACCAAAGACGAAGACGAGTATAAAAGGACTGAAGACAATACTAATCAGTGAAGAAAGTCAACCCAAGAAGTATAGCAGAACGAGAGAGCTTGGAATTGGGGAAAACCAGCATCTTCTTGCCAAAATTTAGGGTCAGCCCTTTTTTCAGGCTTTAATGGTTTCTCTTTGTTCTTTTTTCTCAGGATTTCCTGTGTTTGCCTGGAAAGGAGAGTCAGAAGATGACTTCTGGTGGTGCATTGATAGATGTGTGAATGTGGAGGGCTGGCAGCCAAACATGGTGGGTTAGATCTCTGCCAACACAATTCTCTTGGGGCCTGGAGGTATAGAGAGGGAGAGTGTGGTCTGGGAGAGGGTTTCCCAGCAGGAAGGAAGGCAAATGCTTCCTTTTCCGTCTGATGTACCTGGGCTTCCGGCAGAACTAGATGCTTATGCTTAGGGCATCCCAAGAATATTCAACCTCTTTATAGCCTCAAAGTGCTTTTCATTGTCAGTGCTGATCTCAGAAGCACTCATATTCATCAGCAACATTAAAATACCGCTCAGGGTTCACACATGACTGGTTAAAAAGTAAGATTAATGAGTTACCATCCCCTACCACTGCTTACCACCCCCCCACCCCCCCCCCCACCCCACCTGACAACATCAATGATTAAAGCACAGACACGCACACACAGCTCCTATGGTACTTAGCTTTCTTTCTAGAATCATGTGCTAAATTTATAGTAAACCTGAAGGGATTCCAAGTTCAAATTTCTTCTCTTTATTCATTTCTCACCTGAAGAAAGACGAATAGGCAAAGTTTGGGGTTTTAAATTTTTGCTTAGTTTTTATTTTTGTTTCATTTTTTAAAAGATCAAGTGCTTGAAGGCTGAAAGCATATTAGATTCACAAGGGGAAGCAAAAAGCTTCACAAAGTACGATGCACTCCTGCTTTGCAAACCTTTCTGCATATGGGTGAGAGGAGAAATTAGGGAATCAACTGAAACAAGAATCATTGAAGCTCTAGTCCAACTATTGCTTACTGCTAAAGACTGCAGAGCAAGCAGCCTGTCTTTCTGGATTCTGATCCAGGCCACGTTGCACCAAGTGTTGGTTTGAGGAAGCTGGGTTAAAACCTTCATATCCTGAAAGGGAGGGAGGAGTCGGCTATAAGATGAGTCAGCGCATTCCAGCGGAGTTTAACGGTGACAGAAGGGAGTGTGACTGACAGGTGCTAAAGAAGATATGCCAGGGGGGCTCTACTGGAAATAAAACATTAATTTTATAGTCATGAACATAGGGAGGACAGGGGATTGTACATGGCGAGCTTTTATAGACTGTAGAGCCAGCACACACTGCTGGAAAGGTTGACGAAGAGAGTAAGACAAGGGTAAGAACAACTGTGACCCCAGAAAACAGGATCCGTATCTTTTTGGATCCTGTCAAGAAGATCTTGTCAAGTGCTTTTACTTGCTTGCCAACTTCAGGAAGATTCCCAGGTGACAATAATTTTCTGCAGTAGGACAACAGGGTGAGAATTATGGGCTACATTCATTAAATAAATATTAGGGATAGCAACTACCTGCCTGTATTCGATACCTGTGTTAAAAGGAAAAGGTGGACGAGAATACTGAGACTAAGACACAATCTTTTTTGTCTCTGATCTTTTGTGTGGCTAGGGATCAGAGGCTGCAAGGAAAAACTCCATGAGGGATTTCATACATGTAAAAAGGGAGAGAGAGGGCTTCCCTGGTGGCGCAGTGGTTGAGAGTCCACCTGCCGATGCGGGGGACACGGGTTCGTGCCCCGGTCCGGGAAGATCCCACATGTGGTGGAGCGGCTGGGCCCGTGAGCCATGGCCGCTGAGCCTGCACATCCGGAGCCTGTGCTCCGCAACAGGAGAGGCCACAACAGTGAGAGGCCTGCATACAGCAAAAAAAAAAAAAAAGGGAGAGAGAAACTCAGAGGAGCCTTTCCATTTCTTAGGGAATCTGTTCTGAAGGTTTCTACTGGGAGAAAATGGAGCACTATCTTATGGTATGGAGCAAGTGTAAGAGTTTTAATAAGAGTCCTGCCTTGGATCCCTACTCTCAAATAAGGTTTAGTGGAATCAGAGAAAATAGATCAACAACAAGAGCAGAAGTGGGAATTCCCTGGCGGTCCAGCAGTTAGGACTCGGTGCTCTCACTGCCAAGGGCCCGGGTTCAATCCCTGGTCAGGGAACTAAGATCCCACAAGCCGAGTGGTATGGCCAAAACAAAAACAAAAACAAGAGCAGAAGCAAAAAAGATCAGGTGGTAGACATGAGGTTGGAGATTTTCTGTACCCAGGTGTCCAGGATGGCATCTTTGGCACTTGTAGTAGAGTTGATAATTGATGAGACTGCAAAATGGGTGCTTGCCAGTGGAGGGCAGCTTAGTCCTGTGGGTCTTTCCAGGAGGGTGGGTGTAACAACTTGGAAAGTCCTGCCAAGCGTTTCTAACAGTTAGGTGAAGGGCTGAAATGCCACAGCCTACTGCCTAATAGTATTCTAAGCTGGTCTTTCTTTAGCTTATTTATAATTCAGAAACTTTCCTCTGCTGATGAAAGCTCCAGTGGGCACAGCATTGTGTTTATCTTTAATCCCAACCTGAAACAGTGATGAGCTGTTCAGAGGCATGCTTGCACACCTACATGCTGCACAGTTCCCTAGTTATTTTTAATTTGGTTGATAGGGAGTGTGAGGTTGTGCTAGGCAAAACCCTACAGTGCTGCCTGATCGTTTTGGATAGGAGAGTGCCTGTACTTTGGGAGAAGTAAAGGATTAACGAATACACATTTGTAAGCCATTGTTCTGGGAGGGAGACTAATTATCTGGCTTTATTTAAACTAAGCTTTTACTGATGATATTTAAAGTCCTGAATTCAACCAATATAAATATGCTAATATCAAGTTTAGGCTTTCTGACTACCAACAGTACAGCCAAGAGCTAATGGTCTAGGTAATCACTTAAGCTATTAGTCCATAAGAAAATCCTCATTGCGCTGCTGTATTTTGATCCTAGCGGGTATGTCATTTGGGAAGGTCACTTGGCTGTGAGAATTACAGTTGGCCTTTCATTTCACTGTTTTTTTTTTTTTTTCACTGTTTTTTTGTTTGTTTGTTTTTGACTGCGTTGGATCTTCGTTGCTGTGTGTGGGCTTTCTCTAGTTGCGGCGAGTGGAGGCTACTCTTCATTGCGGTGCGCGGGCTTCTCATTGCGGTGGCTTCTCTTGTTGCGGAGCACAGGCTCTAGGCATGCAGGCTTCAGTAGTTGTGGCATGTGGGCTCAGTAGTTGTGGCTCATGGGCTCTGGAGCGCAGGCTCAGTAGTTGTGGCGCACGGGCTTAGCTCTTCTCCAGCGTGTGGGATCTTCCCGGACCAGGCCTCGGACCCATGTCCCCTGCATTGGCAGGCGGATTCTTAACCAGTGCACCGCCAGGGAAGTCCCTCACTTGTTTTTTTTTCTTCAGTGTAATGACTGTTGGTCATTATACTGACTCTTAAGTTATTTTGCATAACCATTTGGGAAGTTTGAAATATGACATTATTGACGCTTATTATTTCAGATCTTGGATGATGGAGGGGATCTTACTCACTGGATTTATAAGAAGTATCCCAACATGTTTAAGAAAATCAAGGGCATAGTGGAAGAGAGTGTTACTGGAGTCCACAGGTAAGATTTGACATGGGTACGCCTAGTTTTATGCAGCCTGGACATATATTCTTTTACAAATTTTTATTTATTTATTTATTTACTTTTGGCTGCGTTGGATCTCTGTTGCTGTACGCAGGCTTTCTTTAGTTGCGGCGAGCGGGGGCTAATCTTTCATTGCAGTGCACGGGCTTCTCATTGTGGTGGCTTCTCTTGTTGTGGAACACGGGCTCTAGGCGCTTGGGCTTCAGTAGTTGTGGCACGCAGGCTCAGTAGTTGTGGCGCACAGGCTTAGTTGCTCTGCAGCATGTGGGATCTTCTCAGACCAGGGCTTGAACCTGTGTCCCCTGCATTGGCAGGCAGATTCTTAACCCCTGCACCACCAGGGAAGCCCCTGGATATATATTCTTATAATCACATACTTATAGAATACATTATGTTAAAAATTGAAACCTGATCTGAAATGATGAGATCTGAGTCTGCACGCTTGTTTTTTGTCTTTTTTTTTTGCGGTACGTGGGCCTCTCACTGTTGTGGCCTCTCCCATTGCGGAGCACAGGCTCTGGACGCTCAGGTTCAGCGGCTATGGCTCACCGCTCTGCGGCATGTGGGATCTTCCTGGACCGGGGCATGAACCCGTGTCCCCTGCACCGGCAGGCAGACTCTCAACCACTGCACCACCAGGGAAGCCCTGCACACTTGTTTTTTAAATTAACAACACAAATAGGAAACTTAAAATAGTGAGGGGGGAGTAGCTAAGGGAATAAGTGTGGTCCTCATGTTTTCTAGTCATTGTAATACAGTGACCGCTTGTCCTCTTTGGACGAATTCATTTATTCAACATCTATTTATTGAACTTCTACAGTGGACCAGGAACTACTCTAAGAACCATGCTAGGGATCTAGCAGTGGGGAAAACAGACAAAAGCCTGGGCCCTCATAGAGCTTATGTTCTTACACAGAGAACAAGGATTTAGGGTTCTGTTTCTCAAATGACATTAATTCCCTGAGTAAAATTGTAACCATTTCTGTTTCCTGTTATTTACCCAGAAAGAACTGAAAGTATGAAAGTTTTAGGGAAGTAAATTTTGAATAAGCCACCATCACTGCTTCAATATACTGTGATCTTTTTGAATGTATAAAACTATGGATTGTCCCATATTTTCAAACTTTTAGAAAAGGATGAATTTTGAATAAAACACCTGGTTCTAATTTTTAGTTGACTCAGTTTAAATAAAACCCCTATATACAGATATACATATTTATAGGTATATGTACTGAAGTTATAAAATTGAGACTATTGGAAAGTTAAACTATTTGAAAGTTAAAATTGTTGCATTAGAGTAGTGGGATTAAAATAGTACTTAAAGTTTCTCTTTTTATAATTAAAAAGGGAAATAAAACTAATAAGCAATTAAAAATTTTACATTTTAATGCTTAAAATTTAGTGGTGGGTCAAAGACTTTCCCCACGTGCCTTTTGATTAATATCTTTATTTCTAAGCTGTGTACAGATTCTGGAAAGGTATTCTCTATTTCTCTGTATACACCTTATAGGATGAAATTAGTTGTGTCTCAGGCTCTCATGCCTACTCAATTAACTTATTTGTGAAATTTGATATGAAACTGATCGTCGATTGCAATATCTCATTGTTTTATGTTCTTCTTGATCTCCTTCATCCTCAGGCTGTACCAGCTATCCAAAGCTGGGAAGCTATGTGTTCCAGCCATGAATGTCAATGACTCAGTCACCAAACAGAAATTTGACAACCTCTACTGTTGCCGTGAATCAATTCTTGATGGGTAATGTTTTGTTATCTTTGGGGTGAACTTGAGTTGTTGAATTGAGGTTCTAAATTTTTTGGTTTTGGTTATTTCTAGAAATGATTTGTGTAGTACCTCTGGATCTATTGCTACATCATACTCAATATTTTGTAACCCAAAGCTATCATTGCTGTCACTTACATCACACTCAATATTTTATGACTCAGAGCTACCATTGCTATCACTATTTCAAGCAAATCTATTTTACTTAAAAAGTCAGACCAGCCCCTATCTATTGGTGGCAGTTTTTACAGTCACCCTCTCAGGCCTGGGAGTCAGTAACTAAAGTCATTATAAATAGGTAAATATCTTTGATGGTTTAGGAAAAGGTTCCTGGTATTTCTCTTCCAGGTTATGTTGTCAGTTCTTAAGCACCAACTATCATACAATTCTCTGGCCATCTGGAAAGTTGTGGTGAGCACAGGGTTATTTCCCAGTGGCATTTGTAGTTTTTCAAATCTGTAAGGACTGCAAGTCTGACAAAATCTACTTAGATATAATATACCAAAAATTGTGTTCTTCCAGTGCCCAGTTTCTGTTTCTACACTTGTGTCCTGAAATTCCTTCATTCTTGCTGGGAAGACTCAGTAATTCCCTATGTGAAACCATTAAGTTGGTTTAGAATATTGCCAAGCCAAATGGCTTCCATCATGTATTAGTTAATGGAAAAGTGAAGAAAGGGCCTGTGGGCCACATTACTAGTCTGAACCCCAGGCAATTTGCAACACCACAGGCACTGGAGCAAGAAGGACTTTGGTTTAACAATTGGCTCTATCATTTATTAACTCTAAGACCTCAGACTAGTTATTTAACCTCTCTGTGCCTATTTCCTCATCTGTAAAATGGTGACAGTAAGACCTATCTCATAGAGTTATTGTGAGGATTAAATGAGATAAGGTATGAATCCTGGGGATCAATGTTAGTTCCCTTGTCCTTCTTTCTAGAACCCTATATAGTAAGTTTAGGATTGAGTTAGATCTTATAAGAAGACTTTTACTTTGAAATCTTTTTTTTTTTTGTGGGCTGGAGGGGGGTGTTCAATGCAAATTCAAACTATTTTTAATTATTACTCCTATAGATTCAGTAGTATTATCAGATAGATTGGACATTTGAGTGAATCCTTACTCTATCAGTCTGTTTACAGACTGTCCCTAGTTCTGTCCACATATAACTGTTATTGTGATGCACAGCTTTGCACCTGATAATAATGATTTGGATATATACTTGTAAAAATATTTACTCATCCACAACTGTTTCTTATAGATTTTTCAACTCCCAAATCTATGAGCCTAAAACCTGCCTATATTTAGTAAAAGATGCATGAAGGTACCTCTACTAGCTCATAAGCATGGACAGGGTCCCTCCTAAGCAGTGTTTACCCTGTGGATAAGAAAGATACTTTAACATCAGAAATGTATGAAGGTGAAAGTAAGATGGAAGCAGTGGAGCTGGAGTTAAAAGTTAATAAAGAAATAGGAAAACATCACCCATCTACTGGAAACCTGAGTAGTAGTAAGAGCTTGTTGGCATCTTCAGATGGTGAAAAACTTTCCAATTGGGTCATGGGCAGTTGCTCCTCTCAGAGGAGTTGAGATGTGACTGGGTGCATTCAGGGTGGTATGGCCGTAGACTCAGAGGAGTTGAGAGGAGGAGAAGTTAAAGAAGCATCAAAGTATGCTCCAGGGAAGGCTGCAAAATAGAGAGTCCATATGAGGAAAGGATTAGGGATTGAGCTTCTGTAGCTCTGAGCTGGTTGCACACTGCACCATAAGCTATGAGGGAATGGCCCCACTCAGTCCTAGAGGACACTTCTGTAATTGGTCTGCAATGCCAAAAAGCAAGGCAGGTGCAGCCTTATGGAGACTGAGGAAGGAAGACTTGGTAGGAAGAAAAAGGATATCCCAGATAGGATTTTTAGATCATAAAACAGACCGTATTTCAGGAACTCTTCTGGAGAGTTCTGGGGCTAGAAGAATTAGAGAGAAGTCAGAGACTTGGCATGACTCTTATACACCGCCAGACAGCTTACCCTCACATCCCCAAAAGTCCTTTCTTGACGGAGGTCTTTTCTATCCTTTATCCTTGAACCTTGAGGCAGATCTGGGTCCCTCAGATCACAAGGAAATCACTGCCTAACTGGAATCCACCCTGTCAGCCTATCATTTGCAGAGTAGCGGTGTTGATGAAGTTTCCCTTCCACCACACAGTCATTTGTAGTCACAAAGAGAGAGTCATCTTCCTTTGGGAAGAGAGTCAGAAAGGCTTGTGGGTAGTCAAAGCAAAGGAGGCTCAGAAATATGATTATTGATTTCCTTGCTGTGCTGAGCCAGTCAAGGACCATTCTAAGCCATGGCTTTTGAGTATGGTGGTAGCCCAGCCAGACTTACCCTCTTCACTCAACAGAAACTGCCTCTGCACTTAATTGATATTTATTGAGTTTCATTGGAGTTCATGGAGTTATACCAGTTCCTAGTGAGTGGAGTTGTCAAATCATTAAAAAGATAGGATTTCTACTTTGCCTTTGGGGCATTTATAGACTTTTCAACAGGAGAGGTTAACAGATGAGTAGAAAGACCTACAAATATTTGTCGGAACCATCTGTCTCAGAATGGCAGGTTTTAGTTGAAGTTTCTTCTGCCTAGCCAGGGCTTCCTAGAGAAGGGAGACCAACTGACCCTACAGAGAAACCAGAAACTGCTCCTACAACTTCTTCCAAGAGACCCTGAAAACAGTAAGGACCTTTATTCTAGCTTCATGGAGAATCAGAGACAAAGAGGTAGAACATGTCTGAGCAGGACTCAGCCCAGAAAACTCACTACCTCATGTAGTCAGTGTTGGTGTGTTTCAAGGCTCTTCTCCACCTTGTTGCCCATTACCCTCCCTGGTGAATTAATATGGGACCTATTGGCGATCTTTTTTTTTTGTGGTACGCGGGCCTCTCACTGTTGTGGCCTCTCCCGTTGCGGAGCACAGGCTCCGGACACACAGGCTCAGCGGCCATGGCTCATGGGTCCAGCCGCTCCGCGGCACGTGGGATCTTCCCGGACCAGGGCATGAACCCGAGTCCCCTGCATCGGCAGGCGGCTCTCAACCACTAGCGCCACCAGGGAAGCCCACCTATTGGCGATTTTGATACTACTAAATGTAGGACTCATTTATCAGCATTATATTTTATGTGTCTAATTCAATAAGCTACAATGTTCACATTAAACCAGAGCTTTGTCACCTCCTAAATAAAAATTACATTTATATTTAAAAGTTACTTTGTGGTCTATAGCTTCTTCCCTTCTGTACCACTCCCAAAACAAGGGGAACAAAAAGAAAAAAGGCCTCACATAGAGATGGAATTGATTGGATAGCATGGATAAGAAAATACATATTTTGGGCTTCCCTGGTGGCGCAGGGGACACGGGTTTGTGCCCCAGTCCGGGAAGATCCCACATGCCGCAGAGCGGCTGGGCCCGTGAGCCATGGCCGCTGAGCCCGCGCGTCTGGAGCCTGTGCTCCGCAACGGGAGAGGCCACAACAGTGAGAGGCCCACGTACTGCAAAAAAAAAAAAAAAAAAAGAAAAAGAAAATACATATTTTATTGAACTTTTCTTTCTAGTCATTAAATAGTTTCTCTAGGATAGAAACCAGGCTTGCTTTCAACATTTAAAAAAAAACCCAAAACCAAAAAAAAACAAAACCCAAACATGAAAACAAAGGGGCTCAATCTAATCTCAAGCAAGAAACAAGAGATTTTTCTGATTTAATTTTTTTTCCCCCATAGACTTAAAAGAACAACAGACATGATGTTTGGTGGGAAGCAGGTGGTAGTCTGTGGCTATGGAGAGGTAAGGTTTAACCTTTCAATTATTAGGTGTTTAAAATGTATTTTGCTGAAATATACTAGAATTTTTCACTTGTATGGACATAAAAGTACATTCATTTACCACTTTAAGTGGGACAAAAGTAACTTCAGAGGCCCTCTGGTTAAAGTACAATCTTTCTTTTTCCCATTGCATTTTTGCTATTTTTTCTTTAAGTTGATTTTCTGACTGTTCCAGTGCACTGTTTGTGATGTTCTTTTAGCTTGTGTTTTGATTATAAATCGTGAGTGTGGGTGTTCTTATGCACATGCATGTGCTAAGCAGGGTTTAGGAGTTTGTTTATGAACTGCATTCATTTTATTTTTTTTTCTGATTTTTCCCTAAGCGTGAATCTATTCAGTGAAATTCCTTTTGGTGGCGGAAAGGGGGGTACACTTTACCAGAAGCTTTGAGAAACTGTTTTCTTTGTGACTTTCCTTATTATGTGTACTTTCTGCTCTCATCAGGTGGGGAAGGGGTGCTGTGCTGCCTTAAAAGCTATGGGCTCCATTGTGTATGTAACTGAGATTGACCCCATCTGTGCTCTTCAAGCCTGGTAAGCATGCAAAAGGAGATTTGCTTTTTCCTCTCACCACTGTCTAACATATTATCTTTAACTGCCTCCAAAGAATGGCCTAGCTAATGCCACATTTCATCTTAGAGGGGCCTAGATCCTGAGAAGCTGCCCAGATCCTGAGAGGCTGCTATTAACTGTAAGCACCTGTCTTTCAAAGATCTAGGAGCTCTGCTCTGAGAGAGCGGAGGCTGGCAGAAGCTACAATTTAGAACTCCTGTGGAAATAGTAACAGGGGACGCCTTGAACCAGAGAGCAAGTAGCCCCTTATCAGCTCCACATGCCATCCTTCTCCCTTTGAAAACAATGATCAAAAAAGGAATAGGCTGATATCAGATCCTTTCTGAAGTGATGCAATGAAAAGAGCGCTTCTGTCACATTCCTCCCCAAAATGCATAACCTAATGTAATCGGGAGGAAATATCAGACAAATCTAAATGAAGGATAAACTCTACTAACTCTTACTGAAGGGTATATAGGGGTTGTTTGTACTATTCCTAAGTATGAAATGATTCCAAAATTAAAAGTTTAAAAAAAAAATAGTTCCTTTCCCATCTAAAAATGTGGGTAATCTTATCTACTTCAATTATGAAAGTTCAGAAAATAATGATAATTATTATACATTATATAATAAATATATAATTATGTAAAGTATAGAGGTGCTGTCACATAATAAATACCTCACTAAGTGGTAGCTATTATTAAAATTGTCTCTTGCCACCCTCAGCAGGATAAAATACCACTGTCCCTGAAAACTACTGCAAAGTCCCCATGCCTGTAGCCTTGAATAACCCATCCAATCTTTACCATTAACCCTCCAGAGGAAGGCACCCAGCATAGATGAGGCATGGCATAAAGATGTTTCCATAACCATTTTCCCCTGTCCTACCACTCCCCACACACCGTAGCCATCAACACACAGTTTTCCCCAACAGAGTTGTTGGCTTTGCCTGAGTCAGGGCTCCAGCACACGAAGGGAACTATCACCGTTCTAGCACTTTTTCAGGGTTCATTAGAGAAACCTGAATGTGTTTTAATATTGACTGAGGTACTGATTGAACCTATCTTATAGATGTGAACTGATCACTTATTCTGTGTTAGGTACTGTGCTCTGTGCTGAGGATGAAAGATGAGTAGATGAATGAGACAAGGTCCCTGCTTTTAGAAGCACACAGACAAATAACCTCTGTGCAGTGTAGTAAGTGCTGTGATAGAGATAAACAGCACATGCTTCTGTAGGAGCACAAAGGAGGAATATCTAACTAAAGAGCAGGGCGGTGAGGGTAGAAAGAGGTGTCAATGGAGCTGAGTCTTAAAACTTATTTAAGTGACTTCTTAGTTTGGAAGTATGTTCCAGGTACAGGCGACATATGCAAGGTCACCTAGGAAGGAGAGAGCACAGCATGTTTATATTAAAGAAGCTGGAAGAGTTTTAATGGAGCTGCCCGATAGGATAAATTTGGGGGAGTGGTAATACCTGAGTAGGAATCATATGTCAGTATAATCATATATCAACATAAGTATTTGGGTCTTATCCTGATACCAGACAATGTCACCAAAGTATTTTAAGCAAGGAAGTGACATGAGCCAGATGGCATTTCAGGAAATCACTCTGCAAAATGAATTAGAGAGACATAAACCTAGAGGCGATGAGATGGGGCCAGGGGCTACTACAGCAAGAAATAATAAGACCTGAACATCAGGCCTGCACGTGTAGAAAAGAGGGGATAGATTAAGAATTAAGATTTTAAGGAATTAAGGAAAAAGACTCAACCAGATGTGGTGTCAATTTTAATTAGGGAGAGGCAGTAGGCTGGGACATTCTAGTTTATTTGACTCGGAGAGCTGGGTGAACAGTAATGCTGTTGATTAAGATAGAAAATATAGAAGAAGAGAAACAGAATTGGTGGTGTGGGTAAGATAATGAGTCTATTTTCAAGCACAATAAGTTTGAGGTCCTTGTGGTACATGAGGAGGAGCTATCCAGTAGATAATTTGATCTATGACTCTGAAGCTTTGGATGTTAATGTGCAAATCAGCCACCTGTGAGGCATCATTTGTAGCCAAGGGAAAGGAATGGATAAGTGCCGAAAGAATAGAGAAAAGAATACCCTACAGAGTACCAACATTTAAAGGTTGAGTGAGATCGAGAAGGAGCAATCAAAAAGTGAGAAAACGGTATCATGGACTCCAAGAGTCTAGAGCCTTAAGAATGCAAATACTGTTTAATGTAGCAGAGGTTATCAAGTAATATTAGAGTCTAAGAAAAAAATTGTTTTTGGCATTCAGGAGATCACTGATTATCTTGGGGAGAGCAATTTCAATGGGGTAGTAGGTTCAGGTAAAATGGCACTTTGTAGAAACTTGATTGGGGTTTCATGGTTAACCCTGCCTCCCTATTATCAGGAAGAATTAGGTCCCAGTGATAGAAAGAACCTTTTATTTCTGTCCTGTATGAACTAAGGAAAGAGTTTGAATTTTTCACTAACAATAGTCCAGCTGTACCAAAAAGTGATGTAGGTACCAAAGCAACTTGGGTAATAATAGCTTTTGAGGTTGTGTAGCAGAAGGCTCCCCAGCTGCTTTTTTAGGTTAATTGATCATGCTTTATTTCTACAGTATGGATGGATTTCGACTGGTGAAATTAAATGAGGTCATCCGACAAGTGGATATTGTTATTACCTGTACAGGTATGATTATGACATATAAAATGGGGTGGCACGTGGGAACACTTTCATGGAACAAGTGAAAAATGACTGGAAATGTTCTGAACAAAACCAAACTCTAAAAGCCAGAGATAGTAGTCCACAAAACCAATCTTTCACATTTTTCCTACCTCTTTAGAACTCTGACCAAAAGTATACCATTAGGTCATCCCTAGAGGAAAGTTTCTCTCTAGTCTTTTTAACTGTTCCATATCTCCATTCATCCTCAGCTACCTAGGAGATGGCTACCAGTGAGTTTTATTTGGGAAGCTAGATCTTAAATTTGTACAGTTTTGAAAATTTTACTTCCAAAAGTGATGTGTATTTCTCTCTAGTCCCTGTAATTAAAGCAAGGCTAGAGCAAAATTCTTCCTAGTTAGAGAAAGTGGAAAAGGTAGTTGTGTTAATTCCCAAAGATGTAGATTTTGAGTTTTAGAGAGGAATATGCAGATATGTCTACTTTCCTTGGACTGAGATATTTTATCTTTATGTTAGAACCATAAGCCATTGGAATATTGGGTTTATTTTATAATTCTATTTTAAAGGAGGAAAATCAGAATATTTAAGAATAAAACTATTATTTGTAGTCTCAGGGAGAGCTGGGGGCAAAGAAGAACCATAAGAAATTGTTCTTAGGGCTTCCCTGGTGGCACAGTGGTTAAGAATCTGCCTGCCAATGCAAGGGATGTGGGTTCGATCCCTGGTCCAGGAAGATTCCCACATGCCATGGAGCAACTAACCCCATGCGCCACAACTTCTGAGCCTGCACCCTAGGGCCCACGAGCCACAACTGTTGAGCCCGTGTGCCACAGCTACTGAAGGCTGTTTGCCCTAGAGCCTGTGCTCTGCAACAAAAGAAGCCACCGCAATGAGAAGCCCGCACGCCACAATGAAGAGTAGCCCCTGCTTGCCGCAACTAGAGAAAGCCTGCCCACAGCAACGAAGACCCAACACAGCCAAAAATAAATAAATAAATTTATTTTTAAAAAAAGAAAAAAGAAACTGTTCTTTTTCACATCAATCCTTCGATCTCTTTTTTTGTAAGTAGCTTTATTGAGATATAATTCACTTACCATATACATTTTACCCATTTTAAGTGTATAATTCAATGTTTTCTAGCAAATTCACAAGGTCATACAACCAAGACAATCTAATTTTTTTATTGAGATGTAATTTACATACTGTAAAAGTCACTCTTTTAAAGTATACAGTTCATACAGTTCTGCAGCCTGTGGAAGGAAAACCACATTCACAGAAAGACAGACAAAATGAAAAGGCAGAGAGGACTTTCTACCAGATGAAGGAACAAGATAAAACCCCAGAAAAACAACTAAATAAAGTGGAGATAGGCAACCTTCCGGAAAAAGAATTCAGAATAATGATAGTGAAGATGATCCAGGACCTCAGAAAAAGAAGGGAGGCAAAGATCGAGAAGATGCAAGAAATGTTTGACAAAGACCTAGAAGAATTAAAGAACAAACACCTAGCAGAATTAAAGAACAAACAAACAGAGATGAACAATACAATAACTGAAATGAAAAACACACTAGAAGGAATCAATAGCAGAATAACTGAGGCAGAAGAACAGATAAGTGACCTGGAAGACAGAATGGTAGAATTCACTGCCATGGAAGAGAATAAAGAAAAAAGAATGAAAAGAAATGAAGACAGCCTAAGAGACCTCTGGGACAACATTAAACACAACAACATTTGCATTATAGGGGTTCCAGAAGGAGAAGAGAGAGAGAAAGGACCCAAGAAAATATTTGAAGAGATTGTAGTCGAAAACTTCCCTAACATGGGAAAGGAAATAGCCACCCAAGTCCAGGAAGCACAGAGAGTCCCAGGCAGGATAAATCCAAGGAGAAACATGCCGAGACACATAGTACTCAAATTGACAAAAATTAAAGACAAAGAAAAATTATTGAAAGCAACAAGGGAAAAACGAAAAATAACATACAAGGGAACTCCCATAAGGTTAACAGCAATTTCTCAGCAGAAACTCTACAAGCCAGAAGAGACTGGCATGATATATTTAAAGTGATGAAAGGGAAGAACCTACAACCAAGATTACTCTACCCAGCAAGGATCTCATTCAGATTCAACAGAGAAATCAAAAGCTTTACAGACAGGCAAAAGCTAAGAGAATTCAGCACCACCAAACCAGCTCTACAACAAATGCTGAAGGAACTTCTCTAAGTGGGAAACACAAGAGAAGAAAAGGGCCTACAAAAACAAATCCATAACAGTTTAGAAAACAGTAATAGGAACATGCAAATCAATAATTACCTTAAACGTGAATGGATTAAATGCTTCAACCAAAAGACACAGGCTTGCTGAATGGATACAAAAACAAGACCCATATATATGCTGTCTACAAGAGACCCACTTCAGACCTAGGGACACATACAGACTGAAAGTGAGGGATTGGAAAAAGATATTCCATGCAAACGGAAATCAAAAGAAAGCTGGGGGCTTCCCTGATGGCGCAGTGGTTGAGAGTCTGCCTGCCAATGCAAGGGACACAGGTTCGTGCCCCAGTGCGGGAGGATCCCACAGGCCTCAAAGCAGCTGGGCCTGTGAGCCATGGCCGCTGAGCCTGTGCGTCCAGAGCCTGTGCTCCACAATGGGAGAGGACACAACAGTCAGAAGCCCGCGTACCAAAAAAAAAAAAAAAAAAGCTGGAGTAGCAATGCTCTTATCAGATAAAATAGACTTTTAAAATAAAGACTGTTACAAGAGACAGGGAAGGACACTACATAATGATCAAGGGATCAATCCAAGAAGAAGATATAACAATTATATATGCACCCAACATAGGAGCACCTCAGTAAATAAGGCAACTGCTAACAGCTTTAAAAGAGGAAATCGACAGTAACACAATAATAATGGGGGACTTTAACACCTCACTTACACCAATGGACAGATCATCCAAACAGAAAATTAATAAGGAAACACAAGCTTTAAATTACACAATAGACCAGCTAGATTTAATTGATATTTATAGGACATTCCATCCGAAAACAGCAGATTACACTTTCTTCTCAAGTGTGCATGGAACATTCTTCAGAATAGATCACATCCTGGGTCACAAATCAAGCCTCAGTAAACTTAAGAAAATTGAAATCATTTCAAGCATCTTTTCTGACCACAACACTATGAGATTAGAAATCAGTTACAGGGAAAAAAACGTAAAAAACACAAACACATGGAGGCTAAACAATATGTTACTGAATAACCAAGAGATCACTTAAGAAATCAAAGAGGAAATCAAAAAATACCTAGAGACAAATGACAATGAAAACACAACAATCCAAAACCTATGGGATGCAGCAAAAGCAGTTCTAAGAGGGAAATTTATAACAATACAAGCCTACCTCAAGAAATAAGAAAAATCTCAAATAAACAATATAAGCTTACACCTAAAGAAACTAGGGAAAGAAGAAGAAACAAAACCCAAAGTTAGTAGAAGAAATCATAAAGATTAGAGCAGAAATAAATGAAATAGAATCAAAGAAAACAATAGCAAAGATCAATAAAACTAAAAGCTGGTTCTTTGAGAAGATAAACAAAATCGATAAACCATTAGCCAGACTCATCAAGAAAAAGAGGGAGAGGACTCAAATCAATAAAATTAGAAATGAAAAAGTTACAACAGACACCTCAGAAATACAAAGCATCCTAAAAGACTACTATAAGCAGCTCTATGCCAATAAAATGGACAAATTGGAAGAAATGGACAAATTCTTAGAAAGGTATAACCTTCCAAGACTGAACCAGGAAGAAATAGAAAATATGAACAGACCAATCACAAGTAATGAAATTGAAACTGTGATTAAAAATCTTCCAACAAACAAAAGTCCAGGACCAGATGGCTTCACAGGTGAATTCTATCAAACATTTAGAGAAGAGCTAACACCCATCCTTCTCAAACTCTTCCAAATAATTGCAGAGGAAGGAACACTCCCAAACTCATTCTATGAGGCCACCGTCACCCTGATACCAAAACCAGACAAAGATACCACAAAAAAAGAAAATTACAGACCAATATCACTGATGAATATAGATGCAAAAATCCTCAACAAAATACTAGCAAACAGAATCCAACAACACATTAAAAGGACATACACCATGATCAAGTGCGATTTATCCCAGGGATGCAAGGGTTCTTCAATATATGCAAATCAATCAATGTGATACACCATATTAACAAACTGAAGAATAAAAACCATATGATCATTTCAATAGATGCAGAAAAAGCTTTTGACAAAATTCAACACCCATTTATGATTAAAATTCTCCAGAAAGTGGGCATAGAGGGAACCTACCTCAACATAATAAAGGCCATATATGACAAACCCACAGCAAACAACATTCTCAATGGTGAAAAACTGAAAGCATTTTCTCTAAGATCAGGAACAAGACGAGGATGTCCACTCTCACCACTATTATTCAACATAGTTTTGGAAGTCCTAGCCACGGCAATCAGAGAAGAAAAAGAAATGAAAAGAAGAAGTAAAACTGTCACTGTTTGCAGATGACATGATACTACACATAGAGAATCCTAAAGATGCCACCAGAAATCTACTAGAGCTAATCAATGAATTTGGTAAAGTTGCAGGATACAAAATTAATGCACAGAAATCTCTTGCATTCCTATACACTAACGATGAAAGATGAGAAAGAGAAATTAAGGAAACAATTCCATTCACCACTGCAACAAAAAGAATAAAATACCTAGGAATAAACCTACCTAAGGAGGTAAAAGACCTGCACTCAGAAAACTATAAGACACTCATGAAAGAAATCAAAGATGACACAAACAGATGGAGAGATATACCATGTTCTTGGATTGGTAGAATCAAAATTGTGTAAATGACCACACTACCCAAAGCAATCTACAGATTCAATGCAATCCCTATCAAATTACCAGTGGCATTTTTTACAGAACCAGAACAAAAAATCTTAAAATTTGTATGGAGACACAGAAACCCCGAATAGCCAAAGCAGTCTTGAGGGAAAAAAACGGAGCTGGAGGAATCAGACTCCCGGACTTCAGACTATACTACAAAGCTACAGTAATCAAGACAATATGGTACAAAAACAGAAAATAGAAAAACAGAAATATAGATCAATGGAACAGGATAGAAAGCCCAGAGATAAACCCATGCACCTACGGTCAACTAATCTTTGACAAAGGAGGCAAGGATATACAATGGAAGAAAAGACAGTCTCTTCAATAAGTGGTGTTGGGAAAACTGGACAGCTACATGTAAAAGAATGAAATTAGAACACTCCCAACACCATACACAAAAGTAAACTCAAAATGGATCAGAGACCTAAATGTAAGACTGGACACTATAAAACTCTTAGAGGAAAACATAGAAAGAACACCCTTTGACATAAGTCACAGCAAGATCTTTTTTGATCCACCTCCTAGAGTAATGGAAATAAAATCAAAAATAAACAAATGGGACCTAATGAAACTTAAAATCTTTTGCAAAGCAAAGGAAACTACAAACAAGACGAAAAGACAACCCTCAGAATGGGAGAAGATATTTGCAAACGATTCAACAGACAAAGGATTAATCTTCAAAATATATAAACAGCTCATGCAGCTCAATATTAAAAAAACAAACAACCCTGTGCTTCCCTAGTGGCGCAGTGGTTGAGAGCCTGCTGATGCAGGGGACACGGGTTCGTGCCCCGGTCCGGGAAGATCCCACAGGCCGCTGAGTAGCTAGGCCCGTGAGCTATGGCCACTGAGCCTGCGCGTCCAGAGCCTGTGCTCCGCAACAGGAAAGGCCACAACAGTGAGAGGCCCACATAACACACACACACAAAAAACCCAATCAAAAAATGGGCAGAAGACCTAAATAGACATTTCTCCAAAGAAGACATACAGATAGCCAAGAAGCACATGAAAAGCTGCTCAACATCACTAATTATTAGAGAAATGCAAATCAAAACTACAGTGAGGTATCACCTCACACCAGTTAGAATGGGCATCATCAGAAAATCTACAAACAACAAATGCTGGAGAGCGTGTGGAGAAAAGGGAACCCTCTTGCACTGTTGGTGGGAATGTAAATTGATACAGCCACTATGGAGAACAGTATGGAGGTTCCTTAAAAAACTAAAAATAGAATTACCATATGACCCAGCAATCCCACTCCTGGGCATATACCCAGAGAAAACTATAATTTAAAAAGGCACATGCACCCCAATGTTCATTGCAGCACTATTTACAATAGCCAGGTCATGGAAGCAACGTAAATAGCTATCGACAGGCGAATGGATAAAAAAGTTGTGGTACATATATACAGTGGAATATTACTCAGCCATAATAAGGAACGAAACTGAGTCATTTGTTGAAACGTGGATGGATCTAGAGACTGTCATACAGAGTGAAGTAAGTCAGAAAGAGGAAAACAAATATCGTATATTAATGCATGTATGTGGAACCTAGAAAAATGGTACAGATGAACTGGTTTGCAAGGCAGAAACAGAGATACAGATGTAGAGAACAAATGTATGGACACCAAGGGAGGAAAGTGGCGGGGGGTGGGGGGATGGTGGTGGTGTAATGAATTGGGAGACTGGAATTGACATATATACACTAATATATATAGATAGCTAATAAGAACCTGCTGTATATAAAAAAAATAAAATAAAATTCAAAAAAATAAAAATAAAAAAGTATACAGTTCAGGGACTTCCCTGGTGGTCCAGTGGTTAACACTTCACCTTCCAATGCAGGAGGGACGGGTTCGATCCCTGATTGGGGAAGCTAAGATCCCACATGCCTTGGGGCCAAAAAAAAAAAGCATGAAACAGAAGCAATATTGTAACAAATTCAATAAAGACTTTTAAAATGGTCCACATCAAAAATCTTTAGGGCTTCCCTGGTGGTGCAGTGGTTGAGAGTCCGCCTGCCGATGCAGGGGACACGGGTTCGTGCCCCGGTCCGGGAGGATCCCACATGCCGCAGAGCGGCTGGACCTGTGAGCCATGGCCACTGAGCCTGCGCGTCCGGAGCCTGTGCTCCGCAATGGGAGAGGCCACAACAGTGAGAGGCCCGCGTACCGCAAAAAAAAAAAAAAAAAAAAAATCTTTAAAAGATAAAGCATACAGTTCAGTGATTTTTACTAAAGTTGTACAACCCCATTATCGAATTCCAGAACATTTTCATCATCCCCAAAATAAATCTTATACCATTAGCACTCACTCTTTTTTCTACCCTTCAGTTTTCTGCAGCCCTAGGCTACCATTAAATTCTCTGTCTCTATAGATTTGCCTATTTCAGATATTTCATATAAACAGAATCATACAATATGTGGTCTTTTGTGACTTTTTTTACCTAGCATAATATTTTCAGGGTTCATGTATGTTGTAGTGTGTATCAGTATTTCATTCCTTTTGATTGCTGAATAATATTCCATTTTAAGGTTATATCACATTTCAGTGATATCCATTCATCAGTTGATAGACACTTGGGTTGTTTTTACTTTTTGGCTATTATGAATAATGCTGCTATGAACATTGTGTACAAGTTTTTCTGTGGACATGCCTTCAGTTCTCTTGGGTATATACCTACAAGTGGAATTGCTGGATCATATGATAACTACTTTTAACATTTTAAGAAAATGCCAAACTTTTCCAAAGTAACTACATTATTTTACAATCCTGCCAACAATGTATGAGAGTTGCAGTTTCTCCACATCCTTGTTAACACTTGTTATTGTCTGATTTTTGGATTATAGCTATCCTAGTATGTGTGAAATAGTGTGTCACTGTGGTTTTGATTTGCCTTTCCCTAATGATGTTGAGCATCTTTTCATGTGTGTTGGCACATCTTTTGTACATCTTCTTTTAAGAATTTCTATTCAGATCCTTTACTCATTTTTAAAATGAGCTGTCTTTTTATTATTGATTTGTAAGAGTTCTTCATAAATTTTATTATTGAGTTGTAAGAATTTTTATCAGATTTATGATTTACAGTTATTTTGTCCCATTGTGTAGGTTGTCTGTTCACTTTCTTAGTGGTATCATTTAAAGCACAAAAGTTTTTAATTTCAGTGTAGTCCAGTTTATTTTTTCTTTGGTTGCTTGTGCTTTAGGTGTTATCTAAGAAACCATTGCCTAACCCAGGTCACAAAGATTTATTCCTATGCTTTGCTAAGAGTTTTATAGTTTTAGCTCTCATATTTAGGTCTCTGATCCATTTTAAGTTAAGTTTACATATGGTGTGAGGAAGAGGTCCAACTTCATTCCTTTTCATGTGGCTATCTCTTCTGTTTTTAAGGTAACAAGAATGTGGTAACCAGAGAGCACTTAGACCGTATGAAGAATAGCTGCATCGTTTGTAACATGGGACATTCCAACACGGAGATTGACGTGGTAAGTTCAAGTGACTCATCATTGGGTTTTTTTTTTTTTTTTTTTTCTCTCCTTCCCAAGAAACATAAACTAGAAGAAGAAAGAGCAGGGTCACCAGCCATCGTAAACATGACTGTACTGGTAGAGCTGTTCACTCACTAGCCTTATAGCTTGTGTGTATGGATTCTACAAAGCTTCTTTATCTCAACTTAATCATTTCAAATGATTGGTTTTTTTCCACCTAAGCTTGATACCTACTTGTACTGTAAGCCATTTTATCTTTATGATTAGGATTAAGAGCTGGGTAAACTCAAAACTACAAAAAGGATACAATAAATATGAGTCAGTATGCTAGTCAGTATTTTGGAGAGATTTGATTTTGCCATAAAGGTGAGATTAGTAGGTTGGTCCAAGGAAACAAGTCAAGGGAGGGAAATCTATGGGCTGGGATGAGAGCACTACTTAAGATTGACTGTGTCTGTCAAATATGGTGGTTTCCCTTTTCTCTCCCTCTTTTATGGGGCTAGGTCTCCCCTTAACATATTTTCCAAACTGTAGTATTGGATCTATAGATGTCACAATCAATTCAGTAGCATGTGTTCCTCAAACCTGGAAAACCTATAGCTGTGGTTCTCTAGTTTTATTATAGTCACCTAAAATTTTCTGATCCAACAGAACATTTGATCCTACTAAGGTGCCCAAGTAATAGTTAATAGAAGTATTATTTATTTCTTTTCAGACTTACCAAAGTATCTCTCAGTGTGACTTTCACTCTGGTTTTAAGTTTTTAAGGCATTTTTCTGACACAACTGTATTTCTCTCTGAGTAAATGGCTCAAGCAAAGCATGCTTTCATCTCCACTGAGGGCTGCTCTGATTGAGCTTCAGCATTGCCAGGTAAGGATCAGTTGATATACTGAGAGCCTGTGGGATATCTATTTTAAATGGTTTCTCTTTTTAACTCTGTGCTCTATTCTTCTGTTATTAAAAATAGCTGGGAAAACAACCTACCAAAGCCTGTTTCTACCCTTGAGGTTTTGGAGTGGCATGGCTCCATTACTCTGTCTTACCATGATATTTTGCTTATAATGAGTAATTTATTTAGTTTGTGTTTTTGAGGGATTTTTTGCTGTTGTTGTTTTGAGGGGTTTTTTGTGTTTTTTTTGTTTGGTTTGGTTTTTTGGTTAAGTTTCACTTTTGTGCCATACTGCCCGTTTACTAAATGGTCAAAGGTATCAATATTTCTAAAACTATCTAGCCTATGATTGTCCTTTTCTGGATTGATCTGCTTGTAGAGCCCCCAGATGGAAAAAGCTTAAAGGGAAGTGGTCATGCTCTGAGCGCTGAAGTGAAATCTTCTGAGTAAGCGAAGAGGGAAGGAATTTCCGTTCTAAACCATCAAGAAGCTCTAAAATAAAGATAATTTCAATGCAGTCATGTAATTTTTATATTTTTACTTTATCTCATTTCATCCTTTTGACCACCCCACGAGGCAGTATTCTTATTCCTGATTTTCAGTTGGGAAAATAAAAGCTTAAGTACATTGTTTAGTCATAGCCGTTGGTTCAAAAATGAAATTGAAGCACAAAATTCAGGTTTTTTGACTTCAAGTCCAGTTTTTTTGTTTTTGTTTTTCTGTATGTTTTTGTTTGTTATTTTAGTTTTTTAGTTTGGTTTTTTGTTTTGTTTTTTGGCCGTGCTTCACAGTTTGCAGGATCTTAGTTCCCTGACCTGACCAGGGATTGAACCTGGGCTCAGGCTCAGGCAGTGAAATCGCCGAGTCCTAACACTGGACTACCAGGGAATTTCCTGTTTTTCTGTATGTTATACTATGATCTCCTCATGCTTTTTAGATTACCTTCAAATTGTGGTGGTAATCTCTTCTCCAAAGGCAGCCCAGATATAAGTAATCTCTCAGGATAAAGGCCAGGAGACTCTTTACCTTCAATAATAAATATTTATTGTGTGATTGCTGTATGCCAGGTCCTGCTCTATATGCTTGGGATCAGTGCACAAAACAGGCAAAGATTCCTACCCTCATGGAACTTATATTTTAGTGAGAAAAAGGACAATAGACATAATAAGTAAAATTTATAGTATGTTAGAAGGTGAAAGCACCGTAGAAAAAAGAAAAAGCAGAGCGTGGTAAGGGGAAATCAAGAGTGCTGGGTTGTAATTTTAGATAGAGGGATCAAGGTATAAGCCTCATTAATAAGGTGATGGTTGAGCATATCTGAAAGAATTAACCATGTTGACTTTTAGGTGAAGGACATTTCATGATGAGGGAACAGCCCCAATGCCCTAATGCCCCAATGCGCGAGTTGCCTAGTCTGTTTGAGGATCGACAATGAGGCCAGTATGACTAGAGCAGAAGAGCATGGGGCGGGCTTCCCTGGTGGCACAGTGGTTGAGAGTCCGCCTGCCAGTGCAGGGGACACGGGTTCGTGCCCCGATCCGGGAAGATCCCACATGCCGCGGGGCGGCTAGGCCCGTGAGCCATGGCCGCTGAGCCTGTGCGTCTGTAGCCTGTGCTCTGCAATGGGAGAGGCCACAACAGTGAGAGGCCCGCGTACTGAAAAAAAAAAAAAAAAAAGAGCATGGGGCAGGGAAGAGTGGAAAATGAGGTCAGAGAGGTAATTAGCCACATGTTATAAGACCTCAGAGGCCATTGTAAGAACTCCTGATTGTGTTCTGAGAGGAATATGGAGCCACTGTAGGATTTATGCCTTCTGTTTTAAAAGGATGATTTTTTATTTTAAAAGTGTCACCCTGGCTGCTGCATTGAGACTAGACCTACTTTTGCAGGTATTGCTAGGTAGCCCCAGTATCTGCCACTGCCACTAGCCAAGAACCATCTTTCAACTCTCTTCGTGCTCTTCTTAGCAGAAAGTATATGACTAAACTAAGTGGTCCAGAAAGAGAGATGTTCAGAATGACTTTGGAAAAGTTTAATTATGCAACTTTCAATGTAGTGTCACAGGGCATACAAAGTGAAATTTAAGGAAATAGCAAACTCAACTAAACATCGATTCCAGAATGTTCATTCACTACTTAGCAAATTTGTGTTGAGTACTCGCTCTGCTCTGTGCTAAGTACTAATTGGCTGAAGAAATAACAGTGAACAATATGCCTGCTTTCCTGGAGCTTATATTCTAGTGTGGGAAACAATTACTAAATAGACAGTTATGGACTTCCCTGGTGACACAGTTGTTAAGAATCTGCCTGCCAGGGCTTCCCTCGTGGTGCAGTGGTTGAGAGTCTGCCTGCCGATGCAGGGGACGTGGGTTCGGCCCCGGTCCGGGAAGATCCCACATGCCTGCGGAGCGGCTGGGCCCGTGAGCCATGGCCGCTGAGCCTGAGCGTCCGGAGCCTGTGCTCTGCAATGGGAGAGCCACAGCAGTGAGAGGCCCGTGTACCACAAAAAAAAAAAAAAAAAAAGAGTCTGCCTGCCAATGCAGGGGACATGGGTTCAAGCTCTGGTCTGGGAGGATCCCACATGCCGCGGAGCAACTAAGCCCGTGTGCCACAACTACTGAGCCTGCACTCTAGAGCCCGCGAGCCACAACTACTGAGCCCATGCGCCACAACTGCTGAAGCCCACGCACCTAGAGCCCGTGCCCTGCAACAAGAGAAGCCACCACAATGAGAAGCCCGCACACCGCAATGAAGAGTAGCCCCCACTCGCTGCAACTAGAGAAAGCCCGCGCGCAGCAACGAAGACCCAACACAGCCAAAAAAAAAATAGACAGTTATTTTCAGTTAGTGCCTAATACTGAAGTAAAACAGAAAGATGAGGACATTGAGGTTGCTATTTAATTAGGGTGATCAAAGAAGGTGTCTTTGAGGAGATAACATTTGAACAAAAACTTGAATGACCATTCTATTCAGAGAGAATGGTGAGTCAAAACCATGAGGTAGAAACATGCTTGATGTGTTTGAGGAACAGAAAAGGTGCCATTGTGGCAGGAACAGAATGGGCAAGGGGATGAGGATAAGAGGCAGCAAGGTTATGTAGAGCTTCGTAGGCCATGGTACGGACTTTAGATTTTATTCTGCATACAAGTGAAGCCATTGGAAGGTTTTGAGTGGGTGACTGATGAAATCTGACATACGTTTTAAAAAATAACCTTGGCTGTTGTATGAAGAAAACACTTCTGGAGCTTGAGTGGTGATAGGGACGATAGCAAACTCTTTCAGTATTTCCAGCAATAGAAGGAGGTAGCTTGGATTAGATGGATAAACAATGGAGGTGATAAGAAGTGATGTATTGTGAAGGTAGGACCAGTGGGCTTTGCTACATGGATTGGATGCAGAGTGTGATAAAAAGAGATGAATCACTGTAAGTTAACTCAGCAAAACTGGGAAGGAAAATGACTTGGTAAATTTTTATCCAGAGTTTTTAGTGATCAAAAATGTAAGGATCTTTTTTTGTGGAGGAATTTACAGTTTACCTAACCTTGAGATGTTGACTGCTGCATTTTAAGGAAGCAATTGCTCATGGAAAGAGTTGGTCATTTAGAAAACTGTATTTTTTTCTGAAAAATAATACCATGAATACTTAGGGGACCTGTGATAGGGATGTGCTCTTAGCTGCCTTTTGTCCAAGTCTCTCTGTCACATACTTCCTTTCTCTTGAAAAGAAACCTGCTTACCCGTATATATCACATAGACAGCCTGTGTGACTGTAAGCTTCACAGTTCAGGTGGTTAAACCATTATGTGCACATGCTTTAAAAGTTTTTGCCAGCCTGGGCTACACTGGTGGCGCAGTGGTTAAGAATCCACCTGCCAATGCAGGGGACATGGGTTCGAGCCCGGGTCCGGGAACATCCCACATGCCGCGGAGTGGCTAAGCCTGTGCGCCACAACTACTGAGCCTGCGCGCCTAGAGCCCGTGCTCCGCAACAAGAGAAGCCACTGCAGTGAGAAGCCCACACACCGCAACGAAGAGTAGACCCCGCTCGCCACAGCTAGAGGAAGCCTGAGTGCAGCAACAAAGACCCAATGCAGCCAAAAGTAATAAATAAATAAAGTAAATAAATTTAAAAAAAAAAGTTTTTGCCAGCCAGAGAATTACAGCCTGAGACTTGCTACCGACTCCATGCTTCGCAGGACTAGAACCACAGCTGTTCTTGGCTTTACAGTGGGACGTACACCTAGTTTGGGAAGGGAGTGGGCATAGGGGACCTTTTTCCTGGTAGATTGCTTAGTGATTATAAATCCACAGAAAAGACATTGGATGTCTTTAAGAGAAATTCTTGTAAAACTGTGCTAGCCATAGGAAACACTTCTCTCAAGGAGTGTAAATGCCAAATAGACTTTAATAGTTTATTGGAACTGCATGGGCAGTGCTGGGAATAACTTAACCAAGTTGCTCTTCAAACCCCATTTTAAACCCTCAGGTCTTTTGCTTGCATCATAGCCATCCCAGTGCTCTAGTAAATTGCCTCTACTAAGCACTGATCATTTTTATGATGTTCCTAAGAAGTTCCCTTTCCTTGATTCCACCACATCTTTTTTCCCAGGGAATATTTCCTAAGACAAGAGACTCTTGTTATCATTGTGTCAGCTCTTTAGTTCCAGTCATCAAGATTGCTTATCCAATGGAAGATTGGGAGTATGAAACATTAAGAACTTGAAATACTTAAAGTCCCATTATCTCAATAAAAAAATTGCTAGTGTTACCAAAGAGTATCTCTTGGCTCTACATGGTTATTGTCCTCCATGGTGATATTTCTAAAGGCTGAGGGATTTACTCTGTATATCCTTAACGTCCCCAAATGGCCTATTTGCTTAAATTCTTTTTAACTCTATTTGTAGTATTTATTTATAAATTTTATTTTTAAAATCTTAATTTTAAAGTAGTACTTCCTCAATTTAAAATTCAAGCAACATAAATACGTATAAAGTAAGAAGCAAAAAATTTACAAAATTGAGGTTACAGCATATTATTTCTGCAACTTGATTTTTTCACTTAATAAGGTATGGTTTTCATGTTAACAAATACAGATCTACTAATTTCTTTTTTGTTTTTGAGAACTACATTATATTCCATTGTATGGAATTATCCTGATTTACTTAGCCATTCCCATGTTGATTTACATTTTTTGCTATTATAAATAATGTTGGGTTAAACATTCGTGGGCGCTTATATTTCTGAACTTGAACAAGTATTTCTATAGGATAGAGCCCTAAAAGTGAATTTGATTGGTCAAAGATTAGGTACATATGAAATTTTGTTAGCTACTGCCAAATTGCCCTCTAGAAAGGTTGAACTAATTTATGAAACTTGACATCGGAAGAGATTTTATATTTCCCATCTACCTAATAAAGAAATGGTCCAGACCATTAATAAAGTCCTGAATATACTGAATCTAATTATAATTATATGTCTTTCTTTCCCACTAGATTAGTAAAGAAAAGAAGATACAGTCCCTGTCAATAAACAGCTCACAGTCTAGTAGAGGAGTCCACAGTCTTATCTATAATAGTGTTCTTTGCTATAATGCCTAGCATACAGTATGTACCCCAGTAAATGATTGTCATATAACGGAATTGTTTCTCTTTATTTGTCTGATAACTACTATTTGGCAGAACTTCTCAATTTGACCAACTTGAGCCAATGGGTAGTCTTAGAGTACAGACTCCCTTTCTATTTTAGGCATTGCCTCTTGGAAGAAGGAAGTTGTTGCCTTAAGTCTAAACCCTGTGACTGTTATTTGATTACTGCTGTTAATAAACTTAACATTTCTTCTCTTCTCGGAATATACAATATACAGAAATGGAAGGAGGGTGAGCCATTGGGAGCTTTACTCTACCATTATGCATTGCTCTAAAGGCTACCTCACATTTGCACTTAGGTCACAAAGCTTCTGTAACTTTAGGGTGAACCACCATCATTGAGAAGGTGGAACCTGGGATGTTGGGACATGAGAGCAGAACCGTGGGCCCCGGCATGCTATGTGTAGGACATTCATTCTTCTCTGACTAATCTCACTCAGCTCTGACCCTCCTGTTCTCTGTGTCTCTTCAGCACTTATGTATTCAGTCTGCACTGTATTAATTTGCACTTGTCTGCATGTTGCTTCATAAGTATTAAAGGCTTTTATCCCCTCACATATGTATTGTTTTGTGTCCCGAACTAAAGTATGAGCTTTTTGAAGGCAGAAACCATGTCTTTGGTTTCTTTTGTATTTCCCATAGCACCTTTTACTGTGCTCTGCAGAGAGTGGGCGCACAGTATATGTTGTGGAATGACATCCTGAGTGATCTCTCCCTGGCTGGGCCTAAGATTAAATTCCCTGAAATGGAACAGTCCTAACCAACCCCGGGCAGGTATTCTCCATCTGGCATGTTGGTTGCTTCTTTCAACTTGCTATCTGAAATGGCTCCCTTCGACATCTTTCCATCCAGAAAGTGGGACTTGGCATGGCTGATGGTGTGCTTGCTGTATTGTGTTCCAGGCGAGTCTTCGGACACCAGAACTGACCTGGGAGCGAGTGAGATCCCAAGTTGACCATGTAATATGGCCTGATGGCAAGAGGATAGTGTTGCTGGCAGAGGTAAGACCTGAGGCTGGAGAAGTTCACCCCTGACAGGAGAGACTGCAGTACCCATGTCTCCTCCCCCTCTTGTTCTCTCATACTTTCAACTCCTCTTAAGAATAAGCTTAACTACTTTACCAATGGATTTTACATCTAATTGTGAAAGGTCTTTTCATTCAGCAATTAAGAAACTATTTTGGTTCCCCACTTTTCACCAATTATCCTGTCTCTCTATGTCACTCTACAGGTTGAGTCAGACAATGGCTTATTACTGTGGAAGGAATTAATGGATAGAACCATTGCCACTTTGAGTGATGCTTATAAAGAGATAATGTCATTTGTGGGATGGTTTAATCAGGAAGCACAAAGTAGATATTTCTGACTGTAACTAAGATAATCTTAGGCAAACTCTGAGAAGGTCATGTCTTTGCTAATAGATTCCCTGTTTCTGAGTGTCCATTCCCCTAAACTGAGCCAGACGTGTAGTAGATACCCAGCTATGTATTGGTTGTGTGATTGATATTTCCCTTTCCTGGCTTCTTCTAGCTCAGCCCTACTCTTGACTTTCAGGCCACTTAGACTCCCATGTCAATGTTTGGCCACTTTTCCTTTCTTGAGAGCTTCTCTTTCCTATCCTAGATTTCTGACAGCTGTAACAATGCCCCCTGTTTTTACCTTAACACTTTCTCTTCTTCAGGGAAAGATACCAAGATTACAAGGGGGACAATAATACTTTCCTTGAGTTTTGATTTTCAGTCTTTTTTTTTTTAATTAAAGAAACTGAAAATGAAAACACTGTCTTCATCTAGAGGCCTTTAAATTTATTTTTGAGTCTTCTTCCTATTCTCTTCACTTTTTCTCACCTTCTCAAATACTTTAGGGCGTCTATAAAGTATGTACAGGAGTGTGTACAGGGAGGGGACTGGCAGGTTGTTAAATATTCACTAATTGCTTTAAAGTCAGCCCACTGTCTGGTGACTTATTTCCAGGTCCCATCTAGTAATTTTGGTGGCAAAAGCTAGCACCATAGTTGTTTTTGGCTACAATGGTTGAGCAGAAAACGTGGTCAAGCTTCCTAGGAAATAAAGTAGGAAAGAATGGCATTGGGGGGAAGGTTCTAGTCATTCTAACTCTCTGAATCACCCACTGGAAATACATGACTGCCCTTGAATTCAGGGGAACCAGGTTGAGGAAAAAGCACAGAAACCATCACAGCTTCCTAAGTCAAAAAATGTCTCCCATCACGACCTGGAGAGGTTGCCCTTGGATTTGACCAGATCATTGTTTAGGACAGTTTTCCGAAGGAATATCGATGCCTCAGAAGGAAGATATTCTGTTGTAGAAAGTAGAAAATTCAAGGGGAATATACCCTCCCTTGGCATAAGCCTCAGTATCATGTGACTATCTCTATTCCTTTTTACATAAACGCAGAGATCTTTTATCTTATTATCTTCATCAGATTTTCCAGAATTTCTTAACATTTCACTCAAATGTTAATCAGTTCATTACCACTGACTGAACACCTGCATTTTGTCCAGCATGTTAGTTGGGAAGTGTTTGGAAAATGGCTGTCGTGTTCTTCCCTCACTCCTCAAAGCCAGAGACTTCATCTAACCAACCCATTTGTGTGTTAACCTTTGCTTTCTAGGGCCGTCTGCTAAACCTAAGCTGCTCCACAGTGCCTACATTTGTGCTCTCGATCACTGCAACTACTCAGGTAAGGCCTCCAGAGTGGGGAAGCAGTGGGCTGGAAAGAGTCATTAGCCCATCAGGGTTTCACTTGATATGGGGTAGATTGCTATGAATGGCACGTCAGCATCCATTTCTCTGCTTTTCTAGGCTCTTGCCTTGATAGAACTCTACAATGCTCCTGAGGGTCGCTATAAGCAGGATGTCTACCTGTTGCCCAAGAAAATGGGTAAGCATGAGTTCTTCTATCCCAGTCCTTACCAAGTAGTTCAGAGTCAGAGGCTAAGGGAAGTTTGGGGGCATTATATTTCTTAGGGATAGAAAAAAGATATCTTCATCTTGTAAAGTAGGAGCTAAGATTCTTAGATTTCATCCACAGTTGATTTATCACGTTTTCCAAATAGGTTGTCCTAATGAAGTAAGGACATTTTGCTGTGATTTAGTTTACCTGCCTGTGAATTTTAAGGATTTTCCCAAAGTATCTATTACACAAGAAAAAAATCCCAAAGGAAAAAAAAAAACTCTTCCCCCCACAAGAAAGAGGAATCATCTCCTACCTTGTGACATCTGACTTACTCCAGTTCTAGGCTGCTAAGTAGCTCCTACCAAACTTTTCTCAGACCAAGAAGACTTTCATACTACACCTTCTAACTCTGACCCTGTTGCTTCAGGCCAAAGGAAAGACTCTGAATAGCTTCAGTTAAGAGTTTAGTTATGTGGCCATTTCGTATAGGAGAAACATTAAACTGTCTTAAATTTTTAACGAACCTGCTTCAAACACCTGAACTGATACCGTATGTTTATAAACTCCCAAGCCAAAGATCAGGGAATAAATCAGCTTCTGGTTTTGTTTTGCTTCAGCATTAGATGCACAGCAACTGTGAGAAGTTGACATATTATCCCTTTAATAGACACCTTGGAAGAATATAAAAAAGTAGAACAGTCCATAACTGAATGTATAATGAAGTTAGGGAGACCCAACAAATACATAGGAAATGACTCAAAATTCTGAATAAGCAATATGTATTCAGGTAAGAGAATGTACATAGAAACCCATAAGAGCTAAGGGTGTAGTGTCCTTCTCAGTCACTCCTTTCGGAGCTCCCCAAGTGTTAGTTTTTCTGAGTGACCTAAAGTATAAAGTACAAGGCAGAACTAAAGTTGGAGCTTCCTGTTTTTGAGTCCACCCACTGTCCCATCCTTCCTTTTAGACTCTAAGGCCTATTGCTTCTTTCATTTCTCACTTTTCTGGGGAGAAGGAAAGGTTCAAGGCTGAAACAGCTTGTAAGGAAGAAATGTTATGACTTTGGAAAGCACTGGGCTTAAGCTCAAGCAACCATTCCTTAGAATTGAGGTCCAGTGAGCAAAAGTTAAGCATTTTTCGTTCAGCTCCGAGAATTAGAAGGTGTCTTCCAACTTTTTAAGGCTGGAGAGAACAGCCAGACAAGAGGCAAGAATGCTTATACCAGGTCTTTTGTGATCTTTTGTTCCAGATGAGTATGTGGCCAGCCTACACCTGCCCACCTTTGATGCCCACCTGACCGAGCTGACAGATGAACAGGCCAAGTATCTGGGGCTCAACAAGAATGGGCCCTTCAAGCCCAATTACTACAGGTGCCTTGGACTCCCCATAAAATAGGGAAGCCTGAGTAGTGATGAGCTTCCTGCACTGGAATTGGTCTTTTCATCCATCACCATATTTACATGAACTCAGGAAAATAAACCCACTCCCACTCACTACCACCCCCAAATGATTCCTTGAGGCCTTCTCCAGACATTAAACAGTGTTCCCTTTCCTGAATTTGCCACTTCATCTTCTTGATTTGATGTTTACCCTGTATGGAGAAAAACTGGCCTTCTTCATTGATGTGAAAAAGCACCACATTTATCTACCCTCACCATACACTGCAGAAAAGTCCCTGCCTCCCCGTTATACCTTTAGGCCGGCTCTTCATGTCCCAGTATCCCCACAAGCTGATAACATCACAGTCTCATCTTTCTTTTTTCCTGCAGGTATTAAGTTCCTGTAATTCAAGCCAGAAGAAGTTTTAAGGAATAGAACTCCAAGTCTTTTCTCCACTCCTATACAGGAAAGAACCCAGCAAGCTGCTTCTCCAATCAGCTGCCTGCCGTGCTCACCCTATATGTTAGGTTATTTATTTATTAACCTAAATAATAAATGTCGCCTTGGCCCAGAGTGTGGTTGCTGTCCTGAGGGCTGTGAGAGCCGCAGAGGACAGGCTGAGGAAGGAAAGAAATGGGGTTCCCAGTGGATCTTTTGAGTCATTCCCCACTGACTCGGAATCCTCAGCACTGGGCATTGTTCTCTTGTCCAGGCTCAGGAGTTAGTCCATGGATTCCAGACTCCTCCTTCTCTGAGGTTTTCTGGAATAAATTTTTAGCAGCTGCCTTTCTCAGCTTTGGCCCTTCCCCAGGTGAGGCCTTTTGGAAGCCACTGAATTAACATGGCCTGGGTTCCCAGCCTTGACCATCACTATCATTGCCTTCTTTATAAAATGGAAGGAAGGAAGGAGTGTTGTGGCTTTGGCAAGATACACAAAGAACTCAGCTGTGCCTCTGTTTCCTGGGAGTCTCCTTCCTTACCCGGGACTCCTTCCTTCTCCTTGAATATTTATGTCCATTTTAACAATTTCAGGTTCCAAGAGGAATGTGCCTCTATTATTTCCTCAACAGCTCTGATGTTTATCAGACATTTGTTTTGCCCTCTTTCTAACCCAACTAGCCTCTGCTCAGGAAGTGAGGGCCAGCCCCACTGGGGCCCATAATTTTACTTCCTTGTCATTTAACTGGATAATTTCCCAGGAAGCTCCCTACAGATTGGCACTGTCTCAGAAAAGGAGGCTTGTTGTGAAACACTGCTTCCTGAAACTTCCTCCTATTGCCTAAAACTCCTTCTGAAACTGAGCAGGGAAAGGCTTACTTTCCAAGGGATTTGGGAGAGCAGGGCTTCAGAAATGCGACAGATCTTTCAGACCCACAACTCAACACCCTAAAGAAGCAGAATATATTTATTTGTCTCCTGGGAAGGGCTTTGCAGCTTAACTGGCTAAGCTATACAGAGATGACACCGTAAACTGAATCCAGATGATCAAAGCTAGTTTGAACGTCGTCAGACATTCATCCCTTTGGCCATTGCCATTGAATATGAAACTGAGATCTAACGTCTCTGCAATTTGGTCTGTGGTCTTTCTCCTCTGCTGGGATATCTTTTTACGTTCTGGCCATCTTGGGTTTCTGTATTCCAGAGGTAGTTTCTTGAGTAACTCCAACATTACAAAAAATTTGTAATGTGAGCAGCCTGAAATTTTGCGTCCCACCTAAGAGTTGGATTCCTTTTAGAGACTGACCTGTTGGTATTAAGGGTTCCATTGGGACCAGATTGGTTCTAAGAGTTAAAGTCTGGAGTGGTCCTAGGAATCTTGAATGAAATGAGTCCTTTTTCCCCCTGCTAACCCTGTTTAACACTCTCAGTTTTGTTTTTCCATTTTTCCCCTATCCTGGTCTGCCTCAAAGTCTCAAGACCAAGGTGACCCAAGGAAACACCAGACCACCCACAATCACCATAACCTTCCCACCCTAATTCTGCTCTCCGATTTCTACCTTCTCCAACTTCTCCTGGTCTTCACATATACCCACAGAGCTAGTCTGGAAGTGACCTTCCCTTTGGAGGTAGGGAGGTGGATCTTAGGTAAATGGTTGTTTGCCTCACTAAATAGTACACAGTCTCAGCCCATAGAATCTAGTTCCTCAGAGGCCGTATGTCTTAGCAAGTACTGGAAAAATGCCACATGCGTGGCTATATTCTTTCATGGAGAAGATCATAAATGCTGAAAATCCCACTAGGCCATTCAATTCTTCCTTTTGCCCACCCTGTTCTGGCTTTTGTTTTAATTAATTGGATCCCTTTAACAGAAGATTCAGAAGATGAAATTTGTGTCTCATCTTATATCCAGAGAAGATTCCATTAGGCAGATATCTGGACTCTAGCTTATTATGTTCTTAAGCCAAAGTCATAACCTGCTGTTTCTCAGCGAAGCCTGGCTGCCTGTGGAGCTTACTATGTGCTGATCCTGACAGGACATACTCTGCCTTGAAAATGTGAAGAGACCCATTCCAAATGAAAAAGAGCCACACTGGGCTTCTAGGTTAGGTTGCCCATGTTGCTACCCATGGTGAGGTATTTGCCTCTGAGTTTCAGGTGACCACTCTTCGTCTCTTTCTGGGGACTCTGTGTCATAACCATTAAGGAAAAGGAGGTCCAGGCCTCCTGAGTATTTGGGTTCTACCTTGGTGTTGGAATTTGGTCGTTATTCTTTCTGCCCGTGTAATCAGAACAAATGCATCTTCTTCCCTCGAGCTCTCACCTCAGATGCATCCTAGGTATCTGGAAGCATGGGAAAGAAGACTAATTAGCTCTTTATATGTGACCCTGGCCTGTGGGGAATCTTACCATTTTCTCTGCAGTGAATTTGTGCTAGTTTTCAAGGTTTTTTGCCTTCTTAATGGAAATACTGTTTTCTTTTTCTCATTAAAAAAAAAGTATCTGGTCTACCTTTCCTCTGCCCTCCGACCTCCTCATCCTCCCCTCCCATATGAGCACGGCTCCCCATGGCCACATACTCCTGCAAAGCTTTTTTGCTGCTTGGCTTTTCTCTGAACAGATCTGAAATTGCTGCTCCTGTGGTTTTCTCAAAATTAACTTTGTCATGGTTTTAAAAAAGAAATCAAAATGCATTGTTGCATTAAGCTTTTTTAATAAAGGAAAATTACAGGAAAAAATAGGCAACACCAGCAAATTATATGTGGAAAAGTTCTAAACTATATATACATACATATATATGTAAAATCATCTAGTTCTCATTGTCATCTTACTGAAAGGAAATAAAACCTCTAACGATTGCCATATCTGAGAGGCTCTTGGAAATCTTTATGTCTAAGTGATTGTATTAGATCAGCAATAATGAATATGTAATCTCAAAAGAAAAATAAAATATTCTTAAAATGGATTCTTGTACTGAGAGTATTCCTTGCTTCAGTGAACTAGGAATTTAGAGATGAGAGAGGCTTCTGGGCAACAGGCTAGAGAGCCTGCTGTAGCGCAAGGATGTGAAAAGCTGAAGCACTTACCAATAGGCATGTTTAAGTGTCCTTAGCCTTGAGTCCCTTGTTCCATGGTGGGTCATTCCACTCATAAATATCACCCTTCCCCCACTTCCCACCCCATTATGTGTATAAAGAACCTGCTTTCGTAAAGCGACTACTCTGGGGGAGTTGAGAAGTATAGGCTTAAGGCAGAGAAACTAAAGCTTGGATCTTGGTCCCCCAAGCCCTCTGTGTGCTGCCATAAGCTGGAGAGCACAAAAAGGAGCCTCCTGTGGTTTGGGACCAAAAGACCCTGACTACAGGACCTGACTATGACATCCAACCAAAGAGAAGAAAGAAATGAATCTAGCAGAGAATTGTCTCTAAGTCAGGTTTTGCCCGAGTAAATCATAACCAGAGGATGAGTCCAACTGCCTGTTCTTTCTCAACTACCAGTAGAGTAGCCATTTTTGAGAAATAGCTACTAAAGATAGCTACTTTCTTTAGTTGACAACCTAAACAAGTTCTATATCCTGTATGCAAGATGTTTTCTTCCCTATCAGAATCTCATGCCACTTTGACTTCTGTTTGTCTAAACTAAGGGCCACAGGGCTGGAATAGCCTGGGCAATTGGTAATGGTTCAAAGGTGGCCCATTCTCAAAGGAGAATGCAGCAGCTAGCATGGAGCCTGTAAACCAGCTGGCAGGATTTGCTCCACTACAGCAAGGTTGTTTTGTTGTGTTTTTTTGCGGTACGTGGGCCTCTCACTGCTGTGGCCTCTCCCATTGCAGAGCACAGGCTCCGGACGCACAGGCTCAGCGGCCATGGCTCACGGGCCCAGCCGCTCTGCGGCATGTGGGATCCTCCCAGACGGGGGCACGAATCCATGTCCCCTGCATCGGCAGGCGGACTCCCAACCACTGAGCCACCAGGGAAGCCCTACAGCAAGGTTTGACTCCTCTTTTGTGTAGGATGGAAACTTGAGTGCCTCGGTCTTAATTTCAGATTCACAGGGTAATCCCAGGCTGCCCACTGCTGTGCAGTTTCTCAATCTCATGATGTGGAAAGAGCTTGGAGTCAGGCTGACTTGACCAGCTCTACCATTTACAAGTTGTGTGACTCGGCCAAATTATATAACCCTTCAGAGCCTCAGTTTTCTTGCCTGTGAAATGGATAATGCTTATCTCCTAAAGATTTAATGACCTGATTTAATTTTTAAAATACTGCTTACAGACCCAGCAAACACTAGGTACTACATAAATATCGATTCCTTGTCTCAGCCTAGGGCCCTACAGCCTGAATTGCCTCATTACACCCACATGTGCTCTTTATAGGGCAAAGAGGGTATTCTTATCCTTTTTCTGTTGTACTATTTTATCCTGGCTGCCCGATACCCTCAAAAACTAGGTATTTTAAGACTTCCTGCAATCTTATTTTAAAGCTTTTTCAATGCCAGGTGTTATCTATATAATCACATATCCAAGCAACCTCTGGATTAAAGTGGAGTGCTTATATGGGGAAAGGGGTATGTTTGGTCCTTGTAACTATACCTATTTATACCTCTAGCCCTCTGCCAGCAGCTTCAGAATACCTGAGTTTGGGGACAAGGGAAAGTGGTAGTGTAGGTTTAAAAATAATTCCACACTGGAGCCATCTCTGCAAGATGTGGACCAGTCCCTAATTAGCTCCAAGGTATATTTACGGGTACCTCTGTGGTCAGTGGTGTTGATGGCTGTCACTTCTTTGTTGACAAATAAGCTAAAAGAAATTGAGTGTGTGCCAATTACATGGCCCAGAGTTTCAAAGTTTTCAGTTAATCTGTTGTTTCTTGTTACTTCTTCCAGTAGTTGTTTCCAGATATCTTCCTCCTTATGATAAGCTCTGAAAGTCTGGGCCTCTAATGATTAGATAGATGTCTGATCTTTACTGGCTCCCATTCTACTGCAGTGTGGAAAAGATACTGGATTGAGGTCTCTCCCCATGTTGATTCTTTGCAATCTCCATAGCACTGCTTTTTTAAACCCCATCTCCCAAAGTGAAGCCAGATGGAGCTCTAGGCTCAGCAAATGGCTTTACATAAAGGCCAGAGGGGACTTGAGAGCTGTTGTCCTCAATTCTACTCCCAACTGAAGATTACTCTGCTCCCTTGGCCCTAGGGATAGGTTGGAAAAAGAACAAAACCTCAAAAGTAGCCACGCTGTATGTCACCATTGTTGGGGATCCTCTGCTCCCTTGGCCCTAGGGATAGGTTGGAAAAAGAACAAAACCTCAAAAGTAGCCACCCTGTATGTCACCATTGTTGGGGATCCTGATGATTGACTAGGCTCACAAAAGAATATGAAGTTCTGGGCTTGTCAGTCCTAGAGCTCTGACTGCTTAGGAGGAGATATACTGGGAAGAGGGAAGGTAGAAAATAATTTTATTAAGAAGCCCCAATGGGTTGTGCTGTGGCAGGTTTACCACACTGAAGCAGTGATGAGCTAGGTGTGGGTTGTGAATTTTAAAGCAGAGTATGAATCTTTAAGAGTTTAACAAAATTATACCCTGAAAAAAATTCCAAAATCAAATAGTTTAGGCCTTGAGCCAGAGACTTTCTTAGAAATTCATATCAATTCAATTCTGTTTAAACCAGTAGGTCTCAACCACAGAAGATTTTGCCCCCTGCAACCCCACCCAGGGATATTTTGCAATATCTGGAAACATTTTTGGTTGTCACGGTTAGGGGGAGGGTACTGCTGGCATCTCGTGAAGAGAGGCCAGGGATTCTGCTAAACATTCTACAGTGCACAAAACAGCTCCCCACGACAAGACATTTTTCAGTCGACAGTACAGAAGAAACCCTGTGTTAAACACACAGAAATGAGCAATACACAGATGAACAAAAGCTACTCTCAGAGAGCTTATATCCAGGTTGAGGTGGGTGGGTGGTGGGAATGGGAGAGGAAAGGGAAAATTGTGGGTGGGTACAGTAAGGAGATGTTGGAGACCAGGGAGAGAAAGGAACTCAGAAATCTCCAAGGAGTGCTCACTCTCAACTCTGCCTTGATCTGTCACCTATTAATTAGCAGAGGAAAGTGTGAGGGAGAGGTATGATACAAGAAGGGGGGATAATTCCTTTGGGCCCCTTACTTTGAGGATGTAGTAGAAAATATAAGGATTGTGGATCCAGGCAGACTTGGCTGACACCAGCACAGCCTGAGTAGGTTGATGAGGGTCAAAAGAAAGGCTTTCTGGAGAAGGAGGTGATGACTAAATAGAATTTTTAAGGAAGAATAGAAGTTAGCCAAGAGAAGAGCAGAGTTTCCTCCAGCGAGAGACACTGAAACAAGATATTAGAATATGATACCTTGGAACTGCAAGCAAGGAGTAATTAGTCTCTGAGAGTCCCGGTTTCCTTGTCAGTAATATTGGATTAGTGAAAACAACCTGTAGGAGAGATATATCTGGAAAGAGTCTAGTGCAATGCCTGGAACAAAGTGGCAGTTCAACAACCCCCCCCAACTTGTTTGGGGCTTCTATTACCATCCCAGACTGCACACATATTTACTGTAAGACGCTTTTTACGTTAAGTTCCAAAGTGGGCAAACCACACAGCCTCATTTGCCCCAGGTAACACTGAGCCCTTAGGAAGGATCTTAGAATGAAGGAAAGGACTGGGGAACAGGTGGCGCTGGGGATTTGTACTCCAATCAACTTTTACTCCCTAGCTCACACCATGAGGAAGATGCACCCCTTCAGCAGAGAAAGGCAGATGGCCAGGAACAGCCCGGAAAGGCACCAGCAATTTCAGTGAAGTAAAAACGCCCCACTCCACCCCTCAACCCCCAGTCTCCCAGTCAAGCCCTCACTCCGAGTGGAATGAGTTCGCCTCTGAAATCTCAGCTTCCAGAGAGGGAGAGTCGCTCGTTTCCTGCGGTGTCCCTGGCCACCCGGCGGTGCCATCCCTCCCCTTCGACTGAAGCGGGATTTGGAAAGTATTCAGGAGCCAGGACTTGGGGGCAGAGGTCTGTGATACTGGGGAAACGAAGACTGCAGTGGAGCAGCAGGCAGAGACTAGAGCTCCCCAAAACGATCGCTATTTGGGATGGGGTGAGGGCTGAGGGACACCTAGTGAGAAGCAGAGCTGACCACCTAGAGCTCAAGGCCCAGGACGTGGGAGGTGGAGCTAAGAGCCGACCGCGGAGTGTCAGGCTACCAGGGACGCCGCGGGAGTGGGAAAAAAAATCCCTTGAATGAGCCCCCTCCAAGTCCCGCTCAGAGAGGTTGAACAGCCAATCGCGATGCAGGGTGGGGCTGCGGATAAAGGTCTCAACCAATAGCTGTGGAGGGGGCGGGGCCTGGCTCCGGCGCGCGGCGGCTGTGGGGTAGCCCCTGGCAGAGAGCGCAGAGCGGCAGAGGGGAGCTGCTGAGGAGAGCCGCATGGAGGACCCCGCGGCGCCCGGGTCCGGGAACCCGCCTGCCAATGGCTATGGCAACGGCAACGGCGGCGGCAAAGGGAAGCCGGCGGCGCCTAAAGGCCGGGAAACGTTCAGAAGCCAGCGACGGGAGTCGGAGGTGAGGAGCCCGGAGAGCTTTCAGTTGGGGCCGGGAGACGCCCGGGGCGAGAAGCGTTGGCTGAGGTGTTTCGGTCGCGTGCCCCTCCGCCGCCGGGAGACCCCTGCGCGCCCCGTGCCGCCTCTCGGAGCGGGCGCCTGCTGGGCACGCCGCAGCCTGAACTCCGGGCTCTGCAGCCCCTGACCCTCTCCGCCCGTCTCCTGCCGCGGGTCTGGGGCTTTCTAGCCCTCTGGCCTCCCTCGGGGGGCGCGAAGATAGAGCGTGATATCCAGCGTCCGGGATACTTTCACATATTTATCTCACTTAATCGCTGTAGCCCTCCGGAGTGGTAATTCTTAAGGCCGATTTACGGAGGAGGAACAGGCGCGGAGAGGTGAAGTGAGTGGCCTGAGGGGTGGGAGGCCGGAGGCCGGAGCCCGGCCGCAGTGAAAAGGTCGGCGTGGGGGCAGCCGCCCTCCCACCCCGAGGCACCCCGAGCCGAGCAGAGCAGCCGCGTGACTTGGGCCCTTCCCCTTCCCCCCGTGTGCTGGCGAGCCCTTGAGGGAGCACTTTCCACGGACATCAGGCCCCCTCCCCGTAAGGGTTAATGACACAGGAGTCAGGCGGGGCAGTACCAGAGCGAGTGGATGGACCCCCCCCTCCCCACGATACAGACCCACAGAGGGGAGTATGAATGTTCCCTCTTCTTAAAAGAAACCCTAACTAGGAGGATGAAAGGAGTGAATTAACATTCACTCCAACCCCCTCATCCAGCCAGCTTCCATCAGCTAGCCAAGAGCAGAACCGGATCTGAGCGGGGAATCAGACCACAAAATGTCAAGTGTGGAAGGGTCTGTAGAGGTCACCGGGTTTTAGCCCTTGCTTTGACGGAAGTGGGAGACAAAAGTAGCTTGCCGAAGGTCATACATCTGGCACAGTGGCCAGGGGTACCAGGCTTTGGGTTCAGTCAGAGCAGGTTTTGAGGTTTTGAATCCCAGCCCTACCATTTACTCTTGGTGTGACTTTTGGCAGATTGCCAGCCTCTGAGCTCCAGTTTCTTCCTCTGTAAAATGAGGTTAATACTACCTGCCTCAGAAGGTTGTGATAAAGTCAAAATGAGATAATTGAATATGAAATGTTTAATTCAGTGCAGGCACGGTGCATGTAGTTGGTTAGCGCACAGTAGCTCTTAGTACTATATTATCATCATCATCAAGGGACAGAACTGGTAGTAGAAGCCAGATCTTAGGCATCCCAGTCCACGGTTTACCATTTGAACTGTATTTCAGTTTCAAAGGGATTTCATGTATGCTTTCCATTTTGATACAGACAAGCAGGAATCCATCCCATTTTATAAAAGAGAGAAGTGGAGGAGGTGAAAAGACTGGCCCAAAATCACACCACCTTTCAGAGGCAGAGCTCAGCCCTCCTGCCATACTGGATCAGGGTTTTATGCACCATATCATCTCCCTCCCTGCCTCAGTACGAATCTGGCCTTTTAGGGCACCCTGTTTCTCCTTCCCCCATAGAGACATCGTTCTTGTTCAGATGGTTTTTGGGGGGTGGGGCAGGGGGATGAGTCTTTTATTAATTCAACAGTTGTTGAGTTCTTTCTATATGCCCAGCACTGTTTTAGGTGCTAGGAATACAGCGGTCTCTCCACAGTCGGGGTGCAGAGACAGTGTGGGAGTGAATAAAATAATTTCGGAATGATATGTTCTATGGGTGAATTAAAACTCCTCTTGAACCAGGAGGCCTTTTCCCTACCTATCAAGTCTTCCTTCAGGAAAAGGCTCTGATAGTTTTACTCTTGCCAGTGAGTTCAGTATCCAGAGACTCAGAGCTTTCCACCTGCACCACAGTTTACCGCCTGATTGTCTGCAGCTGCACTTTTCATGTGGAAATGAACAACTGCAGTGATCCTCACCATCTGAGCTTATTGCCTGCCCAAAGGTTGGCCGGAAACATTAGCTTTCCTTCACCTTCCACTGCATCAGGAGAGCTGCTCTTACCTGTCAATACGTCCCCTATCACAACACCCGGGTGCCGGACTCTTTGCTGACTCTCAGATAGATGACTATCTGCTTTTCCTTCCCTCCCTCCTTTTGCATTCCTGTGGAAAACAGTCCTGGGCAGGATGATTTTCTTTCCTCTCTAGGGCTTCAGGAATTTCTGGAAGAGAATTACTGTTGGCACAAGTCAACAGAGCCTCGTACATCACTGTGTTTATAGGGGTACCATTGACCTACCCTCTCCCACTGGCTTAGTGTATGGATATCCTAACCTTAAAAGGAAGCTAGAGAATGATTGTTTGCTTAATAAAAAGATTCTTAACCTAACCAAAAGATTCACCTCAGACCTCTTACAGCCAGATTTCTTGCTTCAGGTCGTTCCCAAAGTCCTTGACAAAGTTTAACTGGTTTGTAGCAAAATGAGGAAAATTCAAGGCATTGAAGTGAGTTTTTCATAAAATGTAGTTCAATACGCTAAATTTAAAGGATGTATGTAATTTAAAACAATGTTTTTCAAACTGTAGGGAGTAACCTGTGAGTTGAGACCAACATTTTTTTTAAAGAAATAGACTAATTGGAAGTACTGGTTTATCACATATGGTAGTGGTAAATATTATTTTGTTAAACTTCTGTTCCAGTTTTGTGTGTGTTGGGACACGACGTAAAGTTTACTTATACTTTGACTTACAGTCAAAAAAAGCTTCACTGCTTTTAATGGCTCTTATTCTGATATTTTTGTCTTTTGCATTTTGGGGGCATTAAACGATTTTTTAAAATTATATATATATTTAAGAGATTTTTAAAGTTTCTGCTTAGAAAATAAAACATCAACAACCTTATGTCATTCTCCACCATCCACCTTTTTTTTTTCTTACTGGTCCCTGTAATCCAGAAGTTTAGAAATCTTTGCTATAGTGGATTTAAACATGAATCACCTTTTTGGCAGTGTAAATTCATAAAGTGGTTTTGGAAAACAACTTGTCATGTACAAAGAGCCATACAAATTGTCATAAGGTTTGATGCATTCATTCCCGTTATAAAAATCTGTCAGAGAAGATCCTAAATATGAAAAAAATTTATTAGAGTATTACAGCTTCATGTATATAGTAAAGAAAAATTAAAAACAAATGTGCAACAATAGAGAATTGGTTAAGTAAGCCAATAGACATCTGTCCACTTAGCTGTTTATTTATTTTTAATAAAATTTTTTTTTTTTTTTTTGGTTGTGCTGTGCAGTTTGTAGTTCCCCCACCAGGGACTGAACCCAGGCCGTGGCAGTGAAAGCCCAGAATCCTAACCACTAGGCCATCAGGGAACTCTTCTCTTAGCTGTTTAAAGTGACAGTTATAATAATATGAGACAGGGACTTCCCTGGTGGTCCAGTGGCTAAGACTCCATACTCCCAATGCAGGGGTCCCTGGTCAGGGAACTAGATCCCACATGCATGCCACAACTAAAGATTCTGCATGTCGCAACTAATGATCCAGGAAACTGCAACAAAGATCCTGCATGTGGCAACGAAGATCCTGCATGCCACAGCTAAGACCCAGCGCAGCCTAAATAAATAAATATTCATTTTTTAAAAAGTAAACCTTTATCTTTAAAAAAATAATAATGGTATGAGAAAAATGCCTTTATAATATATTAAAATCATAAGTAGAGTAAGTAAAATTCTTGGAGTAACCGTCCACATAGTGCTACCAGGTGCTGGATTGTGTGCTAAGTGCTTTTCCTCTATTATCTCATTTAGTCCTTACAATGACCCTATGAATTATCCTCATTTTACAGATGAGAAAACTGAGTACGTCATTTTCCAACAATTCCCTGATACCAATTCAGTTCTGACACTACCCGTAGTTAGCACAGACCCCACAAGTTAAGGGCTCAGTCCTACAAGACTGCCCGCACTTCAGATGTCAGCCACAGTGGAATCCCCAGACTACCTGCACTTCTGCCTGGCCAACTACAGATTCAGGGGTTACCATGACTGTCCCCCTCAGGTTCGATAGATTGCAAGAACAACTTGCAGAACTAAGAAAAGTGCTATATTTATGACTACAATTTTATTATAAAGAATACAACTCAGGAACAAAATGAAGAGAGGCATAGGACAAGGTATGGAGGTGGAATGGTGCAGAATTTCCATGCCCTCTCTGTGGCATTACCCTCCTAGCACATTGGTGTGCCCAAATCACATTGTTTCGGAGTTTTTTGTTTGTGTTTTTTTGCGGTACGCGGGCCTCTCACTGCTGTAGCCTCTCCTGTTGCAGAGCACAGGCTGTGGACATGCAGACTCAGAGGCCATGGCTCACGGGCCCAGCCGCTCCGCGGCATGTGGGATCTTCCCGGACCAGGGCACAAACCCGTATCCCCTGCATCGGCAGGCAAACTCTCAACCACTGCACCACCAGGGAAGCCCCAGAGTTTTTATATGGAGTTTCGTTACCTAGTCATGGTTGGTCAAACCACTGGCCACTTGATTAAACTCAGTCTTCAGCCTCCTCCCCTCCCTGGAGCTCCTTTTTTGAAATTCTCACTCTAAGTCACCTCATTAGCATAACCTCAAGTATGGTTGACAGGAGCTCCTTATGAATAACAGGCACTCCTACTACTCAGGAAATTCCAAAGGTTTTAAGAGCTCTGTGCCAGGAAGGTGGGTGATGGGGCAAAGACCAAATACATTTTTTATACTACACTGAGGCACAAAGAGGTTAAGTAACTTGTTCAAGATCACATAGTATGTGACAAGACCTGGCATTCAAAATTTTTTTAATTCATATTTATTAATATATTGGTAGGAAAAATCTATCCCAAAATGCTTAAAGAGGTTCGGGTGTAGGATTATATTAAAAATACTTTTAAAAGGGTATTATAGGGCCTTCCCTGGTAGCACAGTGGGTAAGAGTCTGCCTGCCAATGCAGGGGACACGGGTTTGAGCCCTGGTCCGGGAAGATCCCACATGCGGCAGAGTAACTAAGCCCAAGAGCGCCACAACTACTGAAGCCTGCGCACCTAGAGCCCGTGCTCCGCAACAAGAGAAGCCACCGCAATGAGAAGCCCGCGCACTGCAATGAAGAGTAGCCCCGCTCGCCGCAACTAGAAAAAGCCCACACACAGCAACAAACACCCAATGCAGCCAAAAATAAATAAATAATTTAAAAAAAAAAAAAAGGGTATTATAAATTTTTACATACAACATCATAGGAAATCTAGCCTTTAGTACAATTTGAAGTGGAAATGCTACCTTATTTGACAGTCCTAAAATTGTGGAATATTGGAACTAAGGACACCTTTTTATATATGAGGAACTATGATCCACAGAATGAAATCATACAAAATCATACAATGGGTTAATGACAGAGCTGAAGTCAGAATCCAGTTTACTTCTTTTGTTTTCATCCGTCTTGTTTTTCTAGAGATTAGCTAGATGTTCTTCAGGTCTGTGTTTATGTAGATCAGATATGGGCACAGATTGTAGCTTTCATATCTGTTCATGATCCTGGTCCTTTGCCCAGAGTTTCTGATTCTATATAGGAATCTTCAGCCCAGCCCCACACTGAGCCTCTAATTTTGGCTTGGAGGAGGGTACTTCTTGGATGAAAGGCCCAGATGGAACTCTCCTAGTTGCCTTCTTCCTCTAACTTTGGCCTCCAAGAGAGGTGGAAAATGAAATGAGGGTGTGATCTCCTTTTGTCAGCCTTTTCCCCAAGTTACCACAAAGATTTCTCCATTACAGGGCTCTGTGGACTGCCCTACCCTGGAATTTGAGTATGGAGACACAGATGGGCACGCAGCAGAGTTGTCAGGTATGAGATAGATGGGTCTGTAAAGAGTGGAAGGTTGGCCAGGAGGAGAGGGAAGATGCCTGTGCTCTCCCCTGGCAGCTTGTCTGTTCTCAGCAAGTGGCTATAGAGCACAGGCTGTTCTCCACATTCCCACTTCTCTATACCTTCCAGTGGTCAGTATCTCTTTGTTTGCTTTCACATTTCTTTCTGTGAATGCTTCCCTGGCTATGTATGACATTCTCCATTCTTTCATTCTATCCCTGTTTTCTGCTCACCCTTCTTTAATTCTCTTTTGGTGCACTCTCAAATCTGTTTTCTCTCCACCTTCTCCCCATTTCTCCTTTCTTTCTCTTCCCATAGTCACCCATATCTTTTGGGTGCCCCTTTCTGCCACCCACTCCATTGCTTTCCCATTCCATCTCTCTCTCCTTTTCTATTCTACGTCCATCTCACCCCCTTCCCCTAATACTTGCCCCTTATTAAAGTCTCAGCAATGTCTGAAGAAAAACTGTGTAGACAACTGGCCAGCTGAGCAAAGCTGAACATGTCATCTATATCCATCACAGTGGAGCTCTGCTTGGATGTTTCTGAGCTGGGGTTGAGTGATCCCATTCTTCTTTCAGTGCTGGACTGCTTCTCTCTGGATTTTTAGCTTGGCTAAATGTGGTCTCCTTGCATTAAGGGCCTCCATGTTACATGTGCTACAAATGCCAATTATTAATAAATGAGCTTTGGGTGGAAATTATGTGAAAGTTAAATATTCTGTCACATGAAAGTGACACTTTAAGACAGGCTTTTTCAGAGAAAAGAGACAAATGCTTTTAAAGAAGTTCTTGTGAATAAACATAGGGAATAAATTTTGTGATGAGTGACAGAAATAGAGAGCTAAGTTTAATAACTAACCAAGGGTTAGAATCCAAAATATGAATACACACGTACACACACACATAGAGAGAGAAAGAAATGAACATCCCAATAGAGACTATAGATAAATGGTCAAAGAATATGAATAGGAATTCACAGAACAGAAAACCATGTGGTCAGTAAATATATGAAAAGATATTCAATTATGTTAGGAAATGGGGAAAAACAAATTAAAATGGTGAGATATTATTCAACAATCATCAGATGCAAAATTTAAAAGCCTGGGGTTGGTGAGGGTACAGAGAAATGAGTACTTTTTATACATGGCTTGGCATGAGGGAACAGAGTATAGAATTGGAAAGCAGTTTGGTTATATCTAGCAAAGTCGAATTCACACGTATTATGACCCAACGATTCTAGATGTACACTTTAAAGAAATTCTTGGGCCCAAGAAAACACTTACAAAAATGTTTATTGTCGCCACTGTGAAAAATTGAAAACAACTTAGTAGGGGAATGGAGAAACTGCAGTATATCAGTATATTAGGCTACTGTATAGTCATTAAAATAATTGATCTATATCAATATGCTTCAGTGTCAATAAATATTAAAAATATATTAAAGGGGAGAAGAAACGGTGACAAAATAATTTATACAGGCATCAAAAAAACTGCTTAAACACACAAGTCTAAAAGATGTTTCTAGGAAGTCTAGTGGCACACTTGATTGAGAACCGTGTCAGTTAAGTGAATGGATGTGTTCATCACACTGCTTTTCATGTAAGCTATTGAAAGACATAATAAAAAATGCTTCTAAGAAAAAATAATTTATACAGTATGATACTGCTTGGATAAAAACTTGAAAAACAGAACAATATCACGTGTTGTTTACAGGCACATAGATATGTACTAAAAGTATAAAACTAGGCATGTGAAGCATACATACCAGTTTCATCATAGTGATCATCTCTAGAGAGGAAAATAAGACTGGGAAGGAAGAGGGGACTTTAGCTGTCTGAAGCAAATATGACAAGTGTTAACATTTGTTTAATCTGAGTAGAAGATAAACGCAGTGTCTTTTATGTACTCTGTATTTACCTGTAGTATATGAAAGTTCATGATCTAAACTTTAAAAATAAGACAAAAGCAAAGTTCAGTACCTAAGAGCCTTGCTCCCTGTTTTAACTGGGTTTGTGCTCTACTCTTAAAATATATATATCTACACTACTCACTAATGAATGAAGAATTTAACAAACAGAGCTGGGATTTGTTTCTGGTCACTCCAGGATTCTGGAACTCAGGACTCAAAAGCCCTGGCTCCCAGACAAGGTATTTCTTGACCATTAGACAGCTGACTGGAATATAAGTGAATTTCTCTTGCTTTGTGTATTATCTGTGACCTTGTTAAATTTCCAGCAAGGGTCTTAGTTAGGGAACAGAGTTTTGAGGAAGCACCTATTGGCTTAATGACTTCACTTCTTCGTTCTCTGTAAGGTGAGCGTACTTGTGTAATGTTCTGCTGTGTGTGTGTGTGTGTGTGTGTGTGTGTGTGTGTGTGTGTGTGTAGGAAGGGACATTTTTATTTCTCATAAGCTGTCTGCATTTTGTATTGAGAGGCTGCTGTCAGCAAAGTTAGATTTTCCTGGGCACAGGCCGCCCTTTGGCAATCAAAGCTGCTTCTGTATGGTTTGATTCTGCCTCTGCCCGGGTGGCCGTGGGCAGGAACATAAACTTCTGTACCCTTCGAGGAAACTCAGCAGGGAGAGAATGAACTGGCTCCTTGAATAGCACAAGGATCTTGCCTCTAAACTTCAGGAGTTGTGTTGCCCCCTTTTTCCCTAGAGACAGGATTAGTCCCAGTCTGGGTTGACAAGCAGAAGGGGTTGCAGCCCTAAGAACCAGCAGTGATGACATTCAGCCCTCTCTGTTCCAGCCGTCCTCCTGGCCCTCACCAAATGTCGGAGCCTGCCTTCTCTGCTGTAGCAGCCAGCTGGCAGGAGGAGGACAGGTTTGATGGTTTAATCACCCAGGGACACAAGTGGCTATTTTTAACTGCTCTGAAAAGGAGGAAGCTGACTCTGGATTGAATTGGACACAGGAATGTGTTGGAAGCTTTAGCTCTTTCATGCCACCTTCTCCACCCCAGGCCCCTTCTGTAAGGATCTGCTGAATGTTTGTGACTCTATCCTATCTTTCCTGCCACAGAATTGTATAGCTACACTGAACACCCGGAATTCACCACTAACAGGAGGTGCTTTGAAGAAGACTTCAAGACCCAAGGTGATCCCAGACCCTTATTCATAGAGATCTGCTTTTTCTCTCCATGATATTCAAGGCTGATCTAGAAAAAGCCTAAAATAAAGTATGATCCTTCTTCATCCTCTCCATAGCCATATAACTTCTCTATTCCTTTTTGCATATGGGACACAGAGTTTCCTATATCTCAAGTGGAGAGGTCACGGAGTGGAAGCAAGAGAAGCCTGAACTGGGTCCCTTTCCCTGATGTCAAGGGCCCAGAGAACAGAGGAATGGGGAGGTGGGGCTGGACTGGTTCCCTGCTGCCTGGTAACCCTGTGCCCAGCCTAGTCTTCGACCTTAGTTTTCAATCCCTGTCTCCAATTCTGCCTCACTCCTCATAGCATCTGGTAATAATTTCATGTGCCCACCCTGTGATCCACTCAGACCTCCATTTCCTTACTTGGTCAGTGGCAATTCAGTGTTCAACTCAGCAAATGTGTGGTGAGTACCCATTTTGTGCCAGAGATGCAGGAGGCAGGGGTGAAGGTGAATTTACAGTATCTTTAAAGAAATTATAGTCAGATAGCAGAGGGGAGATGTGTATGTCACAAAACTAGCTGAGGCCAAGAGGAAAATGGGAAGTGTCATTAGAGAAGTAAAACGTATCATGGGGGACAGAGCTTCTGGCTGGAGCATTAGTGGGAAAGAGGTGATTTTGTATTGAACCTGTAAGGATGAATAGCAATTGGATACATAGGGAGATAGAGGGAACTCCTTGAGGAAAGGCAGAGAGATAGAACTGTATAGGCTGGGGAGGGGGAAGCGGAAATGGAGGGGATGTGGAGGAAGATGAGGCTCTGGAGTGGGCCAGAACATTTGGGCTTTTTACTTTTCCCATCCCTTATTCTTTCTCAGCTAAACAAGGAAAGCTTTCGAAGAGAAGAATTTATTGGGGGGCTGAGATCAGAAGTACATATGCTATCATCAGGAGCCTTTCCAGGAAGGGGAGGCAACAGCTGACACCAGATCTGTATGGCCTTCTGTTCCCAGTGCAGGGTAAGGAGTGGCTGGAGTTGGAGGAAGATGCCCAGAAGGCCTATGTGATGGGACTCCTGGACCGGCTGGAGGTGGTCAGTAGGGAACGGCGACTGAAGGTGGCCCGAGCTGTTCTCTACCTGGCCCAAGGTGAGTGGCCAGCTTTGCCAACTTGAGAGGGGTGGACACTAGAGAGAGAGAGATGGTGTTAGCAGGACTAGGATGAGGCAAGCCACGCTGGGAAAGCAAGGTTCCTGCCTCTTGAGGACAGATCTTGTCATGTGCTAGAAGTAACCTTGTGCTTATGCGAAAGATGAGGAGATGATGGTAGGTACTGTTCTGGATCCCTTGGAATCGGCCTTTCTCTTTCCAGACATGCCAGGATTTCTTATAGGGTTCTTTTTTTCCTTAGCCTGGGCTGTAATCCTATGTGGAGACTAGCAAGAGGGTCACTGTGGCCAGAGCTGACAGTGTACCACCAGCTGAGCATGGAGGTTTCTTTTACCAGCTGTGGCCTGGTTCTGACACTGAGAGGAGGCAGGGAGGGTGCCACCAATTTACACGTGGACCCGCTGCATTGTTTCTCATTGGCATTTAGAAGGTCCAAGCCAACATAGCAGGAGGAGTGGATGCTGTGAGTAATTTGGAGAATCAGAACTCAATGAGATTAACTGAGGAAAGCTTCCCAGAAGAGACCTATTAGCCAGGTGTTGGAAAGAAAAATGAGCCTAGCTGGAGTAGTAAAAGAAAGCCCTGAGGTCAGAAATAAGAGGACTGTTGGCAGAACCAACTAGTTGGAAGCTAAAAAAACTGTAAAAGAAAAATCATAAATGGAGAGGAAAGAGAGTGGACATCTGGTGAAGGGACGACTGCAGTAAACAAGGCAGTGCCCAAGCCTATCTCTTGGGTCTGGCACTCTGGCCAAGTTCCAGCTGCCAGTACCTTCATCTTTTTGCCTGAGGGCTTTCTGTGCAGCCCACATGGGGCAGCCAGGAAGTGCTAGGGAATTAATGTTCTCCCCTAGTCCAGCAGCATTCCTCAGTGACTGCCAGGGGTTAGTGGATGAGCAGCTTGACCACCTCACCCCTCTTGGGTGGGATGATTCTGAGTTGTTTGTTTTATGTTTTCCAGAGCTTCTCCCCACTTGGGATTGAGCTCTTGGCTGCCTTCTCTTCCCTATCTCACTTCCCCACTTCTTTACCGATGGTTCCTGGGGTCAACTCCCAAATAAACTACTTGCACTTGAATCCTTATCTCTGGATCTGCTTCTCAGGGAACTCAAACTTAAGACAAACCAGTGATGAGCACATTGGACCTAACCCTGGAGACTGCTTCTCCTCTCCCCTGCCTCATTCCAGGAAGTTCTGGGGGGCACTTGTCCTTTGTAAACCTAATTGTTGGACAGAGTGTTGGGAGATAGTCTTCAGATCATGGGGCAGGGTGGAAAGAACTGGGATAACCCCCTCCTCCTCAACCCCTGCGGCACTGTCTGGTCCTTTAGGCACTTTTGGGGAATGTGATTCAGAAGTCGATGTACTCCACTGGTCCAGGTACAACTGCTTCCTGCTCTATCAGATGGGGACCTTCTCGGCCTTCCTGGAGCTACTCCACATGGAAATCGAGTGAGAAGCTTTAGGGGAGGGCTAGCGACCCCCTTCCTTGAAGGGTGCCTCATCTCCTATACTGGTTCCCTCACTGTAGAGCCCTCTGTGAAAGCTGGGTCTATTCACACCTCCTCCAAAGCTCACTGACAGTCCCCCTCCATCCAGCCATGGTCTCTGATAGCCTGTCCTGCTCCCTAAGGTTGGGCTCATCAGCAGGCTCTGCCCCACTTACAGCTTCAATCCTGGGCCTCAGGGGCCGATCCTGTATTGCTTTTGTATCCAAATACCTTCTTAGCTCAGCCTAACTGTGGACTCCATGAAGGAAGCTGTTCTACCTGAGAACGTGACCCAAGATGGATGGGACCAATTCCTGTTGCTGTGCCCAGTTCTTTTCCTCATGGTTACAGCTCTAGAGGTGGCCTTATCTGCTGCTACCACTATAGTGACCCCTCATATTGTCTCATGCCTATCACCCAGGAGTTTTAGTGGGGCAAATTCTGTTTATTATTCACCAGGTGTTGCTTAGCATCTGTTTTGTGTCCAGCACAGTACTAGAAACAGCAGGGATTTTAAGAGGAGCAAATATCATAGACCCTGCCCTTGCCTGTCTTCACCACAGATAAGGGTTTGTCTAGGTGGCAGGAGAATTCTATGGGCTTCTCTACCTTAGACCAATTTCTTTAGCTACATAGCCAGGGAATGGCAGGTACTCATGTTTGTGCATATGATAAGTGTGCAACACGGAGTAAAGAGGCCTTACGGGTTCCTGTTTTCTCCCTCATCCCTGTGGCAGCAACAGCCAGGCCTGTAGCAGTGCTCTTCGGAAACCAGCCATCTCCATTGCTGATAGCACAGAGCTCCGGTGAGTGGGCCTGCCATGGGATTGGAACAGGGGATCGTTAGCAATGGGTTACCTTTGCCCAAATTTCAGACGCACCCAGGCCACTAGAAGTTGCTAATTCCACTGGGTTGGGCCACCACAGAGACCATCCCTGAGATCTATAGGTTGGAAACTGCCTTGGGAACCTCTTGTGACCCTTCTATAACCTCAGGGTGCTGCTGAGTGTCATGTACCTAATGGTGGAAAATATCCGCCTGGAGCGAGAGACAGACTCCTACGGGTGGAGGACAGCCCGGGAGACCTTCCGCACTGAACTGAGTAAGAAGTGGCACTCGAGGTGCCTGTGGCAGAGGGGAGGCATAGCATCTGCCTAGGAGAGACAGACAGTTCTTCTTCGTCTTCTTTTTTTTTTTTTTAGAACTAACATCCCTTCTTTTAGGACAGAGATACTTTGTGGTGGGCTTGAGGGTCTGGCTTGATTGCCCCTATGTCTATGAGCTAGGCCCAGTCATATGTCTTCTCTATATCTTGGTTTTGGTTTCCTTGGTTATAAATGGGAATAGTTATCCCTCTCCCATTCGATCACAAATCCCACATGAAGAAAATGAGTTGACTTACCTTGAAAATATGAGTTGGTATTGTCATCAGTCAGGGATAAGATATGAAGGCCTTTGGGATTTTAAAATATATACTATATTTGTTGATGTGGGAAAGTGAGTTGTGATCTACAAAATGCATTGAGTTCCTCAGCCAGGAAGCATCTTTATTACGGTTGATTATCTTTATTACTGTTACTTCTAGTTTGATATCCACCCCCAAGCTTTGGGAACTATGCCATTTTAACTCCATGACCTCCCTTATCCTGCCCTCGGGGGGTTCACTCTGGGAGCTCTCTAAGCCTCCTTCTAAGGACCAAGTACTCAGATTCTTTGCGGGAAGGTGAGTGCCTTCCTCAGCGTCCAGAAACAGGGTTACAGGGACTGGGTCTCAGCTGCTTCATCCTCACTTTCTCACTTGCCTCTCTCCACAACCCCCAGGCTTCTCCATGCATAATGAGGAGCCTTTTGCCCTTCTGCTTTTCTCTATGGTCACCAAGTTCTGCAGCGGCCTGGCTCCCCACTTCCCCATAAAGAAGGTCCTGCTTCTGCTCTGGAAAGTAGTCATGGTGAGTGGCTGATTCACCCCTCTCCCATCTCATCAGATCAGCAGTGCCCTCTGCCACCTCAGTTTCTTCTAGTCTGATTCCAGGAGGCTGGAGCTAGGCAGAAGAATAGGGCAGCTGTTAGCCAGTGGAGGGACAGTAAGGCTGTCCTAGAGAAATCAGATGTTCTGTTTCAGAGTAGGTTACCTATTTCTGTTGGACTGATGGGAGATGCCACTTTCTGAGTTGGGGTGTCATTGCACCTTCTCCTGGTAGAGCTAATGTTTCATGGAAAGAACCCTGGCTGAGAGTTGGGAGATCTGGCCTCTGCTGATACTGAGAAACCTCGGGCAATTCTCTGTGTCTCAGTTTCTCTAGCTGTAAAATGTGAGGTTTAGTGCCTGCTCTCCATCCAGATAAATAGAGGATTTGCTTTTAAAAAATGAAGTCCTCATAAGTGTATGGTTGCAGTTTTGTTACTAATTATTCAACCCTATCCTTCCTCTGACTGGCTGAACAGCATACCCTCCAGGGCAGGCCTTGAGTGATTCTGGGGGGTTATAGTATCTAGATCTGCTCCTTAAAAGGGGGTACATTTTCCTGTTTTTTTCAGTGGAGGCCCCCAGTGGTCCTTTTCCTTATTTCTGGTGATGTTTCCAGCCCTGGGTTAGTAAATAATGCTTTATCCTGACCCCTGAGCTCTGAGGGTTAGTAACCATCTCTGAGACTGGGGATGGTGACCACATTTTTTGCCTCCTCCTGTTTTATTACTTCCTAATTACGGAGGGGGTCTGAGGGGACTGGAGGTTGTGGCTCTTCCTCTCCATGCATGCTTCCCTGACCTTGCTCCCTCTGACTTCCCTCCCTTCCTCTCTTATGTGCCCCTTTCCCGTTTAACCCTTAGTTTACCCTCGGTGGATTTGAGCAGCTGCAGGCTCTCAAAGTACAGAAGCGGGAAGAATTGGGCCTGCCTCCACTGGCTGAGGACAGTATCCAGGTGGTGAAGAGCATGCGTGCTGCCTCCCCGCCCTCTTACACTCTCGACCTGGGGGAGTCTCAGCTGGCACCACCACCCTCCAAACTGCGAGGCCGCCGTGGTTCTCGAAGGGTATGGACTAAAGCAGACAGTAGTGTTGTGACACTAGCTGGCCAAAAATCAAGATTCTAAGCAGCTCTGGATATGGTAGGAAAGAGCAGTAAATGACCCAGCTCTCCTGCCCCTGACTGGCCCTGAGACCAACCTGAAATCTTGGAGTCTATACTTCAGCCTCTATTCCCGAGCCCTGACAGGGTCCTGGGCTGTCAAGATGTAACATTGTGATATCACATCATAGACCCATGTCTTGCTAAGGATCATTGGCCTAGACCTCAGTGCTTGGAGTTCCCTAGCACCCTGAACAACAGTTGGGGTATAATCCTGGGCATAGGTACCTGGTTGAGGCACTTTATCATTGTCTTCGCAGTAAGATTTACTCTGAGCCAGCCATGCTCTTATCTGGCCTTGGAACCAGAGGCTTACACTTACAAGATGACTGGTTAGGGTTCTATAGTCTGCATCCCTAGAAAGGTCACAATGACAAGTTGCGCTGAGAGCTGACCATGCTCCCATGAACTTACCTGCCTGATCTACTTGAGTTCACCGACTACAGGTGACAGGCTCAGACAGTCACACTCAGTAATCTAGTCTACATTATCTGCAATGTGATTTTTTTAACCTTTATTTTTTTGTTGAATAAAGTAATGCTTACTCATTATAGAAAATTTAGAGCAAATATAAAAATGTGAAGAAGGGAGGAAAAAAAGTCACCCACAATCTTAACAACCAGAGGCAATCACTGTTAACTTTTTGGCCTATTTCTGTCCAATCTTTTTTTCTTTCTGTGACAAGATTTAAAATTCCATACTTGCTTCCCTCTGCCTAGCAGCAAGCTTCTGTCCTCCTCTTCCTCAGTCAGCCAGCTGGTGTATGCTCACAGAAGGCAAACTAATTGAATGTTCACCTAAGTAGAGCATAATTAGGAAGGAAAGTGCTGGCAAAAAAAAAAGGCATCAGTGCTTTCTGAAAGCTAAGTAACTATGACTTTGGGATTATCGATGCTCTGTTTCCCAGCCATTGGCGTGGTTGTGTGAGAGCTGCTTGTCCTGGAATTGGGCCTGGTGGGCACAGTAGGGTTGAGATGGGAAGGAAAAGGTCTCACTAGAGATGGGTTCTTACTTCCATGTTCCCTGAAGTCTAGCAGCCTGTGGGTTGGGGTGGTCTTAGACAAGGATGCCCAGGGTGAGATCTCTGCACACCTTCCCTCTCTCCTTCCACCTACTCCCCTCCAACCCCCCAGCAACTCCTTACTAAGCAGGACAGCTTGGACATCTACAACGAAAGAGATCTCTTTAAGACTGAGGAACCAGCCACAGAGGAGGAAGAGGAGTCTGCTGGCGATGGAGAGCGTACCTTGGATGGAGAGTTAGACTTGCTAGAGCAGGACCCTCTAGTACCACCTCCACCCTCACAGGCACCCCTCTCTGCTGAGCGGGTGGCCTTTCCCAAGGGCCTACCATGGACCCCAAAGGTCAGGTAGGTTTGATAACACCAAGCACCCTGAGCTTCGGGGTTTCAGTCACTGGAGGCCCAGGGTGGAGTGGTCTATGTATTCAGGGCTCAATAAGCTGGTCTGGGAGTCGGAACTCCTGGGTTTGAAGTTCCCTGCTGTCTTCCCTTACTGTTCCAGTTCTCCAACTGGAGGAGTAGGAGCCCAGTAAGGGTCCTTCTCTCAAGGTTTGCTTTTCTTCCCTTCTCTGGGATTTGTCTCTCCACCGTCCTCTCAGACAGAAGGACATTGAACACTTCTTGGAGATGAGCAGGAACAAGTTCATCGGATTCACTCTGGGGCAGTAAGTGACTGGATGGTCAGAACTGGCTATAGAGTGGTTTTTAGAGGGCCACGGGAGCGGGTGGCCTAGAGTGAGAGATGTTGCCTGGTCGTGATTATACAACCCAGAGCCATGGGCAGCTCCCAGTGACTGCTTTGGGTTCTTGCCATGGAGTTTTTTCCTTCCAGTTTCCTAGAACTTTTATGTTCTCATCCAGGTGTAGGACCTTGAGCAACAAGTCATTTCCCTCTTGAACATCAATTTCCTTGTCAGTGTTATTAGATGGTCCCTGCAAGCCCTTCTGTAATGGGCCAGAATTCTGTGAAGAAGCGACATGGTTGGAACAGATCTTTCCCCATTCCCCCACCCTCTTGAATCCTCACTCGTCACTACAAAACCTGAGAAACCATTGTTGCTACCGTTTCACTGTCAAAAGTGTTGGGCAACATGCCCTTTTAAGTAGGAACCTGCTCCCAGACAAAGTGAGTCCCCAAAAGACTATACAGAAATCCTAATTTTCAGGGACACTTCCCTGTACCATTATTCTTTTTGTGTCCTGAAGCAATGATGGGGGACCTGGTAACTTGCAGAGAAAGATCCAGGGTACCAGATGGTGAAAGTGGCATGGTCCACATGACTCCAGGGGGTATTGGTAATTCTCTCTGCTTTTGACTCTTATGATCTGGTGTGTCTTGCATTTCACAGGGACACGGATACCTTGGTTGGATTACCCAGGCCCATCCATGAGAGTGTGAAGACCCTCAAGCAGGTGACCAGGGTGGGCTCTCAGTCTTCAGGGATAGGGAGCCATCAAGGCAAGTTGGATGACTAGGGTCCTGGGTCCTGGGTGGTGCTCTTCCACCAGACACGTTCTGAACCTGTTATTCTGTACTTCCTCCGCAGGCATATTGGCCAAAGAGGTAAAAAATCAGGTCTCTCCGTACCTACTCAGTGTCCTACGTTTAGATAGATGAACAAGTTCTCCTTTCTTCCTCTCATTCCTTTTCCCTCCTCCCACCCTTCTCTCTCTTCCCACTTATTGCTTCCTTTCCTTTCCTTCTCTTTCCTTAGAGGATCACTAACTTCCACAGGCCCAGGATTGAGTAGCAGTCTGCTCTGTATCCAAAGTGTGTGTGTGCACGAGTAAGAGTTCCTTGCACAGACCTTGATCCCCACCCCACCCCATCATCATCACTCTGTACACACACGGACACACATACAGGCACATGCAGCAAAACTCTCAGGGCAGTGGTCCAGGGGCAAGGGCCTATTCTTGGCTTCCCCTCGCACGATTTTTTGGGTTTTTTTGAAAGGCTGTGCCATGCGACATGCAGGATCTTAGTTCCCCAACCAGGGAATCGAACCCGTGCCCACTGCATTGGGAGCACGGAGACTTAACCACTGGACCGCCAGGGAAGTCCCTCCCCTTGCACTTTGGTTGAAGGTAAATGCTAAGGTATTTGCGCCCTTCAAACATGGAAATATGGAATAAACACTGTATTGAAGCACTTTGCTGCTGTTCATGATGCAAAGGTAAATAAGGCTCCTGCCTTCAAAGGATGCGTAGTGTATTTGGGCTGACAGACCCATAAACAGGACATTTCCTTGTCATTGGGGAAATGATCACTGGTACACACGTGATCGAGGCCCTCAGCCCCTTATTGATGTCTTATGTTTCCCAGCACAAGTACATCTCCATCGCAGATGTTCAGATCAAGAATGAGGAGGAGCTAGAGAAGTGCCCCATGTCTTTGGTGAGTCAAGTGGAATCCTACACAGGAGGACATCTGTCTGCAGTGCTGTCGCATAACTCGCGTGCATGCTGTTGGACTCTTACTGTATGCTAGGCAAAGCAAAGTCTCTACTTTCACAATACATTAATGTTGGAGAAAAACGATAATTAAGGAAACGAGAAGACTTTCAGAGAATTGTAGATATGGTTAAGAAAATTTAAATAGGGTGACATATCATGTAGTAGACTATTTTAGATTGGGCAGTCAGGGTATGTAGACCTCTGAGAAGGTGGTAATTACCTAAGATCTGAGGTATAAGAAGGAGCTGGCCGTAAGAACATCAGGGGAAAGAGCATTCGAAGCAGAGCGAACAGACTTATTAAGAAGGTGAGAGCAAGCTCAGAATGTTAGAGGTAAGTGGATGAAGGCTAGTGTGGCTGGAGCACAGTGGGGAGGGGGAAGGTTGTCTGAGATGGGGTCAGAGAGGTGGCCTGGGGCCACTTTACACAGGACATTTAAGCGAAGATAGGGAGCTTGAAGTTGATTCAAGTGACAAAGGGAAGCCTTTGGAGATTTTAAACTGGGGAGTGACATGATCTGTGTTTTTATAATAAAAACCATTGGCTACTTTGTAAAGGCTGGATGAGGAAAGAGTGGAAGCAGGGAGGTTGGGAAGCTCTTAAAATAGTCAAGGTGAGAGATGATGGTGTTTTAGATGGCGGGAGGAAGTGTGGAGATAGGGAGAAGTGGATGAACTTGGTTTATATTTTGGAGGTACAGCTGACAGGAGTTGCAGTTCAATTGGCTGTGGATAGAGAGACATAAAGGGCAATCAAGAATAAGTACCATTTGTCAAGATGAGGAGTTCTGTTTTTTTGTTTTTGTCTTTTTAATTAATTTATTTTTATTTCTGGCTGCGTTGGGTCTTCATTGCTGTGCGCAGGCTTTCTCTAGCTGCGGCAAGCGGGGGCTACTCTTCATTGCGGTGCGCGGGCTTCTCATTGCGGCAGCTTCTCTTGTTGCAGAGTGCGGGCTCAGTAGTTGTGGCGCACGGGCTTAGCTGCTCCGCGGCATGTGGGATCTTCCCAGACCAGGGCTTGAACCCGTGTCCCCTGCATTGGCAGGCAGATTCTTAACCACTGCGCCACCAGGGAAACCCTGTTTTTGGGTTTTTTTTAATGTGTTTTTTCCCCCCTGTTTTTCTTTTTCTTTCATTTCTTTTCTTTTTTGTGGTTGAGGGCACCGTGCTGTGCGGCTTGCAGTATCTTAGTTCCCCAACCAGGGACTGAACCCTGGTCCCACAGCAGTGATAGTATGGAGTCCTAACCACTGGACTGCCAGGGAATTCCTAGGAGTTCTGTCTTATCAAGGGTTCTATTTTGGTTGTACTAAGATTTAGATGTCCATTAGACACCCATGCAGAGCAGCCAAGCAATTAGGTATATGGGTCTAGAGTTCTAGAGAGAGGACTGGCTTAGGGAAATAAATTTGGGAACTGTTGACTCATGGACAATGTTAAAAGCCATCGAACTGGCTGAGATAACCTGAGGAGGGAGTAAAGATAGAGAGAGAATGGAACCCAGGACAAAGCCCTGGGGCACACCAATATGTCAAGGATGGGATGATTCAGGAAAGGAGCCAAAAAAAAAAAAACCCTCAGTGAGGTGGGAGGAAATCCAGGAGATTGTGATGCCATAAAAGCTAAGCAAAGAAAGTCTTTCAAGGCTTCCCTGGTGGCACAGTGGTTGAGAATCCGCCTGACAATGCAGGAGTCACGTTAGATCCCTGGTCCAGGAAGATCCCACATGCGGTGGAGCAACTAAGCCCGTGCGCCGCAACTACTGAGCCTGCTTTCTAGAGCCCGTGAGCCACAACTACTGAAGCCCACGTGCTTAGAGCCCGTACTCTGCAACAAGAGAAGCCACCGCAATGAGAAGCCTGTGCACTGCAACGAAGAGTAGCCCCCGCTCACCACAACTAGAGAAAGCCTGCGCGCAGCAACGAAGACCCAACACAGCCAAAGATAAATAAATAAAATAAATAAATTTATTTAAAAAAAAAGAAAGTCTTTCAAGAAGAAGGGGGTGATCAGCTATGTTAAACGTTGCTAATAAATGGTGCTTGATAAGACCTGAGGTGCCCATTGACTTTGGCAACAGAGATAACTGGTGACCTTGATAAGAGCAACCTCAAGTGAAGTGGTGGGGCCGGAAGCCTAGTTGGAGTGTATTGAAAAGGGAATGTAAAGAAAGGAGGTAGACTTAGTCAACATAGACAAACCACGTAGAAGTTCTGTTGTGAAAAGGAAGGTAGAAATGGGGTGGTAGCGCAAGGAGGATGTGGGTCAAGGGAATGTTTTATAGCTAGGAGATACTGGAGTGTGTTTATGTCCTAAAAGGGTTGATCCAGGAGAAAGGAGAATTATAGAACTGATGCATTCGATAAAACAAAAGGGTGTGAGCACCAGCGGAGGGTAGCCTTTGATAGGAGCATGGGTGGTTCATCCTTCATGTCAAGAAGGAAGGTAGAGGCTCTCTGATAGATTTGGTGTTGAGAAAATGAGGCTGTGCCTGTCTGATTGCTTCTGTTTTGTCCGTGAAGTGAGAGGTAGGGTCAGCAACTGTTGAGGGGCTGTGGGATGAGGGGATTGGTTTGAAGAGAGGGGAGAATGTATGAAATAGGCCTTTTAGAGAACAGCAAGGCAAACATGCAGGATTGCCAGGGTTATTATCCATTTAAGCAGCAGAATAGAAGGGGCCTGGTTACTCCTCCTCGCCTCAGGGTCTCATGGCAGTGACCCTTGTCCTGTAATAGAGCGACCTGGGGGTGGAGGAAGGACTGCACTGGCCAAAGATGACAGTGGCCTGAGTAGCTTCTTGATAAAGGGCTACTCTGATAAAGGGCTTAAGTGGGGTCATCACAAGGACAGAGCTGTGCATGAGGAGCCTGGTCAGAAAGGAGGAAGGGATGTTGTAGAGGGTAGTGGAGAAGGGAAGAAAATAGTTTCCACCTAAAATTTTCCCTGCTAATACCCCTTCCTGCCTCTCCAGGCCTTTATTAACCCTCTCTGTTGAGTCACCTACCTCTCCTTTCTGACTTTGGAGCAGCCCAGAGCTCTCAGATGGCCTCAGATTGACACCATAGGAAGTGCCTCTGTGTGGGGTGTCAGTTCCAGTGTCCCAGGCGTACCTGTGGCCTGAGCTAAGCCCAAGTATGTCCAGCAAAGCAGTAGTCTGAGCCAACTCCTTGGTGGGAGTTCTTTTTTTTTTTTTTATCAATTTATTTATTTTTGGCTGCATTTTTCGTTGCTGCCTGTGGGCTTTCTCTAGTTGCGGTGAGCGGGGGCTACTCTTCGTTGCGGTGCACAGGCTTCTCATTGTGGTGGCTTCTCGTTGCAGAGCACGGGCTCTAGGCATACAGGCTCAGTAGTTGTGGCACACAGGCTCTAGAGCACAGGCTCAGTAGTTGTGGTGCACGGGCATAGCTGCTCCGCGGCATGTGGGATCTTCCCAGTCCAGGGCTCGAACCCGTGTCCCCTGCATTGGCAGGTGGATTCTTAATCACTGCGTTGCTGGGAGTTCTGACTCCTGACCTAGCAAGAGTGACATAGAAAGAATTCTGGATTGATTCCAGATGACATGACAACCAAAATCATAGATTCTCAGGGCTGGAAGAGCCCTCAGAGGTCATCCAGACCAGCCCACTGATCCTAGGAAGAGGAAATTAGGTCTCAGAGAGGGAAAGTAACTTACCCAAGGTCCTACAATGAATCATTAACACAGCTAGGGTAGGAATCCTGATCTGACTCCCAGATCTTTTCCTGCCACCCTCCACAACCAAGGAAACATAGGTTTTGGTCAACTGGAAAATGGCCTGGGCAAACTGTATGTTTCTTGCCATAGGGGGAAGAGGTAGTACCAGAGACGCCATGTGAAATCCTCTACCAGGGCATGCTGTATAGCCTCCCCCAGTACATGGTAAGGAGATGGCTGGGCCAGAGTTTCCCTTCTCAGCTGTGAGGAATAGAGAGCTGAGAGCCCTCTTAAGCTGAGCCATCTGTCATTTGAGCTTGCTTCCTGAGCCTTCACCCTTCAGGCAAGGCATTCTCTGAGCTTTCCTCAGGGCTCCTCCCAGAGGAAGAAGGACTTGGCTATATTCCCAAGTCCTTCTTTGCGAGGGGTGGAGAATGAGGTGGGTCCCTGCAGGATGCATAGGGGGCCCTCCTCCTAAGTAAGTGCCTTAGTCCCCCTGAGGTCTGCCGTGGCCTCTGGTGTCCTAGTTGGCCTCAGGCTATGATGGTGAGGACGCTGATGGTCTGAGGTAGAGGAAGGAAAACGGTTGGGGAGGGAGATCTTGCTTATACTTCCCACCTAATTTCTAGGCATTGCCCCTCTCACTCTGTTCCTTCAATCCTCTTTGGAAAGAGCAGTCTTGAAGCAGAACAGCCCATAAGCTCCCTTCTGGCTCCTTAGCCTCACAGGCAAGCCTGTCAGGACAGGGCACCTGTTTGCCCTTCTGGAGGCTGGGCAGATTTGGTTATTGAGGGAAGAACTTAGAGAAAGGCTTTAAAACATTTCTCTTAGGGCTGTTGAATTGTGGAAGAATAACCTTGTTGAATGGGGGGGATTTCCTCATTTTCTACTTCCCAGATTGCTCTACTTAAGATTCTACTGGCTGCAGCCCCTACATCCAAGGCTAAGACAGACTCTATCAACATCCTGGCAGATGTCCTGCCTGAGGAGATGCCGTGAGTGCTTCAACTGGGGCAGCTGCTAAATATTAGCTACCTTGTCTGCAGGGTCTCTTTAGTCCCCACCTCACCTTGTTAACACTTACAGGGATTGTCTCCAAAGAGATCTCCTCTCTGCCACCAGCAGCCCCTTTCCACTGCAGTGCTCTCTGCTCTGCTCTTTTCAGCTCAGAATTGAGAGTCTGGAGGGTAACATCAGTGCCAGTTACTGGCTGCACATGTATGTGGGTGGACATTGCCAAGGGATGAGCTTGCCAAAGGAGAGAGAAACAAAGAGATCAGAGGAGCTTTTCTCCTGACTCATAAGTGGGAACTCTGGAGGTTTCCCTAGCACAGTTCAGGTTTCTGAAGTTCTGGCTCTCTTGTGTTTATTGTATCTGACCCAAATACCTGGGTCCTCGTAGGCCTTGCTCTAAGGTCACCCTCTGCACTGACTCTTCCTTTCCCCGTTGTAGCATCACTGTTCTCCAGAGCATGAAGTTGGGCATTGATGTGAACAGGCACAAGGAGATCATTGTAAAGAGTATCTCTGCCCTGCTCCTGCTACTCCTCAAACACTTCAAACTGAATCATATCTACCAGGTGAGCAGCTTAGAGCGCTTCTCCACATGTCTCAGGTGTCCTCCATGTCCTGTCTCCCAAAGGAGGAACGAAAGGGCCTTTGAGGTCCAGCTAAGCATCTTTCAGCCTTTCTTTTGTCTCACGGAATCCAGATACCTGTTGCACAAGCTTGGGGTGGGAAGTGGGGAATTGTCCTAGAAAGTTGCAAATGTCTGTGTCCTTTGAACATTATCCAGCGGTTGTGCATAGGAATCCCTAGCTTCTTGGGAATATGCCCTGCCAGCTTTGAAGCAATGGACGACAGGATTCAAGCATGCCACAAAAAGGGGAAGTGGGGGAGTGCTGAGCATACTTTTCTATACGTGAAGCACTTTTTTTTTTTAATTTATTTACTTTTTTTATTTTTGGCTGCGTTGGGTATTCGTTGCTGCTCGCAGGCTTTCTCTAGTTGTGGTGAGCGGGGGCTACTCTTCGTTGCTGCGCGTGGGCTTCTCCTGTTGCAGAGCATGGGCTCTAGGCGCGCGGGCTTCAGTAGTTGTGGCTCGCAGGCTCAGTAGTTTTGGCGCACGGGCTTAGTTGCTCTGCGGCATGTGGGATCTTCCCGGACCAGAACTTAAACCCGTGTCCCTTGCAATGGCAGGCAGATTTTTAACCACTGCGCCACCAGGGAAGTCCCGTGAAGCACTTCTCTAACATTTGAGATGTAATTCTATATAAGACACACTTCTGGCTGTTAAGGGCTTTGAAGTTTTGTAAAGGATACAGATGTATAAATAGCCAATTATGGCGTGATAAGTGCAGTTATACAGGTAAGCATTGGCTGCTATGGAAACACCTAATCCAACCTGAGGTGGAGAAGATGTGACTTCTAACCTGAGTCCTAAAGAAACAGATGTTAGCCAGGATACGGGAGTTGTCAGGGAAAGGTAGCAGGAAGCATTTCAAGCAGAAAAGCTAATTTGTGAAAGTCCAGAAGGGAGAGAGCAGAGTACCTTGGAAACGAATTAAATGTTGCTGGAGTTCTGCCTGGAGTGGAGGGAGTGGGGACGTCTGGTGATACATGAAGCTGGAGGGGATGGCAGGGAGCAGATCATAATACATATGTTAGCACACAGTTTTGAGTACTTACAATGTGGCCAGCACTCTGTTAAGTTCATGTAGGATCTCATTTAATTCTCTCAACCCTACGAGTTGGGTCTTATTTTATTCCACTGAGGCTAAAAAAGGTTAAGAACCTGCTTCCCTATGAAAGCGCTGTTTGCCATGCTAAAAAGTTTGGACTTGGTGCTTTGGGTGTTGCCAGGATATAGGAGAACATGGGAGCAGTGAATGGATGTTCTCTGTGGTGAGACATGGAGAGGAGAGGGAGCCTTCTCATTCCTGCACAGGGCCTCTGCCTCATTTTCCTCCTAAGGAGTCAGAACCAAGCTTGCTGGTAGAAGAGCAGGACCTCAGAGTGCAGGGAAGCCCCTCCAGGGTATGTGTCCATGGCAGGTTTGACTGTACAACCAGGATATTTCTCCACTTTCGTACATTCAGAGACATCTTTGGGTGTGTTAGGTGCCCTGAGTACTCACACTTCTTCTGCCAGTGTTTGCTGAGCAGCAGCAGCGCTGGAAGAAGTAGGGATGGATGAGAAATAGTGCTCCCAGTAGAAAGAGAACTGTGTATGTGTGCTTCTGTCTGCTTCTTTTGTTGGGCAATATGTGGATCAGCAGCCAGACAGGTGGGTGGCATGATGGGTCTTGCCCTGGTCAGTGCATCCTGACAAGGCTACAGACATGTCTCAAACTGAAAAATGTTTTCCATCACTTGATAGTAGGTATGCATTGGCTTCTCCATCTGAGGCTTTGGAAAATACCCTGGGTCAGCTGCCAGGGAGAAAGTATTAAGGCAGAAGAGAGAAATGGGCAACACAACCTGACTCCCCACTGCTAACCTCACACCTGAGCAAAGGGCAGCTTAGCTTGCTGCCATGGCTATTTCTCGGTGATCAGGAAGAGCTAAGGGATTTAAAACACTACAATTTTCTGCTTTTTCAACCCAGTTTCTACACTTCCCAGCAGTCTAGGTTCTGGATCTGGAGACAGACTGTGTCTGATGTTCCTCTGTGTATCATGGGCAAAATCCAGGTGACACAACTCCACGACACTGCCCTAATAGGTCTTCCTGGTTGCAAACCCCATCCAGATTCAAGAGAGCAAAATGTAGCCCTGTGTTCTGGTGTTCAGCCCATCAAAAAGATCTTGGACTTATTCTCAGTGTAGTATCTGTTGACTGAAGGACTCTTGTTGATTCGTTCATTAAAATACTGATATTCTAAGTATGGGGGCTAATATAGTGAACCAGACTCACGCTGGAGCCCACATTCCAGTGGTTCATTTGGTTACTGTGTGCCGTATCCATCCTGACTGAGTGATGCCAGCAGTTGCTGGGCTGCACCTGTTCCTGCTATATCAATCACAGTTGAAACTCTATGAGCCAGAGCTTTGGTATGGAAGACAACTCCCTCAGGGAGCCTTCCTTTCCTGTAGAGCTTAGGAACAAATCTCACAGCAATTCTTTCTATTTATCTGGAGTGGGATTTTCTCTCTGGCTTGTTTATGTTTTGTGCTTTTGGTCAGGTGCTTGCAACATACACACACTGCAGATTGTCCCCTCCTCTGTAGGATGGGCTGGCTGAAGGTGGTTCTTCCCACTTCCCAGACAGGAAGACTGATAACACAAGTGGACAGTGGATATTCTTAGGAATGGATATTAGAATTGTACTTGCCTCTTTTTTTTTTTCATACAGACCTTCTATTCTCCCCCAAATAAGCATCCTTTCTGCTTTGATCTTTTAATTCAGTTTGAATATGTATCACAACATTTGGTATTTGCCAACTGCATTCCATTGATCCTGAAGTTCTTCAATCAAAATATCTTGTCCTACATCACTGCCAAAAACAGGTAGGAACTCTGGACAGGTTTATTTCAAAGGGATATTTGGGATGGTTGAGAAGTTACATCGTCTCAGAGCCGACTTTCTGTTGTCCTGGTGTCCCTGGTCCTTTCTATCTTAGAGCTGTCACTGTCAAGTTTAATTTCCTTGAAGTGCTACTGGTGGGGTGTATGGTTTGGCCTCTTCACAAAGATATTTGTATTTTAATAGTTTTGAAAACTGAAAATGCCATGACTCAAAGAAATGAAACTGCAACGATGAAATTTCAGCCCTGTGGCAGAAGGATCCAGAAAATATTTTTTTGTGAAGCATCCTACTTGTCTGGTCAGCCCTAATTTTAGTATAAATCATAAGTTGGATCAATCACACTACTTTGTAAAGTGTTATACAGAATTTGTAACTAAAGATAAATAATAGAACCTTACTTAGATCAATTTGTAGTTTAAGGGCTTCCCTGGTGGCGCAGTGGTTGAGGGCCCGCCTGCCTATGCAGGGGTCATGGGTTCGTGCCCCGGTCCAGGAAGATCCCACATGACGCAGAGCGGCTTGGCCCGTGGGCCATGGCCGCTGAGCCTGCACGTCCGGAGCACAGGCTCCACAACGGGAGAGGCCACAACGGTGAGAGGCCCTCGTACCACAAGAAAAAAAAAAAAAAAATTTGTAGTTTAAAAAAATACAGGATATTCACATCCATTATTTCATTTAATCTCCTCAGTAGTGCTAAGACATATCACAATAAGTTTTATTCCCATTTCACCAATTAGGAAACAAATTCAGAGAGGTTAATTGACTTACTTAAGGATACCATGCTAGTGAGACCCCTTAAGTAAGCAGCAGAGGCAGGGTTAAAGCATAAATTGCTTTCTGATCACAGTTGCTATGGATTGCTCCAGCCAAGTGGGGACTTGGGAGGTTAACAGAGTAGATCCTTGTTCCTCAGTTTGCTACTTACGCAAAAACTAGAAGCATGATAATCAGTAGAGTTGACCAGAAGTGCTTTACCAGAGGCAAAGTTCGTAAAGTAGAAGGCTGACCTGACACTTGAGGTGACTGGAGAGGGGCTAGGAGATATTGCCCCACCAGTCTGTCAGCACGGCCAGAAACTCCACCCTGGAGATGCAGCCTACTTATATGTAGTTTAAAACACACAAACAGAACCTGAAGTCACGGGACCTGGATTCCTGACCTGGATCTGCCACTTGCTAGCTGTGTCATCTCAAGTGTAAGACACTTTGTTTCTCTGAGACACAGTATTTTCATCTTTAAAATGAGAATAATACCTACTCTGACTATATATCATAGAGCTTTTATAAGCATTAGTTAAGATAAACATAGATGAGAGTGCTTTACTTTTCCTGTTTGGAGGAAGCCTTGGAGAATGGGTTTTTCCTAACTGCAGAGAGACTTGGGCACCACCCCCCTTAAAAATGGCACTTATGGGAATTCCCTGGCCAGTGGTTAGGACTCTGCACTTTCACTCCGAGGGCCCGGGTTTGATCCCTGGTCAGGGAACTAAGTTCCCACAAGCCGCGTGGCACAGCCAGAAAAAAAAGACACTTAAGACATACTAGTTGGGTTACTGGGGAAAATGAAAGTGTAGGTCGGGCTGGGTAAGGGTCACAGCTTCATGAAGGTACCTGTGTGTATCAGTCAACCCTCAGTGATAAGGAACCAAAAAGAGCTGGACCTGGCTCACATACAATGGGAATTTGTTAGGAGAAAATGGGCAGTATATCATCTCGAGGAACCTAGGACAGAGATGCAGCTCTGGACCTCAGTGTTGGTCTGTAGCATAAGGAGCCCAGGAAGCTCTCCACCTCCATCTATGGCCACCAAGCCTCTGTACCTCCACTCCAGTTTTTCTTCTCTCATTGACAAATAGTTTTGTCTGCTTCCTAGGCCACTTAGTGAAATATGCCCACATGAACTAAACATATTCCTGTGCCACTTCAGAGGTTGAATTGGCTCTCAATCCCTGTTCCACATTCCCAGGGTTAGAGGCCCACCCTTGGATCAATCAACCGTGACTGGGGAGTGGGGTTCAGGAACTAAATGCCCCCTGTACCATGGGCCTAGAAGCAGGGGCAGACAATCCAATAGGTGTCCATCAGGTTCAATTTGGAGTTGGAAGAGTGGTAGTGCCAGACTACACCGTTTGCTAAGCTTGGCCTGGATACAGTGGTCCTCTCATGCGTTACCTGTAAGCTTTACTGTTGCATGATCTTGAGAACTTGAGCACCTACAGCTCATTATTGCAGTTTCCTCATGTCTCTTACCATCTAGATATCCTAGAAACTTGTAACTTTATTTTATGCCCCCTTAGGCTAGAATTCAGTACAATGAGATTGGAACAAATCCATCCTTGATTTCCCACCCTCATTTCCTGGTTGCCAGTACCTACTTTGCCACGGGGCTTTGTCAGTGGGAGGTGGGTAGATAAGTAGATGAGCCAGCCAGCAATGTTTATCCTAATGGAGTAGTGCAGAGCCCTGGGAGAATCCAGTAGGTAGGTCCACTGCCCTCCCCTCTCCTACCTTGGTTCCCTTAGGTTACCTTTGTGGGTTTCTTGGACAAAGGTCAACATTTCTAGTCAAATAAATTGTTGTGTTTTGCTTGTATAGAAGTTTTGACTTTGAAATGTAGAGACAGGTTGAAGGAACCCCATATTCCTCTTTATAGCCTATGCTTTGCCAACATCCTTTACCCATTTCCAACTACTCTAGTTCGGATGGATTGGTGTTTAAAACCTATGGAATGTTGGAACCAGAAGGAGCATTAGAGATTAGCTAGTCTAAATTCTGCATTGTACCAGTGAAGAAGGGAGAAAAGAAAAGAAAGAGAGCCGTCATTTCGAGTGACCATGTCCTTGTCATCATGTGGTGCCTTATTTCCCCTGCTGACTCATGCCTGCTTCCCTGGGCTCACCGCAGAGCCTCTAGCTCCCTTGCAGTTCCCCACTGTCTGTTTTGGGGGCAGATGCTATTACCATTCTTGAGCTACTAGATTGGCCCTGCTGCAGGAAGCTGCCTCTGTCTCAAGCTTCCTCTAGGAGTGGCTTCTGTGATCATTCCCCAGAGCTCCTGAGTTTCAGGAACATCTGGTAAGAGACAGAGGAGAGGTCTTCATTTCATTCTCACTTCCACAGGTTGTTATTATTGGGATGAGTTTGGGCAGCATCTCTGGGAGCACAATTTTATGTACACGCATACACACAAGCATACACTTAAATGCAGAAACACAAATGCACACAAGCTTATGTATTCCTTTAAAGAAGGGAGGAGAAAGGTGGCTATACAGAGGCTCTCTTTCTGCTTTCTCTTGCCTCTGCCAGATAGGGGCCAGCCTGAAAGAATTCTGTTGGTTCCTCTCATGGCTATGAGGAGAGGAGACTGGATCTGGAGTTGCCTGGCACCAGAACCCTCAGTTTCAGCTGAAATCACTAAGCAGTTTTGGAAATAAATACGGCCTGCTGAAGAGAAATACCTCCTGCCCTTTCAGATATAGCCATTTGCTGCCATTGCCATTTACTTAAAGCCTGTCCTTATCTCTGCATCTTGCAGTATCTCGGTCCTGGATTACCCATGCTGTACCATCCAGGATTTGCCAGAGCTTACTACGGAGAGTCTGGTAAGCAAGTGGGGATTTGATACCCTTTGAAATTACCAGGTGGCAGAGGTTGGCATTTGCTCTTCCTTTTCTTCTCTAGCCCCCTAATGCCCTGGTTTGGGAGTCTCAGATCAGTAGAGGCATATTGGCAAGAGCACAGAGGTAGTAGGGGTTTAGAGCTGCTGACCCAGTTGAGAAAGATTTGGAAAAGCTAAGCATAGCATTTTGTAGAGAAAAGGGTCAGTGAAAAACACTGAGGAGAGGAAATTTAGAAAGATAATGGGACTGAAATTGAGTGTGAACATCTGTGATAAATGGCAGGAGAATCTCTTCTGGTCTAGCCTAAATCAATTATCTGTCTTCTTTCTGCTGTGCTACAGAAAATACCCAGGGGTGTGTACTTCAGAAAATACCTTACCTAGGTCTCTCTGAGGCAAAATTCAATATGGCCACAGAAGGATGACCCAGAAAGTTCCTCATGCTGGAAACAGTTCTAGGCAAATCATAGAAGTCCCTCAGTTATTCTGAATCCCATGAAACTGACTGATGAACAGCATGTTGAAATCAAGTGTCTATCTCATCTCTACAGCTCTTTAGATATACCTCAGCCCATACCTTCACCCTGTTGCACTGTAATTGTTTATATGTATCTGTTTCTCCATTTGACTGAAAACTCCGTAAAGGAAGAGGTAGTATCATCTTCATTTTATATCCTCAGAGTCGAGCACCATGTTCAGTACACGGAAGGACCTTAATAAATGATCAGATGATGGCACCTGTGTGTGCCCCAACCCCTTGTCCCCCAACTTTAATACCTGCAGGATGTCACATCAGAGAAGTTTATTGTGCAAAAGTAGAATGGTACCTTCTGTGGCACAAGTTTTACAGAACCATAGGATTCTTGGCTGGAGGGGACCTGAGAGCCGTTTGGCCAAACCCCCTATCTCAAAGATGAGAAACCTGAGGGCACAGTGGATGAAGTGACTCGTCAGGTCCACTCCTCATGACAGACCCTGAATTAGAGAAGAACCCATGTCCTGAGACACTAAGTCTAGCACCTTTTTAAGCACCGGGGCAGAGATTCCCTCTCTTACTTAGATGTGGTCTCAGCAGCCAAGGAAGCTGGGAGCTTCCTACCTCTGCAGAGAGAGGTAATAAGTTGTCTAACCCTGTTTATGATGTTTCTCAATCTTTAAAACAACTGTATGAGGTTGGTATTAGTGTTTTATAGATGGAGAAGTTAAATAGCTGCCAAAACTTTATAGTTGAAAGTAGCAGAGCCAGGGTGGAGACATGCAGCCCTGTCATTCAGAGTTGGAATGAGGAATGCACTTTCTCACAGAAACAGTGGCACAGGGATAGCATTAAAGCTCTACTGTTAGTAGGGTACTTCAAAACATAAAGTCGGGCTTCCCTGGTGGCACAGTGGTAGAGAGTCCGCCTGCCGATGCAGGGGACACGGGTTAGTGCCCTGGTCGGGGAAGATCCCACATGCCGCGGAGCGGCTGGGCCCGTGAGCCATGGCTGCTGAGCCTGCACGTCCGGAGCCTGTGCTCCGCAACGGGAGAAGCCACAACAGTGAGAGGCCCGCATACCGCAAAAACAAACAAACATAAAGTCAGCTTTTATGACCTGAATCAATTTCTTGATACAATGTGTTCTCTTTTCTCAATCCCATAAGTAGGAATTGATGGGAACTAAACTTTCTTATCTCTTCTGATTAACTTTTTGGGATATGAACAGAAAATTATTGAAATACTTGTTATGCCTCTGAGAAGACTTTATTGTTATCTAAGAGTAGGTAAAAGCATGTAGCTATTTTTGGGCTTCCCTGGTGGCGCAGTGGTTGAGAGTCTGCCTGCCAATGCAGGGGACACAGGTTCGTGCCCCGGTCCCGGAAGATCCCACATGCTGTGGAGCGGCTGGGCCCGTGAGCCACAACTACTGAGCCTGCACGTCTGGAGCTTGTGCTCCGCAACAAGAGAGGCCACGACAGTGAGAGGCCCGCGCACCGCGATGAAGAGTGGCCCCCGCTCGCCGCAACTAGAGAAAGCCCACGCACAGAAAAGAAGACCCAGCACAGCCAAAAATAAATAAATAAATGAATTTTTTTTTTTTAAAAAAAAAAGCATGTATCTATTCTTAATGAAAAACAGATTCATGCTAGTGATTCCTGTCCTTTCTGTGAAGCAACAGTGGCGCCTGGTGGTTTCATTTGGTAACCACAGATTGTTTAATTTTTTACTTGAACTTAGAAGTATTTCCCTGAGCTCAGTCATGGACTTAACTAGCAAGTTTACTCCACATAGATCCTCAGTATAGTGGTTTGTTTATCTAAACTGATGGCTTCTGCACTCAGAAAGGAGTAGTGTTTATATGAGTAAGATTTATGTCTTTTTCAGGCTCAGTGAATTAATTGTAAGCACAGAAAATGTACTGGCATTTTAAATGTATAGGAGTTTCTTTAAGTAACATTTCAATTTTTTTTTCTGACTTTAAAATTGATATATACTATTGCAGAAAATTGGAGAAATACAGAAACATACGGGAAAGAAAATAAACCACTGTTAATATTTTGCTACAGTTAACCATATATATTTATATATTCACTCATATATACACACACATATTATTTAATAAAATAAGGACTTTACATATGTTTCAATTCACATAGTAAAATTTAAATGTTCACAATATGATTTTATTAAACATTCTAGAACATGATTTTTAATAGCTACATATAATATTACACTAATTTTAAAAAAATGATTGTTTTCTACTATTGTTGGGCATTTATTTCAGTGTTCTTTGTATAAATCCAAAATGAACATCCTTACGCATGAATCTTTGACCTCATCTCTGATTATTTCCTTAAGATAGATTCCTAGAAGTGGAATTACTTGGCTAAGGTAGTCTTGATTCATATTTTCTCAGTTTTCTGTATTTGAACTGAGTTCAACTTCATTTGGAATTCCAACTACACATACAATGGACATGAAATAAAGGCAAAGTTAATGGAACATTAATTTCTACGGTCTTCTCATCTTGTCAAAATATCTAGCTCTACAATAGGCCATCTTTACTCATGTACTGAAGAGTTTCCTCACCTACCTGGTGCAGGAAGCCTTACAATTTCTAGATCTCCAAAAGTCTGTATTCAAATTCAATCCACTAAACTAGGAAAAAATTAAAATTAAATTCCAAACATAAGAGAAGGATGGTGAATGTATGATTGTGTGGAAGTTAGGTATGGTCTTTAGAAGGAGGTTGCTAGAGAAGGCAGTGGGTATGGCCTCAAGTACTGTAGGATGCTCAGCATCTGGGTGGTTGTTTAGAGCAATGGTATGAAAAATAGGGTGTGCAACATGATGCTTTAGGGGTGGGATATATTAGATCTTTTGTATGTATTAATATCCTTTTTTACTTTATATGTAATTTATAACATATATCATGTTATTACAACAATGCATTTATAATTTCTAACTAAATATACATTGTATTTTGGAGTCATTGAGTATCAGACCTAAAAGTTTCTTAGTATCTTGCCCAGTCTTACCCTCTACTGATATGGAAGCAGGTGGAGTGGTGAAGTGTTGTCCAAAGCAGAGGGTAAGAATTTGCATGACCTAGCCATTTGCAAAGAAATATTTGTCATTTCCTTTCAGATCTAGGCGAGTGAAATTATTAAGTTAATTCTTAAAAGGTAGTTCATTGCAAAATTCTTCAAATTTGGGTATGATTTATATTCAGAAATACCTATAAAAATATGTTCATATCACTTAAATTTATATACCTGATCCTTTCATCTATCTTTATTAGTTTTTATAACTTCCTAATCCAGATATTTACAGATGTTCCAGAAGATTTTTGTTATTGTTTTTATTTTTGTTTTCTTTATGTTCAGGTATTAAGGTCTCTAGCATTCCTTTTAGGCATTATTTAACCAGTGATTTGTGACCTCCTTAAATAAAAGTCTTTGTTTTGACATTCACCATCACTATTTAAAACCAATATCACCATTAGCATTATTGTTTCTCTATCCTAGACAAAATGTGAACATATCATAAGGTATATATCCATTTTCCATGAGGTATTTATTTATACAGAGGGAAAACCATGGATAAATGGTTTTTTTTGCATTTTATCGATTTTCCTAGTTGTCACCCTTTCTGTAATGGGGTGATTTTTTAAAGTCACATGCCCAGGTCTGTCCCAGGGCACAAGTAGTTTGCTAAAGCTCCCCAAATGACTTTGAAATTTTCTTTTCTCCTTCCTCCATACCTCCTCACATCACTTTTGAGAATCATAACTCTTTTGATACCTAGATCTGGGTCCTTAACCTAGCAGTAACTTAATCAGAAGATGAACAGTAAATAAAGACAAAGTGTTAGAATTCAGTAAATACTGGAAATCTATGTTCAAGCCCTGGTTGGGGCACTTACCATGTGACCTTGGCCAGACCACCTTCCTCTTTCTGGACCTCAGGTTTTGCTTCTATGGATAACAGCATTGGACTAGAACAGCTAAGTCTCTTCCAGTGCTCAGATTCTAACCAATCTGATTTCCTCAGTACAAAAGGAAGAAACACTCTGTTCTTCCTTTCCACAGTCATCTGAATTAATTATCCACTTAATTGTCTTAAGCCTGTTTTTTAAATATATTTTCTTTTTCTTTAACATTTTAACTTTATTTATTTATCTGGCTGTGTCGGGTATTAGCTGCGGCACGCGGGATCTTCGTTGAGGCATGCGGAATCCTTCGTTGTGGCGCGTGGGTTCTTCGTTGCGGAGCACGGGCTTCTCTCTAGTTGTGGCGTGTGGGTTTTCTGTTCTCTAGTTGTGGCACGCAGGCTCCAGAGCACATGGGCTCTGTAGTTTGCGGCACGCAGGCTCTCTAATTGAGGCGCCAGAGCTCAGTAGTTGTGGTGCGCGGGCTTAGTTGCCCTGCAGCATCTGGGGTCTTAGTTCCCCAACCAGAGATCGAACCCGCGTCCCCTGCATTGGAAGGCGGATTCTTTACTACTGGACCACCAGGGAAGTCCAGAGCGTGGGTTTTTATTTGGCTTGGCTCACTCAGCTGAGCTATGGATGGATCTTTGAGAGTAGAACCCTTGTAGGGCCTTAGAAATGCTCTGAAAGGGTAGGATGTGGTTGCTAAACTGAACCTTCAGACCAAATGTATATGCAAACAAATATTTATTTGTGAGAGTGGAACATGGGCAATTCTTTTTTAATTTTAGCTGGGTGAAAGTGAGTAAAGGTCTTGCTTTGGGTACTGCTAAGTACCAGGAACAAGAGAATACAGCCAAGTGCTGCTGTTCACAAAATATATCCCCATGAAGAAGTTTGCATCTTATTTAATATGCTGAGTCCTGAAAAAAAAAGAGGAAGGAAGAAGGTAACCTGCTTTATTTAGTTAGTTAGTTTTATAAATGTATTTATTTGGTTTTGGTTGCTTTGGGTCTTCGTTGCTGCACACGGGCTTTCTTTAGTTGCTGTGAGCAGGCGCTACTCTTCATTGTGATGTGCGGGCTTCTCATTGTGGTGGCTTCTCTTATTGTGGAGCACGGGCTCTAGGTGCACGGGCTTCAGTAGTTTTGGAACGCGGGCTCTAGAGCACAGGCTCGGTATCTGTGGCGCACTGGCTTAGCTGCTCCGCGGCATGTGGGATCTTCCCGGACCAGGGCTCAAACCCATATCCCCTGCACTGGCAGGCAGATTCTTAACCACTGCGCCACCAGGGAAGCCCAAACCTGCTTTAAATGAACATAAAAAGAAAAAACTCTCAAGACAGGCAATTCTGAAAGGGCACCCATGGACCTTTTTCTGGGAAAAAGATTATTTGTTGGGCTGGAAGAAGGGAGAAGGTTTGAGCAGGGCTCCAGCAAAGAAGACAACAAGCCTGGACTCAGCTCTCCAGGGAGAGCCGCTGACCAGCATGTGTGCTTTCAGTGCCCACTCCAGGCAGCATCTGGTGATGCAAGAAGTGGGGCTAGTTATAGACATCAGGGAAGCATTATCAGAGGGAAGGGCCCTGGGCAGGTGAGACTACCTTCAGGAGGGGACTTGAGACTCAGCTCTGAGAAAAAGGCAGCCACAATCAGCATTCTCTCCCTCAAAACTTTAACTTTTAAGCCAACTGGAGAAAGTAAGCTACAGAATTATTGAATGGTCAGAGATAAAAGGATCTTAAAGGTTATCTTAGTTCAGCCTCTTACAGGAAACAGGGAAATTACTTGCCTAAGGTGATACAGCCAGGGCTGAAGCCATAACCCGTGTGTCCTGGTGCCTACTCCAGTGCCGCTTCTCCAAGACCATGCCACTACTCCCATATCCCACAAGGAATGCAAGTCTTTTTATGCAGCTACTGTATTAGAAGTCAGGATGAAGAAAGCTCACAGCTGAAATATAATTACTTCTCTCTTATGTTTTTGTTTCCCCTGCTTCTTTTTAAAACATAAGCATTTAGGAGTCTGTCTCCTCTGTTAGCCACACAAAATGTAACATCTATAAAACCTGATCTGTTTTGCACTAGAGTGGAGGCTCCCATGGAAGTCTCTCTTAGAACAAAACAGATAGCGGGCTTCCCTGGTGGCGCAGTGGTTGAGGGTCTGCCTGCCGATGCAGGGGACGCGGGTTTGTGCCCCGGTCCGGGAGGGTCCCGCATGCCGTGGAGTGGCTGGGCCTGTGGGCCTTGGCTGCTGGGCCTGCGTGTCCGGAGCCTGTGCTCTGCAACGGGAGAGGCCGCAGCAGTGAGAGGCCCGCGTACCACAAAAAAAAAGAAAAAAGAAAAAACAGCTTTCCTGGGACTAGTTCTAAACACAATATTGAACATTTACTAGAGGAAGAAGAACATTATTATTATTATTTTTGGCCGTGCCGTGCGGCTTGTGAAATCTTAGTTCCCTGACCAGCGATCGAACCTGGGCCCCTGCAGTGAAAGTGCTGAGTCCTAAGTGCTGGGCCACCAGGGAATTCGCAGGAGAACATTATTTCTAAACAATATTTCTGAAAAGTTTCCCTGCACCTTTTTGATCCTCAGTCTTATTTCTTTCTTAGGAGAGCCTAATATTCTCAAAAGTCTTGGCTGTTCATTCCACAGTTGATGTATGTCTGCCTTGCTTGCTTCAAGTTAATTTGGGAGAGGAGGGGGTAATCTTCCACTCACCAGAAAGCAGTTCACTTCTACACATCTCCCACTTCTACATTCTCTCACATTGTAGACGTGAGAAATTTCCAAGATGTTAGTTTGACCCCCAAGTGTGTTAATTGATTTATATAGCTTCTGACACCAGTATATAGGTACAAGCCCCAAAGCCCAGACTCTTATTTTTGTCCCTGAAAGATGTTTCTATGAGTAGTTACCTGTTTCTGATCTGACATCCATCTGTTATCTCTGGTTGGGTGCTCACAAGCTATCAAGAAACATTCAAGAGAAACACCTGGTTCCAATAAGCCATCTGCCGTTTTTCCTTCCATGCTAGAGAATGAAGCAGTTTACTGCAATATGGTTTGATAAAGGAGGGTGGAGGTTGATTTTTTTAAGAATTAATTGTAATGAATATCAGATCCATACAATATATAGGATTGGCCAAAAAGTTCGTTCGGGTTTTTCTGTAACTTACAAAACCCGGACGAACTTTTTGGCCAACCCAATAGTTTGAAATCTACCAGAATAACTCTTAGCAATTATAAACATAGCTTACTTAAAAGTGCAGAGTATATGGGGGCAAAATTCTATCATCTCTTTTCTGACGTTAAAGCAGAAAGCTACACAAGAAAGCTTGCTTAAATGAAGTTTCTATGTTCATGTACCATCTTTCTAGCCAGTACTTGCTCTAGGTACAGAGTCTTCCAGGATTGGCAGCTGTGTGTTTTCAGTTGAAGAATATTGCATGCCTTGACGCCTCACTATGTGAAGAGCGGGATGGAAAGGAGGTAGCATTTCATATGGAAGGCCTCACCTAAACCAACAGTGACTTCCATACTTCTGTGGGAAGGAATGCCTTATAGGTGTGGAGATAATGATGAGCATGCCTTATTACAGGAAGCTGGAGACAACAACCAGTTCTGCTGGAGGAACCTCTTTTCCTGCATCAACCTTCTGAGGCTGCTTAATAAACTGACCAAATGGAAGCATTCCAGAACCATGGTGAGTGGAGCTTCAGATCATGGTGTCCGCATAATTGGGTTTTTTTTATCTTTAGTAAATATGGACTTCTCGCTTTGTGAGCTTTATAGATAGACACTGAACGCTCCATAAGACTTAGCACCTCCTAATTCTGGTTACTTATTCTATGATAATTATTTACCGGTCCATTTCTTTCCAGGGAGCTGAATATGGACCCTCCCTCAGGGCAGCTCTGGTAGGGAAGTTAGCATTGTATTTTGGATTATAGTCACGCATCTCAAATGATACAAGTCTAAGATTATTCACTGCAGCAGTTTTTGTAATCATGAAAGATTGGAAAAAACATAAATGCTCATTAATACCAACTGGTTAAATTATTTATGTACATCCTTATAATAGAATATTAATACAATCATTATAAAGAATGCGATGGTTCTGTACTGCTGTGGAATAATTTTCAAATATATGGTTAAATAAAAATCAAGGACCTGCTGTATAAAAAAATATAAAAAATAAAAATAAATAAAATTCAAAACAAATCAAGGTATGGAACAAGGTGAAAGGGTATGTAGTTGCTATCATTTTTGTTAATAAAAGTAACATACACATACATAGAATTATCTCCAGAGGATACACAGAAAACTGGTAACAGTGGAAAGGGGATGTGTGGCTGACAAAATTTTTTTGCACTTTGAATATTAGAAATTTTGAATTGTGAAATATAAATGGAGTGCTTCCTCTGTTCTTAAAGACTAAGTCTAAGTGGAGCTTGGACCATAGATTTTCCAAAGCTCCCCAGGGTAGTCTGAGGTTAGCCAGGTTTGGCTTAATTTTTCTGTGAGTTGGAAATTCCAAAGAAACTTTAGATGCTTATCTTTCTTCATTCTTATCCCTCTTTAAATGGGCAGATGCTGGTAGTGTTTAAATCTGCTCCAATCTTAAAGCGGGCCCTCAAGGTCAAACAGGCCATGCTGCAACTTTATGTGCTGAAACTGCTAAAAATACAGACCAAGTACCTCGGGCGCCAGTGGAGGAAAAGCAACATGAAAACCATGTCAGCCATTTATCAGAAAGTACGCCACCGCATGAATGATGACTGGGCTTATGGGAATGGTGAGTATTCTCAGAGCTTTTGACCTCTGGGAGTTGCCCAGGATTGAAACAAAACTAAACAAGCATCTCTACTCTTTTGGTATGAATTGTTACATATTTTAGATGAGAAAATATATGATTATAGTCAGGTGCTGTTATAACAAACGTTAAGGCGCTGCCTCAAATTCCAGCACGTACCCTGTCCCATGTGAACTAAGAAAATCCATTTTATAGAACAAGTCAATTGAGGGATAATTACCCCTTTTCAAAACATTCCTTTAAGTGGCAGGTTTCTCTGAGATTTTTTTTTAACATATTTATTGGAGTATAATTGCTTTACAATGGTGTGTTCGTTTCTGCTGTATAACAAAGTGAATCAGCTATATGTATACATCCCCATATCCCCTCCCTCTTGCGTCTCCCTCCCACCCTCCCTATCCCACCCCTCTAGGTGGACACAAAGCACAGAGCTGATCTCCCTGTGCTATGCAGTTGCTTACCGCTAACTGTTTTACATTTGGTAGTGTGTATATGTCCATGCCACTCTCTCACTTCGTCCCAGCTTACCCTTCCCCCTCCCCATGTCCATTCTCTACATCTGTGTATTTATTCCTGTCCTGCCCCTAGGTTCTTCAGAACCATTTATTTTCTTTTTTTAGATTCCATATATATGTGTTAGCATACGGTATTTGTTTTTCTCTTTCTGACTTATTTCACTGTGTATGACAGTCTCTCTGAGAGATTTTTAAGAATAAAATAACCTTTTATTATTACAAAGCAGTTAGAAAATACAAGGAAGCAAACACTTTACAATATTACCATATTTATGCCATATTTGAACCGTCCAAAGATTGCCACCAAAATCTTATTGTATGTTTATACAGATTTTTTCCTCTACATATACACATACATTTTATTTATTTATTATTATTATTATTTTTGGTTGCATTGGGTCTTCATGCTGCGCATGGGCTTTCTCTAGTTGTGGCAAACGGGGGCTACTCTTCGTTGTGGTGTGTGGGCTTCTCATTGTGGTGGCTTCTCTTGTTGTGGAGCACGGGCTATAGGCGCGTGGGCTTCAGTAGTTGTGGCATGTGGGCTCAGTAGTTGTGGTTCACAGGCTCTAGAGCACAGGCTCAGTAGTTGTGGCACACGGGCTTAGTTGCTCCACGGCATGTTGGATCTTCCCAGACCAGGGCTCGAACCTGTGTCCCCTGCATTGGCAGGCAGATTCTTAACCACTGCGCCACCAGGGAAGCCCTACATTTTAAGTGAAAGCAAATTGTGTATGCTATTTTGTAATCTTCTCTTTTTTTTATTAATTTTAATTGGAGTATAGTTGCTTTACAGTGTTGTGTATAATCTTCTCTTTTTAGTTAACATTATTTCTACCTTTCTATATCAGTACATTTTCATTTTATCTAATAATCAAGTCCATGTTCAGAATTTCCCAGTTGCCCCAAAATATTCTTTAAAGCTATTCTTTTCCAAGTCATAATCCAACCCAGGACCGCAAATTTCATCTGATTGTTATATCCTTTTATTTGTTTTGAATCTAGCAGGGTTCTTTTCCCCCGCCCATAACACTGACATAATTGAAGAACTAGGCCAGTTGTTCTGCAGAATATCCACCTTCTGAATTTGTCTGCTTGCTTCTTTTTTTTTTTTTTTTTGGCTGCGTTGGGTCTTTGTTGCTGTGCGCGGGCTTGCTCTAGTTGCGGCTAGCGGGGGCTCCTCCTCGTCGCGGTGTGTGGGCTTCTCATTGCGGTGGCTTCTCTTGTTGCAGAGCATGGGCTCTAGGCGCGTGGGCTCAGTAGTTGTGGCACGTGGGCTCAGTAGTTGTGGTGCACGAGCTTAGTTGCTCTGCATGTGGGATCTTCCCAGGCCAGGGCTCAACCCCATGTCCCCTGAACTGGCAGGCGGATTCTTAACCACTGCACCACCAGGGAAGCCCCACCTCATAATCTTAACATAAGCTGCATATAGATTTTTCGTGTGCTGGAGGAGGTTCCATGGAGTCAGGAAAGTCTTCAGTAACTGGTTCATTCTGGTTCTCCTTGTTGTGCCCCTTCCTGCCTCTTACCATTCCTTGAAAACTGTGATTTTGTTCAAGTGGGAAACTCCTATTCCTAAGGAAAGTTCAATAAAGGGAACTGAGTTGCTGTTTTGGAAAATGTAATACATATAACTAGCAAGAAAGTGAAATAATGGAAATGAAATACAATAAAAAGAAGTCTACCTCCCTCAGGGCCCTCATTTCCTCAGTGGTAATCACTGTTAACCAGTTTCTAGACTCTTCCAAAGATAGTCTCTGCATATATAAGCATATGTATGTGGGCATGTGTATATTTTTTAAACCTGACTAGCAGCGTGTTATATACTTAACTTTGTACATTGCTTTTTACAAAAAAGGAAATTCTGAGCAGTTGCATTGTTGGTATCCCATAGACCATGCTCTGTGGTAATAGGAGCAGTGTCCTGAGGTGTATACATCTTTTTCTTTCTAATCTTCCCAACACAGACATCGATGCCAGGCCGTGGGACTTCCAAGCAGAAGAATGCACCTTGAGGGCCAACATTGAGGCTTTTAACAGCCGCCGGTATGACAGACCCCAGGACTCTGAGTTTTCACCTGTGGATAACTGCCTGCAGAGTGTGCTGGGGCAGAGGTTGGATCTGCCTGAGGATTTCCACTACTCATATGAGCTCTGGCTGGAGAGAGAGGTTTTTTCACAGCCCATCTGTTGGGAGGAGCTGCTCCAGAATCACTGACTGAGCTCTTGTCAACAGGCATCTGATAGATGGGGGTTGGCTCCAATAAATGGTGCTCTGCCTACCCTGCCCACTCAGCCTTTGTTTCCAGCTCTAGGAGTGCTTGTCCAGGGTAGCAGTGACCCAGGCTTAGGACATCCAGTGTAGTTCAGGACTATTATGGGAGCAGTTAGGCCTGGAGATAATACAAGGCAGGGAGCCTGAGTGATAAAAAAAATTGATCTAATTGCCCTGGGGTCATTTGGGTGCCCAGTTGCCCTTGAAATCTCCTGCTGGATCAGTCCTGGACAGGCTCTTTTGTGGGACTGCTCCCTGCTTTCGTCTTGCCTAGAACCAGGCTAGCCTTTGCTGGCCCCAAAAGTGAGAATAAGTTTACTATGGCATTTGACTCATGGCATTCATCATAGGTAATGGGAAGTGCAGGTCATAAAATAGGGAGAACATTTCCTTCTTGCTCACCCTGGATTACCAGAGGTTTGGCAAACCCAACTTTGAAATTAAGTCTGTATTTTAATTTAAAATTCTGACACTCACCTCTTTCTAAAATCATTAGCTCTGAGATGATTTTTAGAGCAACTGCATCTTCTTTGTGAAGGATGATGATTTACTATTACCGAAATACTGCATGTTATAGAAAGGTATATTGTGTAGTGTTTTTTCTTTATTAAGAGATCTATGTTCAGTGTGAAAAGTATTTCCTTGTGTACTCTGTATAGGGCATGGAGTGCTCTGCCACAACCAATACAAAACAGTCAGGCCTCCTCTAAGGATGTTTCATGTTTTTCTGAAACTATTTCAGTCTTAAAATGACTTGAGTACATTGCAGAAAATTATTCTTTTCATCCAATTCATTTTTAAATGACAAGTTATCTACAGGAGGTTTTATTTATTGAGATGGCATGTCCATTTGTGCTTGTGATCGATTTATTTTTTTAATTGAATAGAACAGTGAGAGCATCACAGGTTACCATTTTTCTTTGTCTCCTATGTTGATTAATGATTTTTTTTCCCTTTTTACTGCTAGCAGTTTCAAAGTGTCATGTGGGTATTTAGCAATACTGTTTCTACCTAGAAGTATTACACATTTCTTTGAAAATGTAAGGATTGATGTACCAACCTCTTTAAACTTCTCCCTTTTACAGCAGAATCACAGTCTTCCCAACCGAAACATGGTTTTTAGAAAAGTTTCTGATTCAATCAGGATCATCTTATTTCTCTTCCGTCCTCAGAATGATGGCATCTATACTTTCAAGCTTTTTTACTTTAAATGCCCCCACCCTGCAACATGGACACTACTGAATGTTTTTTATGATAGCACCAGGCCACTTTAATTGTGCCAGGATGTCTAGTCAAAATCAGCTTATTTACTCCATCCTTTGTCAACCACAGTCTCTTTTGAAGTCAGGATAGATTGCTAATGATTTCCAAAGGAACTATACCAAAATTCTGATTATAGCTTGAATTTCACCCCTTTGTGCTTTACGGGTAGCAGGATTTCTGTTTTTATGGTGAGGTCATGAAGAATGTAAGTATGTAATGGATGAAACTGAAAATAGTCTGTAAATTTTGTCTGAGTAGGATAGCAGTCCTCATTGCAATTAAAGTAATTTACTGAGTATATCATTATTGAACACTATTGAACCCTATTAACCTATGATTTTAATGTGATTTAAGTGAAAAGACAACTTTCAAGGAAAGAACAATTATCAGTCTATTTATTTTGAATAAATAGTATATAGTATTTAATTTAATCAAGAGCAGATAAGTTATCCCCTTAAAAATATGCACGTGGGCTTCCCTGGTGGAGCAGTGGTTGAGAGTCCGCCTGCCGATGCAGGGGACACAGGTTCGTGCCCCGGTCCTGGAAGATCCCACGTGCCGCAGAGCGGCTGGGCCCGTGAGCCATGGCCGCTGAGCCTGCGCGTCCGGAGCCTGTGCTCCGCAACAGAAGAGGCCACAACAGTGAGAGGCCCGTGTGCCACAAAAAAAAAAAAAAAAAAAATGCATGTGAATTCTTTCCAAGGCATAGATGTATGCTAAACTTTAACATTTCATATTTTTAAATAAATCTTCTCTAAGGGAAATTCTCAGTGCAGATGGAAAAACTGAGGCACCAAAGATAAATGATTAGTTTCAAATTACATCATTTTTCTACTGACTTTCTGGGACTAGCATTCAGGTACTGATAGCCAGCCCCATATGTTACAGTAACTGATCTGAATCTCCCAATTTGAGAATACATGTGTGTGGTTAGGAATAAATCAGAGTAACCAACCTCCAATGGTGATTACTGTTACAACACAGAAGAACATTATCTGAGTGATTTATAAAGTAGAAAATTTTTATTTGTGAATATTTCAGTAAAGTTTGTGCTGATTGTTGATAACACTGTTTCTCTACTGAAGTACTTTAATAAAAAGAATTGTACTGGAGTTAGAAATTTGGTCTTTAACTTCTTCAACACAAGAGAATCAAGACATTAGATCTAGAAAGGAAGGGTATAATTAGATGAATATATAAAATCTTGCATTAGTATTCCCTGGGGCTAGGCTGATATAAACAACTGCAAAATCTCAGTGGCTTATGACAAACCTTTTTCTCTTGTTCTTGGTTCTGGCAAGCAGCTGCAGCTCTACTCAACTCAATTGACTTGGCTAGATTAGCTCTGCTCCGTATGTTGTCTCATTCTGGCACTAGGCTGATGGAATAGCCCTTACCTGGGACATACTGTTTTCATAGTGAAGGGCAGGAGCAAAAGACCAAACCGTACCACGAAAACACATTTAAAGCTCCTGCTTGGGGACTTCCCTGGTGGTCCAGTGGTTAAGAATCCATCTTGTAATGCAGGGGACTTGGGTTCGATCCCTGGTTGGGGAACTAAGATCCCACAATCTGCGGGGCAACTAAGCCAGCGTGCTGCAACTACAGAGCCCACACACTCTGGAGCCCGTGCACCGCAACTAAGATCTGATGCAGCCAATAAATAAATATTTTTTTTAAAAAGAAGAAATTCCAACTGAACAAACACTACTCACAGAATAATAAATAAATAAATAAAGCTCCTGCTTGGATGTGGCACAAGTTAAATTGCTCATAGTCCACTGGCAAAAAGCAGTTCACGTAGGTGAGCCTAACATTGGTCCAGAGAAGCATACTACCTATAGGGAGGCAAGTTGCATATGGGTAGACAGTGAGTCAGCAGCTTCCCAGGGAGCTCTTGAGATTGGTGGTGGGACTATCTGAGAGATTCCTTTTTTTTTTTTTTTTTTTTTTATGGCCACACTGCACAGCTTGCAGGATCTCAGTTCCCCCATCAGGGACTGAACCAGGCCAGGGCAGTGAAAGCCTGGAACCGTAACCATTATGCCACCAGGGAACTCCCTAGAGATTCTTCCCTAGAGATTCTTCTTGAGAATATCAACAGCTTTCCAGTGAATGTTTGAAAACACTCATTTCAGTGCTTTATGCTGATACTTGCAGTGTGGCTTTCTTGACCTTTCTTGCCCATAGATCCCCAGCTCTTCCACCTAACAATTATTAATCATTGTTATATAAAGACAAGTGTTTTGATGGTTTCTGTTTTTCCCCCAAGTAGTGGTAAGTTAGAATTCATTCCTCTAGTCCTTCTTGAGATGACCCATATTTACAATAAAACTAGCTGAGATTAAGAATGCACCTGTGGGGAAATTCCCTGGCTATTCAGTGGTTAGGACTCGGTGCTTTCACTGCCAGGGCCTGGGTTCAATCCCTGGTTGGGGAACTAAGATACCACAAGCTGTGCAGCACCGCCCCCCCCAAAAAAAAAGTTCACCTGTGCTTTTGGAACAAAAATGACACTTGTTCATACAACAATCAAACTCACGACTTTGATCTCATTGGATGCTATAATTGATGAGCTCTGTAACCACCTAAATATCCTTAACTTTTTTTTTAATTAATTTTTTTTTTTTGGCTGCATAGGGTCTTTGTTGCGTGCGGGCTTTCTCTAGTTGCGGTGAGTGGGGGCTACTCTTCATGGCGATGCAAGGGCTTCTCACTGCTGTGGCCTCTCCCGTTGCAGAGCATGGGCTCTAGGACCGTGGGCTTCAGTAGTTGTGGTGCGTGGGCTCAGTAGTTGTGGCTCGTGGGCTCCAGAGTGCAGGCTCAGCGGCTGTGGCACGTGAGCTCAGTTGCTCCACGGCATGTGGGATCTTCCCGGACGAGGGCTCGAACCTGTGTCCCCTGCATTGGCAGGCAGATTCCCAACCACTGCGCCAACAGGGAAGCAATCTAAATACCTTTATCTTTTACCATATTCACAGGTTTCAGGGATGAGGACATGGACATACCTTTTGGAGGGCCACCATTCAACCCACTAAAACTCATCAGACACTAACAAATAGCAATATTGATTCATTTACTCTTATCAGTATTAGAGGTTTAAGGCAAGACCCAGGGAAGTTATTTTTATCTAGAAAATACTTGCAGCTATTGATGTAGTCAAAGGAGATTCAAGTAAAGAAAGAGTTTTAGGCTTGGGTAGAGGATATGACATGAGGGAACATGTGTAAAACGGAAGAATACATTTATGTATTGGTATTTTTGTTAAGATACATGCAAAAAATTCAAATGATTTTCAAAGTACACAAAGAAAAATGTAATCTCCCAACCCAGATCTATTGTCTCATTCCCCAGAAGTAATCACTGCCAATGTTTTTTTCTATTTTTTATTCTTTCAGAAAATCCCCATGATAATACCCATCTCCTCCTCATCGACTTTTTTTTTTTTTTACAATTAGAAGCACAATGTACTGTTCTATTCTTGCTCTTATCATTTATCCTGGAGATCTATTTTTCTATACCAATGTTCTCTTCTATGACTATAAATTTAATATATCAAATAATTAAATCAGATAATTCTTCCCTAACACTGCTTTCAGACATTTTCTAGCTAGGAAGAAATGTTATACGAAAGGGTATAGATGGGAAGAATAGGATGTGTGTGTGTGTGCGTCTGCATGTGTGTATGTTGTGGTGGTGGATGAGGTGAAGGGAGATTCACTCAGTTCTCATAGCAATAGGCCAAAGCAATCTGAAATGTAATTTCCTACAAGCAGTTTTTCTGGCCATTCAGACACCCCCAGATCCTGTAAATGGAATGAGATTGGGCCTGAGTGGTCTATGGGGAGATGTTCAGCCTATTTGCTCCTTCAGTAATTAGCCAGATTTAAATTTCAAAAAGGAAGAATTTAAAATTTTTACTTTTATAGAAAAGAAAAAGTCTTTCAAAGGAACTGCAAGAGTACAAAAGTCATCCCACCTCTGCTCAAACACCTTTGGTGACTGTGACTTTCTTACTAAATAAGATAGCGCCATCTGTCCCCTTGCCTCCAAATGGAAACATTACTTTGAACATTCTGTAACTTTTTGTTCAAATGCTTAATGGAGCTGTCAGGACAAAGATTCTCCATGTGGATGCCTGTGAAAATATGTCTTTGCTGGAAGATGTGAGATGTTTTACCCAGAAAGGCCGTGCAGCATAAGGGCTCAGATTGACAGTGCTGGACCCAACTTGGTGAGTTATTATACCCAGGCTCTGCCTCCATTAGCTGTGTGATAACTGCCTAGTTATTTCATCTCTCTATGTCTCAGATTCCCCATCCATAAATGGGGATAATAATACTACCTACTTTCTAGAGTTGTAAGGATTAAATGTGTCAATATAATAGTGCTTAGAATAATGCTTGTTAAACATGAGTGTTCAAAAATTGCTGGTTATTTCCACCTCATTCCCCTCCCTCTTAAAGAATCCCCCAGCAAGAATAATAAATAGCATTTAAATTCTCTAGCTCAGGGATCAGCAAACTATAGCCCATGGTCCAAAACTGGCCCACCAACATTTTTATACAGCCTGTGAGCTAAGAATGGTTTTTTATCACATTCCTAAATGGTTGAGGGGAAAAATCCATAGACAAAAAATACTTTATGACACATGAAAATTCTATGAAATTCAAATTTTAGTTTCCATAATAGTTTTATTGCAATACAGCCACACTCATTTGTTTACATGTTGTCTATAAATGCTTTCATTCTACATCAGCAGAGTTGAGTAGTTGGAAAAAAGAGGACATGAGAACTGAAAAGCCTAAAATATTTACTGAGTTTGCCAACCCCTGCTCTAGATAGTTTCCTGAGTCTGCCCCGCCTGGTCTTACTGTACCCCAAGGTTCTCACTGCTGGGACCCTAGTAACTGACCAGAGATTATCTACAAAGAACATTTTATTTTTTCTGTAACCTCCTCTTCAAAATGAGGGCTATACTGGGTGAAGTGAACAGTGCTATACTGTTGAACTTAATGAGATAAAAAGAAAACGAGAAGGAAGGGAAGGAGGAAGGGAGGGAGGAAGAGCGACCACCAGAGTAGAGAGGAATAAATAGGAATTTTTAAATGTAACTTCTAAGAAAGATAGTGATAGAATATTCTAAGTTTGAATATTCTAAGAATGTGCACTTTAATTCTGGTAATTTTTTTTTTAAAGAACAGCACAGTTAATGTTACTATTTATAAAGAAGACATAAGGATGTGTACTCATAAAATTAACTAGTACTTTTCCAATGTGAGTTTGAATAGTTATCTAAATTTAACATCATCTTCCAATTTATACAGGAAGATTTGTTTGGTTCTTGTAGAATAAACGGATCTTAAGTGCTAAACATTAAGAGATTCTTAAGTGGACTGGTGTTTAAGAAAAATGCTTGTGTTGTCAATGACATTTTCCTTTGATTCTAACAGTAACCTGCGTTCTTTGTTATAAGGAAGTCAGCCTTTCAGCCCCACCCCCCAGCAGCCCTCCTCACCTCCCTTCAGGTCAATGCTAGGGCTTTCTCCAGTGCAAAGGCTGAAGACCCATTTGGTCAATGGAAGATGGTGCTGCCATTGAAGTTGTACCAATTGTCACTAGACCGTTCATTTTATGTTTCACCTGTTCACTGACAAATCGTGCTTTCTTGTACTTTCTGTCTTTTTTTTCAGACCTCCAATCTGGAACTCAGGAAAAGCAGGACTAGAACAGATTTGGGAGTGAGCCCGATAGGGGTTAACCTGAGAGAGTTGTGATGACCCAAAGAAGTGTACACAGGGAGTGTGAGCCACCCCTACCCAGGGAGTAAGGCGCCAGCAGAGGAGAAAGCACAGGCAGAAGGCAGGAGAATTTGCCATATCAAGGGCCTATGTACTCAAAAAAACTACCAGACAAATTAAAAGTCATTGGAACTTGGGTTTGCTTTGTTGATGATTAGAGAAAGCAAATGCATGAGAACCTGGTACACAAATACTCCCCTTTGGAAGTGAGGTCATCAATCAAAAGAAGGAAAACAAAAAAACACCTTACCCTTGGTTGCAGAGCCTTTCAGGACCCCACCCCTGCTTCTGGGTCCAGTCTCCTCCTCCTGCCCTGGGCCTGCAATGTCCTGTCCCCTGACCTTGGCATAGCTGACTCCTCCTTATCACCCAATTCTCAGTTAAACCTCAGAGAGACCTTCCCCATTCACCAGTTTAAAAGAGTAGTCAGCTATCATCGTATCAATTTAATACACCCAATGTAATACATCCTGTTGCACCTATCATTTTTAATGTCTACCACGTCCCCCATTTGACATCCCCCCCCAAAAAAAACTTTTCTGCGTTCAGGGCTGAATTCCCAGGGCCCAAAACTGAGTGTCAGGCACATGATAGATGCCTAATAACTTGAATAAAAAGAAATGAGTCATTAAAATGAATGAGGGTCCAGCTCCTAAACTGTATATTCTCCTGCGGGGAGGAGGATGTCAGGATGAACTCAAGGTTGGAAGCATAACTGAATCTACTGTATCCTTGTGTAATCCCACGACGGGTATGAGAACTTTTTTCAGGCGCCTTTAAAAAATATTTTGTAGGGTTTCCCTGGTGGCGCAGTGGTTGCGAGTCCGCCTGCCGATGCAGGGGATACGGGTTCGTGCCCCGGGCCGGGAAGATCCCACTATGCGGCGGAGCGGCTGGGCCCGTGAGCCATGGCCGCTGAGCCTGCGCGTTTGGAGCCTGTGCTCCGCAATGGGAGACGCCACAACAGTGAGAGGCCCGCGTACCGCAGAAAAAACAAAACATTTTGTAATGTTTGTATTATTACAGGCTCTTTTACAAACATTTCCCCATGTTATTTTCATTTCAATCCTCAAAGGCTTTATCTCATTTTCCAAAAACGGTCATGGAGTCTTCGATAACTTCTCCAACGTCAGCCAGTGAGTGACCTAGCTCTCACGCACAGCCGAGTCCGCCCACTCCAAGGTCAGTACGGTACACGCGGAGCATCGCCCGCCCGGCCGGCTTTGGCCGGGAGCTCGCCTGCGCCCTTCTTGGTCGCCCAAAGCCAGCCTCCCCCGCGCGGAGCCCGGGTTCCGGGCGTTCGCAACCTTAGCCGCAGTCGCGCGAGGTGAAATGGCCCAGCCAGGGCGGCGCGGCCAGCAGGGGACGGCGGCCGCTCTCACAAAGGCGATTGTGGGCGGGCTGGGCGGGCCGGGCTCAGTCCAACGGCTGGGCGCCAGGCCCCGGTGTCCTGGCAACAGGTAAACACTGAGCGGCCCCGCCCCCCGCGGCGCGCGCCGCGCGGCGTGTTGCTCACCGCCCGCCGGCACCCGTGAGCCCGGCGCCTCAGCCCGCGAGGCGCGCTCGTCAGAGACGCGCAGCCCGCAACTCGTTGCGGTGGGTGTCCCAGCGTGTAGTGGCGGCGGCCCAGTGGCTGACTGCCCCCTCACCCCGCCGGGCTCCCCTGAGCGCCTCGGCCTCCTCGCGCCGCGCCGCGGGAGCGGGCTCCTGAGAAGCGTGGCGAGGTCCCGGGTCTGCGGCCGTTCGGGGGCGAGAGCGGAGGTGGCAGTCCCGTGAGCCGCAGGAATGGGCGAGGGGGCGCCGACCCCAAACGACGCGGAGAACTGGGGTCTCTTTGAGGATTAGGAATCTATGCCACACTCACCTGCTCAACTGAGAAAGCATTACCATGGTAATACACGTCTTATTTAAGTGTAAGAGGTTCCCAGGCTCTTGTTAAATTAGTTTAATACCGTTTGCCTCGTGGAGGCACGCTTTACTAAGATTTGTCCGCGCCACGAGATTGGTGCCTTTATCTCCTCGGGTTGGTGGTGGTGTCCAGTCCAGTGATCTGAACGCTTTGGGTCAAGATGAGGTGGGAGAGGGGGTTGCTAGGTGGTCTGCGCCCACCCAAAGGGATGGCAACCGCAGAATCAGGCTGAGCCCTTTGTGTGTGTGTGTGTGTGTGTGTGTGAGAGAGAGAGAGAGAGAGAGAGTTGGTTGGTTGGTTGCAGTCCCTTGGTTCTGTTGAGCAATTTTCACACCCAGAAAATAAATGCCCAGGGCGCCAGTATGTGCCAACGGCGACTTGCCAGGCATCTAGCTTCTGCTGCCCCTGCTAGCGTCCCAGGTAGGATTCCTCTCGGTGGATTACGGAATTAGAAAATAAGCCTTGGTGGGACTCAGAGTGCCCGCTGTAGACAGTGATTCTTCCTTCCAACCTCAGTTTGAGGAAAGGCTTTGGAAGGAGACCTTTTGTGCAGGGAGTTCTTGGGTTTCTGCCCAGGAAATCTTGCAACATCCTTACTTCCATCTGAACCCCAAGTCTTTGGCTGACAGAGCTACATCTTAAACCAAGCCTCACTGACGCCAAACCTTCATTTCCAACTTCCTGCTGGATCTCTCCATCAGAGAGCCTTTTCAAACTGTGTTCAAAATCCAGCTCTTTTAACCACTACCATCTCTGCACTTCCCAATGGCACGTTCATTCTCCTGGCCGCAAACTCGAAAGCATTCCTGTTCCCGAGTCCTCATCCAGTCTCTTGTGACCTGCCTGCCACTGTTGCTCCTTACTACCACCTGCCTGGTTCTGGCAGTAGCCCCCTATCACTGTTCAGGGGCTGTCCATCTCCTCTGTCCTTCCCTGCCAGTTTGATCAACCCATAATGGCTGTGACCAGGTCCTGAGGGACTTCCACTGTCTGCTGAACTAGGCACTGCTCTGCTTGAGCTTGGCGCTGGGAGCCCTTGGTAAGGGGGCCTCAACCTCTTGAGCTTTATCTACCATATTATCTTCTCTGCTTTAAAAAACAAAAACAAAACCACATCCCACATAGACCTACATTCTTCTGGAAGTCTTCTGCACCTTCCCCACCTCGAATGATCAATCTACTTAAAGACAGACCCACCTCTGAAGTACCTCCTGCTCCCCTGTTGCTTCCTAAGCATCCGTAGCCTCCTGCACCTCACTTACTGTGCTTTGCCTGTTTCTTGGAAAGTCTTAATCCTCACCCCCATTAGACTGTAGTATAGAAATGTGTTTGGTAAGCCTGTGTTTCTTCCAGTGTGTTGCATGTAAAAGCACTAAATAAATAGCTCTTGATTTAAATTGAGAGCTATTCCCTGGTTACTTCACGTGGTTGACACTGCCATTTTCTTTCAGAGGCCAGGAAGCTGAAGCAGAATGGTTTAATAAGTAAAGCCATTTAAGCTGATGGCTTCTCACTGCTCCTTGGATAAAGGTCAAACCTTAGCTTGCAAGGCCTACAGGCCACAGCTGTACGCTGCCTACTTTTCCAGCCTCAACTCCTCTCACTGCCCCCATGGTTGTTGCTTACAGGCCAGTCACATTGACCTTTTTTTTTTTTTTTTTTGGTCCTTTTGACTTGAAAGGTTGTTTGCTCTGCCTGGGAATTCCCTACCCCTCAGCCCACAGGCCATTCTTCAGGAATCCTTCTTCCTTCATGTCCCAGACGAGGGTCACTCCCTGCCCATCCCATGTCATCATAATGCCATGTACCCTGGGCTTCCTTCACAGCATAGATAGTGACTAAATGTGTTTGTGATTTTCCCCCTCACTGGACTGTAAGTTTCTTGAGGGCGGGAGCCCAGATCTGCTTTTCTCTCCATCTAACATGAGACCTCATGCACAGGAAGTATTTGTTAAAAATTTGTTAAATGAATGTAGGAGGCATCTTAAAATCCAGAGAAGGAGAAATCTACATTTGCTTTCCCTGAGTTGCATTTTATTCACTCAGCATATTTTATTCATCCCTACAATATGCCAGACATTGTTCTAGGTCCTGAAAGTTCAGTGAACTCATAGACAAAACCTCTGGTTAGGGAAACATACAATAAATACACAAACAAAAAAATATTATTAAATAGTGAATGCTTAGGGTAAGGAGATAGAAAGTGACACTGCTGGGAAGGGTTTTTTTGTTTTGTTTTAAATTTATTTATTTTATTTATTTATTTTTGGCTGCATTGGGTCTTTGTTGCTGCGCGTGGGCTTTCTCTAGTTGCGGTGAGCGGGGGCTACTCTTCGTTGCAGTGCGCGGGCTTCTCATTGCGGTGGCTTCTCTTGTTGCAGAGCACGGGCTCTAGGCGCACAGGCTTCAGTAGTTGTGGCGCACGGGCTTGGTTGCTTTGTGGCATGTGGGATCTTCCCAGACCAGGGCTTGAACCCGTGTCCCTGCATTGGCAGGCGGATTCTTAACCACTGCGCCACCAGGGAAGCCCTGGGAGGGTTTTTAAGAGGCCATCTGTACCTCCTCCCCCTTTGCCTGGGACAGTGCTAGTTAATGTTTGTTGAAGTGCCTTGTTTTGGGCAATAAATTCTATGGTCACCCTAATTATAGATAGAATAGAGGCATGATGTCTGGAAGGTTTTTCTGAAGAGGTGGTTTTTGAGCAGAGGCTAGCACAAAGGTAAGAAACAAATTATGCTCTCTGTGAAGATCTGCAGGAAGAGGAGGGATCAGGGAAGAGCTTGGCGAGTTTGGGAACTAGAAAGAAGGAATGGTCTTCACTAAGGAGTTTGGAGAGTTTTAAGTCAGGAGCTCTGTGTTCTGCACCCAGGAATAGTCAAGAGCCATGGAGTTGCGTTCAAGCAACCAACCAGCTCAGAAACTGAAAACTTTCACTCCCTTACAAAAATTTCCTAACAGACTTATTGAGGTATAATTGATGTACAATAGATTGTGCATATTTAAAATGTACAGTTTCAGCTTGGCATAGGCATACACTCATTAAGCCATCACCACATTCAAGACTTATGATTTGCAGATATTTTCTCCCAATCTGTGGCTTTGTCTACCATTCTTCTAACTATATCTTTTGAAGAGCACAAGTTTTAATTTTGATGTTGAATTTATCAATTTGTTCTTTCACAGACATCAATTTGGATATCATACCCAGGAAATCTTTGCCTAACCCAAGGTCACAAAGGTTTTTTTCTACATTTTCTTCTATAAGTTTTATAGTTTTGGGTTTTATATTTAGGTCTATGAGCCATTTGAGTTAATTTTTGCATATGGTGCAAATATGGATCGAAGTTCATTTTTTTGCAAATGGGTATCATTGTTCCAGCACCATTTATTGAAAAGATTATCCTTGTTCTGCTGAATTGCTTTGGCGCTTCTGTTGAAAATCAGTTGAATCAATTATTTGTGTATGTGTTGATCTATTTCTGGACTCTTTATTCTATTAATCTTAATACCAATACCATACTGTCTGCATCCTGAAGCTTTATTATAACTCTAGAAATAAGGTAGTATTAGTCCTTCAAATTTGTTCTTTTTCAGAGTTCTTTGCATTTCCATATGAATTTTAGAATCATCTACAAAAAGAAGAGAACTTTGAATAAAAATGTCAAACTTTGGTGTGGATCTTAGTTCTCAAACCGTTTTAGAGATTAAAACACACACATTATTGGGGGCAGTTATTCCAGGTCAAGCGTGTTTGACATGCAAAAAAGTATAAAATCAGAAAGGAAGCCAAAACTCAAAATCTTTAAGAGCTTATGGCAGTGCACATCCCACACCCCAAGGTGATGCTTTATCAGGAGATGCAGTTATCATATGGGACTCCATATTGTTTCTCTTCATTTGGATTTCCTCACAGAAGCTGGGCCACTGTGTTGCAAGATATATCTCATCTTCCTTTCTGGGTTTTGAATCTAGGAGTGTCCTCCATTTCATTTCACAAAATGTATTTTAGTGTTTTTAACACATTGACTATGTTTCTCTTTGTTTAACTTGGGACATTTTTTAAGTGAGATGCTATGAACAGGACATCTATTTTACACAAACATTTAGCCCTTGCAGGCATTCTTGATAACTTATACACTCCTCCTTTCCCTTGCCTAGAAGAGACACTTTTTCAATAATGCATTCCCATCATTTATTTTCTGTATGGGTGGGTCATAGGACATAGAGAATTCCATTCAGCTTTGTGCAGCTCTAGCAAAACTTTGGAGATAGTTTATTCCCAGGTTAGGATGGTAGCCATTCCTTTGCCGGGAGGGCATTAACTTGGCAGTGTGCTTGTGGCCAGAGCACAACGCCTGAGCCTGGTGGATGCTGGTTTGTACTGGGACCTTGCAGAGCCTCTGCATTTACATTTTTAAGACGGAAATGATACCTCCCTCCCTTGAAACACAGCTCTGAGGATTAACAGTGATAAAGGTGATGGCAACATCCTTCACTGAGTGCTTTCTTCATGTCAGACACGGGCTAAGTGCCTTATGTTCGTGCCTCACTTAATCCTCGTGACTGTTTAATGAGGTAGAGACTATCGCATAACAAATGCCAAAATATGTATTTGATCCTAATTATCTGTTTTAATTTAATTTTTATTAGGAAAATTTCTAAACATGCACAAAAATAGAATACTAAAATGAATCCCTATATAGCCATATCTCAGATTCAGAAATTATAAGCATTTTGCCACATTTGCTTCATCTATACTTTATTTGGGGGGGAGGGGGATGAGGAAGGTGCAGTATTTTAAAGCAAATCTCAGGCCTTCTTTCATTTCATGCCTACAGATTTTAGTGTGCACCTCTGAAATGTGGGAACATTTCCTTCCATGACCCAATGCCATTGTCAGACCTAATAGAATTAACAATTACTCGATATTGTCAAATGTCCTCAATTGCCTAAAACAATGTCTTTTCATGGCTTGTTTGTTCTAATCAAAATGCAGGGTCCACACATTAGTTGCATTAGGTTGGGTGTTTTTTTTTTTTTTAGTGTTCTTGGCAGCAGGGGGTGGTTAGTTTTTGTTTTGTTTTGTTTTGTTTTGTTTTTGAAAGAAAGGAAACAGGAGAACGCTGCTTTTCTGCTAAAAGAGTGTCTTCTCTGGGGAGGTGTGTGAGAGTTGGGGAGCCATGATCCATGAGAATTAACCTTGGCACCAGCCTTCCCTTCCCCGTACACTCATTCCCCTCAGAGCTCTCTGTCCCTTCGCCTTCTCTCCTCGCCCTGGGTCACCTCGTTATAGTTCACCCTCTCGGTGAATGACACAGCTCACAATATCTAGGTGTTGAGTCGTACCTCAGTTTCTCCGCCTTGCTCTCCCAGTCTCTGGGCGCTTGAATCAGGTTGGATCTCTTTTAAACTGGGGGTCTTAAAAGGCATTTGTTGAATCAGACTGCATATGACTTCTCTTCCCACTTCAAGTTTTTGTTGTTGTCACAGTTTTTTAACTTTTAGGAATTTTTTTTCTTAAGTTCGGTAGGAAATGTAGAAAATTATATAATGTCAATGTTATAAAAGCTAATTTTCGCCCCGTATATATACCTGTCTTTGAAAGCCAGGTAAAGGGAAAAGAAAAGGCCGAAGCCAGTCCCGTGGGAAAAAGCAGAAGAAACCGGAAGTGGACATCCTCAGCCCCGCCGCGATGCTGAACCTCTACTACATTGCCCACAACGTCGCTGGCTGCCTGCACCTGCGTGGCTTCCGCTGGCCAGGCGCTACCAAGTCAAAGAAGGGGAAAAACAAGACTTAAGCCAGACCGTTTCCCAGCTTCTCTCTACTACAGAGGACAGAACTTGGGGAAGAGAAATCAGGATAATACCACTGTTGCAAGCAAAATAGACTTTACTGAAGACAATTTGAGATGCAAGCTAAGTGTGCTTTTCAGTGGTAGTTAATGCTAAATGCATTTTACTTCCTCAGCTAAACCCGGGTATGGTGAGCCACTTTGGTTTTTTAGAAGAGGGGGAAAAAAAATCCGAGTAATTCCCACACGGTGATGGAATTGATAGGACTTTAAAAAATTATTATAAGTCTGGGTCAGAATTAAACCTCGCTCTCCAAAGGCAGTTCTAGCGTGCATGAGTTGTTTTCTTTTACCAAAGGGGGTCTGTTATTTACAGAAGACATGGCAAAAAGCACAGAATTTGCTTATGTGTCCCTCTTTTGGGCACAGTTTCCTTTCGTCATCTTTTTCTGGAAAAATAATAAATATTTTGTTTCTATAATTTTCTTCTCAGAGGTCTGACTCTTGTCTGATTCGAATTAGCCACAGACAGCGGTAGAGAGCAGGGTTGTCAGTCCTGCTCTGAACCTGCTAGTGTGCAGGAACAGCGGCTCAAATGAGCTGATAGCGTCAGTGGTTGGAGCACAGGGAGAAGGGGACCGGTCAGCACTGGTCCCTCTCTCCTTTCTCTTTCACCCGACTCTTCTTCGTCTTTTTCTACACACTTACATCTTCCCACCTTCTGCAGACTTTCTTTTAAACTTGGCTGAGTCTGAGCTTTGGATTTGGTGCTAGAAATGTGCCTTGGGCATTCTTTTTATTTTTTAATAAATTTATTTTATTTATTTTTGGCTGCATTGGGTCTTCGTTGCTACGCACGGGCTTTCTCTAGTTGCGGCGAGCGGGGGCTACTCTTCATTGCGGTGCGCGGGCTTCTCATTGTGGTGGCTTCTCTTGTTGTGGAGCACGGGCTCCAGGCGCACAGGCTTCAGTAGTTGTGGCACGCGGCCTCAGTAGTTGTGGCACACAGGCTAGTTGCTCCATGGCCTGTGGGATCCTCCCAGACCAGGGCTTGAACCTGTGTCCCCTGCATTGGCAGGGAGGTTCTTAACCACTGCGCCACCAGGGAAGCCTGCCTTGGGCATTCTGCTGATGATATTCTGGGATCTCCCCAGCCTGTGTGGAGACACTTAAAAGAGAAAACTGCAGTTGGTTCTGCTCAGCCCCAAATGTGAAACTTGGAAGGAAAGGCATTTTAAGCGTAAGCACCATCTCTAAATCACATAGCCTCCCATCCCTGCCTCCTGCTCTGTCTTCCTGGCACGTCTTGCCACCTCCCCTGGCGCTGACACCTGCACTGTTGTCTCCATTCACAATTCTGAGCTTGAAGTTGATTCCTCTAGGCAGCACCAGTCCAGAGACGATCTAGTTTGTTTGAATTACTTATAACGATGTCACAGGCTGCCTTGTGAGGATCTCAAACGTTCATGAAGCTTGCTAAGGAAGTCTATAACCCAGGACTCAGGATTTTATAAATATCAGAGAAAAAAGGCAATCCCGTGAATCTTTGTACCAGAGAAGTGAGGTGCTCAGAACCCACATGAGTTTGCTGGGGATGACACTTGTCTAGCTATACCGTCTGTGCGGAGTCAGTGTGAGCCCTTGGCTGGTTGCCAGAGGAGCCCTGGCTCAGCTCAGGTGAAACTTGGTCCTCCTCTTAACCTGAAGGGATCTTTTCTGTTCTGTCTACAGACCTGGGAAACAGGGCCACCTTCCCACTCTGCTGAGATTGCTGGGCTGGATCCGAGCAGTTTCTGTTTGTGGACACACCAACTCTAGTCCAGTCCTTCTTAAACCTGGGTGTGCACCGTGGTCACATGAGGACTCCTGAAAGCACAGATTGCTGGGCCCTACCCAGTAGGAAGAGCAGGGTTCAGGAATTTGAGTTTCCGGTAAACTCCCACATTGCGCTGCTGCTGGACCAGACCCGTGGAGATACTGCTCTAGTTCATGCTGCCACACCAGATGCTGAAAGACTTGATGAATCTCTGAACGTGTAGGATGTCTAAGGCCCTCCTCTGCCTCACCTGGCTGGGTTCAGGAGCTCGTGTCTGAGCAGTTATGTTTATGGGAACGTTGGGGAAGTGGCATGTGCATTGCTGCCTTCTGATCTTGTCCACAGCAGGATAACATCGCTGAGGGGAGGACAGACATGCCAGTCAGCAGACTTCTACAGGCTTAGGAGATCATCTGGAGGTGGCAATGCTTTCTTCTTTTGAGATGGTTAAATGATGAGCAAAAAGGACTGTAAGCATTGGAATAGAAGAAGTACTGACCTGATTGGATGGCGCTGCGCACTCGGGGTCTCCACCCAGGTTTTAGCAGAGTGGCTAAAGGCTATTTAGTATTGTCCTCATTGCAACGCTGGGGTTCTGAGAAGCTGTTAGGAAGTTTGAATTAAATAGCTATGGTGGTGGTATAGTGAGTGTATATGACATGAACTATCACACGCAAGCCATATAAAAGTTGTGGCACATTTTACTTCGAGAGAAATTCAATTTTTTTGGTGAAATATTCCATTTAAAACTTTCTTCAACAAAATTATCTCATTTTAACAATTTATTGAGTATCTCCTATGCTTGGCATTAGGAGGATAAGACAGGGTTCCTGCCCTTCAGGTGCTCCCAGCCTGGTGAAGGGGGCTGATGCCCAGGTTCTATTGTGACAGCAGCTACATTTCTATTTCAGCTTCAATAAAACATCATACAGTTGATGAAGGTGATTAAGAGGAGGGTGGGACGGCCCTTCTAGGACACCTGGAGTGCCTCTGATGATAAAATAGGTCCTTGAACGCTGCTATTTTTATTTCGCCAAACTCAAATCGGCCAGGATCCTGATCCTTCCTGTGGATGAGGATTCAAAGGAGAGCGTGTGAAAGGAGCTGTGATGGGAAAGCCCACACACAGGCCACACGTGGTCTGTGGCGGAAGCATCCTTTCTGTGAGGAAGGCTCTGCTCAAGTGTGGGGGGAGGAGGCAGCGCCCCATGAACAGTGAATACAGGGACAAGCACAATGTCCCCAGAGCAGGAAGGAGGATTTGGCAATGCCTGTGGAGAGAGGACCAAGAGCCACGCAGCTTGCAGGAATCTTAGCTCCCCAGCCAGGGATTGAACCTGGGCCCTCTGTGCAGTCAAAGCCCAGAATCCTAATCTCTGGACCGCCAGGGAATTCCCGAGAGAGGGCATTTTTTAGAATGGCAGTGCCCCTTGCAAAATTGATGACAATTAAAAAGAAGGACAATAACAAGTGTAGGCGAGGATGTGGAGAAAATGTGACCCTTGTCCGTTTCTGATGGAAATGTAAAATGGTGCAGCTGCTGTAGAAAACAGGCAGTTCCTTAAAATGTTATAAGTAGAGTTACTATAAACCATATACCCAGCAATTCCACTCCTAGGTATATGCCTAAGAGAATTGAAAATATGCATTCACACAAAAACTCGTATATAAACATTCATAGCCCCAAAGTAAAAACAACCCAAATGTCCATTAACAATGGCTAGACAAAATGTGGTCTGTCCATACAGTGGAATGTTACTTGGCCATTAAAAGGAATGACAGACTTCCGTGGTGGCACAGTGGTTAAGACTCCACGCTCCCAATGCAGGGCGCCCGGGTTTGATCCCCAGTCAGGGAACTAGATCCCACACGCATGCCACAGCTAAGAGTTCGCATGGTACAACTAAGGAGCCAGGGGGCCGCAACTAAGACCCAGTGCAACCAAATATATATTTTAAAAAATAAAAGGAATGACATTCTGATACCTGCTTCAACATGGATGAACCTTGAAATCCTTGAGTTAAGTGAGATATGCCAGACACAAAAGGCCACATCTTGTGTAATTCTTTCCATGTGAACTATCCTAAATAGGCAAATCCATAGAGTCATAAAGTAGATGAATGATTGCTAGGGGGAGAGGGAAATAGGAAATGGCTGCTAATGGGTAGGGGTTCCTCTCTGGGGTGGTGAAAGTGTTCTGGAATTGACAGTGCTGGCAGTTGCACAACATTGTGAATATACTAAAAACCACTGAATTGTACACTTTAAAATAGTGATTTCTACGGTATGTGAATTATATCTCATTTTAACAAGTTGATGACAGTTAGCTAGCAAAGGTCCAAAAAGCCTGGGAGATAAGGAGGTGAGGGTGGGTACCAGTTGCCAGAACAGGTGCCCAGGACAGTGGCCTTTTCTGCATCCTCTTTTTATTCTTCATTTCATCCTTCAACAACATATTTTCAGCAGCCCCATCTTGCAGGCACTAGACTCGGGGCTAGAAGGGAGACCACAGCTCTAGTCCCAGCCACTTATCCAGCCTCATCCTTCACCTCCTCTTCCCCTTCATGGGGAATCAGAGGCTCTCAGGGCTGAATAGTTCCCTTCAACCTTCTGTCCACCCTCACATAGTCCTCAGGGAAGACTGCATGTTTGGACTTACTTCCACTAGGCTTCTGAATCCCTTCCCTTCCATTTTTGGGTGTAGAGTTTACTTAATTATCCCTTTAATAACGTACCCAGGGAACACTCTGGAAAAACAAACATCACAAAGAAGGTAATTAGATTCACCCCAATTAACCCATCTGGAGATAAGCTCTACCAACATTTTGGCATATTTGGTATATTCTTGGGCTTTTTCTTATGTGGTGATATGAATATATCTCCGTATGTGGGAGAGTATGTTTTTTTTGGTTTTTTTTTTTTTTGCGGTATGCGGGCCTCTCACTGTGGTGGCCTCTCCCATTGCGGAGCACAGGCTCCGGACGCACAGGCCCAGCGGCCATGGCTCACGGGCCCAGCCGCTCCGCGGCATGTGGGATCTTCCCGGACTGGGGCACGAACCCGCGTCCCCTGCATCGGCAGGCGGACTCTCAACCACTGCGCCACCAGGGAAGCCCAAGAGTGTGTATTTTTGTTTTAGGACAGGTCTTTCTCCTGTACTTTCATGCTCTCCCTCTCTGCCAGTTCCTTTCCCTCAGCCTAGAAAAGGAAGGGCTCCCCCACCTTAAAAAGCAGAGGTGGGGGCTCACCATAGTCTGGAAACGGGGTTTGAAAGGAGATCCCTGTGACAGTAAGAATGGCACAGTCATCAAATCATTTAATGAATGTTTATGGAGGACCTGCTATGTGCCAGGCCCTGGAGTGACAGCAGTCAGGCCAACAGACGTGTGATGGGGCTCAGCCTTGCGGTGGACGGGGGTGAATGGTCACTGGTTAGTGCTATGACAACGTGGACCAGCGCTGTTTGACAGAATTCTCTGCAGCGATGGGACTGTTCTATATTCGTTCTGTCCAACACTATGGCCACCCACACCTGTGGCTCTTGAGCATGGGAAATATGGCCAGTGCAGACTAAAGAGCTGGATATTTTATTTGATTTACTTGTAATTCATTTAAATTTAAATAGCCTCATGTAATCAGTGGCCATTGGGTTGGACAGCACAGAATTACATATGGAGGGATTTGACCTAGTGGAGGAGGGAGAGAGGGCAAGTAGATGTAACCAAGGAAGTGATGCTAGAGTTGAGACTGGAAGAGGTGGTGTCAGGGAGAGCTGGCGAAGCCCTATTGATCTTGTATTCCGGCTGTTGGTTTTTCTTAAAGAGGGTGCCACAAAACCTGGATCTGTCCTAGGAAGGCGTTAACTAGGACTAAATTAGGCAGGGGGCAGAGCCTCTGCAAAGGCAGGGGGGGAGCATGACAGGTCACAGGAACTGAACAAGAGCACAGAGACCAGGGAGATGGGAGATGAGAACCTGCAGGTCCAGTGGGACCCTCAGGGGCCAGGATTCAGGTCAGAGTCAGGGAGCTCAGCAGCTGGCGGTGATCCTCACTCCTGTGCTGCTGTAGTGATTCTACCAGCTGCTGACCTCTGTCCCCACGCCCCCCACCCCATGCTGCACACGTCTTTTCTCAACTTCTTAAGTTCTGTTTACCCTAGGTTTCTGTTTTTCTACAACCTCAGCTTGTCGTGAGCCCTGTGACTCCAGCTCTACCCCGTGGTCTCTTTCTGTGCTTCCTCTAAGCGTTAGCTTCCTAAGGGCCTCATTTTCAGGGTCTTTACAGGTGAGAGAATCAGAGACCCACCTCATCTTACCATAGACCAGGCTCTGTGGTAGTAGCCAGTGGATGAGCTATCAGGGGTTGGGGTCTCCCACTGGTCTGACCTCTGTGCCTGAGGACGGTGCAGGTCTGCTGGTCAGGTGCTATAAGCAGGACATGTAGGGTGACTCTTCATGGTGGGACTGGCAGTGTGGTGGACAGGAGTGCCTTCTTTCTTTCCCTCCAGCTGTAAGCCATCCCTTTATAGACAAGATCCTGGAAAGAATCTGCTTACACTTTTTTCTCCACTTCCTTACCTTTCTGTCACATATTCTTCCTCTCTCGCTTTTTTTTTTTTTTTTTACATCAACTTTGTATTTTTTTAAATTGCAAGCTTACCAAAAGGTTGAAAGAAAGTGCAATGACACCCAGGCCCTTTACCTAGACCAGGGTTCTCAACCATGGCACTATTCACATTTTGGGCTGCTGGATAATTCGTTGTGTGGGAGCCTGTCCTGTGCATTGTGGGATGTTTAGCAGCATCCCTGGTCTCTACCTACCAGATGCTGGTAGCACCCCTGCAACTGAGACAGACACAAACGTCTCCAGACATCGTCAAATCTGGGAGGCAAAGTCATCCCCAGTTGAGAGCGATTGACCTAGATTTAGGAACTAACATTTTGTTGTGTGTGTGTGTATACACATATAATAAGTGTATATATTATATATATAATACAAATATATACATACATGTAAACATATGTATATCTACATATATATTTCTTATATACAGATAATCAGAGTAAGTAAATGTGGCAAACTGTTAAGTTGTGGATCTCTACATAAAGCAGCATATACATATAATGTATATGTAGTTTATATGCATCTATGTGTATTTTACATGCCTAGCAAAGGTGGCAAAATGTTAAAATATGTAAAAGTGTGTATATATATACATACACTTTTCTTTCCTGAACTATTTTAAAGTAAGTTGCATACATCATTATCCTTCATTACTAAATAGTTTAGCTCCTGAGAACAAGGACATTCTCATTTATAACAATAGGATTTTCATGGTCAAGAAATTGACATCAATACGGTCCATCTTCGTTTTTTCCTAATTATCCCAGTTAGCTGGATGAGTTTTTGATCGGTGATCTAATCAAGGATCACATATTGTGTTTAGCTATCGTGTCTCTGTAGTCTCTGTTAATCTAAAACAGTTTCCTCCCTTTCACGGAGGTGGGGGGGGGGGTCTTTTATGACGTTGACTTTTTTTTTTTTTTTTTGGCCGCTCCGCTCCGCTTGCAGAATCTCAGTTCCTCAACCAGGGACTGAACCCAGGCCATGACAGTGAAAGCCCGGAATCCTAACCACTAGGCCATGGAACTCCTCGATGTTCCCTTTTTTTTTCTTTGGCTGCGCGTGGGCTTTCTCTAGTTGCGGCGAGCAGGGGCTACTCATGGTTGCGGTGTGTGGGCTTCTCATTGTGGTGGCTTCTCTTGATGTGGAGCACGGGCTCTAGGCATGTGGGCTTCAGTAGTTGTGGCTTGTGGGCTCTAGAGCATAGGCTCAGTAGTTGTGGCGCACAGGCTTAGTTGATCTGTGGCATGTGGGATCTTCCCGGACCAGGGCTCGAACCAGTGTCCCCTGCCTTGGCAGGTGGACTCTCAACCACTGCACCACCAGGGAATTCCCTAGACCCAGTTGTTTTGTGGAATGTCCTCTTTTCAATCCATTACATTCAGACTTCTGCCTCCACTGCTCCAGCTAAATTGCTTGATAAATGTCATTGTTCCATTAATTCTAAAATTCCAAGGATTGCAAACCATACTATCATTTTCTGTACAGCTAAGAACGAGGCGGGGTTGGGGTGGAGTGAGGTGGGAGACTCATCACCAATTAACAATGAAATGCCGCCAGTTGTATGACACATTGTGTTCAAATGTGGGGTTGGGGGTGGGGAAGTGCCTTTGAGTGGATGGAATTTGGTAATTGCCAAAGCCTGTTTGCGTCCATTCCCTTCTTCTCAAGACTCTTGTGTCTGGGCTTCTTTGACACTGTCGCTCCTGGCTCTCCTTCTAGCTCTGCCTGTACTTCTATATGTTTTACTTCTCCTTTTCCTGTGGTCTCTGTTTGTATGTTGGTTCTCCCCTTGCCTCCCCACGTTGGCTGTGCTCTCTACCTCTTTCGCCCCCTTCCCACCCACTACCTCCCACCCTCCGTGATTGCACCAGGGTTGGTCACCTGGCTGTAAAGCATGAGCTAGGTGAATCAGACCTTCTCCCTGGGGACGTGAGGTGGCGTGGAAAACTCAGGGAGATGCCCTGCAGGCACTCGGGATTTGGGGACCAGGGCTCAGAAGAGAGCGGCTGGCCAGAGGTGTAGCTTTAGACGTTTGCAACTTCAGTGCAAGCACGTGGTTGGGACCGAGAGCTTGTCAGGATAGTGCGGAGGTAAGAAAGGAGCAGCGAGTTGGGAACCTTGCGGACCGCCTCCTTTGATTTAGCAGCAGAAGGAAGAAGATGAACTGTTACAGATGGAGTCGGAGAACGAGAAGGGAGAGGAAACCTGGAAGAAAGGGAGTCTGTGGGGCTGCACGCTGCAGAGATGTCAGAGAGGATGGGGAATGGGAACACGGACCATGATCTGTTGGACAAGGGGTCCTCTTGGTCTCAGGAGGTATACCAAATAGGAGATGAGAGTAAATAGAAGGGAAGGACGGGGGCTTCCGTGGCGCACAAACAAAAGCCTGCTGGTGTCAGAATCCCGGTCTGCGCCCCGCCCGACAGGCTGTAGCCCTTGTCTCCTCATCGCCCCCTGGTGGTGGGAGGATGCAGCGTGTGTCCCTGATCCGCGACAGCCCGAGACACCGCCTGCTTGCAGCAGGGTCACTGCAGTGGCCCGAGGCTCCTGGCGGCTGGGTCCACTTGCGGGTAGAGCCACCGCTGCTGGGTTTGGGGGCTGCGTCCGTGTTTTGTCTTGCGGGTCAGGGCCAACTAGAGATTGATTTTCTCCCCATCTTACATTTCTTACCACACACAAATCCCGTGTTAGCCACTGCTCTTTAAAAATACAGTTAAGGGCTTCTCTGGTGGCGCAGTGGTTGAGAGTCAGCCTGCCGATGCAGGGAACACGGGTTCGCGCCCCGGTCTGGGAAGGTCCCACATGCCGCGGAGCGGCTGGTCCCGTGAGCCATAGGCCGCTGAGCCTGCGCGTCCGGATCCTGTGCTCCGCAACGGGAGAGGCCACAACAGTGAGAGGCCCGCGTACCGCAAAAAAAAAAAAAAAAAGAAGAAATGCATCCTCAAGATGCTGTATCTGTGTGCTCACGTTTTATTTATTGAGCCACCCGTAGAGGTGTCCAAAGCCATAAGGATACCCGAGTAAGCAGCTTTCAGTCTCAAAACTCTTATCTCTGATACCACTTTCTTCTGCACCTCCAGCTCCTAGAGAAACCATTCAAATAAGATGACTCTTCTTCAGTAGTTTATTTATTTTTTAAAATATATATATATATTAATGAATTTATTTATTTTTGGCTGTGTTGGGTCTTCGTTTCTGTACGAGGGCTTTCTCTAGTTGCAGTGAGCGGGGGCCACTCTTCATCGCGGTGCGCGGGCCTCTCACTGTCGCGGCATTCTCTTGGTGCGGAGCACAAGTTCCAGACGCGCAGGCTCAGTAGCTGTGGTGCACGGGCTTAGTTGCTCCGCGGCATGTGGGATTTTCCCAGACCAGGGCTCGAACCCGTGTCCCCTGCATTGGCAGGCAGACTCTCAACCACTGCGCCACCAGGGAAGCCCCAGTAGTTTATTTTGAGTGTTTAAATTTATCAAAGCAAAATCCATAATCCAGCAATTACATTTGTATCGAGACTGTGTGCTTCCTGATTTCCTGTGTAAAAAGGAAAGTGTGAGATTTTTTCAACTGCAAAAAATCCTCCCAGCTCAACCTTCCCATTTGTTCAAAGGCAGAACAACCACAATGAAAGAAGCCCAGGAAGTGTGAGCTACTGCTCTGTGCTGTCTTCTTCCCTGGCCTCCCAAGTTCATGGAGCCTTAGTGATGACCCATCCCAGGAATCCCCTCTCCCACCTGCCGCCACTGCCCAGGGTGTGGGCACTGCTGCCACGGTGGACTCTGGCCCTCAGAGCAGTGTTCAGCCAAAGTTGGTCTCCTGGTGGGTTTCTCCCAGCCCACTTCTCCCTCCATGGCTACAGAAAGGCCTTTCCACTCTGCCATGTCACAGCCTTTCACACGCCTGGAGACAGCTCCTTGTGGAGAGGAGCACCTGTTCTTCTCCAGGCCAAACACCCAGTCCCTTCAATCACTTTTACTTTTTTTTTTTTTTTGGCCGAGCTGTGCGGCTTGGGGGATCTTAGTTCCCCGACCAGGGACTGAACCTGAGCCCTCAGCAGTGAAAGCGAGGAGTCCTAACCACCGGACCGCCAGGGAATTCCCATCAACCACTTTTACTTGACATGACCCCTCTTGGTCACCCTCTCCTGGATGCCACCAGTTCTCCATTGACCCTGTCGTTAAGCTGGGGCACCCACATTTCACAGCCCAGTGAGGCTGTGGCCTTCCAGAACCTGGACGTTAGACCATGCTTCCAGGCCAAGTGGACATGAGGCTTTTGGAATAGATTCATTTTTCATTTAAATAGCTCAAGGCATGGTGTAGTCACTGTGGAAAAATTTGGCAGTTCCTCAAAAAGTTAAACATAGAATTACCATATGATCCAGCAACTCCATTTCTAGGTATACACCCTAAGGAATTGAAATCAGGGAGCCAGACAGATACTTGTACACACGTGTTCGTAGCAGCATTATTCACAATAGCCAGAAGATGGAAACAACCCAAATGTCCATCAACAGATGAATGGATCAACAAAATGTGGTCTATACATACAACGGATTATTAGCCTGGAAAAGGAATGAGATTCTGACACATGCTGCAATGTGGATGAATGTTGAAGACATTCTGCTAAGTGAAAGAAGCCGGGCACAAAAGGACAAATATTGTATAATTCACTTACATGAGTTATCTAGAATGGGTAAATTTATAGAGATAGAATGTAGAATAGGGGTTACCAGGGGCTGAGGGGAGGGCAGAATGGGAAGCTGTTGTTTAAGGGGTGTGGAGTTTCTGTTTGAGTTGATGAAGAAGTTCTAATGGATAGTGGTGGTGGTTGTTCAACATTGTGAATTAATTAATTAATTAATTAATTAATCTATTTATCCGCTCTGGCTTGAGGGATCTTATTTCCCTGACCAGGGATCGAACCGGTGTCCCGTGAAGTGGAAGCTTGGAGTCCTAACCACTGGACCACCAGGGAAGTTCCGTGAATGTATTTAATGCCACTAAAATGTAGACTTGGAAATGGTTAAAATGATAACTGTTACATATTTTTACCACAATAAAACCCACAAAAATCAAGGATTTTCCCTTTTTGTTGTAGATCTGTGGTGGAGGTGGGAGGGGAGGGCGTATGCAGGGCAGACCCCCCACAAAAGACTTTCTCTTTCCAGCTGGGCATGGTGGGAGCAGGTATGACCCCCCTCCAGGACCGCCCCTCACCCAGCTCACTCACTCTGTGAGCAGCCTTACTTCTCAACTTTTCCTTGTGATATGGCGAGAACAGTGCTCTCTGCGTCCTCCTGCACAGCTCGCTCTCCAGGCCCTGAACCACATTACCTGCCACGGGACCACCCTCCCCTTTACCCCGCATCTACCTCCACCACCTCCCTCAGAAAACTCTCCCCTCTTGCCTTCCCTAGTTTGGAGTCTGCACTTCCTGCCTGCTCGTCTGCACCTGCATCTGTTGCTCCGTGAACAGCCTTCCCCAGATATTTCAACCTTGTGTTTTCTCTCCCCGCTTAGGATGTAAAGTGCATTAGTGGTAAGTGAGGCAGAGACACTGTGAATGAGAGGTCAGGCTCGAGACAGTCTCAGCACAAGGAGAGTGCAGACTGAGGGCCGCTGCCCCCATGGGGGTCCCTCAGACCTCGTCTTATTGGGCCTCCTGGTCCCTGGCTTCTGGGGCAACAGTCACCATTGTACTTGCCACAGATAGGTCAGCAGGAGAGCTAGAAACAGCACCGTCTATCCATCTGGGTCCACCCTTTGGCTGTGGGAGTTGAGCTGCCCAGAGCCATTTGGTCTCTTCTCAGTCTCCCTGTGCCCTTCACGTTGAACTCTCCAGCAGTCTGTAGGCTTCTGTTCTTCTGAGCTCCATCCACACCGCTGAAGTCAACCTCCAAGAACCCACCAAGGCGACGACAGCAGCCTGTTGCTGTGTTGCTACAGTACAGCCGGGCCATGTGTGTGTGTGTGTGTGTGTATACACTACCACCACATGGGCACAGATGGAAACCACTGTCCAGTCATGGAAGGAAGATATGGAAGGTGAAGTTGTAGCTACTTGTTGACCTTGAGAGACAATGAAAAGAGGGGAAGGAGTTACTATGGGAGCAGTGGTGGGAAGAAGAAAGTCTTTGCCCAGCTTTGCTTTGTTTGATGGATCAGCTTAAGTTCTCCTTCTGGTTTCAGCCTCTGGTCAAAATGAATGGCTTATTTTTTTTTCTTCTTCTTCTTCTTTTTTTTTTCTTTTTGGATGTACCATACAGCATGCAGGATCTTAGTTCCCCAACCAAGGATCGAACGCATGTCCCTGCATTGGGAGCGTGGAGTCTTAATCACTGGACCACCGGGGAAGTCCATGTAGGTTTGTTTTGAATAATTTTCTTAGAATAAATTCCCATGAGTGGGAGTATTGGGTCAAAAATTGAAACCCTTTTATGGAGACTTGGTTTTTTAGGGGCCACCTTGTTTCCCAGAAGACCAGGAATTGATTCACAGGGCAATGATTCTCATACTTGTAGTGGAGCCTGGTTTGCTTCTGCCCAGGCAGGAGTGGCAAAGTGGTAACACAGAAAGACGGAACGCAGGGAATGACCAGTTACAATAGGGTCTCTGTGCTGCTGAGTTTGCACAGATGTACAGCTGGCCTTGGATTGAGGATGTCTTTGTAGAACGTAGATTTACTTGGCTTGGTGATCGAGTGCATGGGTTGTGGAGCAAGATGCTTGTAATCAAATCCCAGCTCCACTGGGTAGTTAGTGTGTGACTTGGGTCAACTTGTCTAATATCTGTGGCTCTGTTTTCTCATTCGTTAAATGAAAGATTAAAAACAGAATTTACATCATAGGGTATTATGAGGATTAAATGAGACAATATGTGTCACGTGTTTTACCATGTGCCTAGCATGTGGTAAGCACAGGATACAAGTTAGTTATATCGATAGGACTAATTAAAGAATGTGTCATTTACACAGCCTGCTATTCAGACTGTGGGGTTGGTTTCTTCCTCCCTTCAAGTTTGTACCCACACACAAATCCTCTGAAATGACTTAAAATTCTCAGCTGAAACTTAATTCTGTACATCAGAATAGAAAGCTTAAAGTCAAATCAATTAACAGATAGGACTGTGCAGAGAGTTCTGAAGATGTGTTATGTCCTTGAACTCAAAGGGCTTACATTTTCCAAACATTCAGCTATGAAAGAAAAGATAAATGCACAGACCTTGGGTCTGAAATAGCAGGGAACACTTGATTAGTTAGCACTGCCTGGTCACCAGTGGGTCGCCGGGTTGGGCTTGGGGGAGTAGAGCGAAGCATGGCTCAGGGAATGATTACAATTGTGGGGTGGGAGTGATAAATTTGTCTTCAAGGCTGAGGGTAGGAATATACATTTAAAACCAATCTACTCACTTAAGAATGATAATTAATAGAGTAGCTGAATCTTTAAAAAAAACCCATACACACCTTTTCTTCAAAATACAATTCAGACAACAAATAAAGTGAACCTCTAGTGGTTTCTAGGATCCACTGACTGAGGATGGCGTCCTTCCATCGGTAAACTACCTGAGCTCTGCTGAGGCTGTCCCTGTGGACGAGGATTTTGTTTTTTATAAGACACAAAGATAAGCACCACAAGATTCGCTGTGTTGGAAACCACTCCTGTTCTCATGGTAACTGATGGTCCATCGGTGCTGAAATATATAAAAGGCACTAGGGCAGCGTGAAGATGTTACTACGACAACTGGAATTTAGAGTATACATTTTTAAAGGAGTGTGGGAGGGTATAATTTCACTTCACTTTCTTCAAGTGAAGTGGGGTAGGATGAGTCAGGCATTTCAGAAAGCAGGGGTGCCCTGGGGCCCCAAGTCTGAGCTTGCTCCATCACAGCTGGGAGACGGGGGCCGAGAGCACGTCGGCTCCAGAATTCTGTGAAATCACCTCAGTGAAACCCTCTCTCATCAGAAATTATACAAAGATATCTTTGTGTTGGGAGTAGGCAGGATTAAGGAGTATTAGAGGAGATGAACTCTAGATTTTCAGCCTTCGTGGAATTTGTTGAGAAAAGATGACCAGGAAAAATCAGCTTACTTTTAAAAATGTCCATTCTTAAAGAAATAAATAAGTAAATGGTCCATTCTCCACAGTTTATACAGGTGCTACCAGGAACTTGAAAAGGATGTGATATTTCCATTTTCCTCTGAGGATGTGGATTTATTTCTCATCCTGGGCCTAACAGAGCTGCAAATGGGTCTTTGTCCTGTGTTCACTGAACACCTGACTTCAGTACTGAGGCTCCAGTGAGTCTGTGGACCCAGCCGAGGGGTGCTGGCCTCCTGCGAGTGGCACCAGGGAGAGCTTCTCATGCTCTGTGTCCCGGGGCCTCAGAGCCCACTTCCGGCCTAAGCGATGAGGCTCACCCAGCCTGGCCGGGCCCCCGCCCGCCTGGAGTGAGCCGGCATTCCCCGGGCGTCTCTCCCCGGCTCCCTGGAACCTCTCCCTGACACAGTCACTTCTGGTCTGGCTATCTCTTTACCATGTACTGAGTGTCGCCCAGGCACTGGCCGCAAGAAGGTCTGGGAGGAGCCAGGATATCTGCATTTTGTTGCCAGAGGGCTCTCTGAGGCAGGAATGGTGGAACACACAGAGCCAGAAGCCAAAGTAGAGAAGCTTCTGTAAGACGATTCTCTCGGGCACAGAGGAGTGAAGTAATTTCCCCACGGTCACACAGCAGTACCTGAGGACCAGGTGAAATTCAGGTCAGGTCTGTCTGATGCCAGAGCTCTAGTCCACCCCCTACTGTATCCGGTAGAAAAGGGGAAAAGCACAATTTTCCCCCACTGCAGGCTGAATGGGGTGGTTGATGGAACCTGGACACATCCGACTTTCACGTCCCCACTTTGGCTCTCGTGCCCTACCCCACTGGGTGGGGAACTCGGAGAGGTTACAGCCCCCGCAAAGACTCACAGATGCTCTGGCATGTTCTTTCATTCTGCTTTTTATGTTCTGTATTTTATGATGTTTTGACACCTTGGGGGTGAGAACTGCCCCTCCCAAGGTTAGCTATTTTCTAGAAATAGCGAACAGCTTGCCTGTGGGCACATCTTTGATATCCCCGCCATGCTTCTTCCTTTATCATACCCCTATAGCCAGAGCCCACCCAAATTATCCCAGCCATCCCATCCTAAGCCTGCCCAGCTCACCTGCCCTGCCTCACCCACAGAAACCACCGTGAAGGCTCTGGCCCAGGCTTTCCCCTCACTCCTGACAGCCCTGGGCCCCGCTGTGAGCCCCTGCGTGGCATGGCAACCCCTCCTCTTGGGAACTGTGAGTAACAAACTTTTGTCAGTGGCAGTCGTCTCCTGCTCTGTTGGCTTCACCATACCTGAATAAAAACAAGATCCTGCGCTCATTTTAAAACACAGCAAAGAGGGAAGAGAAAAGGCCGGGAGGGCAGCCCGCTCTCTTCCACTCACAAGAATTCATCCTCCTGCACTCGGCCTCTCAGCCTCTGCTCTCCCACCTCCCTCTGGTTCCTGCCTCCCCCCACCCCTCCCCTAAGGTCCAAAGGCCAGGTCTGGGTTCAGGGAGAGGCCAGGCCCAGGCCTTGATCGGGACGTGACCTTGACCTCACTTCCAGTATTTTCCTTTTTTCTCCTCAGCTCCTGCTGGACTCCCCTGAGGCTCTGGGAAGAACACATTTGCCTCCAGCATGTCTGGGCTTCGTGTGCAGTTGGCTCTCCTGACACTGTGCATGTGGCAGGCTCGCTGGGGCCGGGGCAGGGGGTGGGTGCTGCCTGGGCTGGGAAGAGACCAGAAACGTGGAGGGCTCTCCTGCCCCATTACCCACCACCTTCTCCAGGCCCTGGTGGAATGAGCAGGGAGCTTTCCACCCAGGGACACTCAGGCACCAGCAGGTCCCCCTCTTTGTCTCCCCTGTATAATTAATTTATGCAACTTGAATTGTCAGCTCAGTTTTCAGCATTTTTTGGTCTTATTTTCCTTATTTATAGTTTGGAATGTTAGTAAGAATAACAACATCGTGACATGGGATGATGGCAACGCCAAGCAGGTTGATAGATTGTGGGACATGGGCTGTTCTTTCAGTCGTGGAGTCACCACACAGATGATTTAGCTGGAGCTGGAGAGGCCGTGGCGGGGAGGGAGAGGTGTCAGTGAAGGAGTCAGATGCTAGCAGCTACCTGAACACAGTCAACCTGTCACCAGGTAGCTGGCTTCCACCTTCTGTCCCCGACTCAATAAATAGGTCAGAACAGCACATTCGCATGTGGAATTGTGCCGCCTCTTAGAGACACGGAGGTTCAGTAAGTGTTAGGCCTCTTGGTAGTAGTGCCACAGAGGATGCCAGACACTGAACTACGAAAGGACACTGGTGTTTCCCTCCCTAATATAGATCTCGATGCCTCTGTGCCTTGCTACTCAGGCAGGTCTGCACCAGCAGTATTGGCATCACTTGGGAGCATGTTAGAAATACAGATTCTCGGGTCCTACCTCACACCTACTGAATTCAAATCTACATTTGAATAAGATCCCCAGGTTATAGGTATGTAAAGTAAAAGCTAAGAAGCACTGGGCACTCCCCAGGGGACACCGTAAGAGGGAGGGTAAGCCATTGGCACATAATACGTCTTGTTCAATATTCCCGTCTTGGGATTCTCTTTATGGGGACAAACCTAGACCAAGAAGGTATTAGTTCAGGATCTAAGCAGGACCACAGAAACCACTTTAAAGTACTTTCAGGAGGGAGAAGTTAACGGGAGGGAATTGACTACATGTGTGATAGAAGCATTGCGAAGCCAAACAAGGGGTGTGAATTCAAACAAGCCAGAGGTAACAACAGAAGTCGACTCTGCCCCTACGCTGAGGGGGACCAGGGAGGAAGTGGGGTGACTGGAGCCCAAGATTACCCAGCTGGTGTCATGGAAGAAACTCATCTGCTGCCGAGACATCACCTGAGGCAGAGGGAGGAGGAGAAATACGTTGACTACTCCCTACTTCCTGTCTTCCCATCTCCCGAGAGCAACAGCGTCTCCCATCCGCTAAAAGCCAGAATTCAGCTGACACAGGAGTCCTGGAAACACAGCCTTCATGGAGCAGCCCTTCTGATTTATGGAGCAGAGCAGAAGAGCGAGAAAGACATCTAATGATAAACAGGTCTAGAATGGGCACATAAGCCATGAGCTCTTTACCAAAATGAGAATGATTACTTGTAGAAAGAGATGTACTCTTGGGACTTCCCTGGTGGCCCAGGGGTTAAGAATCCTCCTGCCAATGTAGGGGACACGGGTTCGAGCCCTAGTCCAGGAAGATCCCACATGCCACGGAGCAACTAAGCCCATGTGCCACAACTACTGAGCCTGTGCTCTAGAGCCCACGAGCCACAACTACTGAGCCTGCATGCCACAACTACTGAAGGCCACGCACCTAGAGCCTGTGCTCTGCAACAAGAGAAGCCACTGCAATGAGAAGCCTGTGCACCACAATGAAGACCCAACACGGCCAAAAATAAATAAATAAAATAAATTTTTCTTTTTTAAAAAAGAGAGATGTACTCTTCCCCGGAATGTTAGAGCTTGCCGTGATGACTGCTGGGCTGCAGGAGGTATCCCAGTCTCAGAGCTGTACTTCAGAAATGTTGGACGCACTGGGTCTCATGGGTCAAATAACGGAGCTGCTTTTCCCCTGCAGCCATCACCGCCACCTCTGCACAGTGTCACAGCAGCATCCCAGGCAGTCCCTGGGAACAGCACAAGCCCCTTCAGCTGGTGTGGTGCCTGCCTTCCCACCACTCAGCTGTTGAATGCAGAAACTATTAAAGGCACAGTGATCCCCCCCATTCCCGGCAAAAGCCATCACTGACCTCCGGGATCGGAAACCTTCCCTTGGGGACCCAGTGCTCTCATCTACACAACCTCATTCTGGCCCCATTTCCAAGTCTCACTCTTTTTGCTGGGACACTCTACCCTCTTTTAGTATCTCCCCCTCCTTTCCCCTCTTGCAATTTAATCAGAAAAGCAAGATGGAGAAAAACCATCTTTTCTCCTCATCTGTCCCCTTGCAGTTAGGAAGTTTTCCTTAGGTGGCTGGGAATCTTAGGTCGTCACGCCACCCAGCATGGATAGCAGCTGTTTGTGTTTTACAACCTGCCGTGCACCTTTGGCAGATCTGCTTAATTTTTTTTCTACAAAAATAATAAGGCACATTTAGAAAGTATAGAAAAGTAAAGCAAAAAAAAGAAGAAGAAAAAAAAACCCACCTCTAATCCTGCCACCCAGAGGCAGTCCCTATTAACATTTTGATATATTTCCTTCCTGGATTTTAAATGCATTTTTCTGTAGCTGAGCTCATACAGTATAAATAATTTCATGCTCTCATTTTTTTTACTTGTTACGATATTTTCCCAGATCATTCAAAATTGGTTGAGAACATTAAAAATTTTCTGTATTATTTTTTAATTACAAAAGTAATACACACTCACTGTAAATAATTTAAAAATTTAGAAATATAAAAAGGAAAAAGTAAAATGTTCCCTCCACTACTACTTCTCCTGTCATGCCTCAGAGGTAAACCACTTTTAACAGTTTAGTTTTTATCCTTGCAGACCTTTCTTTATACTCATACAAAACAGCTCTTTAAAAATGGTCCTACAACTAGCTTTTTTATGTCTTGAAGACATATTCCTTATTCCATAGGAATCCACTTCATTTTAAGAAAGCTGCCACATAGTTCATCTATAGATGTGCCAAAACTTATTTTGCCATTCTCCTGTTAATGGACATTTACAATGTTTCCAACCACTTGTGCAACTGTCTTTATGTATGTGCAGTTTCTCTTGGATGGAAGTGGGACTGTATGACAAATGGTATGTGCACCTTAACATTGGGATAGATGCTGCAAAATTGCCATCTTTTTAGAAGGTTCTAACCATTATAGTCCCACCTGTAATGTGCATGACTATGAAAACTTACCGTGGTTGTGTGATAGTGGGTTGTCTGGTAACCTAGTGGTTGATAGTTGGTGGTAGGACCTAACAGTCCTGGGTTCAGATTCCACCCCTGCTACTAACTAGCCGTGTGGTCTTTGGTGAGTGGCTTAATGTCTCTATGCCCCAGTTTTCTCATCTAGAAAATGAAAATAGTGATGACTATAGCCCTCTTCTGTTGGGTTATTTTGAGCACTTAAACAAAATGAAATTATGCATATAAAACACTTAGGTTAGTACCTAATACAGAGTAAAGTGTACAGTAAGTGGTTATTCATTATTACTGTGATTTACTTAATCACTCCCCTATTGTTGGACATTTAAATGGTCGAAATGCTTTTAACAGGCTTTCTTCAAAGGACTTTATTAGTTTTCCCCTTTAAATTGGACAGTTTTTAAAAATTTAAATGTTTATTTAATATTTAAATAAGTTAATAAATAACACCCTTGACCCCTGTCATCTCAGTACAACACTTCTTATAGCTAAGTACTTCCCCTCCACACATATGCATAGTTTTTTTTTTTTGTTTTTTTTTTTTTTTTGCGGTACGCGGGCCTCTCACTGTTGTGGTCTCTCCCGTTGCGGAGCACAGGCTCCGGACGCGCAGGTTCAGCAGCCATGGCTCACGGGCCCAGCCGCTCCGCGGCATGTGGGATTTTCCCAGACCGGGGCACGAAGCCGTGTCCCCTGCATTGGCAGGCGGACTCTCAACCACTGCGCCACCAGGGAAGCCCCATATGCATAGTTTTTATGGTAATATGTACCACCTACGCTTGTATATCAATTGCTTTAGGCACAAGTACATAGGTATTTTGGGGCAAAGATGGAGAAGTTATGACAGTTATACCACAGAACAGCCCCAAAGCCACACAGAATTTGAGAAAGAAATATTCATCTGAACAGATGCCATATTGCTTCTCTGCATTTACGGGAAGTGACCCTAAAGTCTGGGATCTAACACTGATTTCCATCACCTTCAGAGCTCCCTGATGATTTTTTCTTTTTTAAAAAAATTAATTAATTAATTAATTTATTTTTGGCTGTGTTTGGGTCTTTGTTGCCGCGTGCGGGCTTCTCATTGCAGTGGCTTCTCTTGTTACAGAGCACGGGCTCTAGGCACATGGGCTTCACTAGTTGCAGCATGCGGGCTCACTAGTTGTGGCACATGGACTTAGTTGCTCTGCGGCGTGTGAGATCTTCCCAGACCAGAGCTTGAACTCATGTCCCCTGCATTGGCAGGCGGATTCTTAACCACTGCGCCACCAGGGAGGTCCTCCTGATGATTTTCTAAATGGACTGTCCTGGACTTCACCTCAGAGGAGCTGAGAAAATGCCATCAACTCCACTTAACACAAGTGGGGGCACACAGGGGATGTCCTGCACTGCGGAGGCCCTCTATGGAGAGTGCAGGATTCCACCCAAGGGGGCGAGGCTGGAAACAGAAAGTCAGCCCTGGCATTCAGCTGGCCCGAAATGAGGACTAAACAGTTTGCCAAAGCCACACATGCAAAAATTAAACAAGTTTACAATCACCCAGGTAGCCTGGCCTCTGACTTCTGGACACGCCTTGCCTCAAGCATGTGGATTATAGGAAACCCGCCCACAGATGCTCGGCAGCTGAGCCAGGGCTTCTGGAGATTACAGAAGGAAAGAGAGGAAGCCTCGTGTCCTGGAAACATGCAATATGGAACCAGTCCAGAGACTCTACTTAAACATAAAGCTCAAAAAAGCAAAGGGCCTCACCTCTCTTTGTCACTGTGTTCAGACTGAGGCCTTCTGGCCTGCTGCTCTGTGGCTGGTCCAGGCCTCGGTAAGATGCCCATGAATTCTGCGGCCAACAGAGCAAGTTGCTGGGGGCTTCTTGCCCGGTGTTCTTTCCTTAGTGGAACAACAAAGACTTCCTGTGAATAATTGTCCCTGTGTATATTATACAACATACCATATGTACAGCTCTGTGTAAGAATCCAGCATGGCTCCGGGTATGGTGAGATGCTCAAAAATGCCTTTTCCAAACCTGAAAGATGCTCAAAAATACCTTCTCTTAAATTATTTCATGTCATCACACACACGAGAAGCATTCACATTTTTATGGCTCAAGTAAACTGGAGGGGATTTGAGGACATCTGTACGGGGCTTGATAGAAAAAGTAATTATGTTTTCTTTATATTAAAGAATTATAAAAATAAAATATAAAGTAATTAGAGAACATATTAAATACTGCATTTGTATAAAATTTTCCAAATAAAATATTTTCAAATTTTAATGAGAAACTTGAGCTTGTTCCATGAACATAACTTTTAAAACATTTATATAACATAGTTTAACTTAATATAGCCACAGTATTATGATTTCAGCATGTCATCAATATAAAAATTATTAATGAGACATTTTACATTCTTGTTTTCTTACTAGGTCTTCGAAATCTGTTGTGTATTTTCACTTACAGCACATCTCCATTTGAACCAGCCACAGTTCAAGTGCTCGATGACCCCATGTGGCCGTCTGATTGGGTGGCACTGCTCTGCAGTGAGGATGGTAAACATAGCACGAACATAACTCTTTCAAACGTTTTTTATATGCTCGCAATGGCGACAAATAATTGCTAATGAAGATTTTTGAATAATGGTTTATTCGAGTTCTTAGTAATCACCATCAGTGAGAAATTTTGCCCAACCAGCAGATAAAAAATTGAAAAGTGTTTTTACCACCCTTCAAAGTTTTACAGCAGTTAAAATTATCTTTAAAGACTTTAACAGCTCTTATGGAAATTTCTTGTGATAAGGCAAAGGATTTCAAACCCATCAAGCTTTTCCATACTAACTATTCCAAGCTAATGCTGCCGGTCTGGTTAACAGCACATTCACGTGTCCTTAGCGCAAGCCTCACGCAGCTGTCTCAGATACACAGCTGGAAGGGCACATCGGTGCAGAAGGACAGATTCCAGCATGGGTGAAGACAGATTTGCGACCCAGCCTGGGGCTGCCCCTTCAGCCCAGCCGCCTCCCTGCACCCGCGCTCTCTATCGCCTTAGTTGGATGCGAGGGTCCTAGGGCACCTGCAACATAAACCCCCCTGCAGCTCCTCCGGCCCCTTCTCCACCTTGTGCATGGCTGATTTGCAGCAGCTACTGATGTAGCCAGCCAACCGGTGGAGCATTTTAGGCAGGGGACTTCCTGTGATAGATGGCACTCATTTTTCTCACTCCCATTCCTACCACTGCCTCCCCACACCCACACTGCTAGGGCCATCTGATGAGCTCAGAGGCTACTGCTCACAGCTAGAAGGACTGCCCAGCGGGCTTGCCCACCCCAGAGCCCCTGGGGTACCCACAGACTCAGGCTGTCAGGGACACTGATCATGCTGACAGGGGGTTCTGGTGTAGCAGATACTGCAAGCATCCACCACCTGCCTCTTTCTTGCTGACAACAACCTGTCTCTGTGATCTTGGGCAAGTCGTCAAACCTATGTGGACTTTAGTTCTCTCTGGTTTTTTTTTTTTTTTGAGGTACGCGGGCGTCTCACCGCCGCGGCCTCTCCCGTCGCGGAGCACAGGGTCTGGACGCGCAGGCTCAGCGGTCATGGCTCACGGGGCCCAGCCGCTCCGCGGCATGTGGGGGTCTTCCCGGACCGGGGCACGAACCCGTGTTCCCTGCATCGGCAGGCGGACTCCCAACGACTGCGCCACCAGGGAAGCCCCAGTTCTGTTTTAAAAAAGCTTTGATAACCTTCTACACAGCTGGTCATCACTGTATCTTATATATCTAGACTGGGCAAGGTACCTAATAAAAGCTCTGTATTTTTTATTTAAATAAATAAGAAAAAATCTTTGAGAAAGTAATCACATGCCATAAAAGTACAGTTCTATGGCTTTTAGTATATTCACAAAGTTGTGCAGACCTCTGTTTCTTGTCTGTAAAACAGGATAATTGTATGTAACTTCATAAGATTGCCGTGAGAAAGAAATGAGATGGTGAATATAAAGCGCTTAGTACATTGCCCGGCACGCGGTAAACTCTCCCTAAGTGGTCATTGTTCTTTGGACGATGATGATGACTAGGATGATGGATGAAGAGAGAGCGGCCGGAGTTCCTCCACTGAGGGACGCTGAGCAATGGCCACAGCCTGGGAGTTTGTTGCATGGCAACAAATCTGTGGAATTTGGGCAACCCCAGCTCTTCCTGTTCCTCCCACACTGGACGCCAAGCCAACAGCCTTCCTAATAGGTGCTCACAGCCACCTCTGTGTTGGAACAGGATGTGACAGCTGCTCAACAGCTGCTCAGGCTGCAGCACAATTTAAGGCAGGAAGTGGAGAGAAATGCCATTTCTTAGAGAAAACTGATGGAGAGAGAAATTCAAGTCAGCAGCAAGAAAAGTCACTTCCTTGGCTTAAATTTGATCAACAGCTACCTGGTTTCATTTGTCTAGGACTTGTTTTTTTTTTCCAGAAGAGTTTTATGCTCAAGATTATTATAATAAAAATGTTTACTGTTAATTTTTTAGCATAATTGCCTCTCCAGAGGCAGTCTGTATTAAAAGTTTGGACTAGATATTTTTAGACTACATATATATATTTTAATATATGTTTATTAAATACAAAAATGGAATAATAAGATAATACAATTTTGCAGCTTGTTTTTTCACCTAAGAATATATCTTGAATATCACTCCGCATCAGTAAATAGACTGAGTGTTTAACAACTTCATACTATTCTTTGGTGTGAATGTACCATTATTGATTTTTAAAATTCCCAATAGATAGGCATTTAGATTGTTTCATACTTTCTAAAAATTATTATTACCGCAATGTCTGCCATCCACATGGCCCCTTTAGGAGTCAGGCGCTCCTTCCCTCGGCTGCTGGGAGTTTGCCTGCTCTGTCCCCATCTGGACCAGTCTTCCCAGGGGCCTTTCCGGCACTGACCGCCAGTATGCATGAGGAGACAGGAGCACAAAGGCCTGGCCCCCTTGCCTCAATGGCCTAACTCCAAAGGGCCACCCTAGTTCCAGAACTTTCTGTAGGATTGGGTGAAGACTCTTACTGCAATGGCATTGGAGCTTAACTTCCCCCTCTGTTCAGTCCTGCTTCCCCCACTCCTTATAGGAGCACGTCCCAATCGACTTGTTGCACACAAATCTCTGTCTTACCCAGTCTGTTTTCTGATGATCTCAAGTGTAACAAGGTTTTCTTTGGTTTTTGCTTTTAACAAATTTTCTTTCTGAACAGTTGTTATTAGAACTCCTCTTCGGAAAGGAGGTGTCTTTTGATGAAAAGAAACTTGCTGAGTCTCCTGGGGATTTGGTGTGACCTGTGGGAACGGAGTTAGCAGGGAGAGGAGGGGAAGAGGTTTGCAAGAGGCCAGGGGGTAATTACTGGCTTTGCTCCGGAACAGGCAGCAGGCTAGTGAAAGGGGAGATGAGTGAGAGGGGCAAGCGGAAGACACGCAGAGGAGCCAGAGAGGTGGCCAGAAGCCAGCACAGGTTAGAAAGGCAAAGGACTTTGGAGAAAGGGATGACAGCTGTGTGGTTCCGACGTGAACCTCTCTGGTCTGCCCTCTGAAATCATCAGGAAACTCTGCTCCACCAACAGAAGCTCTGGGAAAGTGGTCTGTTTTGTGAAAGTCAAGGAAGGAGCCAAGTTTCAGCCCTGAGACACCCTGGGCCATCGATCGTACATAGGAGGACACAGGTGTCCATGGCAAAGAGGAGGCGTGTGAGTGGGGAGTCCTGGGTTCCCAGAAGGCTTGGGACTCAACTGAAAAGTGGGGCCCAGAGACACCTGGGCCACAGTCTTCTGCTCCAAGCAGGTATGACTTCAGCGAAGAGCTGTCGGTGCAGGTCCGCAGGCCTCAGGGAAACCGGGAAAGGAAAAGTATTGGGCTAGCCAAAAAATTGGTTCGGGTTTTTCCATAAGCTGTTTTTGGCCAACTCGATACTGTTTTCTGCCACTTCTCTTCCTTTGGAACCCAGGACACGAAGGCCCAGATGCTCAAAGTGGCACAGAGTATGATGACAGCTAATGGGGGACTGTTACCTACGAAAGCAGAGAAGAAAATGCCCTGTTCTGGGATTCCCTTAACAATTGTGTTTAGAGAGAACAGTTTCCACTCATTTCACTCGTGACCCCCTTACTGAATTCACATACTGTAGTCACGACTGGCATTTCCCCACGGCCTCAGGTTTTATGTGATTGTAATCCTGGTGAGTAGCAGTTTTGTGCAATCTTTTTTACCTTCCAGTCTTCAGAGGCAGGATAATGTCATAAGTAAGAGCTTGGGTCCTGAAGTTAGATGGGGTTGGGTTTCAAATCTACTCCAGCTAACCTTCTAAGGCTCTGAGCCTCAGTCTCCATACCTGTAAAATGGGCTCCTATAAGGTCCTCCCTTAAAGGGTTGTTTAAAGATTAAAAGAGGTAATATATGTAAAGCACGCGTGGAGATGGCAAGCACTTAGTAAATAATGGTTATTATTATTATTATCCTTTTTGTCTGCATAAATTCCATGGCTTTAATATTCCCTATTATCGGACATTTAGGCGGTTTCTAGTTTTTGTCTATTCTAAATTGTACTGTCCCACTTTCTCAGGTGGAAATTGGCATACGGGATAATTCAATGCTTTATAAACTGTGTACTCTTTAGCTAACTGATAATAGCCCCGTAGTGTGGTTATGAGAATTCAACGAATTAATACAGGTAAAGTGCTTAGAACAGTGCCTGCCACATGGCATGCTTTATAAAAGTGTTTGATGGTATTATTATTGTAAGTATTCTTCACACCTTCACCTGTCCTCTTAAGCCTTCCCTCCTCCAACCCCCACTCTCCCACCTGGATTTTAATGATATGCTGATGCTCTCTTTGCCCTCTGTCAAGTACTTGTCATTTTCTCCAACTCCTGCAGGGAAAGAACTGGATTTGCATCATCTAAAAATTCAGCTAATTTGGAACCTGAAATCAAGTGAAAGGAGCCTCCCGCAGAGTAGCTGAGAAGCCTCAGACCTGCATTATCCCCTGCTGTAGACAGTGCGGGCCCTCGTGGACTTGGCCTTCGTGGGTGAGAAGCAGACTGATGGGCCCCCCTCCCAGAGCTGCTGAGCGTTAATTAATGAGCCTCACGTCAGCGCTTGCTCACTTCTCCAGGGAGGAGTGCCAAGCTGGCAGCCGGCAAAGGTGTGAGACTCCAGAGAAAGACCACGATCCCCTCCTGGAACTGATTCCTTCCATTTCGTTTGGCATTTACCTTATCGCCCGAGACCTCCCAGGGGGCAAAAAGCCACTGGCTTTGAAGCCAGACACACCTAGCTCAGACAGCTACTGCTTGGGTTGTTTGAACAAGTTGTTTAATTTCTTTCTTTTTTTTTTTTAAATAATTTTTATTGAAGTATAGTTGCTTTACAAGTGCTTAATTTCTTGAGTCCCTGTTTCCTCGTCTGAAAACTGGGGACAATACTTTCCACACAAGGTTTTGTTTCAAATTGTGGTAAAATACACATAACAAAATTTACCACCTTAACCATTGTTTTTAGTTCTTATTTTTACTAAAAAACGTTTTAAAAATTTTTATACAATTTTGAAAGGTTACTTTCCATTTACAGTTATTACAAAATATTGGCTATATCCCCCATGTTGTACAACACATCCATCTTAACCATTTTTAAGTGTGGCGTTCAGTGGTATTAAACACACCAGGTTGTTTTTGAGGATTAAATGAAATAACGTATGTAAAGCCTCTATCACTTAAAACTAGCGCATAGTGAATACTCAGCGAGTGTAGGTTCTCCTCCCTCCTAACTTCTCCCACTAAACGTGGCCCGCAGCGTGGCGAAGCTGCGTAGGAATGCCTCGGTCAGTTGGGTTTTAAGTTCAAACCCTGTCCCATGCCTTATCTTAGTGCCCAGCCTGCCCATCTGTGCTGCTGCTTATTGCCTAGTTGAGTTGGTTCTGTGAGGAAACCATGTCTGGTGAGGAAGAGTGGAAGTAGCTGGGCCGTCCCAGGGTGTCTCCTGACAGATCTGCTTCACATACCTGAGGCCCTTCATGGGGAAGTGGGAGGGGCCTTCTCTGGGTGAACTAGGCCACTGGGTGACAATTACAGGGATCCAGCTTTCAGCTTAATAGAAGGAGATCACCCTTGTCATTGCCTGTGACACTAGGACGTGAGAGGTCACTCATTGGTTTTTCAGTGGTTTTGGTTTCCTGTTTTGCTTTTTGGTTTTGTCAGAGCAATGTGGCGTATCGTTTTAAAAATTACATTATACTAAAAGCCTTAAAATAATAAACAATGTTCTCCTTCCCCACTCCCTTGCCATCCAGCCTGGCTTCTCTCTGGAGGCAGCCACTGTCAACTCTTTTAGCTGTTTCTTCTGGTATTTATCTCTATATTTCCAAATAATATGCTAATTCTTATATTGCTTGATTTACCAATTTTAGATGTTATCTATTGACTTTCTGTTATGGTAGATGAGGATTTGACATTTTTTCACAACCTCCATCCTCTTATCATGAGTTTTAGTTACATCAATATTCAGTGCATACTTTATCACGCTAATGAATCATTCAAGTCTTTGCCGCATCCTGCAAAGCACTATAGGATCTGGCCCCTGGCTTCCTCTTCTTCCTGCTGTTTCCCTCTCCATCACTTCTCCCCAGCACGAGTGGCCTCCCTGGTTCCTCAAACCTGTGACCACGCTGAGTGCATTCCTATCTCAGGGCCTTTGCACTTGCTCTTCCCTCTATCAAAATACACTCCTCCCTGATGTTTGTCTGACCTGCTTCTTTATTTCAGTCATGAATCTGCTCAAATATCACCTGACTAGAGAAGTCTTTCCAGCCTGTCTTAGCTAAAATAACACCCTCCCCCTCCATCTGTTTTCCCAGCTTTACTTTTCTTCACAAACTTATCACACATACACCTTGATATTATTTTATGTACTTATTGACTTAAATACTGATTATATGTTTGTTGAGGGAAGGGACGTTGTTTACCACTGTGTCCCCCGGGCCTAGGAGCATGGCTGGCATGTAGAGCGCTATCATCAGTAAGCACCTGGAGTGAGTGAGTGCTGAGCCTGCTGGTTTACTGTGCTTTAATTTCATTATTTGTACAATCTCCCCTCTCCACACACACCTTCTAAGTTAATATTTACCTTGGTTTTTCATTTAATTTGTTTTCTATGAAGCACACCCTCCAACAGACTTTCCATTGAATTTTTCATACAAACATATTAGATAATCTGCTGTGTTTAGAATTTCCCTCTGTCTTAGTCCATTCAGGCGGCTATAAAAGAATACCATAGACTGAGTGGTTTATAAGCAGCAGAAATTTATTTGTTACAGTTCTGGAGGCGGAGAAGTTTGAGATCAGGGTGCCAGCAGATTTGGTGTCTAGTGAGAGCTTACTTCCTCATTCATAGACGGCCATCGTTTTGTGGTGTCCTCACATGGCGGAAGGGGTAAGGGGGCTCTCTGGAGTCTCTTTGATAAGGGCACTGATCCTATTCATGAAGGCCCCATCTATTATTATTATTATTATGGCCTTATCACCTCCCAAAGGCCCTGCTTCTTTTTTTTTGCGCGGTACGCGGGCCTCTCACTGTTGTGGCCTCTCCCATTGCAGAGCACAGGCTCCGGACGCGTAGGCCCAGCGGCCATGGTTCACAGGCCTAGCCACTTCGCGGCATGTGGGATCTTCCCGGACAGGGGCACGAACCCGTGTCCCCTGCATCGGCAGGTGGACTCTCAACCACTGCGCCACCAGGGAAGCCTGGCCCTGCTTCTTAATACCATCACTTTGGGGGTTAGTTTTCGACATATGAATTTGAGGGGGACTCACATTCATTCAGTCTATAGCACCCTCTGAATGCAGAAGCAGTGCAGAAATAGAGATAAAATATCAACATTATTAAAGGAGATTGGAGAACGGGACTTAGATCTGTAGCCACACACTTCTTGCTGGGTCCCTCCTGCATATTAGAGTCACCACATAGAACTGCCCTCTGCAGGGACAGATCATTTTCTGGAGCTGACCACATGGAGGCCAGGGTCGTCTCATCCAGAAGATAACCTCTCTAAAATGTCCTTCTCCAGCATTGACAATCAATGAGTGTCACCTCCTTCCCTGGGGAAAAGGGAGGGAGTAGTTCATGGGTAGAGATTTCTTAGGGAGTTTGGAATGCTAGAACACCATAGACTGGGGGTGGCTTAAACAACAATTTATTTCTCACGTTCTGGAGGGTGGAAATCTGAGATCAGGTGTCAACCAAAAATTGCAAGAAAAAATAAAATGGAAGAACTTATAGATTAAAAGAAATTAAAGATTTAAAAAGAAATGTAACCCATCATAATATATATTCTTTGTTCAAATCAAGATTTAAATAAAAATGAGAAAAAAAATTTTTTTTATTTATTTATTTTATTTTTGGCTGCGTTGAGTCTTCGTTGATGCGCGCGGGCTTTCTCTAGTTGTGGCAAGCAGGGGCTACTCTTCCTTGCAGTGCACGGGCTTCTCATTGCTGGCTTCTCTTGCTGTGGAGCACAGGCTCATGGAGCACAGGCTGTAGGTGCATGGGGTTCAGTAGTTGTGGCGCATGGGCTTAGTTGCTCTGCAGCATGTGGGATCTTCCTGGACCAGAGCTCGAACCTGTGTTGCCTGCATTGGCAGGTGGATTCTTAACCACTGTGCCACCAGGGAAGCCCGAGAAAAAATTTTAAAGAGACATCAGGGGAAAATGAACACTGATGGGATATTTAATGATATTAAGAAATTATTGTTACATTTTTTAGGGTAGGGTAATGCTAGTGTGGTTCTGTCCCTATATTTTATAGATGCATCTGGAAATATTTATAGAGAAATGATATGAAGTGTGGGATTTGCTGTGAAATAGTCCTGAGTAGAGAAGATGTGGATGAAATAAGATCCGCTATGAATTGAGTTGAAGCTGGGTAATGGGAGGATCATTTTTATGTAATAAAAACAAGTTTAAGGCTTATGATGCTATTAAAGTGATCCATTTTTTTAAATTGATAAGATAGTTGTCAAAATTATTTTGGGGCTACAGGGAACTAAAGAATCATCAATATGAAAAGAAAGGAAAAATGGAGCACAAAAAGAGCTTAAGATTTGGGGTTGGTAGCGTATTCCACTTATGGATAAAGTCTTTATTTTTTTTGCAGTAAGTGGCCATAAAAAATCTTTTTTAAAAATGATAACATGTAATGTAATTACATATATTTGATTGTTTTACTACTCTGCATTATTCCAGATAAACAAGTAACCATGATATGTTAGCAAAGTTCTTCAGAAAGAGGCACCTTCATCCATGGCTGGGAGAGTATAAGCTGGAACAATCTCTAAGAGAATTTGTCAGCACCTGGTCAAGGAAACTCTTTGACTTAACAATTCCACTTCTAGGAACGTATCCTGCAATTTTACTCCCTCCCAGGTAAAATGCCATTCAGACAAGATTATTCGTTGTAGCATTATTTATAATAGCAAAAGACTAACACAAACTAAAATGTCCATCACCAGGGTAATTAAATTATGACGCATGTATATAATAGAACACTGCAGCTATATAGAAGAATGAAGACTCTTTTTGTATTATTATGGAAAAATCTTTATGATATGTTGTTAAGTTTTTTAAAAAAGCAAAGTGCAGAAGAGTGTATAGAGCACACTATCATTGTAAAAAAAGTGAAAAATATATTTTCATGGTAGTTTATATATGCATTAAAAATATCTGGAAGAAAAATAAGAAACTACTAGCAGTAGTTACTTCTTGGGGTGGATGGAAACTAGATAGAAACTTGATCAAGGTGGAAAGAGACTTTTCATTGTATGCCTTTATATACATTTTAATGTTTGAACCACAAGTAATATATCCAAAAACTTAAATCAAATTTAAAAATTAAGTGCCTGATACTTCCCTGCAAAGACACAAACCGAAGTTGAATTCCACGTTTCATATACAAGTACATACACTATGAAACGTATGCTCCTGCTGTTGTTGGAGTCTAAAAATTATTTGTATATCAAATGGTTTTTAGGTAAACAAGTCTCTAATAAAGCATGTAATCTTTGTTGAAATAATTTTGAAAGATCATACTCAAAGCTCAGTGCCTTAAACAGTTGGTACAAAGTGCTCCAGTGGGGAACCATTTTGAACTTTGCTCTGTTTGACCTCTGCTCTGTTTGACCTCATCACCCCTTCATCTATAATGGTCTATAGAACTGAAAAAAAAAATTAAGTGGTTGACAGTTTATGTTGCAGTTTTGAATGTTTGTTTTTTAAAAATAGATAACTTTGAAATTAAAGCAAATAAAATAATAGTAATGATTTTACTATTTACATTTTTTTTTTTTTTTTTTGCGGTACGCGGGCCTCTCACTGTTGTGGCCTCTCCCATTGCAGAGCACAGGCTCCGGACGCGCAGGCTCAGCGGCCATGGCTCACGGGCCCAGCCGCTCTGCGGCATGTGGGATCTTCCCGGACAGGGGCACGAACCCGTGTCCCCTGCATCGGCAGGTGGACTCTCAACCATTGCGCCACCAGGGAAGCCCTATTTACATATGTTTATAATGAATGCCCCAACCTGTCCCTTTTTCCCTCCTAAAGTTTTTTTTTTTTTATGAATTAAAAACAATCTGTGAAGTCTAAAGACACAGAATAGAGAACCCAAATCTGGAAACAGACTCACACATAAACAATCACTGTGTGATGAGGCGGCAATGCAGAACACAGCAGAAAAGGGCAGTCAATAAACAATGCTGGGTCCAGTGGAAATCCTTATGTTTAAAAAGAAGCAGCAGCTTGACCTTTACTTCATACTATTACACAAACATATATTCCATGTAGGTGGTAGAGCTAAATGTGAAAATTAAAGTAATATAGTTTCGAGAAGATAATATAGGAAACTCTCTTCATTACCGTAGGGTAGGCAAAGATCTTTTTAACAGGAGACACAAAGTACTAACCATTAAGAAAAAGATTGATTTTGCATACCAAAATTCACCATGAAGGAGTGAAATGATAATCACAGAGAAGGAGAAGATATTTGCACTCCATATAACCCACAAAAGCTCACATGGCCTCAGAGGTGTTCTCAAATGAACTTCGCTCCCTGTCTCCTTTATTTTTGTTAATGGAGCTACTGTCACCAGCCCCATACTTCATTCGGCATCATCTTTGGGCTTTAGGGTTGTTTCTGTTTAGCAATGTTAAGCAATTGTTTTCATTAGGTAATACAACCAAATGGTTCAAGATTCAAAAGGTTTGATGGTGAACTGAAAAGATGCTCTCCCACTGACCCCAGCCACCCATTTCCCCTCTCAGTGGCCACTAATGCCATAAGTTTTGTGTGTATTCCTTTAGAGACATATACATATATTTTGCATATGTAAGCAAATATGTTTATTTAGATATTTTTCTCCTTTAAAAATAAAACTGGTAGGGGCTTCCCTGGTGGCGCAGTGGTTGAGAGTCCGCCTGCCGATGCAGGGGACACGGGTTCGTGCCCCGGTCCGGGAGGATCCCACATGCCGCGGAGCAGCTGGGCCCGTGAGCCATGGCCGCTGAGCCTGTGCGTCCGGAGCCTGTGCTCCGCAATGGGAGAGGCCACAACAGTGAGAGGCCCACGTACCGCAAAACAAAACAAAACAAAACCAAAAAAACCTGATAGAATATCATATATATAGTTCTACCCCTTTCATTTTTCATATACGTGTCTTGGACACCGTTTCATCAAATGCTTTTTCATCCTTTGTTAGCTGCATAGAGTTCAACAGCATTTCTGATTTCTCTCTTCCCTTGTCTCCAACATCCAATCAACTACCAAGTTATATTAATTGTATATTACTTTTCCTACAGTCTGTGCATTCCCAGTGCCAATTCATTTAGACTTTCACCTTTCTGCCTGGATTAACACAATAACCTCCACTGTTTGCCCCAACCTTAGCCCTTCCTTCAGTTCATGCTATTCTGTTCACTTAATATTCTTAAGCACCACTCTATGTCTATGTCTATGACAGCTTCACAGTCATCACTATTTTCTCAGTGCCTGCAGAGTCTGACTCTATGATGCTGCCGTTTTTCTTACTATCCCCTCTTCCTTCATGCTCTGAACACTTAAGTCATACTTAAGAGTCCGATTATCCTAGAGCAGACTTTGTGAGTTCTCATGAGAGTATTTTCTATTATGTTACTTTATCTTGAGGTACATGACCTTGACCCTAAGTCCAAATCCTCCCTGCTTCTAGGTTTAGCTAACTAACTTTTCTATGAAGTTCTCCTGACCCTCGCTATAAGCCAGGGCCAGGAGTGGGGTGAGCCTAGCAAGCCACCTAAGGTGCAGACTTTAAGGAGGCACTCACTCTTGAGTTCTACAAGTGCCACACCCCTCTAAACCCCCAAAGAACTTGCTTCGTACATCTCTAGCGGGCTTTCTCTTCCTACCTGTATCATAGTTATTGATAACAGAGTTTATCTTCTCCCCAGTGCTCAAATTTCCTTGAGTATAGAACCAAGCCTGATCCATTTGGATCCCTGGTGCCTTGCCCAGAGTCTCATAAACAGCAGATGTGTATTCATTAGAACTCTAGGTTGGGAGTGTCTGCCCATTAGAAACTCTACTCAAAGTGCTTTAAGCAATAAAAGGCAATTTGTTTGGAGAATACTCAGGAACCTATGGAACCCCAGGACAGGGATCCGGTGGGTCCCAGGAAGAGAACCAGAGACCAGAGTGCTGTGGGGACCATGAGAAATTCTATGTAATGTTGGCATCTCTGTGTGTGCCTGCCTCACTCTTCTCTCAGTACTGTCTGTTTCCCAGTTCATTTGGTGGAAAATGGCTTCTGTCTCCAGCTCCCAAAGTTAAGTAAGTTGTTGGTCAAGGAGAGAGAGAAAGAGAGAGAGAGAGAGAGAGAGATTACAATTTCAATTTCAATATCTCCATGAAAGGATCTGATTCGTCCAGCTTTAGTCAGGTACCTGCTTCTGGACTAATCATCTGTGGCCAGAAGACACAATAGGAATACCGCAGCCTTGAGGACCTCAGTGGTGTTCGTGGACTTTTTATCTGTAACTCCATCGTTAATGTGACCCAGCTCTAGCACGCTTCCAGTCTCTGTCTCTTAGCCAAACATTCTAAATTTCTAAACTTGGCGCAGCATGGGTCAGATGATTTTATGTCTGCACCCCTCACCAATAGGGATGGGGCAGGTGTCTCTGAAGTACAGGTGTGACTTCTGGGGGCCATTCTGTAAATGGGGGCAGTTTCCAGAGAAGGTGGAGTCTGTTGAGCTAGTCCCTCCCAAAGTCACACTCAGAGTTGACGGTTACAGGATATTTGTTGAATAAACAAATGAAATGAGTGAATAATCCCGTTAAAAAGAGCAACTGTCCAAAGCTACTAGGCAAGTCTTAGAGGGTTATTGGATAACTCACTCACTCGTCACTCTCAAAATCTAATCAGTCTCCAAGCCCTGATTAAGCGTTCTTCCCAGGGTCTCTCAAATCCTTCCCTCCCCTCTGTTCCACGGCACCTCCAGCATGACACCTCCACGCACGGGCGTTTGCACTCAACGCCTGATTGCTCTGCCTCAGCCTCCCCGCCTCCATTCCATGCTGCTGACGGAGAGTGATCTTCTCACAACACACAGCTTCTCTGTTGCCACCCGTCACTCAATCTGTCTGAAACCAAACACACCCTCTTTCCATCGAAATAGGTTGTCCCTTTAGATGACTGTCAATGACATCACCCTCTTTTCATCATTTAATTCTTCAAACCTTGGAATTACCTCTGACCTTTGCCCTCCTAGTCCTTCAGTATCTCATCAGTTATCAAGCAGTGTCGAATTTTCCTTGATTTCCCTCATTGGTCTTTTCTTGCCATTTATTTTAGCCATCTCCAGCTTAATTCTGGCCTGTTCAGCTTATCTTTCAGGGACTGATATTAGGATAGTAAGGAGAAGATATCTGGTTGGGGATCTGGGGATGCCTAAATCCTGTCTTGGCCAGCCATCTTCCCTTCCTGTGAGGTCCCGGGGGGACTTACATGTACAGGGAACAATGACACAACCAGGCAAAAGAGAACTTTATTATTAGCTGGGTATTTGGCTTCAAACCACAATGCAGAAGTCAGGAAAGATAGGCTGGACTCTGGTCATGTCTGTCTGCCTATTCTCCCCCATCAATACCCAAATATGAGTCTTAGACCCTTACTGCCTAGTGGGACAGAAAACCACTCTCAACAGAGAAAGTGAAGCGAAAGACAAATCCGCAGTCTCTTTGCCCAAAGGCTGGGTCTGTCCCCAGCCTTCAGAGGTGGGCAGTAGCCCCAGAGCCTGGTAAGCTCATGGAAGAGGAAAAGAGAGGATGCTGGCTGGGGTGCCTCCAGCAGGGCAAGGGCAGCCCTTGTTACCACTCAGGATATGTTGAAGACGGGAGACAGACTGTAGCCACTCGTGCTGAACCTTTTACCCTTTAAAGGCTCTATCCCTAGAAAATGTAACTTGTCCACATTCTCCAATTTTAGCAAGCTTTTTTTCCTTCATGGGGGTGGGGTGGAGTGGGGTGAAATTTCTCGCTTCTCACCCTGACTTCACGCTAAAGAGGGTGAAGAAGGGGAGAGTCTTGAGTGCCCTCTAGGGACCAGTGGCTCAACTCATATTTGGATTCTAGTGAATCTACACTATTCTGATCTTGTTAGTGCCTTGCTCAAAATTGTCATAAGCTATCTGTTGCCTACTGAGTTAAGAACCAGTTCCTAAGGAGGCCATTAGGACCCTCTACAGTCTCAACCTACCTTTTTTTTTTTTTTTTGTCATTAGAATGATTTTAGGATTATGGCATGCAGAGCAAAAATAGGAAAAGAATGCAAATATAATCATCCAATAAAGAGGTCGGTTGGATCTAATCAAGAAGGGAGGGAACCTGCGTGGTTACCAGATTTTTTCCAGACCTCATAACCTAATCAATAGGTCCAGAAAGAAGTAGGTAAAGCATCATGGGAATCTAATCTGTACAGGAGGGTCTGGGAGAACCCTGTTGACATAGCATCACATAGAAGGGACTTGGCGTGTTCACAGTGGTGGCAGAAGACTCTGACACATCTTGGCCAAAAAGCAACCTCAGGCTGCTGAGACAGGACTCCCCATTCTCCTGCAAAGGTAAGCCCAGGAGGCTTGACACATTGACCCTCAATGTGCGCGGGATGGTAAATGTCATTTAATCCTAAGACAGTTTAGAATTAAATACGAGAAAGATGAAATACACCAAATCCATAGTATTCATTTTTGTGTTAACTTTAGTAGTATTCTGTGTAATTTGACATTTTCAATGTTTGTAAGATTTAGATAATGCATTAATTAGAGAATCTGACAAATTAGCCTGTGATTCCAATGTAAGATATATAACTGAATAATTGATTTTGGACTCGTGTTAGAGATTTTTACTAGTGTGTAAATAATATTGAAAGAGAATCTGACATCCTTTATAAGTTTAATATATTTATATATATATTATATATATAAATATATAATATATAAGTTTAATAGATAAATATTAAATTAAATATTAAACTTATATATATATAAATATATATATAAGTTTAATATATATATAATATAATATATAAGTTTAATAGATTTATAAGAGTATTCGATTAATAGCTGTTTGCTAGATATCTAAGAGCAAGTAACTTCAACTTTTTGCCTTGGTTTTCTCACCTGTAAAATAAGTATGATAACAGTACCCGTTTCATAAGGTGCGCGGGAATGAATGAATTCATATGAGAGCTTGCAATACTGTTTGACTTTTAATGAATGCTCAATAAATAAGTTATTGTTACTAAGTATATGAGGAGGTTTTGTTTGTTAGATCAGGCATTTAATTACCATATTTAAAAGGCAAAGTGAATATACTATGTATATAAATGCTGATTAAAATGTTTAGGGAAATTTATTGACAATGTTGTAAGTGAAGTAGTTATTTAAGGGAACTTAGTGTATTCCAATTGAGTTGAAGGAGCATTAATCAGCCTCTTCGCAAGAAAGACAAGGTCCATGTTTCCCACTGTAACCCCAGCACCAAGGCATTTGGTACCTAATAGGTGCTCAATAAATATGTGTTGAATTGAACTGACAAGTCATGTAAAAAAAAGATTCTAAGATGGTATAACCCATAGACACTGTGAATTGAGACAGGGACCACAGGAGGAGGAGCTTTGAGGGAAGATATAGGGGACAGGCTTTAACCTACTGAAATTACGGTGTCTGTATGACATGAGCTCCTGGTCACAGTTTGAAGTCTCATGTGTAGGGCAGACCCATGGGAAACAGTTTGGAATAGGAGATATATATTATGGGGGATCATCGGCAGAGCTTGGGTTCAGTGAGAGGAGGGCCCTTTGAAAATGATTGTTAAAAACTCCCTAGATATATAAATAGGTGAGATTAATGAATTAAGCTTAAGGGTATAAGGAAAGATGGGTTTTTTAAGTTGTTACCTTAATATAGCAAATATTAATTTAAAAAAGCAAGTAACAGTAAATAGTCTTTTCTGTCCCCTCTCCCACAAATCACCCTTAGGTATAAAAGAACTCATCTTGACATTTCTAACCTTGTGACACACTGCTCCCTTACACAAATCCCTTGTCTTGGCATCCCTTGAAAGCTCTTCCCAACTTTTTTGGGGAGTCCCCAGGGACAGAAACATGTGTTCAGGAACACTTATTCATCATCATCATCGTCACCATCACAGCAGCCACCACCTATCATACCTGTATTTTGTACCAAGCAATTTACATGATTAATGGTAATGGGAAGAGCTAGTCATACCCAGCACTTACTATGTGCTTCCTGGGTGCCAGGTACTGTTGTTAAGTCCTCTGTGAATATTATCTCCTTATTTCCATGTCATGGGTGAAGAAAAGGAAGCTTAAAATGTTAAACCACTTGCCAAAGTCTCACAGGTAGGAAGTGGTACTGCCGGGCTTTAAACCAAGAATTTGACCGCGGCACCCATGTTATGATGCAACATGCCTCCCCAGTAGTGGCCTGTGGCCTCTGAAAGCATGTGCTCTGGCCACTTGGGCTAGCACTCTGTGGAAATGCAGACCCTGCTTGGGCCAGTCCTTGACGTTCCCAAAGAGCTAAAACTCCCTTGAAGTTGCTCCCACAGTGCCAGGTTCCCATCCATCCTTTTTGGGTTGTGGCTGTACACATTCCTAAGCAGAGATGGGGAAGCTGCTGCTGCTCTTGGAACTCCACGCAGTTTATCAGTGGGTCCTGAAGAGTCCCCAGTTGCCCCAACTCATCTCTCTTTGCTTCTATCTCCCCCTAGGAGTTCTCACATGACTTCAATTCTGATTACCTGAGTGCTTACTAGCTGTATCACCACTCACTTGGTATTTAGCACACAGTATAATTTTTTATAGGTAACCAGTCAATCAAATGACCATTCCAACTTGGTTGGAATCTAGTTCTTCTTTAATCTCTTACGGTAGATTTGTCTGCATTTTTTCTGAGACTGATTCTAGAATCTCAGGTCATTTTGAGTCTTTTGAATAGAGCAACTGGGGTTCCCAGGCTCACTTGTCTAGGGAAGTACAGTGGTCCTCTGTATCCACAGGTCCCTCATCTTCGGACTCAACCAATGGTAGATCGAAAATATGCGGAGAAAAAATACAAAAAATTCCAAAAAGCAAAACTTGAATTTGCCATGCACTGGCAACTACTTACATTGTATTTACAACTATTTACATAGCATTTATGTTGTATTAGGTATTATAAGTAATCTAGAGATGATTTAAAGTATACAGGAGAATGGGAAGATGTGGGTGGGTTCTATGCAAATACTACGTGGGCCATCTTATGTAAGGGACTTGAGTATCTTGGGATTTTGGTATCTGTGGAGGTCCTAGAACTATAACCCCTCAGATGCTGAGGGCCATAAGTCGATGTCGTTTGTATTTCTTTTTATTTCTTTATTTATTTTTGTAATTTGTATTTCTGAGGAGGGTAGACACAGAGGTCTTCTATCATATGAGTATTGAAGATCTACTGGCACTTCCCTGGCAGTCCAGTGGTTAGGACTCCATGTTCCCAATGCAGGGGGCACGGGTTCAATCCCTGGTTGGGGAACTAAGATACTGCATGCTGCACAGCATGGCCTAAAAAAATTTAAAAATGATAATAAAAAAATTTTTTTTTAAAGATCTACTATGAGACTGGCATTGCACAAGATGCTGGTATATGGTCATGAACAAAACAAAATCCCTGCCCTCCTGCAGCTTCTGGATTGTGGAGGATACATGGTTGGAGAAGTACTGTGTAGAAAGAATAACGCAGTGCTTTCAAACTTTTTTGCAACTGAAATCCAAGAAGAAGTGCATTTTATAGCATGATCTAGCACAAACACACACACCTATGCACATACATTTATATATCTGAAATGAGTTTCATAGAACAAGAGTCTTACTAAGTTTGATGTTCTCTGATATTTTCTATTTCTTTCATGAAATGTTGGTCATGGCTCACTAAGTTAATTTTGTGCTTCATCAGTGGGTATCAACCTGCAATCTGAAAAAATATGGTAATGGTTAAGGGCACAACTCTGAGGTCAGGCTGATGGCTTTCAGACCTGGCTCCACCTTTTACTGTCTGGGTTTGAGCAAGCAATCTCTACATACCGTTGTTTCTCCATCAGCAAAATGAGATAATAATAATAGTAGTACCTACCTCATGGACTCCACTTGAGAATTAAATAAGAAAGGAGATAATGTGTGTAAAGGACTTAAAATAGGGCCTGACACAAGGTGAGGGCTCAATAAACATACGTGGTAAATACTGGGTGTGATGATGGAAGGGAGAAATGAGGGAACGTTTCCCGGAGGAGACCTTAAGGAGTAGTAGGAATTATTCAGGGGCAGGTTTAAGCAGATGAATAGAAGAAGACAGAGAAGTTTTGTGCAGAGACAGCAGCCCTTGCAAAAGTTGCGAGGTGCTAGAACTTCCTGTCTTGTATGATCTGAGAGCTTCCCAGTTTGGTTGCAGCCTGAGGGAGAAGTCTGTGACAGATGAGGTTAGAGATGCAGCAGGGGCTGAGATCACGAAGGGCCCTGCAGGCACCTCAAAGAATTGTAGACTTTAACTTATGTGTAATGGGACCTTATTAAGCCTGTTAAGCAGAAAAGTGACATGATTTACTTTTTTGAAAGACCATTCAAACCGGAGGGTGGAGAATGGATTGGGGAAGGCAATTCCTGTGGCAGGGAGACCATGAAGGGTCTATTGCAGTATCTTGATGAGAGATGAGAGTCACCTGGACCAAGGTAAAAATGACAGGGAACAACTGTTTTAAACGATCTAACTGATAATGGCACTTCAGGGAGAAAGGAGTCATGCATGGATCATTCCTAGGTTTCTGGCTTGAACACCTGGGTGGTAGGCGGTGACAATCTCTTAGACACGCTGGACAAAAGAGACATTCCGTGTTTAATTATGTTGAATTTTGAGGTAAATGGAATCTTCTTGAAAATTAAAGTATCCTGGTTTTGTCAAATTGTTTTTTGACACTCTTTGGGATGTTTAGTAATTCCCTAAAGCAACGGTTCTTAAACTAGGGTATGTATGACAATCCCCAGGAGAATGTGTGTATTTGGGGGTGGGGTGGGGCGGGGGGGGTGTTAGAAATGCGGGTTCCTGGGCTAAGAAGCCAAGATCCTGGAGACACCATTTGGACTCCAGGATTTAAATAATCAGTCTGAATGACTCTGATGCAGGTACTCTCCAGATCACAATTTAAAAAACAAAGAACAACAAAAACTACCTCTCCTGTGTCTCTAACAGTAGTTTTTCTAGTCTCCACCCCTCCCTACTTCTCAGGCACTTGCTTTGGGGGGGGGGTCCCTATTGCTTCTGACTCCCTCCACTCATCGCTCATGAGAGTAAGGACTTCCTTTTCCTAACAGGTACATCTCCAGCGCGCCCAGAAAAATACTTGGCACCGAATGGGCCCTCTGGAAATGCCTGCCAAACGAATGAATGAGCGAAAACATTTATATATTGCTTTGTACAAAAACTTTAGCTTTTAAATACTTGGGCAGGGTTTGAAATACGGAAGCAAAGGTCATTTCAAAGAAAGGGTGAGGGAGCGACTGGCAAGGCAGCGCGGAGGAAAAGGAGGGGAAGCCCCTCTCCGATTATCGAGGCACGCTCAGGAGGTCCTATTTCCCGGGGCTGGGGGGCGAGAAATGTGACTATTTACAGATTAGCAACCATCTTGGGTCGCCTGCGTTACTTCCCCGGGGCGTGCACATTTCCCTAATACAGTTGCTTTCGTGATTCCGGCTCCATCCAAACCTCTACAGGGAAATGTGAACGCGGGGAGACCTCGGGGGACGGCCGGGGTCAGAGCCCAAACACCCTGCGAGATGCCCCGCCGAGACAGTGCCGACCTCCCCATCATGGCGGCGGCCGGGCGGGGAAGCCGAGCCCGTGCGTAGCGTGCGTGCCTCCTCTCCCTCCCCTCCCCCTCCTCGGCGGCGGCGGCGGCGGCGGCGGCGGCGGCTTAGGCGGCAGCGCTCGCCATTGCCGCTGGTGGCAGGAGGCTGCGAGGAGCCGGCGCGGTCGCAGTCTCCACGGCGCAGGCCCACGGTAGCGCAGCCGCTCTGAGGTGAGTGCCCTACCGCGCAATCTCCAGCTATTTCAGCCCCGGCGCAGCCGCAACACGCCGCCCGCCTGCCGGCCGGCCGGCCCGCCCCGCAGCCGGCACCCTGCCGCCCCCGGCTCCAGGCCTGGGCCCCCGCCGGATTCGGCCCGCCTCGGGCGGGGGGCCCCGGCCCGGCCCAGTCAAACCGCCACCCCGAGGATGCACAGGCCTCACTAGGCCCCAGGCGTCCTGGCGGGCTCGGGAGGGAGGCTCTGCCCTCCCGAGAGCCCCAGGGTTCCGGCCTCCCCCGCCGCCTGAGGCTCTCGGGGCCGCGGCCTCCTCGCCGCCTTGGAACCCGGGGCCCGGGCCCGGCCTTCCCGCGGCTTCGGGAGCAGGAGGCCTGGGAGAGCGCGCCGGCCTGGGAGCGGGAGGTGGGCGGGCTGCGCGGGACGGGGGCCGCGGCTCCCAGCTCCCCTCCTTGGCCCTTCCCGGGTCTGGTCCGCAGGCGGCGCGGCGCGGCGGGCTGGGCCGGGGCGCGGGAGCTGCTGTCTCCTGCGGGAGAGGAGGCTGGCTCTTCGGGCAACCTCCGAAGCTTCCCTCCCGCCGGGGTGGCGTGGGCTTGTTACCCAGGTAGACTGAGGGACGCTGGAATATGGCGCGTTGCCCACCTTCTTGCAAGTTAGGAGGCGGCAGCGGCGGCAGTTCGAGGAGGAGGGCGCAAAGTCCTTTTGTACGCAGAAATAAGGAGCGACATTGTGTTTTCTTCCCTAGCAGAGATGCTGCCCGTGGAGGCGGCTCGGTTCTTCCTGTGCTTGGGGTGGTGGTCCCCTCTGTGAGGGACAGGGGGAGTGGCGCGACCCCGGCAAGGAACCGAACCTTTGCCACTGGAACGACAGGGGCTCTGGATGGCCTTGTGCATGGGTATTAGCCCACATCCCCAGCCTTTCGGGGAACTCAAGGGTTTGCCCTTTGCATGTGATCCACTTAACTGGGCGATGATGTCCACCACCTCTCTCACCTGTTGTGTCGTTGCTCTACGTCCTAAAGTTTCGACAGTATTTGTTTGTGCCCATCAGAACTTGAAGTTGTTTAAAAATCTTAATATTTTTAGGGCTTCAAATGATATCCAGCCAGTTGGAGGAGCTGTTGCGTGGTATCCATCCCTTCTTAAACATTAGATTAGCATATATTAATTGCTTACTTTACAGCTGGTGTCACTTGTGCTTAATTATTTCTGGGGTCAGAGAAAAATTCACATTTTCTTAAGTGTGTAGAGACAATGTATTGGAAACTCTTAAGGTGAAAGGTAGTGTGAGTGAGACTGTCAGCTCTGCGGGAGAAGGGGTATGCACATCTTACACCTTTTGTCGAGGGCATCATCTGCTGTCACAGCTCACAGTGATCCTTTCCCCATTTCACCTTCGCCCAGCCTTTAAAAAAATTCCTTTTCCTTTGGTCTTGAACAGTAAGTTATTGAGTTGTTCCTCACTTAGGGGAGGGGTGACTTTGGAGATGCTGGGGTTTTTTCCTTCCCTTAATTCAGTAGTGGCCTGACTCCTAGAATTGTGTCTGAAAGTTCTTGATGTGTTATTTCATAGGTAGTGAAAATATGACTAGCTCCACCTGTGCATCCGAGTGTAATTTCCTTATTTTATGAGTGCAAAGGCAAACATACAATTATCAAATGTAAATGTAGTGTGGTATAACTATTCTTAACTTGGGTCCAGAATTGTGTGCAGACTTTTTTTTTTGACAGGAGTTAGATGTGGCTTTCAACAAGGTCCATCAGAATAAGAATTACTGTTTACTTTCTTTTGGTTCATCTTTATTTGAGGTCCTTTGATTTCATCTGCCTGCCTTCCCCCTCCCCCCACCCCATATCAAATTCAGTATACAGGAGGAAAATTACTTTTTGCTTGGGAGTCTTGGTATATTCTCATTTAGGGGGGGAAAAAAAAAAGGTTTCTTATCCCCAAGACAGGAGTTTTCTTACCAGGTTTTAAGGAAATTCAACAGATTTAGGGAAATAACTATAGGAGTAGGAGATAATGAGGGCCCTTGTCCAGATATAGAGGGAATTAAAGAAAGGATTTCAGGTTTCCCTCCCAATTCATGTATACTCCAATGGAACCCAAAATTGTACGTTTTTTTGGTTTTATTAAGTCACAATTATGTATCCATCTCTAATTTTTTAGGGAGCTAAAGACCAACTTCCCATGATTTAAATATCTGAGTTTGCATTGCCTATACATCATAGGTTCAAGCAGACTTACTTGAAGAAGTATTTTATGTGAAATGATAGAAAATGGGTGACTTTTAAGGGAAATTTAAGCTCCTTGTAGTCTGGGGTTAATTTTTTTTTTTCCCCCCCGGTACGTGGGTCTCTCACTGTTGTGGCCTCTCCAGTTACGGAGCACAGGCTCCGGACGCGCAGGCTCAGTGGCCATGGCTCACGGGCCCAGCCACTCTGCGGCATGTGGGATCTTCCCAGCCCAGGGCACGAACCCGTGTCCCCTGCATCGGCAGGTGGACTCTCAACCACTGCGCCACCAGGGAAGCCCCTGGGGTTAAATTTTTTATACCTCTTTCTGTATATGTAATAAGGCATTCAGTAAATGTTTGTTGGGGAATAATAATAATGAACAGTATAATTGAAATTAAAATTTTTTTCACAAGTATTTGAAAAGGTATGCTCATTTTTTGGTTTCTGGAAGTTCTGTAAACTGTCAGCCTTTAGAAGCACACCCTCCAGTCTCTGGAGAACAGGAAGTTATTGCATAGGTTCAGCTTCTGTCAGATATCTTTAGGCAAGCCCAGTCCTTCATGCTGCAGTGGGCTTGTTCATCTACTCAGTGCCACTCTGAAAAGTTGGAGGGTAAAGGGGAGCTCTGTGGGTTGTTGAGTCTCAGAAGTGTCTGCTCTAACCTCAGAAGTTTTGGCATACTCTCTCTGGGGCTGTAATTAATCCAGGAAATTGGATATTTGAATTTAGACGTTTATGTATATCTATGTGTGATGCTTAATAATACATATATAAATAGTATTTGGAAAATCAGTCTTACAGGTAAATATCAATCTTTGGTTTTGTAAAAAACATTTCAGAAAATGTTTTATACTGAAGGAAATTCTCTGTTCTTTCATGTTTTCCTTGAGAGCTAAAGCTAGTGTTTTCAGCCTGAACTTACCCAAATATAATTTTCCATGAATGCTTAGTAAAACAGCAATGAAAAAGAAACCCACTTGTTAAGTTTATTTTAGAAACATTTTATTTAGACCAAGTCCAATCAGTATTTTTTTAGGCTCTGGATACATGTTAAATTTTGAGCATCATGTATCATATAGTTCCTTCCTTATTAACTAGGGAGTGGATTATCCACTTTCTTGGCTTTTCAGCTAGTGCTTTTATCCATCAATATTTTACTAAGGAGAACAGGCTGGAAGAGAAAAAGTAAAGGAGGTGAAACAAATCAATTTCAGGTGTTTCCAGAAGATGATAACCACATTGAGCTATTGGAAATTTTTAATCCTGGAGCAACAAGAATGCTTTGTCTGAAGTTATTTTGATGTAATGAGGACAAAACTTAGAAAATAAACAGAATTTTTGATTGCTCAAGGAAAATAAGTGGCTTATATATACCTTGGAATATATATATTTTTTCTGCAGTGCAGTTCATAATTAGGCTAAAATGTTTTCAACCCCACTCAGTGCAGTTTAGTAACTGAAGCTTCAAAAAGATTTCATCACGTGGTCTTTAGTCCTAAAATGTGAACATTTATATGAACTGAAAAAAATCAGAACTACAACTTCATAGAGATATTCTAGTATATTTTTAAAAGGACCCCCTCCCCCAAAACAGAAACAACCAAAGCAAAACTAGGGGGTGGTTAAGGCAAGCCTACCACATGTGTGATCCTTGAGGTCAATCTGTATTGTATCATCAGCAGCAGTCACTTAGAAAATAAACCGACCATAGGAATCTTCTCCAGAATTCCGGACTTGGTAGCCTTCGTTATCAAACTGCTCCCGAGCCATCAGATAATTTCTGAGGAAGCCATGTCTAATAAGGGAGGGGTGTGTGTGTGTGTGTGTGTGTGTGTGTGTGTGTGTGTGTGTTGGGGGAAAGTTGGTGGGGAGGAGAGGGGGAAAGGGTAGATGATACTGGTAAAAGAATCTAGTTTTACAGATTGGGATGATCGCTGAATTTTGGAGATGTAGTATTTTGAAAAGAAGCTAAAAGAGCTACTTTCGTTTGGGTCATGAGTTTGGTGATATACAGTGTCTGCCATTTGTAGTGTATTGTTTAGTATATAAGCACAGTATTTAGATTAGTTCGTGTATGCTGATTTCTGTGGTTACGAATGTGAAGAGTTTGGCTGACAGTTTAGGGGGACATTTTCTTCAGAACTCTTAAATGGTGCCTGTTGGATAAACTATGCCAAGCCTTTCTCAGAATCATGAAGAATGAACTATGTATGCATAAATGTTTAGACCATTTTTAAAAAAGAGCTTATATTTTACTGTTGGTAGTTGTAAAGTCTTTACTTTTTAGAACTTGGAGAGTCTGTTTTGTTGCTGCCACTGAATGCTAATGTGGTTAGGCTGGCAGCTAAACCTACAAAGAACAAGAGGAAGTGAGGAAATATTCCCATGAAACATTGCTTAAAACTAAGCAGTGGACTAGAAGTGGGAAGCTAGAGACTAGGGGACTTAATTAGTTTTATGTTCAAAAGAGGATGAGGCGTACCCTCCACTGAGAAGTAACCTTAAGTGTGTCCTCACTCTGGAGTTTTGCCATATATTCACCAGACATTGATTAAAGACATACTGTATTCCAGTCATGTTCTAGATGCAAGAGTAACAAATAAACCGTGGGCTTTGTCTATAGCGGAGAAAGATAAGGGTGCAACTAACTATAATACAGTTTGTTGAGAACTAAAATAAAGAGTGGTGTGGGATTATAGAAGGAGGGAGGGAATTCTGGGGGAAGGGGTGAGTGATACAGGGAGAGTAAGTGAGGTTAGGGAAGACTTTTCATGTAGTGGATGCTTAAGTAGGACTTTGAAGGATGAGTAGCTGTTTTACTGATGAAAAAGAAGAGGCTAGATGAAGGGAATGATAGTCTGATTTTAGAAAGCAAGCAGATTTTGCTGTACTTGGGGAGTAGAGGAAAATGAAGCTGATGAGGTTGTGGCCTGATTGGGAAGAGCATGGGGGAGTTAAAGATTATAGTTGGTTAATGGATGAGGATGAAGATGCCTTTAATAAGATAGGGAATATATAGGGAGAACAGAATTTGAGGAGGAAGGTAATAGGATATGAAGCTAGGTGTGGGAATCAAGATATGTCAAAATAGGTACCTGAAGACTTGGACTGGAGCTCAAGGGGAAGAGGGGATCTATTAGGAGGTTTGTATTCATTGGCATAATGTCATAGAAACTGCAAAAGACTATAGTATCAAGAGTGAGGAAACAACTAAGGCAACCTTGGGTAGCATCTATATCTGAAGGTCAAGTGGAAGAAGAGAGGCCTGTGAAGGAAGTTGAAAAACAATGGCTGAAGAGATAAGATAAATGGTATAGGGTTGAAGAAGCTGAGGATAGGGATTAATGGAATTTTAACAGGATTTAGCAATGTGAAATACTACGGAGCTCACTGGGATAAAAACTGGATTTGGCAATTAAGAAATAAAGTAAATTTTCTGAATGTGTTTATGTGTGTGTATGTATGTATTGTTTCGCCATGAATCATGATAAACACAATAGATTTCTGGAGTCTTATTGAATATAGGGGTAGGGCCTTAAAACACAATTTAATAGATGACCCATGCTTAGAAATAGGTCCTGTTACTCTCCTTCTCTCATGGGAATTACAACATTAAAAACTTTGGGAGATGACTTAAATTTTAACAATTAGAGTTTATGTATTTGAGTATATATAGTATCGTATATTTGAGTTTATAATCTTTAAAGTTTATAATCTCTTTTGAAGGATTTTGAAGTTTTATGATATTTATAGGTTAAGTGCAGGGTTTTTTAACCTGGGTTTTATAGTTCTGGGGTTCATGGATATATTTTGGCTGTGTGATCCTGAATCTTGAAATAGTTTGAAAAATACTGTGTGGGCCTATATGATTTTTCTGGGGAGAGGGTCCTTAACTTTTATGGACCCTCTCAAGGGGTTGTTGACAGACAGAAAAGTCAAGGGCCTTTTTGGTAATGTTAATGATTAAGTCAGATGTCGGTTGTGTCAGTTGGCTGAAATCAGTTATCCTGACTGGGCTAGATCAAGCAAGGGAAACTTTGAGTAGGTGTCTGGGGTGAGGAACTTTGGGAAGATGTAAGGTACCTTTCGGAGATAGGAGTAGGAGCACCAGAAGGAAGGTGGGAGGGATGCCAAACCACAGCTTAACCAGCTTCAGGATTTTGTCAAGTCATCTGAATTCCTTGCTTTTTTATATTCCAGAATTCACACTGTATATGACTATTCATGCACTCTATACAATAGGCTTTGTGCGGGGATCAAATTACTATTGTTTTAAAGAGAAAGTAAGTTTTGAAAGAAAGCTAAATGGTTCATTAGACTGCACTCAAATTCATTTTTTAAAAATTTAATTTTTATTTTATATTGGAGTATAGTTGAATCATGCTGTGTTAGTTTCAGGTGTACAGCAAAGTCAAATTCATTTTTAAGGTGGTAGTTGTTTATATGCACTTTGGAAAACTTCTAAAAGGCACATGTACCAATCCAGTGATCTGGGACAACACATTTATTCTCTCCTTGCTTAATTTTTCTGACCATGAAATGAAAATACCATTGGCCTGTCTTATAGGGTTTGTGTGAAATATGACAATTATGAAATGTTTTGAGGTCTAAAATTATATAATGGTAACAGATTGGTAGTGTTCACATTTCTTAAGCCATTGATGAAACCTGGATTTTTAAAATAATTAATTAATTTATTTTGGGCTTTGTTGTGTCTTCGTTGCTTCGCATGGGCTTGCTCTAGTTGTGGCGAGTGGAGGCTGCTCTTCGTTGTGGTGTGTGGGCTTCTCATTGCCGTGGCTTCTCTTGTTGTGGAGCACCGGCTCTAGGAGTGTGGGCTTCAGTAGTTGCGGCTCGCGGGCTCTAGAGTGCAGGCTCAGTAGTTGTGGTGCACGGGCTTAGTTGCTCCGAGGCATGTGGGATCTTCCCGGACCAGGGATTGAATCCGTGTCGCCTGCATTAGCAGGCAGATTCTTAACCACTGCACCATGAGGGAAGTCCCACAATCTGGAAATTTAAGCAAATTATTTAATAATGTTTCATACTAGAACTTATTTGATTCCTAAAATATTTCATATGAAGTCTTAGATAATTGGTCATTTTTACTTTCTTCTTCTAATCTTTGGATCTTTGAAATTGCATTAGGAGACAGTTTTGTCAGCTAGGCCCCGGATTCTGGGCAGTGATCTCCAAATTTTATTGTCACCCTTACAAGTAAATTTTGAGCACACATTCTGAATCACACTTATTTATAAATGGTATTCCTGTTATTGTACTAATACATTTAAGTACATCATAAAATATGTAGAAGGTAGAAATTTTAAAAGGCTCAGATAAAAATGAATATTTTCAAATGTCTTGCTGATTGAGTTAATGATGGTTCAGTAATTTATGAGTTTGATTTGCTTGTTTTTATAAATATATTTGCTCATAATTCATTTTTTTTCTGTAATTAATGCCAGTTGGCAACTGTATAGGTTACCCTGTAAAAGTATTGGTAAATACAAGAATTACATGAATAAACATATTGGGTAATCTTAAGAAAATTTGTGTTATGCAGCTTGCAGTTGGGCTTGTGTTTGTGGATTATGTTTACATTCACTAAATCTGTCCCTAAATAGAACTGGAGTATTTTCTTTGTTCACCTTTTTTTAGTCCTTTGTCTTTCATTAAACAATTGTAAAATAAAATTTTCAGTAATAGATCTTTTATATAAAAATAATCACAAATTAAAGAATCAACCAGGGTTTGCTACATAAAAACACCATCATAGAACTAGTCTGTTCACCCCAAACTGGCTTTAGGAACTAAGTCTAAAGAAACAATTCCAGAATCACCAATTATGTGATTGAGTGTTAAAATTTTTTTCTTTCTTCCTTAATTTTTATCTTTATATTTTTAAAGTTTTTCTACATTGAAAATGTATTATTTTTGTAGTGAAAATTTTTTAGAAAGGAAACAAACAACCCCCCAAATCAACGGTTATTTTTGGTTTAGAAGCATATATGTGATTTTCATTTTCTTTCCTATAGCTTTCATTATTTTTCAGATTATTTTTAATGAAAATGCATTAACTTTCATAATTAGAAAAAATAAACATAAGTATGAATAATATAATTATGGCCATAGGGAGTCAACTATCAGATTTTGGGCAGGCAAGTCACTTATCCTCACTGGGCCTTTTTCCCCATTTGAAAAATGAAGAGGACAGAATGGTAAAGTTTCTTCTAAATAAAAATTCCTTCTAAAATTACTTCTGAGTCTCGTGTTATGACATGGTAAACAACAAATATATTTTCTTAATGTAAAAAGGTACGTATATGTGTTTATTATAGAAAAGCAAAGAGAAGAAAATTTAAAATAATTGTAAATCAGTCATACATATTTAACAATATTTTAATTATATGGTTTTAGATATTTTCCTAAGTGTACATGTATGTACTTGCATGCACACACACACTCTGTGCATGGATATACTGTATATGATAATATGAAATAATACTCTGTATATTGTCTTGAACCAAAAATGTCTAAGGGTGTTTGATTTGTCTATTTTTGCCCTGAAACATTCTTAATGGGGCAGTTATAAATCCATTTTAATGAAATATAAAAGATATTAAAGTTTCTATCCAAATACAAATTAGTCCAGGAAATGCTTACTGTCTGTTTCATGCTCTGTGTGGTTTTGCTGAGGTAAGGGTAACTTGGAGTAAGGGCGGAAGGGCTTGCCTATGAAAGCTTACTTAGTGAAGAATGAGAGCTAAATCCTGGGTTAACCTCAGTTTCATTCACATATTAACTTGCTTTTTCTCCACTCTGCCCTCACACTTCATGAGCCAAGATTCCTATTTGTAGGATAGTTTCTAAAGCAAACAAGTTTGTCTCAGTATTATTAGTCTTTTATTTTACCCTGGGACCTTCTGAGTTGTTATATTCCCACTGAGAGCAAATTGATATTAGTAACAGCTGTCATATAATACAGGCGTGTTAAAAATGCTTGTTTGTTTTTTTAAAGCATTATTTGTGGGGAGTTCAAAAGATTTTATGTACGTAAAATATAAATATATTTATAAATATAAAATGCTATGTAGTCTAGTTCATCCTCTGCCTCAGTGAAGTATGTGATATATATAATTTTAGTTTTATGTAAAGAATACTGGCTCTTGGGCTTCCTCGGTGGCGCAGTGGTTGAGAGTCCGCCTGCTGATGCAGGGGACACGGATTCGTGCCTCGGTCCGGGAAGATCCCACATGCCGCGGAGCGGCTGGGCCCGTGAGCCATGGCTGCTGAGCCTGCGCGTCTGGAGCCTGTGCTCTGCAACGGGAGAGGCCAGCAAAAAAAAAAGAAGACTGGCTCTTTCTCAAAGATTTTGTGCAGTAGATTTTCTTTAGAAAAGTTAGTAATATAATCCAATTTTCTTGCCTACTCATTTAGTTCTGTCTTTAATCTTTCTGGTAGCTGGTTTGTTTGTTTATACAACATGGAAACAAATCTAGGGTAAATATTTCCTTAGTTATCACAATTAATATCTAAAGTAGTCTAGTCATTTTTCATCTAAGTATAATACAAAGCCTGCAGAGGTATGTATTGGAAGAAAAAAAGTCTGATTTGTTTATTCTCTTCCCTTCTACTTTGAAAATTAGAATCTTTTCCAGGAGAAAAACTTTATCATTTATACTTGACAATTAAGATGCTTAAGTCAGTGTCTTTCAGACATAGGGAGAGGTGGACAATCTGGGAATAAAAAGTACAAACTTTTTGCCTCAAACTTTTTTTTCAGTTTTTGTGTTTGAAAGATGTGAGAGCAGTCACTAATCCTAACTTGAGAATCCACCAAGATGGATTGTTCTCGTTCTGAAGAAATCCATTTTGTAGCTAAATGAGTGGTATATATCTAATGTCCTTTAAATAGGTAATCTTTGGTTAGTATTAATTTAGGGTCTTTGGTAAGGTAGTGATTCTTGTGTTTTAGGCTAGCACAATTTTGAAATTATCCTTTTTTAAAGAATAATGATTATTTTATAACAATAATTGTTTTCCCTTAAAGGTAAAAGAATATGCAGCTGTTCCATGTAAATATGTATACTCAGATTTAGCCTGCCAACAGAGTTTAAGAACTTTATATCCAGTGGCCTAATTGACACCTCTCAGATGCCTCAGATGCACTTCATCCCAAAATGAGATTCCCTTTTCAAACTTGGCCCTGTTCCATTCTTTCTTACCTCAATGAAGGGTATCACCGTTTCATCTGTTTTCTCAGAACAGAAACCTTGGTCTTTCCATATTATCAAATCCTGTTTAACTTTCTAAATAAGCTCAAATTATCCTCTTCATTTCCACCATTATCACTTTTGTCTGAGTTGCTATTTTTTCTTTTCTGGACTGTTGAAATAACCTATCACTGGTCTGCCTGCATCCACTCTGGCTGAGCACTAATCCATTCTCCTCATTGCAGGCAGAATTAATCGATCTTTTCTAAATACACAAGTTTGATCATGTCCCACATTTAGGATGAAGACAAAGCTCTTTAATGTGGCTGTACTTACCTTTTGGACTCATTTTCTATCAAACATGCTGCCCTAACCATTAGACCTTTCCTATTGTTCCTTCTGCCTGGAAAGCTTTTTCCTCTCTTTTATCTGGTAAAATCTTGTAAATTTTATTCAAGTCTCTACTCAAGCATCATTTCCTCAGGGAAGTTTTACCACATTTCCCTTATTTTTATACTTTTTCTTCACCATTTATGTCTATACATGTCATTTTACATTTGTTGGTATATTACTTGATATACGTCTGTCCCTCCCACCAGATTGTAAGCTTTATGAAAGTAGACATCATGTTTGTGTCCATCACCAAGCACAGTGCCTGACACATAACTAACTAATAGTATTTATTTGAATACATGATAGTAGAAACCTTGCAAAATTCACTTGTAATATTTTATCTTATTACTAGGTTTTTGTGGTAGCATCTAATACTTTATAATTTTTAGGAACTTGGGAATGGGAAGAGATTCTAAGTCATCTAAACCAGCTCAGCTCCCCAAAGTTACATGGTCATCAGTCTTCTTTAACACATCCAGTGATAGGAAATCATTTTGGTGGGTACTAACTACTGAAACTCGGTTTGGTCTTTAATACTTTTTTAGATGGTTAGAAAGTTTAATTTCAACTGAAGTTTCTCCCTGTAATTTTTACCTACTGGTCTCACTTTTGCTCTTTAGGACTTCCAAAAATAAGTATAGTTTTTTTTTTGATTTTTTAAAAATAAAGTCCTTTCAGACATCTCTGTTTTAGTTTAAATATCCCGAGATCCTTAAACCTTCTTGGAAAGGTAATGAGATATGCCGGAAGGATAGAGTTTGGGGGCTATGTTAGTTTCCTAGGGCTACCACAACAAGTTACTGTAAACTTGGTACCTTAAAACAACAGAAATTTATTCTCTCATAATTCAGAAGGCCACACATCAGGAATCAGGTGTGTGTAGGACGACAGTCACTCTGGAGGCACTAAGAAAGAATCTGTTGTTTGCCTCTTACAGCTTTTGGTAGCTGCTGGCATTCCTTGACTTGTAGCTACATCACTGCAGTCTCTGCCTTCATGGGCACACTGTCTCCTACTCTTCTGTCGGTAATCTCTGTTGGCCTCACTCTCATAAGAACACTTGTCATTGGATTTAGTACCAACCTGGATAATCCCAGATGATCTCCTCATCTCAAAATCCTTAATTTAGTTACATCTGAAGGAACCTTTTTTCCGAATAAGATAACATTCATAGTTTCCAGGAGTTAGGATGTGGACATATCTTTTTGGGAGCCACCATTCAACCCACTAAAGGGGCTCCTGGGTTTAAATCTTGGTAATGCTACCTCCTAGCATTTTGCAACCTTGAGCATGTTGCTTAATCTCTCTGAGCCTGAATCTCTTTAAGACAAGGATAATAATACTTGTATCATTGATATGAGGAGATTTAAGGAAAATTCAGGTGAAGTACTTGACACATGGTAACTAACTCTACATGTTGCCTTCCATATTATCAAACTACCCTGACCCTACTGCACTTTCTCAGGGCCCCTAGATATCAAGCGTGGCCTAGAACCCAGCACAAGTGCAACTGGTCTGATAAGTACAAACTACAGTGGGTCCATTTTTTCTGTTTTTTGGGGCAGTGTATAGCCACTATGATTAATGTAGTCCAAGTTTGAATTATGTTTATTTGTAGCCACATCATAAGATTACCTCATTAAATTTAGAATTGATTAAAACCCATTTCTTTTTCATTGCTGTAATTATTAAACTTCTATTGTGTAGTTAGGTGTTTAGAACCAAGTGTACATTTTCACGTTACATTGTATGTTATAAGTGTTACATTATCAAATCATAGTGCCTAGTGCATAATGGGAGCAAAATTTATGCTGAATTTAATGTTGCTGCATGGTTTAAAGGAATCTTTTTTTGTTTGTTTGTTTTTGGCTGCGTTGCATGGCTTGTGGGATCTTAGTTCCCTGACTGGGGATCGAACCCAGGCCCCTAGCAGTGGAAGCGCAGAGTCCTAACCACTGGACCACTAGGGAATTCCCTAAAGGAATCTTTAAACTTATCTACTTTGGTGTTGTTCAGAGAACATTTCTTAAAACAAACGCTGGGGTGAATATAAAAAGAGAGTTACCATTGAAGTAGCAACTATATCAATTATATTGGGCAGATGGATGGCATCACTAGATACCCTTTCAGGTAATCAGTGGCTGATCACTTCCAGGTTGATGGATGGGTTGCTTTTGATACTTCCATCAGGTATATGAGATATGTGTCCATTGCTTATTTAACAAATATGCATTTAGTGATTTCCATATCTGCTAGTATTTGGAATTTGCATTTGAGATAAAAGACTGGAGAAATGGATGATGTAGAAATGGTGTTTTTAAAATAGTTATTTTAGAGTATTACATGCACATTTTAAAATGATCAAACAATATAAAAGGAATTCAATGAAAAGTGAGTTTCCCACCCCCAAAACAACTACCACTATCAGTTTTCTTGTGTAATTTTCAAGGTAAGGTAAGCAAAAGTGTGTGTGTGTGTGTGTGTGTGTGTGTCCTTTTTAAAAAACACAAATGATTGCTTATGTGCGTATGGTCCTCTAGAAAGTGTTTTTTGTTTGTTTGTTTTTGAATGTCATGTTTTGTATCCTGATCCTCAGCACCAGTGTAGGATTTCTAGTTTTTTTACCCTATTGTTGAGAGACAGGGAACCAAATTTCATAGCTTTCTATTACTGATTTGATTGTGTGGGATGCCTTTCCAAGAGAGTTGTATATTATATAGTTCTTTGTGAAAGAGTTCTCTTTATAGGCTGTTTATACCAGGGAAATAAAACCAGTTTTAATTCAGACCACTTATTTAGAAAATGACTGAAGAAAAACTCATCAGATCAGTTTAAAACATCATCCTGGTGTTGCTTGAGGCCTTTTCATGCTTGCTAAGTGAATTACTCATTTTGATTATATTGACAGCAAGGTGAAATAAATTATTTCAAGACCCAGGTAGGTAATATAGGTCTAGTTTAAAAAGAGCTAGAAAATTCAAGAATAGAGGACTATGGTAGCCATAACATTCTACCTTGGTTTATTATCTGTGGGGTTTTTTTTTCCCCCTCTTTTGTTAAAGTGTAAGCCAGTGTTTCTCTTTTTTTAATTATTATTTTATATTGGAGTATAGGACGTGATTAACAATGCTATGCTAGTTTCAGGTGTATAGCAAAGTGATTTAGTTATACATATATCTATTCTTTTTCACATTCTTTTCCCATATAGGTTATTACAGAGTATTGAGTAGAGTTCCCTGTGCTATATGGTAGGTCCTTGTCGATTATCTATTTTATATGCAGTGTGTACATGTTAATCCCCACCTCCTAATTTATCCCTCCCCCCACCTTTCCCCTTTGGTAACCATAAGTTTGTTTTCTAAGTCTGTTTATCTTTTGTAAATAAGTTCATTTGTATCATTTTTTAGATTCCACATATAAGTGATATCATATGATATTTGTCTTTCTCTGTCTAACTTACTTCACTTAGTATGATAATCTCTGGGTCCATCCATGTTGCTGCAGATGGCATTATTTCATTCTTTTTTATAGCTGAGTAATGTTCCTGTATGTATATACCACATCTTCTTTATCCATTCATCTGTTGATGGACAGTCTACCTTGGGTTATTATATATGGGTTTTTTTTCCTCCTTTTTGTTACAGTGTAAGCCAGTGCTTTTTTAAAAAAAATATTTATTTATTTAGGCTCTGCTGGGTCTTAGTTGTGGCACGTGGACTTCTTAGTTGCGGCATGCATGCAGGATCTAGTTCCACGACCAGGGATCGAACCCAGGCCCCCTGCATTGGGAGTGCAGAGTCTTACCCGCTGACCACCAGGGAAGTCCCAGGCCAGTGGTTCTTTTTTTTTTTTTTTTTTTTTTTTTTTTTTTGCGGTACGCGGGCCCCTCACCGCTGCGGCCTCTCCCGCCGCGGAGCACAGGCTCCGGGCGCGCAGGCTCAGCGGCCACGGCTCACGGGCCCAGCCGCTCCGCGGCACGCGGGATCCTCCCAGACCGGGGCACGAACCCGCGCCCCCCGCACCGGCAGGCGGACCCCCAACCACCGCGCCACCAGGGAAGCCCAGGCCAGTGGTTCTTAATCTTTGGTTTCAGGACCCTTCTTAATAGTCATTGAGGACTCAAGAGCTTTTGTTTATGTGGGTTATAACTTTTGATACTTACTGTATTAGGAATTAAAACTGAGAAATTTAAAAAATGTTTATTAATTTAAAAATAATATACCCACTACTTGTTAAAGTTAATAAAACATTTTAATTAAAAATAACTATATTTTCCGGGCTTCCCTGGTGGCGCAGTGGTTGAGAGTCCGCCTGCCGATGCAGGGGACACGGGTTCGTGCCTCGGGCCGGGAAGATCCCACATGCCGCGGAGAGGCTGGGCCCGTGAGCCATGGCCGCTGAGCCTGCGCATCCGGAGCCTGTGCTCCGCAACGGGAGAGGCCACAACAGTGAGAGGCCCGCGTACGGCAACAAAACAAAACAAAACAAAAAACTATATTTTCCGAAACAAAAACAATTTAGTGAGAAGAGTGATACTGTTTTACAGTTTTTGCAAATCTCTTTAGTGTCTGGCTTGTTAGAAGACAGCTGGATACTCCTATCTGCTTTTGCACTCAGTCTGCTGCAGTATGTTACAGCTTTGGTTAAAGTATAAGACGATCTGTTTGGAAAAGGGAAGAGTATTTTAAGAAACTTTTTAGATTACTGTGGATGATATTCTTTGATATTACATGAAAACTCAGCAGTGTAAATTTCTTAAAGGTGAATTGCAATGTGGAATCTGAAACCATATCTGTGCTTTGTTATGTTAAAATCTATTGGTTTATCATGCACTTTGAATGGATCTTTTAATCCATGCATGATTTTGTAACATCATACATTGGTCATTTGGAAAATATTAGTTTACTGGGTTATGCAGATCTTCTAAATGTTGACACAAAAATCACATTCATTAACACTACCACTGATCTTATCAGAAAAGACTTTTTTTTTTTTTTTTTAGAAAAGACTTTTAAGTAATGGAAGGCTATCAAGCTCACTGTGGCAGATACAAGTTTTCCAAAATTCTAATTATCACTTGAAATACCTAATTTTATCATTGACAACAAATGCTCTCAGTTGTTTTCCTTGAAGTGATAGGCTCACTTTGTTAATTTTTGAGAAAATGACTATCAGTTACCCAGGTCTGAATAGCCATACAGTTTGTCAGCTACTCTTTCAAGTAAAAATGGTATTCCTTGGGGGAAAAGGTGGGTAATTCAGTTTGCGACTCAAAGCGTGGTTTATGTGCTTTTTGAAATAGCCATCACACTTCCGAATGCAGAAGTGCTGTATGTATACTTTCCATTTGATTACACAGAATAGTAAAAAGACATGAATTCAAGGGTGAAGATTTAATAAAATTAATAATTTTTACTCTTTCATCAGCACATCCTTAAATTATGAAATTGACTCTTTCCTTTTACTGTGAATACATGAAGGTGAAGAATATAATGATGACTAGTACAGTTTGGTGCCATTGCCTTTAATTAATTGTGCTAAGATGCCAGTAGTTTTACCCTACCATTGCTTTTGCATTCTAAGTGCAAATATAAGGCCAGTGAAAAAAGGCAAAGAATGTCTTAGTTATTATAAAAATAGTTTTGACCTCACTGATCCCTTGAAGAAATCACAGGGATTCCCAGGGTTATAAGGTTCACTTTGAGAACTGCTGCTGTAAGCTATTTGAGGGTTAAGCTAATCACCCCACATATCCCCCTTCAGTTTCTGATCCAGGATTTTTCACAGAAAAGGTGCTCAAAATATATTTGTTTTATGAATGTGATTTGATGACATTTAAACAGGACAAAACTTGGTGAGTAAAATTATGTAGCAGCCTGCATCCATCCAAGCAATCTTGATCAGGCAGCTTTCCCACAGACATTGGTGAGAATAAGTTGAGCTAATGGAACGTGGATGATAATATACTTGGTAAATGCAAATGATGAAATAACTACAAATAAGGTGGTGTTGAAATTAGAACTAACTGATTTCAGGAATGCACAGGAAAAGGATACACATGTACAAGTTCCTACACAGCCAACAATTTCAGCCTTGTTAGGTTTCTGTTAATGAGTCCTCTACTTTTTGGGTCCTTTAATTTGTAGCGGTCTAAGAGAGGATCCTCAAGTAAGATGGATCTTATCTGAAAAGCAAACATCTCATTTAAATTTCAGTAGGTCGTGGGTTGTGCTTAATCTAGTAAAGTCTTCAAAAAGAGTTACTGACAGTGAATGTTAAAAACAAATCACTTTTTTTGAAGAATAGTGACTAAAAGTCCTGGGTCTGTATAAACTGCAGACCTAGGTAGTCATTTTTCTCTTTAAGGAAACCTGTCCTATTAATACCCTACTATGTATTTTTGGGGCAAGAAATTGGGTGATAAGATGGTGTGATATACCCTCTTTTAGTGTATAAGCCTCAGTTCATCTAGCTACATTTTGATAATCTCAAATTTTGTTAAATAGTACTCCTCCTCTTGTTTTCAAGTGATTTGTTTGTTACAGTCTGTTTCTAGTTTAGGGCTAGGATGTAGGAATGGGCAGTAAATTGGTGGTGGAAATGGGAAGGAACAGTATTAGTTCTAAACCATCCCAGGCCTTCCTCTACTCCCACCCCCAATCCCAACTGTTAAAAAACTTTTTACTCCTATTTCAAGTAAAGATTGTAAGAGATAAGTTAAGGCATTTCTAACAATCAAAACCACACACTTTTTTTGTTTCATGTTAAAAGTTACTGAGTCTAGTTTAAGAAGTTCCTTCAAACATCTTGTGAATTTACCTTTTGTCCCTGAAGGTCATTACTTCAATTTACAATGGATACTCCCAAAAAGTTGGATAGGGTAGGCATTACCTAAACTTTGGTCATCATCATACCTATGTAACAGCATGAGAGGATTCAGCTAGTACAGGGGTGTGTTACTATGTGAGAGCCACTTGTGCTTCTTGTCATAGGTGCCATGTCCTGGTTAGAAACCATTTAAAATCAAACTGGAAAATACCAGTCACCATTTAAGGATGTCATAAAAATAAGGTTATTTTTATGACATCCTTAAAAGACTAAATACTGTTTTAAAACTGACCAAAGTAAAACATCTGCTTTCAAACAGAGTTGTAAGTGGAAATGTAAAATAAGGTCAAATTAAAAATAATTTATCTATTACATTTCCTGAACAGATTTAATTTTGAGCTCTGTGTGCAAGGCACAGATTGGAATGGTTGCTGCAGATATTTTATGGAATATAGATTTCAGATTGTTATTTGCTTGTAAATATACACATGAAAACCCACTTTCAGGACTCCTACTTTAAATTTTTCAAAGAATTTTATCCTTTATGGAAGATATATTTGTATCTATTATTCCTCTAGTACCATATCCTAGTTAAGTAGTTTGAGGAGATTAGGGTTAAGTACTACTACTTTGGTATGACTTCTGTAGCTGCTACCTTTAAAAATTTGTTAAGAGCTTCCCTGGTGGCGCAGTGGTTGGGAGTCCGCCTGCCGATGCAGGGGACACGGGTTCGTGCCCCTGTCCGGGAGGATCCCACATGCCGCAGAGCGGCTAGGCCCGTGAGCCATGGCCGCTGAGCCTGCGCGTCCGGAGCCTGTGCTCTGCAACGGGAGAGGCCACAACAGTGAGAGGCCCGCATACCACAAAACAAAAAACAAACAAAACAAAACAAAACAAAACAAAAAATTTGTTAAATACTAAAGGCATAAATAAGGATATAGAACAATATAATGAATACCCTGTATCTTCTACCCAACTTAAAAAAAAATCACAGATAATAATGCCTCCTGGGCATTCCTTCCTCGTCCTTTCCCTTCCCAGCTGTAACCATTATTCTGAATTTGATGTTTACCTTTCCCCTGTATCAAAAAACAAAAACAAAAACAGAAAAACTATACCTTTATGTGTTGTATCCATAGGAAAGATATATTGTTTTGTATGTTTTTAAAGTTATATGAGATTAATATTTATTTTTGTTTTGTTTTGTTTTTTTGTTTTTTGTGGTACGCGGGCCTCTCACTGTGTGGCCTCTCCCGCTGTGGAACACAGGCTTGGACAGGCCCAGTGGCCATGGCTCACGGGCCCAGCCGCTCCGCGGCATGTGGGATCCTCCCTGACCGGGCACGAACCCATGTCCCCTGCATCGACAGGCGGACTCTCAACCACTGCGCCACCAAGGAAGCCCGAGGTTAATCTTTATTGATGCATGTAGTTATACTCATTTTACATGCTATATAATATTTGATTTAATGGAGTGTGAAAGTAATATATGATCTTTGTAGAGAAGTTTGAAAATAAAAGAAAGTATGAAGATGAAAAAATTTGTAGCTCTGCCATCCAGAGATACCACAATTAATTTTTTTTCCTTTGATTCCCCCCCTCCCATTTAAGTTTATGTATTTTCTGGGTACCTTTTAATATGAATGGGACACAGTTTCATGGATTACATAAAATTGCAAAATAGCCACATAAGGGCTGTAATCGTATTTTAGTTGAAAAAGAAAAGAGAATGAGCTTTCCATATTAGGTATTCCACGTATACCAGGTATTCCACATATACCAATTAAATTTACTATCTATATCAAATACTGATGGCATATTTCTTAGTATGGAAACACTGTGTAAGTGACATCTGGGAAGAGTTAGGTAGTATTGTTTAACATGTTTTTAAACTTATCTGAGAGATTTTTCTAGTAAACAAAATTATCAGATTTTGATGCTTATCTCTTTAAACATTACTTTTTTGGTTTTAACTTTTTGATTAAAAATGAAAAAGATGAAATATTTAGGTATGCATCTAATATATGTACAAGATCTATATGAGGAAAACTACAAAGCTCAGATGAAAGAAATCAAAGAAGAACTAAAATAGATATTCCATATTCATGGATAGGAAGACTCAATTGTATTAAGATGTCAGTTCTTCCCAACTTAATCTGCAGGTTCAGTGCAGTCCCAATTAAGATCCCAGCAAGTTATTTTATGGTTATCAACAAACTGATTCTAAAGTTTATATGGAGAGGCAAAAGACCCAGAATAGCTAATACAGTATTAAAGAAAAACAAAGTTGAAGGACTGACACTACTTGACTTCAAGACTCACTATAAAGCTACAGTAATCAAGGCAGTGTGGTATTGGTAAAAGAATAGACAAACAGATCAATGAAACAGAATAGAGAGCCCAGAAATAGATCCCCATAAATATAGTCAGCTGATCTTTGACAAAGGAGCAAAGGCAATACAATGGAGCAAAGATAGTGTCTTCAACAAATGGTGCTGGAACCAACTGGATATCTACCGGCCAAAAAATCAATGTAGACACAGACTTCATACCCTTTATAAAAATTAACTCAAAATGGATCACAGACCTAAGTGTAAGACATAAAACTATAAAACTCTTAGAAGATAACATAGGAGAAAACTTAGATGACCTTGAGTATGGTGATGACTTTTTAGATACAATACCAAAGGCATGATCCATGAAAGAAAGAATTCATAACTGGTACCTCCATACAATGGGGTATTATTTAGCACTAAAAAGAAGTGAGCTATCAAGCCGTGAAAAGACGTGGAGGAATCTTAAATGCATATTACTAAATGAAAGAAGCCAACCAGAAAAGGCTACGTAGTGTATGATTCCAGCTTTATGAAGTTCTGGGAAATGCAAAACTGTGGAGATAGTGAAAGGATCAGTGGTTGCCAGGGTTTGGGAGAAGGGAGAGAGGGAGCAGGGGGTTTTGGGGGCAGTAAAACCATTCTGTATGATACTCAAATGGAGGGTACGTCATAATACACCTGTCAAAACCCATAGACTGTATAACATAAAGAGTGGACTCTAATGTAAACTATGGCCTTTAGTTAATATTGGTTCATCAACTGTAACAAATTTACCACTCTAAAGCAGGATGTTAATAGGAGAGGGAGAAGTGGTGAAGGGGATATATGGGAACTCACTGTACTTTCTGCTTCAGCTTTCTATAAACCTAAAACTGCTCTAAAAATAAAATATATTAATGGGAAAAATACATATGTCAAACACCAATGTTCCATGGTAGAGGTGGGGTACAGGGATTTTCAGATGTAGTCAGGAACTCCTCCAAACTAAATCATCATAACCTGTAGTTAGATAATGCTGAATAGCTTTATAGTTATATAATGTTATGGTATATATATTTTACAATTTACATATAAATGTAAATATATAATTTATATATAATCTACATAATGTATAGTTAATAATAGTTATATGCTGTTGAATATATTTGAATGTATAGGATGCATGGTGGTGGGGAAAGACTGAAGAAATTGGGGGTGGGTCAACTTCATCTAATGAAGAGACAGTGTTGCTGGTGGAGCTTTCCTAACACTGTCCCTGGTGAGAGAAATGCCTATGACTTTTCCTTCTTCACTTTAAATAATAATTTGATGGAGCTAATGTTTACCAGCAGTAGCCTATGATGGCATTTGTCTCAAATTTTGTGTCATGCTGTTCCTGTTCCCTTCCTCCCAGTGGAATGGTATGCTAATAAAGGTCTAACTAAAAGTGCACAGGAGTTCAGAGGCACTTAGGTCAAAAGAAATTCCAGAACTGTTCAGTAATCAGTGCTTTCCACCATGACATTTATTTGCCAAGAAAAGATAAAATTATAATCAGTACCTAGTATTTTGGTGTAAACGGCACACAAATAGTCATTGTAGGCTTCTTTTTCATTTTTTTAAGACTTCATTTTTCAAGAGCAGTTTTAAATTTACAACAAATTGAGAGTGAGGTACAGAGATTTCCTATATACAAAGGATAAACCTACATTAACGCATCATAATCACCCAAAGCCTGTAGTTTATTTTAGGGTTTACTCTTGGTGTTGTATATTTCTGTTGATTTGGACAAATGTATTAATATAATGACATATCCATCATTATATCATGAAGAATATTGGCACTGCCCTAAAAGTCCTCTGTGCTCTGCCTATTCATTTCCCCCATCTCCACCCCCAGTCCTGGCAATCACTGCTTTTTCTTGTCTCCATAGTTTTGCCCTTTCCAGAATTTCATATAGTTGGAATCAGAGTATGTAGCCTTTTCATTTTCATATTGGCTTCTTTCACTTAGTAATATGCATTTAAGGTTCCTCCCTGTCTTTTCATGGCTTGATAGCTCACTTCCTTTTAGTGCTGAATAATATTCCATTGTATGGATATACCACATTTTGTTTATCCATTCACCTATTGAAGGACATCTTGATTGCTTCCAAGTTTTGGCAGTTATGACTAAAGCTGGTATAAACATTCGTGTGCAGGTTTTTGCATGTACATAAGTTTTCAGCTTATTTGGCTAAATACCAAGGAGTGTGTTGGATCATATAGTAAAAGTATGTTTAGTTTTGTAAGAAACTGTCAAACTGTCTTCCAAAGTGACTGACATAATGTATTTTTACATTGCTCATGCTTTTTCAAAAGCACATTTGTCAGGTATGTAAACGAATGAATGCCTGTCCTATGATAGGATGATGCCCTTACAAGCAATTGAGGTCTTAGGACTGGTTGTCCCTTCATAAATAATACCAGCTGTTTGTACTTTGTTCTTGTCTGCTTTTTCTTTTATTTGTTTGTTTTATTTGTTCTCCCTTATTGTTCTTACTCTCTTTTTTCTTCCTTACTGCTTCTCCTTGCTTTGGCCTGGGGAATGAGAGAGCTATGCTTGTTAGAATAGTGTGCTGATTTATTTTCATTTATTTATTTATTTTAACATCTTTATTGGAGTATAATTGTTTTACATTGCTGTGTTAGTTGCTGCTTTGTAACAAAGTGAATCAGCTATATGTATAGATATATCCCCATATCCCCTCCCTCTTGCGCCTCCCTCCCTCCCTATCCCACTCCTCTAGGTGGTCACAAAGCACAGAGCTGATCTCCCTGTGCGGCTGCTTCCCACTAGCTATCTATTTTACATTTGGTAGTTAGTGTACTGATTTAAAAGGCAAATAAGACAAAACTAAAACCCTTTCCCATAACCATGTTATGGATGGTACGATTGCAACATTTAGTAAAGTTGTTGCATGATTAGCTTCACTGTACAGATCTTCCAAGATGGGATTAGAGGAGCAGTACATTAATAAAACCTTCTTTGCTTTATAATTTAAAAATAAGGAAACTGATTTAAAATGGTTTAAGTCTATGCTAGCAGAAGAGTTTTGTTTTTTTCCCTACATTTCTCTAGGAAGACCTTTCAGTTTCTGCTGTTAACAGTTCTCAAAGAGGACAAAACCTTTAGTTAAAGCTTGTTTTATAGTATCTATGTAATTCTGTTTGTGTGTACATTTGTACATACCCCAAACTGCAGAGAATTATGTGTCAATAGATTATATTCTCTCAGTAGATGAAGGTCAAGAACTGTATCAAATCTTCTTTGGGGTATGTATCCAGTTCACCTGACAGTCTTCCTGATACACATTTGTGGACCCCGTGGTTCAAAATCTCCTGGTGCAGAATCTTAGAGTTGTTTTGTTTTGTTTTTTGCTCCCTTACTCTCTGCATGCTGGCTTGTTAGTATATGTGTAAAGCCCACCTCTCCCATGCCCCCAGGTGGTTGTCTTTGCTTTGCATGAAGATACCTATTGATGGGAGAGCTCACTGCTTCCTGGCAACCTGCTGTTTTCACACCCCTGTTAGAAGAATGATCTATATTGGCCACAATTCTGCCCTGTCTAGCCTAACTTCTTGGCTATTTGTTCTTATTGGGGCCACATGATATTTATAATTCCTCATAATAATTCTTTAATATTTAATAAGAGGTCATTTTCCTAAAGCCCTTTCTTTTCTAGGTTTAGACATATATATATTTTTCTAACTATTCTTTATAATATTGGCTTTTTCACAGTCCCAGTGAAATATAATCTATGTCTTTAAAAAGTACAATGACAACAGGAAATGTCTAGTTCTTAAGTTTGGTCTTGAGGTAATATAAATGCTCCCCAAATGACAATTTAAAAACATAATCCCAAAAAGAATATAATTCCTGACCTAGAGACAGTGGTGAATATTGAGTAGTAAGGGAAGGGAGGGTAAAGTGCAGGTAGAGTATCCTTTCACACCCATATTAAAATTATTCATTTTCTTCTAATCAACAGATAAGAATAAAAAACATTTTACTCAAAAAAAAAAAAATGTGTAGTGCCAAGCAGTAAATACAAGTGTGATCAGGTTGATGCTTTCATTATCCATTATCCATATTTTACATATGATGCTTATTTCCATACTAAATTTAGTGTGAACCAGCACCCCTTGAGTTTTTCTTTGTTTTTTCTTGTGATGACACAGTCTTCACCATCCTATGTTCTTCTGCAATGGGTTTTTTTTAAGCCAGAGTTCAGAGTATTATGTTTATTAAAATCTATCCTATGATATTTTGCTCATTATTTTAGCTGCTTGAGTTTTTTGGAATTTGATTTTACCCTCCGAGGGCAGACTTCATTATCCCTTGAATCTCTAGTTGTCCACCTATTTGATTAACATATCTTTTCTGTCTTTTTGCAGTTTCCAAAACAATGTCCCTCCATTGTTGCTTTTTTTTCCACTTGTTTTTCTCAGTGGCAGATGCCAGCTTGTGTTACTTTGATGGATATGTATAGCTAAACAGGAACCTCATATAATAGAAAAACACGTACAGTTGCAGAGCCACTAGGGAGCTGTAGTGTGCTTGAATCATGTTGAACATCAAGAAGGTTTATATCTATTTTTCTTTTTTTGGACATTTATTAATTTTGATTATTCATTCTTTTGGTATTTTGGAGCCAGTTCTTTTGTGTTTTCAGCTTTCTCTAAACTTTTCTGTATGTATTTGAAAAGTTTGCAGGCCCCAAGGACTGTGTCTATAATGCCTAGTAAGTAAAATAACCCTGGAGCCTGTCTGTTAGGCAGATATCTTAATAGGAGGCTAATTCTTGGGTCTCAGTTTCCCAACTGCACGATGCTTCAGACTTGCATTAAGTAGGGAGTTTCCACTTGTGCTCTGTGGAGTGCTGAGTCTCAGAGGGTATTGCAGGAGGTGAGGGGGATGAACGCCTGTAGCTGTCAGCATTCCCCAGCTCCTTCAATAAGAAGTGTTCCACTTTTATCTTATATTTTGAGGTTCTACGTAGGATTCTTTTTAAAGAAAGTGTACCCAGAGGACATTGGGCAGCTTTGATGGTCTTTATATGGGTCTCTCTGATTCCATGAGCTTAGAGGTCACCCTCAGATTTTTCATTTGGTGAGGGGGTAGAGGGGCTTATTATACTATTTGTCTTTTCTTTCCCAGATCTGGGATTAACCACCCCTCCAGTCCCCTCATTATAAAAGTAACTACATGCTTATTGTTTTAAAGGGAGAAAAAAAATCTGTAAAACAAGAAGTCTTCATAATTCCATTATGCACAGAAGAAAAGCATTCTTAACAGTTTCAGTATACCTTTCTAGATTCTTTTGTTTTTCCATAGCCATATCTGTAATTTATTTGTTTGTTTGTTTGTTTTAATGAGACCACACTTATTCTAGCAGATTTTATAACCTGGGGTGTTTTGTTTTGTTGGGTTTTTCCCCAGTTTACAGCTGTATATTGTGGACATTTTCTGTGTCAGTACACATCAGTCTACTTCATCCTTTAATACTTATGTAATATTTCTCTGACTAATGATTTGTAACTGTACTAAGTCAGTATGAATATTCCTTGTTGCACAACACATGGAATCTATTCTAAAGTATGAACCTACTTTTATTTACATGTTACTACTGGCATATGCATTTTTTTCAATAGTTTACTCTTTATTCACTCTTTTTGGGGGTTATGATATTTGTTGATTTTTCCTGTTACTTCTCTTTCCTCTGGTTTGATTACACATCAAGACCTCAGAAGTATTATCCCAATCAAGCTACAGATGCAGATAACCCTTTTCAATAGCTCTAATTTAATGTCCCCTTTTAATAGTTACAAGACTATTCTTAAGAACAGAATCTTGGCAGACAGAATTATACTTTTATTCCAGTATATTACTACTGATGAGAAAGGTAGTTGACTTGTTTTGACCCAAGTGAGCTTAGTTCTAAGTGCCAGGAAGGTGGATGACAAGCAGCTTTTGGTGGTTTGACAGCCAGCTAGCTGCAGGACGTCTGTGTGGTCAGGACTAAGTGGCTGCTGATAAATATTTGTGGTAAATTACATTTGATGGTCCCTTTTCCCCTTCTGAATTTTAGATTTTTTTTTTTTTTTTTTTCCCGCAGGCCTCTCACTGTTGTGGCCTCTCTTGTGGAGCACAGGCTTCTGGACGCGCAGGCTCAGCAGCCATGGCTCACGGGCCCAGCCTGTTTGTGGCATGTGGGATCTTCCCAGACCGGGGCACGAACCCATGTCCCCTGCATTGGCAGGCGGACTCTCAACCACTGAGCCACCAGGGAAGCCCTGAATTTTAGAATTTTATCAACAATCACACTGAGATATTGGTAGTGAGAAAAATGTTTTTTATTCTTATAGGATGATTATTATTTTTTCTTTATGTAGTGCTCTGTAATTTTTCAAATAACTTATTCTAAATGGATGCAACATTTCCGTAGTCATGGAAAAATTTTGGTGATTTTTTTTTTTTTTTGAACAGGAAATATAGTGTAAATGTTATTTAAGCAGCTTATATTTCATTAGAAACTTAGGATAGCATTTCTTCCTCCCCCTTTTAAGTTTAAGGAAATCTTGTACAAGTTAAATTCAAAAATGTTATTCCCAGTTTTAAGGAATTTTAATTTTATATTCAACCACTTTGTAAATTTTATTCTTGAAACACATGTGCTTTTTTACTTTTCTCTAACTTCCTTTCCTTGTCAGGATTCTAAGATAATTTTTCCTTCTTACTGCTATGGCTGAAACTTTGATTATTTGCTATTCTAATTTTAATTTTGGAAGTAATTCAAGATATACTTTGTTTTAATTTACTCACAAAGTAAATATAGGGATTTTAATTTTTGAATAGGTACTATTCAAATTTAGATGTCTGACACTTTCTGAAGTGTTTATGGTAGGGACCATTATTATGCTATTTAGAAAGGTTTATTGTTGTTGTTTACATTACAAAATCTCTGAGTACTCTTTGTCTTTAAATGTATTTCATATGTTATTGTCCAGCTTAGAAAGTTCTAATTTCTCACTCATTCAATAAACAAATTTGAGTGATTATTGTGAGCCTTGAACAGTTCTAGGTGGTGGGATAAAGCATTGAATAAAACAGAAAAATCTTTGCCCCCATGAGCTTACTTACTATCTAAAAAGGTAAATAAATATTACATCAGGGGGTAATGAGTGCCTTGGGGAAAGTGATGTCTGCTTGAGATTGTCTCCATATCTTTCAGAAGATTAATCCTCAAAAATACCAAGGCTGCAAATGGAAACCTGGGCTGGATATATAATTGACTATCGGTCATTGAGTGGTGTGTAATTTGAACAGATTCCTGTATTTACTGTCTGTTCCCTTTCATACTACTTTCATTTTCACAATTGTGTTAATTCTTAGTGTGGTTCTATTTATTGTTGCTTAAAAATGATACCTTCCGGGCTTCCCTGGTGGCGCAGTGGTTGAGAGTCCGCCTGCCGATGCAGGGGACACGGGTTCGTGCCTTGGTCCGGGAAGATCCCACATGCTGCGGAGCGGCTAGGCCCGTGAGCCGTGACCGCTGAGCCTGCGCGTCCGGAGTCTGTGCTCCGCAACGGGAGAGGCCACAACAGTGAGAGGCCCGCGTACCGCAAAAAAAAAAAAAAAAAAAAAGATACCTTCCATAGTGCTTTACAGTTAAAAAACATTTTCATGTTTCATTTTTTTAAGTGGCTATAGCATAATAATAGTTTTGGTTGAACCATGTGAAATGGATGATATTTGACTGTTTTGGACCTATTTCACATTGATCATTCTAATACTGTGCTGTTCCTACCTTTAAAAACAAAATATGGGGCTTCCCTGGTGGCGCAGTGGTTGAGAGTCTGCCTGCCAATGCAGGGGACACGGGTTTGAGCCCTGGTCTGGGAAGATCCCACATGCCGCGGAGCAACTAAGCCTGTGAGCCACAACTACTGAGCCTGCGTGTCTGGAGCCTGTGCTCCGCAACGGGAGAGGCCGCGACAGTGAGAGGCCCGCGCATCGCGATGAAGAGTGGCCCCCGCTCGCCGCCACTGGAGAAAGCCCTTGCACAGAAACGAAGACCCAACACAACCCAAAATAAATATAAATAAATAAATTAATTCAAAAAAAACAAAATATGAACATGTTTTATAAACTGTAAATCACTATTATGCGCACTGACAAGACTTAAATTTTGTTTCTGTCACTCATTTCCTGTTTGCTTTAGAGCAATTACTTAACCTCATTGTGCCTCACTTCATCATGACAGTGAAGATAATAATACCTCTTAGAGTTGTGAGGATTACATTATACATTATAATGTGATTATATGTGTAAAGGTACTTAGAAAAGCACCTAGCACATAGTAAAGGCTCAATAAGTGTTAGCTATTATTACTATTACTAACCCATGAGGCAGGCATCATCCTTGTCAGTTTTGCAGATGATCAATGAGAAGCTCATAGAGATTTTATGATTTTCCAAGATTATGCAACTAGAAATCAAAACCACGCATTTCTCACTCCGAGTTCTGGCCTCTTTCTCCTTGCACTACAGCTATCAGGGAAAGAAAGGAAAGGAAAAAAGAAGAAATAAAGAGTATTCATATAGTAATTTATAGAGCACATCCTTGAATCTCTCCAACATAGTTACTTTAACTTAGTTATCTTGTTTTCATAGACTGTTTTGACATCCATAAAGAAAAATGTTTGACAGAAATCTGAGATATGATAGATAATTGTGACCTAGTGTTATATTGTTACCTTAGAAAGGCTAATAGTGGCACTTTTATAGCTGATTTGTCCAGAAATGAATGAACCTAAATAATAAATGTTTACCTCAATATTTCTAAGAATATAAGTGCAATTCTTAATTATATTCTTCCAAAAAGGAGCAAAAGTAAATGTTAAAAAAGCGTTTAAAAGCATCTAAAAGCAGTTTTTAAAATAGCAAACTTAAGCCTGCAATTCATAATATCCTCACATTTCCACGTGGAGATATATATATATATATATATATATATATATATATATATATATATATATATATAAAATAGGCATCTCAGTTGTTCCTCTGACATTCATTCCCATCCCAGTAAATGCCTATTAAGTTCTTCCAGTTGCTCAAACCAAAAACCTTGGAGTCATTTTTAGACTTCTCTCTTTCACTCTACCATGCATCCCAATTGTCAGGAAATCCTGGCAGCTGTACCCTTAAAACATGCAGAATCTAACTATTTCTTATCACCTCTGATGCTGCTACCCTGGTCCAAGCCATGTTCATCTTTTTTTTTTTTAATTTATTTATTTATTTACTTTTGGCTGCATTGGGTCTTCGTTGCTGCGCACAGGCTTTCTCTAGTTGCGGCGAGCGGGGGCTGCTCTTCGTTGCGGTGCGCGGGCTTGTCATTGCAATGGCTTCTCTTGTTGTGGAGCACGGGCTCTAGGAGTGCGGGCTTCAGTAGTTGTGGCTCACGGGCTGAGTTGCTCCGTGGCATGTGGGATCTTCCCGGACCAGGGATCGAACCCGTGTCCCCTGCATTGGCATGTGGATTCTTAACCACTGCGCCACCAGGGAAGTCCTGAAGCCATGTTCATCTTAAAGTAGCCTTATAATTGGTCTTCCTGTTCCCAACCTTTCCTCCCTTCAGTCTACTCTCCTATAGCAGCCCAGGTGACCCTTTAAAAATGTAAATAAGAAAATCAGTTTACATCTTAACCCCTGCTCAAAACCTTCCAAGGGTTTCCCATCTCATTCAGAATAAAATCCAAAGGTCTTAAGTAGCCCTCAAGGTCCCACAGGCCTGATCCTGGCTAAACTGTCTGACCTCATCTGCTTCTTCTCCCCTAGCTTAGGGTGCTTCAGGCACATGGGCCATTTTGCTGTTCCTTGATCACACGCAGCATGCTCCTGTCTCAGCATCTTTGCATTTGCTCTTGTTCTTGCTGCCTTGGATACCCTTCCGCTCAAGTATTTCATGCTGTCTCCCTCACTTCCTACAGATGTGAACTGAGAGATCTTGTCAGAAAGGCATTTCTTGGCCAGCACCTTCTCTTGTCCACACCTCTCCTCTCCCTAAAATATTATGTATATATTTGATTAGTTTATCTCCCTCTGGTAGGATGTAAAATCCAAGAAGGGGAGGACTTTTTTTTTATTCATTGCTGTCTCCTGTGTCTACATCAATGCTTGACACACAGTAGGTGATTTTTATGTATGTATTGAATGAATGAATGAATTGAATTTCTTGGCAAGTCGTTATCTCAATTCTTCTTCCACCAGATTTGATATTGTTGACTTCTCTCTTCATTTGCCTACCATGACACTTACTATCTCCTGATTCTCATTTTTCCTTCCAACTTCTCATTTGTGTTCACACGTTGTTGTTTTTTTCCTTCCTCTATATGCTCCTTTGAATATCCCTAAGTTTCCTTGCTTCTTTTATCGTCCCATTTTACATATTATTCCTGGTCAATTTTATTCATGCTCTGTGCTTTCATTACCATCTCCTTGTTGATGAGTCCCAAACTTACACCTGCATCACAGGCTCCTGCATCACAGCTCCAGATCTGGGTATCTCATTGGACAGTTCATGTAAATATTGTTACGCACTGTTGTCCTCTGCAAATCTGCCCTTTTACTATTCCTTGTCTTGTTTAATGAGCCCCTCTTTAACCCAGGCCAGAACATTGGCATTATCCTGGACTTACCTTTCCTTCACTGTTCACATCCAGTTGTTCACTAAATCCTTTCCATTTTCACCCCCTAAATATTTCACCGTGCTCTCCATCCCCACTGTCTTAGTTCAGGCCCCCATTAGTGCTCCCTCATGGACCACTGAATTAGTTACCTGACTGGTTTGGTAACTAGTCAGTCTAGGCTCAGTCCTTCCCAAGCGATTCTTCACACAGCTGGGAGGAATGTTTGCTCCTTATCACCTTTAGCAATGCTTCATCCTATAACCTAGAACCCTGAGGGTGGCCAGGAGTTATAGCAGTGGGCTTTTGTGACCTGTGGTTATTTGTAGACTGAGTAGATAATACTGTCTCTCAAAAGTATTGCTTACATTTGAGTTTTCAAATAAATTAGGTAATTTATAGTGGGCTCTTTTCATTATCTGGTTTTCTGAATAAATACAATTATCATGTAGTAGAGGTTCCCCTCCCTCCCTTCCCGCCTTCCCTCCCTCCCCCCCTCCCTTCCTTTCCTTCCTTCCTTCCTTCCGTTGTTATAAACGGATCTTCATAATATTAAGTACCACTGAGCTATAAGATGAAGTACAGATTACTTTGCACAGCACATAGGCCCCCACCATCTGGTTTCCCCCTAGCTGAACCTCTGGTGTACTCCATGTTTGGTCATGTTCCATATGCCACACTGTTTCCTCTGCTCCGAATACTTCCACCCCACCCTCCTTCCCAGCTCCCAGCGGCACCTCTCAAATAGCTACTCCCGTAAAATCTTACCTGATCAGAATAAAATCCAAACTCCTTTCCAAGGCCTACAAAGGCTTTATGTGATTTTTTCCAATCTTGTCTCCCTCCACCGTTTCCCTTTCTACCAGGCTCTTCCTGTGACTGCCTTCTTCTCACCCATTCAGGTCGCAAATCAGATGTGCCTCATCAGAGACCACCCCTCTCCCCAGGCATTTTCTTATCATATTGCCTTATTTTATCCTCCGCATAGCACGTCAATTCCAGAAATTCTTGTTTATTCCTTTATGTCTTTATTGTCATGGCTCCCTCCTCCAGAATGTAAGTTCTTTGAGGTGGGACTCTGCCTTCTTGCTTACCACTGTGTCTCTTGTCTAGAACCTGGTCCTCAGTAATCTGAAAAAAAAATTTTTTTTGGAATATAGTTGATTTGCAATGTTGTGTTAGTTTCAGGTGTCCAGCAAAGTGAAGCAGTTATACATATACATGTATCCACTTTTTTTTAGATTATTTTCCCATATAGGCCATTACAGAGTTTTTTTGTTTTGTTTTGTTCTGTTTTGTTTTTTGCGGTACGCGGGCCTCTCACTGTTGTGGCCGTTCCCATTGCGGAGCACAGGCTCCGGACGCGCAGGCTCAGCGGCCATGGCTTACGGGCCTGGCCGCTCCGTGGCAGGTGGGATCTTCCCGGTCCGGGGCACGAACCCGTGTCCACTGCATTGGCAGGCAGACTCTCAACCACTGTGCCACCAGGGAAGCCCCCATTACAGAGTATTGAGTAGAGTTCCCTGTGCTATACAGTTAGGTCCTTATTAGTTATCTATTTTATATATAGTAGTGTGTATATGTCGATCCCAATCTCCCAATTTATCCCTCCCCCACCCTTACCCCCTGGTAACCATAAGTTTGTTTTCTACATCTGTAACTCTATTTCTTTTTTGTAGGTAAGTTCATCTGTACCCTTTTTTTAAATTCCACATATAAGCAATATCATATGATATTTGTCTTTGTCTGACTTACTTCACTCAGTATGACAATCTCTAGGTCCATCCATGTTGCTGCAAATGGCATTATTTCGTTCTTTTTTTTTTATGGCTAATATTCCATTGTATATGTGTGCCACATCTTCTTTATCCATTCCTCTGTTGATGAACATTTAGGTTGCTTCCATGTGTATTGTAAATAGTGCTGCAGTGAACATCGGGGTGCATGTATCTTTTTGAATTATGGTTTCCTCCTGATATATGCCCAGGAGTGGGATTGCTGGATTATATGGTAGCTCTATTTTTAGTTTTTTAAGGGACCTCCATACTGTTCTCCAGTTTACATTCCCACCAACCACTGTAGGAGGGTTTCCTTTTCTCCACACCCTCTCCAGCATTTATCGTTTGTAGATTTTTTTTTATGGCCATTATGATCGGTATAAGGTAATACCTTACTGTAATTTTGATTTGCATTTCTCTAACAGTTAGTGATATTGAGCATCTTTTCCTGTGCTTTTTAGCCATCTGTATGCCTTCTTAAATATTTGTTGATTGATTGGATTATCGTCCCTCTCCTTTGAGCCCCATTCTCCCTTAGCGTTTATACACTGCATTGTAGAGTCTTCGTTGCTATTATCTTGTTGGTAAGAGCATGTTCTTCTCCCTCTAGCCAGTCAGTTGTTACCAATCTGAAATGATAATAAAAATTAGCATTTATTGGGGGTGGCGGGGCACTCTGCTGAGTCCTTTACTTAATTACTTCATTTCATTTAATCCTCACACTAACACTTTGAGGAAGGTATTAATACATTATCACCAGTTTATGAATAGGGTAACTGAGGCACCTAGAGAGGTTGAGTATCACCATACTAGCAAATGACAGAACTGACTCTCCAGCCCAAGCTTTTAACACAGTACTGCTTACTGGTGTCCCCAGATCTTTCTAATTTTTCAAGAGAAGTCAGAAGTCTGGAACTTTTACTCTTATTTCCCTATTTTAAAATGTTGGCAATTTATTCACATTGAAAAACCAAACAAAAAACACTGCAGACCAGTCAAAACAGGTATGAAGGGCTGCTTTGGTTTATATGATTTTTCTCTGACTAGACCTGGAGCTGCTTATGGTCCAACCCTTAAGATCCTGGTACTCAAATGCTGGATGGATGCAGCAATCATTTCCTTTTCTGCATCACTTTCTTGCTCCACAATAAAATACAGTAAAATAATGCCTTATGTTTCTTTAGCATGTTGCAGTTATAAGGTGCTTTCATATACATTGTTTGACTTTTTTAAAAGCCTCAATTGATGTTGCCACCATCAAACTGTATGTATGTGTCCCTTAGCCCTCAGTTTCACAGTGGATCAGAAGTAAAATGCAGGAAGTAAACCAGGAAGTGATGAGTGTTAGGCTCACTGCTCAGCCTGCTTTTCAATATTAATCTGTATTGCTGTTGCCCCACTGATCCCATTATGCACAGCTCCATGTGTGTGAAAGCATGCTTTTAAACTTTCAGTGTTACTTATTTTAAATTAGTGAGACATATGCTGTCCATAAATTGTGCACAGTTTATGGAAAAAACAGTCAATACTGGGGTTTGGGTTATTTATTTATTTATTTTTGGCTGTGTTGGGTCTTTGTTGCTGTGCATGGGCTTTCTCTAGTTGCGAGCAGGGACTACTCTTTGTTGCGGTGAGTGGGCTTCTCATTGCAGTGGCTTCTCGTTGCGGAGCACGGGGTCTAGGCACCTGGGCTTCAGTAGTTGTGGCACGTGGGCTTCAGTAGTTGTGGCTCTCGGGCTCTGGAGTGCAGACTCAGTAGTTGTGGCGCACGGGCTTAGTTGCTCCACAGCATGTGGGATCTTCCCAGACCAGGGCCCAAACCCGTGTTCCCTGCATCGGCAGGCGACTTCTCAACCGATACGCCACCAGGGAAGCCGGGGTTTTGGTTTTTAGATCTTGACTCTTCTGCATATACTTATTTTTTATTGTTTCTAAATTTACGTAAATAATAATCTATACAAATAATATATAAATGGACTTTCATACCATTTAAAATTCATTTTAAAATAATTTTTATAAAATGGTATAATGATTACAAACATTAAAATGTGAGCGCAGTTCTCCATTTTTAAAAAAAAAAAGTCAGTCCCTTGTCCTCCTTTTTTTAAAAAAAAAAAAGTTTTGTTCCCTTTCCATCTATTGGAAGTGGGAGTGTGTAATTAGCTAGATAAACCCATGTAATATGGGTGAAGAAAAACATGAAATAATTTGACTGCCCTGGTGCTCACAGAAGACAGTAGCTTCAAAAGACATTGTTTTTTGGCAACTTCATGAGTTGCATTTATTCCTGTGGCTGGGAAGCATGCTGTCAGGCCTCTCAGTCTGTAGGAACCATTCCTCAAAGCAGCTGTATCCTCTAAGGCAGTGATGGTGAGGGTTGAAGAGTGAAGGGAACGGAAGGCATGTTAGAGGGACTGGGATGGGTTACTGCAGGTGCAGTTTGAAAAATCACTGCAGTTCAGTATGCATGTTATTTTATAATACAAATTCACTGGCCCCTCAGTTAAACCCTTGGGTTGAAGATACACACATGATAGTGTGGGATAGAAGTTAACGTGCCCAAGCCAGTAATGGCTAGAGACTGCTCTGGGACAAAGGGTGGGTCTCTGATGGAGCTGTTGGAGCGCTTGATTAGAAGGCAGGGAATGTGGGTTCGAGTTTTGGTTTTGCCGCCAACTAGAGCTGTGACTTTGGGTAACTCAGTCTTTCTGGGTCTCAGATTAATCTGTAAAATGAGAAAATCAGACTAGGTAGTCTCCAAGGTCTTAGGCATTTTAAGTTTGCCTCTGGTTAAAGGAAAACTCTGGGAGCAGCTGCGTCTGACTGGTTATCAAGGTAAGAAGATATATATAGTTAGGGGATCCAAAGTGAATAATTACAGGTTTTTCAGCCAATTTTATCAGGGTATTCTTTGTGCTTCCTAACAAATTAAATAGCAGAGGAGAGTTGATGATGAAAAAAACATGTCTCCTGCCTTTTCTCTTTCCTTTCCATCCCTAGCTCTACAGTCCAGAGACAACCTTTAAAAAACATTTCCCTGGGCTTCCCTGGTGGCGCAGTGGTTGAGAGTCCACCTGCCGATGCAGGGGACACGGATTTGTGCCCCGGTCTGGGAGGATCCCACATGCTGCGGAGCAACTAGGCCCATGAGCCATGGCCACTGAGCCTGCGCATCCTGAGCCTGTGCTCGCAAAGGGAGAGGCCACAACAGTGAGAGGCCCGCGTACTGCAAAAAAAAAAAAAGAAAAAAGCCATTTCACTATTTCTGTTTTTAGCTTCTCTTGGAATTACTTCCATAAGGCTTAATAATATGTGTAAACTTCTGTTTCTTGATTGATCAACTTTATACAATATCTGTGGACTTTTTTGATATGAAAAATAAGAATTTAAGTCACTTTTTCTACTCCCTCCTTTCTCCATCTCCCATTATTTGATATTTATATTCTTTTTGAAAGTTTTTTAATAATTATCTTTATAATTATAAATGATAAACTTTTATTTTTTGATCCACCAACTTTAAACTTTCTCAACTTGCCATTTTGTAGAATGGCATTTTAAGTGCTCCTGCACTACCCTCTTTCTATATTCCAGCTTCTGGGAGCCATATCTACTTTTACATCATTAAGGTTAATATTTTTATCTTGTCTTGCATCCCCCAAGTATTATGTGCTCACCTTTATGTTTAGATTACTGTTTTTACTACATTACCTTTCTGTGCCTGCTATAATAGCATGTCCAGAATCATAGCTATACGATTACTCAAAGTTTGTTTTTTTTTTTAATTTATTTTATTAACTTATTTATTTTTGGCTGTGTTGGGTCTTTGTTACTGCGCAGGGCTTTCTCTAGTTGCGAGCGGGGGCTACTCTTCGTTGTGGTACACGGGCTTCTCATTGCGATAGCTTCTCTTGTTGTGGAGCACGGGCTCTAGGCGCACGGGCTCCAGAGCGCAGTCTCAGTAGTTGTGGCGCACGGGCTTAGTGGCTCCTTGACATGTGGGATCTTCCCGCACCAGGGCTCAAACCCGTGTCCCCTGCAGTGGCAGGCGGATTCTTAACCACTGTGCCACCGGGGAAGCCCTACTGAAAGTTTTATGTCTCTTAAAAGCTAAGGAAATAATTGGGTATGTACTTAAAGACTTAACTTAGTAAACCATTCATTTACTCATTTATTCAACAGATATTTATTGAATATCAAACTTGTCATCACAGTGGTATTTATAATAGTGAAATATTGGAAACAACCTAAATGATTTAACTTTAGGGAATTAGTAAAATACCTACTGTACATTTTTATAGGGAATGCTCTGTAAACATTAAAAAATGATGTAAAATGTTAATAACATGAAATTTTCTGTTCTATATTAAATTTTAAAATATTTCTACAACAGTATATACACAACAGCCTCACCTTTGTTTAAAAAAAAGCATCTAAGAAACTCAGGGGGAAAATGCTAGAAGCATGTATACCAAATTGTTAATTTGGTAATGTAGCTATCTCAGGTGGTGGTGATTTCTGTTTCATTTTTGTTTTTTTCTGATTTGTATTTTCTCATTTACCCAAAAAGAACATGTGTCACTTTTTTTTTTTTATGTGTCACTTTTATGATAATACATTTTTTTTTTAAATTAATTTATTTATTTTGGGCTGTGTTGGGTCTTCGTTTCTGTGTGAGAGCTTTCTCTAGTTGTGGCAAGCGGGGGCCACTCCTCATTGCGGTGCGCGGGCCTCTCACTATCGCAACCTCTCTTGTTGTGGAGCACAGGCTCCAGATGCACAGGCTCAGTAGTTGTGGCTCACGGGCCTAGTTGCTCCGTGGCATGTGGGATCTTCCCAGACCAGGGCTCGAACCCGTGTCCCCTACATTAGCAGGCAGATTCTCAACCACTGCGCCACCAGGGAAGCCCCTACATTTTTTAAACTAAAGATAAAAAATTAGAATTGCCAGTCATAGTTTTTCTTGGAATACTGATGTTAAACTAATCTAGGAGTACCTGATAAGAATTCAGTAAATATTTGTGGAATGAATGAGAGAATGATTGAATTGCAGAGATTCCTAGATCCATAGTATTGACACTTATACATTCATAATATTATCCAGAAACAAGTCCTAGTTCAGTTATCTCAAAAGAAAAATCATGTATTGAAGAATCTAAGAAACAGCTTTAACTGAATGTTGGTTGTGTAAAGGCAAATCCAGCAGGATTGAGGCCCACCACAGAAGCAGCCAGGCAACAATGCTACATTTCACAGTAAGCAGGATCTGAATAAAAGTGTCCTTTGTGCTCGTGAGATTGAGGGGTGAGTCTTGGGGCAATTTATATTATTTCTCCTTAATGGAAATTGAGGGAGCCTCTAATCCTGCTATCACATGACAGCTCCTTATTTTTTGGTAATTTGGTGAGCAGCTGTGGAGAAATGATTTTTCTGCAAAGAGAGCCAGCTGCATTCTTACCCATTTGCAAATGCCTAGGCATTACTAAACTTCCTATCCACCATGTTTCTGATCCAGGGATAGCTTCTGCAACTCACCTGCTTTTTGTTTATATTTGTAGCTGTTAATAAGCATCTGAATATTTGAGAATGCATTTTCTAATCCTTTTTATCATTGTCATCAACATTAATTAGGTACCTTCTCACTCAGGGCACTCTGACAGACACAGGGTTGTAAGCTGTAATGTGGAGACCACTTTTCTCTTACTCCTGGCTAAAGACTCTGTCCTCCTTTTCATGGTACCTACTCGATGTCCTTGTAGTCCTCTCTTCCCAGTGCTCCTTTAGCCCTTGGTGATATTATCACTCGAATATGATTTTTTTATTTTTTAAGGAAAAGGCTTTTTAATTTTATTTTTAAAAATTTATTGGCCATGTCGCATGGCATGTGGGATCTTAGTTCCCCGACCAGGGATTGAACCCTCGCCCCCAGCATTGGAAGCGCAGAGTCTTAACCACTGGACTGCCAGGGAAGTCCTGGAAAAGGCTTTTTTAAAGGCAAAAGCCTTCTAAGTTAACTTTATCAATTTGTACTTATTTTTTTTTAAGCTCTTTTAACCCAGGGTCTTTAAGAAATAGTCAGGGAATTGGGTAGGCAGGGTTTCTATGAGTAAAAGAAAGCTTTTACTTTTGATTGTGAACACCTGCAGGGTGAGGGAGAGACACGGACAGTCTTTTTTCCTATCTTTGCAGTGTTGAATTTTCACCAAGGGATGGATTTGCTTGAAATATTGTATGAACCTACTGTATTAGAAATTTCTTTAACAACAATTAGAAGCAAGTAATTTCAAAACTTAAAACTAGAATGTAGAAGAACTGCACTGTTCATTGTGATAGTCACAGCCACATGTGGCTATTTATATTAAAATTATTTAAAACTAAGTAAAATTTTAAAATGTAGCTCCTTAGTCGCAGTTGTCACGTTTCATGTCAGTAGCCACATGGGTTGGTGGCTGCTGTTTTGCACAGTGCAAATTTAGAACATTTCCATCATCACAGAAATTTCTATTGAACAGTGCTGATCTAGAGCCTGTAGAAGAGTTGATGTATTTTGAAGTATTTGGTGAAGTAGATTCACCTATTTTCTGTGGAAGGATGTTTATTCCAGTTGAAGAATTTTAAGCAGCTTGAAATTCCCTGTGCTTTCTTTACATTTATCTTTGGTTGTGGCACCCTCTAGTGTTTCAGCTCTGGTATAGCTATATCATCATGAAATAACCTATTTGTGATTTGAGTCCAAGAACGTTGAAATATTTTGGAAAATTTTGTGTGTATATGCATTTTTCTAAGGAGTTCTGTAGCTTTCACACATCCTCAAAAGGGTCTGTACTTCAGAAAATAACTATGTTCTGATACAGGTCCTTGTATGGTCAAAACTCCTAGTTGTGATTTATAAGCATTTTTTCTCCCAATGTATAAATTTTTTTCTCCCAATTTATAAGCATTTTTTCTCCCATGTAACTTTCCCTTTGACATTTCTATGCTTTATCTGTCTTTATGTGGAATAGTACTACTACTAGTAATAGGTTACACTTATCTAGCACTTATTATATACATGTCCTGTTTTAAGCCCTTTTATGTGGTGAAACGAAAGCATAGGAGTCAAGTGAGTGGCAGAGCAAGGATTCGAATCCAGTACTCTGGCTCCAGAGTTTGCACTCTTAACCATCCTGCTATGGAAGTGAGGATAAGCCTTTAAGCAGGAATGAGGTGGGTTGGAGAGGACACTTTGTGTACTCTTGGCATGCTCTTGTACTAGATTCTTTGGGCCTAGTTGTATAATAAGAAAACAAAACTCTAAATCTCTGCACGCCACACTGGAAATTATAGTTAGTACCTACTATTAATTTTCAGCAGATATGCATAGATCTCTCCATATAGTCTGCCAAGAACTTAGAGTAGTAGATGAAGGTCAAAGCTGCCATTGCTACCACAATTTTCTTTGGTTTGTCCAAATACCAGACCCAGTATATTCATTGAATAATATGAAAAATCTTTTTGTGATTGTTTGTCACTATTATTTCCATAAAAAAGCACTTATTTTATTACTGTGATGTTGATTTTGTGGTTTGCTGGAATGTTAGACTTATTAAGTATCTTATTTAAAGAGCAGGTAAGACAGACTCATAAACACATCAAAGTTTGTGTTTGTATATCTCCTACTTCTTTTTCTGTCTGTACCCCCTTCTCACTTCTGTGTCCCATTTCTCTCTTCCTGAGGCATTTTATACTCTCTAACATAGCCTCTTTTTAATGATTAATCAAACTCGATTTTGTGTTCAACTTCCATCGGCATATGGAAACAAACCCTAGTGGTAGCCTTATAAAAATGTCCTTAGAATCACTTTACTGATAGTATAAAAATGTCAATACATTTTATTGTATTGACTTATATAAATCAATGTAAAGTTTTGCTGCTTACCAGCACTCTATGAGTAATTTCAAGAAAGGTACATATTTTCTTCCCTTTGTATCAGTCAGTAAACCATGTGAGGTGCTTCAGAGAATGTAATTGGTTACACAGGTGTTGGAAGACTAAAAGAGCAAAAGTAATCCAGATTTTAATAACCACCCCTTGGGCTGGGGGAACGGAATAGAAGAACCTAGGAGTTCAGAGGGGCCCCCACACAGCAGGTAATCTCACCTCCACGTGGATGCCAGGCAGCTGGTACTCAACCAGCAGGGGAGAAGATACACAGCTGGAGTTGGCACATGAGGCTGTCCTCTCTTGTTGGAGCAACTTTAATAAGAATGAAAACATCAAGAAAATCCCTTCTCCCTGCCTCTTCCCATCTTAACCTGTTGCCTCCCCTTGGTAAAACCTAACGTGAAGCTGGCAGACAAGTCTGGTAAATAAGGTTGGCTGACCCAACCCAGAGTTGGCTATAGAGCAGTTCAGAACAAGTATAGAACAGAGGACTTGGAAGCTGAGAGATGAGATGAATGGCCAGCACAACCTTATAGGAGAATTGTGGAAACTGTAATTGCCTGGGTCTAGCTTTACTAAGTATAATGTGCAGCCAGTTACCCGCAAGCATTTATTAAGGAACAAATTATGATGGCTGCTGTTCATAGAGACTTTATGTACCCAGGCCCTGCCTTCAGTGAACTTAGAATATTGTTTTCACAAAACCATCCACTCACACTCAAGTCATTATGAAGTTGTGTGGTAAAGCTTGTTTTTCTCACATGTTGTATAAAAGCATTATTATTAACTGGGTTTCTTGGGTTGTTATTAATATTAATGAACATTTATAAATTTTATCAACATTGGAATGAAAAATATTATGTGATTGCAGTCATAAATTAGTTTTAGATGCTCCAAATTAGGAAGTTAGCCTCACTCAGGGCAAGACTATTTCTAAACTTGAACTGGCAAGACTATTTCTAAACTTTCTTGTGCAGTTTTTGTTTTTTTATTTTTGGCTGCATTGGGTCTTCATTGCTGCGCACGGGCTTTCTCTAGTTGCGGCGAGCAGGGGCTACTCTTAGTTGTGGTGTGCAGGCTTCTCATTGCAGTGGCTTCTCTTATTGCGGAGCACAGGCTCTAGGCACCCAGGCTTCAGTAGTTGTGGCTCGTGGGCTCCAGAGCGCAGGTTCAGCAGTTGTGGCTCACGGGCTCAGTTGCTCCACGGCATGTGGGATCTTCCCAGACCAGGACTCGATCCTGTGTCCCCTGCATTGGCAGGTGGGTTCCTAACCACTGCGCCACCAGGGAAGCCCCTGTGCAGTTGTTTTAAAGTTTTTCCTGCTCTGGTGAAATTTTGACCTATTACCCGTTGTCTGCCCGAGAATCAAATATTGTCTTTGGCTTTAGGCTTTTTTGGGAAAGGCTGTTGTGTTGAGTAAAATTTCTATCCTAGTTATGAAATTTAGATTCTGGACATGTCTAGGAATTAGGTTGAGCCTCTTGGTTTTCCTGTCCCTCGTTTTGGCTGTAGACGCTGTCTTGCTCTGAGACTTTCCCCTAGGCGGTTCTTGCAGCTTTTCTTTTGATATGGTAATGCTATTGATGAGACTAAGGCTTTCTCTTACCTTTAGTTATACCTTGATTGGATATCCTGAACTGCTCTTCCAACTTTGATTTTTAAAATACTCTACACTTAATCTCATTATGTGTGGATTAGACTAAATTTAGCACCCTTAGATATTTTATCCAAATTCCAGTAGCTCCTTAGATATTGTTGACTATAGCTACCAGCGTGCTCCTGACCAGAAAATCTTTTTCTCTGAGTTCTCTTCTATTATCTTTAGTCCCACGCCTGCTGGTCGATAAAGGCAAAAGTAGGAACTCCTCTGTACAAAACTGCCCCTCCTCCGATCCCTTATAGATCATATATTAAAGAAGAACCTTTAGATGAAGTATTTGTTGCATCCCAGGTGATGATCCAGGCTAAGAAACAGGTTTTAGTAAAATTGCTACCATGTTATGTTATTGTTTGGGGGAATGATTTTTTTTAAATGGAGTGTTGACTAATCTGCTGAACATCACTGGTTCCAGATAATAGACAGATATGCCTTTTTATTTGGATGTGATGTTTAGAATCACAGTTCATTACATGTTGCCCGGGCATTCATCTTGCTTTTCATATCTGTTCAGAGGAATCATTGTCAGGTCCATTCTCCATTTTGTGCACTCTCATAAAATTATGTTAGGGGCATTGGTTCCCTATAATTTCCTTATTTTAATGTTTTAGAGAGCGGTATTTGAGCTGTTGGAATTAATAGAATAAAGAAAGGCTTTTTAGATGCCTGACTCAAAATCTTTTGCACACAATTAAGAAAACCATATCCTCAGAGATGGATGTCTAATTTAAAGATGAGGAAATTGAGGCTCAGTCCTTCAAAAGTGGCCGTAACCATTTTGCATTCCCACCAGCAATGAATGAGAATTCTGTTCCTCCACATCCTCATCAGCATTTGCTGGTGTTGGTGTTTTGGATTTTAGTTTTTCTTGATGGGTGCAAAGTGTTATCTCATTGTTTTAATTTGCAATCATCTAATGACATATGATGCTGAACATCTTTTCACATACTTTTCATAGGTGTATCATCTTTGGTGAGCTGTCTTGTTCAGGTCTTTGGCCATTTTTTAATTGGGTTGTTTGTTCTCAATATTGTTCAGTTTTAAGAGTTGTATTTTGGAACAAAGTCTTTTATCAGATGTGTCTTTTACAAATATTTTCTCCCAGCCTGTGACTTGTCTTCTCATTATTTTTATAGTGTCTTTTGTAGAGCAGAAGAAGTTTTTAATTTTAATGAAGTCTAGCTTTTCAGTTCTTTCTTTCATGGATCGTGCCTTTGGTGTCATATCTAAAATGTCATCACCATAGCCAAGTCATCTAGGTTTTATCCTGTGTCATCTTCTTGGAGTTTTATACTTAGGTCTATGATCCATTTTGAGTTACTTTTTGTGAAAGGTGTTAAGTCTGTGTTTAGATTCATTTTTTTGGCAGGTGGATGTCCGGTATTCCAGCACCATTTGTTGAAGACACTATCTTTGCTCCATTGTATTGCCTTTACTCCTTTGTCAAAGATCAGTTGACTGTATTTATGGGGATCTATTTCTGGGCTTTCTATTCTGTTTCATTGATCTGTTTGTCTATTCTTTTACCAGTACCACACTGCCTTGATTACTGTAGCTTTATAGTGAGTCTTGAAGTCAAGGAGTGTCAGTCTCCCAGCTTTATTCTTCTCCTTCAATATTGTATTAGGGACTTCCCTGGTGGCACAGTGCTTGGGAATCCGCCTGCCAATGCAGGAGACACGGGTTCGATCCCTGGTCCGGGAAGGTCCCACATGCTGCGTGTGCCACAACTACTGAGTCTGTGCTCTGAAGCCCATGTACTTAGAGCCCGTGCTTTGCAATGAGAAGCCACTGCAATGAGAAGCCCACACACCACAAGGAAGAGTAGCCGCCGCTCACTGCAACTAGAGAAAGCCCACGTGCAGCAACAAAGACCCAACGCAGCCAAAAATAAATAAATAAATAAAATATTGTATTAGCTATTCGGAGTCTTTTGCTTCTCCATATAAACTTTAGAACTAATTTGTCAATATCCATAAAATAACTTTCTGGGATTTTGATTGGGATTGCATTGAATCCACAGATCATTAAGAAGAACCGACATCTTGACATTATTGAGTCTTCCTATCCATGAACTGGAATATCTGTCTATTTTAGTTCTTTGATTTCTTTCATCAACGTTTTATAGTTTTCCTCATGATTTTGTACGTTATGTGAGATTTATACCTACGTGTTTCATATTTTTGGTTGATAATGTAAATGGTAATCATGTTTTTTTAATTTCAAATTCTATTGTTCATTGCTGGTATATAGGAAAGCAGTTGGCTTTTGTATATAAACTTTGTATCCTACAACATTGCTATAATTACTTACTCGTTCCAGGTTTTTTTTTTAACTATTATTGATTCTTTCGGATTTCCTACATAAACAATCATGTCATCTGTGAACAAAGACAGTTTTATTTCTTTTTCTTGTCTTACTACATTGGCTAGGAATCCCAGTACAATGTCAAAAAGGAGTGATGAGAGGAGACATCCTTATCTTGTTTCTCATCTTAGCGGGAAATTTTCTAGTTTCTCACCATTAAGTATGATGCTAGCTGTAGATTTTTTGTAGATTTTTTTCTTATCAATTCGAGGAAGATCCTGTCTCTTCCTAGTTTCCATTTCTTCCTTTTTAAAGCTGAGTAACATTCCATTGTATGTATGTCCACGTTTTGCTTACTGATTCATCTGTTAGTGAATAGCTGGATTGCTTCCACCTTTTAGCTATTGTGAAAATGCTGCTATGAACATTGGTGTACAGATAGCCCTTTGAGACCCTACTTTCAGTTCTCCCAGCATAGCATCCAGAAGTGGAATTGCTGAATCATATGGTAATTCTTCTTAAAGTTTTTCGAGGACCAGTATGCATAGTTTGATAAAAAAGGATGTTCACTTCACTGCTGTTTACAATACCAAAAATTTAGAAGCTGCCTTCCTATATATCAGTAGGTGATTGGTTGCATAATTATTGCACATCGATACAGTGAAGTGTTCTTTGGCTATTTAGAAAGGTCTGGTAGATTTGTATGTTTTGACATGTCAAAATGTCCAGATATATTGTCAAAGAATAATATATATATTGTGAACCTCTTTTTATTTTAAATCATATGTATGTATGTATGCTTCAAAAATTTTTTTAAGGTTAATATACTTCTCTGTAGGTTAGGGAGGAAGAAGAGGGGACAGATCGTAAGTACACTAGGAGAGCAAACCTTTATCTTACTACCGCATCATTTCAGGGTTTATAAGAAACACAGTTTTATAAGCAGAAAAACCAATTTGAATAATCACATTTTGGGGACAAAATGTTTAACTCCCATTTGTGTTTGAAATATAAAGAAAATGTTAAGTATTTTACTTACTGTTTTTGGGGGGTTTTTTTTTGCAGTACGCGGGCCTCTCACTGTTGTGGCCTCTCCCGTTGCGGAGCACAGGCTCCAGACGTGCAGGCTCAGCGGCCATGGCTCACGGGCCCAGCCGCTCCGCGGCACGTGGGATCTTCCCGGACCGGGGCACGAACCCATGTCCCCTGCATCGGCAGGCGGACTCCTAACCACTGAGCCACCAGGGAAGCCCTTACTTACTGTTTTTATGTCCACAATGTCATATGCTAGTCACCAGGATCTTTTAAATATATTTTTTATCATTATATATAATATCAAGGATATTTATTGTTTTGTGACTTGAGGTATAAAATTAGCACAATGAATTTCCATCTGGTTGAGACAGACTATCGCTTGATTTAAGCAAATACACAAAAAACCACATTTCCGAAATAATGCCATTCCTGAGTAAGAAGGGGAACTTGCATTTGATTCCCAGTCTAACTGCATAGTAGAATAAATCCTGCACCAGCAACAACACTTGTAAATTTGTGAAAATGAATTTTATCTTTCCTTAAATAAATTTTTTAATCCATCACACTTTCTTCCCTCACCCTTTAGTTTTTTGTTTTGTTTTGTTTTGTTTTTGCGGTACGTGGGCCTTTCACTCTTGTGGCCTCTCCCGTTGCGGAGCACAGGCTCCGGACGCGCAGGCTCAGCGGCCATGGCTCACGGGCCCAGCCGCTCCGCGGCATGTGGGATCTTCCCAGACGGGCACGAACTCGTGTCCCCTGCATCGGCAGGCGGACTCTCAACCATTGCGCCACCAGGGAAGCCCAGCCTTTAGTTTTTGATAAATGATAAAAATGAGCCAGTTATCAGAGAAGAAATAGTTCTTACTTCAAAAGATAAACAAACACAAAAAATAAGTTGCTGGTTCCTAATAGGAAAAATACATTTTAATAATTGTGCGACAAGAAGCTGCTTACATACACATTGCAGATCAAATATTTGGAGTTAAGATGTCAGTCACATAGGTGGGTGATTGTAACTTTATTGCCATTAAAAGATTTCAAATTGCATTCGTGCTTCTGTGTACACATAATGAAAAATGGGCAAAATAATGAAGATTGATAATTCCCTGCGTCTGCTGTCTAATTCTGCTGTCTGCTCTTCTACGACGCCGCGTCTCTAATTGTACACATTTAGTGATAGCTAGGAGTATAAAGTTGTCGCCCATCAATAAAAATCACACAGATTGTTTAAAAAAAAACTATCAAAATAGTTTCACACAAGGAAAATATTCTACTATTTTTATGTCATTGGAATGATGCTCCCCATTTCCTACGACTTGGTGTGGTGAGGTATGTAGTAAAATCAAAGGCTTGTCAGAGTTCCTCTGCTCTTGAGGAAAATATCTCTTATTTTAAGCATTGGAATATATTACACACTGAATCCTGTTCTTTGCCTTTTTTCTGACAGTAGATCTTCATGGAGGAACACGGAGTGACCCAAACTGAACACATGGCTACCATAGAAGCCCATGCAGTGGCCCAACAAGTTCAACAGGTCCATGTGGCTACCTACACTGAACACAGTATGTTGAGTGCTGATGAAGACTCACCTTCTTCTCCTGAAGACACCTCGTATGATGATTCAGACATACTCAACTCCACAGCGGCTGATGAGGTAACAGCCCATCTGGCTGCTGCAGGTAATGTTTGTATTGGGAACTCTTCATTTTTGGCTTAACTCTGATACTGTGCTTATCTGAAAGAACCTAGGATACAGGCACTCACATTTATTGTCATCATTTCTTCATGATTTCTTTTTAAGCCTTAAATTTATAACTTGTACCTGTATTACACTGAGACTTAAGTTGCAGACTCATGTACTATTAGTGATAAAAACTTTGGTTTTGTTTTTTCCTCCATTCCAGCACTCTTCACTTTTTAAAAAAATTCATTCATTTATTAATAAATTTTTTTTTATGGCTGCATTGGGTCGTCATTGCTGCACGTGAGCTTTCTCTGGTTGCCACAAGCGGGGCTACTCTTTGTTGTGGTGCATGGGTTTCTTATTGCAGTGGCTTCTCTTTGTTGCAGAGCACAGGCTCTAGGTGCGTGGGCTTCAGTAGTTGTGGCATGCGGGTTCAGTAGTTGTGGCTCTCAGGCTAGAGCACAGGCTCAGTAGTTGTGGCGCACGGGCTTAGTTGCTCTGCAGCATGTGGGATCTTCCCAGACCAGGCCTCGAACCTGTGTCCCCTGCATTGGCAGGCAGATTCTTAACCACTGTGCCACCAGGGAAGTCCCCACTCTTCACTTTTAAGTCAAGCATTTAGTCCATTTACATTAAATCTAATCACTGATATATTTGGGTTTAAATTTATCATGTTTACTATATGCTTTCTCTTTGTCTCACTTGTTCTGTTTACTTTTCCTTCAATTTTCTTTTGGAGTGATTGAAAAGTTGTTTTTTTTATTTTCATTTTTTTCTCGTTAGTTTGGAAGTTATACATACTTTTGCTATTAGTGGTACACCTAGAAATATACACCCTTCACTTATTTCAGAGTCGTATGTAAGTGGTACTTTTGTTCTTTTTAGGGATAATGCAAGTTTCTTAGAACACTTGAATTTCATCCCCCTGCTTCTGACCTATATGCTGTTGTTGTTCTGTGTGTTAATTCTTTGTATATTTTAAGCCCTATATGACATTATTTTTGTTTTCTACATAGTCAATGTTAATTTTCCCCCTTATATCCCACTTGCCTTCTGAGAATTTTTCTTCTGCCTAAAGATACCATTTTATTTCCTTCAGCATGGATCTGCTAGTAGTAAAGTCTCTTAGTTTTTGCTTACCTGAGAATGTCTTTATTTAACCTTCAGTCTTGAAGGATGGTCTCCCTAGGTGTGGAATTCTAGGTTGGCAGTTATTTTCTCTCCTCATATTGAAGATGCTATTCCACTGTCTCTGGTTTCCATTCTTGCTTTTGAGCGTTCAGCTCTTTCATTCTAACAGCTGTTCCTTGGAAGGTTATCTCCCACACAGACCCCTCCTCCACTGCTTTTAAGATTTTCTCTGTCTTTAGGTTTTGTGATATAGCTGGCTCTGGATTTCTTCTCATTTATTCTGTTTACAGTTCCTTTAAACATCTTGAATCTTCGGATTGATGTCTTTCATCAATTCTGGAAAATCTTAGCCATACATTTTGCTTCAGTTTTGCGTCCCCTCCATTCCGTCTCTTTTCCTTCTTTGACTCCAATTAAATATATTAGTCTTCATATTGAAGCCTTTATGTCTCTTTCCTTCTGTTCTGTATTACTACCCTTTTGTCTCTTCATGCTTCATTCTATGTAGTTTCTGCAGATGGTCTTCCAGTTTATTAATTTTTTTCTTCAGCTATGTCTAAGGTGATTTTAAGTCTGTCCATTGAGTTATTAGTTTTGGTAATGGTTTTGTTTTCTAGTTTTAGAATTTCTAGTGTTTTTTTTCCTTCCTCCCAAATTTGCAGTATTACAGTTTTCAGTTATTATAGAAAAAAAAAATTTTTTTTGTTAATATCTATGAGTAAAGTAAGTGTTATGATTTTACAGGCCATTTGGTCATTTTACTTTCTGAAGTGCCTATGGGTCTGGTCTGTTCCTGTGATATGTTACTAGTGCTGTTTCTTGTTCATGTTGGTTTTTCTCTTCACATACTGGTTATATTTGGATGAATGCTGGATGTGTGTGTGTTTGGAAAACCATTTTTAGAAATAATTTGGGAACTAGAATAATATTATCCGCCTCTAGAGAGGATTTTTGTTTGCTTCTACCAAATGCCTGAGGGCACTAGCAATCCTGGATCATCTTAATCCAATTTAAGGTTTTGAGGTTTTTTTTTTTTTTTTGTGGTACACGGGCCTCTCACTGTTGTGGCCTCTCCTGTTGCGGAGCACAGGCTCCGGACGCACAGGCTCAGCAGCCATGGCTCACGGGCCCAGCCGCTCCGCGGCACGTGGGATCTTCCCAGACGGGGGCACGAACCTGTGTCCCCTGCATTGGCAGGCGGACTCTCAACCACTGCGCCACCAGGGAAGCCCAGGTTTTGAGGTTTTCTGGGCCTCTAAATGACTTAAAGCTGAGTGATATTTTGTATCATTCTCTTTGCTATTTACACTGTATATTTAGCACTGTGTGGAAGACTACATGTAGACCATGCCTGGATGGGTCTAATATTGTATAAGGAACACTGATGTTAGAAGATATTTAGGAAAAGCTGGACAGGAAATCAATGATCAGAAATGGCCAAAATACTACATTTTTTTTAGTTTATGCTGTATTTAAAGTGAAGAAGACAGCTGCAATGAAAATAAACTTATTCCTATCAGGTGTTATCTACTGTGTATTTCTGGAATGGTGAATTTAAAAATAAGGCTTAGTGACAAAACACACATAAAATGTTTGTGAAATATCTTTTTTGAAATTTTAATACTTCCCAGAAGAGGGCATCCTAACATAATAAATCCAGTTCAACTTCTTTCCTAGGAAGGAAGATGCTTTTGAGGAACAGTTTTGCGACATTACTGTACTGCACTGTCATAGTTTTAAGATTAGCAAAGAACTTTAACCCTTTCATGTGGCAGATGTGGAAACTGAGGCCCAACTGGTAGAAATGATTTACCACTGAATCATTCAACAGTTATTGAGGAATTATCAATATTATATGCCTTATGTTATTATATATAGATACTGTGAACAAAGACTGGCAAGAGCTTGCTCCTAAAGGAGCTTACAGACCAGTGGTGGAGAGAAGGGTACAAATAATAAAGTAAAATAATTTCATAAAGCACTGATGGCTCTGAAGAATATAATGAAGTGTAAGGTAAATGGAGCAGGAAGGGTAGCTGGTTACTGCTTTTTCTAATCCTAGTTCCTTCTCTCTTTCTACTGAAGTAACCACTCTTCTGAATTTGGTCTTTATCATTCTCTTACATGTCTTTCATATTTTTTTGTATGTGTATGTATCAGTAAACAATATTTAACATTGTTTTTGCATGTGTTAAATTGTATATAAATGGTATCACTCTGATATTTTTTGTCTAACAGTGTTTATTTCATTCAGTATTATTTTTCTGAGATTCATTTATGTTGATAATGTGGCTAGATGTTTTCAGTTTGACTGTTATTTAGTATTCCATTCATTATCTAAGTATGTTGTATATTGGGAGAACACTTAGGTTGTTTATAATTTTTTGGTATTTACAATTGCTGCAAATGAAAATTATTTTATATGTTTTCTTGTACACATTGAGAGATCTCTTGGCTTTGGTTTTCAAAGTTCTTTTGACAGTGTCCCACAGTAATACATTGTGATCTAGAATAAACAGATGCACATATAACTAAAATAACAATTTCTCATGAAGCAATACTTACTCCTCCTGCAAGTGACACACTCTCATGTGTTCTAATCTCTTTACTTTATTCCATTTTATTAAAAAAACAGAAACAAAAACTACTCATGAGCCACCAACAGGTGGAAATCCGAAGTTTGAAAAGCACTGCTTAAAAAAACAAAACAAAACAAAAACACTGCTTGAGGGTATAACCAGGAGGGGAATTGGAGGGCAAAGATAGGCACATTTTCAACTTTACTAGATATCCCAAGTGTCTTTCCAAATAGTTTTATTCATTTGCATTCCCACAAGCAGTGTACTAGAGTGCCTGTTGCTTCTCATCCTTACCACATTTGATATTGTCAATTGTTTTTCATTTTTGCCAGTCCGATGGGTATGAAACAGTGTCTCAGTGTTGGTTTAATTTGCTTGTGTGAGCAAGAGGTTCCAGCCAGTGAGGGAAGACAAGATAGAGCATTAGCTCAGAACTTTATTGACTATAAACTTTTCTTATTTTGCATATTTCCTTTGTCCATTTTCCAAATGTGTTGTCTTTTTTTTTTAAGAGTTATTGATATTTTTTAATACTAGTGTTTTCTTTTAATTTTTTTTTTTTTTATTTTTCGGTACGCGGGCCTCTCACTGCTGTGGCCTCTCCCGTTGCGGAGCACAGGCTCCGGACGCGCAGGATCAGCGGCCATGGTTCACGGGCCCAGCTGCTCCGCGGCATGTGGGATCTTCCCGGACCGGGGCACGAACCCATGTCCCCTGCATCGGCAGGCGGACTCTCAACCACTGTGCCACCAGGGAAGCCCACTAGTGTTTTCTTGGTAATATGTATTGCAATTATCTCCTAGTTTGTTGCCCACTCCCTCCCCAATTTTTTGTTACTTCTTTTTGTCCATAAAGGTTTTGATTTATATTATTGTGAAATTATTAGTGTTTTACCTTACAGTTTATGCTTTTGGAGTCTTGTTTAAGCAGTTCTTCTTAACCCTGAGTTTATAAATACTTTCCAGTAGTTTATTGTAGAAGTTATAAAGTTTATTTTTGTTGCTTTATTGATGTTTTTGTTTTACATTTAGGCCTTTAATCCACCTGGAATTTATTTTCATGTATAGCATGATGTATGAATCTACTTTCATTATTTTTCCATGCAGACAGTCAGTTACTCCGGCACCATACTTAATCATCCATCCTTTTCCCACCTCTGTCTTCTGACACAGAAGGGTGTTTGTGAACTCTCGAGTCAGTTGTGTTGGTTTATTTGTCTATCTTTCAGTCAGTTCCACTCTGTCTTAAAGACTGTAGCCTTATAGTAACTACTGATACTTGCTAGGATGAGTGCCTCTGCCTCCTTTTTAAAATCTTCAGAAATTGTTTTGGCTATTCTTAGGACTTTGTACTTCCATTTAAAATTTAGAATAACTTTATCAAGTTCCACACCAAAAAATGGGGATTTTTATTTAAACTGCATTAATTAATTAATTTAGTTAAGCAGCTTTATTCATAATACCTAAAACCAGAAATAGCCAAAGTGACCATCAGTAGAATAATGGATAAACTGTGGTTTATTCATACTCTGGAGTATTACTCAGCAATAAAAAGGAACAATCTACTGATACATATAACAACATGGACAAATCTTAAAAAAATTATTCTAATTGAAAGAAATCTTACACAAAAGGGTAGATACTGTATGATTCCATTAATTTGAAGCTCTAGAATAGGCAAAACTAACATAGGGTGAAAAAACAATAATTGTGTTCTTATGGTGGGCGGTACCGTGGGAACTGATTGGGAAGGGACATGAGAGAAATTTTGTAGTGATGATACTATTATATATCTTAGTAGGGGATTGGGTTTCATAGTTGTATGCATTTTTGAAAATTTATTGAATGATTTGTACATTTTGTAATATGTAAATTTTACCTCAAAAGAAAAAAATTGTGAATAAATATTAAACTCTAGCTAATGATATTCCTACTGAAGTATTTAGGGGGATCATACTGCAGTTTACTTTGAAATGCATTAAAAAAAACCCAATATGGGTTGATGAACATGTAGAAAGATGGATAGTTACATATACTAAAATGTTAATGGTAGAATCTAGGTGGTAGATATATGAATGTTCACTGTAAAGGTCTTTCAACTTTGCTATATATGTTAAAGTTTTTAAAATATATTTTAAAGTTTTAATAATAAAATGTTGGACTCCCACAACTCAATAGCATAACAAATAACCTGATTTTAAAGTGGACAAAGGACTTGAATAGACATCTCCCTAAAGACATACAAATGGCCAAAAAGTAAGTGTATGAAAAGATGCTCAACATCACTAATCATCAGGGACATATAAATTAAAACCACAGTTGAGAGACCACCTCACCCCTGTTAGGATGGTTATTATCAGAGAACCAAAAAATCAGTATTGACGAGGATGTGGAGAAATTGGAACCCTTGTATGCTGTTGGTGAGAGTGTAAAATGGTTCAGCCCCTGTGGAAAACAGTATGAAAGTTCCTTAAAAAATTAAAAATAACAGCTACCATATGATGCAGCAATTCTACCTATGGATGTTTATTCAAAAGAATTGAAGTCAGAAAAAAAAAAAAAAAAAAAAAAAGAATTGAAGTCAGGATCTCGTAGAGATATTTGCATTCCTGTATTCATTGCAGCATTATTCACAGTAGTCAAGATGTGGAAACAACCTAAATGTCCATTGACAGATGAATGGATAAAGGAAGTGTGGTATGTATATATGGAATATTATTCAGCCTTAAAGAAAGAGGAAATCCTACCGTATATGACAACATGGATGAACCTTGAGGGCATTATGCTAAGTAAGATACACCAGGTCAGAAGGACAGCTACTGCATGGTTCCACTTATATGAGGTATCATATTCAAACTCTTAGAAGCAGAGAGTAGAATGGTGGCTGCCAGGGGCTGGGGTGTGGAAATGGGGAGTTACTGTTAACAGCATAAAGTTTCAGTGCTGCCAGATGAATACGTTTCTAGAGATCTACTATACAACATTGTGCCTATAGTTAACAGTACTGTACTGTACGCTTAAAATTTTGTTAAGGCAGTCGATCTCACGTTAAGTGTTATTACCTCAATTTTAAAAAAATTAAATGTTGGAAAAAATGCATCAATAAGATTTTTTTCCTCTACCAGCTGTTTATGATGGAAGGGAAGGTAAAGGGCATTAATTTATTTTTTAATTACTTTGGGGCTCTTTAGAGGAGTTTATTTAAGTCAGACTGAGTATACTACTAAACAACATGTAGAGAGGCTCATCTAGATTAAAATAAGGAGGCCTATTTTAATTGAGCCACTTATAGAACATATATGTAGGATAACGTGAGCACTTAAACCTAATTTTCATTTAAGCCTTTTACAGGGTTCACAAATAGGGATGAAGGTGGATTGTCGGGTTTTTTGTTTTGTTTAAAAAAAGGAATGCCCTTGATATGTTGAGATTGCATGAATCGGAGACTGTAATAATTCCTTGAGGCCTACCCTTTCTTTCAGTTATTAGTTTCAGGGCAAACCAGACCAAATTTTATTAACATTTTTTCCTTAGAGTGGGACAGTTTTCATCTCTTTCCTGCCAGGATGCTTTCATCAACATGACCTTGTGGTCAACAGCTCCATTTAGGGCATAATTCTCAGATATAGAAAAAAAAAAGTTTCCGATTAAGATGGTATCCTTCTAGATATTTCTCTTATATGTGGTGTGGTGGTATTGGAGTTCCAGGTATGAGTGATTTTCTCTGACTTCCTTAACTTGGCAGTTTCTTGGAGTAATGGATAGAGGGACACGGGGATGGAAACGAAATTTGAAATCTGCGACTTTTTTGTTTTGGCAAACTGTTCCTCTCAATGCTGCAATTTCATCTAGCACCTTGGAGAATATTGCCTTAACAGTATGGGTATGCTGACAAAACAAAACAAAAAAACACATTATATAAAATTCAAGCTGGTGTGTGGCGGGGAAGTATAAGTCATTTACTTTTTAAAAAGATTTGTTGTAAGTTTTAATGGTAAACTAAAAAATGATCCATGTTGAACAGTGGTGAAGTATATTGATATCAGGAGTATCTATATTTATTGATAACATATGAGGAAATAAGTGCTACTTTTTTGTACCTCTAATTGTTTTCTGCCTTGTATAGCTATCAGGCTCTGCCTAATCTCAGCGCATCCCTTCTTATTTCAGGTCCTGTGGGAATGGCTGCTGCTGCTGCTGTGGCAACAGGAAAGAAACGGAAACGGCCTCATGTGTTTGAGTCTAATCCGTCTATCCGGAAGAGACAGCAAACACGTTTGCTTAGGTGAGGGCTTCCTTTCTCATATTGTTGCTGTTCCTCAAATACTTTATGGAGTGGATGACAGAGTTAGACTATACCTTATTAAGTTCATCAAGGGACACCAAGTTAAATTCTTTGATGACAGAATTAGACTTTAAAGTACTCTTGCAAGATAAATAAATGAAACTAGAAGTATGATTAACAGATGAATAGTATCACATTAATTCATTCAGAGAAAACTTATATGCCTGCTATGTGCCAGGCATTGTTCTAGGCCTTGGGAATATAACAGTTAACAAAATAAATTCCCTTAACGAGCTTATATTCTAGTGGAGGGAAAAAGAAAATAAACAGGTATGTAATAGGTCAGATGATGAAAGTGCTGTGGGAAAAAACAAAGCAGAGTAAGGAAAACAGAAAGGTTTAGGGGATTAGGGGGGATATAGTAGTTTCTCTTTTTCTATAGGAATGGTCTTCTTTCATAAGCCAACCTTTGAACAGAGATCTGAAGTAAATATAAGGGCAACCATGTTGATGTCTAGGGGAAGAACTTTCTGGGCAGAGGAAATAGTAAGAGCAAAGGTTCTGAAGTGGGAAGGAATGTGTTAGACATGTTTGAGGAACAACTAGGGAAAGAATGAGAAGAGGTGTGGTCAGAGTAGTAGTGGAGAGCCACACCATGGCATCTTCTGGTCCAATATAAGGGCTTTGACTCTTACTCTGAGTGACATTGGAAGTCAATGAAGACTTTTGGTCAAAGCAATGATATGATCTGGCTTATGTTTTAAAAGTATCACTCAGGCTACTGTGTTGAGAATAGTCTCTGGGGGTACAAGAATGGAAGCAGGGAGACCAATTAGGAGGTTATTGTAGTAATCCAGGCCAGAAATGACAGTGTCTTAAAACCAATGTGGCAGTAGCAAAGGCAGCAAGAGGTGGTCAGGTTCTGGATGTATTTCAGAAGTAACCCCAATATGATTCCTTGATGGATTGGATGTGCTGTGTGAGAGAGAAAAAGGAGTGAAGGGTGACCTCAGGGTTTCTGGTCTGATTCCTGGAAGGATTGAGATGACACTTACTGGAAGAGGATCAAGTATGAGAGTGAGGGTAGGGCAGAATCAGGAATTTGGTTTGGACACGTTAAGTCTGTGATACCTCTTAACCATTAAGTGGAGATACAGAATAAGCAGTTGGGTATATGAGTCTATAATTCAAAGGAGAGACCTTAGCTGAAGATATAAGCACATAGGTAGTATTTGAAACTATGAGGCTGGAAGAGATCCCCTAGGGAATGAGTGTGGACCGAAGCACTTTACCCCTTAGGGGTTAGAGAAATGAGAGGAATTATCAAAGGAGTCTAAGAAATAACCAGTGAGTCAGGAGGAAAACCAAGAGAGTGGTATTCTGGAAACCAAGTGCAAAAAGTGTTTCAAAAAGGAGGGCATGTGATCAGCACTGTCAAGTGCTGCTGACAGGTTGAGTAAGATGCAAATTGACCATTAGATTTAGCAACATGGAGGTCATGATTGAACTTGACAAGAGTGTTTTCAAAGGAGCAGTAAGGATGAAAGGACTGGAGTGTCTTCAAGACAGTATGGGAAGAGAGGAATTGGAGACAGTGAATATATTTTCGATCTTCATTCCTTCAAGGAATGCCACCAAATTTCTTGTTTGGTATGTGGTCCTTTGCTCAGTTTTATTTCTTCTGAAGAGTTTGTAGGTTGCAAAGAAAGATTATTACACAGATGTGGTGCATGGAGGGGTTAATATTTTGACAGGTTGCATAACATGTATCATATATGATAAGAAATTTTGTCTATAAAATGTTCCAGAAGTTTCTTCTTGTAGTGTTTTAAATACTATATCCAAATACTTCAGATGTTTACTGGAATGTTGAATTCAGAGTGCCAGCCCATGTAAATGATATGTGACAAAAGCTGGAAAATATAGTCTATATTAAGAACATAAGAAAGAAACTGAAGGGAAAATCCAGAGAGTACTTAACAGTAGCTTTCAGCAAAGAGGTTATATACCACTAGATGGGCCAAAAAATTTCCTTTCCTTTAATGATAAATTCCATTTCCTTTAATGATAGTACAGGCAGGAGGAATTAGAATGTATTATTTATAGAAATATTTTTTCTATAATGGGCATAGACACAATAGTACATGCTTTTGGAGAAAGACGGAAAACTTTCTTGTGACATGTTGGCTTTGCTTCATTTGAATTGGCATGACTCACCAGTCCCTTGAAAGGGTAGACCAAGTTCCCAGAAGAATTATAGGATGTAGAACTTTAATCTCCCATGATTTCAGAGGGAAAGGACAGTGTTTCTATTTCATCCAATGTTGATATATTTGAAAAAGCTCTTTTACTCCATCCTCATTTGTAAAATACTTCGGGACTAAGAATTATTGTTTATATCACAATGAAAATCTGCAAATGGCAACATTTTTGAAGTAGTATTTTTGGATAAAATTATGTCAGTAAGACATAAACAATGATTATATCAAAGAAATTAGAAGCAGGTGACTTAAGGCCCCTTCATTAAACATGGAGTTGATATAATAAAGTCTATAAGAGGATATCTCAACATTAATCTTTGCAGCAGTAAGAGAAAACCCCTTTGGTATTGATGAGATCAGGAAGTATGTTACTCGCTGTGTTCAGCATTGTGTCATGGCTGTGTCCTGAGGTACACCTGAGGTAGACCCTTATATCTATCAGTGAGCTAATCGTGGGTCTTCAGGACAAAGGTATGTACATATTTCTACTGAACAGGACATTAAACTTCACACGCTCCCTTTTCAAAATTCAGGTAAAAGAAACATATCTAATCAGAATAAATTGTCCCAAGTCAAAGTAAATCTTGTGTCTGTATCGCTGTAATTTCTATCTTCTTTAACTGTTTTTGTTTCTTTTCATTCTCTGATTCAGGAAACTTCGAGCCACATTAGATGAATATACTACTCGAGTAGGACAGCAAGCTATTGTCCTTTGTATCTCACCCTCCAAACCCAACCCTGTCTTTAAAGTGTTCGGTGCAGCACCTTTGGAGAATGTGGTAAGAAAACTTGAGTTGTGTTCTCAGATACCGTTTGTTTTCTGTGGGTTGTTGTTCATATTTTTTTGATCCTTAGTCTAGCACAATAGTTATTCTATCTTCCCTTCATCCAGAGGTTGGAGTTGGGCCTGGTTTTCAAACTCCTTTATGCAGATCAAAATAAAAAGGATCATTTCTGTTTCTACTTTCCATAACAAGGTATTTTACCTCATCAGATGCAATGGAAAAAATGACGTTGTGTTCTTTAAGAAACCAATGCAAGATTTTTTAAGAATATTACTGATTATGTCAGAAACAAATGGTGTTTACTCAAGATGTGAACTTCATGAGGCAAACCTGGGAGCATTTTATTGATCACTGATATCTGAGTTGCATATTTTATTTTATTGTTTTAACTTAAAAAAATAATTTTTTGGCTGCATTGGGTCTTCGTTGCTGCACTTGAGCTTTCTCTAGTTGCAGCGGGCGGGAGCTACTCTTCATTGTGGTGCGCGGGCTTCTCATTGCGGTGGCTTCTCTTGTTGTGGAGCACGGGCTCTAGGTGCGTGGGCTTCAGGAGTTGTGGTACGCGGGCTCAGTAGTTGTGGCGCACGGGCTTAGTTGCTCTGCAGCATGTGGGATCTCCCTAGACCAGGGATTGAACCCATGTCCCCTGCATTGGTAGGTGGATTCTTTTTTTTTTTTTTGCGGTACGCGGGCCTCTCACTGTTGTGGCCTCTCCCGTTGAGGAGCACAGGCTCCGGACGCGCAGGCTCAGCAGCCATGGCTCACGGGCCCAGCTGCTCCGCAGCATGTGGGATCTTCCTGGACTGGGGCACGAACCCGTTTCCTCTGCATCCACAGGCAGACTCTCAACCACTGCGCCACCAGGGAAGCCCTGGCAGGCGGATTCTTAACCACTGCAACACCAGGGAAGTCTGAGTTGCATATTTTAAATCTCTTGTATTTCTTCAAAGAATTGATTTAACACTGCTTCAATTTTGAAATATAGTTGAATATTTTGATTATATATTTATCCATAGCTAACTTTATAAAAATAGTATTTTACCCTTGCATACTTATACTATGTGAACTACTCTTTTCTGGCTGAAATAACTTTGAATCGTTTGTAGAATGATGATCTGTCCAGATTTAAATTGCATTTTATTTTTACTAGGATAAGATTTATAGCTTACAATAACATTTCTTAGATCTCCCACATTGAATAGACATTTCAAGAGTTCAGAATTAGTAATCAGCTGAGATTTTAGTGTATTTTTTTTCACACACACAGATGTTGTGGTTCTTTCTTAACATTTTTGAGTTTTGTTTTGAGTTTTCCTTTAAATTCCCGAGGCCCCAGAATAGGATGCATATTAGGACCTTTCCTTACATATTCATTACAGGAATATGGTAGATGGCTTCTAGTGCAAAATGGTACCTAACAGGCAGCCCTCATGTAGTTGACAAACATGAAATCTGGGCATGTCTTCTTCAGTATTAAAATTTTTAGATAGTATTACTATTACTAATAGTAATGTGATCTATGAAAAAGCCTCATCTGGAAGACTCAGAAAAATACCTCTGAAAATTACTCACTGAAAAATTCAAAAGAAAGTGTTAGAAAACTGTTGGAGTCCTCCATAGAATACAAAAAGTTACAGACTCTATGAAACAGGAAAAAAATGGTCATATGATAGCCTAAACTGAGAAAAAGCAGGAGATATTTTTCTGTTGACTGACACTTGATAAATATAGGCTAAAGAATAAATGCCAGTAGAATTAGAGACAAAATATGTCTTCCAGACCACTAAAGAGGAAAGAAAGTCTATACACAAAAGATAGAAAATAAGGGGAGGAATTAAAAAAACAAAACAAAACACAAAGTATAGAACAAAGGAATATAAGTGAGACCAATTAATTCTGTTATAAACCATAAATATAAATACTATATTTATATTGTTGTTAAAAATAAAGATTTGCTTTTAGATTGGAACAACAACAACCCAAATCAGAACCCAATTTTATTTAATTTATGTGACATACTTACAGTGACTCACAAATGTTCAAAGTAGATGCAAACTATACCATCAAGAAAATGAAAATACAATCCACAGAATGGGAGGAAATATTTGCAGATTATGTATCTGATACAGAATTTGTATCCAGAATATATAAAGAACTCTTATAACTCAACAATGAAAAGACAATTAACCTGGAATTCCTGGTGATTCAGTGGTTAGGACTCTGTGCTTCCACTGCAGGGGGCATGGGTTCGATTCCTGGTCATGGAACTAAGATCCCACAAGCCGCTCAGTGCGGCCAAAACAAAAACAAAAAACAATTAACCCAATTTAAAATGGCAAAGAATCTGAATAGATATTTCTCCAAAGAAAATATAGAAATGGCCAGGAAGCACATGAGCACTTTATAAATAATCATTAGGGAAATGAAAATCAAAACTACGATGAAATACTTCACACCTACTAGGATGACTATAATAAAAAAGATGGACAATAATAAGTGTTGGAAAAATTATGGACAATAATAAGTGTTGGGATGTCAAGAAATTGGAAGCCCCATACATTGCTGTTGGGAATGTAAAATGATGCAGCTGCTTTGGAAAACTTAGGCAATTTCTCAAAATGTTAAAAGCAAAGTTACATATGACCCAGCAATTCTACTCCTACGTTTACCCAAGAGAGCTGAAAACAAAACTTACACACACAGTGTTCATTGCAGCAAAACTTACATACAAAAATATATAACAGTGTTCATAGCAGCATTATTCATAATAGCCACAAACTGGAAATAACCCAAATGTCCATCAGCTGATGAATGGATTAAAAGAAGTTGTATTATCTATACAGTGTAATATTACTCAGCAATAAAAAGGAATGAAGTACTGATAAATATTACGGCATGGATGATCCTTGAAAACGTTGTGCTAAGTGAAATAATCCGTTCACAAAAGGCCACATGTTGTATGATTTCATTTATGTGCAGTGTCCAGAATAGTCAAAGCTATAGAGACAGAAAGTAGGTTAGTGGTTGCCAGGTTGGAGAAGGGGGATGAAGTAATGGAGAGTGACAGCTAGTGGGTATGGAGTTTCTTTTAGGGGGTATAGATTATGATAATGCTTATTACATGACCCTACAGATATTTAAAAGAGTGAATTGTACACTTTAAACAGGTGAATTGTATGGTGTGTGTGGTAGGCTGATTAATGAATGGCCACCAAAGATATACAGATCCAAATCCCTGGAACCTTTGAGTGTTACCATATGGCAAAAAGGACTTTGCAGGTGTGGTTAAGTTAAAGATTTTTGAGATGGGGACATTACCCTGGATTGTTCAGGTAGGCCCTAAATCTAATCAGAGTGTCTTTATATAAGAGGGAGGCAAAGGGAGATTGATGTAGAAGTAGGAGATGTGTTGGCAGAAGCAAGAGGGTGGGTGCAGGGAAGGGGTCAGGAGCAAAGGAATATGTGCTAGACGGCAGCTAGGCAAGATGAGAAAATGGATTCTCCCTTAGAGCCTCCAGAACAACCAGCCCTGCCAACAGCTTGAGCCTTTGAAACTAAGAGAACGAATTTCTGTTGTTTTAAGCCACCAAGTTTGTGATACTTTGTGGCAACCATAGGAAACTAATATGTATGGTATATGAATTATATTTCAGTAAAGGTGTTAAAATTTTAAAAGCAAAATAACAGGCAAAGGTATGTCAGACAAATCCCTACAAAAATAAATCATGGATCACAGCATTAATATCAGACAAAGCCAGATTCTCAAGACAGATGAGTATTAACTGAGAACCATAGGTCTTCTAGTGTTGATAAGTAGTTTATGTCTCAAGTAACATTAAAGCAAAGAATGTAGATCAAAAAGTTAGAAATGGGAGAAAAAAATAAAAAGAAACTAGTGGTAGTAGGAGGCTTTGCTATCTTTGTCAGATCAAGGAAGAAAAATATAAATAAGAACATAGAGATCTGAATATTAGAATTAATAAGGTTAATATAAAGAATAGATATATTAACATTGATATCTTACAAATATATTTTTGAATATACCATATTTGAAAAATTACATGAATGGGTTATAAGAATTGACCATATGTTATTATTAGGCCCCAAAGAAAATCTTAATAAATTGTAAAATGCAGAAAATTACACAGGCCATGTTTTTGACCAAAGTATAGAAAATTTAGAACTTAATATAAAAAAGATTGACAGGAATTTTCAGCCACATGGAAATTTGAAAAAACAACTTAATTTGCAGACTACTTAAAAACAATTTTTAAAAAACTTTAAAAATTATGATCTACACTGATGCTCAAAGGAATGTTTATTGCCTTGATTTTTTTTTTTATACACAAGAAAGAAGGAAAAGAAACTACATCTAAAGCCAGAAGCTGGAAAGGGAACAAGAAAATAAGTCTAAGAAATAGAGTAAGTAAACATGAGGAAGAAATTAATAATTTTGTAAATAGAAGTAGAATTGTTACATTCAAGAAATGGTACTATGAAAAATCCAATGAAATAGAAAAACTTCTAGCATGCTAATTGAGAAAAAGGATGAAGAAAAATATACAGTCTTAGAAGTGAGATAACAGTTATAATTGCAGATAAGAATAGATTGAACATTGTAAGGAAATGATATGCATTAATTTTGTTCTTTTAAATTAAAAATCCTAACTAAGTGGATAATTCAATAAGAAAATAAAATAACGAAAATATATCTAAACCTCAGTAGGATAATAAACATGTACAAAACTGAAAAAGCAATTAAACCATATCCTTCAAAGGGACACTACGCTCCTGATTATTTGGGGTGACTTCTGTTAAACCTTCAAAGTACAGAATATTCTTTAATCTTATATATATACCAATACACAGGGTGGTATTAAAGAATCAGAGCTCATGTTTACCATAATCAATTATGCAGTGTATTCCACATAATCTCATATTAACAGTAAAAGAAATGATTTTGTAATAATGTCTAACATTTATTGAATGCTGTGTTCTAGGTTATGTATTATATGTATTATAATTATGTATTATCTCATTAAATATTATTAAAATTTTGGTATTTGCATTTTGTCCTCCTACCTGAAGCCATCATTAATATTCCTTCTTGCTCTTCTTTCTGGAGGCTGCTGGGAACTCTGGAAAATTAAAATTCAGTAGGGCCATTCATCTTTGGAATATGGATTTCAGATTCAAGATTGTCAGTTATTTTACAAATTTGTCAAAGGGGGATTGAAAACTTTACTGGGCCATTTTTTTTTTTTTGACTTTTGTCTATTTATTTATTTGGCTGCGTTGCGTCTTTGTTGCTGTGCGCAGGCTTTCTCTAGTTGCGTTGAGCGGGGGCTACTCTTCGCTGTGGTGCGCAGGCTTCTCATTGCAGTGGCTCCTCTTGTTGCAGAGCACGGGCTCTAGGGTGTGCGGGCTTCAGTAGTTGTGGCATCTAGGCTTAGTTGCTCCGCGGCATGTGGGATCTTCCCGGACCAGGGATTGAACCTGTGTCCCCTGCATTGGCAGGCGGATTCTTAACCACTATGCCACCCAGGAAGTCCCTACTGGGTCTTTTAATACGTGGTGTTGAGATTTCTCTTATATTTTCCAGAGTTTCATTTATTTCTCCATACTGTGTTCTGCCCATATTACCTCCTTGCCCACAGCTGGGATGTATGGCAAGCCACTGTAAATAAAAACAAAAACAACAAACTGGAAAAAAAAATTTTCAAAATAAGAACAACTACAATTTACTGAGTGTTTACAATGTGCCTGTTTCTGCTAAGCACCTCATGATTTTTACTTAATCATTACAGCAACCCTATGATGTATATATATATATGTTATTATCTGTGCTTTACAGATGTAGAAATTGAAGGTTTAAGAGCTTAAGTATTTTGTCCAGGGTCACACAGTAAGGAGTGAACTAATGATTAACATTCTTAGTATATAAAGAGCTCTCAAAAATCAATAAAAATATGAACAGATTAATGAATAAAAAGATCCAAAGATATGTTTGAATATGGGTTAGATATTAGAAGATGATATTAAGGAAGTATGTTATTTTTGCAGGTTGTGATAATTGTATTGTAGTTGTGTATGAGAATGCCCTTATTTTTCCAAGATGCATGTTGAAATATTAAGAAGTATTGGGACTTCCCTGATGGTCCAGTGGTTAAAGAACTTCGAGCTCCCAATGCACAGGGCCCGGGTTCAATCCCTGGTCAGGGAACTAGATCCCGCATGCCTCAACTAAGATCTGGCGCAAATAAATAGATAGATAGATAGATAGATAGATAGATAAATATATATATATATATATTTTTAAAAAGTGTTGCAAAGTCTATACTTTAAGTGGTTAGCCCAAAAAATGTGTGTGTGTATAGATGGCAGATAAAGTAATTATGCCAAAATGTACAACTATTGAATCTAAGTGCTGGATGTACAGACATTTATTTTACTGTTCTTTCCACCTTTCTGTATATTTAAATTTTTTCATTTAAAAATTATATTTTTTAAAATACCCAAAGACAAAAGAACATAAATAAAAGGAGAAACTACAAATGTTTAACAACCACAGAAATTTTCAAAGAAATGGGAATTAAAACAAAAAGTCATTTTACATGGCTCATGTTGGCAAACAGGAAGAAGATATATAACTTGCAGTGTTGGCATATCAAACAGGCAATGTAAATTGGTGTAATTTTCTGGAGGGCATTTTGGCAACTGGGATAGAAAGTGCCCCCAGTGTACACTTTTTAATCCAGCTTCCTTTTGAAATTTTCTCCTAAGAAAATAATTGATTAAATGAGCAAAGATATCAGTCGCTGTACTATTTATAGTATTTTTTTAAAAATTGAGAATAACCTAAAAGTTCAAAGATAAGGGGTTGGTCAGATAAATCGATGGCTTATCCATAGATAGGACTGCTACACTGCCATTAAGCATAGATCTTTCTAATATTTTCAGATGCTGATGATGAATTATTAAGTGAAGAAAACAGGTTAATAGAACCATACAGAATTTGATCCTACTTTAAAAGTAAATCTGCATTTTCTACATGTTTATGAAATTGCTGAGTGCAGAGGATTGTTGTAACTAACATTTGTATAGTAGAGCAGATTTATATTCTCAGTAGTCCTGACAGGAACCCTGAGATGTAGGTATTTATTTTGCAGATGAGAATACTGCTAGCTCAGAGAGGTTAAGTGATTTGCCCAAGATTCCCCAATTTCTGAATAGTAGAGCCAGGGCCCAACATCTCCCATAGGTTTGTCTAGGATATTGAATACGGAGTTTCAAATTTAATCTCATTTTCTTAGTCTTTCCCCCACTCCTCTAAAGGGGGACAACTATACCTTCCAGTTCTTCCCAGTTCTGTGAAAGGTCAGTATGGTTGCTATAAGCAAGCACCCACTATAGCTACTGCTAGCTTCTTTCTGGGGAGGGAAAGAGGCAGTATAACGGTCATTATTCTGGTGCCACTGAACAGCAAAGGTCGCTTTCCCTTTCGCTCCTCCTGGTCAGACCTGCAGAACTAAGAGAAGAGGCCAGAGAACCTTGGGGGTGAGTAAGTGATGAGGTGAAAGAGAGTAGGAAGTAAGAGAGAGAAACTTCATCTATATGTGCATATGTTTGTATGTAGTTTTTAAGGGAGAAAGTCATTTCCATGTATATTGAAGATGCAAATAACACAAAACAGACATTATCAAAAATACTTTCAAACGACTGACTGAAAGAGAATAGGAAAGAGAAAAATCTCCTCCTGGATATTTTAATAGCATCTCAAGTTCAGCAAAACTAAAGTCTTCTCCTCCCCAACCAAAGAAATTAATGTCTGTTTCCAATATCTGTCCTCCTCATCCAGTTACTCAAGGCAGAAACCTAGAGCCATTTTGGCACCTCCCTCTCCTCTTCTCCACCCCACACCCCATCTATTACTTTGTTCTCCATTCATTTCCTAAATATCTCTGAAATTGGCCCACCTTCTCTGTTTCCATTGCCACGACCCTAGCTACCAATCTTGGTGTTCATCCAGTTCCCTTTTCGGTGGCAGGAGCCCTCTGCTTGACTCCCACCTGTCTCTAGCCTCATCTTGCCCCATTCCCCAGCTTCTCTCTCTACTCCAACCACAGTCTTTGTTCACTCCCTTGCTTCATCCCTCCACAAAGCTGTTGTGTATGCTCTTCCCTCTGATTTGCCCTCTCTTACCTCCTTCTTCACCTTATTAAACTTTGACTTATATTTAAGAACTCATCTCAGTTGACACTTCCTCTGTGAAGTCTTTCTGACCTCCCTGTGCAGATTAAAGCCCCTTGTTCTATCCAAGACTCTCACAGCGCCTCTGAGCACTTATTATAGATGCTTTATTATTTACCAATTTGTGTGATTATTTGATTAATGTCTGTCCCCAGCTAGATTGTGAGCTCTTAAGGTGGCAGGGACTGGATCTACTTTATTCTCCATTGTGCTCCCAGTGCAAGCACTGTGCCTGCCATGAACAGTTGCTCAGTGATATTTGTTGAATGAATGAAGCATCCTAAACGTTTGGCAGCACTCAGAAATTCAGAATGCAGATTTGGTTTCTAAATTCTGATCCTGCATTGGATCGAAATTGAGATCTTGAGAGGTAAAGATCTATTAAGTTAGATTGTGTCATCTTTTATAGTACTTGTCCCAGTTTGTAATTACACATTTATTTTTGTGTTTGTCTTCTCCACTAGATTGGAATATATACAACCTTGGGGCACTGTGACTGATAACTTTGCTTCCCATTTTGTCCCCAGCCCTTTCCTTAGCACAGTGCCCAGCATACAAATGAATAATAAATACTTTTTGGATGGAGAAGCTACTGGTTCAGAGATTACATATGCCATGTCTATATATGTAACATGGGGGTAGTGAAATAACTTAAAATTAGGCAAACTCTCAGAAAGGGCCTTTGACTATGATGGAGAATGAGAGTTCCTTAACCTAGAAACTTAAGATTTCTCTAAGCTGCTTGGGATCTACTACCTTCAGATCTAATGTCCTCTGCAGTTTAAAACTTTTGTCTTTTTAAGGCCTCTGCTCTTTAAAACAAAGCAAGTTAAAAGACCTCCAGAATAATTCCATTGAATGTTTTGGTCTTTTTGAGTATCATTCTTAGTGAATGAAGGTGTGGCTCCCATAGTAAAACATAGAGTTACCAACATTTAGACAGGCTAATTCAATCCTGCCCATGGGTTGATGTTAACTAGAGTGGGCATATGTAGCTAAAAACTTCCCTTTTGTGAAAACTCTGTTTCGGCTTTGATTTCTTGAGTGGTTTCCCACATTGATTTTTCCTGTATGTGGCTCAGTGTCCTCATGTGTGAAATAAGGATAATACCAACTTCACTGGGGAGCAGTAGAAATTAATTAAAGTTTATTATCATTCCCCTATATGTAATGTTTACAGAGAACTGGCATGAAAGGCATTGGCAAATGGTAGATTTTAAAGTTGCTGTGCCCTAAGGACATTGTCTTGGTGGCTTACTGCCTTATCACATACTTTTATGAGCTTTGTAGAATAGGCCTAGAAAAATTTTATTGAGGGACAGAGAGAATTTCCATCTTTTTTCAGAAGAACCATGGGAGTTTCTGAAGGTGGAGCTCTTTCCTCAGAGTCAATAATCCATAGCATTTAGATGGGGTTACTCTGGGTATGACTAACCAGTTCTAAGGTACAGATATTAGTCACAGTCACAGAAGCAAGAGGTAGCTCTGGGGTTATCACCAGCTTCTTTGAAGTCATCCTTCTGCCTTTGTTTAATTCCACCTTTCCAATAGTCTCATGATTTCTTGTTTTAAGTCATTCACTTATTTAGATAGGTTTTTAAAAAATGGCTTCAAGTTACATGAAATGTGGAAGCATATTTTAAAAGTAGTAAAGGAAAAGCCCTATTGTTTGTTTATTAACTTACTCAACAAATAACTAACACTGTTAGATACAAAGTACGAGATAAGGATTCCATCCATCTAAGTCCTTTGAGGTTTCAAGGTTCAAAAGTAGGGATCCAGGGGGCAAGGGGAAAACTTGAGATCTGGACTGAGGCAGGAGAGGGAAGAGGCTGACATTGGGACTGAAGAGAGAACAGAATGAAGCCAACAGATTTCATGGGCCACAGCGTGTGGCCTGGCTCTGTGCCAGGCATGCTTCAGGATCACAGGTCTGAAGGCAGCTTTGCACTTGAGCATCTCTTTGTTATATACCTCAGATGACAATGTATTTTTAATCTCAGAGGGGCTCATAGGTAAAAAAATATTAAAAATCTTTTTTGAGACCTTCCTGAAGATTCCTCTTTTATCCAGAAAAGCTTTGAGTATGCAAAATAATTATATCTTGTCTGGGACTGTTTTTGCAACCTCACTAAAGGCCCATTGACCTTACGGTTGTAGCAGCCAATTCCTAAATCCTCAACAAGCGCATTCTGTGCCCAGAACTCTGATGGCTCCTGTAAACACCCTAAACGCTCTCATCTCTGTTAATTATGAGGATGTTTGTTAATGTATTATCTGTACATGTCTGAATATGTGAAATGTTTCATAATATATATTTTAAAAATAAACAAAAGGCCTGGTTCCTGTGCTCAGTGATTTCATAACACTAGTTGTGTACAGTGTAGCCTGGAAATAACATGTAAGTGACACATGATTATTTGAATCTGTAGAAGTTTAAAGGAGTAAGATAATTATGGCAAGAACACTTGGGAAGTTTTCTCAGAGAAAGTGGAAGTTGAGTTGGGCCTTGAAAGGTGGATAATATTTGGATAAGAAGCAGAATTAGTTGAGTTGGGCCTTGAAAGATGGATAATATTTGGATAAGAAGCAGAATTAAAGACCCAGAGACAAAAGAACTTGCTAGATGCAGAAGTTAGTGAGGAGGATGGCTAGCTAAAGAGGGAGGATGGTGAGCAAAGCTGCCCAGTAGGACTCTGGGTTATGCGCTGGGAACTCAGGAGGGTGCTATTCACATAGTTCTCAGAGCTGGGCATGCACAGCTGTACGTGGTGGCCCTGGTGGAGAGTATTGGGAAAGTAGGGAATGATCAGAACAGTTGAAACGCAAGACTGAGAAGTTTGGACTTCATCCTATAAGAAGTGGGGAACTGTAGGAGTATTTTTGAGAAAAAAGATAAATGATAGTGAAGTGGCTGAACATATAGGCTTTGAAGCTACGTAAAAATTAGTTTGATTTTCTGCTATATTCCTATATACTAGCTATATAATTTGGGGAAGTTACTTAAGCCTGAATTTTCTTATCTGCAAAATGGGTATAATGGTAGTTTCTTTATAGAATTATGTGAGAATTAATTGAATAATGTATGCAGTGCATGACACATAGCAAGTGTTCAGTAAATGGTATTTGATTATAATTTATCAGTGTTTCAGAAATTTTAAATGGCAGCAGTATAGAGGATGAATTGGGGGAGGAGAGATTGGTAGGCAGACCAGCTGATTTTGTTTTTAAGTGGTTTTTAACTTTAATTGTGAAACAAGTTAGTTGACAGCGACATATTGGTGTGAAGTGACAAAGGCTTTAGCTGTGGTTTTTGGAATAGAAGGTGGAAGTTGGAAAACAAACAAACCTGTATTTCATCATATCTCTGATACCATCAATTATAAGATGCACCATTATTTATGTAGCACCAAAAAAAGAAAAAATGACAAACTCTGACACAATGCTTATTATCACTTGGAATTTTTATTTTATACTTATTGAAAGAGTTTTTTCAGGCTTACTTAGATACAGATTTTAATCATACTGCTTTTGTAAATACATAAAAAGGAAAATGTAAGTGAAATAAATTTCCTATTTCTAAATTTTTTTTTAGCTATTCCTAAAACTTTTTCACACTCACAGTCCAATTCTTCTGGATTACTTCTTGTTTCAGAGTCATCATTGTATGTGTGGTTTCATGTAATATTGTCCTCTGTGCCATCAAGAGCATGGGTGGTGCTTCATTTCTTTAAAAAGAGCTCTACTGTTGTCTCTGAGACTTTTTCCAAGCTGCGACAAGTTTGATGCTGGTGCTTTTTGGTCTTACCAGAAGGATCACTGGGGAAGTTATCAGACAACAGCCAAGACTCACATTCCTTTCTGAAATGGTGCTAAATGGTTTGTTGATTTTAAAGGCCAGGGGTTACAGTCATGCCTCCAGGGATAACAGCCATGTTCACAAATGTGCAGTCAGTGACTGCTATGCCCCATAACACCTGGTCTACAGCAATTTTAACATGTATTCCAATTTCAGAGGAATGATAAGTGTGGTGGTGGTGGGGTTCATCTCAGGATTGATAGATCAGGTAGAATTGAAGCCCTAGCTTTTTAATTCTGGGAAAGTTAGTTAACTTTACTAAGCAGACTTAGAAATATTGTGTTCACACCTGAAGTTGTAAATTACTCTGAGGGATGCTTTACCAGCTTCTTTTTTTTTTTTTTAATCAAGATTTTTTTAAGGAATTATACAGCACGGGTAAGTTTAGCAAAATGCCTGGATCTGAATTCCTGGAATTCTGCTGACCCATACAAATGGCTGAAATTGTTTCAAACTAGCTAATAATAGTAATAATCTAATGATTTTTTGTTTTAGAATGCCAGGTGTTTCTGCACAATGAAATTTACCCTTATATTATTTCCATTCACTCCAACTATGGGAATACATACTAATATAATGATTTAACCTGATACATTAAAGTTCAAAGACCATAAATTAGGCTTACTCAGTTTTTCTGTGAGTTGGTAGTGTAAAAACTCTACTTAGGATATAGAAACCTAGAAATCAGAAAATATGTATCCTTAAAGATGCCATGACAACACAGCTATTTAGTTACAATAAATATATCAGCAGTAATTTTTGAAACTTTCTCTTTTATTGGAAACCAGGATAAAACTGAATCTCTAGAGATAATAATGATTCTACGTGTTTGCACTATTTTTCTTTCATCACTTTTATTGTTGACCTATTTGGAAAACTCTGTAAAAGTTGTACATCGTAGCCAACAATAATTTTTACTTTTCCATATGCTTGAGGTTGAGTATGGGAATCTTTCTCTTTTAATCTTCATAGTGAGATATTTATAAGGAAGTGTGTGGTGATTGGAGTTCAGTCCACTTAGCAGAAAACCCAGGACTCAAACATTGTCATAACTTCTGGGTAAACCTCATTTTCTCTTACCCTTTTTTTCTAAGATAATGGCCTGAGCCCTGAAAGCAAGTTAATTTTCTATCCCATCTTGTCACATTTCTATAATTCCATGGCTTCTTTGTTATCCCCAAAGGTATCCTCATCCCCCTTGTGTATTCTTGTAAGTGAATGAACCCATTATTGGTGGTGGTAGGATCCAGTGTCTCTCTGCCATTTCTGCTCATGATAGAAGAATGTGTACATGTGCAATGTGCTGCTGTTAAGTTCTGGGTTTTGAGAGACCTTTCACTGGCATTGGAAGGAATGGAGTCAGGGTAACAGTATCTGCTTCAGACCTGGGCTTGTCAGAGTTACAGACGCATCATGGGTTTGAAGTTCACCTCTGTCACCAGGGAGTACCAGAAAGGAGGAGGACTTGACCTGTGGTGCTCTCTCTGGCCCTGGGCCTTACTGATAGTGACACCTAGCTAGTTTTTTTCTCTGCCTTTCAGTGCAGCCTCTTGTACACTTGAATCTCCTGTTTGCTTGGTAGTCTAGCTTTGTAGGAAAGTAACGGCATAGGAAAGTTTCAAATAAGTTTCTTAGAGTTTCAGGGACATAAGGCCTCAGTGATCTTGAAAATGATTTTGGTAATTAACTGCCACAGCTAGGTTTTATCAAATGGCCTGGGAAATGCAGAATAATGAATGCCATTCCTGTTAGATCTGGAACAGGTGTTGGGGCCAGCATTTACGGAGAAAAGGTGATTTTAACTGAGGAGCGGTATTTCTGTAAAAGATTTTTCCTCTGGCTTCTTTCTACAATTGTTACCTGTAATTTCATCATCTTTTCATTTAATTCTGTACAATGTGATGTCTTTGGGGCCAGCGGGTATTTTTATCTGCTAGCTGTGGACATGTTTGTTCTTAGGGCTCTGCAATGGCTGAGGGAGGCCCGCCCCACCCACTCTCTGGTTGCTTGGCACCAACCCTCCCTGGTTGTTGGGCATCTTGTTTACTTCTGCCCTTAATTCCCTGCAGGTCCGTAAGTACAAGAGCATGATCCTGGAAGACCTGGAGTCTGCCCTGGCAGAGCATGCCCCTGCGCCACAGGAGGTTAACTCAGAGCTGCCGCCTCTCACCATCGATGGAATTCCAGTCTCTGTGGACAAAATGACTCAGGTAAGGGGCAGGGAGTGAGGTGGCACAGGTGTGGGCAGGCCTCAGATCTCTTTTTTTAGTTTTGTCCTCAGTGATATACCACGAGAGTGAGACACAGGCTGGAGCCTGATAGTGAAACAGTAGCAGCCTTGGAAAAGAAAATGTAGTGCCAGGAGAATGCTCCAGCTGAGGGCGTGGATGTGGTCTTCTACTTCTGTTGGCAGTTTTTTCCTTTCACTTGGTCCCTTGGGTTAGATAAAGAAACTTTTAGCTGGAGTTGGTTTGGACAGGAGACTGTCAGGACTTTGATGAATCACAATCAGGGGGACAAGTAAACTTTCAGTCTCTTTTGGGCTGAGCTGCTCCTCTTTCCATGTAACTTCTGAATACCACCACACTATTGCCAAGGAATGCTCACTGTTCCAGGGAATAAGAATGGAAAACTCAGAAGGACACCCTCCTGAGTCATTGCTTTCCTCCTCTCCCTTTGAGAGGGGAAGTCAAAATGTACTCAGCCTGATAAATCAACATACCTCAGGGATTTTGCTGAGACTGTCCCTTATAAGTTTTTTAGCTTTAAAAGTGATAGCTTGATCGAGATCAAATGCCTTTTTTATAACATCTTTCTACCTTATTTCTTTATTAATACTTCCAGCTTTAAATTCAGTTGTGAGTTTTCTTTCCTTATCTTGTTCAGACTTCCAGCAGCATTTAACATAGTTGATTACTCCTTCCTTCTAAAAATACTTTCTTCTCTTGGTTTCTGTACCCCACCCTCTCCTGAATACCCTCCTGCCTCACCGGGCACTCCCTCTCAGCTCTGTGCTGGCTCCTCTTCCTCTTCTCACCTGATCAATATTGGCAAGTCCCAGGGCTCTATCTGTAGTTTTTCTCCAAGTAATCTCATCCTGTCCTGTGAGCCTTATATCCCATCCGTATGCTATCTGTACCCCGGCTTATACCACTGTTAGATCTCCAGTACCTAACATGCCTGAAACAGAACCTTTGACTGCCCCCACTCTCCACTCCAAATGTGTTCCTCCCCTAGTATTCCTCATATCAGCTGATGGCACCACGGTCCATCTGGTTGCTCAAGTCCCAGCATAGGAGTAATCCTTGGTTTTGCCCTCACTCCCCCACAAACCTCATCTAATTCATTAGCAAGTCATGTCATTTCATGTCTGAAATGTATTCTGAATCTGACCATTCTTCTCAGTTCCCATCACCACCCTTGCCCAAGCCTTTAGCATCTCATACATGGACTGTTTACATTGATCAGTTCTATTGATCTCCTTTCTACTGCAGTCCACGCTCTACAGAGCCACCAGAGATTTTTTTAAAAACTTAAATCAGGTAATATCACCCTCTTGTTTAAGCCTTTTAATGGCTTTCCACTATTCCTAGAATCAAATTAGACTCTGCCATGGCCTCTGAGACCCTATATTAACCTGGCCTCTTTCAACCTCATTTCTCATTCTTCCCCTCAGTCACTGTGCTCTGGCCACACTCACCCTCTTTCTTCCTGTCAAACACTCCAAGCTCTTTCTTTTACTTTTTCTATTTCCTCTGCCTGAAACATTGTTTTCCCAACTCATTGCATGATTGACCTTATCTTATTCAAAGTCTAACTCAGATGTCACCTCCTGAGACAAGCCTTTCTTGATTATCCCATCTAATGAAGCTTTCTCCTCACCACCAAGTTACAGCCTAATACATCCCCTATTTTATTGTCTTCGTAACACTTACCACTACCTGAAATTATCTTATTAACATTTATACTTCTGTGTGGTCTGTCTCTTCAGCTAGAATTGAGAGCAAGGGCTTAGTTCTGTTCTTCACTGCTGTCCAGTACAGCTGCCTGGCACCAGATAATATCTGTATTCTAAATGCAGTTGGCCCTCCATATCCGTGGGTTCTGCATCTGTGGATTCAACTAGCCTCGGATTAAAAATATTGGGGGGAAAATATTGCAGAAAGTTCCAAAAAGCAAAACTTGAATTTGCAGTGCTGCACCTATTTACATAGCTTGTACATTGTATTAGGTATTTTGGTAATACAGAGGTGGTGTAAAGTATATGGGAGGATGTGTGTAGGCTATGTGCAAATACCATGCCATTTTATATAAGGGACTTGAGCATCCTCGGATTTTGCTATCTGTGGTGGGGTCCTGGAACCAATCCCCCGCAGATACCTAGGGGTGACTGTAGTACTCAGTCAATATCTGTTCAGTAAATGACCTAAGAGGCAGAGCAGAAATGAATCCAGGGAGTGGGTAACTGGGTCACAAGTCTCCTGAGTGGGTGTTCACTCTGCAGACATTGATGCTGCAGCTCAGGAGATGGCACTTCATTTTTACCTAAGTCTGAACTAACAACTTGGTTTGAAGTAATGCAGTATTTTAGAAATATAATGCTGAATTGTAATCTTTTGATTGTTGGATTCACAGATCTTTCTGTGGACACTTGAAGTATCTCTGGATAATGGTTCCGAAGGAAAGCATTATCCAAACTTTTTTCCTGTCATTTCATACCTGCTGTTATTCTATCCCTAGGACCATTCTGACTGGTTAAAGAAAACATAAAGTGAATCTTATCTGATTAATGTACAGAATCTACTCCGTATCTCAGGTATAAAGTACATCTAAAGCTAACTAAGCTGATTAAGAAGCTTACTTAATCAGAAGTAAGGAGTCATCATTAAGGAGAAGGAGTGCACTATGTTTAGGTAAACTCCTCTCCTGCGATGGGCATGTTTTGCTTCTTTGTCACATTTGGTGTGTTAGGTTGAAATAATCTGAGGTTTTTATTATATTAAATCATGGCTACTGATAATTAGGAAAATTTGGGGACGGTCACAGAAGTCAGAGCAAACAGTTTAATTATCACATTGGAGGTAAAACATTTAAAACTGTTGTTTTCCATTTTTATGAAATATGCACTCAGTAGAGCTTGGTACAATGGTACATCCAAGGGAAGGTGATACTAAGTCATGAGTCGGTCTCAGAGGTACTTTGTTGGATGCATCTTGTTGGATGCATCTTCTTTATTGTTGTACATTCCCTCCTTACCCGTCTCACCACAGATGACGAGTAAAAAATAACGCATAACAAATAAAACAAACATGGTGAGGAGGAGTGAGCAGGGTGATGAAGAACCCAGCTTCCAGCTGAACAGGAATTTCTGAGGAGTCGGATCCTGCGGTTCCTCCCCCCACAACCCTTTTTTTTTTTTAAATTGTGTTTTATTTTGTTTTCCTCAAATATTTGCTTTCTTCTTAATGTTAGCCAAACACCTTTTTTTTTTTTTTTTAGCTTATTGATCCTAAAGCCTTTCACTATTAATGGTAGTAAAAGCAGGGTTCTATTTCAAACCAAACCTAGATAGGCAAGGTTATGGGAATTATAAAGCATCATCAATAGAATATACATTGGTACAATTTTTCCAGAGGGCAGGTTGGCAAAATTTTAAATGTGCATGTCATGCCCTCCAAGTAAGCAAAGATGTATGCTCATGGCATTGTTTACAGTAGGAAAGTCTGAGAACAGTGTGATTGAATAAATTATAATAGTGGTGTTTAGAATTTACATGGAAAGAAGAGCAGTTTAGCCCAAAAAAGAGACTGTTAGTGACTGTGCAGTGAAATATTAGACACTAAAAATGATGATTTGCTCTCTATTGCAGTAGAATAATACTGTGATATATTAAGTTAAAAACTAGTTATAAAATAGCATTTCTTATGTACTCTAATTTGAGGGGTTTAGGGTTTTATTTTTGTTTGTTTTCTTCTACTTGGGGCGGGGATGGCTAGATTTTTCCCCCTGCAGGGAATACAAGATTGAGTTAATTGATCTCATTTGTTTAAAACATGCACACGAAACTTGCCTGTATGTGTGTGAGTGTGTGTGAAACTTTAGATGGATATACACCAATATATTAACAGTGATTATATATGTGTGGTGGCATTATGGGTGATTTTCAGTGTCTTTGTCTAATAAGCATGAATTTCTTTTATAACCATAGAAACCCCAAATTGAATTTTTTAAAGTGTAAGTTTGTTGATGTTTCTGCTTTGTTTTGTCCAATGATTTTTTAATGTTCCAGTGAAGATGTCAACTCTTTTCTCTCTCTCTCTCTCTTATTTTTCTCTTCTGTAGCTACTGTGTATTGGAAGGCACAACACTAAGTTCTTTACAGGAGTATCTCATTTAAACCTTGCTCTCCAGTGTGAGAGAGAGAGAGAGAGAGAGAGAGAGAGAGAGAGAGTGTGTGTGTGTGTGTGTTTGTGTGTGTGTGTGTGTAATTTCTATTATAGTCAAGGAAGAAGAGCTCAGATATGGTCTGTAGCCATAAAGGACAACGTAAGTTTAAGTGGACACCAATTCTAGAGTTGAAACCATATGGATAATTCATGACTTCCTTGAAGTGATAAAATTCCTGAATTATAAAAGTGCACTGGAATAGAGATGGACTTTGGGTTAACCAGACAGCTCTGTTAATCATCTTACCTGCACTGAATGCTATGGAGATAGCTAATGTTTATATTGATGACCCTGATTTACAAGTATAATTCCATATACAGTCCTAAGATGAGTTGTGAATCATCCAAAGAGAATAAATTATATTCAACATTGTTCTAAAGTTATGTGTCCCATTATTTTAATTCTTTACAAATTAGGAAGTTAGCTGGAAGATCTAGTCTTTAAATCCCCGTTCTACTACATAGTAGCCTTGGTTCTCAGTTTCATCTTATGAAAGTGAGAATAATACCTGCCCTCCTACCTTATGGAGTTGGAGGAAGAAAAAATGAGATGTTATATTGGAAAGTACTTTGAAAACTAAGGAATCACACAAAGGTATTATTACTAATTATTAATACTAGTTATATACGTTACCTATATTAACTTTTGAATAATCTGAACATAGCATTTCTCACCCATTTTTCACTTAGAGAAAGTTAATGAACCTAGCTTTTTTTTTTTTTTTTTTTTTAACTCAGCAGTGAAGTGGCCAATACAGGTCATAATGTATTAAAAAACTGAGGCACAAAGAGAGGAAGCAACCTATGAAGCAAGCTAGTGACAAACAATAGAACTTAGGGTGGAGTCCATATTGGCAGTGCTTTCTTCTGCCTCTCTCTCTCCTCCTGCCCCCATTACTCTCTCTCCCTCTTTTTTTCAATGAAACTATACTGCCATCATCGCTCAGACTGAGTATCTCTGGTAATCTACACTGGACAGTTACTGTTGTAAAAGAATTTCTTGACTTGCTCCAGCAACTGTCAAAATTGTCTTCTGCAACAGGTTGAAGTTACATATAACGTAGTATCTTAAATTCTGTGTGAGCTGAATGTGCCGATTCTTTCAGGAGGCAGCTCTGTAGTTGTGGTTTTTGTTGTGTTTTGCATGTTGGTTTTTGGTTTTGATAAAAGTATAATTCTATATGAGTAAATAAAATGTTTACCTGAAAAGCTTCTGTTTTTATTATTATAAATATATCTTGATTCTGAGAAAGTCTTTTTTGGTGTGTGTGGTAAAAAACACATAGCTCTGCAGTATTTTTAGTGAAAAAATGAAAACTTGAATTTCTAGGCACCTTTAAGAATAGTGACTAGTGGCTAGAACTTATCCCATTTCTGTCTGCCTCTTTTGTGTAAGAATTGAAGGAGGTTGAGAAAAGGCTTAGGAGAAGAAATCATTAATATGGTATAGATTCTGCAGTCGCATTTACAATGAAATAATGAAGTCATCTTTTTCAGAGATTTTGAAAGCCAGGTCGGCAAAATTTTCTTGGATACTTCAGACCAGAGACCAGAGGATGGGCTAAATTGTGCTTCTCAAACTTCAATATGCATAGGAATCACCTGAGAGTCTTGTTTGTTTAAATGCAGATTGTGAATCAGTAGGACTGGAGTGGGACCTGAGATTCTGCCTTCTAACTTCTAGGTGATGCCAATGCTGCTGACTCACAGACTACACTGTTTTGTTTTGTTTTTTAACCTCTCTATTAGAGTATAATTGCTTTACAATGGTGTGTTAGTTTCTGCTTTATAACAAAGTGAATCAGCTGTACATATACATATATCCCCATATCTCCTCCCTCTTGCGTCTCCCTCCCACCCTCCCTATCCCACCCCTCTAGGTGGTTACAGAGCACCGAGCTGATCTCCCTGTGCCATGCGACTGCTTCCCACTAGCTATCTATTTTACATTTGGTAGTGTATATAAGTCCATGCCACTCTCTCACTTCGTCCCAGCTTACCCTTCCCCCTCCCCGTGTCCTCAAGTCCATTCTCTACGACAGACTACATTTTGAGTTAAAGGACTTGAATTGTTTCTTATAGAGTCTTTAAGCAATAATTATGATTTTGCTAGTGGAAAATCAGTTATGTTCTTTACCACATTTGAGTCCTGTGGGAGTCTCTTGTTCTTGGGAGGTTGTTAATCTTTTTGGACTTTGTGTTAGAAGAGATCCAGGCAAAGAATATAATTATAGAAAAAATATCTCTGGAAAGACCAGTCTGGTATTACTGGTTAAAATCCACTCCTTTTCCCCCTCTCCCTTTCCTCTCCTCCCTTGAACTTATTGCCCTCCTGTTACTCTCACTGGGGCAATCTTCGTTGCTTTAATATTCCCTTGGAGTGATGATGCAACAGGATAGAAATTCTTTACAAGTTTTCAGGGGAAACCTTCAGAAGCCTCAGCACAGCGACTGTTTCTTTGAAAGAAATTATTCACAGGGATTGACATGTTTTACTTAGAGAACATTCATCAGTTATCAGTTTAGGTTTTTTGAGTATTGTTTTGTTTTGAAAAAGCATAGATCTGGCCTCTTCTACCTAAAGAGTAGAAAATTATGCTAAGTGAAATATACCAAACACAAGGGACAAATATTTTGTGATTCCACTTACATGAGGTGTCTAGAATGAGCAAATTCATAAAGACAAAGTAGAATAGATGTTACCAGCGGTTGGGGGAAGTAGTAATGGGGAATTATTGTTTAATAGGTACAGAGTTTTTGTTTGATGATGAATTCATTCTGGAAATAGTGGTGATGGTTGTACAACATTGTGAATGTACTTAGTGCCACTGAATTGTACATTATAAAATGGTAAATTTCATGTTATGTATATTTTACTACAATTAAAAAAATTTTTTTTAAAGAAGAAGGGCTGGATAAAATGTATTTAAATTAGTTCAGTGGTCCTTAAACTGGCTGCACAGTAGAACCACCAGGGGAACTTAAAATCCTAGTGCCCAGGCCACACTCCAGACCAATTAAGTCAGAATCTTTGGGGATGAGATATAGGCTTCTGCAGTGTTTAAACTCCCCGGGCAATTCCAGTGTGCCGCCAACTTTGAGAACCACTGTTGTAGATCACAGTTCCCAGCTGTTTCTCCTACTGCTGTGTCAGAATCTATGTGCAGAGTAGGCTTTTCTTACTGTCAGAAATGATCAAAAAATGTTGATGTATATGATGCCATTCCACATTTTGTAAATTTTAGGTAAGCAGGATGAGATTAAGGGAATGTAATAGAACGCAGCATATTTTGAGAGTAAAATAATTGAGGGGTATATTCAGGAATACCAAGAGCAGGGAGCACGCATATAAATTCCATATTCAGGACAGAACTAGATTAGGGAAAAGTAGCTGCATATTATATGACAGAATATCTAGAACAGATTAATATTTCTTTCAAATTAATAAGAAAATTAGAAAAATAAGCAAAGCATTACGAACAGTTGTAAAAATGAAAAATAGTCAGTAAACATAAAAAGAGTCTCAGCCTCACTAGTAATGAAAATTAAATCATTTCCCTAACATCCGATGAGCCAAAATAAGAAAGCAGGGTAATTAAAAAATGTGAAGGCGACCCCTGGGGCTGCACGTGAACCCCCAGGCGCCCTGTGGCCTCGAGGCAGCCGGCAGGCGGGGGTCAGGACCTGCCCCAGCCTAGAGCCTGTGGACAATATACAGGTGACAGAGCTATGCTCTCATTTCCTTTTGGAAGCAAAATGAAGGAAAAACATGAAAACAAATTAAAGATTTAAAGCTTTTTTTTTTTTTTTTTAACGTGTGAAGGGAGGTTTTGAAATAATGGGTATTGTTCTGTACCATTGGTGGGAATAGGATTGACAAAGTCTTTTAGGAGGACAGTTAGGCAGTATCTATTAAAATGTCAAAATGCATATACACTTTAACCAGCAATTCCACTTTTCTGCTACAGAAATACTCGGAGGTGTGCTCAAAGAAGCATGTACAAGCACTGTAAGCACCCTAAAAGTTTATCAGTAGGAGAGCGGTTAAATAAAATGGGAAAGCTGTGCTGTGGGTACTAAGCAACTGCTTCTTTAAAAATGAGATTATTCTAGTTGTACTACCGTGAGAAGATCTCTATGGCAAAATGTTGAGTAGAAAAAGTGAGTTATACTAAAATATGTGAATACGTGTGTTTTCTTTCATCACATAAAACTGCCTTTCCAGCATGTATTTATGTGAATGCATAGAATTTGGCCTGTACGAAAGGATGTTCATCAAATTGATGCCTCTGGACAGGTGACTAGATTGGGGAAGGGTGGATCAAAAAGAGAGCTTTGACTTCATCTGTGTTATTTAAATTTTTATACAGAAGAGTACAACTAGGATAAGTAGCAGAAACTGACTAATCTGAGACTCCTTCAAAGAGAAGGTGGAAATTTTAAGAGCATTTTGATTAATGGGAAGGAGACAGTGTAATGGGTAGATGGGGTATGGAGCTAGAGAAGCAGAAGTGTTGGCTTGAGAGAGGAGTGTCTTCATTGGCTGTCCCTTGAATTCTCTAATTTTATCTTTCCTTCCAAACTTGTTCTTCCCATGTTTCTATGGGAATGTGTTTTATGGGAAAATGCGATTAAGAGAAACCAGTGTTTCTGCTAGCACTACTACCGAACATGGGGACATAGGATTGGTGTTTCTAGTAAGGAAAGCCACTTTCATTATCTCTATGAACAGAGGTCAGTGGTACAAATAATTACCAAAAGTGAGCAAAAAAATCATTTTGCTTTTATTTTCTAATGCCCTTTAAATATCCATTTGAGTATGATTGGGACTGTCAACCTGGAAGTTCATAATTTTAAATTACAGTTATGAAGCCACAGTCCGAAAATTCTTCACTTTTCCTTCCCTGCTACATTGCTGTTTTCCTGTAGGGTATAGAAAACATCACCTTTCAATGTGGTTTGATTTTAGCTACCTTCTCTTTAAATCTGTTACATATTCTCTGATCTCTTCAGTAGATATGGAGTTGGCAAACATTTTGCTTTGAAAGGCCGTTTCTTGGTTACTGAACCTAAATGGACATCTGGAGCCTCAAAATTCCTCATCTCGGGTACATGCAGAACAAAGAGAGAGGAAATGGGAGGAGAAGGGTACTTGGGAATATATAAGGATAAAGCATTGTTGGACAGCAAAGTAACAAAATTTACAAGTGGAAAATTTCTAGCATAGTAAGAAATATTGTTTCATTTTGGCCAGATTAAAACTTACAGTTTTAGAAAATCTTTTTTTTAAACCATCTGTGATTTCCACATAATCTTTACTATTGATTGCCACTGGCATGAGTTTAATACCTTTTTTCTTTGCTGAGTGTGCCCTGGAAGGAGTGGTATTTTCTACTCTCTGCTGGTTTGAGGTGGGCTTACTGACCACGCCGGGCACTTGAAGCCCATCTAGAGCCCTAAATTAGAATGAGAGGCTGGGAAAGCTTGTTGCAGCCCAATTAAAGGATAGCCGGAGAGGATAGGCTTTACCTTTGCTGATCCTGTTGATTGTTTCCCCTGCGGATTAAAGACAAACCTTCCTTAACAAGCGCATTGAGTAGCTTGGGTTTCCAAAACTCTCCAGGACCAGTAATTAATCCAACTGGTAATGAGAGCACAGTGCTGAATTCTGGAAAGGAGTCATTTAACTCTTTCTATACTGGACAGCTCATTTACCCTTATTAATATCCCTTTATTAGCACTAGTTATTTGGGACAGTATGAAAATAGTCCGGTGGAAAATTGCTTCTTTCAGTGAAGTCACATTATCTTTGCACTTAAAAGCAAAGATTGTCCTTCATCTCTAAACTGTGCAGTCTTGAAAAGTTAACTTTTGTAGTAGAAAGTGCTTTTTGCCTCTTGTTTGATGTAGGGGCAAATTTTGTACAGTTGATAGTTAGTACTTTAAAAAGCTAAGATCTGACTCTGAATTAGAACTTATTAATTTCACTCTGGGCCCATTTTTTTAACTTAAAGAGGTTTTTGCCTGTGGAAGTAACCTTTCCTTTGTGCTGTTTCCGTTTCTCCTGCCTCTCATATTAGCCTCTACTGTCTTCTTCCTGGGGCTTTGAAACATTTCCCATCTAGAAATTCTAGCACATAAAACATCTTTTAAAAACTTTCATTTTTTGTTAATTTAGAGATATTTGGCCTTCTTATTTCATTATCTCCTCACTCTGCTGGGCGTGGATATAAAGAACTCTCCTTTTGGAGACTGGTAATGGGATTAAAAGAAAGAGGAAGACTTATAAAAGTCTGTGGTATGAGTTTATTTTGTTTATGCATCAGAGAAAGCTATTATTTCTTTATATGAAGAAATATAAATATTGTGTGTGAGAACTAAGCCTTTTCCTTCTCTATATAACTGAGGCTAGAAAAAGACACTCCCAGGAAGCCAGGATAAAGGGAAAAATGACTTTGAGATGCACTTTCTTAAAATAACTGAAGAAGTGACCTCATGAGCCAGCTGATAGCCTGGGTTTGCAAATGGATACATTTCTGTTAGCCTGCTGCTTGATGCCACAGAGCCAAATATATAACGGAGTATATAATACCCTATCCTGCAGGCAGGAGACTGTCTGGGAGATGGGGGGTACTTAGAAGGAGGTGAAATGGCAGGCTTGGGGCAAGAATTAACGATGTAAGTACAGTCAGCAAGAACTATCTTTATTAGGTAAACATTACTGATTTGGTTTCATGCTTCCCTGTTATGTACCAATTTCTGTCATCTTCTGGTAAAATAGTATTTAAATGAGAACACTTGATATTTAAATAGGCTCTTTAATACAAGTTTTGCTGTACTCATTATCTCATTAATACTTAAGTATTCCCATTTCTATTTTTTTTCTTTCTCTATTTTACGGCTACAAGCCCGTGTCCTTGCGTGTGACTCATGCTAAAATTGTCCTCTCCTTTTGGTCTTAAGAGGCACTATGAGTGTGTTCTTAGATGAAGGATGCTGCTTATCTCTGGTACACTATAGACCACCAGGTTCAAGGGAAAGCAGTACGTCTGAGGAGGAAGATTATAACTTGATAAACTGCTTCTCTTGCCAAAAATCATTGTCAGCAATTGAGAATATTCACAAAGTAGGCTCCCCTTCTCCCCCAGTATACACACACAGCGTGGTTACCATGCCAGGAGATAAAGAAAGGTAGTTGTTTCTGTGGTTTAACATCTGTCTGGTCTGGATTTGATTTGTAAAATAAATCTGAATGAAATTCATTAAGATCAACACATGCTTCAATACGTATATCTGTATGTCAGACTCATAGACATTGGACTATCTTACTAGAAACTTTTTAGAAGAGTTTAAGAGTTATTTTCCCTTTTTATTAAGTAAAGCCCATTTATTTTCATATATTTTGTGACCAATCATGTTACCAAACTCTCATTGTTTATAGTAGTTTTTTCATTTTATCCTCTGGGGATTTCCAGATACACAGTCATACCATTTACAAATAGTGGTGATTTTATCTGTTTGTCACCTCTTATTTCTCTCATCTAATTGTTCTGATTACTACCTCCAGAACAACATGTTGAAGACATATTGACCTTGACACCATAAATGCATGGACGTTCTAGAAGGGAAATAAGCTATAGCATCAATAGTACCTTAGGGGGCGGAAATCAAACATGGGGGCAGATATTCTTGATCTTATAGGAGCAAGTGTATGAAATACAGCTTAAGATGTACTTTACCAACATATGTATAATTCTCTATCACCCATGGAGCTATAGTGACCTATGAGAAACAGACGGTTCTCACAGTCACATTTTGGGGCTCTCCATAACCCTCCAGGAAGGCTCTCTTTTATAATCTTAGAATTTGTTTGGAGGCACAAACACATCCCAGACATCTTTCATGACTACTGATGACCACACTCTTGTTTTCCAGGCCCAGCTTCGGGCGTTTATTCCAGAGATGCTGAAGTACTCCACAGGTCGGGGAAAACCAGGCTGGGGTAAAGAAAGCTGCAAGCCCATCTGGTGGCCTGAAGATATCCCATGGGCAAACGTTCGGAGCGATGTCCGCACAGAAGAGCAAAAGCAGAGGGTGAGGGTTCCTCTGGCCTGAGTTTCCTATTGCTTTTCCATTCTGAATCAACCACCTCATTTTTGTTATTCTACTTCTTATGCTATAAAGTCTAAAAACATTTGTGTAATAGTCAAACCTATCCCCCAAAAGAGGTTTGATATTCTCTGATTTATAGCCTTTCCCATTCATCACTCCATCACTGTAAAACTTGGGATGGCTCTGTGAATTTACACTTCTCTCTACATAGTTGCCTTTTGGAGCAGTTTTAATTTTATAAGGTGCTTGGAAAAACTAACGAAACTTGAAGTAAAAGGTATTAATCACTTTGAAGACTTGAAATGTCCTTATTTCTGATTAGCAAGCATCACTGTTGAAAATATAAATATAGAGAGATGTGAAGTTAGTGAAGTCTGCTGATAATGAAACTTATTTTAAAAAAGAAGAAAGACTAAACCAGGTGTCCTCCCTTACTTGTTCTGCATACTCATTTTTTTCAGTTAGATCCTCAGATCTACTGAGGATCTCGAATAAAGGGACTTCCCTGGTGGTCCAGTGGTTAAGACTCCACACTCCCAATGCAGGGGGCCCGGGTTCGATCCCTGGTCAGGGAACTAGGTCCCTCATGCTGCAACTAAGAGCCCACATGCCACAACTGAAGATCCCACGTGCTGCAACGAAGATCCCGCGTGCCGCAACAGCAGACCCGGCACAACCAAATAAATAAATAAATATTTTTTAAAATCTTAAATAAAATTCTTGATGAAAGAGTAACCTTCTTCTGTGAGAAGTTTAACAGTTGGCCTCAGGAATACCCAAAAGTTAAACCCGACTTTGATCAGGAAGGAAACCAGTGTGAAATTGTTGGTACTTGGTGCTGAATTTCTTTATGTCCAAATCGGTCTGTGGGAAATAATCCTGAGAGAGTTACTCCATGCAAGTTTGGTTTGGTTTGATAAATAAGCAGCTGCTTATTCCACAGTAGAACTGAATAACCAACATTCTTTGTGACTTAATGTGCTTTTCTGGTCTTTTGATGACAGGTTTCATGGACCCAGGCACTACGGACCATAGTTAAAAACTGTTATAAACAGCATGGGCGGGAGGACCTTTTGTATGCTTTTGAAGATCAGCAAACACAAACACAGGCCACAACCACACACAGTATAGCCCATCTTGTACCATCACAGACTGTAGTCCAGACCTTTAGTAACCCTGATGGCACTGTCTCGCTTATCCAGGTGAGTAAACCTTCTGGTTACCAGATTGTGGTTTCTGAGGCAGATCAGTGGGCACCTCACCTCAGACTGGAGAAAGTTGTCTTTTTTTTTTTTTTTTTTTTTTAATTTATTTAATGTATTTATTTTTGGCTGCATTGGGTCTTCATTGCTGTGTGCTGGCTTTCTGTAGTTGCAGCGAGTGGGGGCTACTCTTTGTTGTGGTGCGTGGGCTTCTCATTGTGGTGGCTTCTCTTGTTACGGAGCATGGGCTCTAGGCGCACGGGCTTCAGTAGTTGTGGCATGTGGGCTCAGTAATTGTGGCTCGCATGCTCTAGAGCACAGGCTCAGTAGTTGTGGCACGTGGGCTCAGTAGTTGTGGCTTGCGGGCTCTAGAGCTCAGGCTCAGTAGTTGTGGCACACAGACTTAGTTGCTCTGCGGCATATGGGATCTTCCCAGACCAGGTCTCAAACCCGTGTCCCCTGCATTGGCAGGCGGATTCTTAACCACTGCGCCAACAGGGAAGCCCAAGAAAGTTGTCTTTATATAAATTCTTGTATTAATTTTATACAGCTCCCCAAGATCTTCCTACCTGAACTCTATTTTTTGAATAATATTTTAAATTGTTTGCATTTTGCTAAATACAAAGCTATAGATAGCATTTCTAGACATTTCCAAATCAAAGCACTGTAAAAATGGCTTCTTTTTTTTTTTACCATTTCACTCTCTCAGTGGCCAGGAAATATTCCTTCTGAATTACCACTTCTGAGGTGAAACGTAATTTGTTGGTAGATAGAGGGAGCGTCTAAAATTCAGATTGGGGAGAGAGTAGAGAGTTGGTTGACTGACACTGGGCACCAATGATGAAACATGATGGCTTCTCATAGTGACTTATATGGTTGAAGTAAAACTCTGAAACCCATGTTAGTGTCTGAGATGTGATTTTAGTAATTCATTTCATATTACAAGGCATATTAATCATTACCTCTGCTGAATTTGGGATTATCTGAACTTAACTTCTGAGTAAAGGAGAGGTTGAAGGATCCATCCACTGACACATCACTTTCCATGTTTTTTCTTTAGGTTGGTACAGGGGCAACAGTAGCCACATTGGCTGATGCTTCAGAATTGCCAACCACAGTCACTGTTGCCCAAGTGAATTACTCTGCTGTGGCTGATGGAGAGGTAAGAAAGGATTCTGTCTGTTTCCACTTAAATACTCAAATGTATAGGTGAGGGAGAGGGAGGGTCCAGAAGATGAAGAGACTGTAAGTAGCCTACGCGTCTGTAGCATTGTTTTATTTAAACCGTTTAAGACATCACACCATGTCAGTTTTGTGAAGTAGCTTACTCTGTGTATGTTAATTATAACAATCGAAATTTATGGATCCTTATGATTCAGGCATAACTTTCAGGAACTTACAATTGTATACTTGTAACATAGGATTTAGTACTTTTATGCTGTGAATCCCAAAGAATTTATCTTTGGACTTTATGAAAAAAAATAGATCATTAAAACTAAAGCTGACTAAAACATTCTTTGAAGGGGTATATATATTTGTAAATCAGTAGACATGATTTATTGCATTTTAAATGAGCCTTTGAAAAGACTTCACAAGAAAATCCTTTCCTGGGAATTCCCTGGAGGCCCAGTGGTTAGGACTCGGCCATAGCGCTTTCACTGCTGTGGCCTGAGTTCAATCCCTGGTCAGGGAACTAAGATCCCACAAGCTGCGTGGCACGGCCAGGGGAAAAAAAAAAGGAACAGGAAAATCCTTCCCTATCAAAACTGAGATAATTATGGGATGTTAACTTAAAGGAAGGTAGCTAACCTTTATTGACACTCGGTAAACTAAGCACTCCTCAACCCTAGGAAGTATAGGTTCTGTTATCATCTTTGCTTTATACATGATGAAACTGAAAGGTTAGGTGACTTGCCCAAAGGCGCAGTGTAAGTGTTGAAGCTGGGTAACGCAATTAGAAAAATGTTGTCTAAGCTCTGAGCCATTAGTGAAGTTCAGGAAAGGGTTCGTTAAGTCACTGTGGACTTTTCACCTAAAGGTTATACTTCTGAAATTTGAAAAATAGTCAACAAATGTCAAAGAGCAATATCAGAAATAAAGCTAAAAATATTATCTCACCCTTGTTCAAAACCATGGAATATTTCCACTCAGAACACCACAAAATCACTATCATTTGTGCATCTCAGGGAAGGGAGAGAACTGATACAGGGTCATGGCTAGCAAGGTGAAGAGAAATACAGCAGGCTCCTGTCAGCCGGCATGTGTTGAGCCCCCCGCTGTGCTGCAGTTGAGGTGTTAGATATGTAGCGTTGATTTACACAGGAACCCTGCTCTCAGGGAGAGAGAAGCATCTGCATAAATGAACTGTGGTTCCTGCTGTCAGAGAGGCTGCAAAGTGGTCTGTAGCTTCAAGAGAGAGTGTTTCCAGTGAGGGAGCCTGGGAAGGTTTGGGGCAGGAGCTACCCTTTGCTGTTCCAGTATAGAAAGGTAGAAGTCAACAGATTTACTTTTAAAGGTATATAAACATCATGAAAGAGAATGGATTAGCTGAGGGGAAAATTCGTCAGTCCCCAAACACTAAAACTAGAGGACAGACACTCCTTGAAGTGTGAAAGAGGTAGCAAAGACAGTGGTGGGTACATTTATGGGATTTGTTACTTTTTACTTTTTGACTCAGTCAAAGTTATTTAGGCATCTCCCTACTGAATGTTTCCTGGGTACTCTTAAAGAAAGTAACTTTGAGTTGCTTAAACACTTCTCTAGAGACTAATTCTTTGAAACCCATTTTACAGAATAACTTCACACAACCAATGTATCCAAAAGTTCATGGAAAATATGAAGGATACAAAAATCTTAGTCACATATCTATGGCTTTTCCAGCACACTGATGTCGTTTTAAAGTCATCGTGTGGAAGTGTGTGAATGATATATACAAATAACCTGTTGGTTAATACCCAGATTCAGTCAGATTAAAAAAATTCTAACCCCACACTTACAATGAAACAAAAATATGAAGAAAAGAAGCATAGGTTATCTCAGAAAGTGGCAAAATGTTTTAGAGTCTATAGTTTGCTTCTGTGTGCCTTCTGATTAGATGTTGACATGGTTGTCAGCATCTTAGTTTTGAGCCATGAGGACTGTAAGTAGAATATCTCACTGACTTGGGACAGATAAGACCATATCAAGCCAACAAAGCATTGCATCAGGTGCCTCAGTAGAAACACCCTACTGCCTGTATGTAGCATTGTTTCTCCAAGGAACAGAAAGTTATTTACAAAAATAAACAATACCTATACTTCTGGAAGTTTTAAGGTTATTTCGTTATCCTAGCCTTGCCAGTGAGAGCTCTTACATTAGATCATACTGCATTTAACATCCAGTTAGTTGCAATTGGTTACATTTATAAGAAGGACCTTCTGTGGGCCTGTCTCTTCTGGTAATAAAATGGTCTCCCAACTCTGAGTACTCTGTGTGCTGAGAATATCGAATAATCTAAGTAGTTATAAAGAAACCAAAAGAATCTCTAACCTAATGCAACTTAAAACTAATTAGGGACACAGAACAAATTACATAAACATTTAGAAATGAATAAGGAAAGAATTTCAAAATAATATGAAATAAACTATATATATTGATTTCAAAATACACAATTTCCATTTTGATGGCATATTTACAGTAAAAATGGATTTGAGAATTTATTCTGTGGTAAGACCACCAATTGGTATGGGTGATATTAATTGCATTATGTGTCAGAAAAATTGAAATTTGAAAGAGAAATGATATCGGATAATAGTAGGACATGTGCTTCTGTTAGAAGAAGAAACCAAAGTACAGAGACATTAGAGACATGAATTTTAAACTGAACCATCAACACATGTAACAGTTTTGAAGTAGCACGGCTTATTTTAGGTGGGTTTTTTTTGAATATCAATTTTTGAATATCAGTTTATTTGAAATATAGGTATGCTGAAGAGCAAGTAGGGAGATCTGAATAAAGGAACATGTTCTTCATCTATCCATTAAGTACATGCTTTCTGAACCATGTGCCAGACACTATGTATACTATAGGTAGAGGAGAGTAAAGACCATTCTTGGGCTTCCCTGGTGGTGCAGTGGTTGAGAGTCCGCCTGCCGATGCAGGGGACACGGGTTCGTGCCCTGGTCCGGGAAGATCCCACATGCTGCGGAGCGGCTGGGTCCGTGAGCCATGGCCGCTGAGCCTGCGCGTCCGGACGGGCTCCGCAATGGGAGAGGCCACAACAGTGAGAGGCCCGTGTACTGAAAAAAAAAAAAAAAAAAAGACCATTCTTGCTCTTAAGGAGCACCCAGGTAGGTGGTAGAGAAAATGGCAATCAGATAAGGATCTAGTGGAAGCAAGCCCAGAGTACTGTGGAACCCAGAGGAGAGGTCCTGAGCCTTGGACTATAGGGAGTTGTCTTTAAGTGGAGTTGTCTTGGCTCTAATCTCACCTGAGCTCAGACTAGAGGGGTGAACAGGAAGCAAAGGATGGGAGTTGTGTTCCTCTCAAAGGGAGCATCACAATCAGTGCATCACAGTGTGAAAGTGTGGAAAAGCCAAGGTGGTTCACGGTAGCCAGAGAGACAAGGATAGCCACAGTTTGAAGGGCCTCACTGTAGTGGGTCTCTCTCAGAAAAGCACAGAAGCTAACTGTACATCCTCTGAATATCTTTCCCTTCTAGAGTTTGTGGCCTTTCTCTGGGACATGGTGACATCCAGGCATAGATAACCACACAGTGGCTCCCAAAAGATGGAAAGGGAGCACAGCAAGAGCTCAAGCAAACACAACTCTAAAGCACTGAGACTCAAGAATAGGAAATTCCAAAGAAGCGTTAACACCTGAGCTGATTTATTTATTACCTGTCATTACTCTGAATAGAAATCTCTTCATCTGCTTCTTCCCACTTCTCCACCCTTTACTACCATCCATTAATCTTTTGTGCCACAAATTTAACTTCCTTAAAGTATACTGTGTACGGCAACATTCTAATACCATTTTCACTACAAATATAGCTGTAACCAAATGTATATGTATTAAGTTGCTGCTGTAGAGTATGAGTACTTGAGAGAGCTGCACTAGGCCATACTCAGCAATGGGATGGGCAGAAATATAGAGGGGCAGATCTGGAAAGAGGGAAATGCTACAGGGCTGGCCAGCTTCAGCTGGTGTTCTGAGTGGAATCATCAACCATCTATGGATTGGCAGTGTAACTTGCCATCTAAAGTGGCGTTGTTTGCAGTGATGCTCATTGGAATAATGAGATCAAAGAGGTAATACCTTAAGAAGCAAGAGTTTCGTGAATTCCTGAGTGGGCAACTTTGCAGCTCTACAGGAAGGAAGTAGGGCATCTCTGGCTCTTAATGTTGGGCCCTGAAGGCTTGCTGGCACAGCCCACTGTCTATAAGAACTCAGGGCAAATACTAATGTAGCTCAAAGGAATGTCTCATTCTCTGGGGAGCTTTTGACAAACATTTGGAGGAGCACTGTGACAATCCAAGTATAGCAATAGAGCCAAAGTGGGAGACATTTTATTTTATTTTATTTTATTTTAAATTTTGTTTATTTTATTTTTGGCTGTGTTGTGTCTTCGTTGCTGTGCATGGGCTTTCTCTAGTTGCGGTGGGCGGAGCCATTCTTCGTTGTGGTACGTGGGCTTCTCATTGCGGTGGCTTCTCTTGCTGTGGAGCACGGGCTCTAGGCGCGTGGGCTTCAGTAGTTGTGACACGTGGGCTCAGTATTGTGGCTCGCGGGCTCAAGAGCGCAGGCTCAGTAGTTGTGGGGCTTGGGCTTATTTGCTCCACGGCATGTGGGATCTTCCTGGACCAGGGCTCGAACCTGTGTCCCCTGCATTGGCAGGTGGATTCTTAACCATTGCGCCACCAGGGAAGTCCCACGGGAGGCATTTTAAGTATCTGTGTCTCCTAGAGCTTGTGACACTTTCTTTGGGACACAGTAACATGAAGGCACAAGTTTACCACTCACTGCGCCCCAGAAAGAGCTCCAGTAAACACAGCTAACATCCTGAGACCTGAGTCTGTAGAAATAGTATACATGAGCTGCTTGATTTATCACCTACCGTATCGTAGAATAAAAACTGCTTTCACTACCCCTGTTGCTTTTTGGTTTTGGGTGGAGGGGTGGGGGCGGGGGGCGAGGGGATACTTAACCAGTATTTATTGAGCAAAATGGACTGAAGTAGCTAGATTCAGGTATCCAGGACTGAAAAAAAAATCTCTAAACGGCAAAGCATTGTACTAAAGTCAGTGGTTCTCAACCCGGGGCAACCCCTGTACCCCTCAGAGAGGACATTTGGCAATGTCTGGAGATATTTTTGATTATCATGATTGTGGAGGATGTATTAGCATCTACCGGGTAGAAACCAAGGATGCTGCTAAACATCCTACAATCCACAGGACAGACCTCACAACAAAGAATTATTTAACCCAAAATGTTAATAGTGCTATTGTTGAGAAACCCTGTTCTAGATCTAGAAAAGATGAATTCTAATCTACTCTATATAACCAGATAGTATGTTTTTGTTTGTTTGTTTTGTTGCTTGTTTCGTTTCTTCATAATTCCTCCCCAGTAAAAGAAAAGCAGGTTTTGCTACATTAAAAAAATTGTTTACTGAATTTGGCAGTTTCCATCAAAAATAAAAATACAAAATAATTTTGATATATAATTCCACTTCTAGGAATTTACTCAGTAAGTAGACTCACATAAACTATACAAAGTAGTGTGTAAGGATATTCATCACAGTACTGTTTGTAATAGCAAAACACTGGAAACTACCTAAATGCCCATTAAAAGATGTCTGGTTAAGTAAATCATGGTGTATCCATATAATATAATGCTATGCAGCCATTATTATGAATCATGAACGAGTGAAGCAGTTTGATACATTCCAAAGTAAAATCATTTCAGAGCTGTATTGTTTATGAAAAAAAGCAAGGTACAAAAGGCATGTAGCAAGTACTGCCATTTTTCTTGAGTGTGTGTATGTGTATGTGTAAATATGCTCACATATCAAGAGAATATCCCTGCAAAGATGCATGAGAAATAGAGAAATAGGTAACAACAGTGGCCTTTGGGTAAAGGGTCTGGAGTACTGGCATTGTATTCCCTTTGGTACAGTTTGAACTTTTTTAGAATTATACTTATGATTTATTCAGAAACTTTAATTTTAGAATAGGTACTATATTGATATGACTCAGATATTTCAAAATTTATGTAAAAGGATGCAATGGAAAATCTTCTTTCTGCCTTCTATCCAACCTATTCCCACAACTCCTCCCTCTGCACACACTGAGGAAAATATTTTCAATGGTTTCTTTTGTGTCCTTCCAGAGTTTCTTTACGCAAATATAAGCAAATTCAAGTATATATTCTAATACCCCCCTTTTTAACACCAAAGATATGCTAAAAACCCTGTTCTATACGTTGTAATTCATGTTAATTTAAAAGTATGTATGTATTTGGCTGAGCACATAGCAGTTTTTTAGAAAAATGACTTTTAAAAATCATAATCCTTTTGTGAGTTTGATTTTTTAACTATCATGTCCTTTTCTGCCTCAGGTGGAACAAAATTGGGCCACGTTACAAGGAGGTGAGATGACCATCCAGACGACACAAGCATCAGAGGCTACCCAGGCAGTGGCATCATTGGCAGAGGCTGCAGTGGCAGCTTCTCAGGAGATGCAGCAGGGAGCCACAGTCACCATGGCACTCAACAGGTGGAGGCAGGGGTGGGCGATAAAAGAGGAGGTCGAATCTGTCCCTGTATACAGATGTAAAGAGAAATGTTGTACCTCAGTTTGTCACAATTGGCATTTGGAACTTAATACTCTTAACCCATAGGATACTGTAAGTTGTTTTATAATCAGCCCTCACCTACTGCATTCCCATCCTATCCCATCCCCAGCAACCAGTCCAGCCTGACTTCCAGCTCAAGCCTTCTGGTCAAGGGACATGGGTCCCTTTTGCTTTATCCTATTCTGTGCTCCTTAACAGACCAAAAGCAGCAAGATGTAAGTACTTTGTGTTTTTAAAGGGACCAAAGGATGTAATAAAAAATCAAGAAGCTTCAGGATTGATTTTCCTTTTATCCTACTAAGAAACTGCTTTTTGTTATGGCTATTAATCCATGTTTTAGCTGGTCAGGAGCTGACTTTACTGACTTTCAGGAAGTTTGTTTCCCTTGCTTATCAGTGACTTCGAAATAAAATAAGTTTTGGATTATTGGGAGAAACTGAATTTTTTTTCTTCAGATATGTTTAGGAAGGATACTGCAGAATGGAATACTCTAGTAAGAGGTAATTTCCAAAACTAAATTGTTTTGTTCCGTGCTTGGTTCCTTCTATTCGTTGTTGACAGAAAAAAATCATCCCCATATTATTCTTCTTGTTGTTCATTGCTTACACAATTTTATTTTCAATGGACCCAGACCTTTTAACTAATGGTTAAGAGTGTGCTTTGAAGCCAGGCTACTTGGGTTTGAATCCCAGCTCTGTCACTTACTAGCTGTTTGACCTTGGGTGATTTACTTGAGCTCAATGCCAAGGCTTTCCTCTATGTAAAATGGTGGGGCGGGGGGGTAAAAACAGTGCCTACTTTGTAGGGGTGCTGTGAGAATGGGAAAAGTCAATGCATGTGAAATCCTTAGTTCAGTGCCCAGCATATGGTAAGGTTGCTGTTAACATTACATGCAGCAGCTGTTAGCCTCAAATAGTCTTTGAACTCTTGTGACATGCCAGCACTCTACTGGGTAAGGCTGTAAATAAAGAATGCTCTAAGATATAATGTCTGCCTTAAAAGAAATCATACTGTGGGCTTCCCTGGTGGCGCAGTGGTTGAGAGTCCACCTGCCGATGCAGGGGACACGGGTTCGTGCCCCGATCTGGGAAGATCCCACATGCCGCGGAGCGGCTGGGCCCGTGAGCCATGGCCACTGAGCCTGGGCGTCCGGAGCCTGTCCTCCGCAACGGGAGAGGCCACGACAGTGAGAGGCCCGCGTACCGCAAAAAAAAAAAAAGAAATCATACTGTGAATGGGGAGATTGATTTAAGTAAAACACATATTACTCAGAGTGTAATTTACTGTCCAAATGTATGGTGTAGACTATGAACATAGGAATTCAGAGTAAGGGGATCACTTCCTCCAAAATATAAAAATCAGTTGAAGTTTAGATTGGCTGTGGTAGACACTAGAAAGCCTTGATAGGCTTATGTACAGAAGATTTCCATCAAGCTGTATAGTATAGTGGCTGAGAAGAGGGTTCTGAGGTCGTAGAGATTCAGGTTTGAATCCTACCTCTGCCATTTAGTTGCCATTTGATCTGGAGAAATTTAACCCCTGAGCATTAGTCTCATCATCATTATAATAAGGATAATTTTCATCATGTAGAATCATAAAGATTCAATGAAATGATGTATATAAAACTCTCATCAAAGTGTCTGGCCTGTAATTAGCATTTCAAGAATTATACTTATTATCATTTAACTTATATTTTAAAATTTGTCTACTTAGAATTGTTTACAGCGAGAAGAGATTAAAAGTAGAAGGCCAGTTAAGAAGAGGCAGTCCAGGTATGACTTGTCAAAGGTGTGGAAACTAGTAGTAAGAGTGGAGATAAAGTGACTGATTTTGAAGGAAGTATGGTAAGGACTTGGTGGTTGGTCAGGTATAAAAAACTGAAACATACACAAACGCTTCTCCTTCCAGAGTTACCAGTGAGTCCCTGAGTGACCTGGGATAGAAACTTTTTTCTTAGCCCATTGAACCATATCACTTTTCAGTAACATGAAAGTCTTATTTGATTCCTTACACTTTGACTCAATCCTACCTGTACCTTTGAGAGAGGACACACAGATAAACTTCCTGAAAGCTATGGCCAGAGTGAAACCTCCTTCCTTTTGGTCCGGTAACCCCTCACTGTAGCGTGGGGTCTAAAAGGCCACCATCAAAGACCAGAAAAACTTCATTTCATCGAGCCAGCACCTTTGCTATTCCAGTGAAGTGAGAGTGTCCTGGGAACCCTGTACATAGTGGAAAACATGAGGCACATTCTGGCTCCCTTTAGTGTAAGGACCAGGGCTTATTTCTAAAGGCAAGGAGGGTAATGGTTTCCCCTGAGGGCTTGTTAACAAACTCAGATGCAGCTGAGGTGGCTCCAGTGTTTACTCCAAAGGAAGGAGAATATGGTTCACTGTGGCATGTAGGAGTAAAGAGATGTTGAAATCTGTTTGCAATCAGATAGTTCAACACCCCGATGAGTGTTGGGGGATGGTGTGTTGCAGCCTCTGCTGAGGGTGAAGAAACCAAGCCTGGCAGTGAAGACTAGACTATAGCAGGCTACTAGGGGAACATCATGGGCTTCTAATTCCAGGAGCGGTAACCCACTGTCTAACGTCAGGAGGATTGGACTTAAGACACAAGCCCTTTGTGTTTGCTTCTCTATGGGATGAGACCCATTCCCAGCCTCTCCAAAGAATTCGTTGCTGGAAGTCGTCTTAGTGAAAAGTACACTGCGAATCGGGTCTTTGTTCCTGTGGTAACAAAACGATTTCCTAGAGCTGCTCCCTTCCAGCCTCTCTTTTTCAGGTGCAGATGGAACAAGCATGGTTCTCTGACAATCACCTGCACCTCTGCTGCATTGTAAACAGCAGATGTGGGTGCAGAGCAGAGAGAGGCAGGCAGGCTACATGGAATGGCAGCTGGAGAACAAGAAGGCAGAGGGGTTCTCTCAGCTGTTGAGGGGAAAGGGGATCAGGACAGGTGCAGGACAGACCTTTTTTTCAACCATGCTGTTAAAAGAATTTTGTATAGCAAGTTAGAATGAGGGCCCTGGGCTCAGACAACCTGTAGCCCACCCTCCATACCCAAAAGGGGTATGGAGAAATTGTAATTTAAAAATCTAGAAGCTAGTTAATTTTAATTATTTTCAAAATACAGAATAAATTAACACTTTTAGGAAGGAGATAGAGAGAGAATCAAAGTGAACAAATGAAAAGCAGAGCGTCACACCTCAGACCTGTTCACCCTGAACAACCAGACAGGAAAGGAAATGAAATCATCATTTGCTTGTTGCAATACAGTGATTAATTTGAAGTTTCAGGTCGTTGGTTAAGTTGTCCTAAACTTACATTCCCTCTTACACAAGTCCTGCAAAGCCAGTACAGTCCTTGCACATAGAGACAGGTACATGATAAATATTGGTAGACTGAATCTACATTTGCTCTGGTAGAAATTTATGTGATGTTGTTGACAGGAAGACAGTTTTTACTGAGTGTCTGCTGTGTGTAGTGCTGTGACTCAGTGCTATGGGGAAACAAACGCTCAAGAAAGTTAGAGTTGCTGTTCTTTTGCTGTGAAGAGACTTTGCTTAAAGAAAAGAAGTGAATCATGTTTCTAAAGAAAAACTTACTCTTACCTTTTTTTTTTTTTTTTTTTTGCGGTATGCGGGCCTCTCACTGTTGTGGCCTCTCCCGTTGCGGAGCACAGGCTCCGGACGCGCAGGCTCAGCGGCCATGGCTCACGGGCCCAGCCGCTCCGCTGCATGTGGGATCTTCCCAGACCGGGACACGAACCCGTGTCCCCTGCATCGGCAGGCGGACTCTCAACCACTGCGCCACCAGGGAAGCCCAACTCTTACCATTTTTTAAAATGAAAATATTGACTTAAAATTAGAGATCTTACTAAAATAAAACATGGCTTTAATATATGAACTTGTATTTATTTGTCCAGTAACATGGGATGGACAACCTAGATCAGAAATCCTCTCTGGAAATAGAGGACAGGGACTATGCAACTGCCTCTTTTTCCTATAGGTGAAGGTGGGACACTTGCAGATAAAACATTGACAGAAAAAAGGTGGGGGCGGGGGGCTTGTTAGAAACTTCTCATTTGTAACTGGTTTGGAAATGACTTTTGTCGAAAAATTGCTAAGTGGTAGCTTAGAGACATTTTGATCCCTACTCACCTTTTAAGTGAAGGTAACCTTTTTCTCGCAGTACAGTTTGATCACTTCCCATGAAGTCTAATGGTTAGAATAGACTTGAGAATGATAGTCTGCTGACCACAGGCGTCACCATTGTCTTTTGCACCATGTAAAAGATCCATCCATTGCTGCTTTGCCCCTGGCCCCTGAACATGGCATGCAGTAACTAACCTCACCGACCTGTGGACCTGTCATCCCTGTCGGACCCCTCATCCCTGGCATCCCAGATTGCTTTAGTTGTTGCTGCTTCACAGCTTTTCTTCCAGCATAACATATTTTAGAAAGGCACTAAAGAAAATGATTTCAAATACTTAGAGCTTCAGACATTATAAAATGGGTATGACTGGATACAGGGACTCTTCCGGGTCAGGGCTTGGGTGGCTGCTCTCCCCCTCATAGCCTGTGAAATTTCACCCTGAAAGCATGTGTCCAGGAGTGGCAGGACATCACCTTTGATGGTCATAGAAATAAGATTATTGTAGATTGTGATAAAAGCAGTGGGGAAATGAGCAGTTGCTGAGGTAACCTGTAAACACAGCTCCTATTTCCATATAAACAGTTCTCATATACCAGCTTTCTTTTTCAAAATACCACACAGCTGAAGCATTTTCCAAAGAATATCCTTTTTGGCTTTCCATGAAGTCTCAGGTCAGAGTGTTAAATATTTTTATCGTTAATCCGTGATAGCTGAACACTGCAGAATTGGCTGGTAGTATTATTTGACACAAGTTTCTCAGAAAAATATTAAAAGTTAAGGGTCTAGGCACTAAATAATCATTCGTTTTACTATCTCTAATAAATAATTATAAAGCATCCTAAAATTAAAATCTACCTTGTAAAAGGTAAAGAATAGCCTTATTAGTAATTCCAGATCCAGGGTCCACTTTGGCTCTGAATTCATGTTATAGATACTATGGAATGACTGGCTGTGGGTATCACATCGGAAGTACGTTTTAGCACAGAGATTGATCTTAGCTTTTAAAGGGGCCGCGTGGAAACTCTATGATTCTGTTCAGCTTTTTGCTCAACCTCAATTCCATCCCCAAATTTTTTATAAAGGAAGTAAATAAATTTGAAATATGTAATCATGATCTTGAACTAAGTTAAAGGAAGCCTGGAAATTAAAAGTTACCACAAAAAAAAAAAAACAAAAAAAAAACAAAGTTACCACAGCTGAACAAATAGAAAAGGGGGTGGGGGGAATCAGCAGTTTTACATTTAACTTATTATTTTGAATAAATGTCAAAGAGTATTTATATGGGGAAATACCAAGTTAGGTAAGAAAAGCAGGCTATAAAACTGTGTGTACAGTATGATCCTGATTATCTGTTTAAAATTGTGTTTAAGATTAGAAGGAGGGGGCTTCCCTGGTGGCGCAGTGGTTGAGAGTCCACCTGGCGATGCAGGGGACATGGGTTCGTGCCCCGGTCCAGGTAGATCCCACGTGCCGCGGAGTGGCTGGGCCTGTGAGCCATGGCCGCTGGGCCTGCATGTCCGGGGCCTGTGCTCTGCAACGGGAGAGGCCACAACAGTGAGAGGCCCGTATACCGCAAAAAAAAAAAAAAGATTAGAAGGAAAATGGCTCTTATCTCTGCGTGATATTTAAAATTTTTCTTTTATACTTAATGAATTTTTACAAGTTTCTACATGCATTTTATTATCAGAGAAAAATAACTTTTTAAACACACACATAACAATTTAAAAAGCAAGGCAAGTTAGCAAGAAGGGCAGAATTTTCTATTTAATGAGACTTTTCTGTCCATTGGACTTCTTAAACTGCTTCCTAACATCCTTATAGTGACCAAGAAGTCTTCCCCAGAAGAATGATTATGTCAGTTGCTTTACTTGTTTGCTGACTCTCTTAGATGAAAGTGACACTGTTAAGTTTGGTACACATTGCTTTGCCCACAGTCGTGACACGTTTGCCCTAAATGGTCCACAGCTGCCCCCCGCCCCATCCTCCCCTACAGCTTGTTTTTGCGAGATGACTGCCATAGTTGTGGCAAAGTCTGCAGCTTCAGAACAAAGCTGAATCAACTAGCTTATTTGTCAAACCCAGGACTTTGTCCACCTCTGATAAACTAAATGACACCACCTCCTTTTCTCCATGCCCACTTTTGATACTCCCTCAGTAACTGTGCAGAGTGGTACCTGGTACTTTCCCAGGAGAGGTGATGAATTTATCTGGTGGGTTCTTTTTTTCTTTTCTTCCACATTTTAACATCTCTGAAGTTTGGATGGTAAACTATAATCTTACGATTACAATTGTCAGGATCTTTTTTTTTTGTCTGTGCTGTGGGACTTGGGAATCTTAGTTCCCTGACCAGTGATCGAACCCGGGCCCTGGCAGTGAAAATATGGAGTCCTAACCACTGGACCACCACGGAATGCCCAGGAACTCTTCTTTTTTTGCTGGCACATGAAACAGTAATACATTTTATAGTTTGTATCATCATCGAATCAATAAAAGTGGGTATTTATGCATATAGTAAAAGCATACAATAAGGAAAAGAAAAATGGGATACAAACTGCTAGAATAGTGTTTACTATAAATAGATGGCTAATATCTTCCTGTTATGCAGAGTGTTTGGTTTGCAGTGAAGGGAGGTTTATTATTTCATTATGTTTGTAGAGTCAAGGATTTTGGGCTTATAGTGATAATTTAAACTTTTAAGTGTTAATTTAGTTCTGCCTACCTATACATGAAGCAAAAGGAAGGGCTGAACTTTGCAAGATATTAGTCAACCATTACTTTGTATTTGGAATCATGGATGTAAACCAAATTGCTATTATTTGATATATTTTTATGTATCTTTTAAAAAAGTTTTATTTTATAGTGGAGTATAGTTGATTTACAATGTTTGTTAGTTTCAGGTGTACAGCAAAGTGATTTATACATATACACATGCCTATTCTTTTTCAGATTCTTTTCCCATATAGGTTATTGCAGAGTATTGAGTAATTATTTAATATTAATTGAATAGCAAGTCCAGGTTGCTGACTCCTCACATTATCATCCATCCTTAGCTATAAAAAGGCAGTTTCAGGGCTTCCCTGGTGGCGCAGTGGTTGAGAGTCCACCTGCCGATGCAGGGGACACGGGTTCGTGCCCCGGTCCGGGAAGATCCCACATGCCGCGGAGCGGCTAGGCCTGTGAGCCATGGCCGCTGGGCCTGCACGTCCGGAGCCGCGACGGGAGAGGTCACAACGGTGAGAGGCCCGCGTACCGCAAAAAAAAAAAAACAAAAACAAACAAAAAGGCAGTTTCAGATGGTCTGCCTTGTGTTACCGTAAAGAGAAAAGAGAAAAAGAAAACATTGTGATTGACAACCAAAATGGCTTTTGCATTGTGAATATGGATCAGAGCTTCCACTATGGCTTACAGGCACTCAATTGATCTTGATAAAGAAGGGACTGGGAATGCGTGCCTTCTGTCCTTAAACACCCATTTCCTAGGTTTAAAGAAAATCTCACATTAGCTGTATAAACGTGAAAGACTTGGGATTTCTCTAGCTATTTATTATTATCATTTAAAAATTGCTCTGATTCTGTCAATAGCCTTATGTGCTGGTAGGCTCACAAACATGGAGTCAGTGGAGAGATCCTAGGGAAGGCTGAAAGTTTGGTTTGTCTTGCTGCAGTGCTATACCTTTATTCAACTCATACATTCCCCCCTCCTCTTTCTATACCCACAGCGAAGCTGCCGCCCATGCTGTCGCCACCCTGGCTGAGGCCACCTTGCAAGGGGGGGGACAGATAGTCCTGTCTGGGGAAACCGCAGCAGCTGTCGGAGCACTTACTGGAGTCCAAGATGCTAATGGTAAGAGAGCATAAATATTTTATTGAATTTCTTCCCTGTTTCCACTTAAACCTTCATGACATGACTGACAACAAACCCTTCAGAATGAGGTTGAACTTTGATTTGAGTTTTTTTATATTGGTAGGCAATTAATACCTAGGAAAATTCTAGGAGCCTCTGATTCCTTTCACTAGTAGGAGACTTGGGGTTTCCTGGGAGGGAAAAAAAGCCATAATAATGGCTACCTAACTGAATGACTTATTTGAAAAGTGACTATTTGCTGTGACAGTACTTGCTGAGAGGGATTTTTAAATTTTCCATGGGGTACATTTTGTCCATTTTCTCCCATGGGGTAGATCAGTGTCCTTTACTGTAGCAGAGACTCTCCTGTGGGCGAGTGCATTGTGGTAGCGAGGAATGTTCTGACTATCTCGAGAAGGGCACCACCATCTCACCACAAGGTCAGCCAGCAGGCTGTGATAAAGGCGCTTTTCTGATTGATGCTCTGGGTTCTGCTTCCTGTTAAATGTGGCCTCACCAAGGACCTCCGGATTGAGCCAATAACTTGCCACCACCCTGCCCTTCTTTCCTGGCTCTTTGACTTCCTGGATATTGGTGATATCCTGAATAAACAAGAGGGATAAAGTTCATAGAAATATGATGACAAAAATTTACAGCTCCATCCCAGCTCTTTGGATCTACTTCAGCAGGCTCTGGGAGTCAGTAACGAAGTCTTGAGCTGCCTGGGAAGTGCCTCAAAAGTCTGAGTCAAAGAGGAAGACCAGTCCTGTTCTGTGAGACTCTGTGTGACTGTTTATTAAGCTTTTAAAATATACATATAATTAAGTAGGACAAATTAACTACTCTATGGTTTTTGGAGATTTGTAGTTTAAGGTCCTGGAAAGAGGATAGATAATGACATACTTTTATTTAGGCAGACAGTTCCTTAATGGCATTTAGTGGCTGAAGGAAAAGTCCCTGACACTTTTTTTAGGGTAGATCCCTAAGAACTAAATAACATGTTAGTTGGAAAAGTCTTTGAAGAAAGACACAATGCTGCATCCTCCTTCAAAAGTGGGGAGAAGAAAGCACTTCTGTCTCCCAGAGAAGAATAACAGGAAATGTAAAGAGCCATGTGGCTTCTGAGAATCATTTTCTTAAACAAAAAATCACATATTAAAACTACAGCCTGCTTTTTCTGTAGGGCTAGGGGCTTCCATGAACTAACCCAAATAGAGATAAAGTTGATCTTAGCCAGAACACTGCAAGGTAAAGGGCATCTTATAGCCATGTATGTTCAGGGTGAAATGGACCATAGTTGGAATTAAGGAAAACCTCCCTCTTGAGCTTGAATCCTACCCCTATTTCCTTATCTTTTTCTATTCCTCATTTCAGTCCTCATCTACCTTGAACAGAAGATATCTGACTGTGTGACATTCTTCTGAAGTGCAATTCCTGTTATTCACTATGGAACTACTAAAAATAATTCCCTGTGTGGGTTTGATGGGAGACTTTGTTATCCCTTCTAGTGGTCTTGACCTGTCCGGTTGAGGAGAAGAGACTGCTTTATAGTTCTGGCTCCTCCCTAGCCTCACCTTTTCAGGTAGATGAATTTATAGGTAAGTGTAAGGACTCTCTGGGGCTCCCGCCAAGTAGATCTATTCAGCCATGAGATAAAGGTCAACCACACCACTACTGTTGATTCCTGGGAGCTGCTTCTTTTCAGTAGCTTGGGTTGTGTGAATCAGTTGTGTTGACTTCATGTTGTTGGCTGCATTTGTGATAAGAGAAAATTATGATCTACATCCAAAAAGCCAGTGGTTCCCCAAAGCAGACCATTCCCTAGTTTGTGACCTGCCAACATGTGTGAACTCAGACTTGAGAGTTGGATTTACCACTTTCTTGGTGCTATATCAAATCAGACTGTTGAGTTGTGCCTTATCCTAGTAATATTAGGTGAAGGCACATATCATGTCATCTATCCCTTGGGAATCCAGAGGATGAATCTAATATCGGATATGATCCAGGTAATTCTGATGCTCTTTCTGCCTTCTAGCATTTTTACCCAGAGTGCTATAGGATTTACTCTGGGACTTGGAGCCAAAATATTCTCATTTAACCAACTAGTTCATCTGTCTGGAATTTCAAGGGTTCTTTTTTCATTATTCTTTCAGATTGTGTCCTATTGGCATTGTTTGTCACTTTTGTCATGACAAGCTTATGTTGTCTGCCAGTAGACTAAATTTATTATCAGGAAGAGTTTATTATCAGGAAGATGACAGCAGAACAAGGTGCTATTTGGTAACAGACACTACTGGGGAAAAAAATACATCCCAGATTCCAAAATATGGCTTAAATAAAAATCCTTCTAGCAGATGACTCTTCTAAGAACAATGCGGATATTGACCTGTTCCGACCTGAAGCAGGAGTTTCAGCATCTTCTGGGATGGAACTAGAGGGGATGGAGGACCATTGTGTGTGAAGCTTGACAGAGTACAGTAACCAATGTGAGATGGCTGGGGCAGTGTAGGTCAGTGGTTTTCAAGTTAAGGATAATGACACCTTCATGGTAGAAGTTTAAATTCCAAATTACCAAGGCAGACCAGACAAGAGATCTTGTATCTGAAGACTTCTTTTTTCTGGACCCTATCTCACCCCAACACTAAAGAGACTACTCAAGCACTAGCATTACTCTATTTCATTTATGTTCTCCCTTTTTTTTTTTTCTTATTTTAAAATTCTATTTTTTAAAATTTGTTTTATTGAAGTATAGTTGACTTACAATATTGTGTCAATTTCTACTGTGTAACAAATTGATTCAGTTATAATATATATACATACATTCTTTTTCATATTCTTTTCCATTATAGTTTATCACAAGATATTGAGTATAGTTCCCTGTGCTATACAGTATGACCTTGTTGTTTATCCATTCTCTATATAATAGTTTGCATCTGCTAATCTCAAACTCCCAATCCATCCCTCCCCCACCCCCCCTTAAGTCGGTTATCTTTTTTTTTTTTTAAGTTGGCTGTGCTTTTATTAATTTTTTCTGATATTGAAGTTTGCAGTTGGCTGCAGTATTTTTCGTTTTTTCATTTTAACATCTTTATTGGAGTATAATTGCTTTACAATGGTATGTTAGTTTCAGCTTCACAACAAAATGAATCAGTTATATATATACATATGTCCCCATATCTCTTTCCGCTTGCGTCTCCCTCCCTCCCACCCTCCCTATCCCACCCCTCCAGGCAGTCACAAAGCACCCAGCTGATCTCCCTGTGCTACGCGGCTGCTTCCCACTAGCTATCTACCTTACGTTTGGTAGTGTATATATGTCCCTGCCTCTCTCTCGCTTTGTCACAGTTTACCCTTCCCCCTCCCCATATCCTCAAGTCCATTCTCTAGTAAGTCTGTGTCTTTATTCCTGTTTCACCCCTAGGTTCTTCATGACATTTTTTTTTCTTAAATTCCATATATATGTGTTAGCATACGGTATTTGTCTCTCTCTTTCGGACTTACTTCACTCTGTATGACAGACTCTAGGTCTATCCACCTCATTACAGATAGCTCAATTTCGTTTCTTTTTATGGCTGAGTAATATTCCATTGTATATATGTGCCACATCTTCTTTATCCATTCATCCGATGATGGACACTTAGGTTGTTTCCATCTCCGGGCTATTGTAAATAGAGCTGCAATGAACATTTTGGTACATGATTCTTTTTGAATTCTGGTTTTCTCAGGGTATATGCCTAGTAGTGGGATTGCTGGGTCATATGGTAGTTCTATTTGTAGTTTTTTAAGGAACCTCCATACTGTTCTCCACAGTGGCTGTATCAATTTACATTCCCACCAACAGTGTAAGAGGGTTCCCTTTTCTCCACAACCTCTCCAGCATTTATTGTTTCTAGATTTTTTGATGATGGCCATTCTGACTGGTGTGAGATGATATCTCATTGTAGTTTTGATTTGCATTTCTCTAATGATTAGCGATGTTGAGCATTCTTTCATGTGTTTGTTGGCAGTTTGTATATCTTCTTGGGAGAAATGTCTGTTTAGGTCTTCTGCCCATTTTTGGATTGGGTTGTTTGTTTATTTGTTATTAAGCTGCATGAGCTGCTTATAAATTTGGGAGATTAATCCTTTGTCGCTTCATTTGCAAATATTTTCTCCCATTCTGAGGGTTGTCTTTTGGTCTTGTTTATGGTTTTCTTTGCTGTGTAAAAGCTTTTAAGTTTCATTAGGTCTCATTTGTTTATTTTCGTTTTTATTTCCATTTCTCTAGGAGGTGGGTCAAAAAGGACCTTGCTGTGATTTATGTCATAGAGTGTCCTGCCTATGTTTTCCTCGAAGAATTTGATAGTTTCTGGCCTTACATTTAGGTCTTTAATCCATTTTGAGTTTATTTTTGTGTATGGTGTTAGGGAGTGATCTAATCGCATACTTTTATATGTAGCTGTCCAGTTTTCCCAGCACCAGTTATTGAAGAGGCTGTCCTTTCTCCACTGTACAGTCCTGCCTCCTTTATCAAATATAAGGTGACCATATGTGCGTGGGTTTATCTCTGGGCTTTCTATCCTGTTCCATTGATCTGTATTTCTGTTTTTGTGCCAGTACCATACTGTCTTGATTACTGTAGCTTTGTAGTATAGTCTGAAGTCAGGAAGCCTGATTCCTCCAGCTCCACTTTTCGTTCTCAAGATTGCTTTGACTATTCGGGGTCTTTTGTATTTCCATACAAATTGTAAAATTTTTTGTTCTAGTTCTGTGAAAAATGCCAGTGATAGTTTGATAGGGATTGCATTGAATCTGTAGATTGCTTTGGGTAGTAGAGTCATTTTCACAATGTTGATTCTTCCAATCCAAGAACATGGTATATCTCTTCATCTGTTTGTATCATCTTTAATTTCTTTCATCAGTGTCTTATAATTTTCTGCATACAGGTCTTTTGTCTCCTTAGGTAGGTTTATTCCTAGATATTTTATTCTTTTTGTTGCAATGGTAAATGGGAGTGTTTTCTTGATTTCACTTTCATATTTTTCATCCTTAGTGTATAGGAATGCCAGAGATTTCTGTGCATTAATTTTGTATCCTGCTACTTTAACAAATTCACTGATTAGCTCTAGTAGTTTTCTGGTAGCATCTTTAGGATTCTCTATGTATAGTATCATGTCATCTGCAAATAGTGACAGCTTTACTTCTTCTTTTCTGATTTGGATTCCTTTTATTTTCTTTTCTTCTCTGATTGCTGTGGCTAAAACTTCCAAAACTATGTTGAATAAGAGTGGTGAGAGTGGGCAGTCTTGTCCTGTTCCTGATCTTACTGGAAATGATTTCAGTTTTTCACCATTGAGGACAATGTTGGCTGTGGGTTTGTCATATATGGCCTTTATTATGTTGAGGAAAGTTCCCTCTATGCCTACTTTCTGGAGGGTTTTTATCATAAATGGGTGTTGAATTTTGTCAAAAGCTTTCGCTGCATCTATTGAGATGATCATATGGTTTTTCTCCTTCAGTTTGTTAATGTGGTGTATCACGTTGATTGATTTGCATATATTGAAGAATCCTTGCATTCCTGGGATAAACCCCACTTTATCATGGTGTATGATCCGTTTAGTGTGCTGTTGGATTCTGTTTGCTAGTATTTTGTTGAGGATTTTTGCATCTATGTTCATCAGTGATATTGGCCTGTAGTTTTCTTTCTTTGTGACATCTTTGTCTGGTTTTGGTATCAGGGTGATGGTGGCCTCGTAGAATGAGTTGGGGAGTGTTCCTCCCTTGCTAGAAGAGTTTGAGAAGGATAGGTGTTAGCTCTTCTCTAAATGTTTGATAGAATTCGCCTGTGAAGCCATCTGGTCCTGGGCTTTTGTTTGTTGGAAGATTTTTAATCACAGTTTCAATTTCAGTGCTTGTGATTGGTCTGTTCATATTTTCTGTTTCTTCCTGATTCAGTCTTGGCAGGTTGTGCCTTTCTAAGAATTTGTCCATTTCTTCCAGGTTGTCCATTTTATTGGCATTGAGTTGCTTGTAGTAATCTCTCATGATCTTTTGTATTTCTGCAGTGTCAGTTGTTACTTCTCCTTTTTCATTTCTACTTCTATTGATTTGAGTCTTCTCCCTTTTTTTCTTGATGAGTCTGGCTAATGGTTTATCAATTTTATCTTCTCAAAGAACCAGCTTTTAGTTTTATTGATCTTTGCTATCATTTCCTTCATTTCTTTTTCATTTATTTCTGATCTGATCCTTATGATTTCTTTCCTTCTGCTAACTTTGGGGGTTTTTTGGTTCTTCTTTCTCTAATTGCTTTAGGTGCAAGGCTAGGTTGTTTATTCGAGATGTTTCCTGTTTCTTAAGGTAGGATTGTTTTGCTATAAACTTCCCTCTTAGAATTGCTTTTGCTCCATCCCATAGATTTTGAGTCGTAGTGTCTCCATTGTCATTTGTTTCTAGGTATTTTTTGATTTCCTCTTTGATTTCTTCAGTGATCACTTCAGTGTTAAGTAGTGTATTGTTTAGCCTCCATGTGTTTGTATTTTTTACAGATCTTTTCCTGTAATTGACATCTAGTCTCATAGCGTTGTGGTGGGAAAAGATACTTGATACAATTTCAATTTTCTTAAATTTACCAAGGCTTGATTTGTCACCCAAGGTATGATCTATCCTGGAGAATGTTCCATGAGCACTTGAGAAAAATGTGTATTCTTTTGTTTTTGGATGGAATGTCCTATAAATATCAATTAAGTCCATCTTGTTTAATGTATCATTTAAAGCTTGGGTTTCCTTATTTATTTTCATTTTGGATGATCTGTCCATTGGTGAAAGTGGGGTGTTAAAGTCCCCTACTATGAATGTGTTACTGTCGATTTCCCCTTTTATGGCTGTTTGTATTTGCCTTATGTATTGAGGTGCTCCTATGTTGGGTGCATAAATATTTACAATTGTTATATCTTCTTCTTGGATCGATCCCTTGATCATTATGTAGTGTCCTTCTCTGTCTCTTCTAATCGTCTTTATTTTAAAGTCTATTTTGTCTGATTGAGAATTGCTACTCTAGCTTTCTTTTGGTTTCCATTTGCATGAAATACCTTTTTGCATCCCCTTACTTTCAGTCTGTACGTGTCTCTAGGTCTGAAGTGGGTCTCTTGTAGACAGCAAATATATGCGTCTTGTTTTTGTATCCATTCAGCCAATCTGTGTCTTTTGGTGGGAGCATTTAGTCCATTTACATTTAAGGTAATTATTGATATGTATGTTCCTATTCCCATTTTCTTAATTGTTTTGGGTTCGTTATTGTAGGTCTTTTGCTTCTCTTGTGTTTCTTGCCTAGAGAAGTTCCTTTAGCAGTTGTTGTAGAGCTGGTTTGGTGGTGCTGAACTCTCTCAGCTTTTGCTTGTCTGTAGAGGTTTTAATTTCTCCATCAAATCTGAATGAGATCCTTGCTGGGTAGAGTAATCTTGGTTGCAGGTTTTTCTCCTTCATCCCTTTAAATATGTCCTGCCACTCCCTTCTGGCTTGCAGAGTTTCTGCTGAAAGATCAGCTGTTAACCTTATGGGGATTCCCTTGTGTGTTATTTGTTGTTTTTCCCTTGCTGCTTTTAATATGTTTTCTTTGTATTTAACTTTTGACAGTTTGATTAATATGTGTCTTGGCGTATTTCTCCTTGGATTTATCCTGTATGGGACTCTCTGTGCTTCCTGGACTTGATTAACTATTTCCTTTCCCATATTAGGGAAGTTTTCAACTATAATCTCTTCAAATATTTTCTCAGTCCCTTTCTTTTTCTCTTCTTCTTCTGGAACCCCTATAATTCGAATATTGGTGCATTTAATGTTGTCCCAGAGGTCTCTGAGACTGTCCTCAGTTCTTTTCATTCTTTGTTCTTCATTCTGCTCTGCAGTAGTTATTTCCACTATTTTATCTTCCAGGACACTTATCCGTTCTTCTGCCTCAGTTATTCTGCTATTGATCCCATCTAGAGTATTTTTCATTTCATTTATTGTGTTGTTCATCATTGTTTGTTTCATCTTTAGTTCTTCTAGGTCCTTGTTAAATGTTTCTTGCATTTTGTCTATTCTATTTCCAAGATTTTGGATCATCTTTACTATCATTATTCTGAATTCTTTTTCAGGTAGACTGCCTATTTCCTCTTCATTTGTTAGGTCTGATGGGTTTTATCTTGCTCCTTCATCTGCTGTGTGTTTTTCTGTCTTTTCATTTTGCTTATCTTACTGTGTTTGGGGTCTCCTTTTTGCAGGCTGAATGTTCGTAGTTCCTGTTGTTTTTGGTGTCTGTCTCCAGTGGCTAAGGTTGGTTCAGTGGGTTGTGTAGGCTTCCTGGTGGAGGGGACTAGTGCCTGTGTTGTGGTGGATGAGACTGGATCTTGTCTTTCTGATGGGCAGGTCCACGTCTGGTGGTGTGTTTTGGGGTGTCAGTAGACTTATTATGATTTGGGGCAGCCTCTCTGCTAATGGGTGGGGTTGTGTTCCTGTCTTGCTAGTTGTTTGGCATAGGATGTCCAGCACTGTAGCTTGCTGGTCGTTGAGTGAAGCTGGGTGCTAGCGTTGAGATGGAGATCTCTGGGAGATTTTCGCCATTTGATATTATGTGCAGCTGGGAGGCCTCTTGTGGACCAGTGTCCTGAAGTTGGCTCTCCCACCTCAGAGGCACAGCACTGACTCCTGGCTGCAGCACCAAGAGCCTTTCATCCACACGGCTCAGAAGAAAAGGGAGAAAAAGTAGAAAGAAAGAATTAGTAGAAGTAGAAAGAAAGAAAGGAGGGAGGGAGGGAGGGAGCAAGGAAGGAAGGAGGGAAGGAAGGAAAAAAAGAAAGAAAGAAGATAAAGTAAAATAAAATATAATAAAGTTATTAAAATAAAAAAATAATTATTAAGAGGGGAAAAAAACAAAAAACAAAAAAACGGATGGATAGAACCCTGGAACAAATGGTGGAAGCAAAGCTATACAGACAAAATCTCACACAGAAGCATACACATACACACTCAGAAAAAGAGGAAAAGAGGAAAAAATCATAAATCTTGCTCTCAAAGTCCACCTCCTGAATTTGGGATGATTCGTTGTCTAAAGGAGGGAAGGAAGGAAGGAAAGAAAGAACGAAGATAAAGTAAAATAAGGTTATTAAAATAAAAAGTAATTATTAAGAAAAAAAAAAAGACGGACAGATAGAACCCTCGGACAAATGGTGGAAGCAAAGCTATACAGACAAAATCTCACACAGAAACATACACACAAAAAAAGGAAAAGGGGAAAGAATAATAAATCTTGCTCTCAAAGTCCACCTCCTTAATTTGGAATGATTCGTTGTCTATTCATGTATTTCACAGATGCAGGTACATCAAGTTGATTGTGGAGCTCTAATCCACTGCTTATGCGGCTGCTGGGAGAGATTTCCCTTTCTCTTCTTTGTTCTCACAGCTCCCAGGGGCTCAGCTTTGGATTTGGCCCCGCCTGTGCGTGGAGGTCGCCGGAGGGCGTCTGTTCTTTGCTCAGACAGGATGGGGTTAAAGGAACCGCTGATTTGGAGGCTCAGGCTCACTCAGGCCGGGGAGAGGGAGGGTCACGGAGTGCAGGGCGAGCCTGCGGCGGCAGAGGCCAGCGTGACGTTGCACCAGCCTGAGGCGTGCCGTGCGTTCTCCCGGGGGAGTTGTCCCTGGATCCCGGGACCCTGGCAGTGGCGGGCTGCACAGGCTCCCCGGAAGGGGGTGTGTGGATAGTGACCTGTGTTCGCGCACAGGCTTCTTGGTGGCGGCAGCAGCAGCCTTAGCGTCTCATGTCTGTCTCTGGGGTCCGCGCTTTTAGCCGCGGCTCACGCCCGTTTCTGGAGCTCCTTTAAGCAGCGTTCTTAATCCCCTCTCCTCGCGCACCAGGAAATAAAGAGGGAAGAAAAAGTCTCTTGCCTCTTCGGCAGGTCCAGACTTTTCCCCGGACTCCCTCCCGGCCAGCCGTGGCGCACTAACCCTCTGCAGGCTGTGTTCACGCCGCCAACCCCAGTCCTCTCCCTGTGCTCCGACCGAAGCCCCGCCCGCTCCGGCAGGGGAGCAGACAAGCCTCTTGGGCTGGTGAATGCCGGTCGGCCCTGATCCTCTGTGCTGGAATCCTTCCGCTTTGCCCTCTGCACCCCTGTTGCTGTGCTCTCCTCCGAGGCTCCGAAGCTCCCCCACTCCGCCACCCGCAGTCTCCGCCCGCGAAGGGGCTTCCTAGTGTGTGGACACTTTTCCTCCTTCACAGCTCCCTCCCGCTGGTGCAGGACCCGTCCCTATCCTTCTGTCTCTGTTTCTTCTTTTTTCTTTTGCCCTACCCAAGTACGTTGGGCGGGGGGGGGGGGGGGGGGGGGGAAGGTTCTTGCCTTTTGGGAGGTCTGAGGTCTTCTGCCAGCGTTCAGTAGGTGTTCTGTAGGAGTTGTTCCACGTGTAGATGTATTTCTGGTGTATCTGTGGGGAGGAAGGTGATCTCCGCGTCTTACTCTTACGCCATCTTCCCAGAAGTCTCTCCCTTTTTTAATAGTGGTAATTGAGTCTTTGGTCTTTTATGATGGTGTTTCATGGTTTGGTTCAATTCAAAGATTTTCACAGGTGCCTTTCTCTTTGAAATGCTAAATCTGGGAAAGGCCTCTGGTTGAGTTCCTTCCTCTACCTCTTCTTTTCTTTCTTCTTTCTTTTTCTTTTTAACACAGTTATCCCTTGCTTTTCCCCCCAACACATCTTAAGAGGTTGAACAATTTTAAATTGCCCATTGGTTTCCTTTTTTCTGCCATCCTCTGTACCCTAGAACTCCCTTTGCTAATGGACTCCAGAACCAATGAAGGCAGGCTCACACGGGTTGAAGAACTCTCGAGTGATATTCACCTCTTATCCGTCCTTGCCATCCATTGTTAGCAATTCTCTAGGGAACCAGATCCACAGATCTTTCAGCTTTCTTTCTATATCTACAAAAAATAATGAAAAAAGCTAGATGGGGGGAAAACAAAACAAATAATTGAAGTTCATAGTTAATCAATAAAGGTAATGGGAATCATCTGCTTCAATTATTGTCCATCAAGCTTCGTACCAGAGCTGCTGAGAAAGGATCAACATTTTCTAAAATGGCTGACACTTTTTCTGACAACACCACAAGAAAAAAGGGGAGCATAGCATTTCCTGGAGGTGTTTGTTTTGGTTGTTTTGGTCCTGATTATAAAAATCATCTATGATCCCACTACATAGAATGTTAATATTTTGAGGGTTTGTTTTTGTTGAGTTTTTAAAATATGGCCTTTTCCCCCCATTCATAAGGTTTTTTAACCTAATTAAGATCATGTTGTACTATTTCATAACTTATTTTGAAATATCTTCACCATTTTCATGTGGTTAAATATTTTTTGATACTTGCTAATATATGTTTAATACTTGCTAATATATCATCATATTATCCATCATAATAACCAATTCCCTATTGTTGATAATTTAGGCTATTAATAATATTTTTACAACAAAAATAATACTCTTCATCTTGGTATAAAATCTTGTCCATACCTTTGATTCTTTGCTCTCTACATAGCTCATACTTGCTTATACTTACAATAGAACTGTTTAGAACCTGCTTTGTTACCCTTCACCGAAATTGGATATTAGCATAATTTGCTTTGTGTGTGTGTGTGCCTATTTGGTAGGCAATAAGTTGTATTTCATTTTAATTTGCATTTTTTAATATTAGTGATAGATAATTTTACTTTTTCCTTCATGATTTTATCTACACATGTGTATTTTTGTATTTGTCTATTCGTGTTCTTCACCTGTTTTTCTGCTGAAGTCTTTAACATATGAAGAGTTTTTCCAAATCAGTAGGAAAGATGTAATCCCTTTATTGTATATGTTGCAAGCTTTCCCTGTTTATTTTTATTTCACTTCTGTTACTTTCACTTTTTATTTAATTTTAATTTTTTTAAAATTATTTATTTATTTATTCGGTTGCATTGGGTCTTCGTTGCTGCACACGGGCTTTCTCTAGTTGCATCGAGCAGGGCTACTCTTCGTTGCGGTGAGCGGGCTTCTCATTGCAGTGGTTTCTCTTGTTGCCAAGCTCGGGCTTTAGGTGCTCGGGCTTCAGTAGTTGTGGCTCGTGGGCTCTAGAGCGCAGGCTCAGTAGTTGTGGCGCACAGGCTTAGTTGCTCCGCGGCATGTGGGATCTTCCTGGACCAGGGATCGAACCCGTGTCCCCTGCATTGGCAGGCGGATTCTTAACCACTGCGCCACCAGGGAAGTCCCACTTTCACTTTTATTTCCTTAATTGTTTCTCTTTTTACCTTTATATTTACATAGGCCCCAAGTCAGATCAATATTTATATGCCCGTTCTTCTATGGACTCAATTTTCATTTTAAATACTATAAAATATCTGGAATTTATTTTAGTATATGGCATTAGGTAGGAATCTGAATCATTTTTTCCCCTACATAATTAATTATTCCAGCATCATTTATGCTGTAAAAAAGGTTGCAATCCATCCTTTTAAAACTGTTTTGAGGGCTTCCCTGGTGGCGCAGTGGTTGAGAGTCCGCCTGCCGATGCAGGGGACACGGGTTCGTGCTGCGGTCTGGGAAGATCCCACATGCGGCAGAGCGGCTGGGCCCGTGAACCATGGCCTCTGAGCCTGCGTGTCCGGAGTCTGTGCTCCGAAATAGGAGAGGCCACAACAGAGAGAGGCCCGTGTACCGCCAAAAAAAACTGTTTTGAAATCTCATCTTTATTATGCAGAATTCTTAAGTAGACTGTGTAAGGTCTTGTGTGGGGCTCTTTTGTTTCTATTCATCTGTTTGTTCTGTTCTTTATACTGTAATATTTTATTATTGTGATGTTATTCTTAGCAGCTAGTGAAAGGCCTATTTCCAAATTTGAAAAAAATTCAATCAAAATTCCAGAGTTTTTTTGCAGAGTGAACTTCACAATAATTTTTAAGTTCATCTGGAAAAATTAAGCCTCATCCTAGAAAAAAATCCTACCAAGCCTGTTAGCAGAACTGCTAAGAAGTTTTAAAATTGACTAATTTAAGGCTTCTCTTCTCCTTCTGCCCCAGTTTTCCCTGGGACAGGGGACATGGGGAGTGTTCATTATGACAAAGATGGACCAGGAGTAGGAGACAAGTGCTCTGAATACTGCCCCAGTGAATTGAATAATGGGACGGTAATTGTTGCTGGAGAATACATTGTCCCTGCTGCAACCGTGTTCATTCTCTTAAGACCAAACCGGATGTATCTTTCTAGACTAAGAAGTTGTGGCCATCCATTCTGTTTATGCAGAATTCTATGGAGGCTCAGTTCTTGCACTTTGAAACGTTAATTTCTCTTTTTTTCCCCAACTTCAATTTCATTTTTGTATTAAAGATGATGGTGGGGGCACTGCCCACTTGTGGTGTACTGCAAGGTAGGACATAGCATTCTTTTCTGCTATTAGCCTTGCATTCTGTGTCTCAGTCCCAGTGCCCCATTAATTTTATTTATTTAACAAACATTTCTATAATGCTTGCTTATGCAAGCACTCTGCTAAGTGTTTTACATGCATTAACTTATCTAAAACTCAGAATATATCTATAAGGTAAACACTATTATCCCCATTTACCATATGGAGAAACTGGGACACAGAAAGTTTTGGTAACTTGACCAGGTTCACACAGAGAGTAGCAGAGTGAAATTTGAATTCAGGCAGTTTGTTTCCAAACCGCTCTGCTCTGCTGCCTCCCTTTGATGGGAACTGTTTCTGTCTGGACTCCACAAATACAGCGTGATGATTGTCTCCCAGTGTTGAACAAATAAGTTTGGAAATGTCAGGGCCTTTCTCCCATCTCTGCTGAAGGCCACTTGCCTTTGTCTGGTCTAGCCACAGTGCCCATCTGCCCCAGCTGTTCCTCATGGCTGTAGGGATCCTCTGGTGGTTTCTGATGCCAAGTGCTCCCCTGCTAGCATCCCCACCCACTGCACACGCATGCACGCACATGCACACACAGGCTTTCCTTTGCTCGCCTGGAGAAGCCTATAGGTGTGTGTGTTTCTCTGGTTCCGGAAGTCACAGAAGCAGTCAGCAGCTGGCCGTCAGATTTAAGTATTTTCAGTGAGCTGGTTACTTTGCACTTAGTGAACATAAGAGGGATGGGTGGGTGCTGTTTATTTTTTATTTATTTAATTTTTATTTTTGGCACGCACACACGGCTTGTGGGATCTTAGCTCCCCAGCCAGGGATTGAACCCAGACCCGGCAGTGAAAGCACCAAGTCCTAACCACTGGACCGCCAGGGAATTCCTGGGTTGGTGCTGTTTAGAACGAGGGGACACTGTCTGGGGCGGAAGTAGATGATGGTCAGAAGGGAGTAAATGCAGCTGAAGAGTTATTTTCTCACCTTCTAGAATCCTCTACCCAAGCCCTCCTGCTGCCCTTCAATTTATGCCAGGGCTCTTTCAGCCTCCCCACCTGTTTCCAGGGAAATAGAGAATGAGGTGTTAGGGTTGGGGAATGTGGGAAAGGGCTCAGGGGAGTTTACATTTCTGCTTAGAGCAAGTTGACTGGCTAATTTGCTTCCCCTGCTACTCACTGAAGCTTTCCCCTTGGCTCTGCCTCCAGCCCTTGATTTCATTCCCCAGAGCGTTCGTAAAGTACATCTTTCTCTGTTGTCCAACACCTGGAGACCATCCACTACCTGCTCTGTCCTGGTTGAGACCGGGGGCCAGCTACCTTCCTCATGCCCTGAATGAAGAGAAGTGGACTAGGGGGCTGGTCTGTTTAAAAATTGAAGCTGGTTACAAGGGCATTCACATTATACTCACAGAAAGAGCAGCCCTTCTCATTTCTTTCAGTGCCATACGTCCCTCTCTGTTCTGGCCTGGCCCTGCCAACGGTCCTGCTGCTGAGGTTCCCCCTTAAGGTTCGTAGATATAAAATTTCCTACAACCCAAAGACCCCACTCAGTCTTGCTGCACTGTGTAACACATGTACATTTTACTACCCATCCCAATTGCCAGATCAAACTAAATCAATTTTCAGATTCTTTCAGAAAAAACACTTTATCTTCTTTTCACATTGACCATGTTATCACTTTCACCTCCTTGTTTTCCTCTGACCTTTTTATAAACTTTAAAAAAATATATATGGGGCTTCCCTGGTGGCACAGTGGTTGAGAGTCTGCCTGCCGATGCAGGGGACACGGGTTCGTGCCCCGGTCCGGGAAGCTCCCACATGCCACAGAGCAGCTGGGCCCGTGAGCCATGCCCACTGAGCCTGCGCGTCTGGAGCCTGTGCTCCGCAACGGGAGAGGCCACAACAGTGAGAGGCCCGTGTACCACAAAAACAAGCAAAAACAAACAAACAAAAAAAATATATATATGTTTTCCCAGTTGAATTTAATCTCAGCCATGCTCATTGGAATGCCTTTTTTTAAAAAAAAATTGGCCTTCTTAACAAGGGGGATAAAAGAGTAGGTGGATGAGGACAGAAACATGGAGTTCAGATAAGGGAGCAGGACTTTTGGGTGGGCCCTTGCATGAGGAACACACATTCCTATCCTGCAAGGCCTCCCAAATGAGACGGGATGGCTGAAAGGTCTGTCCTGTACTTATTATAAAGAGGTAAGCCCAGCTGGACCTGAAGGGGGCAACATGTGTGTGTTTTAATTTTCTGTGGAAACCTACTTTATGTATATTATACGAATGTTAGGGCATCCTTAACCTGGGTCTGTGGACCCTGAGAAATTCTGCAGAAAGGTTTTATATTTTTCTGGGGTCCACAGCTTTGATCAGATGTGCAAATAGATCAGAGAGAGCTCCCATTTCCCCACCCCCGCCCCCAAATTAAGAACCTCTGCTGTAGAGAGTGTGGCTAGGGTCATTTCACTTTGTGAGTATCTGGTGTGGCACTGAGAGTAAAAGGAGGGGCAAGGGAGATGGGAGGACCTGCAGACCTAGACGGGTACTCTGAAAGCTGCACCACTACCAAGCTCTGTGTTCTAGCGCATTAACCTCTCTGAGCCTTCGCTGTAAAATTAGGATGGTGATAGTTCCATGCTCATAGGTGGTTGTGAGCATTAAACAAAACGAGTCCTGTGAAGTGCTTAGCGCAGTGCTTGGCCTCGTACGATGGCTATAGAGCCATCGCAAGCACGAAATTATTATTAGCTGTCAGCATCACTTTCTTCTCCAGCATTGCCCCAGATACGTTAAGTTGTACAGAGTGCGTGGTACTGTCATAGACCCTGCTTTCCTGTCTTTAGGACAGATCTAAATGCTTACCTTATGCAGTTGAAGAACTTAAGCTCCAGAGATGAATACTGTAAAAATGGGAATAGATCATAGCCTTTTCTATAACCTTGAGTGAAGGAAATTGAAGGTGATATTGTTTAATGGCTCCTGCATGTGGTTATATCACTCTCCTTGGGCCAGGGCTGCTGTTCTCTTCCAGCAGCATTTCAACTTCCATCATGAAAGGTGACTTTTTTTCACTTTTTCCTTATTATCACCACCACCATCATCCATTATTACTTACAGCATGTCCTTCTGTTCCAGCTCTTCTTTAAAAATAAGAGAGAAAATGCCAGTCTTCATCTTGATAAACTATAAAATACATCTCTCATTCTCCCTTTTCCTCATTCTCTGGACACATTAGTATAAGGACTTGTTCCTAAATGAGTCAGTGGAGATGTAAATATTAAATTAATTTAGGAAATGTGTCCATGGTATTAAGTGTAGTTTTACTGTAAATGTGCATATTCAGTCACCATTAAAGCATGATAATAGCTTGAAAAGAACTGTTGTGTTCTTTGATACTGTACCTTTAATGCAAAGACGGGGAGTTCAGTGCCTCCAGGACTGGAAGCAGGCAGCTCCTGAGCACCAGTGTTGAGTGTAAGCTGGAAGTCCCAGGCTGCAAGCCCCACACCCTGACAGTCCCTAGAGAGCAGCGCCTATGGCACTCTGGGTTTGCAGGCCACCCTCCTGTAAGGTAAATGGCCCTCTTTTCCACTGACAGGGAGACCTGAAGGGAAGCTAAGATACTAGGATGGTGTCAGTCAGACCAAGCTGAGGCATTGCCTGGTCTGTAAGAAAAAGCACATGAAGGTTCATCTGTAATGCAACTGTTCCCCTTCAGAATCATGTCTTTTTTTTAAGTGGAGGGGGAGCGGGACATACTCAGAGACCTGAAAAGATTACTTCTTAGAACAAATAAGATAAGGAGAGCTCTGAGCTGTGGCTCAGAAAGAAGAAGGGTAAGGGCTGAGTGCATGAACGGGACTTGCATCTGAGGCTGCCTGAGAAGCTGGTGCCACACTGGGGAACTGCAGTAGCCAGGGCAGCGCTCGGAACAGCACGCCTCACAGTCTGTCCTCCCTGGGCTGCTCTGGGAAACACACTTTGTTTGCAGACAGGGTTTTCCCCATTTCAGCCAGCTAACCTTTCTCCTGAGATGAAGTTTTCGTTCTGGGAAGCATGTTGGTAGATGTCATACCAGGAAAATAACTGTTTCAGTTTTGCTCTTTATTTGCCTTTTGACTGTATGCGTTAAGCATTATTATTTAGGGCCTTCATCTTTTTCTTTTCTTTCTACATTCTTTCCTTTCCTGTTTTTTGTGTTTTTTTTTAACCAATACTACTACTACTACTACTACTACCACCACCACCACTGCCTTGCAGTTGACTAAGTAAGCAGTCTGCATTGTTCTACCTTCACCCAGTAAGGTGGGTAGAACAGAGCTTATAGCCCTGTTTTGCAGAGGCAGCTAAAGCTAGGATTTGCCCAGGGACACTCAGCTACTAAATAGTGAAACTGGAAACCAAACCCAGATCTCCAGGACTGTTTCTACTGCCTCTGTGGGCTCCCTTTTTCCCCCTTCACTCCATCTTGCCAATCCACCCAACCAAGAGAGTAAAGAAGGTATAAAACAAATGAAAATCATCTTTACTGTTTATCTGATGAAACTATTACTTGATGTGGCTCACTATTTTTGCAGGCTTGTTTTGAAGAATGGTCATAGCCATATTTTGCTCACTTTAGAAGTCAGTGTCATGATGAATCTTAACAGAAGCCAATAAGTAAATGGCATCAAAACCCAAGATCTAAAGGTGTGTCCCGGGAATTCTCTGACAGTCCAGTGATTAGGACTTGGTGCTTTCACTGCTGGGGCCCGGGTTCAATCCCTGCTCGGGGAACTAAGATATCCTGCAAGCCACGCCAAAAAATTTTTAAAATAAAATAAAATAAAAGTGTGTCCCATACAGTAGCCACTAGCTATAGGTGGCTATTTGAATTTCAATGCAAGTTAATTAAAATTAAATAAAATTTAAAATTCAGTTATTCTGTCACACTAGCCACAGTTCGAGTGCTTAGTAGCCGTATGTGGCCTGAGGTACTGAATTTTTTATTTAATTTTAATTTACTCCCATTTAAATTTAAATAGCCACATGTAGCCAGCGGCTACTAATAGACCACACAGATACAGAACATCTCCATCGTTGCCGAAAGCTCTGTTGGACAGCGCCGATATAAAGACTGTGGCAGGAATACTGTAGTCTTCTGGCAAGTTGTGCCCCTCTGCACAGGGGAGGGCAGCAGAAATACGTCATGAGCCTCCCTTCCCAGTGACCTTCTCAGCACAGAGACAGCCAGCCTTTGCTAAAAAACTGCCACGTGACTACAGTAATCCGCAGCCGGTGGACAGCTGGGCAGAGGGTTGCAAGAAGAGCTGGCCTAGTTTTGTGCACTGCAGAGTTCCGAGCAGGAAAACCTGAGCCAGGAGGCAGTGGCAACACCTACGCCCACTTCCTCGTCGCCTTATTCATGACCTAGATGACTTGGCCATTTCCACTTGGATGCTCCGCAAGTGCAAATTTCTCTTCTCAACTACAGCTGTCTTCAGGTCAGGTGCTCTAATGGATTTATCATGACCCCAAAACGAATTAAATATCCAGAGCCTGGTGGCTTACAGGCTGAAAGAAGCCATTACCATTGGGTGAATTCCAGATTTCACAAGGAAACATGGCTGCTTTTGAGAAATGGGAACATGGAGATGTGTAATGGGGCTCTTGATTCTAGAGCCCAAAGGGGGTTACAGTTCTCTGCCCTATGTATGTTACTCACCCAGCCCTTTCACAGCGTAGAAGCTTGTCCTCCTTTCCTACTCCCTTCATTGTGACCTCCTGAAGTCCAAAAGGCCTTCCAGAATAGCTCTCATTGTGGGGAATTCCCTGGCGGCCCAGTGGTTAGGACTCCACACTTACTGCCGAGGGCCCAGGTTCAATTCCTGGTCGGGGAACTAAAATCCCACAAGCCACATGGTGCGGCCAAAAAAAAAAAAAAATGTGTCATTGTGATGTTTAGATTCATCTTTCTCCTTGCAGAATCTGGAAGTCCAGAGGGGATGTGTCGCCTCCACTACACCATCATAAACCAGGGTGGCCTCAGGCATTTATCATTTTATACCAGGAATTGCTAATCTAGGCCCTGCAGAGAAAAAGAGGGCCTTTACAATGGAATGACCACTATACTTTGTTCTCTATTCTTAGTGCTCATCTGAGCCATGGCCATGTCTTTCAGATGCTTTTAGATACTTTACATGTTGAAAGCTGAATGTCTTCAGAGTTGGCTCCTCGGGGCCCCAGAGGGAATTAGCACACATGTGAAGCCAGGTTGGTCTGACTGTGTCAGGTATTCTCAGCTTGGGGAAACTTGACAAGCCAGGGATATTCTGGGCAGAGGACTCAGGTCAGGGCTTCAGAGCAGAGATTCCCAAGAAGGTGCCTGCCATCAGGCAGATAGATACCACTGACCATGGTATCCTCTCCGTCCCTGTGTCCTCAAGGCCAAGTTACATGTTTCGTTATCTCATTCTCCTTCCCTTTAGGTCCCCAGATCTTTCTGAGTCTTTGTATTCGAAAGACAGATTCTGGTCTTAGATGATTCCAGCTCCTTGTAACCAAGACAGAATCTTGGTGCCTGTCATTGCAGGTAATATTCTGTAAAGGGATTTTTTTTTTTTTTTTTTTGCATACCAAATCCAGAGCCATAATTGGGCAAGTTTAACTGGAGTCATTTCTATTCAATATGTGGATGAAAAAATGGTTTTAATTGAGCATGTAAAGAGGGGATTAATCACTGTTCACACAAGAACAGAATATCATAACAGGAAAAATTCTTACAGAATAAAGTTTTTAAGGTTCTTGGGTAAAGGGAACTTTCCTCTTTTTACTTATGCTTCCATTAGGATTTTGAAGGAATGTCAGCACACTGTTATTAACTCTAATAGCTTGCACAGCTCAGCCAGTATGGTTTGGGGCCCTCTGGCTCTCAGATTACCTGTATAAATACAGGGATTCACTTCTCAGCTCTACCGTTTGTTTCATAAAGAGCAAATGTGCAGAACCCCGCAGCAGCAGCCTAGCAGGGCAGTAAACTGAACAGGATGAACGTGCTTCCTTTTTGTGTGATGCTCTTTCCCCATCCTCCTGCCAAGAGCAGGCTATCAAATGAAAGGGAGGTTGTGGTCGGAGTCAGTAAAGTGAATGTCTAAGTGGCACCTGCTTCATTCAGCAGATCTGCTTTCCCGGCGCCTCCCACTGCGTATCTGCTCCTGACAAAGCCTCTTTTCTCCTCCTCTTGGTCAGACTGAGAGCAAAGGCCCAGCAAGGAGACATATTGGTTTTACTTTGTCAGCACAATTGCCTGTGACATTATAATTATACCAAATCTTCATTATGAGAAAGGCCCCAATTTAGAGATTTTCAGAGCCTAAATGAGGTTTTCAAAAGTAGAATTGGTAAAAACATCTTTTCCGTTGTAAAGCTAGTAAATGGATCTGAGAATCATTGAAGGGGTCTAAATATGGAAACTGAGACACTGCTCTGAGCGAGACTACAAAGACACTGCTATCAGATTGGCTCACTAAAGAGGCGTCCAGCAATTCTCTGACTCTTCCCAGCCCAGCCTCTCCCTACTACTTGTAGCGCTATAATGTATAGCTATACTATAGTACTCTCAAATGTTGATAAATTTTCTCACCCACAAGCCTAGGAGGTAGGGTATGTTAAAATAAGTTGATGGGGTAGGGCAGCAAAGGAAAAAACCTGTGATATAAATAAGAAGAATGCCAGGGAAATATATTTTAGGCAAGTGCAGAGCATCCAATTTCAGATTGAGTTTCCATCTAAACAAAGGCAACACTTATGTTCTACAGTGTGTGTGCAACTGAAGCATGCTTATGGTGTGGAGTTGGCTCACTGGAAGCTCTGGGAAGGTTTTAGAGCTGTGCCCTGGCTCTCTAAACTGAAATTAACTAAAATCAAATAAAATTAAAGACTCAGTTCCTCAGTTACACTAGCCACGTTTCAAGTACTCTATAGCCACCTTACTGTCAGTGCACAAATACAATGTGCCCATCTTCACAGTGAGTTCTTGTGTACAGGACTGTTTTAGAGATTGGTCTGTACCTCCTGAAATGTCTTGACTGCTTAAGTGAGCCTTGGACTTTGGATTTCAGGCTTGCTGGAAGGGGAAAAGGAAATTGCCTGAATGTTTTTGGAACAACTTCCAGCCATGTTACTTGACTATAAGTTTTGTCTTTTCACCTTAAAATTATTTTTCCTCCAAGAATCTCATGTCCTTTCCCCACCCCCTGCTCACTCCTCACAAAACAATAATAATAATGATAATAATGAATTGTAACCATGAGAAAGGACTTTAATTTTAGGAATGCCCACTTACAGCTGACTTGCTTCCTGGCCTTCCCTTCCTTAAGCTTTCACATCCCTCCCTACTATTTGACTTGAGAGTTCTTTTCTCATTAAACAGAGCTTCTCATGGACAAGAGGGCATGTGAACACTCAGGGGCCAAGAGCGTGTACATGGATTGTTCATTTTGTGCACGACATGGGGCGTGAACAACACTCCCGGGAGTGGAGCACTGAGCTGGTGGCATCTTCCATTTTCAGCTCCTCTGGGGAGCAAGGGCAGGACCTTTAAGCTTGTTTCTTCCATTTGTCTGCCTCTAGTAGCTACTACATGGTTGATTTGACTCCTGGGAGAAAACCTATATGAAATAATAGTACCTCTTTTCTCAGGAACTTAAATCATATAAATATAATGTTGCTTATCCTCAAAGCAGCCCTATGAGACAGAAATGGCCTGTCGGTTTTATAAATGTAAACCTAGTCAATTCTTAATTGCCACACACAGATTATCTGGTATGCAGATGACCCATGACACATTTTAAATCCTTGGACAGTTTCTCTAAGCAAGCCAGGGTAAGCCTGGCCCATCTCCTTCACCCCCAGCCAGCTGCTGTGTTCTTAAGGAATACAAATTAGTTTTCATATTAGCTTAAAGAAGACATAATTAGAAAGTAAGTCTGATACTCCAATAAAGATGCTTAAAAAGGGCTTCCCTGGTGGCGCAGTGGCTGAGAGTCCGCCTGCCGATGCAGAGGACGCGGGTTCGTGCCCTGGTCCGGGAAGATCCCACATGCCGCGGAGCGGCTGGGCCCGTGAGCCATGGCCGCTGGGCCTGCGCGTCCGGAGCCTGTGCTCCGCCACAGGAGAGGCCACGACAGTGAGAGGCCCACGTACCGCAAAAAAAAAAAAAAAAAAAAAAAAAAAAAGATGTTTAAAAAAAGTAAGAAAGAAAGTAAGTCTGCTACAAGAAAAGCACATCATAAGTTCCAGTTTAACGGCGTGGTGCGGAGGAAATGACCTCTCCTGCCTTTGGCTCAGCTAAGAGCTGACTGTAAGATCTGCTTTTAGACACATGTGCATCGTCGGCACTCATTGTGCTGGCATGTTTGCCGAAGGATTTGTAAACCTCCACAGGTGGATGTCAGAGACACCTTTGTGGCCCAGGCACCAGGGTGTGGGTGGAGGCAGTCTTCCTGCCACTGCCTCTCCACACCACTTTCTGGGGGCCCTTCCTGCTCAGTGCTTTTTAGAAGTTCTGTATTCTTGTCAAGCCTCTGTATGGCATATGGCCCATTGCAAGTGGATGCTGACAGAATGCCACAGGGGGTTCATCTCTGCAGAAGGAAGGAAGCGGCTAGAGGGTGGAGTAACTAAGAGGCTATACCCTTCCAGGTGCTGCATCCTGCCTGGGTGGTGGGATTCCTCTGTTCCACACTCTTCATCACCTGATCACCTAACAGTTTTAGTAACCATTGATGACTTTGTATAGATCCATTATTTCACCAAGAGTTTCAAAATAGTGATTTCTCTAGTGTTAATATTCCTTCTGCCTTTATTAGCTGGAATTCTTTTATAAAGAACTTGTTCCGGGGCTTCCCTGGTGGCGCAGTGGTTGAGAGTCCGCCTGCCAATGCAGGGGACACGGGTTCGTGCCCCGGTCCGGGAAGATCCCACATGCCGCGGAGCGGCTGGGCCCCGTGGGCCGTGGCCGCTGAGCCTGCGTGTCCGGAGCCTGTGCTCCGCAGCAGGAGAGGCCACAACAGTGAGGGGCCCGCGTACCGCAAAAAAAAAAAAAAAAAAAAAAAAAAAAAAAAAAAAAAGAACTTGTTCCCATTAACAATTTGGTTATGCTAAATACAGTCCAGGTAGGAAAGGCAGGATAAATAATAGATTAAAAAGAAGTTTAGGGCTTCCCTGGTGGCGCAGTGGTTGAGAGTCCGCCTGCCGATGCAGGGGACACGGGTTCGTGCCCCGGTCTGGGAAGATCCCACATGCCGCGGAGCGGCTGGGCCCGTGAGCCATGGCCGCTGAGCCTGCGCGTCCGGAGCCTGTCCTCCGCAACGGGAGAGGCCACAACAGTGAGAGGCCCGCGTAACGCATAAAAAAAAAAAAAAAAAAAAAAAAAAAGAAGTTTATAAGATAGAGTTCTTTCTTTGTGACCGTCAAACCCCATAACTGTTTATTTCCACTTTCCAGTATGCTGTCTTCAGGTGTCTTACTGACTAAAGCAAATTTAATTCTGCCCTTTGCATGCTCTTCGAAAGTTCTAGTGATGTTTGTTTGCTTGCTTTCTAAATGGTGCTCTACAGACTGGGCTAAGTGAGGGCTTGAAGAATCAGGAGAGCATCTTTGGAAGCCTTTTGCCTCCATCTTTCCCTGTTCAGATAGAGGAGGCAAGGACCGGATGCTGGGCACAAGGGGCTGGGGATGGGGGTCCTTACCTTCGTCTCTCTCCTTTTGCACCTATTTGAAATTTTCCATAATAAAAAAATTGAAAATAATAACAGAAAAATAAATAACTCTCCATTCTTAACTCTGGATAACTCCTGATTGGCCCTCGTATTCATTTATACACCTGACTATTGCAAACTCTTAAACAGCTTGGTAGCTTTCTCCTGAGGTTTCTGTCATGTAGGCTCTATTTCCTGTTTAAAGATATCAGCTCTTCACATATTGCTCACACCCTGTCCACAACGGAGACTTTGGGTGTTCTCCCTACCTCCCTTCCCAGTGATCTCTGGAAATTTACTGTATAGCTCCTGCCCTTCTCTGTACATCTCTGATCAGATGTCCTCCCTAGCATATACATGTCCCACAGGCTTTAGCTGAACACTTTCCTCTCCTGCCATTTTCAGTTTAAAGCCCTCTTGGTCAGACAACAGGCCTTGGAGTCGGCTTGTTCAATCTCACATTGGGAGTTCAGTCTCCAGGATATAAACCATGGTGATTCTGAACTCTGAAGCACTAAACCCTGATTTCATTAATGTTCTTGGGCACTTCAGTAATTTCAAGAGGGAATTGTGAAATTATATCTCCAAAATATGTTTTGAAATACATTCACTAATAAAGTAAAAATGAATTCACTTTTAACGTTTGGCTTATGGGATACAGGCAAGAGGATTTTCTTGGTGGTCTGCAAAATCAAGGCTAAGGACACAGTGACACTGTCCTACCCAGAGAGAGTCATTGCTATGGAAGTTATTCCAGAAAGTGGTTTTTCCAAGAGAGCCTTGAGATTGTCTAGCAAGAGGGGAGAAAACTTTGGATGCTGAGAAGTGCCTATTACCCCAGGGTACCTGTGAGGCTGCTATTGGCTTCATGAGAATATTCAGTACTTGCCAGATGTAATACATATTTTAATCCATAAATCCCTCAAATGCCCTCAAAAGCCACGGACTTAAAGAACACGGAAAAGGAAGATTAAATGTCCCAGAAGCAGCTAATATAACAGAAACAGAACCACTGGGAGAGAAATGCTTTTTCTGTTTCCCCCTTGTCTTACTATTATGAGGGTTACCTGGAGCTCCTTTTCATTTGATATCAACATTCTTTTCATGACCTTCCTTTTCTTGCCCTCGTCTGTCCTCTTTCCATCTGGTCCATGTTTGTTATTCTCAGCCTCTTTATCTGCCTGCCACCTGCCTACTGCACTAGCTTCTTTACCTGATTTCCCTTCATATTCTCCCATTTCTATACCAGAACACAACATGCCTATTTTTCTTCATATAATAGTGGCTTTCCTGAGATGTCAGGCACTGATGTAAACTTCTTTCCAGACCTGAAGATAAGATTTTTTAAAGGACTTCCCTCCTGCCTGTCATCCCTAAACACACTTATAGATACCCTCGATGGCTCTTTAAAAACTGCAGAAGTGGGGGCTTCCCTGGTGGCGCAGTGGTTGAGAGTCCGCCTGCCGATGCGGAGGACACGGGTTCGTGCCCCGGTCTGGGAAGACCCCACATGCCGCGGAGCTGCTGGGCCCGTGAGCCATGGCTGCTGGGCCTGCACGTCCGGAGCCTGTGCTCCGTGACGGGAGAGGCTGCGGCAGTGAGAGGCCTGTGTACCGCAAAAAAAAAAAAAAAAAAAAAAAAAACTGCAGAAGTGACTTAGGTAATACAATACATGGTTTCATTTCTTATTTATTCTGATCCCTTCCAGTCACAGTCTTCTGGTTCCCCATTTAAGCCGGCATTTTCCTAATATTGACACATACAGTTCGCTTTCATGTCCATAAGCCACAGAAGGCGTTACATTGTGAATTTTTCCTTTGGGCTTTAAGAATTATTGCGTTTCCACCAACTGTTGTGTTTATTTGAGAATTTATTTGTTTAGCTGTTTTTCTCTCACAACTATCAATATTTTTCTTCCAGCTAAAGATATTTCCATGACCAACTTGGAAGGCCTTTGGGCTGAAAGATTCAGTTACAGCAAACAACAATTCCCAAAGGTTTCCCAGATTGTGAGGGCAAATGAAAGGCCCATTCTTCCTCAGGCCGTCTGTCCTGCTCTATCTTGTCATGGAGTGGGGTGGGGGGAGGGCAGTCTGTGGTTCTGGGTGACCCTGACTAGGCCTGCAGCTCTGTGCTCTACTGGGCTCTAGCCTGTGTTATTAGTTTTTGGGTTTAGAAGTTTATCAGCATGATGATATCATATCATACTGTCCCTGATCATATATTTAACATTCTTAATACTGATTAATGGTTTAGCCTAGGTTTTTTATTTACTGATGCACTGAATCAGCAGCTATTTCATATATGTCATGGTGCAGTTCCAGTGCCTGTTCTGACCATAGCTGCATTCAGAAAGGAAGCTGCCTGCCAGCCCATCTGCCCTGATTTCATGGTTTTTATCTCTAATCTTTACATCTTTGAAGGCCTTTGGCGAATGATGTGCTTCCTGGCAGGAGCAAATCGCTGCTGAAAGGAGATCTGTGCTGTCTCTGCTTTCCTTTCTGCTTCCTGAGAGCTTTAGTCTAACATCTGTGACCCGAGCCAGACTTCATCAAACCTCTTATTCAAAGTCATCTTTGAAAGCAGCTGACATTTATTGTACACCTACTGTGTGCCAGGCACTGTGCCAGACTTTATCTATGTCAGCACATCTAATTCTCAACAACGCTGTGAAATTAGTAATGACCATTTTATGTATGAGGAAAGTGAGGCTCACACGCCAGTAAGTGAAGGAGCCAGGATTCACACGTAGGTTTTCTGCCTGGGAAGCCTTTAATGGAAATAAAACCTTCTGTTTTACCCTCACATAAAATGCACCTGAACTACCATACGGCATTTGGCTGTGCTACCTTAATAATGTTGTGGAGAAAATCCTACTCATTCTGGAGCAGAGTAAAAGGCTCTAAACCTCTTCAGGCTGCAGAGGCCAAGGCTAATGAGAATGTAATCAAGCTTCTGAAAATCATGAAGAACACGATCAATTGTCATATTCAATTATTAACATCTACTATGTTCAGGTTGCCCAGTACTCAAAGACATAGTCCTGCCAACAATCTAAGTAAGCAGATTTGTATAGGGAAAAACTAATTACTTGGAAACAGGTTAGCACAGATCTGGTGCCAAATGAATGGTGAGGCAGTCAAATCCCCTGAAGGAGAGGACCTAGTGGGCTGTTGTGTCTGGGGGAACCCCTGAAAGACAGGGAAATTGTTGAAAGAACAGGACCTAGGTTGGCAGGGATAATTCTAGCCCAGAGGAATCTGCCTGAGTAAATACATGTGATGGTTAGGGTATACTGAAAGGACAGATATGGTTGTGATGAAGGGGTAATATAGAGTATTTATGGGAAAGGTTGGTGTAATCCCTCATCTATTAGCTATTTGGACTTTATTTTTCCTTTAGTAGAGAGCCGCCAAAAAGGCAGGGAGAGGTGGCGGGGTGGCCATTGCCAAACAATATTTCAAGAAGATTTAGCTAACTGTACTGTATAGATTTATTCATCAAATCTCAGAATACTAAAAGAAGTTAGTTTTGGGAAAAATGAATTAATTCCCCTAAGTAACTTCCAATTATACGCATACGTTTGTGTGTGTGTGTGTGTGTGTGTGTGTGTGTGTGTGTGTGTGAGAGATCCATTACATGGTAGGTAAGTGACGAAACTCAGTACCTCACGAGGGGTCAGGAATAGAGTAGATCAGCTCATGAATGATAAATCCAGAGTGTGCAAGGCTGTGACACTAACCTTTAATTTACTCTCATTGGTGCCCATGGTCTACCACAAAGCCTCCCCTGGTGACACCATCAGAGACAGACCACTACAGAACCTCATGACCTCCTGTTTTGCAGAAAACAAGGCCAAGCAAATGTCTGAATTTTCAGAATGTGCCTCCATGTCCATCACCTCGTGTGGAAGTTTTAGAAGATCCCTCTGGCTTCTGTGGAGGGGAGAACAGGGTGCAGTGGAGCCAGGGCCGAAGCAGGGTGATTACAGGAGAAGCTAAAATGTAGTCCAGGCAAGAGAGGATAGGAGTTTGTCCAGGGTGGTGGCAGTCAGGGTGGTTGAATTCTGGGTTTATATTTGAAAGGAGGGTTGACAGGATTTGCTGATGAATTGCATGAGAAGTCAAAGATGGCTTGACTTCCAAGTTTCTGGCCTGAGCAACTGGAAGGATGTAATCACCACTTGTTGAGGTGGAAGAAGAGTGGGAGGAGTGTGTTTGACCATTTGGGTTCAAGAATGATACCCAGTGGTAGAAAAACAGAGCAGGGTCAGGTCTCATTTTCTTTTACAGGGGAATGTGGTCCTGGAGTCAGCAGTTCCTCCAGGATTTGGGGCTGACTGCTATTTGACAAGGAAATCCTTGTGCTGGGACCTGAAGTTCCTGAGTCTCTTTTGGCCTCTTTTTCCATTTTGGCCAATTCTGTAAACCTTACCAAGAAGCCTGAGAGGTGAGGCAGCAGTGAGCCCAAAGTGGGTAGTCCTCTCCCTTCTGGGTCCCTGCTGGACATAGTGTTCGATGGTAAGGGCTTACTAGTGCGTGCAAAGGCTCCCAGATGCTTCACTTTACCACAAACTCGGTCATCTTGAGGGGGGGAAAAGTCACTCAGTCTCTCTCAGTCCATGTTTTGTTTTGTTTAAACTTTTTATCTGTTTACTTTTGAACTTAAAGAAAAGGGGGGTTAGATTTTCTACACTGAAGAACTCTAGGGTTTCTTATAGCTTTGAAAGATGGGGGTATTAGAGATTGGGGTACTAAAATCTTCAGGATTTTGTTAAGTACGTGCCTTTATAAGTCCATAGTTCTGCCAAAGGAACTTGCCTATCATTTGTGAAAGCGAAGAATACCTGCCCTGCCTACTGCTACAGAGTCTTAGCAGAAATCTAGTGATGTGCAGTGGGTGTGAGAGGGCTTTGAAAAGTGTTGCACAAATGCCAGGAGAGTCTTATTACTAGGAAGTTCTCTTGAAGGGGAACTTCAAGTCCTTAAAGTAGAATGGGAGGGGCTTCCTGTTGCCTAATCAATCAAAATGACCCCAAATACAAGCTTAGATTAACATACGCCTTCTAGATTAGGGCTAATCAGGGGCAGGCTGAGCAGATGCAGGGACAATCCTGGCCTGATTACTGAACCTCAGCATTTAATCATCTCTCTTCCAAGGGCAGCCGGCCGATTTAGTGCACGCTGGGTTTCCAAGCCTCTAGCCCCCTCCCCCTTTCCACAGACATAAAGGCTGCTAGGTCAGAGACACTGAGTCGATTTAATCTAATCCCAGGTCAGAATGGCTGTGTGTGTGAGAGAGAGAGATTCTAAAATCCCCACAATAGTCCATGGGATGGTAATGCACCTATTTAAGGTAGAGGTAGACTGAAACTGCATGTAGAAAATAACGGACTTGGGATTTCAAGGCATTAGAGGTTACGAAACGACCCTGTATATGGAATTTCTACCTGCGAGAAGCTTTTTAGATATGTAGTCGCTGTCACCAGTTACTCACTCTCGAGACAGCTTTGTATGGGAGTCATTTTATCACCCAGTTGTAGAGGTCAAATTTACTCCTTCCCTGACTGTGAGGTGAAGGACAGAAGGTGAAATCTTTAAAAATGGTTTTATTTGGATGAGCTCTGAGTGTAGTTGTTTTCGTATTGCTTTCTCTGGACTGAGAGCTCCCATTCTGAAACAGCCTGATCACCTGAAGACTCACCCACTTCAGTCATTTAGTCCCTAGGCGAGGACACCTGTGAAATCTCAGCAGGCAGGTTTCATTCATGAGTGTAGAAGACATTTACTGAGCACCTGCTGATCGCTAGGGACTCAGGTATGGAGACTCCATCTCTCCCTTAAGGAATTTACAGTCTCCTTGGAGATAAGACATGCAAACAGTGATACAGAATATGACCATTGCCTCCATGGATGCCAGTGCAAAGTGCTGTGGGCCCTTGGGGAAAGAGGAGCTAAGACAGAGGAGGAGAGATTGGAGCTGACTATTGAAGGAAGAATAGAAGCCCATTCAAGGAACAAGCCAGGGACAGTCATTCCAGGCAGAAGTCACAGTGTGTGCACACCATGGAGGTGTGTGTGGAGAGAACCTCAATCAAACAGTTCACCTGCCTGGAAGGTACAGTGGGTGAGGATTCATGGATCACCAGGCTGAACTGAGCAACAGGGGCTGATGTGAAGGGTTGAAATACCTGCAAAGGGATCTGGACTTTACATCCCACAGGCCATTGGAAACCACTGAAGAATTGTAAAAGAGTGCAACAAGATCAGTTTGTGTTCAAAAGATCATTCTGGTTATAGCAGTGTCAGCCAATTTGTATTTTTGCATTTGAACCTTTCTCCATTTTATTTTGGGGAAGATCTTCCACGATACTAAAAAGTGTTTTAACAACAGTGTTGGGCATGGACCCACACCCTAGGTAACCCAAACACATTGTAAGCCAGGGTGGAAGAGATTTAAGTCTCACAGTTCTTCAAGGTTCTCTCCACCCCATCACTAACCCAGGACGGTCGCTCATAGTCAGGAAGAAGCTCCCCACCCATAGTATTCACTGTATTTGTAAAGTATGTAACTTGTTCCCCAAGCTTAGAGCTTTTGGAACTGAATCAAGCCCAGAAGCAACAACAGTGAAATGAGACTGATCTTTGCTTCTGGTTTTGGTTGCTGTTTACTAACATGTGGGTTCTTTGGAGGTGTCCTGGTTTTGCCACAGGGCATTTTGGGTTATTTCACTAACTTTTTCTGTTTTGACCAGAAGAGAGGATGAAAGTGAAGATGATCAAGGTACACTGGGGTGATGGAAGGGGGTCATTTGGTCTTCAGATACACTCAGGCCCATGCCTGGAGTCTAGACACTGGGGAGTAGAGCCCAGCTGCACGTTGGTTGAGGCCAACAATAGAGTCCCTTGGCCTGCTGCCCTTGAGGCCGTGTTGATGCCAGTGTTTGGCACACCTTGTACCTCATACTGTGGGGAATAGAACATGAACCAGAGCCAAGCCTGGCCTTGAAGGAGCCTTCAGTCTAGTGGGAAGGCCTGTCTACATACATTAACTGGGCCAAGCCAGATTATACCCCACTGTCGAGTGGTTATTGAGAACCCCAAGGAGGCTGCTATCAGTATTGACTAGGGCTGGGATAGGCTTCCAAGAGGAGGGTTTTAAAGGGGAAGGAGTGGGCAGTAAGGGAATTCTAGGTAGTGAACAACTTGAGCAAAGGCCCAGAGAAAGGAATGTGACCAATATGTTGGGGAACTGAGAATAGTCCAGGGTGATACCCAGAGCACAGGGAGTAAGGGAAATGAGACTGGACAAATCACAAGCGGTTCTGAATACCATACCCAACATTTGAACTTTATTATAGGCTTTGGGAACCTTTTTAACATCAGGGGATTTGAAAATTTGAGGTTGGGGAATGACGAGTTATAGAAACATAACAGGTGGCAGGAAGGGGTGAACGGAAAGAGGAATTGATTAGAGACATGTAAGAGCCATTTGCAAAGGGCTAGATGAAAGAAATTGAACCCGACAGCCTTCTGAAGCCAATGTGTGGCCCCTCAGCCTGCTTGAGCTGGCCTCCTTCCTCCTTTTAGGTCCCAGCATCTCAAGTGTGAGGATGGTGGGCCATGCCTTGCATTTCCATTAACACACACCAGGGTGAGCCTGGATTTCCAAAAATGTCGACAAAGCAGAACCTCAAGCCCCATTTCAGGTTGCATCATCGAATACTTATTTCTAAACTGGCAACATTTACTCCTAGAAAACAATTAGATACAATTTGACATTGTAAAATAACGTTTTTATTTTATGTTTGATTTTTTTTTGCATTAGGAAATATTCTGTTAAAATTTTTTTAATTTTTTATTTTCATCAAAGTGATATATAGTTTTAAATGACAAAAAGGACTAAAAGCCTTTAAAAAAAAATATTTGTACCCCAAGGGCAACACTTCATGCTTTTTTCTGGTATGTATCTTTATTGCTCTAAACAATAGTCTTGAGTTGAGACGTTATTTGTTATCAATTTTTGATAACTCAGTTTCTATGTTTATATTGTTAGAAACATAAAATTTTATAAACGTAAAAATTGTTCACTGCCAAGACGAGTGGGTATGGTTAATCCTTGCTTTTTTTTTTCTTCTACTTTTTAAGGAGTAATCACCGGTTCTACCCAATTCTGGAAGACCCCTCGAGGTACTTTATCCCACGAGCTCATGCCACTTCCCCTCTGTCCTCTCAGACGTGCTGCACAGCCCCCTTCCTGGGCCCTCCTGCTGCCCCCACGCTCCCTACAGTGGATTCTCTGTCTCCTAGACCCCACGGCCACTTATTTCTTAAGTTTTCTCTCTCGTTTCTGTAGGGCACATCCTTCAGAGCTTCCAAAGAAAGTGTGTGTGGCGGGCCAATTTTTAGAGCCCGTACAAGTCTGCAGATGTGTTTATTCTGCCCCCACGCTTAACTGACCTGGGTGTCACTTCATAGTCTGGAGAGAGAATTCTAGGCTGAAAGCATTTTCTCTCAGACATTTGAAAACATTGCTCCATCATCTTCTAGCCTCCAGGCTTGCTTTTGAGAAGTCCCACAATATTATGATTTCCAGTTCTTTGTATATGACGATTTTTTTTTTTTTTCTCAGATCTTTTGGGAGCTTTGCTTTATGCCTGGTGGTGTGAAATTTTGCAAAGCTGTGTCTTAGCGTCTGGATCTTTTTTCATCTGTCCTGCTGGGCACCTAGTGGGCCTATTCAATCTGAAACTCATATTTTTCAGTTCTTGAAATTTACTTACAATGTGTCTGATAATTTCCTACCTTCTGTTTTTTCTGGTCTCTGGAATTCTGTTTTATCAGAGCTTGGACCTCTTAAGGTCTCCTGCTTTCCATCTTTTAACCTTTCCTGCTCTCTAGATTTCCTTGACTTAACCTTCTGATCTTTCTGTGGCATGGATTTCATCTATTTGATTTTTGAAGACTTTTCTCTCATTCCTTTTTAATAAAGCTATCCACTTTTATGATACAAGCCTTTTCTCTCTGAAGATATTAGAGTTTGGGAGCATTCGTTTTTGTTTTTTCTGCTCCCCACATCGTCTCTGTTCCCTCTGTGTTCCCTAGGAGTGAAACACTGAAACACTGATAGTCGGGGTATGCAGGGCAGAGCTGGGTGGCCTGTAGGCCTTGGGGTGGTAAATATTAGGGCCGCAAGCGAGGTTTTTCATTGTCTCCGCACCCCCTCCCCTCACCTCCCCACCCACCAGATGTCACCATAGGTCTTCCCTGCAGCCTCCCCGGGTCAGTTTCTCAATACAGTGGGTGAACTTCAGATGCCCTGTCAACAAAGGTCTGGGTGTTGGGGTTGGTGGGACCCGCTGGTCCAGTCAGTTGAATACAAGCTGTCAGCTAACGCCTGTTTTTGGCTTCTTCCTCTCGTTCTGCAGTGGCTGAGCCTCCATGTCCTGAGCTCTCTGGGACACAGGAGTTGCAGCTTCCCCTTCTCTGATAAGTCAGAACCCCTTTACGTTTGCTTTGCATCTTCCAGAAATATGTTGACATCCCTCATTTATATCTTTTTTTCCTCCTTCACTATAATTTTTATTTTAGAAGGAAGAGGAATTTTATATGTGCATTTATTCTGTCTTATTTAATTGGAAATCTTTTTTTTAATGTTATATAAAATTATCAACTTTCCTTTCTTAGGGAGGACTGCCCTTTTCTGAAATTATTTGCTTCCTCCTTTCTTTCTGTTAAACCCTCCTTTCTAAAATAATAGTGATATTAGGAGGTAGTTGGAGGTCTTTTTTTTTTTAAAGTTGACCCCAGAACGTATTTAAAAATTTTACTGGTCTATGAAATCTAATATCAGAAAACTAATTACCTAGGCTTTTTTTTTTTTTTTCTTTTTTAAATAAGCTGACTCTGAGGAGAGGGATAATGGCCAGAAGACAGGAAAGGATTGAGGGAGAAGTTTTTTCAAGCTGAGAGAAACTTGAGCATAGGCAGCCAGAGGGTTGAAGAAGTCAGTGTAGCAGAATATCAGAGAAAATTAATGGTGGCCTTTCCTGGAGAAGAAGGCAGTCAGAAGAGATGGACTTGTTGAGAGGAGAATTCACACCTGATGGGCCTGTGTATGCTTCCTAAAGTTGAAGGTAGGCCGGCAGGCAGGGTCATCTCTTGGCAAGTTGGGGAGGCCCTGTTCTGAGGCATGTTTCTACAATTTCTCCAAATTTTCTTTCCTGTTAGTCTGTTTTAAAGAATTAAAATGGGGTGAGAAAAGGGTTGTATTCGTGCCTGGACAGTGGGTGTGCAGTTACCTGAGGCTGCAGACAGTGATACTCTGAGGGCTGGAGCTCATTGCCCTGTCCAGCCAGCATCTGGGAAGCCGCACCCAATCCCCACCAACGGTCTCCCCTTGTCTCCCCAGGACTGGTCCAGATCCCTGTGAGCATGTACCAGACTGTGGTAACCAGCCTCGCCCAGGGCAATGGGCCGGTGCAGGTGGCCATGGCCCCTGTGACCACCAGGATATCGGACAGCGCAGTCACCATGGACGGCCAGGCTGTGGAGGTGGTGACGTTGGAACAGTGACATGCAGCCATATCATGGCATCGTTTTCTAGTCTACTTCAAAATTTTTTACACGTTTGCAGAGGTGCAATCAAATGAAATTAAGTCTCTCGACTTTGGAAGAAAAGTTTTGTTAACCTTTTTTTTAAAAAGGAAGAAAGGCAGCGGATTTTGGAATTGCATTTTTTTAAAGCACCACTCTTGATTTTCTGGGATTGGTGGAACAAGATACTGCGTTGTCAATTTCACTGTCCCCAAAAAGCCAAATTGTGGCAAGGACTTCTTTCTGCGAAAACGTGTGTATAGTTCTGTGTGTGTATGTGTGAGTGTGAATATATGTATATGTGTACATATGGATATACGCATTTACATATATATATAAAGTATATATATGTGTGTGTATGTATATGTGTGTATGTATACGTGTGTGTGTGTGTGTGTGTGTATATATATATATATATATATATATATACACATATATATATATATATGTATGTATGTACGTATGAAACCCGCATGGAATTATCTGTATGAGATCAAGGTGAGCTGTGGAAAAAATAATTCACCCAGTTTAGTGGGTGTTGGGTACGTGGCCAGACACAGCCACCGGTTTTTGTTCATACCAGGGTCATGCGTTGAGCTACTGACAAACTCAGGCAGAGGTGACCATGCCCTTCACCAAAGCTGCCTCCCAGTGGCCACCCAGAACTCTCCCTGCTGGACTTGCCTGAGGAAGGATGTTCCAGAATGGGGTGAGGTCCAGAAACTGTGCTTGCAGGGTCCAGGGCCTCGTGGTCTGGCAGCTGGGACGCTCCTCGGGCTGGCCCAGGTGCTGACCTTGCCACGGGCAAGTGAATGTCCTTAAAACTCCCAGGCAGGGATGAGAGGGTTTTCCTCAGCCTCCCATCTCCTCCCCTCCCGAGGAAACCTTCTTGATCTCATGACTATTAACATGTCGCTTTGGTTTTAAGGTCAGTCCTGAATTGGTCGTGTATATGAATTGAAGGTAACAGAAGTATTAAGGGTTTGAGGAGTGCGTGCGTGTTAAGTGTGCTTGTGAGTGTGTGCGTGGCGGGGAGAGAATGGGGGGGGTGGGAGGGGTTGGAAGGGGAAAGGAAGGAGGGAGAGAAAAATCTTCAAAGACCAGGTTACACCAGTGGGAGCAATTTTTTCCTTTCCTGTAACTTTCTGTAGCTTAACAGAGGAGACTGAAACTGACGGGGGCACCTGGCTCGTGGAAGGTTGGCCGTCACGCTGGGGGAAGTTAGAGAGAGAGGGCTGAGGGTGCTTTCTGCACTCCTGGATCAGGCCCTGTTTCAGAAGGAACCCTGCAGTTTTCCCAGGTGCAACCTGCTGGACCTGGGTCCCCGCACAGCTTCCTTCTCACACGTGTTGATTGGTCTGGGTGTTCTTGTAACTAAATTCTGGGATTTCTCAGCTGCAAGCCCCAAGTCTCCAGCGGCTAAATTCACCTGACTTTTTGACAGGCCAAATCTCTGCTCCTTGAGTACAGGGACAACTCTTCCTCCCTCCTCCCGGGCCCCCCATGTGTGATAGTGTATTTAATGTGTTTTTTTTTCTTTTAATGCGACATTAAAAGATTCTTCACATCTTGCTCAGCCTTTGAGAAAAGTTTCAGATTCTTGTATTTGCTTGTTTTATATAAAACTATCCAATGTTCTTTGTATGTTTTTTTCTGTACGTAATGGGGGGAGGGAGGGGAAATTTACATAAAACAGCCCTAGTTCTACAATTTGTTATTTTTTTAATTATTATTTTTTATCGTCGTTGTGAAACTGTCCAGGGGCTTTAAAGTCCGTGTTCCTTTGTGGTGAAATAACCTCCTAATAGTTTGAGAAATTGCCAAGAAGAAGAAGAAGAAAAGCAAGACCCCAGTAGCAGAGCATGGATTCTGTGTCGTTTTCCATTCTGTCTATTACTGCCTCATTCAATAAATAGTAACAAAGTGGCAACAGGAAGTGGAACTGTTCATCTCTGTAGGAACACTTAGCCTCTTAGGAATTCTCTTTCGGGGAGGCTTGTTCTGCTTTGTAAAAGGCAAAGGTGCTTTTACTCAAGCTCAGTGATCTTTGAACTGTGCTCCTTGGTGCTGTGGAGCCCTGTAAGGGGAGTGCTAGGGTGAGGCTGGGGCCACCTGTCCGTCCCCCATCACCAGAGCAGGTCTGTTGAATCAGTTTTATAAAATGCTGTCCTGGGGGATTAGGGGGCTCTACTTTGAAAACCTCTATTCTGGAGTCCCCCTTCTAGGGGTTAATTGCATCCCACATTAAACATCAGGGTGGGTGGTGGTGCCTGTCCATCTGTGTCCTCCCCACATGAGTGCTGTTCACTACTGCAGTGGCTTGTTCTTCTTGAAGCAGGAGCCCCAAGCCATTAACTGTTTCTTTAGGCCCTCACTCCCTGGGCTCGCGCACAGCTCGCTACTTTAATGTGGCAGCTGCCCTTCTTGCACCCGTGCCTCCTGCCACAGCATAGCCCCAGCTTCAGGCCCTTCCAAGCCCCTTGAGTCTGCCCCTCCGCGTTGTGCCCCTTGTGCCCACTGCGAGCCTCAGCCTGGAGTGACGCGCTCCTTGCCGCCTCCGCCACCCCTTTCTTTCCTTTTGTCCTTGGATGTTTGGGTCGGTTTCCTGGTGATAATGATTAGAACAGTTGCATGTGAAGGCCAGAAGTGTTTTCCTTGCTGCCTGACGGGGGCTCGATAAAGCCAGTGCCACCTTTTCCCTCTCTTCTTGAACAAATGGCACATCATCACCTGTTGTCACCAGAGAGGGTGGACCCCAGGAAGGATTGATGGCAGCCAGATGAACCAAACATCACTGCCGTTGGCCACCCAGGGAGCAGCTGGGTTGTCTAGAGTGCCTCTGTGGGGATGGCCTCTCTCCAGAGGCGTAGTCCATTCTGTTTGCCTGGCAAGACCCAGATGCTGCCTTTTCAGCAAGCATGTTATCGAAACTTTCTTCAGTGGGGCAGGTGGAGACCTTTGCTTCCATTATTGCCCAAACCACCAGCAGGAGCTGCGAACTCAGCTGCCTACAGGGACCAGGCAGGTGGAATCAATGCGTAAAGTGGAAGCCATTCAGTGGTGAGAGGAGGAGGAGTGATGGAGAGGACAGAGTGGAGAGCATCTGTCTAAAGGGAGCAGCCCCTCCTGAGTGCTAGCAGATCGTCTCCAAGCGGGAGGAACATAGGCCCTGAAGCCCCATCTTTTAAATTTTCCAGAGAAACTGGGCAGTCCAGGTTTGTGTATGAGTCTCCTGATTTCAACAACAAATCAAAACTCCTTTACATACTCTGCAGGCAAAATAAAACCCACCTGTAGACCAGCTCTGGCCTGTAGGTCAGTTTTGTTTAACTTGCTGAATGCCTACCACTGCCAGGTGAATAAATCATGGCAGTTGCCTGAGAAACAGGAGGAGATGAGGAGATATTCGTGTGAACAGATCGCAGCAGCCCGGTGTGATAAGGTGCCGTCTGGACGGAGTGCTATGGCAGGATGAGTTATATTATCTCATTTTATCTCCTTAAGGGTCCTCTGCATTAAGTAGTTTATCATCCAGGCTGCAGACAAGAATATGGTGCTCAGCGAAACCAAGATGCTGGGCTAGCAATTCTTGGTTTTAAGTCCTGCATTTGAGAAGATCTATTGACGATGCTGGTGACCACTGGAGTCTTCCAAACTCAGATAAGTGAGCCAAGGAGAACCCGAAGGGCAGGGAAGAGAAGGGGACTGTTCGCTCTGTAAGAAGAGCTCAGGCTGCCAATGCGCGCTGGCCTCACTCAGACCCAAGCAAGGCTCATCTCCAGCCGCTTCTCAGGTGGAAGACGGCCTGCTCCTGCATTCGCCTTCCTTTCTACCTGCCGCCATTCCTCTCCCCTCCTCTATCATGCCCCCAAAGCCTTAGCTATGGATGGAGTTGTACTAGGCCCGTGGTGGCTCCCTTTGGTGTCGGCACCAAAACCAGTCGGGAAACTTCAAAGCTTATTTGGAGCAGAGGCTACGTGGGATGAGGAAGACAAGCCCACATTTCTGCTCTCACCTCCATCTCAGTGGGCCGTGGGCTGCCCAGGGCACCAGCCCAAGCCAGCCTGTGGCCTCAGCACGGCTCATGCTCAGATGCCAGAGTCAGGGGCACCCATCAGTGCATTCCCACCTGGCCTCTGCTGTTTGCTCCAGGTTGGCAGCTCTTGGAGAAGATCCATTCAGGACGGTGGAGGCAGCACAGAGGAAGGAGGTGCACAGAGCGGGGAGATACGGCGTAAGGACTGGACCCTGAAATAGCTGGAGAACGTAGGCTCTTCTCCACCTGCTGTTCAGCTCCTGGTGCTGCTGGGCCCCTGAATGAGTCCCCAGCCCACTCTGAATTTGAGTTTCTCCCTCCTGAAAACCGCTGACCTGTTAGCAAATATTTGTTGAGTACTGGAGTGTATTTCTGCAGAGTTGGGAGGGGAAAGGCAAAGGAACAGGGATAATATTCATCTGCAGAGTGGGGGGGATTGAGGATCCCCCGAGAACCCGGGCCTTACCCAGCACCAACTTATAAGGCAAGGACAGGCCTGTGCCCCCAGCCCTGTTCAGAGGCGTTCCTAGCTTTAGTTTATGAGAACTATGGCTTATCTGCAATTAAGAGTGTTTATATGGTAGCAATAATAATAGTTAACACTCACACAGCCCTTACAATGTGGCTTGTTCTAAGAGATTTGCCTATATATTAACTTACTAGTTTTTACAAAGTACTGTTATTGTCACTACTTTATGGATGAGCCAACTGAACCACAGAGAGGTTAAGAGGTAGCTTATTTAATATTTGGGGAAGAAAGCTAGAAAGAGTCCCCCAAATTTAGTGCACTTGTAAATAAGATTGTTGGTGTAACTTAAATTAACTGGGTCTCAACTCAAATTTCTTCTGAACTTACCCTTTAAGAAACTAATAGTTACAATTACCAGTTACTAAATGGCTGCTCTGCATAGGACACTATGCAAAATGCTTTACACCTTTATTTCTAATCCTTTCCACAACCTCCGATGGAGGTTTGATTCCATTTTAGAGGTGTGGGAACTGAGACTCGGCAACTTCCCAAGGTAAATGCAGAACTAGTAAATGGAGGACTGGGGTCAGACTCTGATATGTCTGCCTTTAGAAGCTTTGCCCTTTGTGCCAACCACTCGGGGCAGGTGACAGAAAACGGGCTGCACATCCGGATTCTTTTTTTTTTTTAATATTTATTTGGTCTTAGTTGCGGCAGGTAGGCTCTTTAGTTGTGGCATGTGAACTCTTACGGCATGCATGTGAGATCTAGTTCCCTAACCAGGGATCGTTCCCGGGCCCCCTGCATTGGAAGCGCAGAGTCTCAGCCAACCACTACGCCACCAGGTAAGTCCCTGGATTCTCATTTTTAAAAAACCTCTAGCTGAGTCCTGAGCTCAGCCCAAGTGCAGCCTCTCCCAGTGGTCCGTGTTTTCTGAGCAGGTCGTAAGGGACAGGCTGTGGTCCTTGCCCAGGGCTTGCCACACCTAGAGCAGCCTCCCAGTGGCTGGGCCTTTTCGGCACATGCATGCACACACGCAAACACACACGGGAACTTGTATACAGCAGGCGCCCAGTACATCCCATCGAATGAGAGACCTTAGTTTCTCAGTGATTCCTTAATTAGAAAATCCATGGAACCCAAAACATCCATTCCCACACATCCTCATTACTCAAAATATTTCTGCAAAAATCCAGTGTTAAGTGTTTTAACACCGTTTGATGTAAAATAATGTTGATTTTATTCCTAAGAAAAACTGGCCCTGTGAGATTGTCCCAAGGGTGAAAGGCAGTGAAGTTGCTGGTGCTTGAACACATTCTTGGGCATGAGCTGTCACATTACGCTTTTTTCTTTTTTTTTTTTTTAAGCATTGTCTCAGTATGATTCTAGCACGAAGCCCACTCTTGGAAAGGTATGGCTCTCATTACAACCTTTTTTTTTTAATGTTTATGTATTTATTTGGCCGCGCTGGGTCTTCGTTGGCACTCGGGATCTTCGTTTTGGCATGTGGGATCTTTAGTTGCAGCATGCAAGATCTAATTCCCTGACCAGGGATCGAACCCGGGTCCCCTGCATTGGGAGCACGGAGTCTTGACCGCTGGACCACCAGGGAAGTCCCCAGAACTTTTTTTTTTTTTTTTTTTTTTTAATCCTGCTGGGATTTTTTAAATTTTTTGGCGGGGTCTTAGTTGCAGCATCTTCCTTGCGGAGAGATCTTTCGTTGTGGTGCGCAGGCTCTTACTTGGCGGCGCACGGGCTTAGTTGCTCCACGACATATGGGATCTTAGTTCCCTGCCCAAGGATTGAACCCACAGCCCCTGCATTGGAAGGCGAATTCTTAACTGCTGGACCACCAGGGAAGTCCCCCCAGAACTATTTCTAAAGAGAGCGGGTTTTTTTTTCTTTTTTTTTAATTCACAAGAGAAAAGTTAAGGGAGACTAATCACACAATAGGATTCTTTATCCTGGCCCACAGTTGACATCTATACAAAACATTCGTTAAACTCCGTGGACAATGGACATTTCTGGGGACCCTATCACCAACGTAAAGTGGAATCCCTTGCTTCTCCCAATGAAGTAGCTGAGTCTAGTGTTGTCACTCCTGTTCCACAGATGAGCCACGTGAGCTGGGTTGGTCCAGGTGGAGTATCCTGGCTGTGAGTCCTGGCCTCAGTGTGCTGTCCATGCCCTGGCACTGCCCCGCCCGCCTGCGCAGACGGAATGAGATGATGCCGGAAAGCTCCTGGTGCCCACTAGTGATCAAAACCTTTCCGGTTGTGAACAGCAGAAATCCCAGAGGTGCCTGACAAAGACAGACCGGTGTCCTCGGTCTGTCCAAGTTCGCACCCCGCAACAGGGAGCTGCGGTCTCAGGGAGGAGGGCACAGCTGATTGGCCGGCTGAGGTCACGTGTCTGTCTCCGGGCTAATCAGGGATGGGGCAGGGTACCCAAACCCGGCTGTGGGGAATGGTCGGTGGGGGCCTATCCCACAGGTAGAGAAGCCCCATAGGGGCTGGAATATGGGTCCACCAAAAGGGAGTTGCCGTCATTTCCACTGAAGTTGCAGCAACCAGGGAACAGTGAAGCTGGGGTCATAACAGCTTTCCCGCTGCCCCTCATTGCCTCTACCAAAGAGCCTCCTGAGTCTGAATGTCTTGAGTCTGCAAATTAGGGATCATTGGGTAACTGTGTGCCCATCTCCCCACTCCCGCTATCCCCAATAACCTCGAGGTTTTTAAAAACAGCTTTAATGATATATAATTTACATATTAAGTGCATCCGCTTTAAAGTGCACAAGTCAAGGGTCTTCAGTGTATTTACAACAGTGTGCAACCATCGCTACAATCAAATTTCAGAACGTTATCGTCATCCCCAAAGGAAAGGGGTTCTTTTTAACACTTTTCTCCAAAAATAATTTGAAGCATTTTACATGAAGGATGTATGCAGTGAAATAAGAAAAAAGAATAAATCAAGACCAAATAAAAGGAGGCCACACATTTGCCAACTGTGGAGTCAGCACAGTGATATGCTGAAAATCACCAATCACAGGAGCCACTCTCCTCCACCAGGGCTTACCAAGAGGCAAAAACAGCCCTGTTGCCTCCAGCTGCCACCCCAGCTGGTGCCTCCCCAGTCTGTATAAGACCTGCAGGGAACTGGAGAGGAGCTATTGGGGTCCTTGGTCCTGAGGAAAGTGCTTATAGCTAACAGGATCTCTGCCTTTCCTTTCCCGTCCTCCCTGCCTGCCCACCACGCTCCACCCCCCCTCCCCCTTCTTGGAGGATCTGGACCACACCCCACCCCAAACACTGCAGGTCCTGCCTTCCCTGCAAGCATGGAAGAGGGTGACGTTGAACTCAGGATTGAGACTGAAGCTTCAAATGGTCTGGACTTAATGATGGACCGTATTTACAAAATTATGGAATTCACTCAAAACCTCATTAAAGAACTAGAAGGGAGAGTCAACAGAACATCGTAAAGGCAATGACTGCAGAAAGTAAAACCGCTTTGTATTTAAACCCACCAAGGCAAGATGCCTTTGGTTTCATAAAGAGAAGACACCTCAGACTTGCGGGTCCATCCGTGGCAACGAAGGGCTCTATTTCCACACAAGGAGCGCCTTTGCCTGCATCTCACCTCCCCTGATAATCTCCACAGGAAGCTGTCCTTGTTCTTCTGGTCCTAAAGACTTCCAGCCCCCATCCTGCCCCCATGCCGCTTTCTCAGGAGAGCTGAGGAGGCAGAAGGTAGGGACCTCCAGGGCAGGGCAGGGCAGATAACATTGGTGGGCAGGGGAGCACACACATAAGACCCTCCAGAAACGTCTCTGTTAATGGTGCTGGGCAGGGGGCCCAGACTGGGAAGAGGGAGCCTTCATTGCCACCTCCATCGCCCTCCCCAAGGCCGGCTGCCTCCTCTTCTGGCCGGCCTCTCACCCTGAGAAACCCCAGTGGAGCCAGTGCAGGGGGAGACCTTCATTCCCAGAAGGTTCAAGTCAGGCCTCAGCCAACACTCAGAGCAGAGCTTTGAGAATCCTTATATGGGACCGAGCCACCATCAAAACCCCATAGCCCACCAGCCCTACCACTGCAGCCACTGACTTTCCAGTATCTGGTGTTTGAGAAAAGATACAGCCACCATGAATGCAAAACTCAATCAGTTTGTAGTTCATCACAACAGCACTTACACACATTTAAAAAGCTGTGTGTGAGCTCACTAATGCCTAGATTGTAGCCGGGAAGTTTAAGGAGGTGCAAGAGGCCCCCCCACTCCCACCCTGGCTGAGAAACCAGCCTAAGCCTGAACCGACGCTTGGAACAGGGACATCTGGTCCAGCCCCCCTAAGGCTGCCATCCCCCGCAGCTCCCCAGCACCTTGGCTGGAACACCTCCAGAGATGGGGACTTAGCCCGTCTTAAGTCACAGCCCGACACACCAGTCAGGAAGTTCTGTGAGACAAACAATCTGCCTCTCTGTAAAGTCTACCCATTGCTTCTGGGGCCACAGAGAACTGTGAAGGTCTCCATGCCTTCAAATACTTGAAAACAGCCTTCACATTCCCACCCAAACCTTTTCATAGCCAAAATCTCCAGTTCCAACATTTCCTAGAGATTGGTGAGCTGTTTCTAATTATAAAGTGGACTAGATTTCCTGAAGGACCCTCCCAGGGGAAACCAAAAAAGCTGCATTAAAAAATGTATTTTTTTAATACCTCTTTAAATGTATCAACGAGCTAGCCCTACAGTAATCAGTCTGCAGATGGGAGCCTGGGTCCCCGGACTGTCACTTGTCCAGATCTCTGATGTAGATGCTCTGAAGACTGCACCAGCCCCTGACCAAGGCACAGATATAGTCTTTTCACACACCCTATCCCCTCCCCACCCCACCACGCCCGTATGACCTGCTGCTGTCCCTCCTCCAGTGCTGTCCCAGATGAATACGTAGTTAACCAGAGTCATCAGTGCTTTCTTCCACCTTCATTTCAGCAGTCTGGTCTCCTCCACTCTTGCCCTTGTACAACTGATTTTTCTTCTAACTGAAACATAGGGTTTCACACTTATTCTCAGATGCCAACTTGGTGCTTCTCATCTATCACTCCGTACTGGGGTTTCTCAACCTCTCTTGACATTTTGAGCCCATCATTCTCTGTCGTGAGAAGCTGTACCGTGCATTGTAGGGTGTTGAACAGCATCCCTGGCCTCCACCCACTAGATGCTGGTAGCAACCACCACTCCAGTCGTGACAATCAAAGTCTCCAGATATTGCCAAGTGTCCCCCAGCGGGGCAAAAATTGCCCCCATGAGGCCACTGTTCTGTCCTGTCCTGGTTGTGTCAACTACACGCTCTGACTGTAGCCTGTAGCTAGTGACTGTGGTGAGAACAGGATCACGTCCTCCAGGCTGAGCAGACTGAGGGGTGAGTCCAGGGCTCCTCAGCCTTATCTCCCACTACTCCTTTTTCTCTTCTGGCATCTCTTGGCTATGGCTTTGTCCCCCTGGAGCCCACTGCTGCCCGCTTCTCTCTCCATGTGATCCTCTCCTCTAAGGCTCAGTCTAGGTGCTGCGTTTACTCAAAGCCCTGCCTTGGGGGCCATTCCTTCCTCTGGGCCCAGTGCCTCCTACCATCTCCACCGCACGGACCTGCCCTCCATCTACATGGCTGTTACTGTACCTGTCCTACCACCCCAGTTGAGCTGTATATGGCAGGACAGGCCCCGTCTACACCCTCCAGCAGCGAGCCCAGCCCTTTGCCGTTAAGGTCCAACAGGAATATCAGTTGGCTCACTGGAGCACCTCCCTTCGACCTAAGGGGGCTGATGGGCTACCTGTGCCATGAGTGTCCCTTCCAATTGTGGGGAACTGGGGCTCTGGGGTGACCAGGATCCTGGAGGTGCCCAAGGTCATGCAGAGTGTGGAAGCTACAATTCAATGCCCTGTCATTACAGGGCCTCCCTGTCACATGCCTTGTTACACATCTTGCCGGCCCTGGGCATAAAAGTATGAGTGAGACTCGGCCTGGGAAGTGGATCTACTAGCAGATGCTTTCAGTGAGGCAGCTAGGACTGGGGAAGAGGTGTGTCCCGGGCATTTGGGTCACTACCAGACCATAGATGTAGATTCAAGGACACCGACAAAGGTGAGGGGCGGGGCAAGACCCCCACGTGGACTCCCCTCCTAGCTGAGCACCAAGGGAAACCAGGAGCAGCGACAAGGTGGCAGGCCAGGTCACAGGGGGCCGGCCTCGTAAACCAGGTAAGGCGCTTGGGTTTATCCTGGGGTGGGGGGGAGGGGCAGGGTGCGATGGTCAGATTAGCGCTGAGGATGGTCTGGGGAACAGGCTGGGAGGCAGCAGTGGTGACAGTGCCCAGGTGCCCAGGTCCCCTCCATCAGCTCTGGCTATTTCCATCACCCCGGCAACCATGGCTCCCAGGGTAGGGCAGGACCCTGCAGCAGTTAAAGGGGCCACAGCCCATGGCAGCTCCTTCCAGGCATGCAAAGCAGCATTCGTTCGCAGCCTCGGGAGGCAGATGGCCAGGGGTGGGCTTCCCTGCCCCTCACTGAGGTCAAGGCGCTTCATCCATCCTGATCCCGGCTGGCCCATTGAGTGTGAGGATTAATTGAAATCACGAAAATACACATAATAAGCTGCTCAAAGATGGGTAGCTTTCACCTTGACTAAATCTGCCCAAAGCCCCCCCACCCCCCGATTTCCTCAACTCCCCACCAAGGCCCCAGAATAATCCCATTCCGTCTGCCCTTCCAGGCCTCAAAATTCCCTGGAGCAGGAAAGAGGCCCAGAGTGCTGGATGTGGGCGCCCTGACCTCCTGCTCTGCCCACCTCCTTGGCTTTGATGATAATTTATTCTCATCAGGCCATTAGCCCAGTGCTTGCCCTGGAGCGCCACACAGGGCCTGCGCCCAGCGGACCACGGGCTGCCCCTTGAGGGTGCCTGCGGTGTTATTACTACAGCTCACCCTCGCCTCGCCGCTCACAGGCTTAGGAACAGAGTCGTTTAAGGCAGGAGACCCATGTTCCCTCACTCGCCTTCCCAAGGGGTCTGTTTCTGGTTACTCTTCTCGCCCCAATCCAACCTCACCGCCTCCACTCATCCAGACCACCATCTCCCCCTCAGATCAACACACGGATCAGCGCCCTCACCAGGGACCCGTGCCCGTCTCGTCCCTCCATTCTACCTCTGCCTACCTCAAGTGATCTTGCCAAATCACACACCTGATCACATCCCTTCTCTCTGCCTTCCACGGCTCCCACTGCCCTCGGGTTCAAGGACAAACAGCCTCCAAGGCCCTCAACAATGGTCTGCCTTCCAGCCTGGCGTGGTCCCCAAGGAAACCTGCACTTTCTCCAATGGCTCCCTTCCTCCTCCTCTCCCTCATCCCAGTTCCATGTCCCTCATCCTCCAGGGCTCCCGCATCCCGGCAAGTGCCCCTCGCACCCTTCACACTGCCTGTCCCAGCTGTACACTGTGGTATGCAGTGAGTGCTCAATAGACACGTGGCACAAGGAACAAACCCACGACCTCCCCATGCCTGGCCATAATTTATCAGGTTTTTAAACTCCTATGAAAGGACAGTCCCCTTCTCGTTCTTAAGAGCTGTAGGCTCAATGCCCTCTTCTGGGGGACACATGCTGAACAGCCTTCTTCTCCCTCAGACTTCCTCACTCGGCCCCTCTCTTCCCGAAAGGCTGCAGCTGCATGGACCAGGGCAAGCCTAGAGCGGGCTGCCTGGCGATGCCCACCATCAGCCTCAGTGTTTGGAACCTCTGACAACCCTCTGAGGGTAGGTGAGGGGGAAAGACAGCTAGAGCTGCAGGGGACGGGGTCTTCCCAGAAATGGAAGGCTGGTCAGGCCTGGAGCTGGGGAGCAGGGGGGCAGGACTTTGCATTCGTACGGCTCCCCGTGAGTCAGAAGAGGCAGGCGCGCACACACACACGCTTGGAGCTCTAGTCCAGCGGCCCCCGAGCCTTCTGTAGGCACAGAAGGTTCCCCAACAGCCACGCCTCACCCCACTCTCCCACCTGTCCTGACCCAAGCCACGTCCTTGACCCCGTGGTCTGTCTCAAGGAGCTCCTGCTGCAACCAGGCTCTGGCAAGGCAGGTGCAGGCTTTGTTACCAGACTCAGGCATCAGCAGCCCATCCACCCAGCACAGAGCTGCAGCTGGAGGCAGCGGTCCAGCCCACGGGCCACCAGCTCCGCAGGGAGCCAGTCCCGTACCTATGCAAGCGGCTTAAACATCACATCTCCGGGCCCTTTGTCCCATCCGTCTGTCCCTCCACTGCCTCAGGAAGATTACTGGATGCCTGTGGATGGACAGCCAGCCCTCCCTCTGCCATCATACCCCCAGGCAACAGCCCAATGGGAAGACCTGCTCTCAGTGTGGAAGAGGAGATCCTCCCCAGGGGCCTCAAGAGCCCACCCCAAACAGGGCCTCCGACGCAGAGAGAGGAGGCTCATCACCTAGAAGAGCCGTGAGGGCACTGGAACCCCAGCGTTCCCTCCTTCCTAAGCCCGGCGCCCCACCCACCACCTCACCTCGGCCGGGACCGCAAGCTCTCTCAGTAGCTCCAAGGGCCAGAGAACAGCTTTTCCGCTGATTCAGAGACCTGTGACCTCAGGGGGATGCAGGGAAACACCGAGTGTCACTTCCAGCTGCACCTGCCCTCTGCCACTGCCCGGTGGTCTGTGGATCCGAGTCCCCTCTGTCCCAGCGGGGCAGCAGGTCCCGGTAGAGCGTGGACCCTCTCTCGGCGGCTGGCTGCAGAGTTGCTTGCTGAGCCCTCGCACCATAGTTGGCAAGTCTAGAACCACCGGATCCCAATACCTCACCAGTGTGAGTTCTACCATTGCCAAAAACAGTGGGAGGCGAGCGGCGGCAGAACCGGGACCCCGGAGGCTGGGGAGGCCGAGGCCTGTGCTGAGGGAAGAGACAGGGACGGTTAGTGAGGTCCGGGGAGGGCCAGGAGGGAGGCACCCTCCCCACAGCTAGGACGAGGTCACTACGGCCTTCTTCCTGGTGGCTGCCCTGGTGTGGGAGCCCAGCCCCTCCTCGGTCCCTCCCTCTCCTCGCAGTCCCCGTGCAGTCCCACTGGACAGGATGGAGGGGACATGGAGGGGGCAGCCATTAGGACCCAGACCAGGCCTCGAGGCTGTGCCCACCTGCTCTCGGGGGAACCCCAGGCCGGGTATCTCTACGCCAGGCCACCAGCAAGGGGTTCAGCAGGGGACAGGTGTGCCGCAGGGGGTGGGGGGAGTTCAGGGACTGGGGCACCCCTCTAAACCCGGGAGTCCTCTGCCTGGGCTCTAGAGAAGAGCCAGCTAAAGTGGCAGAGCTTTGCCGTTTACCAGGCCCTCCATGTCACTGGCCCATTTGATCCAGGAAGACCCCTCCATGTCAGTCCCTCCTTCCGCAGGGAGGCAGGCGAGTTTCTGTACATCATACTCTTCCCTATCAAGCCCCAAAGAGGCAACCCGCTCCACTTGCTGCCGTCTCTTCCCTGAGGATGGCCGTGAACACCTGGGCGGGGCCTTCCACCCATGACTGGGCTAGGGTAGCCTCTGGGCGCACTGACCTCGCTCAATGGCAGGAATGGGCCAGGCCAGAGCCAGCTTATCCCATGTACACAGCATTCCATGTACACCAAGGAACCCACCACATACACCCACACCAGCCCCTCCACTCCATACACCGTGGAGGATTAGTGCAGTCTGGTTCCCCAAAGTAGCACCTCCTCAGGCCTCCAGGTAACTTACCCCAAAGACAGCACACACCTGTGCCCCACATCCCCTAGATGTAGTCAGGTCCTTTCCTAAGGGGTGTTGAAGCCCCTTAGGTCCTCACGTCTTCAGTCCGCATGGCAGCCCAGCCTTCCAAGGCTGGAAGGATCTATTTGCCCTAAAGGCCCCTGGCCAGTAAGACCAAATCACAGGTGGGCCTGTTTCCAAACCAGAAGCCCAGGCTGGAGAAGCAGCTGATTCCATCCCACAGGGCTGTGGCCCTCCGCAGGGGCCGGGAGACAGCAGCCCTGCCACTGGGAAGAAGAGAGATGCACACAACAGAGCCAGGCCATCCTCAGCTGTGACTCACTGGGACAGATACCCCTCTGGGGAGGGGTGCCTGTAGCTCCGGTCAGGGCCAGTAGGCCTGCCTGTTGGGAGAGGCCCCCCTGCGGAGAGAAATCTGATGGATGGTGAATGTCACAGTGCTGAGCAAGGGCACGGCTTGTGGGCGTGGGTAGCCCTGTTGGAGGCACCAGAGCAAACGGGGCTGTTGGTCCCAGAGAATTGCCCAGGCAGCGACTCGGCCAGGAGTCAGGCTCCCCTGGGGGCTCCCAGAAGAGTGTGTAGGTAGGCAGGGTCGCGCCCTTCCCATCTGCAGGGGCCACACCGCAGGGCAGCCTGGGGCCTGTGGACGCCGTTTTAGGAGGGGGGCCTTCTCAGCCACAGGCGCACCAGCCCGGCTGCACTGCGGCCCCCACGGGCAATCAATGGAGCCGGATCGCATTTCGCGGAGCCAGGGCAGGGACTGGGATAATGGCCGGGACTGCCTACGGAAATGGAGTGCGGGGGAGGGCGGGGAGTCAGGAAAATCCACCTCACACAGCCCCTCCAGGGAGCTGCCAGCTCCAGCGGCTCCAAGCCCCCCGGGCGAGGGGCCCCGCACCGGGAGGCAGACACCCGGGAGCGGCTGCTCTTGAAAAACACCCGAAACCAGAGCAAAGTGCTTCCCAGACACCTTCCCACTCTGACAAGAAAATGCTTTCAGCTGCAGCGGGAGAGACTTAAGTCAGACAGTAGGAATTCCTGTGGGGCACAGAGCATTGGGTGGATTAAACATCTCCCAGACTCCGAGGTTCCTGTTGAATGGGTAAAACCTTTTGCCCATTTCCCCTGGGAAACACGCAAAGGATTCAGGCCCCATTGTACAGGGTGGTGAGGAACAAAGGCGGGACAGACGGGTTGGGAGGCAAAGGAAAGCCTTCCCCCTCCACCCCAAACTGCCGGGAAATTGATCTTGGGGAGGAGAGCCGGCTGCAGGGGTCCCATCCTGGGGTCATCACTATTGTGGGCAAACTCATCTCTCAAGCCAGAAATGAGGGCCTGACTGAAACTAATTGGGGCCTGCGGTCTTCCCCGGGGACCCCTGAGCTGGGCCCCCAGAGGCAGCAGGGCATGGAGGCTGGCTGGAGACACAGAACTGGTCCCTCCACACCCCTAACTGGCACCTGCTAGGAAGGGCTCAGCAAAGGTGCCCACCTGGGCAGGTGTGAGGCGCGGAAGCAAAGCCACGGGAAGAATTGAAGCCTAACTGCAGACTACCCGGGATCTGAGGGGCGGCTGCAAGGGCCACCCTCCAGAAGTCCCAGAGATGCTCTGTTGCACCCAGTGGGCGTCCAACGCCCCTGCTGGCCAAGGGTCACTCCCTTCTTCCCTGCCCCTCAGACCTAGAGCCCCGAGCTCCGGCGGCGAAGCTCTCGGGCAGGTCAGACATTTTAGGCCTGGAGCAGAGACAGGGAGAGCACCGGCCAGCCCGCCCCGTGTGGGGCTGGGCTGTCAGAGGGGAGATCCAGCTGCAGGGGCAGCTAACCAGGGCAGAAGTCCCCTTCCCCGTCTATCTTGAAATAAGCCAACAGCTCCTTTTTTCTGCAGGGCTCGTAAGAACTTCTGCATGGCGCTACCATCACCACACCCAGGAGGAACTAGGAAGGGGCTCCTCCCTGCTGGGAAACAGGCAGGGAAATGGGCTGGCCCATCCAAGGTGGTCCTGAGGGCCCTGGTCAGGGGCGGTTGGGAGCAGCCCATTGGATCCGGCTGTCCTCCACTGACAGCCTCAACCAGGCATCCTCCCCCCACCACTCCCTGGCCCAGAAACCAAAATTGCCTCTTATTTTGGCTCTTGCTAATACAGACTAAGTCACCAGCCCTTGCCTGAGGCTCGCCCCCCCACGGATCTCCGTCAGGGACAGGGACAGGGACAGTGACTTCAGGCCTGACAGCTCCCAGGTGCTCAGTATCCCAGGTCAGCTGGCAGGCCTTCTGGGTCCGGGCCTCTCAGCCTCAATGTCTGCTGTCTGGGGGCATCCTCGGGAGCCCAGGCTGATAGGTTCAAGAGCTGAGGTGTCTGCAAGCCCTGGGGGCCCACAGCACAAAACCCATCAACGGGGCTGACCCCACCCACGTTGTGGCTGGTGGCTGAAGTGCCACTCAGGCCCAGCTCTACCACTCATTGACTGGGCTCTTCAGCCAGGCCTTTCCCTCTCAGAGCCTGTTACCCTGTCCATAACATGACTTTAAAAATCCCACACCCCACAGGGCTAGGGCTGTAGTGGAGATCAACGAGATGACTTATGTGATGTCACCTGATACACCAATGACAGCAAAGATTCAATAATCAAAGCCCCTATCCAGGGAGTCAGGGAGCCAGATTCCTGTCTGTGGTGTGTGAAGGGGACCATTGGCCTCTGTCCCAGAACCTTCCAGAGGCAGGGCCTGAACCACACTCCAACTCCAAGCTCACCAGGTACCCTGCTCTTAGTGCTATCCAGATGACCCAGTCCATGGCAGGCGCTCCCCCAGGGACAACAGCCCTCCGCAAACACCCAGCCTGATCTCAGGGCCACCCCAGTGCCAGGAGCTGCCTCCCTCAGTTCCTGCGGCAGAAGGCCAGGCCCTGGGCTGCCAGCCCAGGTCTCACCCCAAGGGTGTGCTGGGAGCCGAGCTGAGCCTCTCCAACCCATGGCACCACCCAGGCTGGCCCTACAGATGGTGACCCACCCCCTCCACTGCCGCAGGCAGCCCCATCTGCTGGCCCAGCTCAGATTGCCGGGCTTCCAGCTCTGCTGTGGCCCCAGGCAGTGTAAGGCGATCTGGCTGCCCACGGGCCATGGCCCTCGCGGCAGCTGAGCCAGATGGGCCAGGGAGACAGCGAGGAGCGTTGGGGCCCGGACACAAGATGCGGGGGGGAGGTGAAAGGCTGCAGCATCCCGCTTCTCCCATATTGGCACTGCACATGATTGCTCAGAGCGGAGAGACACAAGCAAAAATGTGCTAGTGCCAAAATCGGCCAAGCAGATGGTAGTGGTGCGGACCCTCTGGGGACCCGCTGGAGGGGTGGGTATCTTAAGCGTCCCTACACTCCCTGGAAGAAGCCTGTTTCCGACGTCCAGGCCCACTGGGGAGGCCAGAGTGGGGTGAGGTGCTCCTGAGACACTCGCGGATCTGTCTCTGCTCTGTTTATGGCCCTTCGGTAATTCACTGACTGAGACTGTTCACAGTGAATTCTACCAGTGCCATACACAGAACAGGAGTCGCACTCTCCAGCCTGCCGACCCTGTGGAGAGACTCCCGCTCCCAAGGCCCAGCCTCCCACCCCCTGCTTAGCAGCCCCCTCACCCCACACCTTCACAAGCCACTCAGCGCAAGCTGACCTTTGAGGAGACAACGACAGCAGGGGAGAAGGGCCAAACTCCTGGCTTTGAAAAGGGTAGGGGAGATGTCCATATCAAGGTGTTTCCTGTCTCAACCTGAAAGCCCACCACAGCCCCTGCCCCATCCCCCAGCCCACCCTTGCTCAGGCTGGGGATGGAGTAAATCCAGCTCAGAGTAGCCAGCAGCTGCCCAGAGCCTCCTCTCTGCCCATCATGCCAGGACCCAAACGAACAGTGACCAGCAGGACATCCAGGGCACGTCTCCTGGCCTCTGAGCATAGACACCAGCAGTCCTGTTCCAAGATGCCTTGGTCTCCACCATCCTCCATCCCCAGCCTGCCCCGTAATGGCAGAAAGAGCCCCAGGGGGCAAACCAAACCTGCTGCTCCCCGGATCCCCATCCCAAACCAGATCAGACCGTGAACTGCCCAGGCTGGGCATCTCTGCTTCTGGCCTGTGGCTAGGACTGAGGCAGGAGAAGGCCAGGATAGGAGGGCAGGTGGGCCGGAAGACCCACGGCCAAGCAGGCAGCACGGAGGGAGCTAGAGGCACAGCTGCCCTCCAGGAAGGGGAGACGCTTCTGGCTGTCTCTGAGGGAACTGAAGAGGAAAGCAGAGGCGAGGGAGGCAAGGGAGGGGCAAGGAGAGGTTGCATCAGGGGTTGCCAGAGCAGCTACCTCGAGAGAAGTCACTGTGGCGGCTCCTGCCTCTGGTGCCAGGCGCCCTGGGAAGGCAGAGGAAGGGAGAGAGGGTCGGCCCCAGGGGAGCTGGTGCCCAGGGCAGAGGGCTGGGGGCTCAGCAGAGCAGTAATTCGGCCTACTCCAGGGCAGCCTGGAGCCCAGAGGCACAGTGGCTAGAAGAGCCCCAGCGTTGTCTGGTCTGGAAACCCTGAAAACCCCTTGGCAATGCTTCTCCCAGTGACCTCAGGGCTGCTTGCACCTACACCAAGTTCTCACCCAACTCTGCCCCTGTCACTTGTGCCCAGGGGGGCCCAAATCACTGCTCTACGCTTCACCCTCCCCACTCCCAGGTACTCCCCAGTCCTGCCTCAACACATCCCACTGCTGGGCTCTGGTCTTCCAGAAGCCAACCCAGCCCGGTGGGAAGGAGGTTTTTAGAAGTCACTGCCTGGCAGCCTGTCTCAGTTTCCCCCACTACAACTCTGAACTCTGCTAAAGAAAAGAAGAGACAGGGTATCTCCCAGCCTGGGGGGCGGGAGGGGGGTTTTGGGAAGCCTGGTTAGCAAAGACAGTGTGTCCAGGGGAGGTAGTTTTCAACAGCGCCCTGGGTGTAACCTACAGACTCAGCCAAGGGGCCGTTGAAATGTAGATTAGGAGGCCCACCCATAAATCTGCATGTTAATAGGAACCCAGGCCACTCCACTGCAGGGGATGCAGATCCTCTGAGAAATGTCCGGGAGCTCTTTCCCAAGGCCTCCACTCTAAGCAATGAGAAGCCTTACTTGGGGTATTTAAACAGAACCCCGAATTCCTTTTTTCTTTTCTCTGGGGGGCAACACTGGGCATTAGCCTGGCACCAGGCAACCAAGGAGCAGGCAGAGGTCTGGGGAGAGGACTGTAGTTATGGGTCCTGCTCCCCCCAGCCCTGGAAGTAAAAGCGACCACAGGTAAGGGTGCCATAGCAGGTCCCCAGGTTCTTAGGTGCTCTCCTGACTAACGGGGCATCTCTGTGGAGACACGCGGTCTCTGTTTTCCTCATCTTTGCAGAGAACAGCTTACAAGGCCAAATCCCCTTCCAGCCTCCATTTCTCAGCGCAGACCTGGGCAAGGCTCCTCCCCTGCGCTTGCCTCACCCCTGCTAACGGGAGTGCGTCAGGCCCCAGTGCCGCAGTGCCTGGGTGGCGCCACGACTGCCACCCCCGCTGGGGTCAAGCCCCAGGGCCCTGCAGCACGTCTCCAATTTCAACTAAGGTGGGCTCAGGCCTGGCCTTCGGGAAAGCAGGATCTCCCCGCTCTGTGGAAAATGGGGGGCAAGGAGAGCTGGGAGGGTCGTAAGCAACAAAAATCTCATTTGAAAAGTCAAGAGGGAAAACTGCGGTTTGAGAGGGGTCCCCGGAGCCACCTCCTCTTCCCTCCCTGGGGGGCGGGGTGGGGGGGACGACACAGCCCTGACCTTGAAATCCAAAGGCACAGAAATCCCCTTCTGGGAGTGGGAAGATGAAGATAAGGTCCCCGAGGAGGCTGGTCCTCATCTCCCACCCTGGCCGTGAGTGAGCTCCTGGCAAAGAAAAGAACACCCAAGGGCCGGCGCAGGTCAAAAGGAGAGCTGACCTGCGGGGGGGCGGGTGAGGGGGGCAGGTTGACACCAGTGCCAGCAAACTGCCCAAAATACTTGAGGGTCTCCTGTATCCTACACACCCTACAAGGTCTCTGCTGACCAACCCCTTCCTCGGTGGTCTCAGCCCCACCATCCTGCACTGTACCAGGACCTCTTGACATCCGAGTCTCACTTCCCCTAGAGGTTTCCCTCCCTCAGCGCAGGTGCCCTGGAGCACAGAGCAGGTCCCATGTTCCCCTCCTGTGCTAAGGGCTTCTGAGAGGTCAAGAGGCCGAGCCCTCCGAGATTCCGGGTCTTTGACCATCCTAAAGCCCCCAGGCTCTCCCCTTGACTTCTACACAGTGATTCTGGAGTTCTGGATCCCAGCTGCGCTACCCGCTCCCGGCAGCGACGGGGTCTCCATCGAATGTCCCCGAGGTCCAAGGGGCTGGAGGCTAGGAGTGTTTGGGGCCCCCGGACATGCCATGGACGCGGTACCTGCCACCGTTTCTCCCCATGAGGTCGCAGGGGAGGGGCCCAAAGCTGCTTTCCTCGCTGTCCTGGACGCCAGTGCACCCACCATTAACACGGTGGCAGGAGTTGTGTGGGCTCAAGCCAGGAGCCACTGCGCCCCATTCACCCACTTCGTAGAAGAAAAGGCATAAACAAAATTCTTACAAGCGAGACTGGTACCCCGGAATTTTTTCTTCTTTGCATAAGACCGACTCCAGAGGCTCTTCCCTCCCAGTAGCAGGCCCTTCCCTCCTCCCAGTAGCAGGGCCAGGGTCTTGTCTTCAGTGCAGGAAGGGGCGGTCATGAATGATAAAGAGACAAGCAGCGGAGGCTGCAGGTCAGCAGCCAGAATTTGAACCGAGAACCAACCTCACGGGGAATGTGCTGGCCGGCTGCAGCTAAGAGCTGGGCATGGGGCCACCACGTTCCTTTGGGTGCGCTCGGTCCACAGACAGGATAGATTTCTTTCTCGGCTGGGAGACCTGCCGACTCGGTGCCCGTTGGGCCCACTGCGGGCTGGGCAGAGGGTGGTGCGCACCCGGTTGAGCCCAGTGACCGCCCCCCCTCGCCCGAGAACCAGGGGTATAATGCAGACATCGCCACCTGGCCCCCAGGAGGAAAATCGGGCTTTTAATCCTCAAGAGCTTTGCGAAGCCGGGCAGAATGCAGAGAGGCTCGGTCCTCACCTAACCGATGGGGGTGGCGATGGGGGTGGGGAGAGGTTGATTAGGGCACCGCCGGCTTCCAGTTCCTAATCTCTCTGAGCCAGTATTAGCACCCCCAGCCCCTGGAGGGTACGTCTATACACAGCGTAAGGATGCCAGGGCTGGGGGAAGGGAGAGTGAATGGCTCAGCCTGGAGGGGGCCACGGAATGGGGCGACCCCAGACTCCGGGGCGGCACCTTCCCAGCGCAATCCGTAGGATGCGCTCACCGGTGAGGCGCTGGAGACGCGCCGCCCACCCCAGAGCAGAGCTCAGGGGCCTCGGGTGCTCCTAGAGCAAACAGGGATGGGAGTAGGGGCAAGGGGGGAGAATGTCTCAGCCGCGTTCTCCGAGGCTCCCAGGATGGGTGGCAGCGAAGCAGAAGGTCCGAGAACTGCTTACCCCCTGAGACTGGGCGGGGCCACCCCGGGGCCACAAAAGTGGTAACGACTTGCAGGGATGCCCTGAGAAGGGACTGAAGAAACTAATTCTCAGAGCAGGAACTCCCTCCCGGCTCTGGTTTGCAGCCCTCCTCTCAGCCTTGCGCTTCCCCCGGAGCCCACCAGGGCGGCGAAAAGCCTACGTGACCCCCGCTCGATTCCCCAGGGAGGTGCGCGGGCCCGCGCCGATAAGCACCTCGCTAAACACCAGCCGCCCTCAAGCCGCGCTGCCGCCCCAAGTCCGGGGCACAGCCCTGGGCTCACAGCAATCTCCATTGGGGGGACCCGGGACCTCGGGGTCGCGTGGGCGACTCCGGAAGGCGCGGGAGAGCCAGGAGGCCGCACTGCCGCGTCATCCCCGAAGGCCGCCCGCGCCGGGCAGCCCCTGCCCGCCCGGCCACCCGCCCGCAACTCGGGTTCTAGCACTGCTCGCCCCAGGGCGCCCGCCTCCACCTTCTCTTCCTCTCCCGGCGCTGGCTCCACCTGGCCCCGCCCCGGACACTCACCTGCGCCGGCTCCGGGCTGGGCGCACCGCCGCCTTCCAGCTCCGCGAGGAGTCCATACCGGAGAAACAAGGCAAAAAGTACCCTGGTTCGGAGCGGGCCAATGGACGGAACCCAAGGCGCGCCCGGGCCGCACCGAAGGCGGCGCCCCGAACCTCCACAGCGCGACGCTGGAGGCGGCGGCGCCCGAGCGCGGAGCCCGGCGGGGGAACAAAGAGGAGCCGGGATGGGGCCGCGCGCTTCCTGGGTGTCGGGTGACAGGTCTGCTGGGGGAGGCCCCGGCCCGGCCACCTGAGGAGGAGCCGCCTCCTCGCGGCAGGCGGGGTAGGGCAGGAGAGGCATGGGGGCCCCGAAGCCCGAGGAAAAGTGTGCGCAGGGTGCCCTGGACGGCGAGACCAGAGAGAGGCTCGCAGGCTCCGGCTCAGAGGTGCAGGGACTACGCCGAGTGCAGAGATAATGACTCTGGGAGGGTTTACCGCCCCCTGAGCCCCGCCCGCCCCCTGCGCCGCGCCATTGGCTCAGGTGCCGTGAGGAGGGGGAGGGGCAGGGGGCGGGCCCGGGATGATTCACCTTGAATGTGGCTCCGGTTGGTGCACAGCGCAGGGAACGCCCGACAGGGACTGCGGAGACGCCGGGAGCCCCGCCTGCTCGCCCAACTCGTCCGGGTCTGGACACAAGGGGTCTTGCCGTCCGCCCTCTCTCCTTGCGTCCTGCCTTCAGGCCGGGGTGCAGCTGGCCGAGGTGCGCACCAGCGCCCTGCCACCCCACCGCCCTCTGAGCCGGGAGCTAGCCGAGGTGTGTGTAGCGTAGCAAGCAAGCTTGGAAATCCGATCCTGGACTGGGGGAAGGGAAGTGCGTTTGGAGCTGGGACGCACTGTGGGGCCGCTGGACGGATCTCCGCACTCTCCCCCGCAGAAAGGTGCGCAAGGCTGAGTTGTCTCAGTGGACCCGCCGGGGGCGCAGGGCTGGAGTGGGTACGAGGGGCTTACGCCACGGCCTCACCCACCTGCGCTCGGGCAGCTCTGCGGCCCCACAGGTGTCTGGCCACTGCCGCCGCCGTGAACAAAGGCTGCCTGTCCCAGAAGGGGGAGGGGAGGGGAGCCGCCCCCAGACCCGTTCCCATCCCCCTTCCTCCTCCCCCCACAGCGGCAATGGCTCCCCCAGGAGGGGGCGGGGCGAGCAAATGCTGGGGCGCGGGCGTGGATTAGATCCTTTTCAGCCGTCCTATGCTCGGACACCACCCGGAGCATTCCGAGGGGCGGGGCAGGGGCTAGGAGACTCCCGGGCTGTCAGCGCTGGGGTGGCCTCTTCCTCCCTCCCCAGCATCCTGAGCACCCGTGCGCCCCCACCCCCTGCTGTTTTGGGCGCCCTTCCCTGTCTCAGCCCCGCCTGGCTGCCCCAGACGGCAACCACGGTACAAAACAAGATTAAAATAAAACGTTAATCCGACCTCCTCCCGTTTAGCTCCTAGTTCTCCCGATCGACCCCTGAATGTCTGGCGGTTGAGAAGCCCCTAAAGATGAAGGTTCCTGGCCGGTGCCCCATCAAATCTAAAGGTCTCTTGTATTAAGATGGAAGACCGTTAGCACCGCGCCCTGGGCTCGAGCGAAGGAAGGGAGTAGGCAGTGGTGGTGGGATGCGGGTGGAGGTCTACGGTCCTTCCCACCTACGCCCCTTCCGTGCCGGGAGGGGCCGAGAGTGCTCGTGCAGATACGAACCCTTCAATAGGTCCGACTTCTAGGCGGGGCCTGCTCCGGCCCTGGTCGTCGCAGCCAGAGGAGGAGGCAAGACCCCCACCCCAGGCGCGCTGGCCAGGCGAGTCGCGCAGCCTCGGTGTCGCTCTCAGCGCAGCCAGAGGTGGGGCGCAGTGCGCCAGGGCCAGGACTGGGGAGATCAGGAGCAACGCACAGGGCCCAACAGGCCAAAACGGGGAGGTGATTGGCTCCACATTAACCCCTCCCCGGCCCGCACGCATTCCCTCACCCAGCCAGGTCGCCTTGAACTTCCCTAGCTGAGTCCCCATCCGCGCCCTACCTGGTCCCCGAGGACTGTAGGATGCTGGGTGGTAAGCTCGCGGTGTGCCTGGGACCGCAGAGCGGGAGCGCAGGCCCTGCCGGCTTCGAGTGGCCCCCGCAGCCTGCAGCGCCCCCTTTATAGCGCGCGCCCCGCCTCCCGTGCGCGGCGCGCCCCGCCCGAGCCCATTCACCTGCTGTTGAGAACCAGACACCAAACAGCGCAAAGCGAGCCACCGGGCCGCGCGGTCCGGCCGTCGGGGCTGGCAGGGCGGGGGCGCAGCCGACACGGATCCAGTTTCCACCTTTTCTTAAATGCGCGGCTGAAAGTCGAGACGGCCCCGGCCTCAGGAGCCAGCGTTGCTTTCTCCCCCCGTGGCTCCCCGAGCACCCCGACGCCCCCAGCCCCACTCCGGGAGGGGCAGCGAAACTGCACCCGCAAGTGCTCATACATATTTTAGGGAGCAGGCCGGGCCGGTAACCGGAGCTGGACCTCGACGGTGAAGGGGCGGCCCCTGGGGACCCGATACCCCGGATCCCTTTCGGCTCCAGGCGCAGGCGGGGGAGGAGGTGGCTTCGGCCGACCTCAGGTCCTCCCTTTGCTGCTCTGTCCCGCGCACCCTACGCCCGTTTCCTGCCTTCCCTCAGCAGATCCGACGTCTGTTTGGCCCGCGGCGGCGTCCGCCCCCTACAGAGACCCTTTCCGCTTCGCCACCGACATCCGTCTCCGCCCGAAGCTGTGCATCCGCGACGTGTAGTTTTGGGTTCCCCGACGGGTCGGGCTTAGGAAGGACCCCTAAATTTTTAGGAAGGACTGCCTTGCTTACTCCAACCTGGAGGACTCGGCGCCCTTAGCTCTGACCCCGGACACGGCTCTTCTTTCTATTGGCGTCTCGACTTTCCTCTCTGGCCATCTTAGTTCTTTTCCTGGCCCTTGCCCCACTCTGCTTCCCTTACCCCCAACCTCGCCCCCTCCATGGCAGTTCCCGTTGTGCTGAAGATGTTGGGCGAAGAGGTCATCCATCAACCCTTGGCCTCTCGCTCTCTTCCCACTCTACAAGGCAGAGCTGGGAGGCGGGGTGTGTGGGAGGCAGGCCTGCCACCCCCACCTAGACCCGCCCTGACGGGGGCAATTCTGTCACTAGCCTCGCTCGGACTGGTCGGGTCCCGGCGCCGACCCTGGCTCTCCGCCCCATGACATGCGTAACTAGTACTCCCCAGTGAGACCGAGCCCCGGCTTTGGGTCCTCCTGCACGCTAGTTACCAGCTGGGCGTTTTTCAGTGATTCACTTCACTTCTCAGAGCCTCAGTTTCCCCATCTGCAAAATGGTTAGAGTGACTCCCACCTCTCAGGAAGAAAAAGAATGCACGTGTAGGCACGCGCGTACTTCGTGACCCGTAGATCTCTGCCAACTACAGACCCCGTATTATCACTGGCGCGGACCCTGCATCCCGGCCTGTGGGATGCCTTCCCGGTACCCCACCCCGCCGCCGCATCCCAGGCTCCTGGTGCCGCCCCTCGAGATCTCGCCACCACCACCACCACCCACGCCACGCCAGGGCCACGTGCCGGGGGCTCCAGTCCCCTGGCGGAGCCGCAGCGCTGTCTTTCGATCTTAGCCCAGGCCCAGCCCTCGGGGCTTTGTTCTAGAATCTTAGATGTGATGTGCTTCGGTCGACACTCGCAGGGGTGTTCGAAACCCAACTAATCCCCCGACATTTTTCGAAAAACGGTGTGTTTGCGCGTTTTTTCTTCGAGCAGCACAATGTCTCTGTAAGGTTCTCAAAGGGCGGGGAACCCCCAAGATTCAGCTCGGGCTGGGAGCGGGGAGTGAATGAAAGGATGGAGAAACAACGAGAAAAATAGACAAGTGAAAAGCGATCCTGTCATAGAAATGAATCTATCTAGCTTTTAAAAAGAGTGAGGAAAAAATATATAGTCGTTATATATTCTGGAAGATATCCTGGATGTTAAGTGAAAAACGCAAAGGACACATGGGCTTCTGTTTGTGTAAAAATATAAATGAGGGGGGTGTCTAGGTGTCGGTTATTTTATGCGCCAAAAGCCTCTGCCCGGAGACCCAAGACACAGCAAATAGGGGTGGTTTCCGTGTAGGAGAACCGGGGACCAGAGAGCAGGGGACTTTCTGCTGTACGTCTTTCTGGACTATCTGAAGTGTATGTGTTTACCACATGCTTGTATTAAACTTTCAGTTAAAAAAGAAACTGCAGGAATTGGTTTTTTAAAAATCTGATTCGGGATGCTGAAGCCTGGAGGAGTCAATCACAGAGAGAGTGAGCTGAGCCCGAGAGACAGCGAACTGGGGCGCGGAGGGCGGAGAGGGGCGGGGGGCGGGGCGGGCGCCTCGGGGTTCTCGGCTCCGGGGCGATGCGGGTGCAGAACGCGTGCTCAGAGCGAGAGCGACCCGGGGAGGGGAGCTAGCGGGCACGGCCAGTGCAGTTTTGCAGCACTCCGTCTCCCACCTTCCCACCAGGTGACACCCCGGCTGAGTTTGGCCCCGGTGGCAGCCAAGGCTTGAGCGCCCACCTCAGAGGTGTCCTTGACCGGAGTCAGCGGAGGAGGCAGCTAGCGGGGATAGGGGACCGAGCACTGGGTGGGAGCTCACCGCTTGGGGTTGAGTACAGCCTCGGTTTCTTCTTCTGCGAAATAAGCTGAGAAGACCCACCGCACTTTCCTTCTGGAGAAAAGAGGGAGAAAATCGGTGCATGGCCCTGGAGAGGAGCCCTGTGGGCCAGAGCTCGGCCAGGGTCTCCCCTGGCTAGAAATCTAGCTTCCCACCCCAATCCGAGGCCCGGGGATGTCTACAGGGCTCGGGAACTCCGAGGTTCTGTGAGATTGTGTCTGCAGTTGGTGGGGGAGGGGTCCCGAGGCCTTCAGCAGATTATCCAAAGGTCGGTGACCCAGAAATGGTTTTGGCCACGGGCTATGTTTCACTTCCTACGTCCAAAGCAGAATTTAACTGAATAATTGAGCCCCCAAACCAGGCAAATGCTTTTACCTGTATTTCTGTTTTGGGATGCTTCCGAGAGTGAGGATTCAATTGTCTCAAATTAGAAGAATCTGCATTTTTAACCACTTAACACGTCTGTGTTTGTTAGGCGCCTGCCTGACCTTTCTAAGCGTTTCTTCAACTGTAAATTGGGAGCTTGTTCAAGTCAGAGAACTGCTGGGGGAATCAAATAACGAAATGTTTTTTTGCAAGCGCTTTGGAAGTTGCAAAGTATTTGTTCAAGGGACAGTTCTTTTTCGTCCTCCCAAATTAGATTTGCAGCCACTACCCCAATTCGAGGGGGTCAGGTTGTCCGCCTTTCTTGGTTGAGAGCCCGGAGCTCCTGCACGGGCACGAAATGGTCTTTTCCCAGCTCTCAGACAGCTGTGGAGAGGGCGAGGCGTTCCGTTCAGGGGCACGGCGTCCTTCCTCTCTTGCTCCTAGCGGGAGGCATCTCCTGGCTCGCACCGCCTGGGCCCTTTCCCTGCGGTGCGTGCTTCCCCGCAGCCGCTTCCCGGACGCCCTGCGCCCAGCCGGCCCCCGCTCGGGTTCCTCTCAGCCTCCGCATGTTCGCGGACACTCGCTGTCGGCCTTGGGGTCCATCTGGTTTGCCGCGCGTCCCCTCCGACCTTCCCAGGGCTGTGGAGGTTGTCTGACCCAACCCCTCAGTTTTTTCACGGGAGGGATCAGAGACCTAGCTAGGCCCCTAATTGGGGCCAGAGCCGCGACCAGAGCACACTTCTCTGGCTGCTTGCCTGGGGCTTCTACCTCTGGGCTGAGTTGGGCGGATCCAGAGAGAATTCCTAGAACAGTAGTTAAGAAAGAAATACTGAGGGTGCACTCCCCCCCCACCGCCCGCCGGAGCTCCCGGCCTCAGAAACACCCGGGTCCCCTAGGTGGGCTTGGGCATCTAGCCAAGGGCGGGGGGCTGAGGGGACCTGCAAAACTGCAGAGATTTTCCTGGGGACAAACCTGAGGGGTGGGCACAAAGCAAGTGCTGGGATGTCTAGAAGGAGGGTATCTTGGGTCCCTAGCTACAAGGGCTGCAAGCCAAGATTCCCTCCTGCCCTAGATGATGCAGGGCTGTGGGGAGTAGCGACTGGGCAGATCAGGAATTCCTGAATCTCTCTGATTCTCCTGGAGTCTGCTTTTCACACAAAGCTCTACCTAGAACCAGAGTCCAGCATTGGCTCCTGCCCTGTGGGAACCAGTTCAGACCGGCCCTCCTGAGACTGAGGGCAGCTGAGGGCGGGGCTGGCCAAAGTGGTGAAGATGCAGCTTTTACAGTAAGTGGAAGCCCTGCCCTGAAAACTGTGGGGTCCCTACTGTAGGAAGCAGCCTTTGGCCTGAGTCAAGGATGTGGAGCTGCTATGAGCACCCTGTAGAGCTGGATCAGGGCTGGGCCCAGCCTCCTTGGGTGGATTGGATTGGGGGGATTACCTGCCCCGGCCTTTAGCACTAGTCCCAGGTAACATAACATGCAAGCTTCAGGAAGGCAAGGGCCACATCTGTCTTGTTCACTGCTGTATCCCCATGCCCGACTCTTGGAAGGCCCTCCGTAAATATGTGTTTGAGTGAATAAATGAGCCAGGGTACAGAGTGCAGTCACAACCAGGGTCCCACAGGAATCCCCCTGCAGCACAGTGAGACCCATCTTGCAGAGGAGCCAGGCAGCAGGACAAGGACCAGAACCTGTCCCGGTCTCTTTCCATCACAGCTGCCTGCTCTACATCACCCCTTTTAGCTAGCAGTGACCAAGGTCATCTCAAGGGAGGTGGAAACTGCTCAGCATGACTTCTGGGGGTCTTTTCTCTTTCCATTTTCCCATCTCATGGACTTTGGACAAGTCCATTCCCCCTCTAGGCTTCAGTTTCATTATCTGTAAAGGAAACCCTAGAGCTATGTCTGCTTTTCCAAAGCTGATCTAAAAATACTGTTCCTTTTCTCCTTCATCCCTTCATTTTTCTTTTTCAAGACACATGGAGGGGGACTCCCCTGGTGGCACAGTGGTTAAGAATCTGCCTGCCAATGCAGGGGACACCGGTTCGAGCCCTGGTCTGGGAAGATCCCACATGCTGCGGAGCAACTAAGCCCATGCGCCACAACTACTGAGCCTGTGCTCTAGAGCCCGCGAGCCACAACTATTGAGACCGTGTGCCACAACTACTGAAGCCTGCGCACCTAGAGCCCAAGCTCTGCAACAAGAGAAGCCACTGCAATGAGAAGCCCGCACACCGCAACGAAGAGTAGCCCCCGCTCACCACAACTAGAGAAAGCCCGCGCGCAGCAACAGAGACCCAACACAGCCAAAAAAAACAGACACATGGAGGAAGTATGCTGTGGCTATAGACATGAGCTGGGCTGGACTTGGACCAGAAGAGAACTACTGTGCTGGATATGAAGCTCCCACTGTGTGCTGCATGGTGTGGGGCAGCAGGAGTCCCAGGCTGCTTCTGGATGTCACATAAATTAACACATGGTACCCCAGGAGCTGAATCAAGTCCTGGAATTCTACATCATAAAACAGACTGTTTGGGCATTCTAGGAGCTCACATTCTCTTTCAGACAAGAAGATGAATGCCAGGGAATGCTCCAACTTCCACTTCAGAGAAACCAAAGTTGGCCTAGAACTCCCCTTCCGGCAGGGACTGGTTGGGATGAGGTAGTCCAAGGTGGAAGAGCCAAGAGTCTCAGCAAACACATTCCAACAATGTTCCTTATTCTGTCTTATTGACCTGCAGAGTTCCTGTGGGTATTGGCACGGAAGCCCCATAGGGGGTGACAGGAGGAGTATGTGAGCCAGAGCTGGAGATCTGAGAGCCCCCCTCCCATTACACACACACCCCCTCCCGCGCCCCAGGGTGCTGGGAATCTGCCTTCACTTTGGACCTACCCTGGGCCCCAAGCCTTGGTCTCCCTTCCATCCTCTGCTTTGGAATTGCGAAGTTGCCCCCGCCCCCTGCCAGTTCCCACTTCACTGGGTCCCTATCACATGCCCAAGCCTCAGCCTTAAGCCACCTGCTAGCTGATGGGATCTCTTTAAAGAATTGATTTCCACTAGTCCCTAAAGTGTTTCCTCAGCAGTAAATCTCCTGCCACCCGGGCTCTCTACCCCATGAATGATTTAGCACCTTGGAGGGGCTGGAGCAGTCTTCCTGTGCACTCGGAGGCCTGCAGCTGTGACATCACCATCCCTGCTGGTGATGGATGGTCTTTTCTGCACTAATGGGGAAGAGAGTGCACAGGGCCGTCTGGAAGGGGGGTCGGGCCATGGAAGTGAGTACCCATCTGGCTCCACAGACTTCTGGTTTGGGGGTCTTACTGATGGACAAGCTAGCTAATTGCCCTCCAAGGTACCTAGAGAAAGGATCTGAGGCCATTGCTCTGTCCCCGGCCCAGAGGGACCCAGGCTCATTTCAGAATGAGGTTTGTCTTTCCAGTTCCTGAAGTGTTCCAGAGAAAGGAGTTATGTACACCCAGTGCCTGCTTCCCCTGCTCTGGTTTTACAACACGCATGCACCCTCGCACACACACGCACCTACGTGAGTGAGCACACACGTGTCCACTTTCTCAAGAACTCTCTCAGGAAGTTCATCACTGTGGCCCACCTAAATCTTTCATGCTACCAACGAAGGCCATTTTTCTCTGAATCCATCTGGAACCGACAGAGAACAGCTGGTTATTATCTGCCATATGCTAACCCTCTAAGCACACGTGGTAAATAATGACATGGTCCTGGTCCCTCCCTGCCCTCACCCCCCTCCCATCATCTTTCCTCTAAGCGTCAATGACCCCAGTTCTCTCAGTTCCACTAGGCTTTGGGGGAAACGTAAGTTTTGTCAGTCAGCTCCACAGGTCAGTGACTTCATGTGGGGGGCAGAAGGTGGCAAGGACGCCCACTGAAAGGGACAGTAGCCTGTGCCCAGTCTTGCCCTCCCTGACTCCAGCAGGCCCTGGCCCACCTCGGAGGAGGTGTAACTTGAGGTACATCTCCTGCTTCAGAATCGCTTTCCCATCGGCCTATCCTGTAGACATCAGGTGAGGAGTTTTCCCTAAGATTGGTCCTGCAGCCCATGAACCCACAGTATCCCAAATATGTCAGCAGAGAGAGGGACCTAAAGCAGTGGGACACAGAATGGGTAAGTCTTGGTATTGGTTTTTTTTGGACCACTTTGTTGAGGTATAATTTTCGTACAATACGATGAATCAATTTAAGCATACAATTAGATGAGCTTTGACAAGTATATGCACCCATGTAACCACCACCACAGTCAGGGTATAGAACATTTTGATCACCCCTAAAATTTCCCTTCCAGGTCAACCTCCTTCGCCTGCCTCCCTACCCCCACCCCATCTCCAACCCCTGGCAACCACTAATCTGCTCTCTATCACTGTAGTTTTGCCTTTTCTAGAATTTCATCTAAATGCAATTATGATATGTAATCTTTTGAACCTGGCTGCTTTCACTTAGCATAATGCCTTTGAGATTCATCCACGTTGTTATGTGTATTACTAGTTCACTCCTTTCTATCGCTGAGTCACATTCCGTTGCCTAGATGTACCACGGGTTGTTCATCCATTCACCAGGTGGTCGACGTTTGGGTTATTTCCAATTTGAGGCTATCATGAATACTATGTTACTATGAACATTCATGTACAAGTCTCTTTATGGGCGTGTTTCCATCAGAAATTATGCTGGTAAATGTTTAACAACCAGCTCTTTGGAATGGAGGGCAGCCCTGACTTGGAGCCTCTGTTGGTTTCCGAGGTAGGAGTACTCCCATCATGGCCATTTGAAACTATCAACGTGCTGCCACGTTCCTGTTGCTCCACATCCTTGCCAACACTTGATTGGCCAGTCTTTTCCATTTTAGCCTTCTAGAGGGTGTGAAGCTACATCTCCTTGTGGTTTCAAATTGCATTTCCTTGATAACTAATGATGTCGAGCATCTCTTCATGTGCTTGTTGGCCTGGACGGGTAAGTTTTGAGGGGGCTGGGAACAAGGACCCGGCTCTGTGTTTTTTCCTCCCAACCAGGGATTGAACCCGGGCCACAGCAGTGAAAGCACTGAATCCTAACCACTAGACCACCAGGGAACTCCCTGGCTCTGTGTTTTGAGGAAATGTTCCTCTTCTTTTTTTTTTTTTTAATTGAAGTATAGTTGATTTACAATGTTGTGTTAATTTCTGCTGTGTAGCCAAGTGATTCAGTTATATATACATTCTTTTTCATATTGTTTTCCATTATGGTTTATCACAGGATATTGAATATAGTTCTCTGTGCTATACAGTAGGACCTTGTTGTTTATCCATTCTATATACAATAGTTTGCATCTGCTAGCCCCAAACTCCCAATCCATCCCTCCCCCACTCTTGTGTCCCCCTTGGAAACCACAGATCTGTTCTCCATACTGAGGAAATGTTCTGAGTGAAGTGCCACAGTGAAGGGCTCCAGGCACCTTGGAGCCACCAGGGAAACCTGGGGCGCCTGGGCCACGGATTGACTGAGACCTGATAGATCACGGCTTACAGAATTCTCCTCCTCAGATCTCGGTGGCATGGGAAGATCTGAGGTTTGCTGAGAGTGTGCCTTTTCCAAGTTCACTAAGAGGGCCCTTGGCAGATGAAGGCTCGGACCCAGGTTTTCTCACTCCCAACCCTGATCATGCCACTTTGGCTGTTTACAAACGGCTTTTACACACTTCATCTCATCGGATTCTCAGGACAACCCTATTCCACCAATGAGGAAACTGAGTCTCCAGGAGATTGACTCACTCAAGTCCCACAGCTAGTGAGTGGCAGAGCTGAAACTTGAACCCTAGATTTTTGGCTGTCAGGATCCCAGGAATCCACTCTGCCCCACTCGAGTCTACTGGAGGCCTCAGTAGGGGCTTACTCAGGCCATCTGCCCTAGGCCTCAGCCAGCCCCAAGCTAGTTCTAGCTGAGCCACATATATAGAAGTGTTTTCTTAACATGGTGGCTTTGATCTTGCCTTGAAGACGCCTGGACATCTTGCTTCAGGTTGCCCTCAGTCTAGAGGTTAGAAAACCATGAAATTCCTCCCGAAGACTCTCGTCACATTTGCTGAACCTTCCATTTCCCTCATGAAAATCCAAACGCAAAATGCCTCTTGACCACACAGGCTATGTGTCCCTGTGTGTACTTCCTACCTGCAAGCTCAGGCACCACCCTGCAATTGTCTGAGAGCTCAGGTGTTAACGGTACCTTTCTGGCACATAGTAGGCACTCGTTAAATGTTTGTTGAATATATAAATGGCATTTGTTAATAAACATGGTTTCTTTTTCTGATCTGTAATTTATTTAAAAACCCAGGAGGTAGGAAATCACACTTATTGCGGGGGCGCTTTACACTCCTCCCCACAGCTGTGTGAGGTTAGCATTATTATGCCCATTTTATGGATGAGAAAACTGTGGCTGGAGAGGTTCAGGAATTTGGTCTCTCAGCCAGGATGGGGTGGGGCCAGGACTTGGACCAAGTCTGTCTGAGTGCCATTATGTGAGAGTGAGTGTGGATATCCCTGGAGGGACCCTCTGGCTTCCAGTGGGCAGAGAGGCAGCCCCACATCCTGAGCTCCAGACGGGCCTTGGCCCCATCTCGCCAACTATGCCAGTGAAGGTAGTTGCTGCTCACAAAACTATGAGTTTCAAACTTTCTTCTAGAGCTGTGTCTCTGAATCCAGCATCAGCCATAACGAAGGAGAATATCACTCTGCTCCAAAGTATAAAGTCCAGGAGTCTTTCTATCCATTTGAAATCAAACAGGCCAGCCCAGCCATTCCAGCTCGTGCAGGCAGCAGGCTGCACACAACAGCTGTTTGCAGCCTGCAGCTTCGACTGGTCAAGGCCACCAGAGGCCTGGGTGTCAGCATTATGGGAGGGGGAGATGGTGGTCATGGTGGGGATGGGAATGCTGCTCCATTAACGTCCAACTTCCTGAAAACCACCGGGACACATGTCATTTATGCACTTGTTGATTTGAGGCCTTGCTTCCAGAAGGAGCAGATGATGAAAGACCGTCAGCAGAAGAGCTGTGCACAGAAAAAGAACAGCAAAACCCTCACAGAAGGAGGGGGACAGAAACACACCGAACCAACAGCTAATGTAGTGGTGACCGAACGCTTACCTATGCACCAACCTCAGGGCCTCAGCTGAGTCCTTCCTACTTGCATTGTGAGGAACAGAGTAAGGGTGGCCTTGCAACAGGACTGCAGCTTCCCCTGGGGCAGCTTACACTCTCCCTCTACCTAGATGTCCAGGGGCAGGAGGGGACTAGGTCTTGGCCAGAGGCCAGATCTGAGCTTGGGCTATGCATTTGGGCACCTGAGCCCCTCCATGTGTTCTGCAGGAACCCTGGCCCTCCGGTCTGAGCCCATTGTCTAGCCATTATGGCCCTTTTTGGGAGAGACAAGCTTCCAGCTTGGGAGGAACGAGGTATGAACTGGGGCCTGCCTGGCCTAGACACCCAGCCCCCCTGGGTCTTCCTGGGAGCCCTCTGCAAGAAAGAACAGCAACAGTGATACCTCAGGGCACCAGGAGGAGCCTATCATCTTTCTCTCTTTCCTTCACAGCCCATTCCATGGGGGCTTGAAGGGAGGGGCAGGGAGGCTGGTGAAAGGCCACCTGAGGCTGCTTTTCAATGAAACTATCCATGTACAGGATAGAATTACTTGTATCAAGTACACAAGACTTTTAATCCACTTTGTAATCAAACAGGGCATCACTCTGGGCCCCTACGAGCCTGAGATGACAGCGTATTTCCACCCACTTCACTGGTGGGGAAACTGAGGTGCAGGGGAGGATCAGAAGTAATCCATTCAAGCCAAGCAGGCAGTGGGGAGTTCAGAGCCCTGGGCTCCAAGGCCAGCCCACACCTTCGCAGAGAGCAGGGTGGGGCTCAGCTTGCCAGTGAGGGGGAGTGGAGGTGCTGCCGGAGGCACCTCTGCTATCTTTCTGAAGTTTGTAGAGTCCCTTCTTGCAGGAATTGGAATCTACCAAGACTCTCGGGATTGGGTGAAGTTGTTTGCAAATACACAAAATATTCCATCATCCAAGCCTGCCCATTAACTTGAGTTTCTGTCTACAGAAGCTAGGTAACTTCTCTGGGTCCCTACCCAGACTGGCTGAAGAATGAGCAACAAGTTGCCCTGGGGTTCCTCACTTTGCCTGCAGCAAAGATGGCTCCGGTTCTGCTTGGAGCTCTACCACCACCCCTCTGGAAGACTTTGGGCTAGTTTCATATACGTGCCTCGGGGTCTGCATCTGTAAAACAGGGCCAGTGCTGGTGGTTCCATCGGCATCTAGGGTGGCTGTGCACCCCAAATGAGACAAAAGAGGGGAGAGAACTTTGTTTTGCTAAGTAGAAAATGCTGGATCCCCATGAGGGGCAGTAATATGTCATGGCCACAGGCCACAGTGGTGTGGTGACACTCCACACCGCAGTGGAAAGCACTGCTGTGAGGGCCAAGGGGCCTGGGCTCTGCCCCCGGAACTGCCTCTCTGGGCCTCCGGGCACTCATGCCTAAAGCAGAGTTGGAACTCCCTTCCAGCCCAGGTGTTCTATGCTGTCCTGAGAGACTGCCTGGTGCGGGCTGGGGTGTTTCCCTGGTCTCCGCGCCCATGCCTGGGCCCCTGGATACCCTTCGCAGAAGCTGCGCATCCTCTGGACACTTGCATCAGACCATCTGCTGCCACTCATCCCTGAGGAACCCACCTCAGCCCACCTGGGCTCCGCAGCATGGTTTCTGGGGGCTCAGGATGTTACATCACACGTCAGGGTAAAGTGGCTTCTGAGTCTGAGCCAGCATTTGAAGGGAGCGCCCTGTCGTCGTGGGTCAGCATATCCCTACCCTGAGGGAAGGCCTGACCCCCATGAGACTGAGCGCGTCCCAGGACGGGGAGGCCCCTTCCCGGCTGTGTGAAGATGAGGGTCAGTGGCCAGAGGGAGCAGTTCAGTGCCTTCTGAGTGGCCTCTTCAGCTGAAGAAAACAGAGGCCCTGGCTTTAGGGTTGTCAGATAAAACAGGGGATGCCAGTCAGATTGGAATTTCTGATAACAATGAATCTTTTTCTTTTTTAGTATAAATACGTCCCAAATATAGTTGGCCCTTAAACAACCTGGGGGTTGGGGCGCCGACCCTCTGCCCAATGAAAACTTATAGTTGGCCCTTTGTATCTGAGGTTCTCTGAGGAGTCAAGCTACCACGGATGGTGTAGTACTGTAGGATTTATTATTGAAAAAAATCTGCCTGTAGGGCTTCCCTGGTGGTGCAGTGGTTGAGAGTCCGCCTGCCGATGCAGGGGACACGGGTTCATGCCCCGGTCCGGGCAGATCCCACATGCCGCGGAGCGGCTGGGCTCGTGAGCCATGGCCGCTGGGCCTGCGCGTCCTGAGCCTGTGCTCCGCAACGGGAGAGGCCACAACAGTGAGAGGCCCGCGTACCGCAGAAAGAAGAAGGAAAGAAAATCTGCCTGTAACTGGACCCATGTAATTGAAACCCGTGTTGTTCAAGGGTCAACTGTATTGCATAGGGCATACTTATACCCCCCAAAAGTATTAGTTGTTTATTCGATATTGAAATTGGACTGGGAATCATATTTTTATTTGCTAAATCTGGCAACTCCACCTGGCCTCCATCCCCCACTGCACCCCCAGTCCCCAAAGCTGCTGGGCCCACTGGGTGTCCCCTGTGTTCTCCTTGAGTCTCTCTGAATCTTTCTGTTGCCTGCTCTTGCTGGCTCTGTCTCCATCTTGCCCTCCTGTCCTCTGCCGTCTGTCTCAGACGTTCCCCCCTCGGCCCCCCTCGCACACACCCTGCTGCCCTCCTAGGTGACGCTGGACAGCACAGCGAAGAACACCGCTGCTGAGGATGCCCCGAAGGGCAGTCCACACAGCTGGGAAGGCGAGACCCCGGAGGGTGAAGGGAGTACGGGGGGCCGGGCCCGGCTCCCCGTGATGTGAGGAACACAAACCCGGGCCTCCAGGCCACACACCACCCACAGCCTCTCGGGAGACCCTTCTTCACACTGGAACAGGCTGGTGCCCGTCCAAAGGGCAGCTGGGCACGTGCCCTAAAGGGGTAAACACTGTCCGTTCTGCACCCAGTGAGGGGCAGGCAGCAGGAACAGCCTGTGCATGGCCAGGCTTCCAGGCCCCACCCACCTATGGCAGAGCTGGCTGGGCCTTCGGAGCAGAGGGCCTAGTCAGACGTGTCCCACCCAGGGGCCCAGCTGAGCGGCAGTAGAAGGGACCTCCCACTGCCTTCCTGACCCAGGAAAGGGGGTAAGACCTGGCCCCATTGGAACAAGCCTGGGAGACTGGGCTGAGCCCTGCCAGCGGCTAGGAGCGTCTGCTAGCTTTTGTGGCTGCTGTTACCTGAAACAAGCTACCTCACCTCTGTGAGCCTAAGTTTCCTCATCTGGAAGATGGGGATAAAAGTTTATCCCCCTCATAGGAACGTTAGACTTAACTTCAGTGATCTATGTGGAGCTTTGAGCACAGGGCGCAGGAATGGGAGACCCTTGAAATAGGTTTCTCCTCTTTGTCTCTGAAGGCCAGGGGCCATCTCCAGTGTCTCACTACGGGATAACTAACCAAAGGGCAAGAAGCCCTTGGCAGACAGGACTGCCCACACAAACTCAGAAGGTCCTGCAGACCCAGTCCAACTCCTGGATGCAGTGAGTGTTGGAATAGAGGATCTTCCTCTTAGCCACGGCCTGGGCTTGCTGTACAGTCTGAGGCAGCATCTCCCTCTTCAGGCCTGAGCCCTGAGCCCAGGAAACGCAGCTGGCCTCAGAAAGAGGAGCCCAGGGAATGGAGACCCTCCTCACCAGGAGGGTCATATTACCTGAGTGACACAGAAGCAGAGGAAAAAGGGGAGGGGAGGGCAGCCACAGAAATGCCAGGCCCATGGGTGTGCCTCCTGGCAGAATTTGTTTGGAGGCTTTGGGGTTTTGTTTTTTTCCTTTTTCTCTAATTTTCTTTTAAAACTAATGTTTGCTGCCCCTCCATCATAGAAGTAACCCCTAGACTGCAGAGAGAGAAGACCACGAAGAGGAATCCCAGAAAGCTGCCATCACCACCCAATGCAGGCTCACCCTGTCTTTCTCCACCGTGCATTTTGTTTTAATAATAATTAAAAAAAAGAGACCATTTTGTACGTACTCTTTTGTACCTCACTTTTCTCACTGAGTAAGCTTTCCCTCTTGGGAAGATTACATTATATGACGATTAGTTGCTGCAGTATTTCATCCTATGGTTATTCCTTAATTTATCAAGCTCAGCTTAAGGACATTTGGGCAGTTTCCAATTTCCCGCTATTACACAAATTCTTTTTTTTTTTTTTTTTTTTGGTGGTGCTCCGTGGCATGCGGGATCTCAGTTCCCCGAGGACCGGGGATGAACCTGTGCCCCCTGCAGTGGAAGCACGGAGTCTTAACCACAGGACCACCAGGGAAGTCCCTCGTATTTTGGGGTTTTTTAATTAATTAATTTTTTATTTATTTTTGGCTGCACTGGTCTTTGTTGCTGCGTGTGGGCTTTCTCTAGTTGCGGTGAGCAGGGGCTACTCTTTGTTGCAGTGCGCGGGCTTCTCATTGCCATGGCTTCTCTTGTTGTGGAGCACGGGCTCTAGGGGTGCGGGCTTCAGTAGTTGTGGCATGTGGGCTCAGTAGTTGTGGCTCGCGGGCTCTAGAGCACAGGCTCAGTAGTTGTGGCGCACGGGCTTAGTTGCTCTGTGGCATGTGGGATCTTCCCGGACCAGGGCTTGAACCCATGTCGCCTGCATTGGCAAGCAGATTCTTAACCACTGCACCACCAGGGAAGTCCCCCTCATATTTTTTTTAAAAGATATATTTTGATTAATATATATATGTATATGTCAAAGGGTGTGCAAATTTAAAACATTACTGGTTCATATCACAGAAGCCACACACAGGGTCATAAATGCCAATGAGCCAGTCGTGTATGTAGTAGGTGCTCGGGTATAGCCCTGGGAGATTGGACAACTGCCCCTGAACCGGGGTCTGCTGGGGGCGAGGCTGAGGGTGGCTCCGGAGGCCAGGCAGGTCCTGCGACTACATCCTAGGTCCCTGGAGGGCTGTTCCCCTCCCCTGCTCCGGGGTGCAGGGGTTCTGGGTGCACAGAAATATGGACAGTTCAGTACTAATGCCAGGGGACTGGGGGCCGGGCCAAATCCTCCTTCTTTTTCCAGGGCTGGGACTTAGGGCGTTTGTCCCTCTTCCAAAGCCAGCAACAGACCGGGAGGGGCCAGCGTGAAGGCGGGGTCACCTGCTTGAGCTGGGGATGTGCGGTGGGGGTCAGGGGACCATCGTGGGGTGGGGTCAGGACCATGGAGTCACTATCGTGACAGATACCAAACCCAGAGATTGTCAAACAGCCTCCCAGGGCAGACACAAGAGGGGAACCTGATCAGACCCTGGGCTTCTCCCTCCCACTGTCAGTTGGCACAGCTCCATTTTTATCCATTGTTCTTAAGCCTCCCAAGAAAGACCTCCTTTAAGGAAAAGCTTCCAGGCTCTAATGCTAAAAAAATTTGGAAAAATGACTAGTGGTTTAGTTTGCCCCAACCTATGCCCCCATTTTACAGATGAGAACACTGAGACTAAGCGACCAGAATGACGTGACCAAGGTAACAGCTGGTTAGTAACACCCAGTGATGGAACTAGACTATGACCCTCAATCACCCTTCAGGTATTTCGAAACCTCCACCCGAAGGCTGTCAATACTGCAACCTCTTAATACACCCTACTTCCCATCTGCCATTCCAGGGCTTCCAGGCCCCTCCTGAGGGTTTTAGGGAGGGCAGTGTCCACTCCTGTGTTCTGAGGGGCTGCTCTGACTCCCCTTCCTGGCCAGAGGTCCCCAGACCCCGTGTTCCTGCCTCAGCTTTGCCCATACCAACTCTTCTGCCTCAATGCTTCCTGACCCACCCCCAGACCACCTCTCCTGCAGGACCCACCTTAAATCTGTGTGAGCCCCAGTATGAGAGGCAATTCAGCACATACATAGTAAGTGCTCAAAAGCTAGTAATGGGTATTCTTACTTCCAGGCATCAGTAGTGGGGGCCCCGCCCTGGGACCCCCATGTGGTCAGCCTCGGATGCTGCAGGGTGCCCTTAAGGGGCTCTGCACTGTCGGCCCCTGGAAAGGCCTGCTGAGTTATGACAGTGTCCTGCCCTCGGAGCCATGGGGTCTGGGAGAGGGGAGTTGGGGCAGTAAGCAGCCTGAGGCCCCCCCACCTAGGAAGGTGGGAGTTCAGGTCCTGAAAGCAGAGAAGGGCGTGCCATCCCCTCCCTAAGTCCTTCTGGAAAGCACTCTTAGACCTGGGGAATCAGAGTCGAGCAAGGGGGCCTACCCCCAGGGTACCCACTAATCTGTACAATGTCCCCCATGACCTGAGCCGTGAGATTCACTAAGATATTCCTGAACGCAGGCTGCAGGAGCCCAGCCAGTCTTGGCCCAGCAGAAAGAGGGAGCAGACCCTGCCCAGCAGATGTCGGGGGAGTTGGGGCTGGGGTGCCCAGGTGCCTCTACCCCTTCTGCCAGTCTGGCCTGGAGGCTCTGGGTGTCACAGGATCATCGCGGCGGTTGCAGCACAGCAGGACTTCCTGTTTGCGGGGCAGTGAGAGGCTGGAGTAGGTGAGGGGCCAGGAAGTGGCAGGAGGATCCTCCTCGCAGAGCTGCGGCCCTGGCAGGGTGAGGGCGGCCCCTCCTCGTGGAATCCTGTGATTCCACCGCCCTGAATCTGGACAGTTAAGGAAGGGCCCTGGCGTCTTTCAAACAAGCCCATCATCTGCTGAGCAAGGGCTGCTGTGGGCGGCGAGGACTGCGTGGGCAGCCTGGACTGGTTGTTTAGAGTTCAGATTATCTTTGTTTACCACTGAGAGAACATAGAGCCGTCCGCAGGCATTAACTGTGCCCACCTGCTTCCAACATTCATTTGCTCATCCAGGGTTCCAGCCAATGGTGCCGGTAATAAAGGAAATTGCTCTTGAAGTTGACAGAGACGGAGTCCCTGGGGGGCAGGCGGGCAGGCACCTCCCCACCTGCCTGCCCCCCAAAGCCAAGGGTGTATAGCTGTCACCATGGAGCTGGGCAGAGTCCTCCAATTCTGTTGTGTGTCTCCTTTTTTGCCCCCCAAAGACCCTCTGCCTATGTCTCCCAGCCCAACACAGGGCATCTGCCAGGGCTGCAGCACGGGAGCCTTCGGAGAGATACCAAGCAGAACTTCCTGAGGACAGGCATCTGGAAGGTAAGGAAGGGCATGGCATCTCCTCCCTAAGTTCTTCTGGAAAGCACTCTCAGGCCTGGGGAATCAGAATCGAACAAAGGGGTCTTCCCCTAGGGTACCCACTAATTTGCATGATGCCCCCATGACCTGAGTTGTGAGATTCACTAAGATATTCCTCTTTCAAGGGGCTTCTCTGCTTTCAGGACATGAACTCCCACTTTTCTAGGTGGGGGGGGACCTCAGAGAGATGGATTATCAGCCCAGAGCCTCCCAGAGCCATCCCCCAAACCGTTGCTCCTGTCACCCCATCCCTGCAGAGGTGCTCGACTTTCCCTGCGAGCCACCTCAGGCTACTGCCACCTCCCATGTGCTTACGACCACTGACCATTAGTTAATACCATCAGTGACCACTGAGTAGGTGCGTGTTAAAAGCTTCACAGCAACAGCCTATTTCACTCGCGCAACAATCGCCCTCCAGACCGGCACTATTACTATATCCTTTGGCTGCGACCGGAAACCGTGGGGGTGGGGCGATCTGGAAGGTGGGCCGCCCGTTTCTCTCCAGGTTCTCAAGTGTCGGCTCCTCCCCCGCCTGCCTCCAGCCTCCGGCTCAGAGAGAACCTTGGCGGGGCTGGCCCGGGCGCCTGCCCTCCCTCACGCCACGCTGGACCGCTTGCTCACGGCGCAGGGCCACGTTGGCCCACCCTCCGTGTGGCTAACGTCGGGGGTGGGGAAGGGGCTCTCCCAGCCTTCTTGGGTCTCACGGTCTAGAAGGCTCTTTTCCCCGGGCACGGGGGGTAGCCAGAACCTGCAAAGTCTGGACTCCACCTCCCTCCCCGCCCTTCCCCAGCCCACCCAACTCCTGCCTCTTCTCTGCCTTTTGTATTTCTACATCAGCACCACCGGCGTCCAGAGGCTTCCCAGGCTGGAGGCCTTGTGTAAAGGACACCACTGCCTTGATGGAACAGAACCCTGGCTCTCTGAGGCTCGGCTCTGAGAGGAGGCTTCCAGGAGGGCAGGCCCGTTTGCCTCAAGGAGCTGCCTGTGCCCTCATTTCCTTTCCCCCAGTGTCTCACTTTGGAGGGCTGCTGACACACCTTGGCCCAGGTGAGCTGAGCCCCCTCTGTTACTCTGGTCCAAAAACCAGGTTCTTTGCAACACAGCCAAGACAGACTAGAACTTTCAAAAGAGACTTTGTTAAACACCAAAGGAAATAAATCCAAGGAGCAGAAGTAGCATCAAAGCAAACAAACCAGAAATATCCACTCCCACCTTCTCCCATCCCCAAGTGGGTCCCTCTGCAGTCCTGCGGCATCCGAGGTCCAGCCCTGCAGGGTCCAGGTGAGCTCCCACTCACCGAGTTCTTGCCTGTTTCTTCTCCTTAATGGCTGGTGTAGTGGGTTAAATGGTGCCCCCCCCCCCCGTAAAGATATGTCCACCCACGTCCTAATCCCTAGAACCTGCAAATGTTACCTTACTTGGAAAAAGGGTCTTTCCTGATATAATCAAGTTAAGGAATTTTTTAAAAAATAAATTTATTTTATTTATTTCTGGCTGCGTTGGGTCTTTGTTGCAGTGCGTGGGCTTCTCATTGCGGTGGCTTTTGCTGCGGAGCACAGGCTCTAGAGCGCAGGCTCAGTAGTTGTGGGTACACGGGCTTAGTTGCTCCACGGCATGTGGGATCTTCCCAGACCAGAGCTCGAACCCATGTCCTCTGCATTGGCAGGGAGATTCTTAACCACTGCACCACCAGGGAAGCCCCTCAAGTTAAGGATTTTGAGACAAGGAGAACATCCTGGTGGGCCTTAAATCCAGTGACAAGTGTCCTTATAAGAGACACAGAGGAGACAGACACAGCAGAGGAGGTGGCAGTGAGAGGACAGAGGCAGAGATTGGAGTGACTCCCATACCAGCCAAGGAAGGCCAAGGGCTGCTGGCTGCCCCCACAAGCTGGGAGGGCGGCATGGAACAGATTTTCTCCCAGCTTCTCCAGAGGCAGGGGCCCTGCCAACTTGATTTCAGACTTCTGCCCAGAACTGAGAGAATATGTTTCTGTTGTTTTCAACCATCCAGTTGTGGTAATTTTTAACAGCAGCCTCACAAAATAAATACGGTTGGTGTTCTGGAACATCACCCAGAGCCCCACCACCACCCACCGTAGGCTGCCGATGGCTAAATCTGTCTCTCTCAGTGGATCTCCAGCCTGAGGTTCAGATCTCTGTTCCCAGTAGCCTCGTGTGGGTCCCACAGGAATCTCAAAGCCAATATGTTGAAAAATCCATAACCCACTCCTTCTCCCAGGCTCCCCCTCGCATGAATGGTACACCTCACTCTAACCTGGGAGAACTTTCTTGCCCCACATTCAGGCCACCCAAATAGCTCCCAGTCCTTCCAGGTCTTTCCATCTCCAGGATTGCACCCTCACGCAGGTCACCAGCTGTTGTCTCTGGGAGTTAACTGCCTCGCTGACCTCTCCGTTTACACTCCACCACTTCACATTAGCCCTGCAATACCGAGGACTGGTGAAGATGACCCTCAGACACTTCTTTCTCATGCAACTTACTGAGTCCAGTGGGAAGGATCCACGTTCAGCAAAGGATTCCCAGGATACCTGCTGGCGAGATACGGCTCCTCCAGGCTCCTCTCTTGGTTCTTGGGGGACATATTCCAGTTGGTGGCTACCTGTCAGCCTGTCCCAAAGGAGGTTCTATAGGACACCCCAATTGAGGGCTCATCAAGCCTCTAGTCCCCTAGTATATCGCCTTGAAACTCCAGCATAATTATTTTATATTGATCCCCAAACTGCCATAAGCACACTGTCACCCGTCTTGAAGGTTAGGCTTCTCGGCACAGTTGTTTGCAAGCCACCAGGGCCTCATGCCACACCATTTGAAGGTCCTATAACAATGGCCAGATGTCACATGGGCCCAGTCCGCTGTGACCAGTGACCGTGACCAGATGTGGACCTGGCTGTCCCCTGCATGGCCAGGCGTCAGAGAGATGGAGCACAGTGGGGTGGCGGGATGCACCCCAGCCCCTCTTCCTGAAACAGAGCTGACCCCGTCTCTCCGAATTGGGGCTCACATACTGCATGGTATGGCCCTACTTATCCCACCCTCTCACCTCTCCACTCTCCAATGCTCCCTACACTTCAGCTTCACTGAACTACTGCAGTTCCCTGAATGAGGATAGTTTGTACCTCTTCTGGAACATTCTTTGCCTGAATAATTCCTGCTGATCTTTCAAAACGCAGAGCAAGCGTTGTCTCTGCTAGCAGGCTCTTCCTGATCTCCCCAGCCTCAAGGCCCCTGGTGCCTTAGTCAGCTCGGGCCGCTTTAACAAAATATAGACTGGGTGGCTGAAAAAACTGACATTTCTTTCTCACAATTCTGGAGGCTGGGAAGTCCAGGATCAAGGTGCTGGCAGATTTGGTGTCTCGTGAGGGCTCTCTGCCAGGTTTGCAGACCAACACTTTCTCTGTGTCCTCACATGGCAGGAAGAAAGAGAGCTCTGGTCTCTCCCTCTTCTTATAACGACACTACCTGCATCCTCATTCCATCATCTAAACCTAATTACCTCCCAAACGCCCCACCTCCAAATACATCACTTTGGGGATTCAGGATTCAGCATTTGAATTTGAGAGGACACACACATTCTGTCCATAACATCCCCTCTGTTTGTTTGAACTGGAATCCATATGTGGTCCATACATAGCTGTTGGTTGATATGTCTCTTGTCTCTTCTAATTGATCCCAAGACAGGCTCCCCTTCATTTGCTTTTTAAAAAATATTTTATTTTATATTCTATTTTATTATTTTATTGTGATAAGAACACAGCATGAGGTCTACCCGCTTGCCCTCCATTTCCTTTTGCTGCTGTAGATGCTTTCCAATTTTCTTTTTTTTGACTGTGCCACACACAGCATGCGGGATCTTAGTTCCCCGACCAGGGATCGAACCCGTGCCCCCCGCAGTGGAAGCATGGAGTCTTAACCACTGGACCGCCAGGGAAGTCCCACTTTCCAATTTTTGGTTAAAGAAATCTGGTCATTTATCTTGTAGAGTTTCTCACAGTCAGGATATTTTCAGTTGCATCCCCGTGGGGTCATTTAATACATTCTTTTGTTCTTGTTTTTCCTATAAATTGGTATTTTGATCATATTCAGGTTTTATTTAGGCAAGATACTTTGTAGGTTGTACCGAAGACTTTCTTCAGATGTTATCAGCCATTGAGGACATTTTGCTTAGATCAGTGATTCTCAAAATCCTTGGTTTTAGAATACTTCTATTCTTAAAAATTATTGAGGGCCCCAAGGAGGTTTTATTTATATGAGTTGTATCTATTTGCATTTACTTTATTAGAAATTAAAACTTAGAAATTTAAAAACTATTAGTTCTTTCAAAAATAACAACAGTAAGTGTATTACATGTTAACAAAAATAACATATTTTATGAAAATAACCATTTTCAAAAACAAAAAATAGTACTTAAGAAGAAGAATGGCATTGTCTTACATTTTTGCAAATGTCTTCAACGTCTGGACTGTCCTATCAGCTTCTGCATTCAATCTGTTGTGATATGTTTTTTGGGTTGAAATATATGAAGAAAATCCTAGGATCACATGGCCCCCTGTGTCCAGGGTCATACTTTGAGAACTGCTGCTCTAGATCTGTTGCTTCATTAAACGTTTCAAAGCGGGGACCGTCTATCACTCCTTCTCCATTTATTCACAGCACTACTTCCAGAAAGAGAGGTCTCCCCTCTTTGATTTGATTAGCTCCTTGGTACAGTTCATATAGGAAAGGCAGTTCACACACTTGATTCTTTCTTTTTATTTGCCAGTTTTCAGAATGAAGTGGTTCCCTAACATCCTCCATTGATCAGAGAGGGCTTTGTTGTGGTGCAAGGGATGGAATGGCATTGATGTGTTTTAGCACTGCAGCTATTATCCTTTATGATGTTCACATCGTCTCACCGGTGACTTCAATTTGCATTTTCTTGATAACTAATGATGCCGAGCAGCTTATTCAGGCCGGCTCCTGAGTCCTTTTGACTCAGTCCTATTTTTCCTTGAGAGCATCTTTGCTTTCTGGTATGACAAGTTCTAGATTCATCTTGGACATTTTCTGCCTCAGACCTAGAATCAACAATTCCTCCAATGACACCTGTTTCTTTTTAGTGGGAGATAATATTCAGAGTCTAGAATCTGGATGTCAGGGGGTACTCACTGCTACTGGATTGGTCATTATTTCTAGTCCTTTCCAGTCAGCAGAGCTAGGAAATATTATTTGTCTTAATAATTTTTTAAAAGAAATTCTTTAGGGGCTTCCCTGGTGGCGCAGTGGTTAAGAATCCACCTGCCAGTGCAGGGGACACGGGTTCGAGCCCTGGTCTGGGAAGATCTTACATTCCGCGGGGCAACTAAGCTCGTGCGCCACAACTACTGAAGCCCTCACACCTAGAGCCCGTGCTTGGCAACAACAGAAGCCACCGCAATGAGAAGCCGGGGCACTGCAACAAAGAATAGCCCCCGCTCTCTGCAACTAGAGAAAGCCTGTGTGCAGCAATGAAGACCCAACACAGCAAGCAAGCAAGAAAGCAAGCAATTTCTATTCAAATTTAAGACCTGTTTTTTTGTTTGTTTGTTTTTTGACCCAAGTGTTTTTAATTAACCTTATTGATCTTCTGTGTTTGCTTTTAACCATGCCAAATCCATGTCAGTTCTCAAGGACACCAACATAACGGCTCACTTGTTTTATTCTACAGCTCATGCACAACGCAGCTCAGAGTAACAAAGCCAACCCCACCACCAACAGCATGATTGCTAAATTTCAGTGTTTTCAGTTCTTTTGTCTGTTGAGTATGTTCTGTGAGGAATATGCAGTTAAGTTACGTACCGTGTTTTACAGTCGCTTGTTAGAGCTTCCCTGGTGGCGCAGTGGTTGAGAGTCCACCTGCCAATGCGAGAGACACGGGTTCGTGCCCCGGTCCACGAAGATTCCACATGCTGCGGAGCGACTAGGCCTGTGAGCCACGGCCGCTGAGCCCGCGCTTCTGGAGCCTGCGCTTCCGGATCCTGCGCGTCCGGAGGCTGTGCTCCTCAATGGGAGAGGCCACAACAGTGAGAGGCCCGCGGACGGCAAAAAAGACCCGAAAAACAAACACACAAAAATAAAAGTCACTTGCTATAGTTTCTCTCTTTGTGGATATGACCTTTAACTAGACATAAGGGTTCCTTTGTTTTAGTCCACTTCTGATTTTTAGGAATTTCTTTCTTTTTACATTTCATTTTTAAAAAAAATATTTATTTATTTATTATTTATTTACTTTGGCTGTGCCGGGTCTTAGCTGCAGCATGCAGGATCTTCATTGTGTCCTGCGGGATCTTTAGTTGAGGCATGTGGACTTCTTAGTTGCAGCATGCATGCGGTTTCTAGTTCCCCAACCAGGGATCAAGCCTGGGTCTCCTGCATTGGGAGAGAGAAGTCCCACCCACTGGACCACAAGGGAAGTCCCTTACGTTTCATTTTTAAATGGCATTTTAACTAATTTTTTTAAAGAGGGAATACATTCACATAGTCAAAACCTGAGACAACATAAAAAGATATACAATGAAAAATCTTCCGGCCTCTCTTTTTCATTTTCCCCTTTCCATCCACTTTTATTAGTATCTCGATTATCCTTTCAGAGTTTGTTAAAATGCAGGCAAATATGAATATAGATTACATTCATTATTACATAATTGGTTTATCTATACATTGTTCAGCACAGTATCATTTCATAAAATTAAGTCATTTTCATTCTTTTTTTATAGCTGCATAGAATTCATTTTACGAATGTAGCAAAAGTTATTTAACGAGTTCACTACTGATTGACATTTTAGTTGTTTCATATATTTTGCTATTACAAATGGTTTACATTTACATTTGTTTTATAATTTTGTAAAATATTTACACAGTTCCATAGCCAAATCTACAAAAAAAAAAAAAAAAATCATTTAAATCCGGTGTCCATCCCCATTCCCTCTACCCTATAACCGCTCTGCCCCTGTAAGTAAACATTTAAAATTTTTGTATGGGTTTTTCTTCCATTTTTTAAAAAACTAGAAGCATATGTATATATGCATTCATATTTCCCTTTCTTAGATAAATGAAGCAGACAATACATACTTTTCTCTATCTTGATTTAAATTTTTTCAAAAGTGTGAAATAATTACAAACTTACAGAAAAGTTTTCAGTATAGTAAAAGGAACTTTTTTTTTTCCATTTGAGAATAAGTTGCCAACATGATACCCCATCACCTCCGAATACTTTTTTTTTTTTTTTTTTGCGGTACGCGGGCCTCTCACTGTTGTGGCCTCTCCCGTTGCGGTGCACAGGCTCCGGACGTGCAGGCTCAGCGGCCAAGGCTCACAGGCCCAGCCGCTCCGCGGCATGTGGGATCTTCCTGGACCGGGGCACGAACCCGTGTCCCCTGCATTGGCAGGCGGACTCTCAACCACTGCGCCACCAGGGAAGCCCCACCTCCGAATACTTTTATATTTTCTATTAAAAAAAAAATTCTTCTACATAGCCACAATACAAACATTAAAATCGAGAAATTATCATTGATCTTCACCAAATCCTTGAACCCCACTCAGTTTTACCAGTTGTCCCAATAGTGTCCTTTATAACGAAAGGCTCCAGCTCACAATCCTGCATAGTATATACTTGTCAAGTCTCTTTGGTCTCCTTCAGGCCGAAACAGTTCCTTGGTCCTTCCTTAACTTTCATGACCTCGGCAATTTTGAAAATTCCACACCCATTATTTTGTAGAATGCCTCTCAGTTGGGGTTTGCTGACGATGACTCCTCATGATTGGATCCCTCAGGTTATGGGTCTTCTGTATAAATACTCAAAAGCAATGCTGCATCCTTCTTGTTGCATCAGGAGGTACAATTTCATTTGCCCCGTTACTGATGATGTTCACTTTGAATAAGATGGTGTCTGCGGGGCTTCCCCATTGTGAAGCTGCTCTCGTCTCCTTTGTTATTAATATGTATTTTGTGGGGAGATGCTTTGAGCCTATGTAAGTACCCTGTCCCTCATCAAACTTTCAATTTGCGTGTGTCTATCGGTATAGACTCATGGATTCAGATTTTATTCAATGGATTATGATTTTTACTATCACTATTTTGATGCTAATTGTCTTAGATTTGGCCTGTGGGAGCCCTTTCAAGGGGACTCCTGTGTGCTTTTGACACATCTCTATATTTTTTTGAGCACTTCCTTGGTTTTGGGTGCAAGATATCTCAGACTCATTTGTATATTTCTTGCCAGTGTACTAAAATCAACCAAGGCTCCAAGGAGTCCTGGTTCCTTTTAGTGGAAAATGGTATTTAGAAGCAATCTGGGCACTGGAGATGGACACTGCCATCATAGGAGCATCATAGGTGCATCAAAGGTGCAAAATAACCTTTGCTATCACTACTGTCACTGATCCCAGGCCCTCCTAGTGGGTAGAGCTAGGAAGTATGTTTACATTTATATTTACTTCTGGATCTATAGATGTAAATACATATTTACCTGGAACTATATTTATGTATAAATGACAAAACACCACAAGTTTTCCAACTCCATAGCTTCTCCTTGTTTTCTCTCTCTCAATATTTGTACCTTCCTCTCCAACAGTGAGAAATCTGGTTCCTGTTGATCTCTTAAAATATTGACTTATTTGGTTAATCCCTATATGTAACCAACCTCGAATCACAGCCACTTCTCCCCTACAGCTCCCCTCAATGGAACAGAAGCTCTCTCACCTCTCTTGGAGTCTGATACCCCATTCTAGTCCACCCTCCTATGGGGGTACCCTCCTACTCCGTTTGGACTCTGACACTCCGTGATGGGTGGGCCTCCTATGGAGATGCCCTTCTCATCCGATTTAGGCTTTGACACCCTGCAGCGGGTGGCAGGACCGGCTGTATGGATGCCTGCCTTACACTGCTCCTGCTCTGACACCCAGCCCACGCCCTCCTGCACCAATGCCCTCCTTACCTGGCTCAGGGTCCCACCTGTACCACAGCATGCATGTCTACCTTGTTCAGCCCACTTCATGGCTTTTGGAATGAATTGTTCAGAAAGGGAAGGGAAGGGAAAAGAAGGAAGAAAAAGAGTTCCACCTTAAACATTAAAAAAAATTTTTTATTTAGGGCTTCCCTGGTGGCACAGTGGTTGAGAGTCTGCCTGCCAATGCAGGGGATATGGGTTCGTGCCCCGGTCCGGGAAGATCCCACATGCCGCGGAGAGGCTGGGCCCGTGAGCCATGGCCGCTGGGCCTGCGCGTCCGGAGCCTGTGCTCCGCAACGGGAGAGGCCACAGCAGTGAGAGGCCCGCGTACCACACACACACTCACACACAAAATTATTTAATATATCTTCCATATCTATATCTATCTATGGAAGTAGAGATATTTTTCATTCCTTTTTTTTAACAGTTGCAATATGTAAATATATCATGGTTTATTCAATTGCTCCTTTGTGGTGGCCATTTGAATTGTTTCCATTGTTTTGCTATTACAAATGGTTAGTTGTCAGGTATGTTTCTGAAGCACCTGGGAACAATCGACTCTGGTATTTTAGAGGTTCTATACCCTCAGCACTGTTCTGTATAAGCCACCAGGTGCTCCTTTTAGAACATGCCCCGGATTTCGGAGAAATCCCCTTCACCAGCCCGTCCAGTGCCAAGGATAGATGCTTGTGCCAGTCATTGGACCACAGACTGGACCTCAGGGAGGCCAAGAGCATTTGAGGAGGTTTTGAGCCCCAATTGGGGCTCTCCATGTTGAAGGGGACCAAGGATCCGATCAGAGCCTCTGTTTCAGGAAGCATGAGTTCCTTTGGCATACACGGATGAAGGTCACAAGTGCTCTGGCTGTACCCAAAGGGTCCTGGGATTTGTTCCATCAGAGGTCTGGGTCTCAGGACCCAGGGTGCAGCTGAGGAGACATCCTCCCATCAGCCGGTCTCCCTGCCATGAACTCCAAAGGCAAACTTGAAGAACCCTGTGCATGTAATTCTCGTAGGATATATATATATATATATTTTAAATTAATTAATTAATTAATTTTTGGCTGTGTTAGGTCTTCATTGCTGCACGCGGGCTTTCTCTAGTTGCAGCGAGTGGGGGCTACTCTTCATTGCGGTGCGTAGGCTTCTCATTGCGGTGGCTTCTCTTGTTGCGGAGCATGGGCTCTAGGCGCGCGGGTTTCAGTAGTTGCAGCGTGCGGGCTCAGTAGTTGTAGCACGTGGGCCTTAGAGTGCACGGCCTTCAGTAGTTGTGGTGCGTGGGCTTAGTTGCTCTGTGGCATGTGGGATCTTCCCGGACCAGGGCTCAAACTCGTGTCCCCTGCATTGGTAGGCGGACTCTTAACCACTGTGCCACAGGGAAGTCCCTCGTAGGATATTAAATAAGGCTTTTTTCTCAATTATGCTATTTATTTAGTCAACACTTTTTTGCATATAGAATGCAAAGGTACATTTCCTCTTACTCTTTTTTTTTTTTTTTGCGGTACGCGGGCCTCTCACTGTTGTGGCCTCTCCCGTTGCGGAGCACAGGCTCCGGACGTGCAGGCCCAGCGGCCATGGCTCACGGGCCCAGCCTCTCCGTGGCATGTGGGATCTGCCCGGACCGGGGCACGAACCCGTGTCCCCTGCATCGGCAGGTGGACTCTCAACCACTGCGTCACCAGGGAAGCCCTCCTCTTACTCTTGTTATCACAAATGTCAAATTATGAATTAAAAATGCTTTATGGTAGGTGCTCTTGCAAAGTGAGTGAGTGAGTGTGTGTGTGTGTGTGTGTGTGTGTGTGTGTGTGAACGTCTCATATTTATGTGTGGACCAGAACCGAATGAATGATTTTATAAATGAGATTCTAATCAGGATGATGCAAGGCTGCTTCAGGAGATGAGAGGCTCATTATTTGGAGGGGAAGGAACTGGCTAAGAATTTTGAACACACGGGTTCTCCTGCTCACAGATGTTGATGGGGAACTGTCAGAGGGAGAGCAGAGAGGCTGGCGTTGATGCTCCAGAAAAGTGAGAAGAGGGATGTGGTTGATGACTGCCCTGCCAGCCAGGCACAAATTATTCATGGGGAGGCATAGAGTCTGGTGGAAAAAACTCTGGGCTGGCGATAAGGAGGCTGGTGTGTGACTTTGGATGAGTTCTGTTTGGCCTTAAGCAAGTCACTTAAACTCTGCGCTAAAGCACCTGTGGCTGCTCATGTCCCACAGGGCAGGAATCCGCCCTCTGTATCTCACAGGACCGAGTAGGTTACTAGGTACAAAATGTCAATGTCTAAAATCCTTTCTGCAACAAGGCAGGGTATAAACAGACAGACAGGGACTTCCCTGGTGGTCCAGTGGTTGGGACTCCACGCTCCCAATGCAGGGGGCCCAGATTTGATCCCTGGTCAGGGAACTAGATCCCGCGTGCCACAACTAAGACACAGCGCAGCCAAATAAATAAATAAATAGTTAAAACAAAGCAAAACCAAAAGACTCAGAAAGCCAGACAGACCAATAAAACCCAAGGCATCGGGGTCCAGGGTGGAGAGTGAGGCCCAGCCCAGGAAAGCCATGTACCCAAGTGTCCCAGGAGCATCTTGATCCTGGCTCTGTGGGGAGAGAGCCACCTGGTGTGTGTCTGGTGGGGAGCTGCGTGGAACAGAGCGGCCTGCGGGGTGCCGGGCACCCCAGGAAGAGTCAGGATTATCCAGGGTGGAGGCCCTGGCAGGAATACAGGTCATTCCCCTTGCAAAAATGAAATTCACATCTCAGGTGGTATCAGTATAGAGAAGACAGCTGGGCACAGAAGTGTCCGGGGAGGCTGTGAGGACAGGTGATCGCATCACATGACAGCGCTACACAGGGATTCCACCTGACTCCTCCTTTCTGCTGGTCTGGGCTCTCAGAACGTGGCGGCTGGCTCTTTCCGCAGACCAGCGTGTGTTTCCTCAGGGCTGTCTCTGGGGCCAGAGCTGGGTGAACATGGGCCCCTGAGCCTCCACCCACATGCACCCTGGGCCCAGCTGGGGAGCCTGAGATGGCCTCTTGGCCACCACCAGCACATGCATTAGTAATATCCACTGATCCTGCTGGCCCTGCGCCCTGTTTCCAGAGTGGGGCAGTAACCGGAGTCCAGGTGCCCCCTGCTTTCCAGACTCCACACTATGGTGGGACCATTGGATACCTCTTCTTTTCCTGGTCCTCGATCTCTGCATCAAAATGAAAAGCAAAGAAGTTATTTCTCCTCCGACATCCTGAGCACTGCTTATTCACATTGTCACTTCTTTCAGAGCTTTCCCCAAGATGCAAGTGTTAGGAGGTGACCTGGAAGACCTCTTAGGGCACCTTGGCTGAGGTGCAAGGCCTTCCTGGGCTGGGCCTCAGTTTCCTCACCTGGAGTGCTCACGTCTGTTCTGGGATTCCGGGGTTCTGGGACTTGGTCCCTGCCCTAATGGGGGTTGCAGTGGATGGTGGGGGACACGGCAGGGCCGCAGTCAGACCACAGCAGGGTAACTGTGTGTGCCAAAGAGCAGCAGAGGCCCAGCTGCGGGGGCTCCTCAGAGGGTATCCTAGACCAAGTAGGTCTGGAGGATGGTAAGAGTCAAGGAGAATGGCGGGGTGCAGGAGGCACTGCTCACACCTCAGCCATCCTCTGGCCCAGGAGGGAGGGAGGAGGCTTTGGGAAGCTTCTCTCACCCTGGGCCTGCAGGAAGCTCCTCTTCCCTTCCCAGGGGCAGAGGTTTGGGCCCTGCCTCCCCCTGCACCACCCTTCACTCCCACAGCTGCTCTGGGATGTCCCCAAGGGACTCCAGCTCTGTGCTGGGGCCTGTGACCTGTCTCTGGCAGCTGTCCTTGGGTGGGAAGGACCTGGACACCCCAAAATGCTTCTCCTAGGAGTCCTGTAATTCTCCCTGTGAGAGATAAGGCATTGTTACCTGAACACATATCACACTGGCGAAGAAGACACCTCCAGGAATGAGGCCTTCGGCGAGAGGGTGGATAGGCCTGTGCAGGAAGGAAAACTTTGGGGGGAGGGGGTATATCTTAGGTGGGCAAGTGGGGGTCTGGGGCAGCCCAAAGGCACTGAGAAAGTGCAGACAAGAGGGAAGCGGGAGGGCGGGGCCAGCCCAGGCTCCTTGGGTGACCAGCTGTGTGACCTTAGAGGGCAGTCAGCCCACTTCCTGCTCACCCACCCATGGCCCTGAGTGTATCTCAAGACTGTCTGAACAGAGCTACCTTTACCTGTGGAGGCTGACATCTGGGTCCACAATGGGTGTAGGCCGGGACAGAGACACGGGTCTCGGGACAGGATGACCAGAGGGGTCTTCTCTGGCTGAAGCTTTCACAAGAGCCCAGAGTTTCAACTGACTGCCCAACACCAGGCTCTGGGGGTCAGGACCAGAGGCCTCGCCCCAGTGCCCACCTTGCCTAGTGACTGCAGCTGCCCAGCACCAACACCCTGGGCCTGGGGATCCTGGTGGTAGAACTGGGTTCTGGAGAGATAAGCAGACAGATGGTGGGAGCTGAGACCCTGGACCAGGGTGAGGACATCACCCACCCTCTGAGCTTGGTTCTTGTTGGCCCGTCCAGGGCACCAGGCCCCTGGGCAGGAGGGAGGGTATCAGAGAGAGAGAGCGTGCCCCAGCCCAGCCAGGCTCAGAGGCCCGGCAGCAAGCGAGGGGTGGGCTTTCTCCCTGGAGGCTCAGGGCCCCCCTGTCCCCAGCTTCCCAGGCAGCCAGCTCAGCAGCCTGGGTTTCTAGCGCCCGCCGTGGCCCTGCTCGTGCAGTCACAGCTGAGAGGCAGCCGTTGAATAATTCAGCAGCGCTGGGTATCTTGATTCCCCGTGGAAGGCCAACTGCTGGCCCCATAGACCTCCACCTGGGCAGCGAAGCAGATTCCGGGTGTCCCCAGAGCTTCTCCACACCCCGGAGGGTCTCGCTCTCTCACCAGGTCCAAAACTCTCCTCCACCCTGCTTTCCCCACAGCTGTGACCCTGCCAGAGCCATCTTTGTCATTTCCCTCTCCTCCATCCCATGTCACCAAGTCTTTCCAATTCCATCCCAGAAACCCCTTTTTATGAGATCCATCTTCCTGGCCTCCACCCTGGTGTAGATCAACACCGTCCTGGACCCCCGACAGACCCTGGCTGGGCTCCCCGCCTGCAGAATAGCACCATTTGCCCTGTGCACGATTGCTCACATCTCCCCTGCTTCCAGCGCATTCACGGTTCCCACATCTCAGGATCAAGTCCTGCTTCCTACCCTGGTTCCACAGCTCTACCTGCCTCCCGGGCCCTGCCTGCACCTCCACCCCTGTGCCTTTCACTCCCCCTACCCCCCACTGCAGGATCTGGGAACAATGTCTGTGTGGTCCCCCTCAGGCTGTTCCAGCCTCTCAGCATTAATTTAGGCCTCTTCCTCAGCCTGGGATATCGCCCCCATCCTCCACCTCCCCAGCTGCCACTCAGCTCGGAAGATGCAGCTCATGTCTCCTCCTCCAAGGAGCCTTCCCTGAGCACCACGGCCCCATGCCGCCCTGCCTGTGTCTCCATCACAGCCCTTTCCGCAGAGTTTATAACTGTCCAGTCCCGTGTCTGTCTTTTCCACCAGGGTATGGAATATAAATATCTACCTTTCCTTAGGTGTTTATCAGGTATTCTACCCTTTCTTTCTTTTTCTTTTACATTTTTCATTTACACCCCTTTTTTTGGTTAAGATACACATAACATAAAATGTACCATTTGAACTGGTTTGTTCTAACTGAAGTGTACTCTTCAGTGGTATTAAGCATATTCACAGTGTTGTACAACCATCACCGCTATCCATTTCCAGATCTCATGCTCCTCTGGTCAGATGGGACTCCTCTCCTTATCAAGTCAGGTCAAGGCCCAGTTCATCCCCGCATCCTCCTCCATGCAGCCCTCCTGCACACCTTGGCCTCACCCTTCTTGCTGAAGGAACACACATGGAAAAATCTGCCACTTATTTATCTCCTACCTCGGAGTGACTACGTGGAATGTGGGTGTCGTTGCATTGGCACTGTCTGCTCAAATAAATTACAAACTGTTTGAGACGAGGGCCTAGGTCTCATACGCCTTCAGTTACACCCCCTTCCTCCCTGACCCATAATGCAAATCTGGGCACACAGAAGGATCCAGTAAATACCAGCCAATAGAAGTGTCTAGCTGGTATCATGGCCTGGAGGGACATCAGATCATAGGACATTTGTGCCATCTCTGCCAGGTAGGAATTGAACTAAGCTGCTAGAACTGGCAGAGACTGCCAGTGTGTCCCCGGAGCTACTCCTTACTAATAGAACTCCAGCGTTTTAGAACCCAAATTTTTAAAATATAAATCACAATACTTTTACCTAATAGCAGAACTTTAAAAAACTTCTATAATGAAACATTTATTATCTACTCAAAAGTAGAGAGGATGGATAATGAACTCCCATGTACCCATCACTCAGCTTCAGCAATTGTTAATACATGGCTAATCCTGTTTCATTTATTACATCCCCACCCACTACTGGGTTATTCTGAAACAAATCCAAACATCATATTATTTCATCCATAAATTCAATATGTATTTTTAAAAGGTAGTCTTTGAACATGTGTATACACACACAATATAAAACAATACCTTTCTCACCTATAAAAAATAAGAATAATTTCTTAATATCATCACATACCACTAATTGTTCAAATTTCCGCAATTGTCTCACAATTTTTTAAATAACTGACTGTTCCAACAGATTCCCAAAACACGAGGTCCACATATTGCATTAGTAGAACCCCAGTTTTATTCAAGGGGGCAATGTGCCCAGCTGAAGAAGTACATTTCCCCCACTTCCCTGTGCCTCAGTTTGGCCAAGGAGGTATAAGTGGAAGCGTGGAAGAGGCTTCCAAGAAGACTCCTTAAAAGGAGTTGTCAGGTGGGAGATAAAGACCTTTTATTCTTCCCTCCTTCCTTCTTCTTGCCTAGAATTTGGAATATGATTTCTGAACCTCTAGCAGCTCTCCTGGACTGTGAGGGGACATGTGCAAAGTGGAAGCCAAAACTAGGATGACAGACAGAGAGTAGGAACCTAACTTCCCACTCCACTGTTATTTCTAGTCTATACTATTGAGTAATTTAATATTAGGTTCAGTTGTAATAAATAGAAAACAAAACAAAAAATTTAAAGCAGTGGCTTAAATATGATAGAAATTATTTTTCTCTCTCCTATAATGTAAGTGTTGAGATTAAGCAGTCTAGGGCTAATATAGTGGTTCCACAAGGTCACAGAGTATTAGATATCTATGGTTGTGTAACTACACCCCAAACTTAGAGGCTTAAAACTACAAACACTGCTTCTCTGTTTCAGTTTCTGAGGGTCGGGAATCTGGGATCCGTGAGGCCTGGGCTGCAGTCTTTCCTAGCTTGACTGGGTCTGGAGAAGCCACTAGTTTAGGGCTTCAATTCCCAGTCATGTGGGTCTCTCCAAAGGGCAGCTCAAAACCCATCAGCTGACTCCCACCCCCTATAGCGAGAGGCCCAAGACAGAAAGAAGGAGCAAGACAGAGGGCGCTCAAGGTGGAGGCTGTGGTCTTCCACTGGGTCTCAGAAGCAATACCCCCTAAGCCTCTCTTATCCTTCCTGCCCCTTTCTCCTGCCCTTGTGCTCCAGACCCCCATTGCTCCTGCCCTGCTGCCCTGCCCCACCTGCCCCTGCATCCTGTGCCATTGTCCCTCCTTGCCCAACCCTCTCACTTCTGCAGAACACTTTGGGCCCCTGTCCACTACTGTCTCTCTCTCTCCTTTTCTGTATTTTTGTTTTGTGCCTCTGATGCCTGACTTGGCCCCAAGCCACCATTCAATCTCCTTTCCCTGCATACCTCCAGGCCAGCTAGAACCCTGAGACTGCCCACCCCCTTCATCTCCCCCCCAGACCCACTCGCACCTCCTTGCACATCCCTGGCCACTCCCTTACCTGGGCTGCCCTGTGCCTTTCTCTCTATATACAACCCCTGCCCTTCCAGCCAGGCCGTGAGCAAACCCCTTCTTCCAGGAAGCCCCCTCGTTGTGGTTTGTGGTTCTTTTGAGAACTTTATTCCTCCCTGCCCAAAAGGTCAGTTGGGGAGGCCAGGTCAGGCGGGGTAAGTTGCCTTTCCCCTTCCGGGAGTAACAGAGGGTTTGTAGAGCGGCGGCCACAGTGGTAGTACGCACATCAACTTTGGCGCCTATATGCTGAATTCCCTTTCTGCTCTGGGGGCTCTTTCCCTAGAGGGAAACCTCACGTTGTAGCGAGGGTCTACATCCCTCGCCTCCGGGTCCCCACCCACTTGCACAGCGTCCTGGCTGCTGCCGCAGGGACTTTTCTGTCTTCAGCACTTGAAGCAGAGAGGAGGGATGGTTAGATTCAGTGGGTGGCCGGGCAGCCTGAGGGGTGGACTTGTTCTGGCCGGGTTGCTCCCGAGGCCGGACTCCGAAGTTCCTCAGCTCCTTTCATTTTCCAAGTCTGGTCTTAGAGCCTTCCAGGAATTCTGGGGCCCCGCCTTGACCTTCCAACAAGCCGCTGCTTACTTAAGCACTGTCATCTGTCGCTGGCCACCAGGAGCCACGGCCAAAGGGGCAGACAGGCTGGGAGGCTCTGGATCCTACTGAGACGGGCAAGGAGGGTCAAGGCCAGGGGAAGGGGGGGCGGGGGGCGGCCTCTGCGGCACTAATGGGGGACCCCGGGTGGGGCCCATGTCTCAGGCTTGTGTTTGCGTGACCTCGTTGGTTTTCCTTCTGGCAACTGCAGGGCACCTCGGCAGGTCCAAGTGGGGTCTCCCGCGTGCGAGACGCCCGGTGGCCTCCGGGTCCCACCCGCGTCGGCTGGGCGGGCGCAGGGGCTGAAGGGCGGGGCCTCCCGGGAGCCAGGGCCGCAGCGCGAGACCCGCGCGCCCCCTGGTGGCGGAGGGGGGGCGCGCTAAGATGGCTGGGGCTGGGCCGCGCCCCTCCGCGCCCGCCCCGGGCCCTTCGCCGCAGCCGGCTCGAGGAAGAGTCCCCAGACTCGTGGAGGAGCCACTTCCGTCCCCACAGGGGACACCTGCGAGCCCCCGGAGGGACTGTAGCGTGAGACCGCGGGCTCTAGCCAGCAGCCCGCGACTGGGCGCACGGTCCAGGTTGCCCTCGCGTCCTGGAAGCCACGCCCCCGGGCCGGGGGGCGTGGCTTGCGGGGCGCACGGGCGGGGTTGCCCTCGCGTCCTGGAAGCCACGCCCCCGGGCCGGGGGGCTGCGGCGGCCGGACCTAGAGGGTGCCCCCCCGCAACCCCGGCCCCGATTCGCCCGCGGCCTGTGGGCTCTGCACGACCCCAGAACATTCCCTGCGGAGGGTGAGGTTATGGGTTCTGCGCCAGATCCCCCATAGAAGTCGCTTTTGTGGTTTATTTGCGTGTCCTAAAAATTCCTGCTCTACCTGGAGGCTTCCAGGGCTGTACCGTCCAGTAGGTGGCCACAACGAGCCACTTGTGGCTCTTGACCCGTGCCAGGTGGTGACTGAGGGACTGAATTTTTCATCTTATTTAATTATAATTAACTTAAAATTTAAAACAAGCAGTGTACATTTTTCTGTAACCCAACTTTGTTTTGGTAGGACTACGTGTTACCTTTAACGTTGAAAATGTAAGCGTCCAAATTGAGATGTGCTGTGTAAAATACACACTGGATTTCAAAGTTAGTACAAAATTGAGAATGCAAAATATCTCATTCATTTTTAAATAGTAATTACACACTGAAATAATATTTTGGATGGATTGAGTTAAATAAAACATTAATTTTGTTTTAAAAGAAACGTAGCTATTAGAAAGTTTTAATTATTTATGTAGATGGCATTCTATTTTTATATTTCTGCTCTAGGGTTCAGTCTTTTATTTTCTGACTCCACTGCAGGGCCCAGAGGGTGGGGTCACTGCTATCAGTGGAAATGGGGATGTGTGTAGGGAAAGGCCCTGACCCTCAAGGACCAAGCCCATAGGGCCTCTAGGCAGGTCAGCCAGGCTCACCCGGTCAACCAGGAGGCATCTCGTAGGAGCCCCAGGTGGCAGGATGAGGCTCACACAGACACAGGTGCCTACAGCCCCAGTTGAGCATGGAAAGAACACTCACCTGTGGTCTGAAGATGTGGGTTCAGCATTGGCTGTGCCACAAACTCTGTGTGCCCAGGTGTATTGGCACCTCACAAGGAGTTAATGTGAAGGGGCCAAGTCCTGGTCCACTTCCAGAGGGGCTCGCAGGGCCAGTGTGAGGATCACAAGGGGAAGGCCTCTCCGGCCACTGCTGATGCTGGTTGTCTGCGGAGGAGGGCACTGTGGAAGACTTGTGATCACAAGTTTCTGGAATGCTGATTTGTTACCAGCACATAATTTTTTGAAATCTGTAGAAGAGCACCTTTTTTTTTTTTTTTTTTTTTGCGGTATGCGGGCCTCTCACGTTGCGGAGCACAGGCTCCGGACGCGCAGGCTCAGCGGCCATGGCTCACGGGCTCAGCCGCTCCGCAGCATGTGGGATCTTCCCGGACCGGGGCACGAACCCGTGTCCCCTGCATCAGCAGGCGGACTCTCAACCACTGCGCCACCAGGGAAGCCCGAAGAGCATCCTTTAAACGCTTTGTTCCACACTTTTACATGCACGTTAGTAGACTGTGGCAGGCACCTGATCCACTGTTTATAGAGCTGGAGAGAACAGAACTTAGGCTGAAGCTTCTCAAAGGGAGCTGCTAGCTCTGTACTGGCTGATTTAGGTGGTAGGAGCCAAGGGAAGGGGAGCTGAGAGAGACCTGAAGGCCAAACCCTACCGGCTGTCCAGCAGCCCCCTCCCAGGTTAATTGTCAATGATGGGGCAGCCAGAAGGGCCAAGTTTGTCTTTTAGGGAGCCCAGGTCTGTTCCTGCCACCCCCGTCATTTGACACCAGAAGCCAAGTTTGAGCCCCAAATAGCTCTGAGGAGCCCTGAGGAGCCCTGGCCCTTTTTCAAAATTAAACATCCTTCATTATAGACATATATGCGTCTACCCCGCCCACCCCCCAACACACACACACAAAGTGAGAGGGGAAACGCCCCTGTGTCTTTTACCTTCAAACATTAAATCCCTAGTAAGGGTAACTCTGCAGTTCTAAGAAGTTCTGGGGGCACAAACCCTACCATGAGGCACTGGAGAGCAGGGTTGGCCCAAGGCAGACTGTCCCAGGCTCACTCGGGCATCTGAGTCCCTGAGAAACCTGTGGGCTCCGCATAAGCAAAGCTGCTCAGTCTGCCAGGTGGCCCCCAGGCCTCCGCAGGTCCAAGGATTGTGGGAGCCAAACAAATCCTCTTTGCCCTCGTTCTAGGTAGGGAGCAGAAAACACCAGGGCCCACTGTCATAGAAATTTATTCCCTGGGGTAGAGAGCAGCCTTCAGAGATAAGAAAAGCTTAAAGTAAGTAAAAGTTCTGGGGCTCTGAGCCCATAACTTTCTGTTCCAGGACAATATGTTTCAGAAACCCTGCATCCCCCTCCTCAGGAAAGGGGCAGTGCCTCAGGCAGGCGGTGGAGAGCCACCTGCTGCTTGGGAAGCAGCTGGACTGAGGCTGAGAGGTAAGAGTGATGTTGGGAGAAATTACTGGTGGGGGAGGGACCCAAGCCCCACTGGATGCACTGAGATTCCTCATGGAATGTTTTTTTTTTTTTAATGAATTTATTTATTTATTTATGGCTTTGTTGGGTGTTCATTGCTGTGCGCAGGCTTTCTCCAGTTGCGGCGAGCAGGGGCTACTCTTCGTTGCGGTGCGCGGGCATCTCATTGCTGTGGCTCCTCTTGTTGCAGAGCATGGACTCTAGGCGCACAGGCTTCAGTAGTTGTGGCGCTCAGGCTCAGTAGTTGTGGTGCACGGGCTTAGTTGCTCCGCAGCATGTGGGATCTTCTCGGAACAGGGCTCGAATCCATGTCCTCTGCATTGGCAGGTGGATTCCCAACCACTGCGCCACCAGGGAAGTCCCCCTCACGGGGTTTTTAAAAGCAGCTGCCTGCGTGAGATCAATAGGATGACTATTCATGTGACCCATAGATCTAATTCTTTCAGCTGGAAAATGGGTGCTCTAAATTCCCAAAGCTCTTTGGGTCCTAAAACTCTAACCTCTGGTCTTGAAACCTTGGTGTTTTTCAGGTTGATATAATATCCTCTCTCAGTATCTCTCAGGATACTGAGTCCTATGGTATGGTTTCATTTCAGAGCCTGTATGGAGTTCTGAGTCACAAAGTGTCAGTCAGAACCTACTAGTTTAGGGACCACATGTTAGAGATGAACCTGAGGCCCACAGAGCTCAAGGCCGTACAGCTCGTTATCAGAAGAGATGGCACCAGGACTCACAGCACTGGTTCCGTCGTTTGGTCCACTGTGACCATGGCTGAGGAGTTAGTGAAGACCAACAGCAAAGCCTTCTGTTGACTGTTTCGCTTCTGAGCATTGGAGGCAGCCAGGGGCGCTTGAGATGTCTGTTGGCAGGATTCCTGGGTGGCCTTATCCTCCTCCTCTCTGGTAGATACAAAGCTGTGCCTACAGTCAACTACATCGGGATGCAGTGAGGAAAAAAAGGAGTGTGGGGGAAATGAATAAGGAGAAGAAAACAGTGGAAGAGAGTTGGGGGAATGAGGGCATGTGACCAAAGGACAACTTTTCCCTTTGTCTAAAGGGTCTTCTAACTAAATCCAGCAAAAGTAAATAGACTAATGAGGCAACATCGCCACCTGGTGGCAGATGAGGACACATGCTTTTAGAAAGGAACTGAAATGTTGGGCTAATGCAGTGATCAGCTTCAGAAGCAACACCCACGGCTTTCCCCCTTCCTTGTTGAGGCAGACCAGCCCCAGCAGGAAGCTGTACTGTCTGTGAACTCCAGACCAAGTGGGTACGCTTTGCTCAGCATTAGTTAACAGGGTCTAGAGGTTTGGGCTGAACGGCAACACAGGAGCCATACCTGTTGATCCACATGGGGAAAGGCGGGGTCCTCCAGGCTACAGGACTTCACAGAACAGATGGCTTTTCAAGGCTCTGGTAGAGAAGCCTCAGAGCCAGCCCTGTTTATAGCCAGCAGTCACCTGCCACTCCAGGCATAGGGGTAGGGCTCTTGTAGGCAGGGCCTCTCAGTTACTACTGCCTACATATGACAATCCCTTCCCAAACTAACCCAGTCACCTGCCTCGTAAGAGAGTCTCAGTTAAAAAAAAAAAAGAAAAAAGGCAAGCCATCGTCTGCTGCTCAGAGGAGCCGGATGAGTAGGGAGGGTGTTCTAAAATATCGGGCTTAGTAATCATGGGGGCTATTATTGATCAAGGTCCAGCCATTTGCCAAGGTATATACACATTTTATTTAAAAAAGTTTACAGTTTTCATTATACACAACTATTAAGAGGTTATAGTCAGAGGAGGCATTTGTCCTGTTGACAGAAGTGCCCACTAGATCATCACAATGCAAGGTAAAAGGTGGAAGGGAGGAGAGGGGGCAAGGAAAAAATAAGTGATAAAAAGCTTAGATTTCAATTAAGGGCTGGTAAGTCCCTTTTATCTCTTCAAGTATCACACAATATGTACCAAATACAATCAGTAAATAATGGCCATTTCTTCCCAAGCCCACGGCCAAGATGAGTATTTGCTGAATTAAGAGTCCTGGCCCTTCCTCAGGTGAGTGGAGAAACTGCATACCTGAGGGTTTACTCTCCCTTCCCCCCAAGGGGCCTCCACTCCATTCAGTCCCTAATGGAATCACCAAGGTGTTCAGTGGCCAGAGAAAATATGAACATGGATTCAGAAGTCCAAAGAAATGCAGGTCTTTGAGCTCAATCAGAAATGATTTCAGTCAACAAGGCTGTGAACCCAGTCAGGAAGTTGGTGAGATGAATAAAACTCTAACTTCTGTTAATGGCTTTCACTTTTCTAATTGAGTCCCTAGAACACAGAAGGGTCACATGCCATTTAAAGTCAAACACTAGTTCCCAGAAAGTTGGTATCTAACAACTTCACCACGGGGCTAGCAGAGGATCTGTCTTTCATGATTCTCAGCCATCCCAACAGGAGGCCTAATAAAAAGCAAGTGTCAGGCCAAGGCCAACTAGGGCTTCAGGGAGCCTTGTGAGGGAAAAAATTCCTTCGAGGGGAGACACTCTTCTGGAGCTTAGATCAGCCAGTTGGCAATTAGAACAGCTTTTGGAGTGGAAGAAAAACGTTAGGTACTGGAGAGATATATGGCAACTTCTGATAATTATCTCACTAGTATAAAACGCTGGTTGAAACTGCACAGCAACCTCAAGGAGCGCGATACGACTGAAGACAAAAGAGCTAACACGCCAGTGTCTAGGTTGGCTACCTTAAAACGCAACCCACGAGGCCCCGGTGCTGGGGCGGCTGGAGGGTAGCGGATTGCAGGCTGCTGTGGTGCAGCCATCTTGCTTGTTGGTGTTTGGCGAGAGCTGGAGCTCAGTCATTTGAACAGGGGCAAAGAATGGCTTGCGCTGGTAAACCACAAAGCAGGATTTCAAAAATGATGGGTACTAAAGAAGGGAAGGGAAGGGAAGGGAAACTGCCAGAAGCAGCTCTGACCTACCACCACCACCTTTAAAAGCAATAATGTGCAGCCTTTCTGAGGGGCTCTGAATGCTTCTCTGAGTGTTATGATGGGACAACGTAGAAAAAGCTTTTGGTGTCATACCACCCCCTGCTCCAGACTCACTCTACCAACTACTACTGGGGGCCCAGAGTCCTCAGAATCACAGCCAGGCCCTCTTCCAGCTTCCTCTCCTACTCCTACCTCTCCCAGGCACAGGGAAGGGACGAAAAGTTAGTGTAAGAAGGGATACTGTTCAACATATCAAAAGTCAATTTCCAAGTGGAGAGGAAAAGCTCCACACAGAGCCAAAAACATGCATGGGATCAAGGTTAGTGCCCAAAAAGGATAGACTTGCACAGAATGAGAGGGTACAGTGTGATCTGGGCAGCAATTTCCAGGAGCTTCCAGTGCTAGCAGAGAAGCCTAGTTACACCTTTATCACACAGACTTGGATGGGCGCGCACACACGTGCATACACACTGTAGCCACACTCAGATCTGCTTCTTAACCCCTGCAACCTCCAACAAATCTTCATTTGGAAATTCTGCACCAACAGATTCCTAGTGCTGGAGTTCTCGATCACAGGCAAGCTGATGTCTTTTGGTTAGAGAAACATGGATTTAGTCAGGGAGCAGAGCTGTGGCACTGCTCCCATACCATCCCTAAACTTGGTTCTACTAGTTTTTGTTTTTGTTTTTTGACAAGATTAAAAGCAATTATTATCTGGACATTATTTTCTTTGAAAGGTAATTAGAACACTATTGTTTATACAATATTGAAAAAATACAGTTTTTTATTGTTTGAACTCAAATCACCACCCAGCACTTTAAGCCTACCCTAAGTCGCACCTACAAATAACGGTTATAGCACAAGCAAACTGCTAATTCAGCAGGTAAGCAAGTTAGACAGTGCCAGCAGAGACCCTCCCTCCCCCAAAGTAATGAGAAGACAACGTGCTAGATAAGAGTTAAAGTACTCCATTACATGTTAAATAGTTAATACTACCCTTCCAACAAGCCACAAATGCTAGATAGATAACTCAGTACGGTTAACTAACCACAGCCCTACATAACTGCACTTTTAATTTTTTTTTTAAAAAGAAAACCTTTTGCTTCATGCCCGTAATTAACATAAAATAAGTAAATTCTTTGTTTTTTATTTAGGAAAATAATCATGCTAAAAACAAGTTGTACTTTATATAGATTTTCAAAGAAAAGATTGTGCTTTTTGAATAAAAAAGATAGGGTATCTTCAATCTCATTGACTCAAATTTTGTGGAATATAGCACTTATAAACTAAAAACACACAGAGAGAAGGATTAAATTATCCCAGTAGGACATTCAAAAATCATCTTGAGAAGATTTCAGGATTGGCTAATTTTGCTATTGTCCTACTGGTTGTGTCAACCACCCCCCACCCCCCTCCACCAGCTAATGTCTGAAGTTCTCCAAATTCAGCAGGCAACACTCAGATCTGAAAGAAACTCTGCCAGCAACCTAGACATATGGTTAGCTGAGTAAACATTTGATTAGCAGGCATTTAAACTGATTTCCTCTTAACACATACAGGAGAGAAAATTCTCTTCCTTCAAAACCTGTTCTACATCGTATTTCTGAATCCTTTCCTCCTATTCAGTCTCACTCTGAAAAAAAAAAAAAAAAGCTGTTTGTTTTTCCCATGTAGAGTCACTTTGGGTACAAGAACCTTTATTTGTTCCAATTATTACTCATTTTAAATTTAGAATGTGAGTTGGGTCTAAAATACCTATTTCCCACTCCCACGAGCAGACGATGATCAGGCTGCTGCCAAGAGCAGCAGCAGAAGGGAAAACAAAATCAAAACCTGAATGAGAGTACCCAGGAGTCACAGCCACCAGAAGGGTCTTCTTCCCAAGTCTAATGGTCCACTGAGTGGCTGTCCAAGGAGGAGGCCATCTCTTGGTAGGTGAAGATTAAATTTGCAACCTAAGCACAATGCACACACACCAAAAAGAAAAGAAAAAAAAAAACCAAACCCCACAACCATCCTCAAATATAAAGCTCTGAGTCCAGGGTAGCAGTCTCACAGTGGCCAACAATAGGATGAGGATGTGACTCTGCACGTGTTGGATGAGAGGAAACATCTTCCCAGTCACTTTTCTCCTCCTGTCCTGTCCTCTCAAAAAACAGGTCTGGATTACAAATTCTACCCCCAAGAAAAAGAATCAGATTCAGAAAACATTTCCAAAAGGTTCTCCAAAGCAAAACACTTGTGGCTGCAGGGCCTGGTAGCGAGAAGGGCAGGAATCTACATATAAAAATGTACTTAAAATCCAAGTCAAAAAAATTGTTTTAAGTTTCAATACTCCAATTAGCTCCCTGTTTTATACTGTTACTCCACAGAAATGGGGCCACCTAGGATGCACAGGAAGAAGCAGCTCTGATTCTGACATGGCTGGCTCTAAATGCTCCCAAGCAGGGCTTTTCCTCCCCAATTTCTTCCTTTCCAGTTTGAAAAAGTACTATTCTATCTTCACATCCAAGAGCTGGTTGGTTTGGTTTGTTTCTTTGGAACCATCAATAAAAGAAGCAACTTTTTCCTGTTATTTTTCCTCATGTCTATCTATCAGAGCGGCTGTTTCTTTTGACAGTTCAGTAGCACACAGGCTGACTTGGCTAAATGGACTTATGAATGCATGCATTCGGACCGCATATTGCTACCAAAATGGAATGTGGGAATATGCTATGCACCTCAGGTTGAGAAATGACCAAGAAATCAAGATCTAAAGGGTGATATATAATATATATATATCAATGCTATTATTCATAAAAACCTTGTTTAGTAATAAAAAAAATTGCTTTGTTTAAATATGAATATTATAGTCTGCTTCTCATGGTTAGGAAATAATAGTCTTTCTGAAAAGCAGGTGCTTTTTCTACTACAACTCCATATCCTGGGCCTCATCTTCCGAAAAGTCAGACATAGAACTCTCCGATGAGCTGTCTCCGGTGCCCTCTTCCTGTTCTTTCAGTGCCTCCTCTGTTGCATATTTCTGGATGTACTCTGCACAGGGGGTTGGGATAAAGAAAACACAAGGATAGTGAGCAGGCAGGCATGTGCTTCAGCGATCCCAAAGCTGGCAAGTCCCAGGGAGGTTCAAGCTTTCCCTATTCGGTTTGGGAAGTAGGGAACAGACAATGACAAAGATGACAGTTATTATAGTCACTGAAGCTAAGGGGAAAATTGTGCAGGGAGGTGTCTTTGGAGTTTATGCATTTCACCCCCTTAGTAAGAGAGGCAAATCTGAACACTTGATTTGCAGGGGAACAGATACACTGCACCGCCATGCTAGATCTTCTTTGGGCCATTATCTCCCACGTGGATGTGTACAAGACAGCCGACCACCCTGGGCCTCGCCTGCAAGGCTCAGGAAGGTCGGCAGACGTCCAGGACAGTGTCTGGGGTTAACCAGGCCCCAGTTTTCCAGCCAGGGCACTCTCACTCTCTCCTTGTTGCCTACTGACATGGCTGCACTCCTCCAAACTTGATGGACTGGGGAAATGTAAACCTCACATTTTCTTTTACTTTCTATGTTAATAAAACTATTCACCCCCCAGATAGAACAAGACTAGTTATGATTCCATAGTAACTTATAAGGAAATCCTCCATCATTTTTAGATTTGCAGTTATGTAATTACAGTCAGCCCAAATCTATTATTTTAGAAATAGATTTTAGTCTAAACAGATCCTGCCTGTCAGGTTTTTGAAGCAGCTGGTGAAGACAGTCTCTCAATCTGCTCAGGAATGAGCTGCTACCTGGGGACCCAGCTAGCCTGAGTGACTTTACCACCTATTAATTTATTTACCTGAAGATTTATGATGCTATAGCCTAGGCTGTATCTGCTAGCTGAAAAAAATGTTAAGAACTGCTGAATACACAATTAAACGTTTTCCTAAAACTCTAGGTGCAGATGGTTTTTCAAGTAAGTAGCCTACACACAATATGAAACGACAGGACAGAATCCTATCCAGAAAAATACATCCTCACGTCTGAATGCTTTGTTTTTCCTCCTATGGAGTTGCAGGGACTAGAAGAGAAGGTATATGGGCCAAGTCTGAATGATGCAGTGCAGGGCCAGCTAAGATTATTTTCTATATTTTCAAAGGGCTGTTAAAAAGGAAGAAAGAAATAAAGAATGAGTATGTGACAGAGACCATATGTGGCCAAATCTGGGCCTTTACAGAAAAAGTTTGCAGGCTTCTGACTTACACCCCTGCAGATTGATTGGAGCAAAATTTTATGCTGAGATAATGAGATTTCAAAAGCCCCTGGCTAGGTAGGAACTTGCCTTCATTTTTTTGAGAGTGAGAGAAATGTTTACTAAAGTCTTAGAAATTGTATTTTTATTCTCTATTGGGTTGGCTACTTTTTCTTCCTTTGTAGAAAGAAGTTGCTGCACTTTGGCACTGCTCTTGGACACTGTAAGTCGATACTATCAGCCTTCTTCAGTATATTCAAGGAGACCAATGTGTCTTAAGTGCTTACTGGGACAAGGCCTTTCAGGAGATAGAAAAATGAAGAGCAAGGTCACTAATGAGCAGGAAACACGGACAAAGATAAAAGCAGTTAGGGGGTTAAGTGCCATCAATGGGAAGCAGAAGGAAGGGACTGTGGCCCCTGAGAGCCAGGAAGGCAGTGTCTGCACTGACCCTTGAAGCAGCTCTGGCAGCTGCAGCATAGGAGACGCCACTCCAGGGGAAAGGCATAGACAGCCTCGCCAAAGCACAGGGGAGAAGGAAGTGGCTGGGATATTAAAACACATTAGGAGAGAACTACATTTGTTGTCTTTCTTTTAAAAAATCTGAAGCAAGTAAGGCAAAATGTACAGGTTTTGCTACAGTTGGATAGTGGATATGTAGTTAAGTCACTCTGTTTTTGTTGAAAACTCTCCCTGAAGAACTAAGGAAGCAGATACAGTTGGGTATCTGAAATTCATCCAATTTGTGTGTTATTGATACATTTAGAGGAGTAAAGGCAAAGATGTAGATCACACACAGTAACAGAGAGCCCTGAATGGCAGGCTAAGATGCCACTCAGGGAAGGTTTTTGAGAAGTGACATATCTTTAGACAGCTCCAACGGTGCCCCATCCTACAGACGGTCCAATATTTTCTTTTTCTTTTTTTTTTTTTTTGCAGTACGCGGGCCTCTCACTGTTGTGGCCTCTCCCATTGCGGAGCACAGGCTCCGGACACTCAGGCTCAGCGGCCATGGCTCACGGGCCCAGCCACTCCGTGGCATGTGGGATCTCCCCGGACCGGGGCACGAACCCGTGTCCCCTGCATCAGCAGGCGGACTCTCAACCACTGCGCCACCAGGGAAGCCCAGACAGTCCAATAATTTACAAGATAAAATAGCACCAACTAAATATGAATCATGTTCACGGTAAGAAAGGTTACATACACTGACCTCAGATGTCAGGCGTGGAAACTGACTACCTGGAGGGGATTATCTAAAGCGGTAAGGGGTGAATTAGCTCCCTAATGGGTGGGGGAGGGAGAGAGGGGCCGAAGGACCCAAATCTTAAGAGAATGATCACGTTTAGGAATGGAACGAGAAAAGTTTTCAGAAAGGTAAGGGGTAAAATACCAAAGCTGCAGAGAGGAAAATGGGTCATGAGAAAAATCCAAATGATTAAGAAGAGAGGAGGACTTTCCTGGTGGTGCAGTCGTTAAGAATCCTCCTGCCGATGCAGGGGACACAGGTTCGAGCCCTGGTCCGGGAAGATCCCACATGCTGCGGAGCAACTAAGCCCCTGCGCCACAACTACTGAGCCTGCGCTCTAGAGCCTGTGAGCCACAACTACTGAGCCCGCACGCCTAGAGCCCGTGCTCCGCAACAGGAGAAGCCCCTGCTCGCCGCAACTAGAGAAAGCCTGCATACAGCAGTGAAAACCCAATGCAGCCACAAAAAAAAAAAAAAAAAAAAAAAAGAGGAGAGAGGAGGGGAAACAAACAGCAGGACTCCTAAAGGAGTCCACAGAAACAGATAAAGGCTTCTGACATGGGGATACCTTTGAGTATGGGGGTGGTGGGTAACCAGGAGGAGAAGGAAGACCAACAGTGCTAGGAGGAAGGATAAATGGAGAACGAGATCATGTTGGTGGGGGGACTGGGTCCGAGAAATAAGATCTCTTATTTCCTGTAGGAAGAAACAAAGAAAAGATTGGCGGGGGCGGGGGGGGGGGGCGGATATATATAAAGGTAGGAAGCTGGGGTGAGCTCAGGTCTGATAGTCATGATCTTCTCAGATTACTAAGGAAGTGATAGCCAACACTAATGTTTCAGAAATCTAGAGCCCCCTAAGCTAGAGCTTGCTGTTCAAAGATAAAAACGTAGTTTAGGTTCCTTTTGTAACTGGGACTATAACAGATATGTACTAAAACAGGAATAGTGTTAAATAGAGGCATAATGAATACAAGAGCTATAGAAATATGCTCTGCACAGAGATATCTGTGGGTTGCAGACACTGTTAAGTGATTCTGATGTCAAAGTAAGACAGTCTCATAACAGAATTTTATCTGGTTAAAAATGAAATACATATTTTCTTGAATTATGTTTCTTTGGCTATGTCTGGTTACATAAATTAGATATTAATTTGCAAAGCACCTGAGACCTAAGTAAGTTAATTAGAGTAGATTTATTTTTACTTTATCTCAACAAAAAGTACCAAACAATACCCTAAGAGACCACACTACTGAGCCTGCGCTCTAGAGCCTGTGAGCCACAACTACTGAGCCCGCACGCCTAGAGAAATGAGAAAAACTACTGTTCAACAAATAGGCCCAGATGCTCCCATCCTGTCTCATACTTTCATATTTAAGAGTGAAGACCTATGCATTCTGGGCCCTTATAAATTATTTCTACTGCCATCTCCTGCAAATGTACTCAGAGGGGCTATACACTTTGCAGAAGCTCATGTTCTGAGCTGCTGGGCAGATGAACGAGTCAAGCTAAAAATTGGGTAAATACCAATGCCTGCCATTTGTTAAAAAGAGCAGGCCTATTTTCATGGACTTTGAACTCCTCTCCTTTCTGGTGGAACTTTATGTATCTAGACTTTCACTATGAAAGTTCTCAAACATACACAGAGGTAAAAGGACAACGTGGTGAATGCTGGTAACCTTGTGTGTAGCTTTAGTTGTTCTTTCACAACCACATTTTCATTTTAATGAAATTCGTGTCCCATTAGCCTGTAAACTGAGAATGGGAAAACAGGATCCTAAATCTTAAAGGATGAGCTAACTAGTGCTACTAACCATTTGCACATTTCTAAACTTTAATAGCACATTTTAAGTTTTAATAGAAAAATCCATAGCACCAGGGCACTGGGGCCAGGTATCTGCAGTAGAAATGTGCCTTAGATGTAAACTTCCCAAAATGTAAGCAAATCAGTATAGGACCAAGAAAAGAAGCCAGTTGGGTAATTTTTATTCAACAGGTAAAATGATATAATAAAACAAAGTCTAAAGATGAATTTGGTAATTATTTCCCAACTCCCAAAGTTAACTGCTGTCCTGAAGGGCCAGGATGATTCCATTTACAAACCAATATGAGACTATGCCTTTCAATTAATACTTTACTCTCCAGTCCAATTTTCTAATTTTCTAAGACAAGAGGAAGCAAATGAAAGCAAAGGTTCTTTCATATAGGGGGTCACAGGGATTTCTGGCAGGGTTATGTCTACTTACCACCCAACTAATAAGTCACCCATTTCCTCATCTTTCCTTTTTTGCTTTCTCTCTCTTCTTTCTTGCTGAAACCTCCAGCTTTCTAAAGGTGTCTCTGACCCTTGAACCTACAGAGGCTAGTGAGCTCTGCTCCGGCCCACAGCTGTCTCTTTTTAGGCCTGAGAAAAATTACGAGTAACTAAGAAGGGCTTTTGATGATCAAAACCTAACAGACTTAAGTTCTTCTGTCTCCAGGCTAAGCTATTTGCCTTACCTTTAATTTTCTGCTTGTATTCTTCTGGTCGATGGAGGTACATAGCTGCAGCGTCACCGTTGAGAGGATCTATGGGGTTGGGATAGGCCAACAACTGGGGCAGGAAGGACTCAAATATATTGGTAAGATCTGAAAAACAAGCAAGAAATATATCATGCATGGAACAAACAAGTTCACCTAAAATTCACTTGAATTCAGTAGTCAACATATTTAACTACACTGATATTTTTTCATAAAACAGTGGTCCATTACATGTGACTTATATATTCCTTTCAATGCCAATTTTTAAATTTAATTTTAATTTGAAGAACCAGGTACACTTGGTATTCTCTTTGAAAGGCAACTGTCCCAATTCGAATTCACTCCACTCTGTAAACTGAGATTTTAGAAATACTACATGGTTTATTAAAACTTGTACCCCAATACTGTACAGCACTCTACATTCTTACAAAGCAAGCAGTTAATTTCTTAACATCGCCATTTTCTACAGCTTTGAAAATCCCCACTCTGAAAGTATTCAAGCACCAGATCTTAAAAGAACTGAATACAATTATATAAGCCTTGACATTTAATTCAATTCTCCTAACTTCTAATGGAGGTAAATATAACCAGTTTTTCAATTATTCTAGGTAATGAGGGTATGAACCACTTAAAATCATAAACAATCATAAGACAGATAAGTACCAATTTACTGCTTTCATTAATAATCATTTTAATAAACATTAACAACTCCCTTCTTACTAGATTCAGCACAAGGTGCTGGGTGTACATCTACATACACAGCAAAAACAACAAAAACCCTGCAGTTACCTAGTGTTTTATAAAGGAAGTAGGGCTTGAAAACCTGTAAAATAAACCACACATCCACATAACTTCAGAGATGCTCTAACTTCCATTCTATTTGCTGCTCAGTTAGCAGACAGTGAACTGTGGAACCTTAGCGCTTCCATCTCTCTGCCCACTCTAGTTACTCATCATGTTTTATAAAAAACATTTCTGTTTCAAGAGGGAATGCTAAAGTATAGTAGCATAGAAACTACTCTTCAATTTATTCTGCTTTTTAATGGATTTTGTTTTAGAGTGAGCGCTCTCATGCAGTATTGTAAGTGAATGTTTTGTCAAGCCATGTCACTTTAGATTAATGATTCTCAGCCAGGGGTGATGTTGCTTCCCAGCGGCCACTTGGCAATGTGTAGAGAAATTTCTGGTTGTCACAACCGGGTGGGGGAAGGTGCAGGGGTGCCACTAGCATCTACTGGACAGAGGCCAGGGATGCTGCTAAACATCCTACAATACAATGCACAGGATAGCCCTTCACAACAAATAATTATCTGGGACCAAAATGTCAATAGTGCTGAGGTTGAGAAAACCTGGTCTAGATAAAAGGGGTCAGCAAACTTTTTCGTAAAGGGCCAGAGTAAATACTAGTTTAGGCTTGGTGGGCCACATTTGGTCTGTCACAGCTACTCAACATTCAGCCCTGTCACTAGCACAGAAGCAGCCACAGATAATAGATAAACAGATGGGTGTGGCTGTGTTCCAATAAAACTATATACAAAATCAGGCAGCCAACGTTTGCTGACCTCTGCTCTAGAAAATCCTATGAGAAGCAGATCATCCTTGTCACTATAAGGTAAAAAAACTGAGCAGTCAAAAAAAACCTAGAGCTGCACTATTCAATAGAACTTTCTGCAATGATGATAATGATCTGTATCTGCTACCAATATGGTAGCCATGTGGCTACTGAGCACGTGAAATATAGCTGGTTTGACTGTGAGGACTAAATCTTTCATCTTTAATTCTAATTAATTTAAATTTAAATAACTACATGTGGCTAGTAGATCCCATATTGGACCACTCAGGTCTACAGAGTGATATATGGACTGTGCTGGCTGTACTTCATGACAGCCAGCACAGTCCTATCCTCATGCACCAGATACTAACACAGAGCAGGTTTACCTTCAACCCCAAGTTAGGGACTTGGTATTACTGATAAGGCCAACTTTCCAAAGAACCACATTAAAGTAAAATTCCCACGTACCAGGAAACAAATGCAGAGATCCTTAATCAAAAAAAGCAAAACAAAAATGATCTTCCAACATAACCCCAACCATCTGTGGCAGGATTTTCACTGCTGTTTTACATATATATTTTAAAGGAAGCAACATGTTTAACAAACCAATAACTATTCATGGTACAAAATCATTGAAACTATTCGTAAAGGCTAAGGGACAGAGAAAAATGCTTATGTTCTAATGCTGAATAGAGAAAGTCTGTAAAATATTATGTTCTCTAGAATTACAATGATGTACACAGTATGATGCATAAAAATATTTTAAAAGTTATGCATAAGAATATTTTAAAAGTTATGTTGGACTTCCCTGGTGCTCCAGTGGTAAAGAATCTGCCTTCCAATGCAGGGAACACAGGTTCAATCCCTGGTCAGGGAACTAAGATCCCACATGCCGTGGGGCAACTAAGCCCGTGCACTGCAACTATCGAGCTTGAATGCCTCAACGAGAGAGCCCGTGTGCTGCAAACTACAGAGCCCATGTGCTCTGGAGCCCACACGCCACAACTAGAGAGAGAAAACCCGCAGGCCACAACTAGAGAGAAGCTCGAGTGCCACAACGAAGAGACCACACACTGTAATGAAGGATCTCACAGGCCTCAATAAAGATCCTGTGTGCCCCAGCTAAGACCTGACATAGTCAAAAAAAAAAAAAAAAGGAAAATAAAAAATTAAAAGTAAATAAAAATTTTTAAAAAGTTATGTCAAAGCAAAAGGCTTGTATTTTCACACTTCAAATGACACTTTACTTTTTTTGCCTTTAAAAATAGCATTTGCATATAAATGTGTCCTTTCTACTTTTGCATATGTTTGAAACATTTAATAAAACATGGAAGTCTGAAAAAACTTTTCCTCTCTTTATCCTTAAGTGGGTGGGTTATCAAGGCAATGGTAGAAAATGCTAAAAGGTAAGCAAATTAAGAAGAAAAAACAAGGGGTGTGAACCCCAAGTTTTACAAACTGAACATGATCCCAAAGCAGAGTTACAGTAACATTAATAATAGTAATAGTAATGGCAGCAAGAGTTTACACTTACACAGCCCTTACTACAAGCCAGGCCCTGTAAACACTTTACATATACACTCTTTTTTTTTTTTTTTTTTTTTTCCGGTACGTGGGCCTCTCCCGTTGCGGAGCACAGGCTCCAGACGCGCAGGCCCAGCGGCCATGGCTCACGGGCCCAGCCGCTCTGCAGCACATGGGATCCTCCTGGACCGGGGCACGAACCCGCGCCCACTGCATCGGCAGGCGGACTCCCAACCACTGCGCCACCAGGGAAGCCCCTATATACACTCTTAATTTCACTACAGCCAATGGGGTAGGTACCATTACTATCTCCATTTTGCATATGGGGAAAATGAGGCACAGAGAGGTTAGGTAACTTGTCCAAGGGGCTGGGTTTCAAACCTGGGCTTATGCACTACACTGCTTCTGTTAGTGGATAAAAGGAACACTGTCTCAACCATGATGGCAAAAGCTCCCCACATCTCTGCATCAAACTGTATACCCTCAGAAATGGCCACCCTCCTCCCCAAAGTTTTTCTTTCTCACATGTTCAAGGCCAACAGGATGGTCTCTAAGCAGAGAATGTTCAGGAGTAAACTGGGGGCCTCTCCTGCCACATCAGCATTATTGGTGCTGCCCCCAAAAGATTAACAGCTGAATGTTCCTATCAAACAACAAAAAACTTGAAAAAAAAAATAAAGTGCAGGTTTTAAGTTCAGAAGCACTTTAGGACTTGAGAAATATTGCAGACAACATGTCTCATAACTAGGTGTTTCATGTGTTCCAGGAAAAGATTTTATACCCCTCACCATTACTTTTAAGTTTTTCAAGCTACCAATAAGTGGCTTTGCCTATGTATTTGTTCCAAACAAATAAAAGAACCCTCAATTAAAAAAAAAAAAAAAAAAACCCTCAATTATTGGTTTCTCCTTCCTGTGTCTACTGTCTTCCGACATCAACATACTTTTGATCCATTTTACAGATGTGCTGAGTCACACCTCTAAAACAGAAGAGCAGGAAAGGAAAAGTACGCAGCCCAGTTTTGGGTAAAGATGACAGCTTTTGAAGGCCAGGATGCTGTTGCCATGGCCATTTTAAAGCAGTAAAGTATTCCTGAAAGTGGCTAACAGAATGACTACCATTGAGAGGTTCCTCCCCAAAGAAATATCTCTCAAACATGCAGATGTGCACAAAATCTTCTTTCAAGATAAATATTCTAGCAGAAGAGACATAAATCATAAACCAAGAATGAAATAAAGATACTCATCTTTGGAAAAATCCATCATAATAAAATTTTTTCCCCCTAGAATTGTTAATAATATAAAACATCTATCAGTTCCAAAGTCTTTTAAAAAACACTGACCTTCCACTTTTCGGAAGGGAGAGAACCAGACACGGATCGCACAATCTAGAGATTACAGTCAGGTGCCCCCATTACTGGATACCTTAATTTTTTTTTTTTTTTTTGCGGTACGCGGGCCTCTCACTGTTGTGGCCTCTCCCGTTGCAGAGCACAGGCTCCGGACGAGCAGGCTCAGCGGCCATGGCTCACGGGCCCAGCCGCTCCGCGGCACGTGGGATCTTCCTGGACCGGGGCACGAACCCGTGTCCCCTGCATCGGCAGGCGGACTCTCAACCACTGCACCACCAGGGAAGCCCCGGATACCTTAATTTTTAAAGAAAGTCCCAAGAACTCTGATAAGTATGGTTTACCATGAGCAAACAGCTCTTACTTTTGCCTTGGACTAAATCAGCACTTAACCAAAATGCAGTCCATTAGGACTGATTCTTCAACCTGATCTTACAGTATTAATGTTAACAATATTACAACACTCATAGTTCAGCTTAGGCACATAAACTAATGATTTATATCCATATTTAATTTTTAAAAACACTCAAATTATACTTATCTCTCATCAAAAGCAGCATTTACCCCACTCAGTCTACAGCAATGGTTCTTGGGCAAGTCTAGGTCCTGGTTGTTCGTCCATTAAAATTACCCACCGGGTTTTTTCAAAATATGCATACCTACCCCAGGGATTCTGATTTAGGATTGGTTAGCATCTGCATGTTTGTGATACGTGTGCAGAAATGTACTACCTACTCTACACACTCCTAACCCCAGAGACCAAATGGGAAGAGCTATGTGCTTGTGGGTTCTCTAGCTCAAGAAAATGTTTAGGTCTTGGCAGCTAAGCTGCTGAAGAGGCTCTAATTTAGTAGCCCTCCCTGACCCTTTCACTGTCCTTTTTCTGCACACTGCTGTCACCATCATTCCCTCCAGGTGGAGGTATTCCAAACTATAGGTAGGAAAGCAGGTCTCTTCCTCTCTGCATCTCAGTTTCTTCATCTGCAAAAAGAGAATACTGCAGCTCCTTACAAGAAGAAATACACATTTCTAAAAATGACTATAAAATAGGCTTCAAACTACATCAAAGGACTAAAATATTAATACAAATATGCCATCTTCTCAGAAGAAATTTCAGCTACCTGTATCCCTCAAGGAATACTTATTAATAATTAAAATGAGTCACCCACACAAAAATGCACCAATTCTTTTTTTTTTTCTTTTTTTGGTCTGTGTCGGGTCTTCGTTGCTGTGCGCGGGCTTTCTCTAGTTGTGGCAAGCGGGGGTCTACTCTTCATTGCAGCGCGCGGGCTTCTCACTGCAGTGGCTTCTCTCATTGTGGAGCATGGGCTCTAGGCATGTGGGCTTCAGTAGTTGTGGCACTCGGGCTCAGTAGTTGTGGCTTGTGGGCTCTAGAACGCAGGCTCAGTAGTTGTGGCGCACGGGCTTAGTTGCTCCGTGGCATGTGGGATCTTCCCGGACCAGGGATCGAACCTGTGTCCCCTGCACTGGCAGGCAGATTCTCAACCACTGCGCCACAAAGGACGCCCCGCACCAATTCCTAAAGTAAAGCCACCCTACTCCAGGTGACTCACAAAAAGATGGGTACATGGCTTAAAAGAGAAGACACTCAGGAAGGGATGAATCACATATCTCATGTTTTATTCTTGGCTGTTTATGAACCAGTGACCATAAGTTATTTCTTCTTCCTCTATTTCCTTTGAACATTAAAATGGAAACCTTTGTAAAGCATACTGCTATCTTCAGGTTAAAACCCTGTGGATGCCAAAGCGTGACTTGGTCAGCCTCATCAGGAACCACAATTACCAAGCCGGCAGTCCTCTCAGAGACTTGAACTTGCATAATCTTTGTTTGTTTTTCAGATTTAATACCCCAAATGCTGTGACTCAGAAAACACCACCATGGTACAGCACAGTCACGGCCAGGTAGCATCTGCATGTTTGTGATACGTGTGCAGAAATGTACTACCTACTCTACACACTCCTAACCCCAGAGACCAAATGGGAAGAGCTATGTGCTTGTGGGTTCTCTAGCTCAAGAAAATGTTTAGGTCTTGGCAGCCATCATAGCCCTCCTCCCTTCTCCAATGCCACCTATCCTTCCCCCTTTTCTCACCCTACTCCTTGTTCCCCAGATGTCCGAGGCCCTGGGTTCCTTCTTTTTAAAGCCAAACAAACAAAAAACATACAGAAAAACTTGTTTGGAAAGACATCAGCCACTTGCTCAGCAATGTGAATTCTGTGGTCTTTGTATTAATACAAAGAGTGTATTTTATGCTCTTACTCCAGGAAGCTCATCATCTCACAATTTTAAAGAAATAAGTCTATGCTGATAATTAGCAAATCCTTCTAATTGGTCCTTTACATTTCTGGTCTTAAACATGCCTAAAATTATTTCCCTGAAAACCTATTCCTTTCTCCTAAAACCTAGATCGACGGCTCCAAACCTCCGGAAGGACCTTGGTTAGGCCTTCCTCCTTTATTCCATGTACTCAGTCAATTTCCCAGACTCACTATTAATCCTAGTGAAATGCCTCTAGTTCCTCTTCTGTTTCCACTGGCATGTAACTACATCAAGCCCAATGTATCTTTCTAGACCTGGATTAGGACAACCATCTCTGGATGGCCTTCCAGCCTCCAAACTCTTACCGTTGGAAGCAGAGAACACGTCCTTAAAACACTCAGGTCATTTCCCATCAAGAGCAAGTTCCTTTTCTTTTCCTACAAAACTTCATACTCCAGAAGCATGCTATCCAAACAAACTTACATTTTACTGACCTTCTCCCTCCTGGAGGACTCCTGGCTTCCAAAGCTCAGAATCACTGAGTTAGCCACGACTCCTTAAGGTATTTAACTGTTTTGTAATTCAATAGGGAGCAGGGCTAAAAGGAGAGGAAGAAAGGAAAAGTCCTGCTCACAATCAGAGAGGTAAAAAGCTGGGTAAAAACCCACAAGAAGTAGATTCTAGTGAACCAGAACCAATGACTGCGACCTCCTCTTTCCATGGCTTTTGGCCATTATAGTTGAAGCTGATGGCTAAATAAGTTGAGATCACCTGGGAATTAAAACCATGTTATCCAGGGCTTCCCTGGTGGTACAGTGGTTGAGAATCCGCCTGCCAATGCAGGGGACACAGGTTTGATCCCTAGTCCAGGAAGATCCCACATGCCGCGGAGCAACTCAGCTTGTGCGCCACAACTACTGAGCCTGTGCTCTAGAGCCCGTGAACCACAACTACTGAGCCCACGTGACGCAACTACTGAAGCCTGCGCGCCTAGAGCCCGTGCTCCATAACAAGAGAAGCCACCGCAATGAGAAGCCCGCGCACCGCAACAAAGAGTGGCCCCTGCTCACCGCAACTAGAGAAAGCCCGCGCGCAGCAACCAAGACTCAACTCAGCCAAAAATACAATAATTTTAAAAAACCAAACAAACCCATGCTATCCTTGATTTGCTAGAGAAAATCATCAGCTGACCTTTCAAAATCCCATTGATTGACTTTGCTCATCTTATAAGGAACTGTAATTAATTCATCATATTGCTAAGCAAGCCATGAATTTATAGTTACATGTTCAAAATAAAAACAATCATAAAATTCCATTTCATTTGCTCAGTTTTTTTTTTTTGTCCTTTTTTTTGGGGGGGTGGTATCTAACTATATGTATGAAAACACACTGACATATATGTGGTCAAAGTTTACAAGACTGAAAGAGGACAAATAAAAATTCCAGATTTCTTCAGGTTATCTAAGAATTTTGGGTTAATTAATAGATCTTAACTTTTCTACTCTTGTCAGCTCTTAAGAAGTTGCACTATTAATGATGAATTTGAGTCTTTTACTTTAATTTTCTTCTGCTTGTAGTCTGTGAATACTAAAAACAGTGAAATTCTACCCCCTAAAAGGAGGAGGAGCCAGAAACCTATACCTCTCTTCAGCTGGAGGATCAGCATTGCATATAGTCAAGCAGCTGTTATGTATGAAAGACTGAGTAAGCAGTGGGCCCTAAAAGGTGACAGACATCCCCTAGAGGAAAACCTCAATAAAGCCAATTAGGAGGAATGCCTTCAGACAGGCAGGTAGATTTGAAAAAAGAAATGGCCTTGAGATTAAATATTCTCTTACTAGCTGCTTGAGGGCACACATGTGGCAAGCTGAAGCAGACCACCACAAAGACTTGTGTGGTGCTGTGACACAGAACCAGCTGGCCACTGAATGCTAACATGCTTTAATGGAATAATACATACAGCAAACCAGTATCCCAGATGATATATTCAAGAATGTGTCCAATCACTTAACTGAGAGGGTCTTCTGTGTGGATAAAATATACAAAGGGTGTGAAACTCATTAGATGTACACGTGATCTCATGTTAGTCCATGCGGATCTTTTAAAGATAGAACAAAGTCTCATGAAGAGGGTCATGCATGCAAAAAACAAAACTCTTCTCTCCTCACACCTCTTAAAAAAGAGAGGGAGCAATCAGCAGGAATTAATAAGAATCAGCAAACACTTGAAGAATTTTTGCAATATTCCTGAGAGATATACTTAATCTCACTACACTACCATTACACTTTTTTAAGTATTCCAAGCTAAAAACAGGTATTCCTGTTATATGTGGGAAAGAGCAATGTCAAAGACATAGGGTACTAATTAAAACTTGGTGGAATACCAGATATATCCTGCTAAGTGCCAGATCACCAGGTCACCAACCAGAGGTGTGTAGTTTTATAACATGGAACGTTTTAAAGCATTCCACTGTCTTAGAAAATCATCTTCCATCCATTGCCTAATTCCAACTCCTTCTCCACAATGTATTTAAACCGTAGAGATCTGCAGAAGGAAATGAGTGCTACTACATAGATCAGAATGAAGAAAACATACTTTTGTTCACCAAAAAACATTCCCCTTGTTGCCATGTCGATCTCAAAACACTTCCCACCTTACTTAGGTGTTCTTGAGAGGTCAGTTCATCCTGGTTTAAACCTGGTATGACCCTGCTTACCTTAAAAGATTGCAAGCTAAAACACGGTAGTAGGATTTCTTATTACCCTTCTAGAAATGAGGGCAGTTAATGTATAATTAGCTAGTTGGGTATTCTTACAGTCATACTAAAACTCATTATTAAAGTTTTAAATTACTAGACAATAATTTAGTTTGTCTTTAATGTCAGAAAAGAACAAGATAACTTCATGCAATTATAAGATAAATGACCATGCATGGGGAAAGACTTTACCTAGACACAGTGATCACAAGCAAATGAAGAGAAAACAAATCCATAAAATCACAATGGAGCCCTGAAGCTACAGCCCCAAAGAAAGAAAAACATGGCTGTGGCTGTCTTTCAGGACCATAGCCTGGCTCATATCCCACGATCCACAAAGCCTGGACCACTCCATGGTTCTAATGCTGACTGTCAGTGAATGTGAACGTGGTGTTTTTAATGAATTTCTGCTAGGTTATTCAACCCAAGAAAGCCCCATTTTTCTATGTATAGCTAATTAAACTCTTGGGGCACATGCCAACACCAAATCTAAATATTTACAAGCAGACAAAGGAGGTGGATCATGGAGCTAGCATTGTGGAAACCATCAAATCCAGAACTCAGCATATTTCTTCTTTATCTACTATAGCTGACCTTTCTCCATAGTACTAGAAAGAAACTACTCTACCTGGGTCTGTCTAGGAGACTCATAATGACATCCAGCTGTTCCAAAAGCAGGATGATGTTTGTGATTCTAACATGGATGGATCAATACTGAGTTCTCAAGCCTGTTGAAACAGTGGTTGCTGGCCACTCAATTATCCATGCAGATAGATAAATGTATCTCTTATCTCTGCAACTATACTAAAATGTCTAGAAACATAGCTAGCAAACACTCATGCAGCATAAAGCATTATTTTAAGATAAAGTTACCCTCAGCCAAAATCTGAATTGTTTGGAAAGACTCACAGGCTACCTGACTGAAAAGAGGTATGTAATAACAATGTATTTCCAACATGAAAAGGCTTAAATTCATTTAGCCGCTTAAAATCATTAGGTTACAGCATAGTACTATTAAGTAAATTTATGATTTAAAAATTTTCTAAATGCCTAGCAAAAGAAGCACTGTTTCTCCTAATTCTAATCCCAAAGTTCCTGAAGCATTCCTTTTGTTGTAGTCAAACTCATTTGTCTGTTATTGACCACCCCCCCAAATGACTCTAGGGGAAATAATTTCCCAAATGTTGATTTTTCTCACCAGCAAAATAAGAGGACTATCCAGTCCATTGGCTAGCAACCCTAAAGGTGAGAATAAAATTATAAACTGCCCAATTTTATATGAAAATTGTCTTCTACATTACTTTGTCCACAACTTAATCCACAAATAAGTAATTTACCAAGTCAGTCGAGAAATGAGTAAAACGAAAGTCGGAGAGAGAAACACAATTTACGAGGATCAAGTATGCATGGCTCAGAATGGCGGGAGGGAAACTGAAGCTGTACCGCAGTGAAGGTACCTGAGCTTCCAGGAGTGTGGGGTGAAAACACAACTATGGATAAAATATATTTGAGTAAAAAGGAAAACAGAAAACAAGCTACCTATGGCTTAATGAACTTTCCTTTCATCAGTCTTTAAAATTACAGTTGTTTTTGAAATTGAAATCCAGATCCCCTTGGCTGAATTTTAAGTTTTCCAGAGCTTTTATCATTCCTGTCTGGAAGAGCACGAAGGGATGTAAAAAAAAAAAAAGATGCCATCATACAGGAAGTCAAAATGAATCAATTTTGTGATGGCATCTGCTACTTTCCTTTTAATGTCACAAAGAGTAACAATAGTAACTTCAAACTCAATAGATAGCTTCATATTGATGACAAGCTTCTTTACAAAATTAACCACTATAATATGCTCTTTCAAGATTAAATATAAAATTTTAAATTACTGGGTGATTAAGCTACAATTATACCAATTTTGAGCTTCTGAATGAACAAACTGCATGTACACTTGGCAAAGGAAAACAGGAGGAGAACAGAGGCAAGGAGTCAAGGCTGCCAGAAATCAATTTTCTTTTGTGGAGTTGGTGAGGGGTGGTGGAGGAATAAACATAAACATTGTTTATTATCAGGTTATGATGAGTATAAATCTGAATTTCATCTGGGAATTGCTGTTATAATAAAAATACGTATATCTACTGCACAGTACGTGCATGCCCTGGGGCAAAGTTAATTGCAGGAAATTTCACAAGTAACTCCCTGCTCCTTACCATATTATACAGTAGAGTTGAAACAAGTTTTGGTTACCAAGCTAAGCCTTTTGCTTTTCAGTTGAATATCTGTGTTAACTTGCCAACTTTCTCCTATTAGTTGTTTCGTACTAAGTTAGATTTGCTTTTGTCCTTTGAACTAAAATTCAAGAATCACAGCAGGAAATTGAGTGATTCAAAATTCACCAATGACGAAACTAACCTTCAATGCCGGAGGGTTTAGCAGCTTGTAATAAAAATTCAGTTTAGATCTCAAGATCAGATAAGTCTAAAAGAAACTTCAAGGTCATCTAAACCAACCCTTTCTACCAGTACTTTCATATAGATTGTATTTACCTGCTCCTAAATCTTTCCATGAAAGAAATGTTGAATTTTCTTGAGGAATAGTTTGGACTTGAGAAAAATGTCAAAACAGTTTTCCCGTGCTGAGTATAATTTTGACTATACTATAAAAATATTTTCTTCCTGCTTTCCTACACTTACCTTTTAGTGTGTTCATGTTCTTGTATTATGGAACACTTAATGGTAACTTGTACACATGTAATACAGAAATCGAAATTCACTTTCATCAATGTGGTTTAATTCTTGTTACTTACTAAATGTTTTGCAAGGTAATACAAGAACATATTCTAACATTTTATAGATGTGATGAAACCTTAGTCATGTTGGCCTGTTGCTTGAAAGTCTATTCTGAACTTCATACACCTGCTGGCAGGAATGTTAACATGGTACCACCTGGGAAAATAGTTCCTCAAATGGTTAAACAAAGTCACCATATCTCCGAGCAATTCTACCCCCAGGTACATACCCAAGAGAAATGAAAAACGTATGTCCACAGAGAAACCTGTGCACAAATATTTATAGAGGCATTATTCATAATAGCTAAAAGGTGTAAACAACCCAAATGTCTATCATCTGACAAATAAAAATGATATCTGTAGACTAGAGTATTATTTGGCCATAAAATGGAATGAAGTACCGATACATGCTACAACATAGATGAATCTTGAAAACATTATATGAAGTAAAAAAGTTAGTTACAAAACACCACATATCGTATAATTCCATTTACAAGAAATGTCCAGAATAGGCAAATCTATACAAACAAGAAGGTTGGTTATTGCCTAGGGCTGGGGGCTGGGGCTGGGAAATGAGGGGATGATAGCTAAAGGGTACAGGGTTTCCTTTTGAGGTGATAAAAATATTCTATGATAAAAATGTGGGAATGGTTGTAAATAACTGTGAATATACTAAAAACTATCATCAAATTACACTTTTTAAATGGGTGTATTTTATGTATGTGAGTTATAATTCAATAAAACTTATTTTAAAAAAATCTGTTCTGAGATGTGAGGTACTTGACAATCAGCAAACCTCTTCCACAAAACTCTTCTGGTCAGTAGTAAAAGAATTAGTTAAACTAAAGTCCAATTTACTTTATTGTCATTGGAACCAGCTTGCAGCATTTAGTTATGTATATTTCTACAATGTGAATGCAGTTTAAGAAAATACATTATTACATCAGATATTCCAGGCAACCTGCCACAAGACATTTTTACTGAAAAACCATCTTAAAAGGAATCCCTTTAACCAACCTCAGTATATATGTCCTTTCTTGTTGCCTCATCTCCTTATAAGCTGCTGTTTCCCTAAAACTCTCATGTCAAACAGTACTGGGCATGATTAATTCACTTATTAATTCAACAAATATGTGAACCCTCATTGTACACGGACTACTGCTTTAGGCACTTGTATATATGTACACGCACACATGCACACACATGAGACAAAGTCCCTGATCTTGTGGAGCTTACAATCTGACAGGACAAGATAAACAATAAATAAATTTTAAGGTTTTTAAAAGAGGGTGCTGTGCTATGGAGGGGCGTTATTTCAGATCAAGTGGCCAGAAAATGAGGCTTCTCTAAGGAAGCATGTTTGAGATGATAAAAGAAGGTGCCAGCTACACAAAGATCAGGGAGGATAACTCCAGGCAGAGGAAGTAACTCTTGAAGGAATTAGGAGGAGGAAAAAAAAAGGATTAACTGTGTGCTGCTGGTGACCAACCTCTGTGATTCTTATCACCATTCTAGTGCAAACAAGGTGACTTGCAGATGGTGGCTGGAATAAGGGGTCTTATGTACCTTAAGACCACTAAAAGGTCTCACAACCCTCCAACAAGGGGAGGCCGTCTCTAGGTAACCCCAGCCTGAAGTGATCTTTCCCGCTCTGCACCTCTCAGCAAGTGTTTGTTGTCTGTACCACTCATTCTCACAAACACATTGGTATGAGGCACCGTGCTAGGAGTGCCAGGACTTAAACACAAATCAGACCAGCACCCTGAAAGCCCTTAGGGCAGGAAATAATCCAGTAGCACAGAAAATGTAGGCACGGACAACAAACACAAGGTAGAAAGTAAAAGCAGGCCACAAAAAAAGAGCTATAAAATTTAGGCATGTCCAGAGATTACTTCCAGCTGGAGCATCAGGGGAAGCTTCACAAGGTGGGTGCACGAGAAGAGGGAGAGTCTGTGAAGCCTGAGAACTTGGACATGTGGGGAGAACAGACTGATTTGTTGTATCCCTAATAAACTTTAAATATATTTAGAAATACTTTTAGCTCCCCAAGCAAGTTACAAGGCCTGATAAGGCTTCTCTCTCTCTGCGATCTCAATTTACATGCTGATTCACTGTAAGAGATCATATGTCAATTTCAGCACTGAAGGTAAGGCTAAATTATTCTTTGCTTCATAACAAAGTTTTCACCTTTGAAACAGATGATGATCCCCCAAACCTCTTAATACACCATCTCATTTCAAAGGGACATTCCTAAGAGTTTTTCCAAAACAGATAAACATGTATACAATGTGCTTCAGAATAACACATACATAAAATGTCTGTGTTAAGTATTTGTGTGGCTGCATATGTGTAACACTGTACATTAATTTCAGAATCTTACAAGATAATTTCAAACTTCCACTGCTAAACCAAAGTCTGTACTCATGAGAAAACGTTTTTTTCACTGATTAAACTTTCCCACCGGCTTTCAAAATCCTTTCCCATTCCCAACAAAACATTTCAAACCAGAGAAGAAAATCCAAACAACATTTTTTTAGGCAGTGTCTCAACATCTCTAAAAAATATTCCATGGCCAAACTCACCATACAGAGCTGTCCAAGTTTGATTAATTACATCTAGACACACAGTTCCTGACCTGAAACAGATGGAAAGAATGGCATTTTTTAAAAAATTAGAAAGTTAGCTGCATGTATTTGGCAACTAGTTTAATCATCAGGAAAAATATTTTTAATAGATTAAAAAAAAAAAACCAAAGAATCCCAATTGGGGAAAACATGATGAGGAGCAGAATATACACAGTCTTGTGTCTACTTACAGACTGAAAGGGAAAACCAGTAACTATACAATGGAGAAACCAGACAACACCTTAACCATGTGATGAGAATTACCATTGGTTATCAGGGCAGACAAACTTGTGTGCCTCCAAAAAGGATACCCTGAGGAGGACACAATCTCACTTTTTGGTTTTCTGGCCTTAAGAGCATACTCTGAACCTAATTATAAGGAAAAATCAGACAAACCCAAACTAAGGGACAGTATGAAATAACTGGTCTTTATTCCTTAAAAATGTCAATTTTATAAAAAGCTAAGGAATGATTTCAGATTGAAGTAGTTTAAAGAAACATGACAACTAAATGCAGTAGATGATACTGGACTGGATCCTTTAATGAATAAAAAAAAAAAGTGCTAAAAAGTCCATTACCAGAATATGGCAGTAGATGAAAAAGTACTGCATTAATATGCAATTCCCGAATCTGACAACTATACTGCAGTTACATAAGAGAACATCCTTGTTAAGATGACTGATACATGAAAGCATTAAAGGACCATGGGGCATGATGTATATATATATACATACAACCTCTCAGAGTTCAGAATACTTCATATGTATGCACGTGTGTGTAATATCAAAATTTAGTGCCATGACAAGGAAAAACTGCAGGACAAACAGTATTCTAAATAGCACTGGAAGTATAAAATAGGAGGCACTGATATCACATTTTAAAATATCACTAATAAAATATTAGAAGGAAAGAAAGGGATAATTAAGATTCATTAACTGTTTGTTTTACTCTCAAGGACTGAGAAATACTTTAAGGGCTGAAAATAATATAATCTGTACACTGAAGACAGATCTCTGGACAGTGTCTATACAAAGAGAACAGAGATATGGAATATTACAAATGTTAGCTGGATATCAAGGGAAATGAAAGACCCATTCATGACAGTGGAAAAAACCAAGCAGTCCAATAGTGGACCCTGAACTAAGGTGGAATATCATAGTCCTGGATTCTATAATGGAAGTGACCATTCTTACAGTCCGATCTGTTGTTAAAATCCAAAAAGATAATTGAGGTTTTTTTAATAACAGAGAGATGAACTCTAACCAAGAGCAGCTGCTGCTAAGATTTAAACATTTTTAAACAGTTACTTACGCTTCATCAATGTTGGGATGGAAAATTTTATTCATGAATCCTGTAAAAAGAGATGTTAATTAGCAGCAAAAAGTATCCAGAGAACAATTAGTTTAAAAGTATTTCAGTACTGGAAACAATTTCAGTATTAGGATAACTCATTACTTTCAATCTTAGATCTTTGGTTACTGGTAAGACTATATTCTCCTGACTGTGTCAATTACTTAAAATACATCAGAGTTCTACTAATCAAATGAGCAAACTTTGAGAGCAATGCAGCTTCTATACAAAATAATCATTACAAGAAATTATTTTCTGAGCTATGAAGGTACTTGCCAAGAAAATTTATAGTACTAAATGGTTTATTAACTAGTGCCATGATAAAAGTTAAGAAAGCTACTCTGACTTTCCTCCCCAAAGTTTTATTGTTCAATCACTAAATGTGGAGGTTCTGCATTTGAACTTCTCCTTCCGAAGCTCAGTTACTCGTATCATTGTGCTACACCGTGTGCGGAACGTGAATGAAGCTGCTGAAATGCTAAAGGAGTACTGCTTCCAAACCGCAAAGGATTTCATAAGAACAGTGACCAAAGTATTTCCTTTAACTTTAGTCTACTCATTCCAGGAAACCCAGTTTTGATTAAAATTGGGGCAACCAAGAAATTAGGCAAGGTGTTTAAAAAAATTCTGTAAGATGGCTGTATCTGTCAGGGATTCAAATTTTTTGATTTATTCCTAGAAAAACAAGTTTGTATAGACTTTTAAACAAATATATTGATATTTAAATTCCAAAAAGAAATTATTTTCTAACTCAAAACCAGTGAGTTAATCAGTTTGTATACAAGCAAATGACAGTATTCTAAAGCAGAGATCCACTGTCAAAGCCCTCATTTTGTCATCCTTATCGCCTTACTTCCTTTTTTAAATTTAATTTTATTTATTTATTTTTTGGCCATGCCACACGGCATGCGGGATCTTAGTTCCCTGACTAGGGACTGAACCCGTGCCCTCTGCGATGCAAGCACGGAGTCTTAAGCACTGGACCGCCAGGGAAGTCCCCTTACTTCCTTTTTAGACTTCCTTATTCCGTACCCTCCTCTCAATAAATTGAAGTACCTTATTAAGTGGCTATCACCACGTCCCAATCCCACCCTCCCTCACCCCAACCCCACCTTACATGTTCTCTTTCATTCATTCAAAATATATTTGGTCAACGTCTATGTGTCAGGCACTGTGCTTAGTTAGGGTACAAAACCAAATAAAGACAGTACTCTATTCTCAAGGAGGTCACTGGAGCAATGGGACAAGACACACAAAGAAATAACTGCAGTGTGCAAAAAGGTGACAGGGGGCTTCCCTGGTGGCGCAGTGGTTGAGAATCTTGCCTGCTAATGCAGGGGACACGGGTTCGAGCCCTGGCCTGGGAAGATCCCACATGCCGCGGGGCAACTAGGCCCGTGAGCCACAACTACTGAGCCTGCGCGTCTGGAGCCTGTGCTCCGCAAGAAGAGAGGCCGCAACAGTGAGAGGCCTGCGCACCACGATGAAGAGTGGCCCCCGCTTGCCACAACGAGAGAAAGCCCTCGCACGGAAATGAAGACCCAACACAGCCAAAAAAAAAAGCCAAGCATTTGAAGCCCTTTAAAAAAAAAAAAGAGGTGACAGGGGAAGCATGTATAAGGAGAGGAAGATGTCAGGAAAGATGCAGACAAGTGACATCAAAGGAAGATCCTCAAGGATGAGGTGTGACAGAGGTCATCTCCGAAAAGCTAAGAAACTTCTCTAGATTTAGAAAACGGGGATGAGACTATATGAAATCCCAGACATTCCAATCCTCACGTGCTCTAGCCACTCCAAGTACTAATCATGCTTCCAATTTTTGTTTTTTAATCTTTTGTGTTGAAATAGCTTAATGTTTTATTTATTACTATCAAGAGAGCCCATGCAATGTTTAAATTACTCTGACGCAAAAAGATTTGTGTCCAATTACCATTTCACATTCATTTTTCATTCAAGATGTTTCAAAGTCTAGATGTACAAGGTATGTGTTTATGAGGCGATTATACTAAGCCAATGGAAATGTTCATGCCTTAATGTTAAGAGAAGGAAAAGCAGAATAAAAATTCTATCGAACCTCAGAAAAACACTAATACATGTGTCCAAGAAGGCCTAAGAGGATATCTGTTGCAGCAGTGTTTATAAAAGCCAAGAACCAAGTTCAACCCCATCAACGAGGGATGGGAGAGACTGTAGTACATCCTTATACTGGGAGTCCTATACAGCCAAGGTAGTGAACTAGGTCAGTATGTATAGAGCCAAAGCTGAGGGGAAACAAAAAAGTTGCAGGATGATATAGTTACAGCATGATACCATTTACATAAACTAAAACAAAGCAACACTACATATTCTCTATGGTAACGAGTACAGAAAACTGTATTGGACCAACATATACCAAATTTATAAGAGTATTTTAGTGAGGGTGCAGGGCCAAGGTCATGGTGGGAATAGGTAACAGAATGAGGAATGGTGATTAAAGATGAATTTATCTGTAAAACTATATTCCTTTAAAAAGAGCTAGCTCTTGCTTTGGCAGCACACATACTAAAAAGATATATGTGCTTGTATATTATTTGCATATTATTTGCCCTGGTATTTTAAAAAGTGTGCACATAGATAAAAAACTGGAAACAAATATGTACAAATATCAACTGTGCTTAGTTCTTAGTGGTGGGGATATTTTCTCCGTTATCCTTTTTAAACCACCCCCACCCCACACCAGAAGTAGGATTGCAGCAATGGAAAAGGGTTAGAAGGAATGAAGCTTCAGAAAACTAAAAAGAGAATCACCATATGATCCAGCAATCCCACTCCTGAGCATACACCCAGACAAAACTATACTTCAAAACGATACATGCACCCCTATGTTCACAGCAGCACTATTCACAAGTCAAGACATGGCAACAACCTAAATGTCCACCGACAGATGAATGAATAAAGATGTAGTACATGTATACAATAGAATACTACTCAGCCATAAAAAAGAACAAAATAATGCCATTTGCATCAACGTGAATCCAACTAGAGATTATCATACTAAGTGAAGTAAGTCTGAAAGAAAGAATACAATACAAATGAACCCATCTACGAAGCAGAAACAGAATCATGGATGTAGAGAACAAGCTGGTGGCTGCCGAGGGGGTTGGGGAAGGGATGGAGTGGGAGGTTGGGGTGAGCAGATGTAAGCTATTACATACAGGATGGATAAACAACAAGGTCCTACTGTATAGCACAGGTAACTATAGTCAATATCCTATGATAAACCATAATGGAAAAGAATATGAAAAAAGAATGTATATACGTATAACTCAATCACTTTGCTGTAGAGCAGAAATTAACACAACACTGTAAATCAACTATACTTCAACAAAAATTAAAAAAATAAAAGAATGAAGCTTCAATAATTTGATGTCACAGGGAACCTCAAAGGTATAAGTCAAGGAAAAAGCTATGGTGAAAAAAGCTTTAAATGTTTATCAAAACTGTCTCTGAAAGATTAAGGTTCCTGCCTCCCTCCTTGTACAAGGTCTGGAGATTACATTTGGAATCAATATAGTTTCCACACTGTTTTCAATTTAATCTAGATTTTGGCTTGGTTGAGTCCAAGACTATATAAGAAAGAGGGCCAAAAAGGGCTTAGTAAACATATTCTTTAGTAATAAATGGGTTGGAGCCCAGTCCCCAGTGCCCCTGATAAATATAAAACCCCATCTGAGCTCTGAGGTGGAGAGCAGAATCGGACTGGAAAGAGAAAAGTACTAATAGGGATTTGGCTTCTAGTCCCAACTCTGCTATTAACTGCAGGCCTTGATCAGGTCACTATACTTCTGTGGGTCTGCTTCTTTACCTGCAAAGAGAAACAGCTGGGCTACATGATCTCCAAAACCTCCACTCTTATTCTGTTTGTAAAAGGACCATCAGCTCTAAAATCTGGGATTTAATAACAATGGCCAGCCCTCTGAGAACAGAGGACTTAAGGGGAAATGGCCAATGGTTAAGTCCATAAAGGAAATTAATTCTGTGAGGCACATTTTTAGGTACATAAGTGTTCTGGAGAATGTAATACAAAGTTACTAACATGCTAAAATACCACAAAGAGACACAAAATCCACTGACTATTCCAAAGTAGGCAGAAATGGAGTTTATAAACTTGCCATTGAGCAACAAGCACAACCAGACCATTTCTACTAAAAAACAATTTCCACACTACAATCGTCTCTTCCTATACCAGGCTTTTTCTATTGTTAGAAAAATACCCAAGCAAATAAATGGAAAGGGGTAATTTATCTATATCTGTGTGTGTGTGTATATATATATCCTTTACATTTGTCCTTGGACAAGCTGTGGGCAGCATTTCTGGCAAAGCTATTTACATTCTGGATAATGATGGCAACAATGGAACTTCTGCACAAGGAGGGGAGGAGAAAGAACAGGCTAGGAATTCAGAGAAGGAACATTCTCAGGACTGAGTGTGTTTGCCCTGGCATGTTTTCCTTCCTTTTGGCAATGCTATCACCACATTAATGAATTTGTCTGCAACAAGAGAATTTTCCCAACACTTGTTTCCATTTGACCAGGAACTATTTTGAAGATATTTTAAGAGAACATATTTTGAAAACTGCTTTTATGGAAACATGATAAGTGGAAGCAGCAAGTCACATTTAATCCATATGATTTAAGATTTTATTCACTACCAGGCATTTTCTAATGATAACATTTCAGTGATTTGATCAGATAAAATTCAGAACTCCTTTGTTTAAATTTTTTGGACAATTATTCTCTGGCATGGCTCAAGCATTTATAAAAAAGGGGACAACAGGTACAAAGGTTTGGCTAAAAATCTTACCACCTCTGTCCTCTGTCTTTTATCAGAAGGGAATCAGGAGATTTATAATTCTGGAGAAGGAATCCAAACCATGCTTAGTTGATGAAAAACTACATATCTTAGAAAACAAAAGCACAGATTATTAAAATAGAAAAATATGCCATGCTTTTGCTTGTTCCACTCCAATACTCAATTGCTCTAGAATAACAAATCTCTTGACCCATAGGCTAATAAAGAGAGAAAGTAAATAACACTGTGCCGAGTCATGCTGAAAACTGTTTTTTATTTCAGACTGTTTCTGTGTCCAATCCCAGGAGGGGATCTATACAAAGTTGTACACGTTCGAATAACTGATATTGGGGTCAATATGTACATGAAAGAGACAAAAATTAATTATACTTCCGTCTTTGTTCCATTTACAAGTGGGGATATTTTTAGTGATCAAATTTGTGGATAGAATGAAATACCTAAGGGCCAGTCATCTATCCAGAAATTTCATCCAGAATAATCTTGAAGAAATCAGGTCAAACAAGGTGACTCATGAAACAAGGTAAATCCACCCTAAGGTAATAGGGTGAAAAGCACAAAAGGCAAAAATGAAAACTTTATCCCAGAGATAAAATGAACCTGGACTGCAGATGGTTGAGGCAGCTATGGCTGATATGATTTAATTATAAGCTTATGAATTCCTGTGAGAAAACAGTAAATAAATATATTTAATTACTCTGATATTCTATCTTCAGGACAAATACCCACATAAAGTAGACCATTCAGAATGAAACTGATTAATTCTCTATTTTTAAAGTAGATATAATTATTTAAAATATATTTATTAAAGATTAAATCCTATCTCCCCTAGAAGTATCTCACACTATAAATTTTTTAAGGGCAATAACTTGGATCTCCATTCCAAGCATGCAGGAGGTGATCAGAGTTAGGGTGTTCCAGATAAAAAAGGGGTGGGGATGCTGCCAGCTTCACTGGTGACAGCTATACTGCCAGCTTTGTGCATTAGTGCACCCTCAGACAGATTTTCATCTTACCTCAGACAGCCAGGCCCAGCCCGTGGCAGCCTGCACCCAGGCAGAAGTCTCTTCCGAGAGCTGAGCCTTTCCTACTCAGGAGAGATGGACCTGGGCCGGTCTCTTCTTGGGTGAGGAACCAAGCAAGGAGCTCACTCTCATTGCCCTGTGTCATGGGAACTTCTGAACTGATCCTGTGTGTGTTCAGGAGATCTAAACTCAACAAGGGGTCCTCTTTTCTGTTTCTTCCTTTCTCTCTGATAATATGGAGTCTGAGGAATGGGCTGGATGGATAAGAAAAGTTCATTTATTCATTTATAACTAAGAAAAGGTGAAGTGTTATCCTTCAACAGCGTAACTCTTCTACCAACCTAGCAGATTACCAAAGCCTGCAGCCTTAAATCTACTCTCCTGCACATCCAGTTTTGGAAGACTGTAATCTCTTTCCTATCTCCATAGTTTATCTTTCACTCTCCTGGTCATTCATATAACCACACTGTCTGAATCAGGCAGGATTTATTTTCATGGTCAGAGGCAGCAGAGTATGGACAGAACACACTGGACTTGAAATTTCGAGACCTAATTTCAAGTCTCTGCCACTGTTACTACACAAAGTCGTGGTTAAAAGATCAGGCTCCAGTCAGACTGCCTAAGTTCCACTTAGACCTACTGTATCTCTTTGCCTTTCTGTCTCCTTATTCATAAAGCTGGGTTAAATAATGGTATCCACATATCACAGGACTGTCACCAAGTTTTAATGAATATATGCACAGCATGTGACCAGTAACTCATGAGCTCAGGCAAGTAATTTCATCTCACTTTTCTCATCCTAAAAATGAAAATATCCCCTACATACCCATCTCTTAATCCTTTAGCAATTGTCAAGAGCATTAGAAGGTATTTTGGTTATGGGATATTAGGGTTTTTTTTATAACCCTATCACACTGGAAATGGCAAATACAGTTACTCTAATATTTACTATTAAAAAGATTGTTCTGATTGTATTTGGCATATGGAAAAAACACTGGACTGGAAGCTAGAAGGCAGACTCTGCAACTAATTAGTAGTAATATATCTCCGCCTTCCTGAGTCTCATTTTTACAATCCTTCAAATAACGGAACAGGATGATATAATCTCCAAAGTTCCTTCTAGCAATATGGTTTTCACCAACACCAAGAATATGAACAAATCTTGAACTGTGTGAACAAGTTTTTCCAAGGGAACTAAGATATTACTCTTACTTGTTTTTAAAAGAATTTCAGTTTAACTAAAGAAAAATGAAGCTAAGAATATATGTTTTCATTATAACACCAATCCTAAAGGGAAAATGAATTTTATGCCCAGAAGATGTCAGAATAACCAACCAGCTCAAAAGCTAGAGGAACTAAAGTTCAAGTAGGAACTAACCTAAACAGCAAGTTAGGTGGAACTTTTATACAGCAAATGGAAAGATTATATAATAATGAATTGCCAAAGGCAGAATTAAAACTGATATAAGCCAGCTTCAAGAAGGAAATGCACAAACCTTCTCACAGAAGCAAGCATGTGCAAAAGCAAGGTTACCCCTTAGAGGTGGCCTGGGGAAGGGAAATCAAAGCCGACTATTATTTTTACTCTGGCTATACAGCAAGATGAAGCTGAATAAATTTAGATATTACAAACTGCTAACAACAGGTTTTTCATTGACAGGGCCAATTTGACTACTGACTTCTTCCATCATTGAGAACTTCAGCACCTAAGCCAAGTCTCTCCCCCACCAACTCCTGTCATTTTTAGTGACATTATTACCTACACAGACCACCCTCCTCACACCCTGGGGCCTCTCAGTTATCTAATTTTCTTCTTAATGATCTTTCCTTGGCTCTATCTCATTCACACTCCCAGGACATGCCTTGAAGTCTGGCATCCCTACAAGTAGCTTCACTTCCAAAATCACAAATTCAGACATCCCCTCTCCCACTACGGTCTCCTATCCTTGTCAAAGAGCTTCCCACCCCATGGACAATTCTTTCACCTGTGAACTCTAATCCACTCACCCTCCCTCTTTATTCCTACCTACCACACTCTTATTTTCATGTCTTCCCCTAACTAGGTTTAAGAGCTATCACCATCATCACTCTCTGGCAATTCTCTGCAAATCCCCTGCCCTCTCCCCTCCAAAATACTCATCTACAACTGGAGAAAACCAATCATTCACAATTCTTACTTGGACTTGAGGATGTCTCTAAATAGGCATTCACTCATTATTCACTAACTCACTCAACAGATATTCTTCTGCAGAACAGGCAATGTATAAAGCCTAGAGGTGGGGAGACGGATTTTTAGTAAAACAGACCCAGGAACTGCCTTCATGGAGTTTATATCTATTGGGTTGGCAGGGAGGAGAGATGTAAGTAAACAAATGTATCAATTTTAAAAAGTATGCTCTATAACAACTTTTGTGGATTCAACATCCCCTATAATTTTCCTCTCTTCTTTCTCTAGTAGCTTGCTCCCCCATTCTCCAATGACTTGGACATTTTACCATTATTCTGCAAATCTCCCATTCCCTTTGCCCCTCCATTTCTCACTTTGACTTAATAGCCCTGCCCATTTTTTTTGGAAAACAGGTGCCAATTGGCAGGATCCCTCATCATCCCCAACAAAATCCACCCCCCCACATGCTAAGTTTTCCTGCCTCAACAGCTTGCTCAAATGTTCATGTTCACGGTCTTCTCAAGTACCAGTCTTCTATTTGTGTTCTGATCTTGTCCCTTCCTACAGTGTCAAAGGCATTGCTCCTTTAATTCTCCTCCTGACGTCCAACATCACCAAGCTTTCCCTCTCTTCTAGACAACTCCCTGCAAGGAGCAAAATCTCCTATTCAAGAAATAAAAAGTAAAGCCTTCCTTTTATCTTCCTCTAGGTAACAGCCTCATTTGTATGCTTTCCTCTATATAGATAGATTTCTTCAAGTAATGTGTATCTATTGGGTTGGCCAAAAAGTTCATTCGGTTAGTGAATAATTGTTCAATAAAATTATTGGTGAAAATAAAAAATGTGTCTTTTATTTTTACTTAAAACCGAACAAATTTTTTGGCCAACCCAATACACCAGAGTTTTCAACCTTGGCACCTTGATCCAAACCACCAGTATCTCTACTCTTTCCCCACAACAGCAGAGTGATCACTGAACCTGTTTAAAACGCTGCAATGATTTTTTTCCATTACATTAAGAATATAACTCAACCATTTAACCTGGCCAGCAAAGCTCTACAGGACCTTGCCCTGCCTACCACTTGGACCGCTTCTCATATCTCACACTCTCGACCCAGCCTCCCAGCCTCATCTCTCTTCCCTGAGCATGCAAAGCTCCTGCCTCAGGGTCTTTGTCTTCACAATTTCTTCTGCCTAAAATGCTCTCAATCCCTGACCTTGGAGGATCAGGGCTGGCTTTTTTCCCCTTTTCATTTAAACCTCAGCTTAAATTTCCTTTGTCAGAGAAGCCCTTCCTGAATACCTAATATAGGATAGCTATCATGTCAATTCTATCACATCAGTTCTCTGCATAAAGCTATCAGACATTTAAAATTTTATCTCCCCCTCCCATCATCACAAAAGGATTTAAGGGTGAAGGGAGCAATTTGTTCACTTCTGTATCCCTAGCACCTAGAATAATGCCCTGCACACAACTGGTATCTGATAAATTTGTGGAGCTGATTAGAAGACATGATGCAAGATGTATCCATTTTATGAGAAAGTAGGTTCTGCCTCAGCTGCTAGACATAATCTTTTCAAAAATCTATCCTGAAAAATTTCATTTTCAGAACTCCAGTAAAAGGAGAGCTTTTAACAATGGCTTACATTCTCATAGCATTATCTAAAAAAATTTTTTTAGGAAACTTCTACTAGAATGTAACTGAAACAGGAACTAAATTCAAACCCAAGGTTGCAAAAGTAGAGAAGTATATAGGTGATCTTAATGGAATTTGCTTCCTCAGTCTAAGAATTCATTCTATTTGTGGAAATATAGTGGTTCAAGTAGTCTTTGTTAAATGACTGACCCCAAACCTCTCATGCATGACACACTCCTCTCTACTCCCAATCCTGGTCTACTCCTGACTAAGCAGGGCTCAGTTAAGTTACTCACAATAGTTCCTGAGGGAGTAATTGTACAATGTTTCCAGCTAGGAAGACACAAAGTAAATGGTAAATATTCTAAACTCTACAGTTAGTCATACCATATGTTATAAAACTCCATTCCAAAAATACTGTGAGGTAATTTCTGGCCATAGTGAAATAAAAAATGTATTATGCCAGAAGAGTCTGTGAATCTGCCAATGAAAAAGGTGAAAACATTTCCTTTAATCACTGGCACAAGTAAAAAGAATATGGTGCACTGAATATCAGAATATCTTTTAATTAAAAACTGGTGGCAGATTGGGAAATTTAGAAGGAACTCAGACAGGCTACCTAGTCTAGTTTCCTTTGGAAAAGAATGACCTAAAACCATTCTATTTAGATGACAGTCTGACCTAATTGTAAAGGCCACTGGTATAGCTCAAAATAGCATTCTAATTTTTGTTATTGTCCATGACTCTTTCATTTTGTTTCTATTTACTCAAATGGACTTGGCTAGCTCTTGCCATATGCTATTGACATCAATTACACTGAAGAATGAGCTTGGGTTTTTCCCTGGCCATTCTATCAACATTCGGCAAACACATTACGTGGTCTCTCCAGAATCTTGTTCTCAACCATTCCTCTTACACAGTCAGCTTTGGTATCATCAAATTACAGTTCAGACACACATAGCATATAGCCTGCTCCTGAGAGGGTCCTCCTCACTGTTAATATGGAGATACACACAGGTAGTATTTCAAAAGTGAGTTTCTAGACTTGTTAGCTGGCTCTTACAAAAGAGTTTTCTATTTTAAAAAAGTATAAATGGTGACAGAGTTCCCAGGCTGGTCTTAAGGCTATCTACAGAAGATTCTAAAATACTCTATAGTTCTATCTGAAATTAGTAGAATACATGTCTATTAATATACTAGTCAGTAGACATTTAAAATTAAGATTAAATGACAACTTTAAAATTTTCTGTTGAATGCTAGTGTTTAAGTAAAATAGGTAGATCTGATGGAGACTACTGTAGATCTTGAAGGGAACTTTTCAAGGTACTTTCAAGACCTTTAGAGCAGGGGTCCCCAACACCCCTGCCATGGACTGCTAGTGGCCTGTTAGGAACTGGGCCATACAGCAAGAGGTGAGCGGCGGGCGAGTGAGCGAAGCTTCAGCTGCCACTCCCCATCGCCTGCGTTACCGCCTGAACCACCCAAGCCCCCACGCCCCCCGCGGAAAAATTGTCTTCCACAGATCCAGTCCCTGGTGCCAAAAACGTTGGGGACCGCTGCTTTAGAGGCTGAAAAGCTTAAATTTAATATTGTATGTTGT